>NC_137588.1:35915027-37115027 GCF_963210335.1 Falco punctatus
GGAAGAAATGACAGGTGTGAATGTCCTTGTTTTTTTCAAAGCCAATACTACAGCTCAGTCGGCTGGCTAGCAGCGAACTGGCTGTCTGGGTTGTTACTCAAAACTATTCATAAGCTATGAAGTACCTCAACACGAACTCAGTATGTAGTAGCAACGGCCGGTTTTCAGTGACTTCTCTTAACTTGGAAGTGACCACGATGTGAAGTAAACTTTTGCTAAGCCACCTCATTCCCTTAGTGCTCGTGTCATTCTGTAAGTCTCAGATGTCACAGCTGGAGCTTTGCCCTTTCAGTTAACATCACTCACGTGTGCTTTAAACGATAAAACTGTTCAATATCTACTCGGTCGGTAGTTGCTGTATTATGTAACTACAGGTATATCAATTACTATGTAATACTCTGTTTCCAGTAATGCAAACGCTTGTAATTACTTGAATAAGTTTTATTTGAACTATGGATACTTTTTTTACACTTAAGGAATATTTAAATGGAAACCTGATCGCATTTTCTGCTAATCTTGGCTTAAATCTTGGCCCGTGTACAAAACCCAAAGCTGTCTTATCCCTACCAACGTGGTTATTTTTCTACATTTGGAATGTAACTTCTTGTTACGTAACTTCTGCATTGTTGAGTATTTTCTCTCCTTTTATAGGCCGTTCCCTTTCCATCTCAGCGCTACTTTTGTGTCTGATTTTTATTAAATGTAATCCGTGTTACATACTGTCCTAAACTATAGTATGGGTAGACGGATGAAATAGCAGTGAATTGTCTTTATTTTTCTTTGAAGCACTACAGTACTTTCTTTTTGAGTCTGTTTTAAATAGTTGTGCCATGAAATGCGTCTTATACAGCCACTCTGGATAAGCAATATATTGTACTGTAAATATAGCAATTGCTGTCGTAACTTGGCGTTACAATGTCTGGATGGTAACTAGTGCCTGTCTAATCTAAATTGGAAAAGAGCGTAGGCCTTCATCCTAAGGTGCTGTTTCAAAAGAAATATTTCCTGTTTTGATTCTGGGAAATTGTGAAATACCATGGATAAAATGTTGCTATGCTACATTGAGATCCAAACTGATATTTTTTTTTGTTTCTCTGTAAAGGATGTCCATAAAACTCATTGGGTTTGGTTTTCAATGTGATTGTAAATATGTGAAATTGTATGTGTCTTTGTGTCTGTGCTAGTAGGGGCTGAGAGGGAGGGAGAGGATATGCAACAAGATGCCACTAGTTTTCCCTGACTGAAACCCACTGCAAATTAGTGTGTGAATTTCAGCCTGGCTGAGGTGTTAGAAATAAATGAAAATTAATAGAATCGGCATCGGCCTCACAAGTGAATGACTGAATAAATGCAATAAAAGGCTAATAGGCAACACTATTACTCTGTTCATCACTTTGATTACAGACTTTTTTGTTATAAATTTGAGTACGTGCATTCTGTAATTTGTAAAATGACACCGTAGTGGAGACCTTGCTACATCACTATTAAAAATCTTCCCTTTTTGTGAGATATGAGGTTTGTAGAATAGAGAGATTCTTTCGTATGTTGAATCTTAATCTGTCGCTAATGGTGGGAGTGCTGAAGTAATGTATCTCACTGTGATCTGGTACTTCGGTATTTGCATAAAATGGCAGTTCTGTATATTCTTTTGGCTAACTGTAAATATAAATGTTTCATATTAGCATAGTTGAATTTTTGAGGTACAGCCGTTTGTGTGAGATTAGAAAAAACAACTTTATTTCTAAGAACTTGTAAAGAAAAAGTATTTTCAATAAAATTCCCTACCTCACCTCTATTGTGCAGAAATTATCCCATTTTGCTACGTTTAATTTTCCAATTCATTTGTAAACACCAAGAAGATCCCTTTTCAGTTATTGGTAAAACATTGCTGGCTTTTATCAAATCAGTTAAGTAGTGGAATGCTTGGAAGTCTCAAGTCTAATATGTTTACTTTGCTTCCTTTACGTTATTACAGTGATCAGGCATATGATACCTGAAAAGCAAATTCTAGATGTTTTATGCCATCTTAAGCTGCACCCGAACTCCACCCTGGGGTTGGGAGCTTGCACCCTTGTAATTTTGTTGTGTAGTGTCTGGCCATGCTTGATGATTTAATTTTCAAATTTTAATTTTTTTTTTTTTAGCAGTGGGAAGTGTGGGGGGAAGGGGTGAGGGGGTGGGTGACAAGAGCATGCCAAGGATCTCTGTGAGACCTTAGGAGGAAAGGTTCCCAATCCTTGGTTTGCAGTGAAGAGGATTGAGCAAACACTTGTTTGCTTTCTTTAATTGGGATGTAAATGCACATTCCCATAATCTGGTCTAAAAATAAATGTCTTAAAAGACTTGGAAGGTATGACAAACTGAACTAGCCAATTAATTTCTCCTTTCCCTGAAATGCTTAACTCCTTATACCTTAAAAAAAAAATGTAATTAATGCCAGGAGTGTGGTGTCACATTGCTATTGGAAATGACTGTGGATTTCCAAAACCCAAATCAAGTTTTTTAACCTTAAATTTCAGTACTTCGGTTTGATTCCTCTGTATCCCTGTACTTAAAATGACACTATTTTTCTTACCATAGTTCAAAGATTGTGGGTTTTGTCAACATCTGTAAAATGCACTTTCTGAAGCTGTCTCATGGTGCAGGTCCCATGGGAGGTGGAAAGTAGGAGGAAAAGGTACTCCGCTGTGCGTACTGGAAGCCTTTCCTCAGGAGTACTCTTGGGTTTTTTCACTCATTTACAAGAACCAGAGTTTTGACAGGAGGGTTGTAGAAAATGAACCCGTTCTGACTGAACTTTGAGAAAAAGCACTGATTTTGAACCCAAATAATCTCAAAAGACTGGGGTTTATGTCTGCTTCCTTGAGAAGGAAGGTTGATGCATGTGTTTTGAGATGCAAATTTTTGTGTCCTATTGCTGATGGTGGTTTCAAGACCAGTGTAAAATAGCTGGGTTGGCATGCCTGTGAACCCTCCCTTTTCCAGAGATTTGAGCAATAACTCCAAGCTTTAAATACTACCTAGTGTTTCTTTTACGCAGTATCCCCTCCAATAATAAAAGGACAGTGTTCAGGTTCTTAAATTTAAGCTCCAAATCTTGAGGAAACTTGGAATCAGCAAAGTGGTCACACCTACTACTTGGCAGCCTGCATGCTTTGTAACAGGTTCTTTCACGGTCTTCAAAATGAAGACTATACTCTTTAAAATAGTAAGGCTTGCTCTGCTCAAATACTATAAATAATTAAGCAAGCATGACCCTCCTGCGTGAGTCACTTCTCATTGAAAACCAAGGTTTTTAAGGTTTCTCACCCTTTCCCCTTATTACATTAGATACCTTATTACAGGTGTCTGAATTATCTGGATTCTGATGTGAAAACCTGTGGTCCCATCAAGAAATATGCAAAGTTAGACTTGTTTATGGAATGTTCCATTAGACAGCCGAGTGACCCAAGGCACCCTAAACCCACGTACTACTTGGTGTAGCTGTGCTGAGCACAGGGCTGGGATGCAGTTGCACAGGGTTAAGCTGAAATACCCTTGTTTCAAGTGCTGGCCTTAAACAACCACCTCCTTCTCCAAGTCTGGTTAAACAAAAGCAAAAACATGCTTTCGCAGTTTGATGAAAAACTCAGGTTAACAAGTTTTACAAACCTTTAAGTTGAAGACTAACTTTAGTTTAATTAGCTGGATTAAACATTAAATTGAAATTGCAAATAACCAGTAACCTTAATAGCGGAGAACTCAGACTTTAACAAAAGATGTTAGTTTCGCTTACAAGGTGTGCATAAGGGGGGGTGTTGTAATTCTGACTTTTTTTAGTGAACTGTATCCTAGAGCATTCCCATTCTTTCCCTGCTTATGACCATCATCTCAGTTTCATTTCATGCTAAATAAAACCTCATATTTACTTTGCAGCTTTGTTGGAGACACTACCTTAATCTGAGAAGAATTAATACACACCATGGAATTATGTGCATCCCACTTGAGTTCATATACCAGGGCTCCTACCTTTATTCTGCAAGATATTTTAGTGTGAAGATACTTTAACGTGAAATTGCCATGGATTTTTGGCACGAGGACCAACTGGTATTCCTCAAATTGGGACTGTTAACTGTTTGAACTTTGAAGATTACTGTGATGTTAGGATTTCTCTTATACTGGCATAACGGTCTGTCATTGTTATGTGACATTATACCTACAGAAACTATTAATAAAGAACTTCGCTAGAAGTACTGATTTCTCTTTGCTTTTATACAGTTTAGACCAACTCTCTGAAGTCAGGCTACTGGAATAACATCAAGTTTGAAAGCTATTTAAGTAACAAAAACGTTTAGCACTCTGGGGAAAGTTGATTTTATATAAAATTTAGAATTTACTTCTTTCCCTTTTGTAAAACTTATTTTCACGTTACCGCTGGCACTGAAATCGGGGTCTCTGCATTCTTGAGAGCTCAGCCCTTGGCTGTTGTAGGGTTGACTTTTACTGCATCTTCTGGCGCCCAGGTCCTAACAAAGGCACAAGGTTCACTGCATTCTGATATCATGAAACCAATTTTTTGATTTCTACAGTGGCTCATTCCCCTGAAATTTTAAAATTTAAAAAATACTTGGGAAGAAGCCTTACAGAAAGAGGACAATCTAAATATTAATACCTGATTTTTTTTTTTGCTTTATTAATATATAATAATCTTCAAATTTTATTTCATTTTGTGCAGTTAGCTGTAGCTAGTTAACTAAATAAAAATTGTTTTCACAGTGCAGATGGAGACTGTTGCATGTAATCTAATTACATAGTGCTCACTCAGGTGTTCCTCAGAACAGTTGAAGTTTCAGAATCAAATTTGCTGTTCTATTTCAGATGAAGGATATTGAAAAAGAGCAGTAGATTGTCCAATGATTCAAACACTATTTTACAGCCTTTGTGAGCAAGAGAAAGGTAACAGTCCTATGCTTTTGCTGCTCTGTATCAGCAAACAGAAGGGTGAGTATTACGACACATCACTGAACACAGAAAATACGCCACTCCATGATGAGAGAGTAGGTTCAGGGGAAATTGTATTGATGTGTATCAATAGCTAACAGGGGCAGTATGGAAGACAAAGCTGGACTCTTCAGTGTCACCAATGACAGGACAAGAGGCAATGGGCACAACCGGACATACAAGACAGTCTGTTCAAACATAAAAATGTTTTTTATTAGGAGGGCGGATGAAGACTGGCACATGTTGCTTAGAGAGGCTGTGGAGTCTCCATCCTTGGTGGTACTCAAAGCCAGCAGGACAAGGGCCTGAGCACCCTGCTTCAGTCAGCCCTGCTCTGAGCAGTGGGATTGGACTAGAGCATCTCCAGAGGCCCATTCTCAGCCATTCTGTGACCTGAAACTGTCCATAAAATGCACTACTTTGTTGGGGAAAAGACAGTCACCAAGTTCAGATTCATAATTCTAGCCAGACTAGGAAAAGATCTTGATGTAAGCTTAATAAAGATGCACACATGTACACCTGGGTTTCTCTCGTTCTGATCACTGCAGTATCTTGTAGCCATACAGTACCTCAGTAACAAGGGGCTGATATATGCATGCAAAAATGAGTTGAGTTTTTCCACCAGCTAAAAATTAAAGGGCCCATCTAGCTAAACAAAAGCTTCAGTATGTTTTATGCTGATACAGTTCTATGGTTTGGGGTTCCTGTGAGATTGTCACAGGCACACTTAACGACTTATCTACAAGTCTGAGTAGCACTTCCCGCAGAGCTTTCAGCACCTGCAATACTTTCTGCCAGCAGCATACATTCCATAGGTTTTCACAGACAAATTGGCATTCCAATTTACCTCACCTGCACATACTGGTGATGGCGATGTGTGCTTTCTTCTCTTACAGTCTCAGCAAATACAACAAAACATGGCCCCATGTTCGCAGTGAAGGAATGCCTGCTCCAGTGAGCACAGACATTGCAAAAGATGTTACTTAAATCATACTGCCATCTTAATAATAAACCCTTTGTACACAATTGCTCTCTAGTAATTTCTGCTGCCACTTTTAAGTCCAGTTCCTTCTGATCTTTTTCCACAAACGTAAAATTTTTATATGGATACTCATTTGGCAAGAGTTTTGAAAAATTCACTGGCTTCCTTTCACAAAGGGATGGTCCAGCGACTGCAGAGCAGAAGGGCATTCATGTTGATCTCTGCATTGAGGGTTTGAAAAGTCAGTACATAAAATGAATATGCATGCCTGTGATGTAATTGTTTGTAAAATCTAAATGCAAAATTAACCTTTTTTTTCTCATTCTCTAGTCATTACTCATTTTTAGTGCTTTTTTTTAATAAAGCCGGTAGAAAGGAAGGCAGGATTTATGTGAAGGGACTGTTGGAATTTATGAAATATAAAAATGAAATATTATTATTACAGAAATCATTCTATGTTGCTTTAAATTCCTTGCAAAACTTTGAATAATTCTGCTAATGCGGTTGTTTCAGGTGTACCAAAAATGCACTTAAGGAGGGTGATAATTACTTGTTTATCAGTATGACAGGCTGTTCTGTCATCTCCAATCAAAGTCATGCATGTTAAGGAGCCCATATGGAATTACGTACTGTAATTACAATACTGGCTTGCTAGAGTCAAGTGCTTCAGGCTTTTTCAGCCCTCGATTTGGAAACAAAAAACAGGGGAAGGAGTCAAGGACGCTGATTTCTTAAATAATAAATGAATGGGGAAGATGGGACAAGGAACATGCTGAGATCATACCGTAAAACTTTGCTGACACAGGTGCATCCTGACTTTTGAAAAGTGAAATGCTTTATTTGAAAAGTTTAATGCTTTATATCTGTATGTTTCCTTCTACCTTTTAAACACTCTTCTCCCTGAAACAAAGTACACAGGATGTCGCTATATACAGTCCACAATTTTTCTGGCTATTGTTATATGGTCCACTGGAACCGTAACCATACCATAACAATTCTAATCCAAGGATGAGAAATCAAGTTTCGTGCCTCTGAGAACATGGCCATACCCACTAAATAACATGTTTCTCTCTAGTGCTCAGATCTGGTGTTTAGAGATATGTAAAAGGCTGCTAATAATTTTATGAAGTCTACCCACAGAGGTCAGGAACTGAACTCTTGAAATCAATAGTACATTTAAACATCTGGGACAAAGCTGATATTTAAAATAAAACAAGCACCAGAAAAATAATTCTTATAATGGGTGAATGCTAATTTTGGGCTTTTTATACACAGAACTTTATGTTTCAAATAAGTATGTATTTCCTGGATTGGCAGTGATAAGAGATTGGTTTACTGCAGAAGATAAGAATTAAGTGAAAGCTCTTTCATTCAGAATATCATCCTCAAAACAACCTGCCTGACATAGGCCAGACTCAGCCAATGTGATATTGGAACAGCAAGGCACAGCAAAGAAATTTATCAAGCATTTTGTCTAAAACTCAGTAAGGCCTACAAAATATAATTTGTGAGGAGTTTCTTTATACCATTATAGAGAGTAAGGTTCTTTTATATATACTATTATTTTTCCTGAGATGTTGAAAAACCTATGCATTTACAATAGTCACATGTACCATGTAAGAGATAACCTAAGCTTCCATCAGCAATCTCTGTGATACAAACTATCTGCATTTTTCCTTTCATTTTTCAGTTAAAAATCGACATACCTGGTTAAGCATGCATGCACAAAATCCACTGCAGTGCTGGAGAATCGATCAGGTAGGGAAGGCATCAGTCCTCTGTGGGCCCCAATACAGAACATGGCTGCTATCCCATCCATGGAAGCCAGCAGCGGTTTTCCTGTTGCCATCTCAAATGCGGTGCAGCCAACGCTCCAGATGTCTGATTTTCTTCCATATCCAGATTCATTTATAAGTTCTGGTGCCATCTAGTATGGAGTCCCATGCACAGACTTGAGCATCTCGCTCTGCGTGCCACTGAGGCTTACCCAAGCTAAACGCCTGGCACAGCCGAAGTCTATTAGCTTTACTACACCATTTGGCATGAGCATAACATTATTGCCTTTGATATCTCTGTGTACCACACAATTGTCATGTAAATACACAACTCCTTGGAGGATTTGTTTTGTATATTTACAAAGGACAATTTCTGGCAATGGACCAAAGCTAATACTAGAAATTGAGCCACCAGGAACAAATTCCATGAAAATGCTTAAAATGTTGTCTTCCAGACAAGTTCCTAAATAAGTTACAATATTGACGTGCTTCAATGTCTCCAAAAGATTGACTTCCTCATGAAACTTCTGATACTCCTTTTTTGTAGTAAGTCGATCTGACGTATCCAAAACAACCTGGTTTACAGCTATTAATTGTCCCTGGCTTCTCAGACCACAGTATACCTACAATGAAACTAGCATTTATTAAAATGAAACACGAAATGAAACTGAGTGTTTACTTAGTTTGAATAGTGTCTTTGTGTTTGTTGTGTTTCATGTCTTGTTGCTTACTCCAAAATATTTAACTTACTTGTTGAATAGGACAACAGCGAGTTATAAGGTAAGATGTAGCTCAAAGATGACCAGCGCATCTCTTAACACATTCAGACATTAACTTACCGTGCCATAGGCTCCCTTTCCAAGGACTTCACCTCTTGTCCATGTGACAGGATCTTCGTTAGTTAAACTGCTTCCTGGTAATTCAGTAGATTCCTCAAAGTTTAGCAAGTCACTTTCTTCATCTGGTGCCAAAAAGGCTTCACTGTAACTCTGCTTGAAAGATGATGGTCGGTGTGGGGAGAAAGCAGGGAGGTAAAGAAAGGCTTCATATTAGCCTTACATTTTTTTATAAGGAGTAATTTTCACCTGCCATGACTCCTCTCACTCTCCCCCCTCATTACCCAGCTCATCAATACAATTATATACTGAGTAAGACTATGTAAATATTTTCAAGTATATATCACAACAGTGCATAAGCAGAAGATCATAGCATGGTGTCTTTTTCCATTAATAGGAAGACAGGCAGAAGGAACACTTAGAAGAGCAGGATATACATCTGCTTACTACTTTGTTTTCTCACATAGGTACAGTTTGCTAAGCTGAAGGGTGAATATGACTACCACTTTGCTCTAGATATGCAAGCCAAGTCTGATGAAAACAATTTGGATATGAATTCACATGAAGAAGAGACTATTTTAAAAATATGGTAGTAATTACTCCATCTAGGCATGGATCTCCCTAGGAGAAGTGAGAATGGAGGTGTAATTGGCACCTGTGTCTGCAGAAGTATAAGGAAGCGTATCAACATGTAGTGAAAGAAATTTCCTTATAAATTTGTAATTTAAATAGACAAAAGGCTAACAAGGCCAAGGAGAAGCAGTGCTGGTAGATAAGCACCTTAGTAGGTGAAGGTTCTTAACTGACTTGGGGACCAGAATCTAAGCCTTCTGAGCTTGAAGTTTTGATCAAACGTTAATTAAACAGACTTAAGTCTGTCTGATAAGCCAATACTCATAGTTCATACATAGAAAAATAACTGCTTGCACTCTGAGATTCAAGGAAACTGCCTTTTGGATATACAACAACCATTTGTAGTATCTTTTCATATTCCTTAGGTGTCAAGATCTTGAGAGCTTTTGTCTTGCCCCAGCACCTTTTTATACATGTTCTTCAGTTAACTTTTTCATTCACTATCTTTCTCGTTTTATCTTGACCCTTCATAAAAGCCTTGATGGCTGTTCCTGTCATGCTTTAGTACCGTTTGGCATGTGCCCTGACATGCAGCCTCTAACATGGGTATACTCAACCAAGCACTGGAAGAATCAGTGGGCAGCTGGCCCAAGGAAAGAAGACCTGATAATGAGCACATATCTCCTATCTTTCATCCAAACATGTATTGAAGCATCACTCAAAGCAGCTATCAAGTTAACAAGAAATTAATTTTACCTTCTCTAGAGAACTATTTACTATCACTCCATCTCCATTCATCATTTTTTCTTCTTCTTTAGTATGCATATTTTGCATTTTTGAACCTGTATTTTTTTGTTTCTGAAGAGCTGATGTCTTTTTCTTCAAGCACTAGCAATTCTTCAGCCAGACAACAAAGCAACTCATCAGTCACATCCTTATTATCTGCCCAGAACAACGTGTTTTGACTTGTCTGGAAACTGGGGCTTGTAACAATTCTTGTCTGAATCACTGAAGGCTGAGTCAATCCATTTGCCAAACCGCCGTTTTGAGGTGTGTAGGCCCAACTGTGATTTAATTTTATTGTAGGGAATTGACACATCGGTCTTTCTGAAAAGGGCAATGCTTCACATTTATTTATAGTCTTGAAGGAGACCTGGTCTGATTCCAGGCCTTTGCAGCCATCCATATCCACCTTGCACGGGGGTACACAAATGTTCTGGTCTGTTGTTAGACTGCTACTTAGAGCAACACCGTCTTTATCACTGAACTGCAGAAGATTCTGGCTACAGGTAGCAGTCCTTTGATGGTTGGATATATCCTGACTGCCTAAAGACTGCTCCAAAGAAACTTCTTTAATAATTGGTAAGTTTGAATTTGAAAAAATTTTATTTTGCCTAGTTGATTGTGAAAGCTTTTCCAAACACATAAGCTGATGATCTGTGTCTTCATGAAATGGTGTCATGCTCCTTGAAGTGTTTATTTGAAAATCTGAATCATAATTGATTACATGATCTTGATCTGTGTTGCTATCACTCAGCTTGGTACTTCCATCCTTTGTAGTTAAATTTTTCTGCTTTTGTTTAGTGCCAGATGTGGTCTTCTTTGGCTTAAAATATGTTCTTTTTTGAGTATTTCTTGTTTGGCTGCTCTCTCTCCCTTTACTGCAGGTAGATCTGCAGGTGCTAGCAGTGCATCTCCCAGATGGAACAGAACAAACATTTCTATAAAATCTGTTCTCATGTTGATCAAGCTCACACATATGGGAATAGACAGGTGTTCCAAACATTTCAGAAATACACAGGCCTCTGTCATTTGAATTTATTTTCTTGAACATGTCACTGTATTTCAGATCTACAAAATCTGAAGCAGACTGTGCATGTGGTAGAGAAAGTGGAGTAACAGGTTTCTTTAGGATACCTGAATTTTTGCAACTGCAGGAGAATCTTTGCTTTTTAAGTTTCTGAGCACTCCGAGCACAATGGTCTTTGTCTGCTTGAGGGGTTTTTTTTTGATGCTTCAGGCGAGTCTCAGATTCCACGTGTGGCAGTTCCAAAGATGGAAAAGTCTGACTCTTGACATTACATTTTGTGGAGGTCTCATCAGAAACAATTAAGTCTTCAGATATCTTTATCTTGCTACTCATTTTAGATTTTGATGAATATTTATTTTTATTCATCTTTATTTTACTTTGGTCATTTTCTTTGCAAGCAAGAATGTTGAAGCTCTGAGTAACATGGGGAGGCAGGCTACGAATTACACTCTTTTTTGTGACAGGTTGTCTAGCAATGTGTGGTTCCCTAGCTGGTTCTTGTTCAGAGAAAGTAACATGAACAACAGGTACAGGCTCACTTCGGTCTTTTGAAGTTGCTTCTGACATTGCTTCTTTTCCCATTTCAAATTCAGAAAGACAAACATTATTTTCTGTCTGTTTTCCAGAAGGATCTTGTACTTATACTCTGGGAATTACTGCAACTACAGAATTCTCCTTTAAGGCATGGTAGGCCTCTACCATTTCACTTTTACAAGAAGAATCTAAGTCATGACTGTCAAGCACCAAATTCGCACTCTCAGCATCTTCATGTGGTCTACAATCCAGTATCATCTCTGCAGCAGTTTCTTCTTCTAGACCAGCTCTACAGCAATTCTCTGCTCTTCTTTCCTTATTGCCAGCTCTCAAGGCATCTCTGTTTGACATTGTAAATGTTGTCTGAGCTGTAAATATTCCACAGTTTATTCAGAGCATTACTTGAGCTCAAGTAGGGATGACCATCATAGAAACCGGCTTGGGTCACTGAAAATTGGTTCTTCAACTGGTTGTTCATTTCAGCATGGGTAGCTACATCAGCTTCCCTCCATTTTAAATTGCTTGGAATGTCTTCTTTCTTGTTGCTAGGGTAGTTAAAATAGTTACTCACGCTGAAGTAGTATAAGTCTTTCACTGGAGTGAACTTGTCAGAAATAGTAGCCACAATCAGCTCTGACAACATTTCAGTGTGCCTTTTTAATAGATAGTCTAACTGATACTGATAAAATTTAGTAACTGGTTTTGTAGGCATAGAGTTCATAATATTCAAAATATTTCTGAAGTTGGTGCTTTCATTGACAATATTACCCTCTAGAGGAGTAAGATGAATTGTTCTTACAGGCTGAACTGTCACTGGTGGCAAATGAAACTGTAATTTCCATGAAAAGCATTAATAATGTGCTACATAACAGATACAGCTAAAATCTAATCACTGAGAAACAAGTGGACTAAGAAAAAAGATCAGAAAAGGATTACTTTTGTATACATTCCCATATTTAACCTAATATGAAGTGCAATATCAACCCCCTGAGGAAATACATGAATTTTCTCACACCAGTACATAAATTTTCTCACTTCTAGAATTATTTCTTAAGACAGAAAGTGGGATCTTTTGCTACAAGCCATAAGTCATTCTCCATGATTTAAAAATAAAAAGCTTTTTCCACACATACAAATCATCTGCTGTCAGTTATTAACGATGTCTTATGTCACATAGCATGTTTGCTGCAGAAATTCAAAGCCTGGTCAGTGGCTTCATGTGCCAAAGTTTCTTTCTTGCTGTGCACTCTCACCGAGTGAGAGCACCGCTCTTATGCTCGTATTTAAAGTCCTTTTATGTAACTCTCCAAAATGTGCTGACACAAGTAATTATATTCTGAACGGAACTACACCTCATGTAAGCAATTTTTAAAAAGTAAATGCTAGACTGTTATAACAGAATGCTATTTTATCCATGGAGACAGTAATCCTTACAAATTACTTATAGGTTTTAAAAGACATTATTATAAATCTAAACATATAGATCTTCCATATGATTAGTGTAGTCTTATAATATTCCCTAAACCATGTTACATGGGCCACAGATTCAGCTCACAGAGTTTTACATACATTGGAAGACAGCACAGTCTGCACTTCACTTTCAGTGAAGTTACATGGATAGCTACCCAAAGACCGTTTTCATATGGCAGTTAACACACAAGTCTGTTGTGTGTGGGATGTATTTTATTATTCCTCCCTCTCTCCTTCTCTTCCCATCCCATTAGTTGAAAGGTACCGTGTATCTTTGAAAAAGTACAGATCTAAGATTTTGAGTACTTTGCTGTGATTATTCAGATGAACAGTGAGAATAATTTTCTGAAAATAAAATTTCTGTTCTTTATTTTATACGAAATAGAGAAAAAAAACACTTGAATATGCTGTATATTCTTATGCAAATTAATGCAATAGGAATAATCATACAGTCATATGCTCTGAGTACTCATTTGCATGTCTATATTCAACATCAGTTTGCAATCTGCAGAAAATTTTTGTTTGCATTCCAAAGGCTAACTGAGGTTTGAATGTGCCAGGAAAAGCAATGCGTGCTTGTGTGAAATTTACAGTTCTGAAGGCTTTGTCTAGTCTGCATGGCATTAATATGAATGCTCAGTTTATCCCAAATGACATGCCCCTAGAAATCATCAGAGCCTAAGACATGAAAGCAAGCTGTATTTAATCACACTGAGGTCAGCTAAATTATTTTTCTTAAACATTTCCTTCCATTTGAAATGTTTTTTCCATAGCCCTTTTTATGGTATTCTGTGAGAACTTGCTATTACTTCTATACTTTTTTTTTTCCTGTGAATGCTGTTGTATTCTGTAGTCGTTCACTAAAGTATACAGCTGATTCAATGACTCAAGCCTTTGTACAAAGGGATATTAATTAATATCCATAAAGACCAAACTCTCTTTTTTCTAATATAGTATCTTTGATCTTTTATAACTTCTATGGCTCATGTGGTGTGAAGCACTAATCCACCAAAAATTGCTAGCTTGTTTGTAAGTACAGAAGTTTTGTACTGTTTACACTTCCCAAAAAATTTCATGTCAAATATGTTAAATCCAAAGACCTTAATTTTTATTTGCTAACACAATAAATTTCTGCAATCATCTTAATATCAAGACTGTTCTTCAATTCATCTTCAATTTGAAATTGCCACTCCTTACAAGAAAATGGTTTGTTTTTTTTAAATTTGGCAAAAGTAGACATTTAACAGGTTTAACATATAGGATGCGCATACTTTAAACAAACTTACATGCTTTTATTTTAAAAGGGTTTGTATCTTTTTGAACTTCCAACTCTCTACCCCCAAAAATCCCTGATGTAACACCTTTTTGACAAATCTCGTTGATATACATCTAAAGATTTGTTGGCACAGATATACACACACACATATATTTATATAAAAAATATATGTAAAAATACTTCATGTTCATCCAAAAAAATGATGACTAAGCAGAGAAATATACCTACGCTTCTTCTGTATTTCTATTTTTAAGGTTTTGAAGGCATATAATACTTTTAACCGTGTTCAGTTTTATACATAATAGCATCTTACCTCAGATCTCTTGTTGCTGGTTTTTAGCATTGTTGTATTTAACCCTTAAAAATCAAAACAAATGCAATGTCAATTTGATATTCTTAAACAGGCTACAATTTTAATTTATAAATGAATTTTAAACTGTGGGATTCTGGGGAACAAGAATCTGTCCAATGTGTGGTTGCAGGACTATGCTATAAATCTGCTATGCAGGGGAAAGTTTTAAGTTGAAATTTAATTGTGATTCTGAACTTTACAATTCCATTTTCTATAGAAAACTATAAAATACGATAATTTAAAAATATTTTTTTACTCTAATAATTTAAGAAATATTTCTCCTCAATTTCAGACGTCTGCTAACTTCAATATATGGCTTATTAATATTGCCAATATGAGGAAAACAGTGAAAGAGATGCCATCATGGCCCCACTCCAGCTACAGAGAATTACACTTTACATCTTGTGGGCTCAGCTCCATTATACAGAGTAACAGGAACGGTGAAGTCCATCATTGCTTCTCTTCACACACATAATTAAAAAAGAGGGTCAACATGGCTGGTCTACTTTATGCAAAGAAGTCAAGCAGGCATAATGACAACTTAAAGGTTAAAGAAAAAGGACTCCTCAGGCTTTCCCATCTAGTTTGATAAGCAATATATAACTATTTAAAAGTTGTGACTTTTAAAATTGAACTTTGTTGTATTTGTGCTTTTATTATCTGGAAAAGCATCTAAATCCATACATGATTTTGAAATGTTAGATTCTGGGCATAAGGCCTGTAGCAGAAAGCTGAAGTCAAAGCCACACCCTACATTCTCTTTCTTCAGGAAGAAGAGTAAAGAAGTGTGATGTCTCATCTGCAATGCTAACCGGTTTTTACTTGGAAAGCATGCTACTTGTTGATCTGGCCATGGTCTGAATGTTGGTGCTGTTTGGCTAAAAGGCAAACCCAAAAAACCAAAATACAGTGTGAAAATATGTGGAAGGAGCCTGCTCAATTCAAATAATCATACGACTAGAGAATAATGTGAACAAGAAGTTTGTAAGATCCAGGAATGCCAAAGTATGTTTTCCTCCTTCATCCATCTGGGAAGTTGTGGCTCTCCTTGGAAGAATCTGATTGTGATGCCAAAGGTTGAGTACACGTGACAATGAATGACAAGCAATGTAAACCAAGCAACAATAGGAATGGAAAAACATATTGTCCACCTTCTCCTTCTTGACAAAAACTGATTGCTTCCAGTATGTATTTTTTTATGAACCATCAGGAAAGCACGTCAGAAGAATTCTGAGGACCAGATGTGCATTTGTTATTTAGAAAATACACTATGGCCTGCCTAAAAGAATAGCAGCTATGTGGCCAAGCCTCGGATTTCTGCCACCTGGCTTCTGAAGAATGAAAAATCCAAATATGGACAAAGATAAATACTGTGACTGAAAAGAGGTACAGAGTCTAAATTAATCTCAAAGCTCTATGCAAGAAACCTGTCTGTTTTTAATAAGTCAAGAGCTGATGTAAAACCATATACCATATGTTTTTTCACATTGTACCAAATAATTTGTTCATCTAGTGCAATATCCTGTCTCCAGCAATGGCCAACAGTTGATGCTGGGAAGACAGAAACACTACACAATGTATATAGCTGTATATAATGTCTGGCATTAAGGAAATCTTTTCTTACTACCAGACTACTACCTGTTTTGTCACTGGTTTTGCATACCCAAC
Organism: Falco punctatus; assembly: GCF_963210335.1. NCBI lineage: Eukaryota > Metazoa > Chordata > Aves > Falconiformes > Falconidae > Falco > Falco punctatus. The sequence continues at coordinate 35,931,284 of NC_137588.1, forward strand.
TGCAAATTAAAATAGTAATAGTATTCACCTGTTTTTAACTAGAGCTTTGTATGACTGATGCATTTCTTTCATTATGTTATCTTCATTCTGAAGAGTAACAACACTTCCATGACCTGCAACAATACATTAGTATTTGCATAAAAGCGGTATGATTCACTGACCAGTAACACAATGCAAATGCAGTTATTTTTGGACATTAATAATATCAGTATGAAGAAATACAGAAAGTAACTATCAGGAAAAAAGAACGTGTTTAATTTGTCTAAGACACCTATACATACTTCCTGTTATAATTTTTGGAAATGTGAATGCATAAATCCAAATAATTTTTAGTTATTTAGGTAAGCGTATGGATTCAAGGTCCTATAAAGCAAAAAACATCTAGAAAAATTACAGTTACAGCTCCTATTTCAGTAGAACACAAGAATACAAAAAAAAATAAGAACACAGAATGTAAAAAAAAATATTGACAGAAACTCTACCAAAGGAGAGCATTTAAAAATAGGAAAGCTATTAAAACCAAAACAAATCTCAGGGCTTTTCAAAGGCGGAAAATAACTCTAAATTTGGCTACATTTTTTTTTTTTTTTGTGGTTGCTTGGTTTAGGCAAGTAGCCAAGTTTCATGTTAACATTGCCCTTTTTCTTCTTCAGATTCCACATGTTACAATTTATACGTATAAACTTTGGCTAGACTGCCTTCTTCGCTTCTCTTATTTTGGTGGTTGTCAGACATACTGTCCTTAAATGTATTATGATCTGGAAACCTGAAAAAAATGTTGCGTTAATTGATTTACAATTCACATGTACAAAGCAGAATTTCATATTTCATAAGTGAAACAAAAGCAACACTTTTAAAGTACTTGAAATTATTAAAAATGTTATGGTTTAACTTAACATCCAGTGCCCTGTCCTGTAAATACACAGAACCAAACAGTCCAGACACAGTTTTTATTGCTAAAAACTCAACCTATGCTATGTTGAAGAAGACATGAAAGCTGTCAGTATTGTTTTACTGTTGGGCCAGAAAGCCAACACTTCACATTTGGGAGACAATTGCATTTTTAACATATTATTAAGAAACCAAATCTGAATGAAATGTATATCTTTCTCTACTTGGTCAAAACTCTCTCTCAGCAAAAGATGGACAACATCCAAAATATTCTGAGCACAGGATAGCTTGTACACTGCAGCCTCAACAAATCTCTTTGATAGCTTATTCCAAAGAAATGTGAAGTTAACTGGAATCTTCCTATAAATTCAGAGCAGTCTGTAATTTACTTTGTAAGTAATTTTAAAGTATTTTGAGAAGCAATTGTCCCATAATACAGTCTAGTTTTAAACGTATGCTCAAAACTTAGCTGGGCATGGCGTTTTTCTCTACAGAGCCAGTATGTCCAGACTGAGTTAACTGAAGACGTTAACAAAAATCTCAGTGGCATCAACAAGGTATAAATTTCATGTTTTAATCTCAAGACCTATTATAAATTTATATGATGCCACTCTTACCTGGCGCTTCAGCAGCGAGGTATGAAAGAGGCACAGCAACCCAAAGAGCATTTTTAGCTCAGAGCTGTTTTCCTTTGCTGGACAGCAAAGAATCCAAACAGCAATTACCTATTTTTGATTCTATTTTCGGCACGGTTTCCTGACTGCGGAGCAGTAGCGCTGGTTCCTGGGGCAGGCTCCCCCGGCAGCTCCGGCTACACGAGGCTGCTGAGTTTACATCACGCTGCCGAGGCAACCCCCACCCGGGGGGGCAGTTTGCTCGGCGGGTTTAACTCACGGAGCCGTGGTGACCGACGAGAGCAAACACAGCTCAACCGAGCCGCGTTTAAGCTTTAATCACAAGACGGTTCCCCCAGCACCGAAAGCAAAGCGTTATTCCTCTCTTCTGTTTACCTCCAGTCATGCTTTTAGTATCTTATCTATTTCTATGTCCTTTTAACTTTGCATTCAGCTGACATTGCCCTCACTTCAACGCTCCCCGTTACTCGTGAATAGTTTTTCATCTCCTTTCTGGCAGCCTTAAGCAGCAGACACCACTTTTTTTTTTTTTTTTTTTTCTGTCAGTAGCAGGCTTAATACGGGAGGGACGCTGGGGCTGAAGCGGAGCTGTCCGGGTGTTGAAGGGCACGGGTGTGCTGGATGCCGGCAGCCCCGGGGCGCCGTTCGGCGGGAGGGCCGCCGGCTGCCTTGTTTTAGGGTCCCCGGGCCTGGGGGACACCCCAGCTCCCGCCGGGCACCGCCGGGCTAATGGTGACCGCAGCCAGGCCCCGGTACCCCAGGCGCACGGCGGACCAGGCGGTACGGCACTCCGTTTACCCTCTCGGGCTATCCCTGACAGGAGCAGCCCCCGCCTCAGCTTCACCGCGCCGTGAGGTGACCGCCCCAGCGGGAGCCTCCTCGGCGGCGCCCGTGAGGCCCTCCAGCCAGCCGCCAGCGCGGGGGGCCGCTCGGGTGTCCCCTCCCACGGGGAAGGGCGCTCGGGGGACGGGGAGGGCTCGGGAGGAAGAAGGATGCCCGGGGAACGGGGAGGCCCCGCTGCCGCAGCGGGGAGCCGAGCTCGGGAGGGCTCCGGCCGCGCCGCCCCGTGAGGGGAGCCCGAGCGGCCCGCGGGCGGGACGGCGCGCACCGCCCTCCGCCGCCTTCCCGTGAGCCTCTGCGCCCGGGGCGAGGGGGTCCTGGCCGGGCAGCGGCGCAAGATGGCGGCGGACAGTGAGGTGAGCGCTTCCCGCTCCCCTCCCCTGCGCTCTGCTGCGGCGGCCGCGGTCTCCTCGCTCACTGCTTCTCCCGCTCTCTCCCTGCAGCCCGAGTCGGAGGTGTTTGAGATCACGGACTTCACCACCGCCTCCGAGTGGGAGAGGTAGGCGCTGCCGCCCGCCCCGCTCCCCTCGCCGCGGCCGCCGCGGGGGGCTGAGGGACCCCCTCACCGGGCGCCCCCCTCACCGGGCCCATCCCCCTTCACCGGGCCTCGGCGCCGCCGCCGGCCTCGCCAAGCGTCAGGCCGCGGTGGCCGGTAGCGGCGGCCCCCGCAGCTGGGCCCGACGTTACGGCCGAGGCTCAGGCCGCAGCTGCCGAGTTGGGTTAAGAGGATCTAGGCAAACTGTTTCTGAGCTTAGTGAAAGGTCTGGCTTAATATCTCCTTGAAGGGGGTTAGAGTAAACATCTCGAAAGCTTATGTGCTTTCTTAAAGTACTCGCCCAGTTATTAAAGTAGTCACCTCGTAGCTGAAGCGTTTCAAAGTTAGTAGAACAACGTACATGGTTGTGAACGTACATGTAAGGTGAAGAATGCTCTTGTGTTCTTAATGTATTATTTTTTAAAAGGCTTTTTCCCATAACAATGTCCGTGACAGGAGACAGCAATTCCAAGCACTGCTTTTTAAATCTGTATTTAGTTTATAATTTTGTCTCAGATGCTTATTTGTCTGTGGACAGTGAAACAGCAGTATGTGTTAGAAGTAATATGCTGCGGTACCAGAAAAAGGTGAGATTCTGTCACGGCTTCAACATGCTTGTAGCAGTTGCTAAAAGTAACTAACATCTACAATGTAAACATAGGAGGACCTTCTTATTTGTACTAGGAAGCAGTTGTTCCAGTTTTAGACTGATACTTGGGAGGGGTTTTTTTGTTGTTGGTTTGTTCTTTGGGTTTGTTTTAAGGAATTTGATAGTAGGACAACATATTGCCTGCTTTTTGGTGGCTGAGTTACAATACAAGTTTAGTGTTCAGCAGATATTAATGCCTTTTCCTCTCCTTAATAGATTTATTTCAAAAATAGAAGAAGTATTGAATGACAGGAAACTTATTGGGATTTCTTCAGGAAAAGCTCTAGAAAAGGTCAGTTGCTGCTTCTGAATTTTCTTTTACAATTTTAATTACTGACTAGGAATACACGTCTATATTGTATGGGGTGCCATTTTCTTAGATGTGGCAGATTTTGTATTGGGGAATTTTGCTTACGAAAGTGGCAATTTGACAAACAGTTGCTGTGAATTTATTGGTGGGCTGTCTGCCAAACAGGCTGTTTCCCTGGTAAAGTTGGATCTTCATATAGGGCCTAGTGATTTTTTAATATTTTTTTTTTATTCCTAGTTTTGAATCTGGAAACATGGTTGAAGCTGTTCTAAATTCTTAAGGAGCTTCATTTTGCCCTGCCTTGTGCCATTGTCACACGTCAGACACTTATGGTTGAGGTTTGCCTAGTACTATCTGTGAGTCAGTATGTTTCATAGATGAGAGATATTTTTTTCAAAGTCTAATTAGAGCATTTGTAGTGCTTTCTCAGTCCTGTAAAATGCAGAGGAAATTGCTGAACTTTTCTGCATGCTGGTGCGGATAAATTCAGCTGTTTCAGATTGAATGGCTGCTATATTTCCAGAGGAATTTTATGATTCTTAATTTTAGTCAGGATATAGTGTATTCACAACAAAAACTTACATTATCTAATAAACTAGTTTTCCACCTTAGTTGTCAGTGTATTCCTCCATGTTGTCTTTCCAGACCAGACCTCTCTTCTTGATTTCTAGTGAGAAGACACCCTATACAGATCAAAGGATTGTCCAAGTTGCTTTATTTTATTAGAAACACACAATTCTGTACAATACTTTTCCTAGAAACTTTCCTATGCTCTATTTTTGTTTAAAAATTAATTATCCTTACATACATAAATGAATTTTTATCTGTAATTTGAAAACTTTATCAGTGAAAGCATATTCAAAGTAAATATTAAAGTGGAATGATATAGATAAAATACCAGGTGGGAAGCTTCTGTCTTTGGGAAAAGTTCAGGGTGCATATGCTTAAGATGCATAGATGCATATGAGAGGATATATCTGCCACTTTATTGCAGTGTAATTCTGAATGCTTCTCGGTGATATCTGGTCCTCGAGATGAACATGATTATTGGCAACACGAATTAGAGCATTCAGCTACCATTATAAAGAAGTGCTTTGAGAATTTTTTTTTAAAGTTAAACAGTGTTTAGCTGCTTAAGAATAAATATTTAGCAGTAGAAAAAGATGAATAAATATTATGGATCCTGTGGGCAGTATACTTTTTAAGGCTTGTGAATGTTAACTGAATGTGATCAAATAGTATCTTTTTTTATATGCAGGGTGTATATACCACAGGAGCATGGGAGGAGAAATCAGATGAAATTTCATTTGCAGACTTCAAATTCTCAATTACCCATCATTATCTTGTACAAGAACCCAGTGACAAAGATGGGAAAGAAGAACTGGTAGAAGGTAGCTGATAGTTCACTTACATAGCTGTAAGGATACTACAAAAGGCAGTTTCAGAATGTGAAATTCACAGTGTGTTGATTTGCTTCTGTGTGAAATTTTCTGGGATCAGATGGGTGTGATCTGACACGCTTTTAGTATGCTTTGCAGTCAACAAATTGCTTATATAAGTAAATTATAAGTCAGCTGAATGGATGCTGATGCTCTTCTCTATCAATTTTTTTCACAGATGCCCTTCCTCTGCCTATGCAGGACTTGCTGTGCATGAACAATGACTTTCCTCCCAGAGCTCACTGTCTCGTAAGATGGTACATATGCTGCTTCTCATCTTTAATACAAATAAGCGTAGCAATTGAAAAATATTTTAAGTTGCCACAATCACATCTGTATTTTTTGCCATTGGAAGTTAAAGCTTAACTAAAATGATTCCTCATACTGGACGCAGGCAAGGAGTGCAAAAAAAGCCCACCATAGACTAGTTTTCTTAGACTAATTTTCATAGACGAGCTAAGCTTTTATATTGATAATGTTTAGATGCATTCTGAAAAAGGAAAGCTGCAGCATCTTAAGAAACTGTGACAACCATATGCTTACTAATGCAAATCTTGAGCACGTTATAGCATTGTTCTAGAGAGACTGGTTTTGTGTATAGATAGCTACAGTTTTTATTAACATAAAGTAAAAAACCTCAGGACTGTTAGATCTGGAAGTCCTCACATGATTTTGAGTACAGGGTTTGAGTGCTGTTAAGCTCCAGCGGTTTGTGATTTGAGAATCTGCAGCACTCCGCAGCACTCCGTGCCCACTCAGTTCTTGACCTCTCTGAAAGAGGCGCTCACATCGAAATAACAGATTCCACAGTCTGTTGTATTCAGGTGACAATATTTCTAAAAAATGTGTGGTTTAGCTGGCTTGCTAAAAAAACACAAACGTGTTCTTTTTTCATTCTCTAAGGTATGGCTTACGTGAGTTTGTGGTTATTGCTCCGACGGCAAATAATGATGGGGTACTTAGTGAATCCAAGTGTAACCTTTTGCTGAGTTCCATTTCCATCGCATTGGGGAACACTGGCTGGTAAGTGAAAGCATAAACTTTTTACATGTCCAGGTAAAACTCTAGCATACTGCTATTGTGAGGAAAAAGTACTAATTTGTTAGCAAGATACTTTCAGAGTTTGTTGCATTTGCACCATAACATTGTTACAAAAAGATTTAAAAAAATTTCCCATGGAAACTTTATAAGATTGATTCCATGTGTTGTTTATATTCATTATTGTTTAAAAACTTTACAGGCTTTTTAAAAGCTGCTAGAAGTTATTGGAATAACTGGTATACAAAATACAACTTTTGAAAGGATTTCTTCCCTATATGTGGTATCAGTAACTTTCTAATTTTTCTCAAAAAATATTTAGACTGAAAACTAGGTAGCTGAAGTCATGGATAGGGCTGTGCTTATGACATTTTTGTTATATATGTCAGCTTGTTAGGCATTCCATTTAATGGTGAAATTCACAGTATTTTTCTTTGATTCCTATGAACCATTTTAAGCTGTGTTGCATTAAGAGAGAATATATTCTAAAGAATAAGAAATAATGTTGAAATTATGTTAAAAGATGTAGCTAGTAGACTAGAAGACAGTGTGACATTTCAAATAATCTGAAATATTCCCGTTTAATAGTCAGGTACCACTATTTGTGCAAATACATCAGAAATGGCGACGAATGTATGTTGGAGAATGTCAGGGTCCAGGAGTTCGAACTGACTTCGAAATGGTTCATCTTCGCAAAGTGCCAAATCAGTATACTCATTTATCAGGTTTACTGGATATCTTCAAATCGAAGATTGTAAGTGCATCTGAGTATTTATAACTGATACTAAGAATGATTATTGTATTACCTGATTGCTTGTGGATTCGCTTCTGTCTTCTAGGGATATTTTTTTTTTTTTAATAAGAATGAGGCTTACAGTGCTGATACCAAGAAAATCTTTTTCCTGCTATCACCAGTACCTAGCGATAAAGAGGGAAAATTGGTATGGGTTTTGTTCCTCAATGTTACCACCTTCTTCCATTGCTGTTTTCCACTGGCATGTGAGGGAGTGTGTGTTTTACAGTCTCCTTGCAACAACCCTCTGTTACCCCTCCACAAAACAAACTGTTCTTCTATTTAAGAGAAGGGAGGGTTGAGGTGGGTTCTTAATTCCACTACTTTGTAGCTCCCCTAGGTAAGTTAAGAGTGAAAAACAGCCTGGTGAAATACCAGGAGTCTGGGGAAGTTGCTTGTTTATGGACTGGTGTGGCTGACTGCAATGCTTCACAACTGGTACCGGTAGTCAGCAATCTCATCCAAATGCTGAGGGGAAAAAAATTCTTAGTGAAAACCTAACTCATTCTGGTCAGATTTACTTCTGAATTACCAGTTAAATGGAGCATATGAATGTCTCATGCATTTTATCTGTGAATGTCTTGTTGAATAATGGCTTTACTAGTAATACTTGGGGTATTGCAGTTCTGATAAAATCAGCTCTAATACAAGTTATTTTAACTAATTTATGTTGGAGGCCTGGAGTGTTTGAGAGGATGTACTCTTTACATTGTATTTTTCCTGTAATATTTTTAAGGGATGCCCTTTAACACCACTGCCTCCAGTTAGCATGGCTATTCGGCTTACATATGTGCTTCAAGACTGGCAGCAGTATTTCTGGCCACAGCAGCCACCAGGTAGGAGGTTTATGTCCTCAGAATAACTTGTTTTAAGATAAGCAGTCAGTGCTGAAGAAAATGTTCCCGTATCTTGCCAGAAGAATTAAAACATTTTCTGCATTACTAGGAAAGGCTTCAGTTAAAACTGAGTACCATCCCACTCCCTATGACAGGTTAGCAAGCTTAAAGCTGCTCTGAAATCATGTATGTGGCGTATGGTTGAGACAGGTGTTTTGGTTAGGGCTGTGCTTAGAAATATGCTTTTTTTATTAGCATTTAGAGATACAGTGAGACTTCTAAAATGGTAGTATCTATTTGGAGAGGAAAGGGTGACTGATTGTGGATCTAAAGAATTCTGCCCTGAATTCCTTAGGAAAATGTTTGGCTTCAGATTCTAGTAGTGCTAATACTTTACAGGAATATTTCTGTAAAGTAATTGGTTTTAATACTTCCCTATTTAAGAGTATTAACAATGGGAAAGGGAGAAAATATTGTATGGACCTCACTTGAGGTAAAAGTTTGGATTTTTGTTGTTTTTTACACAATGCTAAGTAAGCCAAGGAGTTGATTGATTTATTTTTTTTTCATGCAGGAACATTTTCTGATCAAGCCTTTTGTTCTAATAGCTTTGTATAAGGGGAAAAAGGGGAGAAGTAATGTATAGCCCTGAATCTGAAGTACACGCACCAGACTTGATAAATTTATGTCATAGTGATGCTGTGGAAACCAGAGTGAGTTTGCTGGCTTGGTACTCTTACAGTGAACTCTCATATGCTTGCTTGGTGTTAACACGTTTTTGCTTGGGTATCAAGGATTTGGTTTTAACAGAACAATTTCTATATAGATGGCATCAGAAAATAATTTATAAACTTCTCCTGGCTCAAAGGGAAACAAATCTACAGGAAAAAGGTAGCTGTTAGTTCCTTCTTAGCATAGATTTTATTAGTGGTGTGGTATTTCAGGGTGGTGGAGCAATTAAAATGCCTGAGTTCTTCTGGACTTTGTAGTAGTTTTATGTAACAAGTTTAAAGTATTTAGGGCACACTTAGACAGAACCTGCGTGACCTTGGTCTGGTTACTTAATTGTTTGGCTTTCCTTGGCTTTCAAAAAAATACTTTCTTATAGTAATCAAAGGTATGTTTTGAAGAAGCCTATAATGAAGTTGGTCCCTCTGTGTTTGTACCTAAGGAACGTTGAAAATATGTTTAAAGAGAATCCTGCTCTTTAGGGTCGGAGAAGGTCAGTGCTCTTTTAAGTGACAGTTTCTCTTTGTAGATAAACCGAGTTTACATAAAGAACTTGGGAAGCTGGTTCTACAGATTTTAATTTTTATTATTTCTGCAGACACAGAAGTTGGTGATTTCTGTAGTCACTCTCTGCCTTGCTATAGTTATTCATCAAGTCAGGATCCCTGATTTGAGGTGAATGAGTTGTACCACTGATTGTATCTCTTGATTTGAGCAGTTTGAATAAATGCTGTTCTTTCAGAGATTCTGGTTAAGGGAGCTAGTGGCATAGTGTATTGCAGAAACTGGAAATTAACATCATTTTTACTGCTGTTGCTACATGCAGTTGTGGTTTTGCATTCATTGTGAGAAACTAGACCTGTACTTTATTACCCTCACTTGTTCAGCTCTTCTTAAATAAACCCAAAGAATTTAAATGTCTTTTATCTTCTCTGGAGAAAGAATTATGTAATTCAGTTATCCAAGTACTTCATCTGCTCTAATATTTTGCTTGTTTTGTGTGTAAATAGTTTGCCAGATGCATCTAAAATTAAGGATCAGATGCTGTAATAGCAGCATTATAATGGCATTCCAATACGTTATTACCCATTTAAACTTTTGTTCAGTGAAGGCTGTCTATTTTTGGTTTATATATTTGAAGGATGTAGCATGGGAAGTGGCTGAGGATGCTGGGAGGCATCTTTAAGTACCTGGGATTACAAGGAATCTCCCAGATGACTGGGTTATATCTTTAACTATAGGAGATGTAACATATCACTCTCTTCATAAAATAGTCAGCCTTTTAGAAGTGGTTGATTTTTCACTCTCCAGAGTTGCTCTTTTGGAGTCTTCCTCTTCTGCTTGGAATTGATTTCCTGCCTAAATGTTTTTCTGCCAAATTTGTATATCTTTGTTCTTGTGTCAGCATTTACTCTTTAAGGCTGCCTTTATAGTTATCATCTTTGCCAGTATGAAGAAAGTAACCTTCCCTCAACACAGATTACTATAATTTTATCTGTCTTTTTGAATGTCCTGTTGTGTGATTACTTCTCAGTTTCTGCTGGAAACAATTCAATTGTATGCCAGGATTACATTTTCATAGCTCTGTCACATTAGCTGCTCAGCTGTGCTCTAGTCATCCTGCATTCTACTGTGAAATTAAGATGATATGCTGCTTAAAATATTCCATAAATTCTGTATGGAAAATTTATCGATCTGTCTTCAGATATAGATGCTCTAGTTGGGGGAGAAGTTGGAGGCCTTGAGTTTGGGAAGTTACCATTTGGTGCCTGTGAGGATCCTATTAGGTAAGATAAGATTTGAGAAAACTGCGTTTTACAGCTTCCTTAATGGAGGGCTTAAAGGTACGTTATTTCAAATCTTAGCTTTGCCTGCCTATTGCTTAGCGTGCCTCTAACAGATACTTAATTATTCAAGCATATAAGAAACGTCAATGAAAAGTAATGGTCTAATAGCAAAGATGACCATTGGCAAAATTGTCTAATGATAATCAGAGTTCTAGTATGTAAACCTTTTGCCGTAAACTTCTGGAGTACTCCATTTATGTCTGAAACTATTACATTGAAATATACCTTAACTAGCGAGAAACATTAAAAATTAAAGGGTTGGACTTATTCTCATCTTCATTTTGACATTTGTAGAAGACTTAAAATAAAGTGGGTCTGTAAACTGTGGTATTACATCTCCCTGTCCTCTCCTGAACATCCCATTACCACTCAGCAAATCTAGGAAACATTTTGATGTGTTGGTGGTTAATGCTGTAGGCAATTCGTGAAAGTTGTTTCGTACCTGGATACCTAGAATACAGTGTGCAGTCTCTCCTTTCGTAGAGAGGAGTTGTGGAAGAGTCCTGTGTGCCAGGTACTAGTAAAGTTTAGTGCAGTAGTGGGTGACGTGCTGTAGAATAACCAACAGAATGTGTGCAGCGAGAAAACTCATTGGAAAACATGCATGCTTGTAGCTGTAGCTGCAGAGTACCTAGAGGGGCTTAAATATGAATATCACAAATACCTTTCAAGATCTTAACTGTGATGGAAAGAACACTTTCTACTAGCACTGAAAGATTTAAATCTTGTTTTGTTTCAGTGAGCTTCATTTAGCTACTACATGGCCTCACCTAACAGAAGGCATTATTGTCGACAATGATGTTTATTCGTAAGTATTTTGTCTGGATTGCAAATATCTAGAAGTGTACTTTATCTGTTGCTTAAGTACAGTAGTTAACATCTAAAACATTGTGTGTGGCTTTGTGTGTGAAAGAGAACTCATTCTGAAGAACGCTAAGGTCAGTTGATAGAACATCTCTTTCGGGAAAATGCCACCTTTCTAAATGCATTTTTGTGTGAGAAAATATTATTGTATCGTAATCTCAACAGAACATACACCTCCTTTTTTTGGCATATTCCCATGCTAGACTTAAGTTTTGTGTATTGCATATTTCTTGAAAAAGATTATGGTGGAATGTGGAAAGCAAAAAGAATTAACTGATTGACATCCCTCTGCCAAAAACTGTCATCCAGGTTTTCTGCTAAGCCTCCTAAAGAAGAACAGTGTATCCTGATACTTAAGAAAGAAGAAAAAAACTGGTTTATTGTTTTAATTAATGCAGAAATGAGTTTTCAACATTAGTACACTTTAAAGGAAGACAATTTAGTTGCACCTGAATTGTTCTCATGTTTCTTATGTAGGTACATGAGAACAGGGACTCTTGTTTGCATATTAGAGTGAGTGTCATGTTCTCCTATGTAATGTGTATATTATGGCTTCTGTGGCCTAACTGGCTATGACATTACATTTATTGAGAATTTGATACTCATCTCTTGCATACAGTGACAACATGACACTTTTTTTTTTTAAGTGACTTGGATCCTATTCAAGCACCCCAGTGGTCCGTGAGAGTCGGAAAAGCAGATAATCCTCAGTGTCTATTGGGTAAGACATAAGAATTCCCTATCTTCTTATGACTTCTAAGCTGTTAAGTTGTGAAGTTGGGATTGCATGGATGATTACCGGCTGACCTCTGTTTCCTTACAGCCTTTATTTTTTTAAGTGGATGTTATTTTGGGCTGCTTCTTCAAGAACACAAGTTTTGCAAAAACAGACGTTTCTGTTGTAGGTTATTCTGCATCTGTGTACCATCAACTTCATTGCTGTTCTGACTTCACCACGTTCCAGAGAATAAGCATTTACTGTGTGTGTTCTGTGAAAATTTAGATTTCCGAGAATCTTTACGTTCTATTAAGTGCCCTTTGCATATATCCATTTCCTTAGATGCATCAATCTATTTGACAGGCAGGATTGCTATGCCTGGAGAGCTGTACTGTTGTCTGTCCTTGCCTTTTAGCTTGTGGGGAAAAAGGCTTCAAAACTAAAAAAATTAACATGCATGCTGCACAAGTTTCACCTTGCTTTGGGTGAAGAAGTAAGTTAAACTGAATGCAGAACTGTGCTTTGGAGAGGTGGCTGATAGCTGTCTTAAGTGTGCATTTCTCTAAGCTTTAATTGTGTGGTGTAAAGATATTTGTGCTTCAGAAAAAATTATCATGTTCTTTCAGATTAAAAGATAAAATTTATTGTCCCTCAGGCATAATTTTGAGAGTTAGCTTGTTGTTCAGTGAGATTTTTAACTGAGTAGCTGTTCAGAAACTTCTTTTCTTGTACAGGTGACTTTCTTACTGAATTCTTCAAGCTTTGCCGTCGGAAGGAGTCAACTGATGAGATACTTGGAAGGTCTGCATTTGAAGAGGAAGGAAAAGGTAAAACTAAAATCTTGTTAATTTGTGTGAATTCTTTTAAATAGTTTCATGTTATTTTACTTTCCCTATCCCCTCTTCCTGACTTCAGATCGATCAGTATTTATACTTCTAACTGTTAGGCATTTTCTGTACTGCTCCTACAAATTTTCTGGTCAGTGCTATATAGTACAATTTCTCATGAATTCTAGGCCAGCTTACCTCCCAAAGTCCCAGAGGACAGTTGCCTCTGTTACAGTTGGTGTTTTTTTCCCACTGGAATACAAGAGTTTAAAATTTTCCTAGTGTGTGCAAGAGTTGGTTTTGAGCACACGTCAGATTTGTACATATTGTTTTATGTATTTTTTCTCTGCTCTTTTCTCCTTTTTTAAGTACTATGTATTCTATGTTTCAACATCCAGTTTAAAGAGTCTTTAAACTGGAAGTTTGAAAGTTTAAACTTAAGTTTGAAAGACTTTGCTGTTATCCTCTCTGTTTTAAGGTATTTTAAGGAAAAAACAAAAAACCCAAACAAACCAGAATTATCTGACCAATGGGTCAGACTTTGTCCCAGCAGTATAGATACTGTCATCTTTTTGATGTCTCTTTTGCTTTTCTTGCTGTATACGGTGAACATTCCCTTCCTTCCTGCCTCTTGTCACCTCTTCCCTCCAAATATGGCCTGTATGGATGTATTTTCTTTGGTAATACTTGGTCGTAGTTTTGATGGAGCTCGCTAGTCAGCTTAAAAAGGTGTTAGACTGAGTAGGACGTGTGTTATTCCTAGTGCTTGACATGCAGTCTCTTTAACCCTCCTTATCTCTAATGTTCCTGAAATGTTTGCCAAGGTGAGGTTTTTCAGGCTGCTGGTAGTTATTTACTTGAATTTGCCCTCTCTTTAACAGTATTTATTCATTTTAAATTTACCAGCAGCAACTCTGGAAAAAAATCTTTTGATTTGGGGAGTTTACCCGAGGGCTCTAAAACAGAACAGTGCTTACACAATGTAAGGTTGTATATGTAGTGATTAATACTGGGTTTATTTTCTCTGCCAGTAACTGTCTGCAAGTGTGCATTACTACTACAGTAGGTGGCAGGCACTACCTACAGCCAACTCAGTCCAGACTGCATTCAGTAAATTAAGTCAAGGACCCTGTGACCTCATTCTGCTGCTTATCTTTGTGGCTAAGAGCAGTGAATATCAGGTATGGAACCTGACAGCACAGGGGTGTAGCTCTGGTTAACAGGGTGTTAAAAATCAATACAAGATAAACAGACTGTATGTTGACAGGTGAGCTTTTAAAGAGGGATGATCTTGTGTTTGGTTTTGTTTTGTTCTAATTGTTTTTATTTTATTTTATAGACGTTGCTGATATTAGCCATGCTTTGTCAAAGCTCACAGAGCCAGCACCAGTCCCAATCCATAAATTATCAGTCACAAATATGGTTCACAGTGCAAAGAAAAAAATTCGCAAGCACAGAGGTGTGGATGAATCACCTTTAAACAGTGAAGTTCTGAACACTATTCTCCTGGTAAGTGAGCTGTCTGTGCACACTGAATTCATATAGAACATAGATTTCATGGTTCCACTGATGTGTTTGGTTTAGAGTTTGTAGCAGAAGTATAAAGAAAAGTGTCTGATGTTAGCTCCATCATTTGAATTGCATTGATCAGCTTCTTGAAACAGCCAAAGTCATTACAAGTCTGTGCAATATAAGTGGACTGAAAATGAACTCTGCTAACAGTTTTAATTACAGGGATTGCTGGGATGTAGCCAGCAGTAGTTTTACGGAGAAGCTGGGAAAAATCAGGAAAAACATACTGATGGCAGTTTGGAACTTTTTTTTGGTTTTGTTTCTTCAAGTTCTTATTTCCTGATGCTGCTGACAAACTTGCAGATGGATTTGAAAGCAGAACTAGCCCTACAGCAGGAAACAATCCTCCTCCAGAGACTGAAGAATATGTAAGTTTTACTGACTGGCACTCCTGAGAGATAAAAAGCAATTTTGAGTGTGTGTTTTCATACAGACTTTGCTGTGTTTGCACTGTGTCTTGTAATAGACAATTTTTGGAAAGGGGAATTTACCTTTGTAGAATCTCTAGGTGAAAATAGTGCTGCTTTTTTTTTTCTTCCCCCTTCTAATTTCTTCTTTTTCTTTTTTTTTTCTTCCAAAGATTGTCATTTTTGGTAGCTTATACTTAATTATGTTGCGACGGAGGGAAGACACAGTCACTCAATATGAGCGACCAGCAGACTTCGTTTATTGTCTCTTATGGTCACCTTTTATGCCTTCTTATAATTAGCTCATACATATTACAAAAGTTAAGCTCATTATTGGTTAGTTGCCTAAATACCAAGCCCGCCCCTAGTTTCTCTTCTGTAGTTATCTGTTCCCACCTGCAACATTCTTTTCCCACCAAAATCTTCCTGTTACTGTGTAACAAGGACAGCCAAAGACAGTGTATTTTGCTTTACTTCAGATAAGCTGAGAGCGATGTGCATTTTTGTCCAGCCAGCTGGACTATGTCTATGTGACCCTTTTCAGCTAGCCAGTTATCCACATAATTAGCCCCTTTTATATTGACAAACGTGAAAGAGATCATATCATTTTGGAAAAAATGCCATTTTTTCTGTATTTCTTGCTTTCATTTATTTCTTACGTAGAATCTCTTCGGTCAGTTTAAATCTGCTCCTTCTGATAGTCTGACGTACAAACTAGCTTTATGCCTTTGTATGATAAACTTCTACCATGGAGGAGTAAAAGGAGTGGCACATCTTTGGCAAGAATTTGTGTTAGAAATGCGCTACAGATGGGAGAACAACTACCTTATTCCAGGGTAATTTTTTTGTTTTGTTTTGTTGCTTCGTCATAGAAAATGTTCTTTGTTTCAGGAACAGTGTGAGTTCACTTTGACTTTGAAACATACTGTTTGGGTTTTTTTAAATTTCAAATGCTATGTTCTGTTTTTATTGCCCTACTTCCTTAAAGCAAGAAAGGATAGGGAGTAGGGAAAAGCATCTGTGTCTTCCTTGGAAAACTTCAGGATGCTTTGGGAAGCTGAGGTTGAAAAGCACTCCATTGTGTGAATGAAGGGGGAGGGCAGGGAGCTTATCCAAAAGCTTGGCTTCTAGTTTATTGTTAGATAAAAATGAAGGAGCTGATATAGGGAGAAACAGCTGTGCCTTGTGGTGTAGTTTTGCCTGTTTACTAAGGGAGCTGTTCCAAGTTCCTGCTGGTGTAATAGCCTTTCAGGCAGCTCATGCTGTATCAAGTAGTCCAGCCCTTCCAGGTTACGTCCGCTGCAGCAGAGTTTGTTGCAGAGCAAATGAAAGATTCTGTCAGGATGAGATATCAATGTGGAGCAAGAATATATGTTGTCCTACCCCACCGCCCCCATCCCCCCCTTTTTTATTTTTTTTAAATGGCATGGACTGGCCATTTATTCACTGGTTTGTCCTTTCAAATGGTTACACTAACATAAAATGGAAGTTGACTCTATCATTGCAATTTTGAAAGTAAAGTCAAAGGTGCTTAATTTCTGTTTGAAAACAGTTACCCTTTTAACTCCCAAATGGAAAGCTGCCCAGGAAATGCAGGGTGTGTCCATCTCTTTCTGGTGCCAATGATCTTTCTCAGAAATGACCTCTAGGAAATAAATGTAGTTTAACTTCTGGGCTTGTTCAGTCATGAGCTTGTCTTCTGAGACCGTAGAAGAGCCGTGTAGTTGTAACGGTGGGATTGGGTTCAGTGTGGGTTTTGCCCCTCTTTTGCATTTCATGTGATTTAAGAGCATGTGTGTGTGAAAGATTCAATTTCATAATTGATAATGGTTACACTTCTACCTTTTGTTAGATTAGCTAACGGCGCTCCTGATCTGAGATGTTGTTTGCTGCATCAGAAACTTCAGGTAAATATCCCAAATTTTAAAATTATTTTTCCTCTAAGGAAACTGTCAAAATTATAGCGGTTACTAGCTAAATATGTTGTTGTGGATGTAGTTGTTCTTGTAATTTTGGGTGTGGACTTCATTTCTTGGGAAGATCTTTGTTATAGCAACAAGTTTGATGGAATTATTATCTTGTAGATTTATGTAAGAAATTTTTGGTGACTCCAAGTTTTTCTGTGACATTGTTTCCATAAGAGAAGTAATTGCTAAACAATTATTTTTTTCCTTTAACTTGTTAGATGTTAAATTGTTGCATTGAAAGAAAGAAAGCAAGAGATGAGGGGAAGAGGGGGAGCGTGTCTGATCGTTCACCTGGGGGTGCTTCTGGTGATACTGGAAAAGGAGGAGACCACTCTGGAGATAACCCTGATAAGGAAAAAGAAGTTGGCAAGTCTTGGGAATCTTGGAGTGACAGTGAAGAGGAATTTTTTGAATGTTTAAGTGACACAGAAGATCTTAAAGGAAATGGACAGGAAAATGGAAAGAAGGGAGGACCAAAAGAAGGGAACAAAGAGTCTGTAAACTTAAAACCAGAAGGTCGTCTGCATCCACATGGAAAGCTGATGCTGCTGCATCCAGGAGAGCCCCTCTACATTCCAATAACACAGGTTAGGTAGCAAGAGTTGAGCCAGATGCGCAATATGACTCTCACGCAATATGGCTTTACACCTAGGATTGTGAAACTATATATAGTTTGCAGGTTATAGTCTGTTGTTAAAATTAAGTGGTTTTGGCCCAGGACCTTGTTTTCCATTTTTAAATCTTGAGGAGGCTGTTAAACCAAAATCTCACGTGCTCCTTGTTTTACTTGAGAATGGGTCTCCTTACCAAATTTCGCTTAAACCAAGGTTTTTTTAAACAAGAATTAAGCTGTCTTGCGTACCTTAAATCCGGGATTCTTTTTATTGCCAGCTCTTAAGGCACCTTCCATCCCCTCCTAACTCTTCTTTTCTGTAAAGTAGGAACTGCTGTGGTTCTTCTACCAGGAGAATTCCTAGCTGACTGATCAGAGTACTGGATCAGTTTTGCTGGTTTTTTGTTGCTTTGTTTTTTCCTTCTTCTAAGAGAAAGATTTTTCAACTTGCATCAAAAGTCACCAGTTTTCAGTATCATCAAACTACTGGAAATGTTACCTGACACAGACTGCCTTGCAGAGTGACTAGGGAGGAAATAGGAAGTGGTGGTGTTGGAGGAAGTAGTTTGAAATCAGCCGTGCATGAGGAGTACAGTATTTTTTATTCACTACAGAGAAGTTATTTTTAATGAATATTGCTTTGCGTGGGTAAAAGTTATTAGCAGAGTGTAGTCAGGCAAATGTTTTCAATTAATTATGCGCTGACAGTATCAATGGCAAAAATTCTGCATTGCTTTAGGTAGATTTTCAACCATCACAACAAAATAGTATCAGTCAAACACTTCCTGGACTTCATCTGGATTTTGGCATTTTAACAATATGTCCTTATATTGTTACTTCAGTCTCAGGCTGTTTTCTCTGTAGTTTCTTGTTGTTAGTGTCTTCTTCAGATGCATAGCTTTATGGTAAACAGTTTAAGCAGTAAAGAGTTACGATTATTCCCTTGGAGTACAAAATAAAGTAGAATGAACTTTTGGTGACAGGGAGCTTTCCACTCCTTCCTTAATCAGGGCTAAGTCTCGGAGAGGCTATTTGTCAGCTTGGTTTTTTTCCACGTTACAGGAACCAGCGCCCATGACTGAAGATTTGCTGGAAGAACAGTCTGAGGTACTGGCAAAACTCGGGACATCAGCAGAAGGTGCTCATCTTCGGGCACGCATGCAGAGCGCCTGCTTGCTGTCAGATATGGAGTCTTTTAAGGTAGTACTCCTTGAAGAATTCTGTGAGGCTGCTTTCTTAAACTCTCTCTCTTGCTTGTGTTTAAAAATTTTGAAGTTTTTTGACAGGTGTTTTTTTTCTTCTCCACAAAACAGTTTCAAAATAGTTTGAAGTTGAAAATAAAGACCTGTTGGTAAAGCTCTTACTCATAGATTTTGAAATATTTTATCTAGCCTGTTATGCTGTAACGTTCCAGTAAATTTGCACAGTGATTGTGGAAAGGGAAAAAACCCCACAAAACATACAGTTCATAAATTGGGAATTAAAATGCAGACCAGCCCATGCAAAATGATGTCAGGAGACAACTGAGCATCAAAGTCCTGAATCAAAATTACATGTCTCTTACTCCCACCACTTGTAGGTTTCATTTAGTGTCCCTTACCTGTACTTTTCACTGTGTCTAACTTTTTAAAATGCACCTTTAATCAGACTTCAAATGGATAGAATATGAAGGTGGTGTAAAAGAAAAAAAGAATCGATTAACATGTTCACAATTTTGTATTTGGACTTTGGGGAGGTGGACATAATTTTTTACGTAAAGTTAATGATGTTTTGTTCTTTAGCGGGAGGGTAAGTTACCACTACTTAAAAGTCTCTCTTGGTACAGCCGTTCATCAAATTGGGATTGGACTAGCTGTGGTTTTGAGTAATTTGTTCCATGTCTCTTCTGAGCTCTGCAGAGGGAGCTAAGAGCACATACACAACTGTCATCAAAGGATCTC
The DNA here is from genome assembly GCF_963210335.1 of Falco punctatus. Lineage (NCBI taxonomy): Eukaryota > Metazoa > Chordata > Aves > Falconiformes > Falconidae > Falco > Falco punctatus. The sequence continues at coordinate 35,950,734 of NC_137588.1, forward strand.
AAAACTCTAAAAAGATTGGTGATTCTGTTGTGAAATAGTTTCTTTTTTTTTTTTTTTTTAAATTATTGCCATAATAATGGCAATGTATCCATAAAAGGGTACATATATGTACTGTAGAGTAAGAGTATTTATATCAATATCAGTTTATTAGCTGCGACTCCTGTCATATTAAATAAACGTAGTGGGTTTATTTCTATGGTGCAAGTGATATATATATATATATATATAATCGGAAGCAGAAGTGCACTCTTGATAGATACATTGAATAGAAAACCAGATTTCCTTTTATGTTCTAGACCTATGGATGTATTTATTTGTGTTGACATTGCATCTATGAAAAATGGATTTGTTTTTGTTTGGGGGAGATTTTATTTTTCAAGTTCCTTTTTGAAGGAAGAAGAAAAGATTAATTTTGTTACTGGAGTGTTAAAAGACAGAAAGTTGATGCTGAAAGTGTTATTTATGCAGCCCATTGATTCTTTTGGGCTTAGGCTGTTTTTCATCTAAGTCTTTACTGGTCTAAGCTTATACATTAAAAAATTAGTTAAAGTTCACACTTAATGCATGTATCACGTACCAGACAGCAGCTTTGGTTAACAGTGTAATTTTGAGCTTGCCTGAAATAACTGTTAAATGTATTGATTTGGGGCGGCAAGAAAAAGCTTTCTTTGTATTTGTTGATGGTGTGGCTTTTACCCCTTGCCACTGTCTGGGTTTATACTTTGTTCTTTCATTCTGCCAGCTCTCTTTCATAGTGTGCAGTTTGGTGACTGTGGACAGAATTCCCCAAGTTTTGGTTCCTAGCCTGTTCTCTGCCTTCCTACCCAGGTTATCATGTTTTTATAGGATTTTTCAGGCACAGATTTTATCTCCTTTTCATTCCAGGCAGCTAATCCTGGCTGTTGTCTGGAGGATTTTGTGAGGTGGTACTCCCCTCGGGATTACATCGAAGCAGAAGTGGTTGATGAGAAGGGGAACATAGTCATTAAGGGTGAGCTGAGTGCCCGAATGAAGATTCCTAGCAACATGTGGGTAGAGGCCTGGGAGACAGCAAAACCGGTCCCAGCTCGGAGGCAGAAGAGACTGTTTGATGACACTAGAGAGGCAGAGAAGGTAAAAAGCACTGTGGCGAGTGGTCGTCTGATCTGTGTAATGCTTACAGCAGCCCTTTCTTCTTCCTCCTTCTGCAAGATTTAAACATCAACAAGTCATTGCACTGTGTTCTTGGAGTTACTAAACTTTTTGTGCATGGCTCGAGGTTAATCAGAAATTCTTGCTGCTGCATAACAGTGTGTTTGAAGTATCTAAAATAGTGTGTGGAATGTAACTTCACAAGCTGTATTACTTAGGTCCTTCTTTGAATTATTAGTAAATAAAACAGATTTTTATCTGCATGTATGTGTTAGGAAACTAAAGTGTTCCTAAAACATAATTATTTCTAGTTTCATTCTAACCTGTTGAGACTGTAATCACTGAAAATTCCTGCAAAACTACTTGAGTCCTCTCCTTACAATGATGCTCCCTTCTTGTGAATTATTCCATATAGGTGCTCATCCTTCATAGTTAACCTTATCTTTGGGAAGTAGTTTTGATCACCAATATATTGATTTTTCTAATGTTCTAGGTGCTTCATTACCTTGCAGTTCAGAAACCAGCTGACCTTGCAAGGCATCTCTTGCCTTGCATCATCCATGCAGCTGTACTCAAGGTAAAGGAAGAAGGTAAATAATGTTTCATAATTTATTAAGATATTTTAGGGTGAACGCTGATACAATAATTACAACTTCTTTGTTTCTTTTCCTCCAAATAGAAGCACTAGAAGATATATCTTCAGTTAAGAAGATTATTAAGCAGATAATATCCCATTCCAGTAAAGTTCTACGATTCCCTGGTCCAGAGGACAAGAAGTTGGAAGTAAGGCTTTTTAACTGGCAGGTGCTCAAAACCTGACAGACTTTTGCACTGCTCACAGGAGTGCTAAAATAACGTCTTTTAATTTTCACTTTTATTAAACTCCTGCAGGAAATCATTGCTCAGATCATGAGTGTGGAAGCTATCATTGCCAGGGCAAGGTCTCTGAAAGCAAAATTTGGGGTAGAGAAATGTGAAAATGAGGAGGAGAAAGACGACCTGCAAAGGTGACTGCTGATTTTTTTTTTCTTCCCCCCCCCCGGCCCAGTGTTGTTTTGCTCTTCCTCTGTTGCCCTTTTTACGTAGTTTCAAAATTTAGGACAGATTCAAGTGGTGATAATACAGAATACTAAGGAGTCATGTGTAGTAGCTATAAACATTAGGTGACTGTAGGCTACCTAGAGATGTATGTGGGTACCCAGAATGCTCCTCTAAGTAACCATCTCTTTGAAAACACGTGATACAGGTTGTTTTAATGGAATTTGTTTTTATCTTGACAGCACTGGGGACTTAGTTTAGTTTTTCATGTTTGTAAAAGGTATATTTGATTAACTTTGTTACAACAGAGGTGAAATTAGAAGGACTAGGAATTCAGTATTTTCTATAACTACTATGGAATGAAATACACCCCACCCCCCAAGTTACGCTTTCTTACTCTAGTCTCTTTACTATGGGAAACATATTACTGAGGAACCATATGAATGAAAAGCAACAAGCCAGGTTTCATTGCTTCACTACCTGCTATCAGATTATTTACTTATTGCTAAAGATGGCTAATATGTACCATTAAAAAACCCAACCAACCATGTTAACTTCTCGCTGCGGTGCTGAGAGGGAGCGATGGTATTTTTATAATACCTGTTGGGAGTTCGGAGGAACGGTGTCTGACCAAAGCAGTATCTTTGTGCTCAAAAAAATAGTCATGTTGTTACTACTACTGTGTGGCCAACACCATGACGGCTTTTCATGTTGAATTTATACATCTGCATTAGGAGCCTGGGTTCTGTTTGTGGTTAATTGAGAGAAGCAGTCCTTTCAGAGGCTGAGTTGCATTAAGTGGCCCTGCTGCTGGGGTTGCAATGGTAAATGGTTCTAGAATTCTGCCCCTCCTGACCTGACATGGGAGGCCGCTGTGTTCAGCTCGGTTTTGACCTACGTAATCTATGAAAGAACAGCTGCTTGTATTAGCACTAAAGAAAGAGCAACAAGGTAGGAAGGAACAACTGAAGGCTAAGGGGGGGTTTAGTCTTTAGGGTAGAGGGAGAGGAGTAAAGGGATGAAAAGGTGATGATGGTGTTTGAGTGGGATGCTGAGAAATGTCAGGGTTGTCTTGCTTTTTGCAAATGGTGCTAGGTGGAGACCTCACAGAAAACAGTTCTGGTTTGAGATTAGCTGAGAATTAAACATCCCTTTTTCCTTTTCAATAATTTTTACCACCAGATTTGTAAACTGTCTCCTGGAGCAGCCAGAAGTATCAGTTATTGGTGCAGGAAGAGGACCTGCTGGCAGCATTATTCACAAGCTGTTCGTGAACGCTCAGAGGGTAAGAGAAAGCTCTTGGCTGCTTTGCAGACACTTCTGATGTAAGCAGTATGAGGCAGCAACTTATCATATGATACCAGTTTATTTTGTCTGCATATATGCATGTACTGTCATAAATGTGCTTGAGGTTTTTTTACGTTTGTGGTGTTCCGACATGATTTTGGCAATAACAGAGCCTTGCAAGATGGAAGAAGAGTAAGTGACCCGGGATGTTAAAACAGTTAAAGCCAGCTAGGTAGATAAAGGTGTCACCAACGTTTAATTTACTTCAGATGGTGACATCACTAATCCATTATGGCACAAATTTCAGCTTTATTCAAGTTACACAATATATGCAACATCACAGCAAGAGCAGTCAAGTGTGTTGATTGTTTCACATAGGAATGCAGAGAAACATGTCATAACATTTAGTATTTTAGGAGGAATTAACTTTCTAGATTGAGGCTTATACTTGGTATACTTGAGCTTTCTTCTGTGGAAACTAGCGTGCTTAGGGAAGTTTCAGTTCTTTTTCAGTACAACTCTACATGCAGTTCACTTATTGCCAGTGTTGTGTCTGTTCTCTAGAAACCCTTCCCCAGCCTCTATTGGTATAGATATTCCCTTTTTCTCTTAAGCAGATTCTGTAATAATTAGCCTTAAAGTATTGATTTCCAAACTTCTTGGACTGCAGTCAGCCTTCAGTTTCTGTCAGAATTACACCTCTTGATAGCATCAAATTATCTGACTAAAATGTAAATACAGTGGTAATAACAAGGTTAGCGTAAGTATTGCAGACATCTTAAGAGCCTGAAACCCTGTTGAAAATCATTGCTATAAAAATGTTGTGATTGGGTATTAAACTCTAGTAGGGTATGGATGCTTTTGTAATAATCTGTATTTTGCAAGTCAGCATAAAAAAAGGACCATTCTGAAAATAGCCCATGGTTGTTATTCTGAGAAATGAAAATCGGAACATTTATTTTATCCTTCTAGTCTCTAGGGAAAATCTGATTGCAGATCTCAACATGTCAACCAGCCTTACTTACAGGCTCCCCTATGAAGCCCAGGACTGTGCCCTGTAAGTGTACACAAGCGTATGCGCTTGTCTCTTTAATATTGAGGCACTATGTTTTTAAAGGGGAGTAAGAGTTTCTAGTGTCAGTGTTAAAGATGTATGTACATTTCTAGGGTTTTGTTTCCTTTGAGATACCAGTGACTGAAGCTCGGTTACAGAAACTTTCCACTAGTAGCTGGTCACCGTTACTTAAGACTTCAGTAGGACAGGAGCTAACTTGCTACAGGCCCCTGCTGGGTGTTTAATCTGCCATGAATTCTTTCAGTTGACACCTGATTGGTAAATAGAAGTGGAATGACATCCTTGTTCATTATTTTTTGAACCTGGACTCATCTCTGTGAGTTGTGTAAAATGTGTTGTTGTATTCTCAAGTTTTCTCAGGAAAATTATGATCGCAAATGCATGTTCTCAGAAGTAGAGTGCATGATGTTCTTAAACCTACAATCTCCTTCTAACCTCTTGTAAGTCACCTCTGACTTGCCTTTGTTTCTATCTTTCATCACTGGTTCTTTTCTCATCCCTTTCCAAGCTGACTGAGTCTTCTGATGAGGTAACCAACTTTGTCCCTTGTTTCCCACTCATTTTCCCTAGCTGCATAGAGCTGAACCTTTCAGTAGATACAGTACAGCAGCCTGATTTAGTTTGTGCTGTTGTTCACATACTAAGCATAAAAATAATTTTGTGTTTCCAGAATGGTTTTTCCTCATTCATAGTTTGTTTTTAGAGCCTACCAGGTAGCAAAAAGAGAGAGAAATCATTTTTTTAAAAAAACCAAAATTCCAAGGCAAATGAAAAAAAAAAACCCTCTTCAAGTGACTATTAGCATTTTCTGATGCTGAACTATGTGGCCATGACTTTATATTCTTCCCTGTTGCTGTCACTGCTTTTTGTTTATTGAACAGCCAGGTATCTGGGGCGGGAGGCAGTGATGGACGGTACTTGAATGTTGCAATCTAGACAGCAGGGCTTCCTGAAACTGCTGGGCTTTTTGGACAGAGGTAGATGTTTGGGGAAGAACTGGGGTAACTGCCAGAAGTGTAGCCCAGGGAACATCCTCTCGGTTAGTTTCCTAGAATTGTTCTTGTAGGATCAAGTGGCACTTGTCCCTGGTGATTTCTCTAGTGGCACAGGCTGCAGAGCGGTACCAGGGCCCCGCTCCTGGGGAGGGGGTGGGAGCGGAGGTGCAGTGCGGCCCACGAGGGTCGTCCAGTGGATTCTGCCCCACCTCAGGGGGACACTACCAGTCTTGAGTTGTGTACACTTAAATGAGGACCCTATTTGGGGGTGGGTGTGTGTACACATACGTGTATGCAATCAGGGAATGTTTACAGGGCCGATTGCAGCATGTCAGCCCTTCTTCCAGTATTCAGATGTTAATGTTGCTGCTTACCGGCTCCGAGGCAAAGACTAACCATGGAGATTGCAGTGTCTCGCTCTGCACTGCCATTCTGGCAAGCCTCTCTCTGGCCGTGAACACACATATTGCAGTAGTATTTTGAGTTGGAAAAGGCAGGTGACAATTAGTCTAGACTCCAGTAGTGGCACAGATGATTTTTAAGGAAGGCTGGCTTGGCCTCATGTAGCCACAGAGAGTGGAGGGGAGGGCCCTCCTGCTTGAGAAGGGGGCATTTTGTGTGGTCAGAACCCTTGCTTCACACCAAAAAATCAGGAGCTTCATCTAGACTGAGCTTCACCATCTACACATGAAGGTTCTTCCATCTGATTGTGTGCAGTTTATTTCTTAACATCCCATCAGTGTCTCGCTCTGCTCTGTGTGCACATAAAGCCTTTTGATGTGTTCACCATTTCTAATCTTCCTCTGTTCCTCCTCAGAAACATTTTCTGAACCCTAACGTTAAGAAACAGCTTGCCCTGTAATTATACCTCTGCTCTTGTTTAAGGTGGCTGCAGTACCTCCGCTTGATGAAGAATTGAGGAGATCGGGTTCATCAGAGGAGCGAAGGCTTAACATGGGGGTGGTTTCAGATTTCCCCCCACCCACAGGTCGTGAGGTGATTTTGCGCACAACTGTCCCCCGCCCTGCACCTTACTCCAAACCGTTACCCCAGCGCATGTACAGCGTGCTGACCAAGGCAGACTTCCGACTTGCAGGTGCCTTTTCAGCAGATACAACCTTCTTCTAATGTAACCACCTGTGGTCATCTTGGGTGTCTTCACAACCAGCGTGCTCTTCATTTTCCTGCAGGGAAGTTACTGTTACAGAGGGATGGGCTTGTGGTGAGGAGACAATACAGTCATTGCTAGTTGACGGAGCGTCATGTTCCAGGGACAGAGCTGAATGGGCAGCCGAGCAGGGTGCCTGGAGCAGCTTCACCAGTCATTTCAATCAGAATCTTTGGGGAAGAAAGTTTAGCAATCTCCTCTCTGCCCAAAGGGAGTGTAATATTTTTTTTGCATTAGCTTGTTGAATAATGGACATAAATGAGCTGTATGCAAATAATTCATGGTGAAATTCATGCAGAATGTGCTGCTCTATGGTTCTTAATTAGATTTTATCAAGTGACATTAGTTACTGAAATTGATGTGCAAACATTAAGTAATTTGTATTTATTGCTAATCATAAATATTGAACCCTGTATTTTTTGGTTAATCATGAAGTTGCAAAGACTTCTAAACTATCCTTATTTTCATTTAAAATACACAGTACAGTCTAGCTCCTGGTAAACTCTCCTAGTGTTGCAGCAGTTGTCCAAAAAGATCTTGTTTTGGCCGCTTCTCCCAACCAGAAATAAATATATGTGGGGCTGTAAGTGGACCATAAGCCTCATACCTGTCAGCGATCCACTTAAAGCTACTTTATATCCTTCCCTGCATGCAAGGGCCAAAGCTGGGTGTAAATGACACACACAGAGGCGTTTCACTGGAAGCAAGGCACTGGTTTTTAGAGACCTGTTGAATACAGGATCTGTCCTTGATCCAGTAAGACAGAGCAGTTGGGTTGCCTGCTGGAAGCTAACCCGCTGGCTATCGTGCAGACACCATGACGTCTGTGTGCCAATGCTGCTTTACAGTGGTCTTCGCTTCAGTGAGAATCAGCAAAAGATCAGCATTACTTTACAAAATGAAATGTAAAAAGAGCTACAGTATTGGTGACATTACTTAATAAATCAGAACTTACTGGCTTTCAGGCTTCTTTGGGTACCAGTCATGTTTTTTATAAAATACTTGCTAAATGTCATTTTTGGATGAGCAGCACTTGTGACTGTGACTATATACAGTCATATATATATAGTCACAGTTACCCTGAAACTTCGCTGAGGGGAACAGGGGTCAGGGGTTGGAGCGTTTCCCTCAGAGCTGTATCAAGTAGAAATACATTATTCAAGGTAAAGAAGCATTAGGTCTTCTTCACAGAAAATCTTGTCACAGAATTTGTTCTTCAAGCTGTTTGTGTTTTTTTACCTGAGGCAAATTCCTCTGATAAAAGACAAAGACCAATTTAGCTGTCGCTTAACTGTCTAGCATCTTTAAAAGAAATGGCACGAGGCTCATTACTTCTTCCCTGATACTCTTGGCTTCCTCCTCTCCTGACTGCCTAAATGACATTTTACATTTAAGTGGGGCCTCTCGGAAAGGCTGTATGAACTTGAAAACCCCTCACTTGCTTATCAGGCTGTTCTTACTTGATCTTTTAAACTGCTGAAGCGATGACTCCTCTGATCATCCTTAGAGAACACAAACATCGTGTCATGGTTTTGTCAGGTAGGTACCCAAAAGTGTCTTTGCTGGATAAGTCCAGTTAGTTTGACTCTGCAGAAAATGGTGCACTCACACCACCACCTTGTCTTACATTGTTAACTGAGAAAAAGAATGTTTAGAACTTGAAGAATTTTTCTCATAAGCTGAAAAGCTTTCCAGGTTATCCTTGTTTTAACTAGATATACTTGAAAAGGGCAGCTGTGGACTTTCCAAAGATGACACATAGCATACAGGTGTACTGCTTTATGGCATTCCTGGGGTCAGGGAGAGACAGACAAAGCATGGAAAGAAACATGTTTATTTGAAGTAATCAGCATCTCTGCAAGCTCTCTAAGGAGAAAGTGACTAGCATTTCCCAGAAGCTACCTTAGAGATATTTATGGTAAGGAACAACAAATATTACCAATTAAGTTTTTAATACAAGCTGGTTTAAGTAAACCCAGAATTCAATAGACATTAATTCGCAGTGCCAGAGTCTGACAAGTCACCAGTGCCAACAGCGGGCCTTTCACAGCAGATCAGAAGCGTGTAAGGCCGTTTTCTGAGACTAATCCCTCAGCTCTTGCTATTTCTGTCATAATAGATATCAGAGCCTCTATCTTCTGCAGCAACTTTGATACGTGAACAAAGAAAGTATTTTAAACTAAGGTATCTTCCTGTCCTGTAGGGGCCCTGAGCTCTGTAACACCAAGAAAAATTTCAACAGAACTTCATCAAATTCCTGCAGCTGTAACTACACTGTAATAAGAAAATAGCAATGCTTCCAAATTGCATTAAGGTTACACACAGAAATTTAGCTTTAAACTACAGTGTCATAAAAACATAATCACGATCCAGTAGCTTGTACGCACTTACCAAAGGCCCTTTTACAATCAGCGTTATAAATGATTCCTTGGTTTTAATTCCATATTTTCTTCCCTCTACTGACACCATGATTGACTACAAAGCTGTTATTTGAAATCCGTGCATGAGGAACACTGTGTAGCTATAGCGGTTTCTGCGTTAGAATGTAGCAATATATTTTACATCTTCACAAAAAATTTTGTGATATCACAGCCGTACTTGGTTGCTAAAGAACGTCTCTTCAGCTGGCTTCTCTCCTTGGCCTGTTTGGCAGTTCTCTGCAACAGAGAAAGGTAGGTCTGGTCAGGAAGCGGTGTTACTTGGCAACAGCGTGCGCCGTGGAAAGCCTGAGCCCGCAGTTAAACTTCAGTCTAATTCTGCAGAAGACAGCATAATGAAATGCAAACGTTTAAGATGACATCTTCCCAAATCCTGAGGAGCTACCTCGACACCTTGGCTGTACGGGATGGAGAGGCTGAGAGCACAGGGGTTGTTCAGCTGGAGGCAGCAGGGCTGAGGAGCTGGATGACAGCCTGGCGCTGCCAGAAGAGGAAGGGGGGGCAGCAGCGCCCTGCTCCCCCTGCTCAGGGCATTCCCACCGGGCTCACCCGCAGGGGGGGCAGGCGCTGCCTGGGGCTAGAGGCTGCGGGGCAGCACAGGGTGGTGCTGAGCAACCTGCTTTGAGCCCAGGGCCGAGGCTGCATTACCTCCTGGAGCGCCCAAAATACTTGTGATAAATCCTGCCCGGCTGCCCATTCCAGAGGTTTCCCTGTGAGGGGGCGAGGGGTGGTGGCGGCACTGGACTGACCTCTCGGTGGCAGGCTGTACACAGCGTCTGAAGGTTCTCCAGGGAGCACTGTCCTCCTCCACTGTAAACGGGCTTGATGTGATCCACCTGCCAGAACTGGCCTTCCGTCGGGTTTGTTATAATGTCATTCAGCTGCCAGAAACAGAGGACATGACATTGGAAACATCAGATACTTCTGCACTGCACGTATGTCCTGATGTTCTGCTGTCATGAGAAAATAATTCAGGGAAGTAGCTACTTAAGAGTTTTCATCAAGAGGAAGTAAGCTGTAGGTTTTTAGCTTTTTTTTTTTGTTACTCCCACTGGACAAGTGAACAACCGTACTTTTAGCTGGCATGTTTCACCTGGCCTGCAGCATGCTGAAGCACACTGCAGTGGGCCAAGGGCAGACAGAATGAAAGGTTGGTACAGTAAGGTATCCTCAATGCCATTTTGTCAAGTGCTGCTATTAAATACACACAAATATAAAGGGTCCAGTAGCTATAGTCCCATCACAAAAATTAAAGACTATCTAGGTCTGTTAAGTTTCTGATCAAGTCAGTATAACTGTAATGGCAAGCACTGAGAAACCTTAGGTGACAAAGCCCTGCATCAGCTTTCAAAAAGCTGAAGATTGTAACTGAGCACGGAGCTGTGTTCACGTAGAAGGCTGTCAGATACCCCCACTCCACAAGACTTCCCATCTCAGTGTTTTAAATGTTTTAGATATTTTCAAAAGCTGCAAGCAACAAAGCAGATCTCATACATATGACCAGTGATGGTAAATTAACCTTTTTTTTAAAATTCTGCAATGGGGTTCAACGGCTGTCTGCAGAATTAATTCACACAATTTAGAACCAGTTGCTTCTGAAGCAGGATTTCAGTTTTGCAGCAGAAAATACATTAGTTTCTGAATAAACCCACCATTTTATGTAGGGACTCCTCCCTCCCTGCTGCATTGCCTTCAAGTGAGCGAAGCAGCAGTCACAGCGATGGAAGAATGGTGGCAGTTTGTAACGCATTTTGGGAGGAGACCAAGAGGAGCTGTGACAACTGGCTTTTGTTAAGCTCCTACCAAACATTCTGCAAAGTAGGAATAACTTAGTACTGCTAAGGCTACATCCATTCCTAAGGAATCTGAAGTCTCATGCCTATGACTTAAAGATGAGAAGTGTGCAAAAGACATTGAGATTTCTCTATTTCTTTTGTTTGGCTTTGGTGTTCGTTGGTTTTTGGTTTTTTTTAAGGATTTGTATTTTCTTATTCTGTCATTGGCACTGTGTTAACCTTCTATCTTAAATCTACAAGAACATTATGGATTTCTCTGAACTGTCTGCTACAGGAATACACAGATTAGCTGTTATGGCTTAACCCCCAGTACAATTACCTGCCCAAGTGGAAGGTGAGACATCCAAGAACTCTCCAGAAGTTTCTTACGCTCACTCTTGGGTGCATCTCTGATGCTGAGGTAGAGCTCCTGGGCATTTTGATTGCAAAACTGGCAAACGCCGTGTTCAATTTCAAACACTTTAGTCCGCAGGTAGCTCTGACTAGAGCGAATCAAGAAGTCCTCCTGGCAGGCATGCGAGCAGAATCGTGTGTCCCAAGCCTGGCTCTGGCAGCCCGGCTCAAGCTGAGCTGTTGGCTGTTGACAGCGCAGACAGAGGGGGTTCCCTTGGCCGTCCAAGGCTTGCAAATAGCCTTTGGGTAGGGAGGAGCCTTCAGCTTCAGTCTGCTCTGAATGCAGAGCTGATTGACCTCTTCGGTTTTCTGAATGCAACCTGCTTGCAGAAAACAAAGGACAGCTCTTCATAAAGGAGGTATTCAGCAACACAATGCAGTAGGTTTTTTACACACTAATTCCATTAGCTACCTTTTATGCTCTGAAATACAAATTTTAGTTGAAATAGTATCTTGCTCAGATTGATACCTGCACAGGGCAAATCATCTACTTGGTTTACATTTCCATTCCAGCAAAATTTGACAATCTAACACCACCATGTTAAAAATTCTTCTTTTGCACATCTTACTACATTTACAAGTGCACACCTAATTATTAGCTGAAATAATGCTGTATTTATAAAACGGTGGTTTCTCCCAGGCATGTAGACATATAAATGTGAAACATTTCAGCTCCCTCTTTAATAGAATTAACAGTCAAAGGAAGCATCCTGACTTCCCCATGCAACCTTCATGGCTGCCTATTGGTTCCCTACTCCAAACAGGCTTACCTCCGGGCAGGATCCACACTGCCAGTTTAATACGTTATTTTAAAAGGGCATTTTATGTCTAGAATTTTAATGTTCTTTTCTCCCACTTTCTAAATTTTGAGGCAAAATACAAGAAAATTTTGTGCCCCTAATTTACTGTTGACCTCACAAGAAGGCCTGAGCTAACAGTATTTTTTCCTTAACTGAATTGTATAACTATTTTCTTGTTTCATTTTAATCAGACACAGTTAATTACCAGCTATATCAGCAGACAACAGATGTAATCTAAACTGTTACAAGAGTAAACCACAGCTTATTAGCACTACAGTAAGTTTCTTATCTAAACACTGTACTTCACCAAGGTAAACACTCATAGCAAATAATTCTACTATCTTAAAAAAATCTGTGCAGAAAAAGCTTAATCACCTTATTGCATTAATAAACTTACTTTGTGGAATGACCCAACTGTTCAATAGAAGCATTTTCATTCTTCAGACAAACTCTGCTTTCTTTTGAGATGAGGCAGACGCTGCCCCCACTGCTGCTAGCTTTGTTAAGTGAGGCTGCTGCTACATCCTCCTTGGTCACGTACCTAAAATAATTAAAAATGCTGTCAATATCCTACAAAGGGAACAGTCTCCCTCAAAGAATATTCACTCTGATCGGTACAGCATATTGTCTTGAAATGTTCCTCATCTCCTGGAAGAGAAATGAGCTTCAAGTCTGAGAAAGCATCCTTCACCATAATACTTCCATATTAAATAAGACACCTTTTTCTAAAACCAGATTCAGCTCTAGCCAGCAAGCAGTCAAGTTGTTTTGTATGTAACTATTAAAAAATGAGAGCAATTTGATACTGCCTGACAGCGAAATCTGAAAGCGCTTTGTTCCATCAGGTGAAGCGTCACTGACATTCCAGACAATCCAGGAACCTTTCCGAGCACTGGAGGACTCCTTGCAGTTATGTGTGAGCTCACTTCATTTTAATGTGCAAACATACCAACTACTACTGCTTTTCAGTAAGGCTTTTCAATTGTTTCACTCTGATCATGCTTCCAAAAACCACTATTCAGACAACTTCTCACAAGTGTATCTCTCTGTACGTAATATACATACGCCAAACCCTATACGCTACCTTAGAAGGCCACTGTAGGTTGCCGTAAGTTTTCTAACCCGGTTCAGTTAGATCTTTCCTACATTTTATGGAATGATACGATCAGGCAACAGGAACAACAATCAGGTTGAGAAACTCCTACTACCTGCTGCTTCTTTATTACTGGAATTACAAACTCTATTTTTGAATTCTTACCTACAGCCAAAGAGTCACCCTGGAGAATTTAACACTAGGGACTGAAAGGAATAAAAAGGTTTTAGATAGTTTGCAGAGGCACCTTGGTGAGTTAACCTGGACACATGAGAAGTTTTGTGGAGAGCAATGACAGCACCAAAGGTCTGTCACGCAAGGCAGTGCATCACAAAAAGGAAAGAAAGTGGAAAAGAGGTAATTTTAGATTTTAGCCAGGATTAAACGCTAGCTCTTTTCAGTGGCACCCAGCAAGGAAAACAATAGTTTTGAGAAGTGTCATCCACAGAGAACAGAACTGTTTAAAGAAAAAAAAAATTACTATCAGAAAAGACTGGAGTATGCTGTAAATTATGAATACCCCACTATATCACTGATGGCAACTAATGATTTATTTCTGCTTCCAGGTGGGGAAAAAAAAGAGATTCTTTGACCTTACTTTTCTGTTGAGTCCCTGAGGTCAGAATTTTTCCTCAAAATTCTTTGGCAAGTTCCAGGTGTTTAAACATGCAGTGCAGCAAAGCCTGAACAGCCGCCGAATGCAGCGGTGCCGGACAGGGAAGCGGCACTTCCATTCCAACAGGCTGACTGACATGCGCGGTTGCCTATGTTTGTCACTACGCAACAAGCAATTATCAAACGACCAGCTTAGTGTCAGTATCATTCCACTGAAATTCCCTTAATAAATCAAACTTCCTGCAGCAATTAGTAAAAAGGAAGCAGAATTAAAAGCCACATACCTTTTTGTGCTGCTGACCACTGACTGCTTTTTAGACAGCTCCTCTGCAGCTTGAATAGGACTCCAAAATATCTGACCACTTTTTCTGACAATCTTCTGTTTCATCGCTGTTAGATGACTCCACTCTTTCACAAACCTCAGTATCTGGCAAAGAATGCTATTGTCAGCAGCACGACAGACAGTACACAGAACCCTCTGATCACAGTACAAGAGCGCTGTGAATTAATACATTCCAAACTGGATGACAACAGCCGGTGTGATCAGAGATGGTCCCTTCAATGCAGTTTTCCCGCAAGCTGCAACCCCCCAACCTGCTCAAGAACTCTGGCAGCTTTGGCATTGACTACAAGAACGGTTTTGCTACATGTGTTGATCCAGAAGGTAGAAAATAAGGCCAGAAACGGCCTTTACTAATCTAAGGTGTAGCCATAGGAGAAAGGTTTCTTGAAAAAGTGTCTGGTAAACATTTCTTGTGAAAGCAAGACTTTGCTGGTGGGAAAACCAGAGGTGCAAAGGAGCTTTCTGCTTACAGCAGTCATCCTCCTGTTGCAGCTGGTCTCTCCGAAAAAGAAAGTTTGCTTCCAGTACTTGGACCACATTTATAATTGTGTTTACGGACAATTTTTCTGCTTTCCTCTAACCTTCTGATACATGCATAACACTAAATTAAGAAACTGTAGAATCTGCTTTTCCAAATTACCTTTCTCTTTAAATGGAGAGAACAGCTAACAAAACTACGTTCAGCAGATAATACAGCACATCCAATTTAAATTCTTTATGTCTGTCCTTGAGTACTTTGGGTTTACAGTGTTAATGTTCATCTCAAACACCATTATGAATGTGATCTTTATTATGCAATTAACGGAAGCTACACGTCTCGGTGGAGCTGTGCCCCATGCTGCTTTGAAAACTGTTAGAAGACCAAAGGAAGAAATGAGACTGCAGGCCTGCTCGGAACTGCAGCTCTGACATAATCTAGCACGTTCATAACGTGTCCCATTTAATTCATAACCTTTAAAAAGCTATTTTGTTGATTTATGAATGTTAGTTACTAATCCTGTAAGTGAGAAATTAAATGATGCCTGGTTGATTCCATCTACTGAAATGTTAACAGGAGGCATGATAATTTGCCAAAGTAACAGACTGCATAATTAATACTCTCATCAACATTTAGAAGATCTGCGTGCATTGATGAAACTGTGCCTAGATCCCAAGACCTATAAGTGTTCTGCAATTTTTTAAAAAAACATAAGCCAAAGCCCTCTGTATTAAATTTTGTATTACTATGCCAGTAGAATTTGTTCTTACCAATGAACGATTTTTTTTATGCTGGAAAGCCTCTGGTAAATCCTCCCAGTTATCCAGCTGTATGTCCAATGGAATGAAATTATGATTCAGTGGTTCACCATCCTAGACAAGGGAACAGTTTTGTTTAGAGATGTAGTGCAGCACAATTTAGAAAAAAAATTATCTGTTTCAAGCAAGTTACCCTCCCTTCCTACTAAATTTAGTCCCCCAAGGTAAGATTTTTCCAGAAACAAACAATAAGCCACAGATGTATGATAACAGCACAGATGCAAGAAATATGATTAATGTTAATATACCTAAAAGTAAAGAGCATGAAAATTTAACCCTTGAATATATCTGCTATTTTTTTCATTTTCAGATAGTTCAGACACACAAACTGCCTTAAATTAAGAAACAGAAATTATCAACCTCTTGACTGAATTTCCAAGGGAAATGAATGTTTGTGGATTGGAAAATGTCATTCATTGCAATTTAAAATCAGAATTTTAGATAGAGCATTGTTTAGTAAACTTTGGTTTTTTTTAAAAAAAATGTTTGATCAAGTTCTCCTCCACTTAATTTTTAAGGAACAAGTTGTCCCAGTGGGTATATATGACCCAGGAACTTATTGACAATTCACAAACATTCAAGAGAGAGAATCAAAGCAGAACTCCCTGGTGTCTCACCATCCACCAGAAAGATTTTGTGCAGTATCTGGCACAATGAAACTCTTATCCAAGCCAAAACCAACCCATACAGTTGCCCAAATACCATCCAAAATGCATCTTTGTCTTTGAATAAAATGTGTGAAGCTAGGAAGCAGTGTACACTTTAAGCATATTAAAGATGTTTTCAGATAGAAGAGGACACTCATTTTTTGCTTTTTCCCCGCTGTATCAGCCTAATTGAAATGTATTATTTCAATGACTTGCCCTCAGTTATTTAAGATGCTTTGCAGTTACACCTGAATACACTGACTCTTACAGTAGCTTCAAAGAAACCTTTCTCAGTGAACTTTTCTATCCCTTAAAAGAAGGAATTGCAAAGTCCTGACTCCCTCTTGAAAAACGATCCAGAAAACTACCAACTGCTGGTTTCTGTACTCCCCTAACCACTGCAGATCCATGCAGGAATCTTGGAACAACTATCACCTGCATTTCTAACAGATGATCTGAGCATACATTTAATGTATCAGTCCCATTTCGTAAGCCAAGCATTAAAAATTATGTATCTAAGGATATAAATGCATGCATATTTTCAGGTTTACCTTCGTATAAAGGTGAATTCTGTCAGTATTCCTGCTTGCACAGAACATAAGCCTGTCATATACGTGGAACGCGTCCAATTTATCTACATCTCATACAAAGAGAAAAAATGTTGACATTAAAGTGTTTTTCGTCATTCATTTCATTCAGTCTACTCAGCCATTAAAAATAGTATTACACATGTATCTAATTCCAGAACAACATAATAAGATACACAGCCCAAGCAGCAAGCTATTAAAATATTTGTGTATTATTTTTTTTTTTTGTTTCTCCTGAATTAATTATCATCTGTTTTGCCCGTGGCTATCGTGAACACAAGTAAATGCCATTCTAAGTTTTAATAAAACTATACAGGTTCAGAGCTGCGAGTTTGACATAGTTCTTAAGTCAGCCAAAAACCCTGTATGGCTTCAGGAGTTGTACAGAAAAGCCAGGTTTATCCATCATCAAAATTCAATAAACATCCCAGGCTCAAACAAGAAAGTCACATGCTAGTGTATGTACTTCTGTCTATGTGTAGGTTTTTATTTAAAAGTTATTTTACATGCCAGAGGCATTTAATAGTTTTGAAATAGGATGTAATAACTCTTTCGCAGGAGTCCCACTTTACCTTCTCCACACTTTCTTTCACTTTCTTCATTTTCAATTTTGACAGTTTCTTGTTCACAGATTTCAACAGATTGCTGGGTCACCATTCCCCCAAAATCTTCTCTTCTATCTTCAGCATTGCACTCTGCTTTCTCCTGATTGCTTCTGGAGCCCTTTGACATATCTTCCTCAGTTTGGCTTGTGGGAGCTTCACAATTTCTCTCAACTATAAACAAAGAAACAAGAGAAGTGATTATTTATGCTACCTGTACAAACAGGTACCTAATGAATACACATCTGGAGACAGGACTGTGCAATTGAAATACAAAAACTTCATTTTATTCTCTAATATTATTATGGTGCAACCACTTAGGAAACTTACTATTCTAATATTAAGGTTAGCTATAAACACATGGAAAAAAAGTTTTCCATTTCTGAAATTCCATGCACTCAGCTTCATGTCAAAATATATGCAATAAATCCTGCCATTAGCAATTCTATATTATATACAGTTATTGCATACCATAAACAGACAGGTTTCCAGACATTGATCTATACCTGTGAAATTCAGAAGTTGTTCTTACTTGAAAACAAGCACAGAGATGTAAATAAAATATATTTAAAAAAACAAAACCAAAAGAAAAAAAAAAAAAGAGAACCTTACTCTTTCCTTTGCAACTGAAATGGCAAATATGAGGACAGATTTATAAAAACGTGTTATTAAGTTTCCAGATTTATTAAATTTATTTAATCGAAGACATCTACTCTGACCTGTTGGAGCAAGAAATACCGTATTTTCTGGGTAATGTCTCTCACGACAAAATATACAATAACAAGTTAATAAAGCATCTATACCACATCATTTAGTTTTGAAAGGAAAAGTTTGCCGTTTAATTGAATTCAGAATAACCTCAAACCTCAAAGAAAAGGAAAGCTACATTTGCTGCAAAGAAAGCTGAGCATATATTCTTCCTTACAGAATTTATATCCTGTTAACATCTACGTGAATTTTCTATTTGTTTCAAATTAGACTCACATAAAAGATCCTTGGGGAAAGCAAAAGTAAGAAGGATCACTTAATTCGTATTTGCACACGTAAAGACATCATTCTTCATATTTTGCCTGGATTTCTGTATAGTCGTATATTAAAAAATACTTTATTTTCTGAAACTAATCACAAATGAGATGAAAAATGCACGCTTCTCTCTGCACTACATATTACTTACCACTACTGCTCTGAGGACAATTGCACATTTCACAGTAAGGGACCAATTCATTATTACTGTAAGTGCAAACA
Source organism: Falco punctatus (assembly GCF_963210335.1). Lineage (NCBI taxonomy): Eukaryota > Metazoa > Chordata > Aves > Falconiformes > Falconidae > Falco > Falco punctatus. Next base: position 35,969,283 of record NC_137588.1, read on the forward strand.
CTACAGTGCCAAACTTCCAATAAAGATTTACTTTTGCTTGAAGTATTTGAGCTACAAGGAAGGACTTCATTGTTTTGTTCTGAAAGCAAAGAGGGCCTTTTTCCAGTCAAAGATTCTGTCTTTTTCTTACTGGAGTTGACTGGAGTAGATCCACTTCTGCTTCTTGCTCTTTTAGCTTCAGGTTCGTAGGTACTTTCATGACAAACTGTATCCACATCACTTATTCTTGAGGAATCCAGGTTTTCATTGCTTTTCTCTGCACCCTCCTCTTTTGTGACTTCAGAAAACTCTGAATCATTATGTAATGACTCATTACCAGAAAATACTTTGCGTTTCTTCTCAGTGGAGGATTTTGGGGAAAAGAAAGAACGTATGTCATGCTGTCTTTCCTTTTCAAACTAGGAAAGAGGAAAGAAATATGTAAACCCCACTTAGTAATTACTGCAACAGAAGCTGTTAAAATAATGATTTTTCTCCATTGATATTACTCTCTAATACAAGAAGCTATTTCTGCTTTGGAGTGGGAAACAAAAGAGATCTTCCTTTAAGAAAAAACAGCTAGCAGAAAAAGCAATTCAACATTCCTCTTCTGTTTCGTAAAAATTCAATTCAATAGTCTCGTGAAAATTCTGAAACACCACTATCAGAAAACAAATACACAGAACTGTTATGCTGTATGCCTCTTTTTGATCACGCCTATTATAAGGAAAAGCTTTTAAACATTGTTTTTAAAGTAACAGCCAATTAAATTCAGTACAATTGATAAATATTTAATTTTAACAGAAATTACTTGGTCATATCTGACTCTGAGGTGGGTCAGTCACCTAAACATAACGTAAGGGCCCCTTGGAAGCCTGCAGATGACATTTATACCCAGCAGAGCACTTTTCCCAACTTCACCTAACTTTAAAATCATAATTTACATTACTTTTTCCCACTTATTTAGTGTTTCTCCATTAGTAAATTCTGCAGTACATAGAAAGCTTAAGCAAACAATGGCTATACATTTTTTTTTTAATGAAAGGAAACAGGAAATCCAAATTTTGAGCCTTACATGTGTAAATAAAAGTTCATTTTGGGGATCTTCTAGACTTTCATTTGGGGTCCAGGTCTCAGCAAAACTCAAAAAATCCCATTTCTCTTTGTCACCTTCTTCAGCTTGCATTTTCTCTTTCTTGCCATTCAAGGTGCTGCCTGTAACTCTGGACTACAGAAAGACAAATTGCATAAAGTTTCCAAGGAATTCATGTGTTGGAACAAATTTAATTTGCTAACTTTGCCTGCCTTGTAAACTTAATTCAGCATTAGCAAAGTAAGAAACTGTAGTAATTGAAACAAACTTAAGTGATTAAAATTATTTCTCTCCCAGCATCCATTTCTGCAAGAATAACAGTAAGTATTTAGCACACCACGACTTGTGAAATCGTATACAAAATGTCAGTATTTATTGAAGGTAAAAGAGAATATATAAATTGTGTACATCTCTTACAGTCTTAACACATTTTGCTTGGCATGTGCAGGCAAGCAACAGCTGAATTAATTCAAAGAAGCAGTTTAGTGACAGAACTTGTAAGGCAAATTGTTGATGAATTACTGAGACCTATCTGTGCCATGTTTAAGGAGACTTCAACATCCTAGACTGACAGATTTTTTCAGAGGTACCTACAGGAATTAGAACACAGAACTTCATTCCCCAAATGAATGTCAAATACAGTTTGCAGTACCTAGATTCTTTAAGCTGTGACTACTTTTCAGCAGGAGAGGAAAGTATCAGGGGAAAAAAAAATGGTTACCAGTTTCTCAATACAGTAACTGTACAGACACAATCAACTGAACCACTACAGCACAGGGGCAGCCAAATGCAGGAACAACCACCTTAAGTCAGCATTTGCATCAGATTGAGTCCTCTGTAATGAGAATCTCAAATGATTCTGACATCTAGAGTTTAAAAGGCAGTTATTCTTCATGTTGGCACTTCTGGAAATGTCAGAAAACAAGAGCTGAACACTAACACAAGTCAGTTATCAAAACAAGACACTAATGAATGGTGTCAAAGGCTACAAAAAGGTGACAAAATTAAGACAGGCAAATTATTTTTCTTAGTCCTTTGAACTCTCAAAGATCATTCAAGTAAGGAAAGCAAGCAGAATGGAACTATTCTTCTTAATGAGGACTGGGTAACACTTGAAAATGGCAACAAGAAGATTAGCTTACAGTAATCTTGAGTCTTACAGAATTATTTGAGAATGCTTCTGCTTCTCAGAAATGAAGTTTAGTTAAGGCACAATATTAACCCGATTAAAAAAACCCACAAACTTGATCTGTTATGAGTGACCAGAAAACCTTAAAATTGTAAATGGAACAACCAGAAAAAAAGCTAGAAAATAAACCAACATTCTCCTATAAATGTGAACCATCCTAGCCATCTTGGCAAAAACTACCTTATTTACCTTTCGATCTGAAATGTAAAGCAAAAAGCTAAAAAAGACTAGTTCAGAACAAACACGGACATTCTGATGACAAGCAATTCTAGCTGTATCAATCTGTCTTATAGCCAGACAGTGCTCCAGATAAGCAAGCATGTTACTTGGCACACGCATTTAATTTCTGTCTGAACTACAGCAAGTTCTTGATTATTTGGTTCTATTCCACACATACCTTGCGATTCAGCATTGCCCACATAAGAGTATCCATTGTTCCTTTTGCAATAAGGAAGTGAATGTTCACAGAACTGCACTGCCCAATTCGGTGTGCCCTGTCTTCTGCTTGCTTAATATGGCCTGGATCCCAATATAATTCAGCAAACACAACATGAGTAGCAGCAGTGAAAGTTAAACCCTAAACAAAACAAGTAGATGCATTTTAGAAAGAAAGATACCACACACGAAAAACTGAATACCTAAAGTAAAAGAAAGCTAAAGCTGTACAGGACATTTTTACATGGAAATAAGAGGAACCACTTTGATAGCAGATGGGCCTATTACACCAATTTCTTCCTTGGGCCTCAGATAGATGTAAGTAAGATTCAAAAAATAATTTAATACTGTGCAAAGACCATATACTGCTTTTTGTTACGAAAGTAAACATTTATTTTCTTATTAATCTTGTACTTTTAGAGAAATGGAGTTTTAGTAATTATTCAAGAATGAGATGATGATGCTTATCTTGATTTTGCTCAAGTCATTTCAACAGAGGTTTAAAACGATTAACATTATTAGTGCAAAAAAATGAATACATGAGTCTACAAAAGACATACTGCATGAAGATAGATTGCCTTCAGTACATCACTTCAGTCACCAATGACTTTAGTACCTATATTCTTTAGGTTTCTTATTTCATTTATTTTCTTTTTTTGTCCTACCTGACCAGCTGCCTGAATACTTAAAATAGCAACCCGGGTATCAGGATCCTTCTGAAACTGATTAACAAGATGTATTCTTTCTGACGAAGGAACACTTCCGTCTATTCGTATGTAGCGAACCTATAATGTATCGTAATAGAGAGAAAATGACATTATCAGTGCCCATTTTTGCACCCAACCACCCTCTGTCCCCCAGTAAACATCTGTTCTATTCCTTCATGGTAGAGAGGGATACATCAGTACCCGTTTGCCCTCTGATTTACAGTGAAGCATCTATCTAGAGAAAAGTGTAGACTTGGTTTTCACCATTTACAAAAGGAGAACTCAGAACAAATATGGGATCTTAAAATGGAATACTCCGGAGAAGAATCTGTAGTTTCCCTGACAGGATTTATTGAAATTCCAAGCATGTGCAAAATCATAACAATATAAAATAGCAAAGTTAGCACCATGGTTGAGAGTCCATGATCAAAATAATACAAAGGCTGTTTGCAAAAACTTTTACTGCTTTGAATTAAACATTCAGGTGAAATAATGTTCTGTAAATTAAGTTTAAAAAAGTAGTTAGAAACATATTGGTAGAAAAACTTGGGAAACAGCTGTCTACAACACTGATTCAATAATAGTATCATACCAGGTAAGAGTGTCTACTTCACCCTTAAATACAACACAGTTCTTCAAAAACACACTATCCCTTTTAATCCAGTTGCACTGATCTGCGTATACTAAAAATCCATAAATTCCTGTACACAAAGGCAGTTCTGCTGAATTCAAACACAGCTCATACATATTTGTAAAGCATGGAGTTAAATTTGTGTGCACATTTGTTAAATCATTACCTTATTTTCAATAACTGCCTCTGTACAGGCTTGAAGCATGCTTAAGTGATGAGCAAAAACTACAAACTTCAGTTTGTCATTTTCAAGCATCATTTTGATGTAGTCCTTTACTGCTCCTGCCTAGAGTAAGAGAATGAGCTTTTGTTAGATGTAAAAAATATTCAAAAAGACAGTTCTTATTTTCATGTCTTTTAACTTCATGTAATACTAAAAGGTAAGTTTCCATACTTTATGTTATCCATTTAATATTTTACCAAACACTGCCATTGCTAAGTATAAAATATTCAAATCAATTTTGTTTGAAAAAATATCACAACTTTATGTCTTTGAGAAACCCATCTCATTCCTTCAGACAAAACCCCCACATTTATCCTCAAAAGGTCACATCATTACATTGCACTTCTTCCAGATTATGATGCAGATAAAACCCCTTTTAGTTACAACATCATTATCTGGCATTTTAAGCCATATTTAAAAAACTACAAAACTGATTTCTGCCCAAATATACTTCAAATGGACAAGGTATTGTTTAATTAGAACTTCTGTATCTGCACCCACATAAAGCAATCTATCAAAACTGAAAGTATAATTTTGATACTTTCATGATACCATAATCCTAAAGTATTACTCTATTTAAATTTTCATAGAATTCTTTTGTATCAAATATAATTTTCAGTATCTTTTACAAAAACTGTTAAAGCAATGATGACAATTAATAACAACATTTATCAGTGATCAATGGTTAATGCAATACCCATTGCATCAGTCCTCAGATGTCTTTTTCATGTTTCAGCTTCCTGTTTGAAAATGGATTACCAGAGGGAAGAAACTAGAGAAGTGGGTAAGAAACAGAACTACGGTGATATTTTTAAGAGAAGGAGGAAAAAAACTTGAAGGAGTCAGAGTCTCAACTCTTACTGCTCCAGCAGCCTGCAGAGCTTTTTTTTCTATCCTCTTCTAAAAATAGGTTACCATAATTAAGCCAGATAACAGGGTAAGAAGTGGGCATGTAAAACATTATGGTCATTAACTTGTTTTTCCTTACATCTTAAGCTACAGTACTATAGGAGGAAGTAGAGAACACAGGGTCCTATCTGATAAAACAGAAAGAGACCAGCTAGAAAGGCTTGTTGTTTGTCCACATTTATCCATGAGACCCAGTACTGACAGAACGCAGTCTGCCTAAGGGCCGTGTCAGCACCGTCCTGGGTCAGCTGCAGCAGCTGCTGACACACAGGTATGGCCCTGAAGTACCTGCTCCAGTATATCCCTAAAGTCTGTGAGATGCACTTAGGGCTGTTGGGAGACTCTGGCTGGACAGTCTCAGCCGGCTTAGCAGACATCTAATCAGTCACAGTTTTAACACTTAGCTCAGGTCATTGTAATGGGGTTCAGCCTATTCCACAAACAGACAGGGAAAAAGAGAGTGTTTCTCCACGTTGCAATTACAAAACAAGCCAACCTTATGTAGAATTCAGGCCAATACAACTAATTTTATTAAGTTGAAAACCACACTGCATATTTTAAATATACTAAGAAAAGACTTCCATGCTTACCTTGGCAATGGCTGTTTCTTTATACATGCGTGTGATTAGACACATGACTTGAGAAAACTGGGTTTCCGTGGCATCTGAATTCAGATTTCTCATTAATTTCTCCCACTCTGCAAAAATGGTATTCAAGTTCTAATTGGCAGAAGAGATCAGTTGTTAGATACATAGTACAAAGTGCGTTTAGCTCAACATCTACATTTCAAGCATGAAATGTTTAGGAACTGAGTAATTTTGAGAACACTGTCAAATTTGGCTAAAAGTAACTAGGGTTCAAAATCTAAGCGAAAGCAAGACAGGAAGGAAGAAGATTGTACCAAAATTAGAGCAAATTTTATCATTATTTGATGCCAAAAAATTGGTATATTCATGTTCTTCATGTTATATTTTAGAAAGAATAACAGAGATGCTATGCTATATATTCGCACTTTCTTTGTAACTACATATAATATAAATGCATACATATGAATGCATAGATATTACTAACAAATACGCTTTTAGCAAAAGTGGAAAATTTACCTTAGCTGCAGCTTGTGGGAGGTCAAATGGAATACGCTGCCTAACTTTGGGAGGCAACTGAGTTAGAACATCATTCTTCAGTCTTCTGATCATTATCTCACTTAAAAGTTGATGTAGTTCTTCTAAATTTGAAGCTCCTCTACAGTCCCAATGAGCTCTTTTACCAAAAAACCTGAAAATGAAAAATCAACACCGACAGTAAAAACTAGCTCTTCCAAATTCAATGGAAACCTTCAGTACATAATTAATTTTAAAGCACACTATTAGATACAAAAGCGTGCTGGATAACACCACTTGGCTTTCCTGTTTACACCAGAGATGATTGCTTCCTGTGTGATTCCTTCCAACGCTAAGGTCAAAGCTGTTTCAGCTTCTCAGCTGATACCAATGCCTGCAGGCATTACTACCCATCAGATGCTTAAGTCTTCTCTCTCATCACAGCTATGTTTCCCTTTCCACAGGAAGCAAAATTTTCAGGTATAATAACTCTTGTTTCAGTGGACTAGTGAGAAGAATACACCACCATGAGAATGCTCTTTATTATATTATAGGGGGAAACAAGCGACAGGGAAGCTATCATGAAAGCTGCAAATATCACCATTAATATTCCTTTGTTTCCCTCCCCAAGAATTCCCTCCTAGTTACAGTCAGAGACAGGATTTAAAGCTTAAGGTACCGTCGTTAAATGTAATATTATTGAATGAGCAAGGTTAAATAGAGGAAGTAGGTTCAAGGTTTAAAAGCTAAAGGTCGAAAAGAGAAAGAAGTTATTAACTTAGTCTTCCTTGTTCTTTGCTTTGTGGTTTTTAAGGAAGCATTGCAGCAGGAACAGCAGCTTTTCTCCGTCAACATTGCCAAGAGATAACAAAATAAAGAGCATGACAGATTTTGCTGTCTTTGGAGAAAAGCCCAGGTAACATTTTCCAAGGCCAGGAGAGTATGTTGCAAGCATGCAATTTTCCTGGTAACCTTTTTTTGTTTTGTTTTGTTTTTTTTACAAAAAAACCCACAATACATCATTTAGAGAAGGTGAAGCCTTACTGAGCTTATCAAGAGTGTTCTAGTTGGCTCGCTTCTATGCTGGTGAAGTATTGGCATAACGCAGTCCAAATGCTATGTAGATGGAAGGCAGCAACACCTTTCCCTCATATCCCTTCCTTGGTTTGTTTATATAGCTGTCCTTAGAAAGGTTTCTTCCCTCCCGCTTGAGCATTGAGGACAAAAGAAATGGTAGGCAAAACCTCACAAAAATACTTTGGGCTTCATCTTTAGGAACAGGTGTCTACGAACACCTCAGTAAAAAACCCCACAACGTTTTCACAGTAAGTGCTGCATAAAAAAATCCTATCGAGTTTATTACCACAGGATGTTTTGTTTCAGCCAAGTCATGAAGACTAAGTTATTTATTGAAAGCTTGCCAAACCCTGAACTTGATTTTTATTACATTTATGGTATTCCAAAAATAAGATAATCATCTATGATTGAGTAGCTAACCATGCTGTACCCACGCACACTTGTGGCGTGAAAATTACAGATGCATTCAGTCAAAACACCATGGAAAAAATAGCATTTCTCTGTCTGAAAATTAAGACAGCACTCTTCCATGTTATTTGAAGTTAAATGCTGATAAAATGCGTATGATGGAGGGAGAAAACCAAGTTATATGAAACCATGTAATTATTACTGTAAAAATTAAATCTAAATGCTAGCCAATTTAGCTGACAAAATCCATTGTTTCAAATATATGCAAAGTTGGAGCTAAGAAATTTTTTAGCTAAAAAATTTTTTCAAAGATTCTTCCCTTCCCACAATTTCTTTCATTCCAGATTGTAATATAGATTGAGATGAGTTAAATTGAGCATTTTAAATCAGAGCTGCTTCTACTCCCTCTGTTTTAATATAGCTAGAGAAACCAATAATTAAACTAAACTTAAGGAAGCAATTCAGAGGGAAATGAATCATCCCTAAGTTAACAACTTCATGAAACATGCAAATTCATGAAAGATGCAAGGCATAAAAAAATGGGTTAAAATTCATTAGGCACATGTGTGAAAACATGTGTAATGAGCAATGTTACCTAGCAAATTGGAGGGCAAGGTGGCGGACAAGAATTTACAATGCCTATATTCAGTCCCTCAAAGAGGATTACACAGGGACTTTTTTCCTCTTTTACTTAGTCCATCTTTAAAATATAGAAACAAGTATTGGACTTTTTTTCCACCCAGGTATGGAGGGATAGCATAAAGAGCGGGTCCCATAATACAGTCAGAAACTCCCAAGTTTCAGCTGTAGCTGAAACTCCAGCTTTAAAGGTAAAACCTATACATTTCACATTAACAACAGTAAATTTCATTTTACTGAACAGAATGATGGCACTTAAACTTTATTTCAAACTTTAATAGCTTCCAATTTTGTCCTCAAATAGAGTCTCCTGTCAATTTAATCTTTTTCCCAACCTTCTTTGATGGAGGAGACTGCATCTGACCCTGGGTTTCCAAGCAAGACGTACTTACATACAGCAATAGAAGTACCACTTACTGATTCTCTCACTTCACATGAGAAAATCAAAGACACTCATAGGAAAATAAATAAGCAAGCACAGTAATACCTGACACGAGCATCGCAGTATTTTTTGGCATATTGACTCCAAGTTCCAAGTCTTCCTGGAAACAGTGCCTCAATCTGCATGAAAAGCTGTATAAAAAAATAACAATAGTGAAAAATTGCTTGCAAATATAACACTATTCAGAAATAATAATTATACAATTATTGTATTAAGTTTACATTCAATAGTTGCACAAAAAAATACACAGCTTGGCACACATGGAAAAGACATTCCATAGAAGCATGCACTTGTCTTGAGACAGGACAGATGTAGGAGGGCCTCAAAGAACAGAGCACCCTGAACAACATGACACTGCTGATGACTTGGAAAAGATTTACACTGAATAAGAACACACAGATGAGAAGATGTTATTCCTAAAAATACAATTTTTGTCATTTGCTCGGTACATGGGCTTCTACAAAGCTCCACTGCAGGTATTCCATGAATAGTCTGACGCTTAAAATACATGAAAAACCTGCTAATCCTTAGGCTTTATTTCAGAAAATAGACAATGTCAATGCAGACCAGAAATTTCACACCTTTCTTCTCAGCTGAGTAGCAGGAGGTAAATACCAGTTTAGACAAGCTTAGCCAGAAGGAATCTTGCTTCACAAGCTGTTTTACTGTCAAAAATTCCCGGATTCCAAGATCACTACTAGATTCAAGATGCAGTGTTTAGGGGTAGCAGGGGCAGCACAGAGACAAGGAGTAATATCAAAGGCTGTCTCCTAAGAGGATAGCAGGGAAATGCATTTAAGTCTACTGTACATCACTGCTGCCACTTTTAAGCTTTCCTATTACCTAATCTCATGTTAGTGACCTCTCCTGAGAATTACTACAGCCTAATTTTATTCTTCACAGGCTTCTTTCAAGACAGCAGTCAGAGAACTCAAAAGCAGCATTAACAAAAACCAACCCAAAACCAAAAGCAATTTAATTGCCCAAGTGAAATGCTGTATTTTGACACAGATCTAGGCTAAACAAGAAAGGCCTGTAATTATTTGCTGTAAATGTACATAAATATAAATGAGTAACTGTTTTCCTTTTCTATACATATCCCATTTAAAGACTTCACAGAAAGCTTCTGACACAAACTGATTAAAGAGATGTAATGCTTTCTACACTGCCTCATAAGCCATGGCAGAACTTGGTATCACTACAAAAATGTCTCAAATTATTTTCCATTTGTTCATGAATTTTAACCCCATTACTGTGATCAAGGACAGTCTGTATGGAATTTCCTTTGAAGACCTTTAGCATTGTTGCTTACTGGTCTTGGTATCAATGCACTGTATAAAAGTATAACGCTTTCTAACTTCAGTTCTTCTTCCAGGGTTGGTTGCAATGTCTTTGGTACATGAGCAGGAAGTTTCATAATGATCCACACCCATAGATACAAATATTTATTTTAAAGTTTTGAGTAAACATTTATAATACACCAAGCCCTTTTTCATACAGTAGATATTCTTCTCAAGTTATAACTTCTCTGAAAAAATTAAATTATTCAAAGGGTTTGGGTATAAGTTCTATTTACACAACAAGAAACTGTAAAGCGTAAGGTATTACTTATATAACCCTTATAAATTCCCTGGATATAAATCAGCTCTTACATTCCAATTATTTCTACATTTGATAAATAAAAGCAGTTTTCTTGAGTTCAGTAAAAAACCCAAGTGGTTTTTGGTTTCCTCTCTGTTCCTCCCCAGTTCCACAATTTGAAATTCCTTCAAAGGAAAATTTGTCTTTCTGGACTGCAACGAGCACAGGATATATTTTTTCCACTTATGCAACACAACACTTATGCAAGAATACAATATTCAAAAGATCAGCAATAAACAAAGGACTTCCTGTATTAGATGATGAAGTGTAAGATTACGTGCAAGTTCTTGTCTACCAAGGACTCTCCTACGCAGTACAAACAAATAGTTCTTTACTGAGGCTCCTTCATTTTCTATTTCCCCCAACAGTCTGTCACATGCGAGATTATTTTCTTATAAGAAACATTGTCTCAAGTCACCTGAACATGAGTTTGAAACAAGTTTGTAAAACATCGATATAATCAACTCAAAGACATTGTTTTTGTTTCTTACTACTTGTGGTTCCTAATTAATAAATGTAATTATATACATTCAAGAAAACTACAAAATTCTTCATTTATTACTGATACCATCCTTACAAAAAATGAAAACAGAACACAATATGTCAAATACCTCTTCAGGTCTTCCTAAAGCAGGAGTTCCAGTAAGAAGAATAGCTCTAAGAGCTTTCTGCACGATTGGCAACAAAATCTTGCTGCGGGTCGCATTTCTGGATTTCATATAGTGTGATTCGTCAATCACAACTACCTTAAAGTTCTGCCTGTACAAAGTGTCTACTAAAGTCTGTGCATCAGAAGTTAACAGGCCATATCCCAGAATCGTTACTTTGCTGGTTGATATTCTCCTAAAAGAGAAAATTCAGAAGTTTTCTCAGTGAATTTTTATTGTACGAAAATTAATATAGCAAACTAATTATACCAAATGAATTATTTTTTTGATAAAGTGAGCATGACGCCTTTTGGATTGATTAATTAGTGGGCTGTCAGGCTAATAATAACAGGTTTTGATGTTTAAAACATTCTAGCAGCTCACATTCATAAATCACACACATTTCATAACCATTTTCCAAAGACACACTGCATTTAAAAAGGAAGTTAATTTATCTGGTTGCATTGCTTCAACTTATGCTCCTTTGCAGGAGTATCACAGGGGAAAAATCCACCTTCTGGATAAAAAGTTACCCACACAAGTCAGATCTGTGAGCATGCTCTGTAAACAGCACTCAAACACCTGAGGTAATAATGTCTCTCTACAAGCTATCACTGCTCTGTGTACTAAGAGTTACCTCACCAGCAGACTAAGATGACTAACTATACTGTCTCTGAGTATTTGGGTACTGTAAAAAAAGTACAGTCCAGGCTGAACCTCACCACCTGAAAAAAACATTTGTATCAGAGCTATATATCCAGCTTTTTTCCTCAAACATAATATAAAGAAAACAAAAAACTGGAAGCAGGGAATTAACAATGCACAAGATGAAAAACCGGTACTTAATTGGAAAGGAACTTTTTACAATTAAATTTAAAGACATATATAGGCCGGAGGCACAAATTGATTTTAAAATCACTAGAGAGCACTGTGGCCTTTCAGGAGCCTTTGAGAAGCACAGGAACTCTTAAAGTTGTTAGACAAGTCACCAGAATGAGAGTCATAGCTCATCTATCCGTCTGTCCAACACGACCGCTCTGCTGTAGTCTGTCTTTATTTGTTCTCCATTAGCAACAGATAAAAACAACCAACAACCGCTAAGTTGAAGCTTCCTTCAGTATTTAAGAGAAAGAAAGTATGGGGATGTGCACATTCATGCTTCTGGACACAGAACAAGAGGTAACGGTTAGAGAGAGCACCGGCACTGTGGTCAATGCACTACAGACTATGGCTGTTACTATACAGATAAATGTAGCATCCAGGAAAACAAAAATTTCCCCTGTCCCTTTGTGATGGGTGGATAACAAAAATTACAAATAAAATTATTTTTAGTGGAACCAATTTATTCAAGAAACATCCGATTTCAAATGCAGTCAGAAACTGTAAGAACCTGAACTGATGCATAAATATATTTTAACCTGTTTAACTTAAGAAGTTAAACAACATTCAAGCAATACATTTCATTGCTGAAGTTTTGAAGAAAAGCAAAGTATTGAACTGAGAGAAATTAAAGCTGAACATATGGAAGCAGAATTTAACAAAATGCTAAACCAAGTCTGGCAGCCGTATTTTTGCATTTGCATTTTCTTGCAAATTCATAAAACACTTTTTAATGTTAAAATATTAATTAGTTCAACAGCTAGTTCACTTATAGCTAGGAAGTCTCCTGGGAGTGAAACAAGCAGAAACCCAAGTTTTCCTCTTCCGTTGTGGTTAAATAAAAACAAGTGATAATGGTTAGGATCTACTCCTTTTAAAAATCTTAAGAGATAAAATGAACAGAATTCTGTTTGCCGTTTACTTTTGCCACCATTTCCCTTATTCCAAATTTCTCCTTTCTGTATTCAGCACTATAAGCATTAAGTTTGTGTGCGCTTCAGCTAAATAGCTTAAAAGAAAAAAAGGCTCATTGGAGCCTTATTTTAATTCCTATATTCCTATGACAAACTTAAATTTTGACCATCAGTAGCAGCTACCCTTGATTAAACTTTAATTATTTGCATGCGATTCATGCATTTTCAGTTGAATTTCTCTGGGTACCATAAGGAAGGTTCCAAGCTACTGTCCCATCTGCACATCTTGGTGGTCAAGTCACTTTCTGATACTCCCCAGACAACACGAAGATCAGTCTCCCTTTTCCAGAAGTTTTAAAACAACATCTAGACATTACCATGAAATCAACCAAGTCACTTACAGTAAAGCAGACTAAAAAATACCCTCGTAATTCAGTGTAATAGCAGTTATTCTAATAACACACAAGACTTGTAGTCTCTCTTTGATGGATTCATGCTATTAAGTCTAAAGATAGAAAGCCTAGGTCACGATGACCTTTTCAGTTATTTAGAGAATACTTACTCTAACTTACAGATTTTCTCAGTGTGCTAAATAGGATTTTAACAGTAATTACTTTCTTGTTTTGTAACATATACCAGTTTTCCAAAAATGTGTTCAAGATGTTCTACAGAAGCTAACGAGTAAAGCTAATTCATCAGAACCAAGAAATAACTGTATATGCTCAATTTGAGACACACTGAAGTAATTAATTTTCAGCAGACAAGCACTTGCTACTTTGCAAAAACCAGACCTCTTAAAGATGAGTAACTACCATATAATACAAAACTGGGAGGAATGGCTGATACACCAGAGGATCATACTGCCATCCAGAGGGACCCTGACAGGCTGGAGAAACGGGCTGACAGGAACCTCAGGAAGTTCAAGACTGAGAAGTGCACAGTCTTGCACGTGGGGAGTAACAACCTTGTGCACCAATATAGGCTGGTGGCCACCCAGCTGGAAAGCAGCTTAGCAGAAAAGGTCCTGGGGGTCCTGGAAGACACCAAGTCAAAGACAAGCCAGCATGGTACCTTTGCAGCAAAGGTGGTGAACAGTATGATCCCTCCCCTGCACTAAGCACTGGTGAGGCCACACCTGGAGCGCTGTGTCCAGTTCTGGGCTCCTCAGTACAAGAGGGACACAGATGTACTGGAAAGAGTACAACAAAGGGCCATGAAGATGATTAAGGGACTGGAGCACCTCTTCTACGAGGAAAGCCTGACTGGGACTGTTTAGCCTAATGATGAGAAGGCCCAAGGGGGACCTTATTAATGTATATAAATAACTGAAGAGAGGGTGCAAAGAGGATGAAGCCAGGCTCCCTTCTGTCATGCCCAGTGACAGGACCAGAGGCAAAGGGCACAAACTGAAACACAGGAGGTTCCCTCTGAACATCAGGAAACACTTTTGGTTTTGCTGCAGGGATAACTGAGCACTGGCACAGGTTGCCCAAAGAGGTTGTGGGGTCTCCATCCTTGGACATATTAAAAAACTACTTGGACACAGACCTGGGCAACTGGCTCTAGGTGGCCCTGCTTTAACAGGGGATGTTGAACAAGCCTTTCTGTAGAAAAATAACAAACTTTACTCACCCAATATCAGTTTTGTTCTGAATGATACTAATATCATCTGGAGAGAGTTCTGGAATCCACTTCTCCATCTCATCAACCCAAGGGTATCTCAGAGATGATGGCACTACAATTAAGAGAGGCCATTCGTTTTTATAGTAATAGGAAACAGCAATTGCTTGAATTGTTTTACCTAGTCCCATCTGGGAAAAGAAAAGAAAAGAAAAACATTAAAACTGAAGTCTCTGCTCAGAAAGCCTATTCCATTCAGAAAACCAAAAATATTTTGCAAAGACAGAACCAGACAAAGGAAACAAAACCAAAGTGCTTTAGTTAGACAGTATCCATTTCATTATCCATGTGTTACCACAGACCATCTTTTATGAGAGAATATTCTTATCTTTAAATGGATTAATACATATGTTATATGTAGTGAACTCATTAAAACTAAAAGCAGTATTTCCATTCATTTCAGAAGATCTTCTGTTCCAGGCCTTAGTAGGGTAGACCATAAAGATCAAACTTTTTAACTTTTTAAGCTACCAAAAACATCTTAAAAAGACTATGCAATGGAAAGAGAAATATGGGATTTCGTCTTAACATAAAAATGACAGCTTTATCCTAAGCTACACAGGCAAATGAAGAACAAAGGAAGACCTATATCAAGAACTCTGCTTTTGACTCAGTAGGTCAATAAAAAAACCTACTGCTTTCATTCACCATAGCTAATAGTTTCTCTTTGTTCTGTAACAGAGAAGAGGAAGTCCACCTAGCAGAGAATTCAGAATTACATACAAGGTGGTGGGTAAAGATACTATATAGAAGATATATATTTAACAAGAAAGTATTTGCTTTATGTTGTTGAGGAAGGAACGCTCCCATCTAATGAGTTACGAATAAAGATAACAACAGAAGAATAGAAGACTCAGAATTCAGGGGTTTTGTTTAAAAAATAACCCCCCCGAGATCTTATCAAAGACTGTAGCTATTTTCTCTACTTGTTCACATGGCAAGAGAGAGTTCCAGACTGCTGTTAAGCACTAAAGCAGAGACTGGCCTTAGAATAGTCTGTTCATGTTTTCCACAGAGTCCAGTGGACTTTTGAGTTGATTTGCTGCTGTCTAACTACTCATGGTACAGATCTAATGAAGAACTTATTTATATCCTCAGTGCTGAGTTTAAATGGACTGGTATCACAAGATTTCCCAGGCATAGAAGAAAATGTAACAAATATTTCTACTATTACTAGAAAGAAAAATAGTTAGAAAACTACTGTGATAACTAAGTTTTCATTTAAAACTGTAGTTTTCATTAACATTTTCCTGCAAGCCCCACTTGTGTCACCACTAGTACTTGAGCCAGCTAAAACCAAATTCAAGTAAAAAAAACAAAAACCAAAACATTCATTTTTTGTTTGTTGCCACCGTTGTCTCCCTAACTCAGACTGCCCAGCCACTCACTGGTGATGATCCAGGCAACTGAGCTGAAATGAGCAGGGAATAAAAGGCAAGTCTCTTGGCAGCAGCACACCTGTAACTGAATCTAGATCCCGTATAGCTAATCACCAGTCTGGATCATAAGAATGCTGAGAGATAAGAAAACCTGTAGAAAGTATTATGGTCTTGGTTTTTGATTTAAACACATCTTTCTCAGTCATGGAAATGGATGACATGGAAAACCTGAAATTTTTGGAGAAAAATGTTGTTTGGCCCCACTCCAAGAAAGAATGGCAACATATATTTAGAATACCTTTCAAAAAGATGTTATTACTATTATTATACTTTAATCCTTACATAATTACATTATCCAGGTATATGTACAATAATGATACGATCTCTAGTTTTCATACATAAATTCTTTTTGCATACAAGTTCCCAATATGGATGCTTTCTTTTACTAACATTTTTTTCTTATTGTAGAGATATGTCAGCAAGTGCAAGATATGCACCAGCACACAGTACGTCCTCCAGAGCCAGACCTACTGTCATTATGAAATATACATTATTTATCTCAGAATAAATATAACTTGCAGTACTTTTTATTGCTAATATAATTATACACAGTTTATTTTTGCATTCAGGGAAGGAAATAAGAAACATTGTTTTAATAAACAAATAGCTACTGCTGGTATTTTGATTTTTCCCAAGCTTCCCTTTTCTTCTCCCCGGAATGCTTTTGTATTCTACAGTTTCCAGAAATTTCACATTTTACACCAAGATAGTTTATCTCCAGCTGTAATAAGATTTTTATAGTATGAGAAGATGTTTTAATCCCAGTAATGCATACCCCCCCCTAGTGTTTTAAGAAAACCCAAATTAGAACTGGAAGACTATACCAACCCTCAAACATTATCTCTTTTTCAGTAAGGTTTTATACTGACAATACATCTAGAACATTATAGTCTATTACAAAAATGTTTTATCTGTGGGAAGAAATGCTGGAGTCAAATTTCCCTAATATGAAATAAAATATAATTTTAAAAATGTATGGAAGTAATGAATTTCACTATTACCATGACCAGTGCATTTAAGAAAATTCATCTTTGGAAGGCATATCTGTTCAAAATTCAACTCTTTGGGCTAGGAATGTCTCTTAATCTGTTAAAAATAGCTAGCCATATAATTATGAAGTGCTAAAAAAAAAAAAATTATCTACTGAGTTAATATTTTTAAAATTTAATGATACAGGAGATTTAACCTACCTAAATGTAATTTAAAGTAACCTTTTTTCTAAACGATTCCTTTAAGCTTATGTCAGGTTTCATTTTTTTTTCCTCCACTTAGATATTTTCAGAATACCTGCTGAGTATCACAGAAATTAGGCTTCTTTCATTACCAACCTTTCTGCCCACATCTCTCAAATGAAAAAAGTCACATCTGCATGGAGTACATTAACACAAGAAAAATGGTGTTAAAGCAACAGGAACATCTCTTACCTCATCAGCAATCATACACCTAAATAAGAAACAAAAAGAGAGGGGAAAAAATCAGAAATTAATAGTAAATATCACAGACAAACCAATACTTACAAATTGTTTACTATAAATTTAAGTTATGGATTTACTGAATCAATGAAAGGAAAAATAGTGGACTTCATTTCTGCAGATACCAACTACAAAAAATAAATTTGCTTTGAACTTGAAAGCAAGTATGCCAATTATTCTAAAAATGTATTTTCAGTTTGTTAGCATTACCGAAGAACTTGCATTGTAAAACCGAATTGCTGCTTTGGTTTAGTACTATATTAATTGTAATCTTAAGTGACATTTTCAAGGCAACAAGTGCATCTTCAATTTTTTTTTCTTTCAGAAACAGTAGTGTTTTTGCTGCTTCATGACTAAGAATTATTTATGTCAGGCTGATTTTAAAAAGCTGCTTTCCAGAGCTGTCATTTGTTTTGAAAAAGAAATAGACATTCCCTCTCCCCTACAATTGTATTAGCTAAAGTATTAGAAAATGAACTTGATTTTTTTCCCATTTTGGAGTCACTTAGTTAATGCTACTGCATGTAAAGACAATGAGAACTCCAAGTCCCCAGTCAAAACCAGTAAATTCTGTTCAGAATATTTACATTTTCTAAACATTAAATGCTACCTTTGATATGAATTTCTTGTAGGTATTTTAAATTATTTAGTATGTACATTCTTAACTAAAGTAGCATCTAGGGAACTTAAAATGTTTCCAGCCCATGCAAGCTTCTTCATCAAATCTTTGGGACTGGATGAAGGACAAAGGAAATTATTTGATGGACATTTAGTTAAGCCATTAAATGAATGGTGCTGCATCTCTCCAAATGCGTACCCTCAGCTATTTTACAAACTCAGCTCTCAGCTAGTTCACACTACTTCACAAACTTTTCCAAGGTGAAAAACCCCGACAAAAAATGCCAACCTACAAAACCCACAAAACCCCAAACCTAACCAACAAGCCTGCCCAATTCAAAAGCATTATCTAAACAATTACAAGAGCTTGTTCTACCTCTAGATAAAATACATACATTAAACTCATACACTCGAACAAATGCAGAGGAAGGTACAAGTCCAAGCGAAAAATGGGAAGAGAAGAGGCAGGGAGACAACCTACTCTCTTTTAAGTCTTACAGAAAGGTGATGACTTAAAGTTCCCTTTTCTCCTATAGCAACCCTGCACTGCATGAAGATACAGGTTGAGCAAGTATCTTCTGACCAGAATTAATGCTAGGAATTCCAAGGCAAGATCTGCAACAGGCACAAAGTGAATTTCTGCAGCTTCATAAGAACTGTCAAGAGTTTGATACCAATACCTGCTTAGGTTGCAGTTAAGTAACTGGCAATTACTGGTAACTACTAAGTAATCTGGGAAATTTTTCAAGCACTGTAACATTTTCTAAATTGTCACAAAAAGCAAACTGGAAGAATAACTTCCACCAGTCAGTATCATAGTGCCACACAAAGGGTGTGGGCTTAGCCAAACCACGGATCAAGAAAAAGAGCAGTGAGTGCTGTTGGTTGAACTGACAGCAACAGACTAAACAGGTCTATGCAGTCCATCATTTTGAGGATTTATAAATGTTTACTGACAGAAAAAAGTGCCAAGTTTCAGAAATTATTAAATATTTTAAGCTCTAGAAGGGAATAAACTTCACAAGCCACTTTGCTTGTTTTCCACCTGACCAAAGCACCCTTCTGGCTCGTGCTTTTCACTTGATATCCCCAGTAGCTTCCAGTCATGGACACAAACTAGTCTTGATGGACACTGCTCTGGATGAATTCTTCTTCACAGTCTGTTCCCAACACTGCATCTTCCAAGGAAACTGAAACTTCTCCTACTTCTATGCCACATCACTAGATAAGCACGCGCTGCGCCACGTAACTCAAATGCAATGTTCCTTCCATGAAAAAATGGAAAAGATCTTCCAGGTCTTTATGTCTGTAATAAAATTTAACACATCAAGATATAAATGTTCTATATGTTGATATCCAAAATCTTTTAAAGTAATACAGACCTGCTTTTTTAGTGGCAGGTACTCTTAAGTTAGCGCAGCTGCCCAAAATGACAACAGAAGTCTTCTTTTCTGCACAAAACCCAGCTACTTTACATTAATGATTAATGCTTGTAGCAGCACCATAAAATCTTAGAGCTGTCATCACACCTAGTAACATGCATCCTGCCATGGGGCCAAAGCGGACATTTCTGTGGTCAGAATGGAAATCTCAGCAGAAAATGTACAGTGACACGCTTCAGACATGATGTGTGAGATAAATGTTTGATATTCTGAGAAACATGGTATACTGCTGTTTGCTCACTCCATCTGCCAGTGTAAATTTTGACATTACCAATTTCATATCAGTTTCCTTCAACTAATATAAAACAAGAATTCAAATTATATCTTACATGATTTAATTTTTTATATAAACTATCTACTTGCAATAGCTTTGTAACCACATTCACCCTGTAAGTTGTGAGGGATGGAGCAATGAAAACAAATGAGGAAACATAACAAAACAACACACACACCCCAAGTCTGCACAGATTTACAGAGGAAAAAAGGCAGGAAGAGAATTATTTTTAGTGGCAACTCATGATTGTGGGGCCTTAATACCTGTGATCTGCAACTGGGCAAAGACATTTATTTGCAGACAACGGATACACAATGAATTTTAAAATAATATTTTTTGCTCGAAGACTAGTTGTTTTTTTCATTTAACACTCATTAATTACTTGAACTGAAGTTTACAAAACAAGTCTTTCTTTTTGCAGCTTCTTTCACAGGCCAACAGCTTTCAGTACATTAATCATATTTTTTAAAAAGTTTGAAGCCTGAAATCAATTGGAATGCACAACAACCTAGCATTGCAGGGTTTCTTAAACTCCTTAAACAAATGCAGAAAATGAGTAAGACTATAGCAATTGGCTAGACAGCAGAGGCATCTCAAGAATTAACCACAGATCTTCTTTAATAATATTATTTCATATAAGGACAGCAGAGCAAATGTACAAATGTAGCTATAACTCAGAGTCTATTGCATCCAAGTAGCATCTGGTAGTAAGGAAATGTGGTAAAGAGGACAGGAATACAAATGTTCCTTGCTGACTTGTGCTGAGAAATACAGCATTTCTCATCATATCAACTTACATTTTAGTAGAATTGCATAAATAATGAAATGTTAATTATGCCAGTTCAGACACACAGAAATCAAAGTGAGAATATGTAAGATCCTATTGCACTGGTCTTTAGCATATGTGAACTATTTGGACCCTCATTCTTTTTTTCAGGGTAACAAGGTAGAATGAAGAAATTCAGAGTGATTTACAAATTTCTCCAACAATGACAAGCTGAATAGTAATTAAAATAAAAAGCCTTAAAAATATGTCAACCACAGGATTTTTTTCATAAAATGAGATTTTTTCATTAAAGTGAACTGTAGCCCCTTAAAACTCTGATGACTTGAGTATCTGTCGAAGAATAAATGTTGTGCTGTTTCCTTTTGCTCTCATTTTCAGACTGTGCTCACAGAATCTTTGCTGCTTGAGAGCATCTTCTGTTTTCATGTCAACAAACTTCCACTTACTAGGTCTGAAGCGAAACATATAGCGACAAAGTTGCTGGCTTTTAAATATTTCTAGAAACTCATCATTTTGTTGCTGGTAAATGAATGGAAGTACAAAGTAACTGCCATCATTTTATCCATAACAAAACCGCTCTTAAAAGATAATCACAGTAAAATGATCAACACTGTTTTCTCTTCCTTGTTTCTGCAGTAACAATACAAATAAAGATTCCACAGAAACACCCATATGCTTGAAAGTTACGTACCTATAGTGATATTTTGCTATTCAGTTAAGTATTTATTCTCTTCTCCCACTCTGCGATGAAATGTCTTTGTCATATGTAGTTTGGATTTTCTTCCAATACTTGCAACCCATACGTTTTTTGTCATTTAAACATCTGACTAGACACATCAGATTGATATGAATCAGGTGCACAAAATTGTTTTTAAAGCTCCAGTCAGAGTATCTGAATGTGTTAAGTCCTCTGTTATGATACAGTTAGCCACATGAATCACTGCTTTGATCCACACTGTTCATACCCAAACTCCTTAAGTGCTACAGTTTTAAAATCACCGAGTTATGCCAATTAATTAACATTATTGACACTTAAACTTGATAAAAGTTTTGCCATGACACACACGATGAATTTATAGTAGAGGTAGAAGTTAATAAAACTAATGCAAGTGGAAATTGAGGATATTCAAATTTTTTTATGACTTAATTTTTTTAGAGCATTCATCTTCTGTAGCTTTCACAGTTTTAGAATAGGAACCTTAAAGATGCCTGCTTAATGTAGTTACAAAATATGAGAAGTCCAAAATTTTTCCATTAGACACCAGGGCAATGAAAAATAGCTTATGTTACTGAGAGGGAAATCATCAAGTGTTTCCAGGTTATAAACACAATTAAATTTGAAATGTAAAGGACTTCCCCATCGTTACAGCCCAGATCACACAGAACTTACACCTAATACTTTCATTACGCTGTTAAAAAGCAATACTTTATATTTTGCGTTATATAATCTTAAAAATATGCAGCCTCTATTTAAAACAAACTTTAGTATGCTCTATACTATTGCAGTCAAACAAGCTGCCAACATGAACATAAAGGTTCCATGCTGTCAAAGCAGAAGAAACAGATCTTCAGCTACACTGAAGGGACAAATATGTATTTTTGTTTCACATATTTTGACTGCAAGAAGACAGACTTCTTGTTCTCTGAAGTTCAATTAGTCATTTCCTCTCAACTGGTAGTTACCCAATCTCAGCTTCATCATTCATATCCCATCTGTTCATATGACACCTTAATAATAGCTCTATCCAAGAATATAAATCAGAGCTATGATACGCAGTTTCATATCCTGTTATAAGCTCAGCCCACATGGTCAAAAGTTTCAGAAAAGCAGGGGAAAAAGATCGTTTTAGATGTCTTAGCTACACTTACTTTCAACAGCAAAGCTTAACTGTGCAAAAGGCACTACAGACAACGGCAAATTCTTTCAGATTCTTTCCCATTTCATTCTTAAATGTTTCCCGTCTTCACACTGAATCCTGTAGCTAGCATTTGAATCTCTGTCCATTATCAAGAAAATTACTATTTATTCCTAACCGAAAGCATCAGAATCTCATTGGGATGCATTGCACATGCTGCTACAATCTTCCTACTATTCATAACCCTTTTGCAGTTGTAGGGTTAGCAATAGGCTTTGGACACAGTAGTACCTTTCATAAATAGAAAGGAACCACACAGTCTGGTCTCCACTAGGATTTAACCACCCTTTCATTTCGACATGTATTAGCTTTAAAATAAAACTACATTTTCCATTAAAATGCAAACACAATTAGCTTTAAAATAAAACTGCATTTTTTATTAAAATGCAAACACAAAGAGCAAAACAGGAAGCTCTGTGTGAGAACATATCCTGGTAAGTGAATATGCATATAGAGAAGAGAGCAAGAAGTCCACTGTGTTGGTTCACCTCAGCTGCACATAGGTCCAAAACCTTATTGTTGATCCCCACACAAAAGAGAAAAAATGCAAACACCTGAGGTTATATGCAAACCCCATCACTGTGTTTTGAAGCTTTCTTCTAAATGTAAAGAATCACATAACTTAAAGGACCACACAAAGCTGGATGAGTCAGAACCCCAGAACCAGATACTCACAAGCTAGAACACCCTATCAGAACAGTCTCGTAAAGGTACCCAGCACCAAGCAAAGATGCATTTTCAGATTCTTACTACAGCAAACCTTGGAGAGAATCCAGAAATTAACACAACACAGGTGAAGGAACTTAGAAAGAAACCCAAAACCTAGCCCTGTAAAAGCTCTGGTCTTTTTCTGCAAGTTTTTTCAAACTTCAAAGAGCACAGAAAGAGCTCCTGGTTGTGTTGATGTCAAGACGATTGGAACAAACTTTGCAAACCAGAAGGAGAAGCAGATCTTTAAAATCTTATGCAGATGAACTGCTTAGCGAAGTAGAAGGAAACTAAGGCTAAACTCGTGTGGTATATATCATATTGCTACACAAAAATAGTCTGCATCAGAAAGAGGTTAATACTAAAACAGTTTCATGAAAACGAGTTTCAGGGAAGGAAAAAATGTTTCAATGAAAATAATTTCTATTTCTGCGTGTCTAGGTTATGTTCAGGTCATGCTTTTTGAAATGTTAGCAATACTAACCAAGCAAACAGTACAGTTAAAGTTTCATTTATTAATCATGGCTCCTTCAGCAAGGTATCTTTACAAAGACAAAGAATCTCATTTTGAACTTTGCTCTTGCAAGAATACCAATTAACACCACAGTGGTGTATATATATATAAGGTCTATATAACCAAGAATCCTACTAAGTAATACAGTCAGTGCTACAGGTTTCCTGTAACTACAGAAATATTTTGCAATAATATCATCCCTAAACTAGACAGTTCCGCTTCCTCACATGGAGGATAAAAAGCTGAAGGGGTACAGCAATCCAATACACCTAGTGCTTGCTTGCAGGGATAATATAACTTGACGAATTTGCAACAGCTATTTATCCAGCAAAAAATAGTTAGAACCGCAGGTAACTTTTCCAGAAAAAAACCTCTTCACTTTTAAATGCATTTTCCAAGACAAACAGTCAAAGCAGTAGCACTTCATTTCTTAAAACACTGAAAAATTTTGTTACTACTCAAACAAATTAAAGCTGTTTTTGTTAATGCAGTCCTTTGGAACATGTTGTACAGAGGAAGCTTGCATCTTTCTTTCACTAGTGTGGGTGTCCTGATATTCTTGGGATTCTCACCTACTCATGTGAGTCAGTTTTATATAACGCTACAACATATAATTTACCTCCTACTCACAAGCCAACACTTTAGCACTAACATCTTAACCAAGGGTTATTTAAGGGATCTGAACTTAGTACATTTTTATATAAAACTGCGCAAGCAACCATTACATTTGTGTGTCAGTAATCACAGCACGCAGTCCTAAAACTAGAACAAAGAGAGCTGACTTCCTTGCAAAAATAATCAAGTTTTTTTCACCAAAAATAGAGCCCCAGAAGATTTAAGCTAGATTATACCTTTGCTCTTGAACTACACGAGGCATTTAACCCCCCTCCCCCAAATAATAAACAACCCTCAATCTAATGTAAGATGCACTAAATTGCCACATCTGCAGTGTTAATGAGTCTCTAAATGAGTGTAGAGGAGAATGGTTGTGCTGTCTTAAGCTTTTCTCCTACACTCCTCACCATGTAACCGAAAAAAACCCCATCTAAAATGCTTTATTAAGATTTGAAAGCTATGAGAACACATTTGCCAATATATCCTAGTATTTTAGCTTTGACAAAGGTATGTGCAATAACACTTATCAAAGTGGTCAAACTGAAGGTTAAGCTCAGACACTTCAATAGGTTTTTAGAATACATCAAACTGTTAACGGATAAAAATTCTAGTCAAGAAGACACCTAACAGTGATACTGAAAACTCTTCACCTATTCAGTCACTCGCTTTAGAGACAAATCTGTTCACCAGCTGACTCAATGCAGAAAGATTGACCTCAGTTAACTGGAACAGTTGGAATAACATCAAATAATTCCAGCTACTGACAATCTAGGCTACAAACCTTGAACTCAGTATTAATTGGCACGACAAACACCTGCGATCAACAGTGGCTCCTCCTCAGTATGTAGCCTAATGACTTTCAATGAAATTTAGGTACTTATTACTTCTCCAATAAACTCTGCTTTCCCAAGTGACCCTCCTCCTGCAGTGATCTGCACTGCAAGAGCTGCAGAGGAACTACTCTTCTTAAAGTTAGCTGAATCAGGCAACAGGGAAAAGAATTTCCAAGAAAAATGTCTCATCATTAGCATCTCTATTTTCAATAGTTCCCAGATTCAATGTCTTCTCCCTCCAGTACCCCAAGCTCTCAAAACCAGTGTTTTCTCCTACACTTGGTTCCTTCTCCATACAATACTTCAAAATACTTTTGTACCTTCCAAATACTTCAAAATTAACCATCCATTCAACTGTTGACAGAATATTGCACTTTTCTGAAACGTATCTCTTAACTAAATCAACGTCAGAATTGCTTATCTCCTCTACTTTAACTTGTCCCCCCTTCAACACAATATGAAGATATCATAAAGTGTGTAGATTTAAATTGTCTACCCATCTACCTTTGGGGTAGTTTTCCCTTCTGCCTGTATTCTTCCTCTCCATCCAATTTCCATTGTCAGACAGAATTTGACTCATACTTGTTTAGGACCTTGCTTTTTCTCACTCACGTTAATGTGGCTTGTCTCACATACTCAAATTTCATTCCACCCTCTCCCTGATGCTTATAGTTAAACACAACAATTTTTCGTTGTAGATTCTCCCACTGCAAACTTTTCACTGCACACAGCTAACACTAAACTCACTTCCCCTTGCCCCATCACCGCTAACAACCTATTACTTACATTTGTAGTCTTTATCTCACTTGTTTCTTCTCTTCCATTCTAACAAATTGTGCCTGCATTTCTAAAAATCTGTATTTTCTTCTCTATTCCTGTTGCTAAAAGTCCACATTTGAGACCAGGTAATTTCTCAGATAACTATCACTGGTTTTTTCTGTTCTTGTATCTTTTTTTTTGTTGTTGTTGTCTTAACTCCACACAGTTCCTCTCCTGAACGGCATTCTATTTTCACTTACTGACAATGCAATTTTTGTTCCATTTGAATTGCTTCCCAGTTCCTCCAGCATCACTTCCAAACAAGCCTCCCTGGCCATGAAAGCTCTGCAGAATTTGGCTCAATCTCTCATTCATACTTCCTGCATCTGAACCTCATTCTGTGAGCTAGCATCTTCATTTAATCATAACTCTCTCTCTCCCCCCCTCCCTCCTTTGGCACTTCTCATATGTGAAATGTACTCTGAAACATTACAAACCAATGCCTTTAAAAAAAGAAACCTTTCATTAAAAACAAAGTACTCACAGAGCTCCATATTTAATTGCTGAAGTATATTAACTGTTTGAACCTCCACGTATTTATTAAAAAATTATTCCATTCTTTTTCCCCCAAGGACTACTTTTCAGCTTATTTTCTAAAACCAGAAACAAATGTTCATCTATTATTATGCAGAGTTTAAGGACTAAGATTTATCACAAAATTATTATAATGTCATACATCTAAAATGACTTGCTGAATATGTTGGAAAAAAAGATTGCTTTCTTACTCTAGCAAGAGACTTATGCTTTGTTTCAAACATCTCTTTCAGGCTATCTATCTAGCCACAATGTACTGAGACTAGAGACAGGAATCACATTAAGAAGTTACAATTATTTTTATTCCCAGTTCTCTCTGATCTCAAGATCTGCAAAAAATGGAGACATTTGCTGATGGCACTTGATGCTACAAGTCACCAAGTACAAAACAAAATAAAACAGAGACATTTCTAGAAATATTCCTAGACATGACTAAAAAAAAAGTGAAAGGAATTTAATTTTCTATCATGCAAATTTAATTAATCTGGCATCTATCAAAGTCAGTGTAACAACAACAGAGAGAATAAGTAGACCTCCCAAAAGAGGCTACAATTAACTTTGTCTTGCCTGGTTTTGAATTTATCTTCCTCATGTTAAACTCTGAACTCTCCATCTTAAGATCAAATTGGTCACAAGTTTAATAACAAGAAATCAAATTAACTCCAGTCTCACAACAACAGTGATACTACAAAATCTGGAGTCATTAAAGGATATTCTGTTTGGTGTTTACACCAGTTCTACATCCTTACCTGCATGTAAGAGCGATAGATAGACCTTGTGTGCTTACAAGGAAATAGTCTGAATGCTCACTAAGGTTTCCAGCAACTTAATGAGTACAAAACGGCCCAATACGAGTAAAACTTGAAGAAAAATTCCTCTTATAAATGTTCTCCATAAATGCTGGTAATTGTCAATATAAAGACTTAGTATATAATCTTATAACATTATCAGTATAAATACTGATGATGTAGTGATAGTTATCAAATAGCTATAGCTCCGTAAAATATGAACTCTCTATGTCAACCATTTGTTACATTTTTCTTTAGTAAGTAATGGTTAATGTTTTCACTGCATAAATGAAGCTGTAAGTTACTTGCTTAAGTTAAACTAAGACATCAAGTAAACTAATAGACTGTAGTGTTGTGAGGATTTATCAGAGGCAAAAACAGCAAAGCAAAATTCAATTGAAACTAACAATGCCAGATCTCCCAGAAGAGAAATAGTGAGAAAAAATACTGGGGGACAATCCAACAGTAGCCTGTAAAATATTTTTGATAAGTGTTCCTTTTAACCATGTAGTTGATTCTGACACAAAGAGACTATTTTAGACAACGGTAAAAAGCAGTTGGTCTTGAGTTTAATCACAATGTAGACTTGCATCAACCTATGAACTTTCAAAGGACAGAAAAATTAGACTTAGAAAATGACAGATATGTAAACATGCATCTAGGCTTAGTGCTTCAAAATGGAAATGGAAGAAGAATCTATTTTCTTCTCTGAAATTTTCTTATTCATACTACTAGTAAAGATAAGAAACTGAAGAAATGCACTGAAAAAACAAATCAATCGGTAATCATGGATCAAAAAATAAGAGAAATTAAAGGGAAGTAAAACAGAAGCTCTGGCAACTTAAAAAGGCAATACAAGACAGAAAGCAACAGTGGAATTATACAGAAGGAGAAAGATTAATACATAACATAAAAAACAGAATCAAACTCAGTAAAATGACAAAAATAAGAGGGAAAGGGAAGAAGGACATACTGTTCTAGCACAAACTAAAATGTGCAAGGAAGCAAACGTAGACTGAACGTATTTTCTCTTATTATATCAGCTTCCAAAAGCTTTAGACACTCAAATGGAAATTACACCTTTCATGGTATCATACCTTAATGGCTAGTGCAAAAGAAGTCACCTGATTCAGGCCACCAAGTTCAGAGTCCAGACAAAAAAACCTTAACCTCTTCCTCAAGGTCTAAAAAATTTTATTAAAAGACACATTTCCAGCCCTCTCCACCCCTGTCCTGCACTGGACATGCAGACTACAGAGCAGGGTTTTTGACGCTCATGCAGGTTGAGTGAGATACAGAGCAGATTCAGAACAAGGATTTCTGAGAACTTGAGAATTTTGAATTTCGAGAGGGAAAAAATTTTGTTAGTCTACTGCGATACACAGATACCTAGACTCAATTTCATAGAATCATAGAATTGTTTAAGTTGGAAAAGGCCTCCAAGATCATCAAGTCCAACTGTTAACCAACGACTGCCAAGCCTACCACTAAACCACGTCCCTAAGCACTACATCTATGCATTTTTTAAACACCTCCAAGGATGGCGATTCCACCACCTCCCCAGGCAAGCCTGTTCCACTGCTTGAATTTCAGTGCGTTTTCATCACTCCTTCCTGCTACCATTCTAGAAAGTTAAAGAAAACAATGTAGACATTTGCATAAGAACTTAAATATGACTTGTATAAGAAATTCCTGGCCCTACAAAGTGCTATACTGTGCCTGGGAAATGTAAACATTTCTATGACTCAACTACCAAAACCTCAACAGACTCTACATATTGTCTTTCCAGTGAGGAAGTGCAGCTAGAACCTTTTGGCCGTGTTCACAATCTTTGAGAAAATTTTGATCTGATCCTGTTTTCTTGGCCTTCTTTGAGGATGGGAGGGGGGAATTCATTTCTATGAAGACTGATAAAGTCTTTGAACTAAAAATTTGTTTTAATTAATGAAGAATTAACTATGTGTTTCTCCTGTATAGCTTACTAGAGATCAGAAATAGTCAGTGGAAAAGAAAGTACTGTTTTGCAGTGCAGGCAACTGACTTGTTACTATGATAAGGGACACTCGCACTCCATTCTCCAACAAGCTCACTATCATAATGATTCTCTATAGCCTACAATCCAAAACAACATTATACAATTTCTTCTTACACTAGAAAATGACTGCCTAACAAAACAAATACCCTTTCATTAAAACTGGTATGTTACTAAACCACTATGGTACATTAATGCCAGATATGAACTCTGCATATCATGTTATTGCTATCCGTTGTCATTTACCTCTTTTTTACTGTGTCTATACTTAATAAACAACACTCAGCCAGCATGTATGGGAAACTAAAAATCACATGCTCCAGAACGTATAGTTACTAGGTACCATTACAAAGCAAAATTTATCTATAAATCAACACTGGAGTAAAATATAGATCCTGGTTAATGTACCAATAAGCACTTCAATATTTAGATTTTTTTTTTTTGGGGGGGGGGCGGGCAGAAAATAGACATTACAGTGTTAATGCACTTGATCCTTATCTAAGAAAGCGAGAAGAAAACATAGCAGGAAACTAGATTACCCCAGTAAAATGGTTTGACCATACCGTTATAATGGAAAAGATCATTAAATGGAATGGTGAATATCTCCAAGTCCTCTTTTGCATCCACAAGCAAGTCAGCTTAAACAAATTCTTCTGCCAACATCTCTAGAAAAAAAGATATCTGTGTGTCTGAAGCCATCATTTTCAGATACTGTCAACAAGGCAAGCAATGCTAAATAATGATGTCTGCAAATCACTTGCTGACAGTTTTTATTACTTGATAAAGTATTTAGTGATATGGTTTGCACATGCAAAAGAACTAACTTTCCAACAAAAGCATGCCTCTAACTTTTACAATATATGCAGGTGAGCAAATTGTATTACAAGACAGATGTCGCACAATTCTATAAAGAGAGGATACAAAACAAGAATATATGGTAGAGAAAGATTGTGAGTTTCCAAGTACTGTGCCAGTGAACAGCAACAGTAAAAAAACACATTAATATTCAAAGAGAGATGTGGGCTCTGAAGAGACTGAATACAATCCTTATTCAGCACAGTCAAGCCATCTGACCATATATCTCTGCCACCTCCTCTTCACTAGCACTTGACCACTGGCTGGTGACTTCTCTATATTGCTTGGGCCCTCATTCTCAAGTCAGCCTCCTCCTGCATACTTCATAGATTTTACATGGAAGAATAAAATAGGCCTGCAAACTAAACAATAAGCAAGATGATATCTTTAAGGTTTGCAGTTTATGCTTCTTCACTTGCGATTAGGTTACCCTGAGCTCTTTGGAAATGGCAATTTGTCCATATCAGCCCAAACTACGACTAATAACCAGCAAAGAGAAAGAGTGAATTGCTGGCTTCCACCTCCCAACAGCATATGAACAACTGACCCTAACAACCCTAAATACTTCCTAAGCCCATTGCTAAGAGTTTATGTTCCTGGAAGCAACAAGTTTGTGGCTTTCTATTTAAGAGACAGTTTAAAGCACATGTAAATGAATACATACATATTAATGCTGTTTTTTAAAGTAGTATATACTTTTCCGGAAAAAAAAAAAGGCATAAAAATACAATAGTTTTCAAGGACAGAATCTGGGTGCACCCATTTCTTTTGCACATCAATGTCATTATAAATAAAGACCAAACATTGTTTCCATTCCTAGGTACCTTTTCCCAAGTGCAGTTCTGAAGAATAATCTCTGCTAACGGGTAAGCAGCCATGCAGTTACTTACCTTTAAAGCATGTCTGTGAGCTAAAAGGTAGCTTTGCATATGTTGAACTGTACACTGTCTTGTTGGCTCTAGAATTATTATTTCCTAGAACAGTGTTAGGCATTCTCTGTTAGTCTAGACGATGCCTTTGGAGCATCTACTGAAAAAGCCTTCAACTCATTTACTGAAGAATCAAAAGGACAAATCATAACAACATATTTATTTTATGCTCCACAAAAAGACAAGGGAATTAATAGCTTACTCCCAGACCATTACATGCAAGAAATAAAAGTTTGTTCTAATAATAAGACCCTTTTCATGCTGGGTGCTTGTCTAACCTAATATAATATTAATTGAGTCTCTTCAGCCAACAATAGAGCACTTCTTCTACACCAGTTTCCTGCAACTACCGCAAAGCATTAAGTGATGACTGGAAAGGGAGTGCATAGCCTGAGGGAGAGAAGAAAGAAGAGCTGAGATGCACATACTGCTTATTCTAAGTCCTATGTCTATATATTTTTAAAACTAGAAAAGACACTTCTATGGAAAAGTACCAGATCCTGCTAAAATATACCACTGGGAATACTGAAAGAAAGCTTAAATCATTATGGAGCACACAAAAGGGAAAGACTTGGGTGAGCCAAGGGCTAACAAACTAATAAGAAAATTCAGCTACAAGCAGCTGAGGCTCTTGTTCTCTGTTTTGGGACAGAAAGAAAATTACATCTGCCTGAAAAAGTGACAGATTAAAAAAAGTACTCCTCGGGAAAGTTTGACTTAATACATTTTACTTTATAGAGAGGCCAACTGAGAGTGTGCACACAATGCCTCAGTTTGACCCAGCTAATATACTGAATTTGCTACATCAAGGAAGAAGACTTCTTGCAGTCACGATGAAAACACTTTCACAGGCACACCGCAGTAAAGACATCAGTGCCATATTACTTGACAGTCTTTTATTAGCGAAGCGTTTCAAGAAAAGAAAACAACATAAAGCCCATAACCCTAATGAAAGTAATATAATTCCCTTCTTGACAGAGTAACTATCCTAGGTGTTCCTTTTTAGATACTTATTGCAGGCAATTATTACTTCTCGAAAGGAAGAAAGAAATACCTGATTAAAATTTATCTAGTCCTACTGTTAAGCTGTTTCCTGAAGAACCCCTATATTATATAATAGGCTGCAAAAAGTTATGCTACTTTCAAATATATCCACTAGCCTACACTAATGAACATTAAAGAAACTATACACACTTGACGTCTTCTGTTATTTCACTATTTGTATATACAAACGCACCTCAGTTGCATACTATAAAAACCTCACTTCCCCTTATTAGAATCAGATCAACTGAGATATGGTAGTAAAGCCCTTTCGATTTCTGAATTCAATTCTAATGTAGACTTTGCTGTCTATTCTATCAGTCTTAAACTGTATGCATTCATTCTCAGTGTCACATTGTGCAGCAGGAAAATGCCTAATATGACCAGTGGTCACAGAGAAGTTAATGCCAGTACAGCATAGAGCTTTTTAAATCTCAGGCTTGCACATTAATGGCTAGGCTCATCTTTCAACTCTGCTACCTAGTCTAGCAGCATAAAATAGATGGCTTATTTCAGTCCCTGAAGACAGCAATGTTATAATTGCCAAAGGTTTTTGGCCAAAAGAATAGGATTAAAGCAAAACACTTCAGAGGAAATTTTAATTAATCAAAAGTTCCATATAATCGCAAGAGCTGATGATATAAATTTCCCTTCCGACCTTTCACCCTTAGAGAAAGAGATGCACATTTCTTTCCTCCTGCAAAAACCCACAAACATTAGCAAGCAACCACCTTAGACCCTAAGCCTCTTGTTCTGAGCAAGATGATGAAATGATCAGAAACTTTTTAAATTTTTTTGTTAAAAACTAAATATTACTTAAAAAAATAATAATTTTTAATTCATCCTTTTTTAAAACCTAAAGCTAAAATAATTTCTCTAGTGCCAGGTCTCTAAAACATCATTACTTTCCAAAAGAACATACAGTAGTTTCATGGCTTTATGTTGCAACTGCCTAAATTTTCCAAAGTTTATAAACATGGAAACAGATTTCCCTTCCCTCTTCTTTGCCCCTATAACAGGCTTTTACTCAGCAAAATATTTGCAGCCTCTGCTGCATAAACTATTTTTCTGATCTACCAGGTATTCAATTGTTGAGTGCCTACTCTATCAGTTGCTGCACTTGCTAACTGAGCACTCTGCAAGGCTTCTTCTGCTCCACTGCTGCAGCTCAGTGAGCTCCAGAACTGTACCAAGTTTAAAATAGAAAACCACATAGATGCATCGAGATCTGTTAGTCATTCTCTTAACAGCTCTACCACACCATTATAAACTAAAGAAACAAATGTGAATTAACTTATTTTAAGAATTTTCTATTAACATGACAAAACAGATGGTCCTACTGATATCAGCCTCCCTTTACATGAGGAGATCTTTGATACTACAGTACTCTTTCGCATAATGCATTATTAAACATTTCTTCATCCTCTGGAGAAAAACTAAACCACCTCCCATTTTAAACCGTTATAGTTTACAAACGATTTCTGCAATATAACTCACCTAAAAGCTGATGTTATGGCATAGCCTTTGTAAAAATTAGTTTACATTTACCTAAAATAATTATTTTTAGCATATGATATAATTAGGATTTTACCTGCCACTTCTCTCGAGTGCAAATATGATGCCTTTCTCCTGAAAAGGAAGCAGTTTCTTTCTCAGTCTTTCAGGTAGAAAGGACAGCTTAGCATTAGCATTTTCTGAATAAGAAGCTTCAGGTGTAGGTGTTTCTGGGAATGTACTAGCCATGTTGAACCTAAAGGAAACAAAACCAAAAAAAGATGTCTTAAAAAGACTTAAAAGACAGGTCTGCAATATAGTACACAACAAAGCTTCATGGAACAACAATAATCACTCCATCTTGAAATAGACAGTATCTACAAAAATTTTCTCAAGTCTTGAGAATTCTCCCTAGAAAGCATAAAATGATGCAGGTGATGGAGGAAAAGCCCAGCACCTCAGCATCAATAAAATATTCTAACTATTCCAGTATGAAGAGGTCAGCATGTATCACTTACTCAATGCTATGAAACAGTTACTTAAGAAAGTTCCCTATTCATGAATGAAATTTATTGGCCATTCAAATAGTTTACTTATAAACATTGAAATATAACTCTTTCTGTAAACATTTTTAAGAAAAGCTACAGGAAAATAGATTATTTAACCTTCTGATAATGACACTAACAGTTCTCTAAAATTTTTAATCCCTAGAATCAAATCAGGAAAAAAAGGGCAAAATATACCTAGCTGGGGGGAAGGAAAAAAAAGAAGAAAAAGAAAGGAAAAGAAAAGAAAAAAAAGAGTAAGGAACCTTATTCCCTTCGGAAACAAACAACCTTAAACCACAGAATTAATGAAAATTCTCATACTATGCTTCAAACTGAAAATGTGGATTCTTCATTAATTTTTGTCCAAGAGGATGGGTCAGAGAAGAAATACTAGGGTTTGTTCTCTTATAACTTCAATAGATTTTAAACAGATAAACAAATGGTTAAAAAGCTCAGTAGCAGTGCACTAGCTAGACATAAGGAAAGCAACAAAACTTCACATCAAAGCATTACCTAATTATTTTGGATTCATGGCCTGTGTGAGGAGCAGGATTACCTGAATATCCATAGGAACGAAGAATATCAGCCAAAATATGCTTCCTGTATTGTTAACAGTAGCTATTATACTACCAGGTCTGATAGCAAAATTCTGAACACACTGCACTCAGACCTTCTGCTACAGACATATTTCTGAAGCAACTCGGAAGAAGTCAGGTGTGATTTGGTATGATGAACCATTATATTCACAGGAAGGAATGTGCTGAACTAAACAGTCATTCACTTCAAGGATCTGCAGGACTAAGTAACCTGTTTTTTTTTTTTACACCGACTAGTTACAAAGCAACCAGACCTAGGGAAAATGCAAATGATTGATCAGCATAATAAAGTGTGATCATGCAAAACAGAGTTCGCAACAATTTCCTGCTATTATCTCATGGAGTACAGGTGAGGAGGTAAAACAAACACTGATTCAGTTGAAACTATATATCGCAGTGAAAGAAGAGCACCTCTGTTTTCCTAAGAATTCCATTTATGAAATTTGAGCTACAAACCTTGACATACACTCTTCCAGCTGAAGTTACATTCTGTTCAGCGAAGAGAATCTAGCTGTAACTACACTGCAGCGCTGTATCTATCTATAGCCCAAGTCGAAAGCGACTGGGCTTTTGTTCTAGTGCAACGACACAAACGGCTCCTAACACTCCATCTTCTACGGCCTACGTTCGACTAAAGGTGAGAAATCCTTCCACTGGGAAGGGAGGGGGCGTTGCCACTGGAAGCTTCCCAAGGCGGCCCCTGGAAGCCCCTAGCCGTGGTGCTTGGGGCGGTGCGGGCGGGCCCAGAGCCCCTGGCCGTGGTGCTGCAATTTGCGGGGCCGGGGGCGGGGGGATGCGCTGCCCCCCGCACATCGCCGAGGCGGCCGCATCCCGTCTGGTTCGACAGTGAATCTTGTAAAATCAGGGAGATTTAAGGAAAAGGAATAGAAGCCTAGAGAGCACTGCAAATATAGAGTTACTGGGAATTTGCTGCTTCTGGAGGGAAAAAAAAAAAGCCACTGTCAGTACGGTAACTGGACAAAAAATCCCAAACTAAATCGAAAAAGGACCACCACCACCACCTCCCCACCACCCAAAAAAAAAAAAAAAAAAGCCCTGATTTTTCTGGAAATCCACTACGCTGCTATAGAACCCTAGAAAATTCAGGGGTTTGGAGTATTCTGTCACTGGCATCCCTAGACTAATAACATTTAGACAGAAAATAAGTGTGTGTGTGGGTTGTTATATGATGAATTATAGGCATACCTATCAGATACACATCACAGACATTCAAAGAACCAGAAAGAAAATGCTGCTGATGAGCCTACAGTCAAGCTCTTAATGTTGGAGAACTTCTGTGCATACCGCCTTGGGCACCTATTACCACTTCTACAAAGAAGTGGTACGTAACCACAACCATTCTGATGTACCATTCTGCTAGGCAATAAGGGGGGGAAAAGTTTAAAATATTGAGCAACAGTCAAAGTTGAGGCATATGGGTTGTATTTGCCATTGCTATGGATTTCATTCTATTTTGTATTAATTACTTAGCTGCTAGAGTATTTTAAGAAGCATATTTTTGAAGAGTTATCCTTTGTCCTACATATAAAGCCCTAGAAATATTATTGCACATGTATGAAAAGAACAATCCTAACTGCAATCACAGACATGTGTGTGCATGTATGTACACACCCTTAAGGACTTCTGTATACAATGGTTTCAACCCTGGTCTCAAAGGGTATGAGCACTTGATGTTACTCACTGGATGAGTGCAAGCAACCCACACAGGAGTAAGAACTCCACAGCTGGAGAGAAACTGCTGTTGTGCTTCCAACAGCCCAATCAAGGTACAGAAAGCCCAGTTCTCATCTAAGTCTTGTACTATCAGCAGAAAGACAGGACCTTCTCTCCCTAGATTCATACCAGGTCATGCACTCAAGGTGCTAACCAAAGAAGAGATAAGCCCAGTGCTGCTAAACCTCCACCTGATCCAGACCTCTGACTAAAGACCTTCTAGAACCATCACCTGTTCAAAGATAAAGAGTGATATCAATTAAATAGCCAGTTATAGAGAAAGGAAATCTAGATTTCTTTTGCAAACCAGACATTCTGTGTCATCTAAATGTGATTGCACTATTGACTATGGCTTCCCTCCTCCCCCACCCACAGCAATTTTATAAGTGGAATCTCTCTTACATGTTTTTTAAAAAAATATTCTTGTACCTTACGTGCCAAACATTCAACAGCAGATAACTACTATGATCAATATCAAGCTTCTTTGATGCATGTCCATCACTGAACTTTGCTTAACAGAAAAGGGAAAGCCTCTGGCTTGCCCTGTATACCCAAGAGATGCATTTTACAGAAAAAAAAAAAGCCATAAAGCTCTTATAAATACCTACTTCATCTCTCAGTTGAGCAAACAAATATTTCAGCTCTAACTGTTACTTCAATAGTCCTTTCACAATATTTTTCATGGAGTATTTTTTTTTCTTTAGAAGTTGATTAAGGTACTTCAACACTGCTATCAAAAACCAAACACTAAACATTTCCGTAGAGCCAACCTTAAAAATGTATGCTGCAGGACTGCTGGACCCAACAAACCTGTTCAACAGTCAGATCTGTGATTCACCCCTAAAGAAAATTTCTGACTCATTTTGTGATGATTTCCTATTCTATAAAAGCAGAGAAAATTACATACTTCTGATCAGCTTGCTACATAGCTTGCTGTGAGTGACAATATAAGAATGAAATGTTAACATAATTAACTTTCTGTTGAACTAGATTATGACAAGATCCTTTCACTGAAACACTGAATAAAAATCATGCAGTTTTAGAAGCATAAAACTGAATTAGAGGAAGCACATATGATGCCTTAGTACATAGTAATACTACCATAAAAAATATTTCTGCATCAGTCACTAATAAGGTTAAAACTGACTTTGCAGATCTATCTTAAAAAACAGCAGCAACACAGAAAGCATTACCAGATACGTACACACTTTTGTTTACTTTTTTGTCTATGTGATTAATAAACAAAATGAATGGTGAATAATTACAGAAATCCATATGCAGTGAACAATGACTATTACGAAAATATATACAATGATTAGCATGAGTACAACACACAAGACAGCAATATTACTAAACCTTTCACACACTGCGCCTTGAAAAGGCAAAGTACCATCCATAATCCTAATTATCAACTTTATGCTCCAGTCCTTTGCATTTACCTTATCTACACTATTATTTTAACTTGGACTACAAGCTTTCAAAGATGCACTTTGCTGTGCATATGTAACCTACCACTTTTGCAGCTGAGATCTATGGAGTTCACGGCAAGTGAAAAAATACCTCAGGTAAAATATTTGATGCTCAGGATACGATTGCCTGAGAACATGCGCTTCAGTATGAAGCTTTAAGAACTTAGATAACTAAAATACACATCTTTTTAAAGCAACACTTACGTAGTTCTTCCCCAAACCTCTTAAGTTTATTTAAATTATTGTAAACATGCACTTTTTAATGATCATACAAAGAATAATACTCTAAAGAGTCAAAGATCCCTGTCACGATTTCTGAATAAATAGCAGTGATAAAATACCATATTCAGTCTACTTTCATACCTGCAGCACTATTTTATGATGTCCAAAGCTTTAGAAGGCACTATAAACAGTATATTGACCCTATGAAAGATTTATTTTGGTTGTACAGAAAATGAGAACGAACAGTGATGAAACAAGACAGAGAAAGAAACTAATTCCACCAAATTGCCTTTTAATGATTTGCTAGAGTAATAATTACACTGAGAATCAATGCCTTGCTTGTGTATGACGACTTTGGCAGTGGTAGCCATTTATATTTTGTTTTGAGACAGATCAATTATGTACACCACTGTAATAATGTCAAAAACAGAACTAGTTTGTGTCTCTTGTTCTACCCACTGCAGGTTCAGAAGCTTTAAGAAGAGAAAGATTAGTGCACGCTTTCTCCAACTACAATTTTTCATCTGTTTCTGTGTCCTTAATATGTTGTAATACACATCTCTCATCACCTTCCCACATCTCTAGATCACAAGCTCTGGAAGCTCAGTTATGTCAGGCAAAAGAGACCTAAAAGGTTTGGTGTAGAGACCTAACTTTTCACTCAGATAGCTCATTCAGCTACAGAAGTTTTATGAGTACAAAAAAAAAAAAAAAAAAAAAGAGAAAATACTGTACAGGTTTTCTTAAGTCTTTTAAAGGAAATTGAGGACAAAATAGCTGAATTACTAAACCAAACAACTTTTTGTGTAAAACTGCTTTAGTATCTCAGGACTAGCTCACGGTATATGATCCCAACTTTTAAAATCAGGAACAGGGAAGACACATGGAACTATAGCACGATTCATTTATAGGGCATAAAAATCAGGAAAAAATGATGAAGCACAGAACTTGCGAACACTGGGATAAACACGTCTATTTTGTGGGAGTCAACACGGGTTTTGCAAAGGTGAGTTATCTTCCAAGTCTGCTGAAGTTTTTTGGAAGGGGATTTATAACTAATGTACCTTGTCGATGCAGTCCAGTTTCTACTATTTTTCAAAATTAATTAAATCAAAATATAGTAAGTTTTATAAACATATTTGTACAGTAATTATAATTTCCAGGAAGCTTTTTTAGAAAGTCCCTCAAACTTTTAAGAAAACTAGTTGTCATATGAAAAAAATTGCACTGACACTTCTTTAAATACAAGCAAGTAGACTATTCATACATGAGAGAAACAGCATCAGCAATATTTCAAAGGAATCTGCTTCTACTTCTATTATGTTCAATGAATTCACAAATGATCTGGAAAAGTAAGTAAACACCAAAGGATAAGTGGTCGTAATATAAAATAAAACTAAAAAATAAATAAATCTGGAATTCTTTGTCACGGCTGCTGCTATACTGCATTTCACTACAGACAGTTATTATTCCAGAGGTATATATTGAGACTCAACTTGCTGAGGATATTACCTAGGTGATACATTTCTTTATTGGAAGACTGGGTACAAGACTGATGAAAACCTCAAGGTCTAATTTTTGCAATAGCTGTTTGTCAACACAAGCTGATACCACAATATAAACCCACTATTTATTTTTTACAGGTCACCAAGTATAGCTTTTTAATGCAGCTCAGTAACAGATGCCTAAAACAAATGAGTATTTCCATCAAGTATTTGGTTCATAAATTTCCTCCTGATGGCCTTAACTGCTCCTTGACTGTTCAGTAAAACTTTATAGGGAATTTAAGGTTCTAAAAAAATTATAGGTCCTTGGCAGATTGATTCATCGACCATTTCTCCACCAGTAGAATAATTAAGAATTGAGAAACTACCCAAGTCATTAGCACACAGCATTTTTGAAAAAATGTTGCAAGAAAAAGCATCAGACAGAACAAAGGACATGACAATGCTCACACAATAGTTTTTCCACAGGCCGGTGTAGCAGGCTTGAGAAAGATAGAGACCGTAACACTTGCCTAGGGGAAAATTTTTCTCTGCCTTACTCAAGTCCCTGCCCACAGCAGCGTTCCGTAGTAGCAGAACTACCCGAGCACACGCTGTGACAACCCAGCAGCCAGGGCGAACAGCACTAGCGAGACCTTGTGGCACAAACATGGGTCGAGAAAAAACAGGAATCACCTGGAAGCTCGTCCCTTTACGAAGAGCGAGTCCCACTGAGGGCAACCCCCACACTACTCCCTGCACAGCCCCTCAGCGCGTTACCTCCCCGCTGCTTGGCGGGGCCAGGCCGCGCTCCCGGCCCAGCCTCCAGGCGTAAGGCGGGCCGCCCCTCACAACCGTCCCGCGGCGTCGTGCGCAGCCGCAGGGAACGGGCCGGGAACGAGACCGCTCATGGGCCTGGGCAGCCGGACCAGACCCCGCCGCGCCGCTCACGGCTCCAGCCTCCGCCACGCCGCACCTTCGCGGGCTCTCGGGCTCAAACCGCCGCCGCCCGGAAGTGACGCGGCACCTACCACGGGAGGCGGGCGGGGAGCGCAGGCACGCACTCACCCTCGTGCTTCCCGCCGCGCGCGCGCGGCGCCGCCGGGCCCGGGCTCGGGCCCCGTTTTTTTCTTTACGTTCCCTACCAGCGCCCCCCCTCCCCCGCCTCAGGAGCGGGTTCGGCGGCGCGTTCCCGTCCGGCGGGGCCTCGCACCGGCATGGTGCGCGGGGTCGAGAGCGACGGCTGAGGGAGCCGGAGGGGGAAGGGAAGCGGCGCGGTTACCTCACGGCAGGGGCCGCTCCGAGAGGGCCGGGGTGGCCGGGAGGAGAGGGTGGCGGGCGCAGAGAAAGCGCTGAGGGCCGGGCTGAGCGAGGGGCCCGCAGGACGGGCCACCCCAGGCAGCGCTGCCGGCTGCGGAGGCTGGCTGAGGGCTGGAGCCGGGGCGAGGGGCCCGGATGACGAAAGGGTGCACGGCGGCGCTGGGACTACAGCTCCCGCCCTGCCCTGCGCCGGCCCTGCCGGGGCCGAGCGGTCTGCGTATGCCTGCCGGGAGAGCTAGCGGGGGGCACCCGGCGGGGTTGGGGTGCTGCTGCTCGGGTCAGGCCGCACCCTAGGCGGCGGCAGGCCTGCTCGGGGGGATTACGGCCAAGGGAGGATCGCCGCCGCCGCGGGGAGGGGAGCCAAGGCCGAGGGGACGGCCGGGCTGTCATTAGCCGCGGGAGCAGTCCGTCTGCGCGCTGCCGCGCTGCCAGTGGTCGTCGGCTGCCCACACGGGGCGGGCGTTGCGGTGCCGGTCTGTGCGTCAAGGTGGGGGTCTTATTGGTGGTCGCGGCCATCTGTCAACGCGGCAGTGCCCTCCGATTCGCCCCTGGCTTTTGGGCGGGCTTGAGCCCGCGTAAGCACTGAGAAGCACCACTCATCGACAGCAGCGGGGGAGGGTGCCGCGCCGCTAATTGGCCCGCGCGGCCGTAAATCATTAGCGTTCAGCGCGGCTATTGGCGGCGGGACGTGGCGGGGCGGGCCTTTCTCCCCGCCGGGGCAGCAGGAGGTACCCGGGCGGCTGTCGGGGCTGGCGATGGGGTTAAGCGCCCCTCGTGCGTGAGCCCGTCGCCGCCGCGCCGGCCCCAGCCCGCCGGCCGCGCTGCCGCGGTAAGGAGCCCGCCGCCCCGCCGGGGAAGGCGTTCCTGCGGGCGGGGCGGGGGGGGGGGGGGGGCGGCGGGGCCGCGCGCTCCTCTGAGGAGAGCGGGGGGAGGGGGGGCGGTCGGCCGCGCCCGCAGTGCGGAGAGCGGGGGGCAGCCGCTGAGGGAGGGCGGCCGCGCCGCCGGAGCGGGCGGGCCCGCGGGGGGAGGGGCGCGCGCAGCGGCCGTTGGGGCCGGCGCGGCGGCGGGGCCGGCTGCACCTGCACGGCGGGGCCGGGGGTAGGGGGTCCCGGTCCGGGCGGGGAGGGCTGGCCCCGGTTCCCTTCCCTAATATAGGCAGGGCCGGCCGGCGGCGGCGCGGGGCGCGCACGCCGTGGGGCCGCCGGTCGGCCCTGGGGCTGCGCCCTCGGCCTGCGGCAGCGCTGCGCCGCCCTGGCCCGGGGTCTGGCCCGGCCGCCGTTACTTGCGGGAGGATGCCGGCCCCTGGGCGAGCGCTCCCTCAGGGCGTTGGGGACAGGCAGCTGGCGGGCGGCTCTCGGAGCCCCTCGGGCGGCGGGCTCGGCGGGGCGAGCGTTGCTGGGGTGGGTGTTTCAGGTTTAGTCCCTCGGGCTTTGGTACTGGTTGTTTGCAAGCGTGCTGCCCTCGTGTCCCGGGTGCCTGTTCAGCCCTCTTCTGGCGTTGGCCGGTCCGAAAATCTTGCATCGTGCTGCCTGTGATAGTGTTGGAAGGGGGATGTTAATCTATTACGTTTTGTTGTTTGTTGTTTTTTTTTTTTCTATCGCATGTTGGGACAATTCTGCATGTGGATATATCTAGCATGCTTTAATCCAAAGTGTAAGTAGAATCAAGAGCAAACTGTGTCACAGCCTGGTTTCTACAGCCTCTCTTAATAACGTTTTTAAATTAGTTTTCAGCACTGAGGAAGCGTTTCACTTTATAAGCGAGATAGAAAAAGAAGTGAGGCGTAGCAATTTCTTACATTGAGTCTAAGAAGAATTCAAATTACTCGCGCTAAGAGATGTGTACTACTTCTGTTTTTCATAATTAAGCCTGTAGTACAAGATACACTTCAGTGGATTTGTGTGATCTCTGTAGGGAACTGGATTAGGAAGGTGATGGAAAAAAACCAAAATGAGTGATGGATACTTTGTTCAGGGTGGGCTGTTAGATAGTATAATCTACAAAAGTGTGTGGTGTTTTGGAGTGGGTTTTGAATTGTTTTAATTTTGTAATACTGATGCCATTTTTTTATTAGCTTGAAATTAGAGAGGTCATGTGTGCCTAATGTAGAATAGGGAATATGCTGGGGCTTTTTTTCTTTTTACAGTGCCCGACACTAGCCTAACAGGCATTTAGGCATTAACTTGAAATTTTCAGCGGGGTTACTTTCTCGTGCTTTGTCTCCTAGAAGGAGTATTGTACTTGAGACTCACTTTTTAGTTGAGTATAAGCAGAAGACATGATCACAGCAATCTTACAGTGCAGTATTTCTTGTGAATGTTAGATCAGGAATATATATTGTTGAAATGAAAGCAACAAAAATGAAGTTCTGAAACTATTTTTCAGAATGTTTTATTCAAATAATTTGCTGTTCAGGAGAAAGAAATGGCAGTGGAAACATGCTTTCTTCGACAGTCTTCCGTTTGATTTGTACAGACGATAACATTGGCAGGCAGTTAATGTTATGCATTTGTTTTACAGCAAATACTGTGATGTCGAGGGTTTGAGTATTTTGTAGCAAATCTATAATTTATAGCTTGTATTCCTGAATTAAAAAAAAAAAGCCCCAACGATAAAGATAACATAAAGACATTTTGCGTCTTTTAGATCTTGGAAGGTGGAAAATGTAGTACTTGTAACTGCATTGCTCACTACTGTAAAATAAAAAGTGACCTAGCAAAAGTGTAGAGAGCTATCAAGATCCACTACTACTTTTCTCAGGAATAAAAATGGGTTTGACTAAATACCAGCAATTTTAAGGGGTGTGCAGTGTACTAGTTTAGGTTTGTTAGCAATTTTCCAGAAACCATTTGTTAACGATTTCGGAGGGGTGCATTACTCTAATCTGTTGCAGTGGTCCTCTGATTATATTTTATTTGTGTGTGTGTGTACGGAGGAATAAAGAAGGAAAACTTGAGGAGAGAGATACTGCAGCTTTCCTCTTTCTTGTCTTAAGCATAACTTTGTCCATACTTTTTTTTCTTCTTTGAACTTTTATTTTGTTTTTCATTTCTTATCAATGGATATCAAATACATATCAATATATTTGCTTTACATCATAGCCTTACCTCATGCTACTTGCTTAAAGTTTGCCTGAAACTGCTTCAAGGTAGCCGGATGTTCTAGTTGAAGTGCTTTAGGTATACCTCTGGGTATAAAACACAAATACCATGGTTTTGTGTTTTATTCAGTTGGAGGGTGGTGCTGTCAGTTTGCTCCAGTAGCCTAGGTTCAAGTTTGTATATCTTTGGATCACTATTTTCATACACTTACTTCCCCCCCCCCCCCCCCCCGGACTTAATTTGGCTAAGAAATGTAGCGGCACATCTTTTAAAATAGGATCATAGTTGTAAATTTTCAAGGTACTTGTGTTATAGGCTTTTAAAAGTAATGGATACAGTTGCATTTTTTTGACTCTTCAGGGAAAATGAGACTTTTGACAGCATGTTGATAAAGAGTAGGTTGTCAAATAATGGGAATGGAGTAATACAAACATTGAATTGGCTGCAATGTAGCATACATACAATTTTTAAAAACCTTTTAATATATATTGACAACTCTATGTTGTAACTTTAACCAGCATGAAAACAGCAACAGCTTTGGATGTCCTGAGTAGCAATAGCCAATAAGTTTACTGTTAAAGTCCATAGATTCTGAAATTTTCCCACATACTCTTTAATTCTTCTTATTTCATAGATATGAGGAAAGTTAAGCA
Organism: Falco punctatus; assembly: GCF_963210335.1. NCBI lineage: Eukaryota > Metazoa > Chordata > Aves > Falconiformes > Falconidae > Falco > Falco punctatus. Next base: position 36,014,113 of record NC_137588.1, read on the forward strand.
ATAGCCAGTAAATACAAAATACTGTAATTCGTGGGTGAGACATCTAAGGAGCTTTCACAGAAGTGGTAGAGTATTCTGTAATCCTGGCACCACTAGGCTGGAAGGACTGCAGGAGCTTTGGGGTTTGGGAGCCCGGTTGAGCTTTTAGAGGCAGTTTTCCTATGTACATTCCACCTAGTAATGGCTAGATAGGGATGACCCAGGGGCTTTTGTGAAATGCTGCATTCCAAATTGAGCCTTTTAGTGATGGAAAGATGAGTCGTTCTGCAATGCAAGACCTGAATAATAAGGTCATTCACACGTACTCTCTAGGCAAGAAGAATCTATGTGAATGCTTTAACATGGTGCTTACTCTGGATGATAGCTAGCATCTATGCAAGCCCATTAAAGTAGGGGTTATGTGTTTCTTTGTTGGCTTTTCTTTGAGGTGAGAGACTGATGTGCTGTAAAACAATGTTAAGAGATTTTTGAAAGCATTATTGGAAAGCTCTATTTCTAGGAGATCATAAATCAGCAACAGATTATGTTTAAATTTTGTTGGGAAAATCGTACTTTCAGCCTGCTTATAATCTTATTTTGATTTTTCAGCCTGCTTATAATCTTATTTTGATTTCATAACTTGAAGGAGTGCTTTAGAAAGGAAATAATGTCTGAAACCAGATTTTTTGAAATTCAGCAGCCTTAATTATGGAACAGCCTCCACTGCTACTCTTGTACATGTTAGTCTCCTACAGTTTAATGTATGTATTATGAGAATTCTGTCAACTTGTCATTGAATGACATGAAGTCTTCTACGATAGTTAGAGTGAAGTTTCTAAGAGTATTATATTTTGCTATTGTATGTTTATATCCAGGCTGCTGAAGCAAATTGTGTATTTGAAGAGCATGGCGGTAGTATGCTTATTCTATTCTTTATCTTGGACCATTAGAAAGGAATGGGGTATTACCTCTCTGCAGCCATTGGTTCCTGCATAAACTTTTATATACTGCGTTGTTCCAACTGTCTCGGTTCATCTGCACTTAAGTTTTTCTGTTCCTTTATTGCTTTCCCAATAACAATTCTTGTTACTCTTTAATCTGTAACTCAAAAATCTGTGTATAAAATGGAATTCTGTCCTTTATTTAACACTCTCAAGTCTCTCATCTGCCACCTCCACAGGTTTATTTGTTATGAGGTTTATACTGCCACTTATGAAAGGTCTTTGTCCAGTCATTTGTATAGAATGGTCTGAAGGCTGAAGCTTGTCAGGACAAACATCTTAAATATCATTAAAGCTATGGCTAAATAGTATGGCATAGATGCTCCTTCATTTTGAAAGCGTAGTTTTGGATAACTTGTGTTACCAGGTCAAAAAATACCCTCTAAAAGGCATAAATGTAGAAGGTGTCATTGCTGGATTTGGTTTAGCTGACCGTTCTTAGCAAAGATTTGGTGCTAAGTTTTGCATTTTTCTAAAAAAATGTTCTGTATGATTGGCTAGCAGTTAACCTACTGGAATTGTTTTGAAGAAGTATGTTCGCAGTGAAGTGAGGTGTAATAGCTTTCTGTTAGTGTCCAACTAAACCATTTAACTCCTTGCAAATATCTGCCTTTGTGAAAGAGGCCATCAGACTGATGTATCCTTAGCTTTTCGTTCATACCTTCTGTTACCTCCTCTGATCTGTTAAATGAGCTGTTACTGTGAGGAGTTTCTGAACATTTTACTTTCAGCTGTAAGGTATAGGTCTTTTATTCTATCAAAATGAAACGTATAGGGAGGCTCACAGAAGCAGTTTAACTGGCAGATGGAGGAAATGGTGACTGGAGGTGAGATCACTGACTTCTTTAGTGCAGCTGAATCTAGAGAAGGCTGTTGGTGTGCAGCTGGTGAGTGAAGTTTGAACTAATTCGAGTGCTTCTGCCAACAGCAGATTGAGGAGTGTTCTCACAGTCCTTTTTTGATGTCAGAGCTTTGGGCATAAAAACTTCCTGCTGGCGGTGAGTAGCTAGGAGCGCTTACATCATTGACTGGAATGCTGGATCCACAAGAAGATTTCCATCTGCTTTCATATTCTAAGTGAGCTCAGAAGAATTTTGGTATGTTCATGTGGAGATACAGTAGGAGTTTTGAGAGGCATTGGAAAATTGCTGACCCTTATAACTTAGGCTTTGATGAAACGTTCAGTCTTTGTGACCAAATGATGCGGTAGCAAAATCAGTTTGTGGGGATTTCTTGTCCATGTTATCACAGTGTGATTTGGAGCATTCCAACAGAAGGTACTGTAAAAAGCCCAATTCCTTTTTAAAGCATTGTAAATGGCTCTATCTTTTGGATGAAGAGCTACATTTCATGTTCAATGTGTTCTTTAGGTGTTTAAAGAGTAAAACTTGCAGCCAGGATTAAATTCTCTTTTTTTCTTCTTTCTTTTATAATCTATTACATAACTTAAAGGAAGAACTGAACCCTTGCCAGTTTCTGTCTTCCCTTAAAAGTAGTCTGATTGGTTAGCATAGCTACATAGAGTGTCAGTACCTTGACTCAAAATAAAACTTGGCTTGTCTTTATGACTTGATGCATCCTTATCCTTCTTACACTTCAGAGGCCAGACTATTCCTGAACAAGAACTCTTGCCTAATGGCTTTCCAAGGGAAAATGACTGATTTTCTGTGTTTACTGACTGTTGCATATACTTCAGTGGAAGAAACTGTGATAAAACATGTAACTGGAAACTCACGGTATCTGCTGATAGCAGTTCTATTGTTACAATTGGCAATAATGAGTCTCTGATTTTTACTTGCAATGAAGAGTACAAATTATTAGTCCTCTAGTTCAGGTGTGGTGGTTTCTTTTTTTCTTTTAAACACATCAAAGTGATCTTTAACCTATTTTCATTGCAAATAATACCTTAAAAGGATCCTAGACACGTGTTTCACTGCACATTGCATTATTGTCATAGAAAAATAAACTGTTGTTTCAAGGGCTTAAAGCTGTGCCGCAAGCCTGTACCAGTACTGCTCTGAGGTGTCATCCTTATGGTATGGATTGAGAGGAGGAAGAGGACATGCAAAGCTATTAAGTGACTTCATGGAGGCTGCTATAGGAATACTAATGCCTTCTGGTTAGACTTGTGGTCTAGTAAATGGGTATGAATCTTTCATACAAACTATTGTGTTGATTTATAAAAACATTATGATTTTCATCCTAATGCATTGTGTGGTAGCGCTACACAGGTCCTGTTTGCCTCTCTGTTTTCAAATAATGGCTTCTGGAGAGGAACACCTATATTTATGTGGACATTCTTGTTACTAGGAGAAGCAACTTAGTCCAGACGGAGCTTAGCTAGTAATGATTTAAATACAGAGGGGCCCTTGTACATTGTAACAAGTAATACCATATTTTGACTAAGATTTCTGAGCTTTGAATGGTACCTTCAGACTAAATTCTTAAAGCAGTAATATGAACAGAATAAATGGTGTTACTGGGTGAGCCCAATTACTGCAGTGTATAACACTCGAACAGTTGGCTGTTCATCATTAGGTGTGATGACATCCTATTAGTTGCTAATCTTGTCTTTACTGACACTGTGAAGTTTAATTTGAAAAGAGTGAAGGGCAGTAGTCCTTATTAAGACTTGCATATCAAAACAATAGCGAAAGCTGTCCCAGCTCTGAATGCAGTCAGCTTTTTATGCGGCCTTTTCTGTTGAAATATTGGGACAATGTTAGAAACTGGAATTGTGTGTCAATCTTGCTTGGTTCATAGCAGTGTGACGGCTTAAAATTACGATGTTTCATAAAGAGCAAGAAATGTAAATGTGTAGGTATTCTCTCAGTGTCTCTCTTTCTTGTCCTGTCTTCCAGTATGCAATGGAATATAGACTAATTTTAAGCAGGAAACGGTTTAGCCCATTTTTAATGTGGAATAATTGGGGGTGGGAGACCTTGAAAAGATTTTTCAGCTCTGATCAGACAGTGTGTGAATTCAGGCATGTTTTAGATCAATGGTGACAACTCTAAAGCCAGTTGCTTGACTGAGATCAGAGTGAACTTGATGGGTTTCTTACCTGTCCGGCTAAGTATCTTGTCTCCCCATGCTGCTCCAGAAAGGCAGCAGTCTCCTGTAGATCTCTGTCATACCTGCCTGCGCTAGATGTCTGTATCTGGGCAGCTGACTAGTTATAAGACATTCAGCTTTAATACCACTCATAACTTACTGCAAACATAAGAGTCCCAAGGTTAATATCAGTAGTTGTTTTCTGCATCCATGCTTTATTCATGTTTTCATATTCTGCAGTTACATCATTACAATGGCAGTGATTCTAAAACTTTTAAACCATGTTTAAATTCATAATGCTATATTTAGGTTAAATGTAGGCATGACTGCTATGAGGAAGATGGATTCTGTCACACGTTTGATGTTGTAAGATAAACTACAGAAAATGTTGGAGGACATAACATTGATTTTAAACTATTCTTTGAATTTTTTAGAGACAAAGTAAGTAGCCTTTCTCTGGTTTCTTTTAATTTTAAGGAAAAATTCTTGCTGATCCTAAGACTGCTTCTTACCAGGCTAATTGAAAGTGAAGTTGGATGAACAGAAGATTTTCAGTTGGTTCCTGCTGAATCTAGGCCATCCAGGTACTCTGGTATTAAATAGCAGTAATTACCAGTAAAATAATGGAATGTTTTAGACAAGTATGCAACTTTAATGCACGGATGTGCCTGAAGACTGAAAGGAGAGAGTTTGTGGGTCATTTAGTCCAGTCCCTTCTTATTACAGGAAATAATCTTTTCATAGCTGTGTCAAACTTTAGATCTTGATGTTAATTCCGTTACTAGTTGTCTTCTTTCCTGCTGACTAGTGTTGTGAAACCTGGTGTTCTGTGATGTCTCCCGGCCTGCAGCCTGGCTGACTCTGGCAATCTTACAGACAGATGGTTTAGTGGCAACATTTTTTGCTAGGTTAAGTAGCTCTTCGGTCCACCTGTTGCGTATTACAGCCACATGTGCCATCTACTAGAGACCTGTCCTGTTCAGTGTGTGTTTTGACTAAACTAGATGGTCTTTTTCAGCCTCTTCTGCTACCTTGTTTTTAGAATGAAATTATGTTTTCCATACAAGTTTCTATCAGTGCAAATACCATCTTCTATAGAAGATCCTGCCAGGGCTTTATCAGAATGGCATTTATGCTTCTGTAGATTTTCTGAGAATAACTTGAATGGTAGGTATATCTTAGTGCATTTACTTTTTTCAGGGCTACATTGCACGGTGAGTTTAGTCACAGAATCAATACTCATCTTAGGATTGGTTAACTATTTGTCTTCGATCATGCTGTTTGACTACTTGGTTTAAGAATTTCTGTCATTGGTTACGGTCAGTACTGTTACCAATATCCTTAAGATCATCTTTTTGCCTGTGCTGGTGGTATTTCCCACTGTTTTGTGATCCAGAACTCTTAGCATTAACATTTCATGTAGAAGGACTGAAATTAAACAAACCTCCATTGCTAACTCCCATGCCCTTTTTCCCCTCACTGCTTTACCCATTTGTCTCCTCTCTTAATCTACTCCTTGTTATAATACCTTTTTTAATAGGCTTTCTAATTATTAAAATAACTTCTGTTAATCTCCATTGTCTCTATGCTTATTATATGTAATACTACATACAATTCAAATAGATTAGGCCTACTCCATTTATTTTTCCTAAGAAATACTGTTTTATTAAGTAGAGCTGTTTGGCACAATCTGTTATGTGTGTTTTTCTGTCAACTCATTTTCCGTTGACTTTGGTGCCTTTGATACATTCTGTTATTTAAAATTTGTTCAAAAGCCAGTTTTTTCCTTATGTTTAGTTCTGTGTTTGTCATTTGAACATCCAATGATACCATAATGTATTTTGTACTGTTGCAAGAAAAAATTCTGCTTTGGGGCTTCTGATCTGATGAGATAGTTCTTCTAATTTTCTGTAGTTAGTGGGTATGCTGTCTTCAGCATTTACATTGTGGATCTTGTTTTTCCTTTGAATGTACTCTTTCAATTTCAGATGTGCTGTAGTGGCTTACTTGTGTTCTTGGTCTTTTTCTATTTATATGGATAACCAACTTTTTGTTAGCAAGTTCTGACTCAGACTGGTAACTTGTGTTTCTGACTTCCGAGGCTTACCTTTTGGTTGATCAGTTTGTTTTGGGGTGGGAAGTGGGGTTGGTGAGTTACTTGTTTGGTTTGTTCTTCCTCTGCATTTAATCATCCAGATAAATTTCTGGTTATTCTTTTTAAAGGGCTCTCCTCCATTCCCAGCCTCTTTTTTTCTCTGCCTTAGGGAATATGTAGTGAGGTTAAGTTTTATAGGTATTTTAGAGAAAATTCCTGAATTAATCTACATGCATAACATTGTTAAACACTATATAAAATGCATCAGTATCTTTTAATATAAGTTATTGTAACTGTATATTGTATATCTGCATAAGGAAATGATACATCAAGGACAGCCTGCTTATCCTCAATCCCTGGATTGTTGTAGCCTGAAGCTATATTAAAGTCCCTGTCCTGGTTTGGCTGTAAAGTAAAGCCTTTTGCTCAGAGAAATGTAGGATTCTAATAATTATTAAGAGCTATTTTATTAATAATCCTTTAATTGAATATTCTGACTATGAATAAGTGTTGTAAGGATTGATTTATTCAGTGATAGAGCAGGGTTAAAGTTTGCTGTCTCTTTTCCTTATCCCATGTTTGGTATCACAGAGAATGACTAGTGCTAACCACCTCTTCTTGTCATACTTCCCGAGTATGTTAGGCAAAGTGTAATGTAGATTGTAAGTAAACACTCTTAAAATGTGGACAAACGTGATTTCCAGCAAGATTTTCTTCCCTGTTCTTTTAAGGTTTCAAAACCTTTCTGCCCCCAGACTTGGGTGTATAAGCCTGTGTTCAGCTAGGGAAAGGTGCAATTTGTATTTGCATTTTGTGGGTAGGTTTGGGGTTTTTTTTCTGAACAAATTTGCAATGGCTTGGTCATGCAATCTTTGAGGTATTTTTGAAAATGACAGTGATGCTTATTTTTCATTTCCCCTCATGCCCTTATACTTGCCTCTAAACTAGTTTTCCAGAAAACTTTTCAAATGCATTCACTGAGTTCTAGTGCACTATATGAGTGTTTTATCTAAACTTTTAAGTTTATATTTATATATATGAAGAAATCCTTCAGAATATAAACTTACTGGTGGCAGTATTTTTCCTATGTTTGTACTTGTTTTAATTAAAAAAATCCATCATGCTATAAAATAAATCTTCATTAAGTTTCCTTTTTCTTCTTCCACTTTAAGGAGAGATATAGTATTTGATCCTGGTAAGCTTCTTGAATGGGTAGCCTCTTGTTCTGGTGATTATACCATGGAAGAGGAGGATATGCCATCACAAAAAAGTTGGTGTAAATGTTAGCATTGCTTCCTTGACTGAACTCTCTACTTAAGAAGATGAAACGTCTTTGCAAGGTACGTGTACCAAGGTGGTAGAAGGTGATGTTGCATGTTTTTTTCAGTTGGAGAAAGGAAGAATCACCTCTGTCTCCCTCCTGCTTAGGTCCAGACAATTAAGCTGCTGTTCTGATGATGATGTGCTTTCAGAAGTGTTCATTAGGAAGCAGAAAGATGCTGATTTTACTCAACTTACCTTTGTTACCAGGATTTTCAGTTCAGAGATATAAAATCATGCTTGAACAGCTTTTTGATGAGGCCATCATATTAGTGAGACAATTGTCTTCTGACCTCCCTCTGACCAGAAAGTTGAACAAAGGAATTTACAAGATTCAACTGCAATGCAGGGAGCTGCTCAGCACTGGATCTTAAACCTATTTAGACTGAAGCTGCTGCAGAGGATGGTAGCTCATTTATAAACAATGCAGGAAGACTAGCTGTAAAAATGAGATACTTTAATCTTCTGTGAGTTAGATTGTCTCCACTGAATATTATTCTTGAATTGTGGATTCCACAGAAAACTGATTTAGCTATAACCTAATTCAAAAAGCTTTGCTGACATGGAAGACTTTGCAGGTAAAACCTGACCAGATGTCAGCTTATTGTTGTGACTTCACTGGATGGATTTCAGTTTAAAAACTAGTTCTAGCTGTCTCTGGGGTATTCAGATCTGTACAGCTGTCACACACGATAAGACAGTTTTACATATAACTTGTTCCAGGGCTTGTCCTGAAATGAATGCATGCTACTTGAAAATCAGCTAAACTGAAACAATTGTACTTAGCAAATCATAGAATCGTTTAGACTAGAAAGGAACTTTAAGATCATAGAGTCCAACCGTTAACCTAGCACTCCCAAGTCTACCAGTAAACCATGTTCTTAAGCACTGCATCTACACTTACAAATGTCTCCAGGAATGGTGACTCAACTACTTCCCTGAGCAGCCTGTTCGAGTGCTTGACAACCCTTTTTGGGAAGAAATTTTTCCTAACGTCCAATCTAAACCTCCCAGGGTACAACTTCAGGCCATTTCCTCTTGTCATATTGCTTGTTACTTGGGAGAAGAGACCAACACCCCTTGCTTACAACCTCATGTCAGGTAGTTGTGGAGAGCAGTAAGGCCCACCCCATCCCCCCACCCCATCCCGAGCCTCCTTCTCTTCAGGCTAAACAACCCCAGGTCCCTCAGCTGTTCCTCATAAGGTTGGTGCTCCAGACCCTTCATCAGATTAGTTTCTCTTCTCTAGACATGCTCCAGCACCTCAATGCCTTTCTTGCAGTGAGTGGCTTCGTGCAGCATTGAAGACTTACTTATGAAAACAATATTGAATAATGAGATTATCCACCTATGGATAATCTAGTGTGGTTTTGCAATTTTTTTTATGATATCAGCTTTGTAAGACAGCTTTGTAGTTTGTAATTACAGACATTAATATACAGTAATCTTGTGGCATATGAATTTATATATCAATACATAGACTATGTGAACCTCCAGAAATTGGGAACTTTGCTTAAAATAACTACAAATTTTACTATTTTATTGGTGTTTAAAACAGATCTAAGGTATGTGACAAAGACCCAAAAGGTGGGGCAGGTTTTGGTTTCTTTGTATTTTGCAGTAGCTTCTCAGTGAACTCATAGCGAAGAACAATTCAGTCCTAGAATAAGTTAAAATAGTAATTTACTGTCACAGTCAGCAAAAGAAGAATGTTATAGGTGGCCTTGGAATTTGTTAGTTCTGAAGTTTTAGTAGTTCAGTAGTAGACTTGGAGTTAGAAGTTTTAAATTAACAAAAATCTTGCCAAGTCATTGCTTTTTTGAGTGCAATAATAGACTATCTCTAGACTATGTATAAAGCTTCCCCCCACAGCATTTTGTGTGTGGCAAAATTACTGCCATGGATGTGCACGATGGATAAAGTGTGTCCAATTCTCAGTTAATCTGGGCTTTTCTTCATAATTGCCAATATTTGTTTCTGTCCTTCCGGAATTATTGTTGAATCAGTATAAAGAGAATCATAGACAGAAAATTAGACTTAACGTTGGCTTAGAAAAACTGTTCTTTTATATTGTGTATCAGTATTTTATGCAAAATAACTGCTTATGTCTTTTTACGCTAGAGCCTTGAGCCTTTTTTGTTCAGACTAGTGATCTTGCCTTACATATGTTAAAACAATAGATATGCATGTTAGAACTTTAATGAATATTCTAGACAAGGTATATAGTTTCCATTTGTCTTGATGGACTAAGGCTATTGCTTTTATAAATCTCACTATTCAGGAATACATATGAATAATTCAGTCAGGAGTCTAAGATCTTCGTATGTTGCCACCTGCTCATTATTCAGAAATTCTTGTTACAGCCTGCTGTTGCCCTAGCAACATTCTGAAAATTAGTGTTGCATCTATGACAAAGCTTTTGTTTATCTAGCAAAGCCCACTGTTCAATCCATATTATTATAGGATGCATCTTAGGTGGTGACTCCAGGCACCAGCCCTAGTTGTTTAAAAAATAATAATTTCTTTTTATGAGGCGTCAATTGAAAAGTTTTTCCTCCCCCTTCCCTGCACCATCCACACACACACACACACACCCCCCCCAATATTAAATATGAATTGAGTAGTTTTCCTTAAAGTCCCTTTAGGGTCTGATTATGCCATTATATTATCTGAGTAGAAATGCTTGACTGTACAGATGCACAAGAAAGTAAAAACCACATGTTGACTCCTGGTGTTCTTAAGTCCCTTTCTGTCTCTCCTCCCTCCTTTCTCCCTCCCCATCTTGACTTTTACATGAGAAGTCAGATCTTGTTTAACTTTAAACACTCTGTGTTAAAAACATCTTTCTTTTGTGCTTCTGAAGTTGACGTTAGCCAAATTTGGGGCAGAGTAGGGGTAGTGTTGACAAAGTCCTTGAAACTGCTAATGCCACAGCTAACAAAAGTCTCTCACAACTTCAGCTCTTGCTGGTTTAGGTTGAACATGCTTATCTCACAAGATACTCAACACCATTTACTTTTAGAATGAAATCGAGGAGTAAAGCTGATAGTCGCGATTACTATTTTTTTTCAAGAGAGAAAAATAAATTGAAAAACAACATTAAGAATACCCAGCTTCCCAAATCGTCTCTGTTGTCATGAAGCAAGAGAAGATCTGCAATCCCTTGCCTAGCCCTCTTCTGTATGTGGTTTGGATCTTCCTTCCATGTTGTACTGTTTTGGTACTACAACCAAAATAAGTTTATTATTGGTAATACAAACCAAAATAAGTTTGAACCACTTATTTGGTTCAACCCTACAGTTACTCTGATTCCTTTCTGTATGGATGGAAAGTAACACCTGCCTGCTCTGAGGAAACTTGTCACTCTTATCTTACTTCACCAGTTGGTTTTCAGATTTTGAGTTCTGGAGAGTAATGAAGACTTCTGCTAAATTAGCAAGCAATAATCAAACCACTCTAGAGTGAAAACTTGCCTGTCCAGGCTCTTACGTCTCCCTTGGTTTAAACTAATGCATTGCTTAGTCTTTCACTTTTGAAGTACTTGAGGTTGCAATTGATGAGAAGTTCCATGATTTCTTAGGGCTTTTCTTTGTGCCCACTTCATGACGTGAAATCGTGTTGGCAGCCATTACTACCAGTTTGCAATGATTTAAGAGTATATGGAACTATATGGAACAGAATGAAAGGACTTCTGACAAATCACAGGCTCTCCAGAAAGCTGGACTAATGTAATTATTTTCAGGAATTGTGTTGGCTTTGGCTCATAGTGATCTTAAGGGTGTTTAATCTAGGGACTTGGTAACTAGGGACGTAGTAAATGTTAAGTTGTGAGGAAGGACAAGGAACAACTGAAGTAAATGATTTGTGGGATTAAAACTAAATTGCTCTAGTGATTCTAGCTGAAGCCTCCGCCTTTCCTGTCTTTTCTTGCTTTTAGGCATGTGGCCCTGAAGCCCTGTTCCAGTGTTCATAGTGTTTAGAAATCTTTGGGATGATAGCACAATTTGTTGTGCTGTCCGAACACAGAATTTTGCAAACATGAGAGAAAGTTTAGTGTTTGGGTTTTTGTTATTTTGGAGGTAGGCATTATTGTTTGGGAACTTGGATTTCAGATGTCAATTTGCAGAAAATAACCTTGGTTTAGTATAAACAGTTTCTTACAGTTCTCTGTTATCATTTCTGTGTTCACAAAACTACTGGTCATTGTGACTTTTTGTTGGACTAGACAAAAATTTAGCTTTATTTGTTGCTTGATAGTGTCCTTACAAAAAAAAGTTGATTTTTACACCCCCTCAGCCTTCCCCTCCCCTGCTGCCTAGTGTGACAGCTCTGTATGAATTACTCGTGGGTTTTGGACAGCATGGCTTCAAAATATGTACATTCTAAAGAATTATTATTTGCATATCGCATACCTTATGGAGACCAGGTTTTGTTAGAAAAAGAAAAATAGGGAGAAAAAGAAAATTGTATGCAGTGAAACAACACAAGTTTGTTCTGACTGTTGGTACTTAAAGCAGATACTATGATTTTTTTAAAAAAAAAATTCGGTTCAGCATGTGGGAGCTTCATGTGCCTGGTCAACTATGTCAGACCACTCACTGGGTCACTTATGGGGGAAGCCCAGGGGAAATTTATCAGAAATGTTATTTTTTGTTTGGATTATTGAGTTTCCATTAAAAAACCCACAAAACACAATTCGTCTCATGTGGTTGAGAGGATATTACAGTTTTTGCTTTCAGGCAGTTAGAATGACCTCAAACTCCAAGCTGCGAGTAGCTTAATTTTCTGCTTAGCTAATGCATCGCATTTGGATGAGACTGTATAAAAGCAGAATGTCCGGAACAGTCTGAATTGAAACTACAGTTCAGGAAAAAGTTAATATCAAGATATGAATGCAAAACTAGACATGGTGTATTCATGAGGTTGGCATGAATTTATCCTATTGAGACTAAATATGGTCTTGAAAGGGTTATAGGCCTGGGTTTTTTAGAAGTAACAGTGGATGAAACTGTTCAGTAATAGAAATAGCTTGGGGTAGAAGGACAGAGATACAGTGATAAAACATCTATCTGACAAAACTAAATAACTGATCTTTAGTCTGACTTTATGATATATTCACTCCCTTGTTTAGCATGAAGCATTTCTCAGTTGTTAGCTTAACTGCAGAAGCCATACTTTGCTTAGTTAGTTAGGCAGCAGTGTTTTCTCTAGATCTCAAAAACCAGTGTGTGGTTGAATGTGGTCTGAACGATTCCTATACCAGATTAGAGAGATAGGCTAGAGCTTCTACTGGTAGTCTTACTTTTTCCCTTGTTGTGTAATGCAATTATCTAGCTCACAGAAAATGAAACATATGGCATTTCAAAATGTGTTCTAATGTGCTTTCTAGATGAAAAGAAAAAGGTTCGGGGTTTGGTTTTCTTTGTTGATGGGGTTTTTTTCTTAACTAAGCATGACTTTAAGGACTGTTCTTAATGAAGTGAATGACTAACCCAGTAACTGTAGGTGTAGGATCATCTTCAACTAGAATTTGCTTTCTTCTAAGTCTTCCTCACTCTCAAAATAAACAAGATTAGAGTTGTCTGGTTCAAGAGGAGAATTGGACAGAATGTATCTTTCAACTTCTTCTTTGCCTAATACCAAAACCATCCCTTCCACATTCTCAGTAATACTTTCTGTTAACTTTGAGAGATGCCAGGTTTGGTTGATTGTATTTAAAAAAAAAAAAAAAAAAAAAAGTCTGGTCAGATGAATGTTACTCTTATTTAACTATTTAGAATTTCTGTACTCCATGTAACACCAAAAGTTTACTTATATCTGGAGATACATTTGATATTTTTCTAGCAGATTGTTGTGGTGAGTAATTGTAAAGAGATTTTTAGGTTTGAGTTCTGCGAATGCTAGAAGTATTTTTTTTTTCAGCTTGTTCTTATACTGTTACTCTAGACTTTTTAATTAACATTAAGATAGTCTTTCATCAGCAATCTGCCCTACAAACGGATGCACCAGACAGATGTTTGCTCATTTGGTATCCGTTGTCCAGAAGGCTTTTTAAATGTAATAGTATTTAGTCTTGAAGACTAGCTATGCACTGTCAGTGTTTTGGGTTTGCTTAAATTTTGGCCTTTAGCTTAAAGTCTACTGTATTTAGACCTGGATGACACTTTGTCATTATGTAGTAACGATGGCTAATTGGTGACTAGTTTCTAAACAGCAGTAAAAATTGTTTCATTTGTACTATTAAGAATGAGGATCTGTTTCACTTCTTGGAACAAAAATAAAATCATCAGAGAAAGAGGTTTATTTTAGCTTCATCACTATACTGTCTAAACTTTGCTTATGGTACAAAGGAATGAAATAGCAGTGCTTGGTTTGTGCTTTCTTGGAAATGTGGGGTTTATATGGGGAGATGATATGAACTGAGTACAGAATAGGCATCATGACCAGTCTGGAGTTACACAATTTTTCTAAGAGCAGAGATAAAGATATTTATGTTCCATCAAATGTTTAAGACTTACAAGCAGTTCAGATGATGGAAACTCAAAACAGTCAAGTGGATGAAACTTGGTGTGATCGGAAGACTGCTTCATATTCTACTTTCATGTAGGTAGGCCAAACATTATTTACACTGTTAAGTGCCTCCCTTTCCCATTTAGCTGAGAAAGGCTGCTGTATTTCTGTTGGGTTTATAGGTAAGCTTCGTTTTTGGAATTGTCGTAAGTAGTTTACTTAAAAAAGGCTAGAATGAGATACTTAAGCTTTTTGTTTTTCAGATATTTTCGTAAATATCTTTTGGTTGGTCCAGAAGCTTGCTTTTTAGCTTGTTCTTTATGATCTTCAAAGAATTTTCTTCCTCTTCTGTTGTTCTTTCTTCTGAAAGGGAAGGCTGTTGTTAGTTAAAACATCTCAGTTTGTTAGCTGTGTGCTTCCTCCTCCAGGAGTTTTTCCTGACTTTTCTGTGTTGAAAAGTGTACAGACTGGTAAATCTTCATGGAAGTTGTTTTTGGGGAGTTACAGGGCCCTTGTGCCTCAAGTGATTGAATGTTGTAGAGGCAGTAACACCTACTGTCCATACATATGCAGTGTAACAGAGCATGTGATATTTTTTCTTTTTTAATCAGTTTGGATTTCTGTGTCAATACTTCTGTTCAAGTTTGCATGAAAATTTCATTCAGGGCAGTGCGGTCTCCTCTATTCTGTAAGTCAGGTGCTGGTTTGGGGGCACTTGATGGTACATGTTGGCCACTTACTGGATTATATAATTTTGTTACAAGTTTTTTTTTTTTTTTTTAAAGACTATTAATTTCCCCAGTCACACATTCATATTGAGGTTTTCAGTACAGCTATCATAGAGGGTATGGTTTTGTCAGGAAAGTATTTTCTAGCTGGCTGTGGCTGTGTTCCGTATCTTCCCTTTTTCTTCAAGCCTCGAGAATACTTCCTCCTTTAGCATCCCATTGCTTTCTTAACTGTTTCTCATGTCTCTCTTGAATGTGTCTTGTATGCTTGATAGGTGGGTTAGCTTTGAAATTTAAATTGTATTGAAACTTTGTATTTGTGTATCTGTCTCTGAGATTATGATGCCTATTCTGTTAGATAGTATTTCAGCAAATGTAGTTGTGTGTGTGTGTGTTTGGCAAGAGATACAATTTATGCACGTTCTAAGTTGAAGATCAACCAAGTCAGGGTTGCTATCGCAGTTGTAAACTAGCCCAAAGTGTTCCAGCTCCTGGTTCTAGGGTGTAAGTTTTTACTTCTCTTAAGCATATTAATTCTGTATCTTGTCTCATATAAGACAAAGGTTAAGGCATAATTTTACAATATTCAGTTCAAAATACTTTCCTATTTCACATACATTAACACATGTTATTTCGTTGTTCATTTACACATAATTGCACTTGGCATATGGTATGAAGCCATTCATAGAGCTGTAGACAGAACATCAAACAAGCATTTATACAGTACATTTCCTAGGCAGGAATAGTTCAGGTAACTATTGTTCCCTGTAAAAATCCTCTTTTCTTTTTTAATGTTAAGCACAGAAGCCCTGAAGACTATTTTAATATTAAACCAAAAATGATTTCTCATCCATTAAGGAAAACTTTGGTTGTTGTAGGTGTTGCTGGTTTTCTTGTGGTTTCAGCATAGTGGTTGTAAAAAAGCCTTGTGAAGGGATTGAAAGATTCATTTACTGGTAATTATAAGAACTAGACATGCATTTTGGGATCTTCCACCTTAGATTACATTTTTTTTCCCTTCCCCTCACTTCAGCAGTCTTTTCCTATTTTCCACTTTAATGAAATCCACCAGTAAACCTTCCTGCACCAGTCTGCATGGAACAGCAGCAACTGGAGGGAAGGTAACAACTTGATGTTGAAGGAAGGTGAAGCACAACAGATTGTGCAAAACTCTAGGATTCAAATCCACTCTTGCTACAACTGTGGAGTAGAAAAGATCCTAAATCTTTGTAGTTTGTACTTAATTAGTGTAGGTGTTAATACCTCCCCCTAGCCATTTTAAAATTATAGAACAATGTGGTTTTTATTTTCCCCTATTGTATTAGTTTATATTCATAACACAGTATGCAAAAGAGGCAACTCTTAGCAGAGTAGTTTATGAAAACTTACTGCAGAAAATTTCATTGAGTACTGTACTAATTGTCAAATTTTACTGATAGCTTTGTGATGTCTTTAAGTTGCCATTTTCATTTTTGTTTAAAATTCTGCAGTTTTAAAGATGCAGATGATTTCATGACGTTGATTCCTAATACATTATTATTTTTTTTTTTTTACTTTATCGTATGTCTTACCTTTCTATGCTTTTATTCCAAAGGGCATCTGGCAATGATGGTAGTTAACAGACTTAATTGGCCATGAGTATGCAGTGCAAATTATCTTAATTGTGGGTTGTTTAACTTTTTTAAGAGTCTGTTTTTTATTATCGATTGTTCTGAACAAGATTGCAGTTTATAGGGCCCTGTTGCAGAAATGGAAGCTCAGAAGTTGTATTTATTCCATAGTTCTGACACACATTTGAAATCATGAGAGGAGCCTGTAGCACTTGCGCATATAGGATGTATTAGTGTATACCAGCCTGCTTTATTCTTGGTTTACAACTTCCCCTTTTTCCACTTTTTCTAGCATTCTCTTCTGCTCTCAGATTAGATATGTGGTCTAAACCTTTTCCAGGAGGGAAAGGTATTAGAAATTCTCTTCTACTGGAAATAATGGCAAACAGTGAACTCCTGGAAAGGAATGATATTATGTAATAGAATCTGCATGGCTAGAATGTGGGGATTGGATTGTGTGGAAGTGCTTCATAGAATTCGCTGGACACTTTTTTTTTTAAGCTTCTGCTGAATAATAAGCTTATAGTCATGGGAGGATGAGGGACAGGACATGACTGCTTATTCCGATTTTTATTCCATGAGGTAGAGCAGACCAATAAACTTGCGTAGGGGGGAAATAAAGGTTTTGCTTTACTCATAAGAAGTAAACCCAGTCTAGTCTATCCTATACTGTAGGATGAGTCTCCAGGGTTAAGAGTTGCAGAAGCTAATAAAGCCCAAAAAGAACTATTTGGTATGCTCAGAACTCTTTGTAATATGCGCGTGGGGGGTTGAGTTTTGGGAAAACAAAAGTTTTCTAAGGAACTGGGCAATGAACTACCAGTAGACGCTGCACTGCCCTCTTGGGTACTGCTTTATTTAGTGTTTGGGGTTAGCTGCTCCTTGTTGCTGATCCTACTGATTAAAAAAAATACTCCTAGGTTCTCTGCTGTGATGTATGTGAATACCAAATCTGACGATAATAGTAGTTATATATGTACATGCACATAGATAGACATGTTTTCTTGGTGTCATGTAAGGAGACTACTTAAAAGACTATTTTGACATTAATGTAATCTGTATGATGTGTCCAAAATTTAAAGACTGTTCTCTTTGGCAGCGTTCAAAGTACAGACCCTGCAATGAATGGCTTGTGCACATAGGTGTTCACCTATATAGAATTCATTATATGATTCTTTTTAATAAAAAAAAAAAGGAATTTTCTTCTCTAACATCCTGCCAAAGAAGTTTTTACCATGACGAATAATGCTGCCATTGCAGACCAGATGAAAGAGGAGAGGTAAAACCTCTGTGAAAATGTCAAGGGCCTCCCAGAACTATGCCTTTTGTATTTATTTTCGTAAAGTTGTTACAGACTTGACTGTTGGGAACTAATTGGGTGTGTTGATGGGGCAACGTGTGTGAGATGGCGCAATGTTATCTAGATAAGAAGAGCTGTTGTCTGCTTACCTGAAGCCATAGCCTGGGATAGAAGGAGAGGAGTAGCTGGCTTCTGCACTAATATAGGAGGTAACTGTTGAGTAGAGAAGAGAGATAGCCAGCAGTTAAGTTCAACTGCCATGCACAGGAGAAAAACGGGTATTCCAAGAGCTGCCATTTTTGCCTAAAGGAGAAAAGCGTTTTTGTTTTTGTTTTTTTTTTTTATGGTCTTGCTGGTCAGGGATTACAGCTGAGATGCATGGAGTGTGCACCACTGCCATTTGCAGCCAGTAAGAGTGCAGGCTTTGAAGATGGAGCACAGACGTAGCAGAAGAGGTGAATAATAAGCATAGAAAGATTTAGATCTGTCATAAACTAGCAGTCTCAATACCAGAAGATTTTCTATATTTTTTGTTTATATTTATAGAAAAAATATTTTGGTACTGAGACTGCTGCAGTCTGTGACAGGTTTAAATCTTCCTATGGTTATTTTTTATTTATTATTTCCTATGCTTGCTAGATTATAGAAATGTGTGTGTATATATATTTATTTATTTATACATGTGTGTGTGTATATATATATATTTATTTTTAAACCTTGCCGCTTTAAAATATAGGGTCCTGATCTCCGGTTGGTCTGGATTTATAGCCTCCCAAGATTGCCTCTTCCCCCTCTGGAGCCTGCAGATTACAAATACCGCTCCATTTGCCTTTCAGCTTTATTTGGTATGCAGGATTCTTCAGAGTCGTTGCTAGAGAAGTACAGAAGGGGATTATCATTCTGCAGTAGTACCACTGAGCACTGTGGTAAGGCCGCAGATGGGATAGCGATAGCAGTTTCTCACAAGCAAGAAAATTATAGACCCCTGGCCTGGATACTGATTTTGGAAGTCTCGTAATTAGTATGTCATAACTGGCTTTTTTTCTACCCCTCCGTTCAGAATAAATCTTTTTTTTCCTTATTTGGGTTCTGATAGCAGTTATATGCCGTTCCAGAAAATTATCATGGCATTTGTACTGCCAATGACAGCTGCATTTGTCTGCTGGCACTGTCAAGTAACTTACCGACGTTTTTTAAGTTGTGTTCACAATACCAAACTGAAGAAATAATGTTTAGAAAGGCAATTAATATCTTTACAGTACAAATGTTTTTGTCCTACTTCTGTGTCACATCAAAATTTCTTGTAGCATGGTATAAACTTTCATTTTGAGAAGAGTCTGACTGTTAATGGCAAAAGTGATTAAAATCTGTACAGCCATTTTACAGCACATTCACAGCTTCAGAAGGCTTTGGCTTGTGAATTGCTAATGAGGAGCTCAATATAGGCTCTGCGCATTTTTTTTTTTTGGGGGTGGTGCGTGGTGACTGGCTGGGTGTCACTGCCAGCACGGCGCCCAGCTGTTGATTTTTCTATTGTCTCAGAGGCTTCAGCAAGTGCCTCAACAGACTGGTCTTCAGCGGGGACCTGCGGATGCTGAGGGATCAGCTAAGCATGTCTGTGCAGTACGCTCTCGAAATGCGCACGCAGAGCCTTGTAGGAGAGATTATGGAAAGCACGTCTTCAGTAACTGCATAATGAAGCAAAATGCCATTATAAAGCAGGTATGTGAGTTCTGAAATAGGGTATTTAAACACTGTCTGCAAGGAGAAGAATAAAATGTCTGTAGACGCATCGCAGTTTGCGTTTGGTTTTCCTTTTTTTTTTTTTCCCCCCACAAAAGCCGTTTTAGGCCTAATCAATTAAGAGATCATAAGCATCCCTAAATCTTTTCTTTCTTTAAACATTAGCTTTAAAAAGACTTTTTCTTTTATAATCTCATTTAATAATGGCCTTCTTGCTAATCTTTATTTACTGGATATTCTACTTTGCTAGGATTGAAAAACCATTATAAATATATCTGCTAAAACAAGAAAATTTCTCTAGGTGGCAAGAATGGGGGAGATGTCTGTCTGTGGCTTTTTTAGAGTGTTAGTGTTGTCTCCATTCTAATGAGGAACTATAAGATGATTTTTTTTATCTTTTATATTTAAAAGTAAGTTTTTAACTGAAAAAATAGATTTCAAATCAGAATAGCAAGAGTGTCTAAAGTAGACAACATAAAAATGTTTTTTTCCTACGCAGGATGTTGATGAGACTTTTGTATTGTGGACCAAATCTCCTTTTGTTGAGATAACAAGTAATTTTGGGTGGCTATTAAAAATCTTAACACTTGATTCCATGAAGATCAATAATCATTTACCTTTTTTTTTAAGTTTCTGCACTATCAAGGCAGACATCAGAACTGCTATGGCTTTGTTATAAACTGCGCAAAAATACACTGCTAAAGGAATGATGTTTGTTAGGTCGACAGCTTTAAAATTTTGATTTGGTGTTGCATTATATTTATAATAAACAGATTTTTAAGCTACTGAATGATGTATGTATGCGTCTTGTCAATGTGATGTAGTAATTTGTGAAGCTATGCAAACAATACATAGGTGAGAGTATAGATAGTGCCCCATGGAAAGTGTCATGCTTCTCTTGTTTGCTTTGGTGTTTTTTAATCTTCATTTTACTTTATACAGAGGGAGACCATAATGATATGGTAATTCACCAAGTTAGTGATTCTCATTATAAGGGGAAAAGCAAGTGACTGTTATATTAGGAGCTTTTGCTTCATAAGTTTTTTTGAAAACCAAGCCTGTTTCATAATTTTGAGTATTTAGGGCCCTAAACAGAATCTTTAATCTGGCCTGATAACTCTAGGAGTCTTTTCCTATCATCCACTGTTGAAATTTGTTGGTCCATTTCAGAGACCCTTTTTTCCCCTGTTGTTATTGATGGAAATACTGAAGGAAAAATGTGAACTTGTATTGTTTAAGAAGAAAACCTGAATTCTTTATTAAAAAAAATTGTTAGCTACTGTGTACACTTTCAGATGGCTGTTTTCTAAGTAAGATGAAGATACATATTTTTTAAGAAAGCTGCTATTTGAAGGATATCCACTGAAAATAGTCACAGACAATGCTTCAGTTTCTGGGGAGGGAAAAAATCAGTCTGACTATTTTGAGGTTTTAGCTTTCTACTGTGTCATCTGAGGACGTTTACATGATATACTTTATTTGATGTTACATGTTTTTCTACACGTACTTTATTTGTTACATGTTTTCTGTTAAGTGTTTTGAGTAGCAAGATGACTTTTTTGCTGCATCTGAACTGAAAATACGTACTCTTCCGTTTTGTTTCTAATAGTATTAATGCTGAGCTGAAAAGATTCTTGAAGATACCTTTGGTTAGCTTACAGTTTGGTAATATAAAACAAGTTTTAATTTTTTTTATTGGTTCGTTGTTTGTTTGCTTTTTGAAGCAACCTTAAACAGCTCAGGCTATAATTACACTTTATTGTGCTATGAAACCTCTATGACGTTTAGTAAGCATTGATAACAGCATAAAGGGAAAACCAGTTATTTTTTCACAAACTAAGCATTTTATTTCCAACAGATGCAGGAAAAGCATGTTGTGACTTTCAGTTCCATTTTAAGGCTTTAACACTAGAAATACCTTCAGGGAATGATCTGGTAACAGATTATTCTAGTTCAGTTTAGAGTTCTTTTAATAAGACAACTGATGTGTTGCTATTTGGCAATGTAAAACAGGTAGATAATTCAGTTTTGGGTCCTTGATCTGAATGGCTTTATGACCTAAAGGTATTAAATAGATACACAACAGTATTATATGGTGATGCAGAGTGTGTTTCAAGGAATTTAGAGGCTTTCTAAATATATGCTTGAAAATGAGTGAAAATTTTAATGAAAAAGAATTATGCAAGGTGACAAAAGGAACTGATAAAGGATAATAGGTGAAGACGCAATAGAAGCCAAATAAGGATAGAAAGGGAAGTGTTGGGGATTGCTTGAAGCTGAGGGAGGGTGCTGGTGTGGGTACATGGATGCAGAACCCTATGTACATCTGCTGTAGATTTCCCAGAGTGGAAATGGCTTAAGAGACAGGAGTTTTTCTGCTGTCAGGTTTCTTTGAATGATGTAAGCTAAGCCAAAAAAATCTTCCATCAGCATAGTTGTTTCTACAGAGCTTTTGCTGGTACAACAATTTCATGTGAGAAGGGCATTCATTTTTCACCTCCCAAGCCAAAGCTATGCTAGCAAAAACTAAAGATACGTCATGTTGAATTTCATAAGCATTTCTAAACAGTTATTTCTTCATGCCTGTAGACAGGCATGTTTTGGGGGGCAGGAGGGGCTTAGCCATTCAACATACATATTTTCCAGTATCCCAATGCTTTGCTGTTTCCGAGGTATGGCATTTTGAAAGATTAATGCTGTAATAGTGTTCAGGCAACGATAGCTCTGCCAGTGTATATTAGCCTGTGTGAATTCTTGCTAGTGAGACAACGATGTAAGAAGTAGTTTTTAGTTAACTGTCTTGAAGTCTGCTTCAGAAATTATTTTCTTTTGCTCTCTCTCCGTCTTCAGCTAAAAAAAAAAAGTGGAGAACAGATCATAATGGAGCTACAACTTTAAACAGTGCATAAACCATTTAAGGTTATTTTAGTTACCCTGGTGAGAGTGGACTAGGCACAGAGTTGTTTTATAACAATATGCATGTGCTCGCCAAGTCAGTTTTCATCCAACACTGATTGTTCAAAGCTTGAACTGTAATTTCATCAGAAACCCTGCATCTGTTAAAACACGGATTGAACATTCCTGATCTGTCAGAAGGACTTTTGTTTTTCATGTTGTGCAGTTCCCTTAGTCAAAACAAGGATGGTAGTGGGTTTTACCTTAGCAGAACCCCTTTGCCATGTTCCATTGTAGCAGGGGCTACATCCTGAGGTCTATTTTCATTTGCCATGAGGAAACCAGACAGAGTTGTTTACTTCCTTTGATGTACTTTGATCTGATTGTTTGCATCCTACAAGTCCAAAGTGAAGTCCAAGAAGGTAACTATGAGAATGACAGTGCTCTGTGCAGAATGGAATGGCTGATCCTCCTGAGGAGCCAGTGCTCCAGACTGCTCTGAAAAAGCACTGTACAAGGCTGAAAAAACACTGGCAGATTAATGTACATTTAAAGTTTTCCAGGACAGAATTTTTAACTTTATGGATAACAAATGCCAACAACAAACTTCTGCTTATCTCCGTAAGAACTTTAATGCTGTAGTCTCTGTCAATATGTAGAACAGATTGTTCTAGCCTTGCTGGTTGTCAAATTTCTCATTCTCATGTATGCAACTGTATTCCTGAGGAGTTATCTCATTATTCTTTGTCGCTGTCAGCTAACCTTTTCTATTGCATTCAGTAGCGGACTTACAGGAGAAGGTGAGGCAGGGATAAAAAACCTTAGAATACTGCTCAAAACTTTAAAATATTAAAAATAGAGGAGAGGCAGTTAATAATACTACATCTTTGCTTCTCACATGCCTATTACAGTGAAAGGTGCCCTCTTTAAAAGCCTTTCAAATCTGTTATGAACAATGGTAGTGTCCTAGCTTATAGCCTGAGTGTGACAAAGAGGGGCACTATACTGTTTTTTGAGATTGTTTAAAAGATTGTTGTATGCAAAACCTTTCAGTAAAGAAAAGGAGGTATTTTAAGTGTAATGAAATAGAAGACTGATGGCAAGTTTCTATTTTTGTTTCTGATATGCAGCATTATTGTTGTGCAAATAATACAATACTGGTAACCTGTAGCTATCCAAAGCATGTGTAGGTTTGAGGTAGATGTTTGACAGGTGTGTTCTTGTGATTCCTGCTGCCATGCTTTAAGGTGATGTCTCTTTCTGTCTCTCCTTCCTCTTTCAAGACTGTTGACTTTGTACCGAAGTCAGTGGGTGATAAGGTTGGTATGATGGTGTCTTGGTCACACAAACGTGAAGCCCCATATCTTGGTGTGTACAGTCAGGGAAGGTCTGTGTGAGCTTAGACACCAGGCCAAGCTGGAGTGATTGAGGTGTAAACACGTTCTCTTCTGCCAACTTCTGCTGTTGAGTAGTACCTCTGTTAGAGGGACAGGACAGATAAATGAGAGATCGGTTTGCTTTCTATAACCAGTGCAGCAAGATGAGCTAGAGCATACCTATGAGAGCCTTTTATGAGGTTTTCCTTCTGCATTATCTTTGGAGGGGGTTTTCTTAAGAAAGTCTGCAAATGTCTTCTGGTAAATTTGGTGCGATTTCTGTCCACTTAATTTTTTAATGATGTCTATGCTCAGTAGGCAGTAGGACATACCTTGCATAGACAGTGGGACACATTCAGTCCTTAATTTTGGAAGAGGCAGAGTAACTGCACGTTATGCTTTTGTATTCTGATTTATCATCATGCTGTTTCTTTGAAGATCTGATTAGTAAATAGCTTGGTAAATTGAATCAAACAAAAAGTATCTTCTAATGCCAGTGCAGTAAATAGCATTCAGTTGTTAACTGATTAATATGTACCTTTTAAAACTTGTGTAGATAGTGTCATTGAGAAAAGCATAGATCTTTGATTTAAGTGTATTTAAGTCAGTGCAACACTGATTAGTTTGAACAGCATTTTCCATTATATGTAAGTAAGATTAAGGATTTTTTTAATTCATGCTTTAAATATGGAAAAAAAAATCATTTAAATGCTATATTCTTATAAAGATCAAACCTGCATAATGTCATAGTTCAGTAGGGAGGCCAGGATTCGTTGCTGATTAGTTGTTGAATGGGTGTCAAACTTTAGACATAAGATAACATGCAGAAAGCATATGCAACAGTTGCCTCTGCATAATTCCATTTTCTGTGTCTCATAATTGTACATAACTGCTTTGAATTTTCTGTTAAATTATTAGTAATCTTAAGATCAGCTGCTACATTTTTGTAAAAGTTGTGTGGTAGATTTTAAAATCGGTCCGTTCATGGGCAGAATTGTTGCCTCCTGTCCAATTTTCCCTTGCTCTCCAAATCAGGATTTGTAAGGTTGTGTGTGGGTTTTTGTTTTGTTTTTTTTTTTCTTTTCCCTTTTGTTGTCATTATTGCCTGAGGTGGTTTCCTTCAGTCCTTTCCCACCTGTCCCCTAAGGAAGGTTTCCAAGAAGGGACTCATCTTTTCCAGATGTAGGTGCCTATCAGGTTGTCCATCTTTTTGTCTCAGGATTGATTCATCTACAGGCTCTCAGTTACAAGATTCTTTTGGGGGTGGGGAATAATTATTAATCTGCAACTTCACATAGCTTTATTTTAGTTAGGCTGGTGCTGTTGAAGAGTGACCTTAATTGACTACTGGGGCAGAGCTGATATAAAAGACACTGCTGCAAAGAGAGAGAGGTGCAGCTGTTTCTCTCTTGTTGCTTTCTTCATGCTGGCTAGCGCTCATAGAAACTTCCTTTGCACAACCCAGCAAAAACTACCCCTAGCAAAAGAGCTTTACGGTTCTCAGTCACTTCTTGTTGAATCACACCGTGGAGCAGTTCAGCAGACTGTTTACATCAGAGCTGATGTGAAAGTGGAGGTGGCATGACACTTCAAAAGCATGCAGGGCAGAGGCTACAGGAAGAAGAAGAAAGAAGCAAGACCTCCCCTTTTTGACAGCAGTGAGTTCTCTGTTGATTTAGCTGCCTGAAGCATTGGTCTAACTTGCCAAAATTGTTTCTGAGAACTGTGTGTAAATAGTGGTCCTCAAGAACTAAGCAGTAGCTGGATGAACCAATTCTCTTCTGGTTATACCCATACTTCTTAATGTAAGAATGAGAAAATTTTGATCGATACCTTTCTGCTTAAGGCATAAACATTTTTCCTTTTCATCCTAACAAAGAAACATATGTAACTTTTTGTGAGTGTTTTTGGTTGGTTGGGAGAGTTGGTGTTTGTTCTAATCACAGGAACCCTGAGGTTATGATGCTAATATAAATATGTTTATATTGTGTTTAAATGTTACCTAAAATAATTGAGATGAAAAATAGCTGGGAAAGCTCTTTGTTGTGGCAAGTCTTATTTAAGAGTCTTCAAAGATCTGGTTTTCTAGGGAAGGTCCTGACCTTTCTCAAAAAAAAAAAACAAAAACAAACCCACCAACACATCCAAGGAAGGCTTGTATCACCAATAGGCTAGAGGTAAAGTAAGACTGTTCCCAGAGACTTAGCTGTAGTCATCCATCAGCTCTTCCACTTGAGCTGTGGAGGGAGTTGCTGCATGAACCTATGTAAGTTACAGTAAGAGGCCAGTGTATGTTGAGGTGGTTTTTGCTCATGCAGCTACTTCTCTAAGAGTTTTTGAAATAGCATGGATTCTATACAAAGCTCAGGTCTCCCAAAGGAGAAACAGGTGAATTTGTAGATTCCCCTTAAGTAGACAGTATAGCTTCTGATGAGAGTAATATTAGTCTAGTCTTTTTGTGCTGAAGGTAATTGTTATTTAGTACAGAGCATCTCTTATGAATTCTTTTCCCATTCCTGATGCTTCTGCTGTAGGGAAGATTATCCTTATAATCCTGCTTTGAAGAGAATAGGAATAAGTAAACCAAACATTGATTCCTCTCAGTTTAAGGGAGTACAGCATAAATAGTACAGAAAATAACTTCTGTGATTCCTCTGGGCATGTGTACATGCATAAAGGGGTCTTTTGGATAATGAAGTTAAAGCAACTTCTGAAGAGAAGTATGGCTTTACATGTAACTAGAGCAAATGTTGAGAGCTAAGACGAGACACTTGGTCTGGAGATCTCTGAATGACTTGCAACAACTGGGAATTCAGCCCTGACTGATTTTGACTGTCAGGTGAGGGGTTAAGCTACTTGTAGTAAAAATGAAGTAGGTGGGTATTGCCCACAACAAGGGATACTCCTTAGACCTGCGCAAGAATTCTGTTGAAATATATGCTGAACAGAAGCTTAAGAAATAAACTTTCATTTTACCTCTTGACTGATGATGTGTCCACTTTGCATGCTGAACGTAGATTATTCCACCCCCACCCTTCTAATCCAGTATCCTGCACTGAATTTGATTGATACCAGTTATTTTGACAGCTGTTACAGTGGTCTTCTGACAACAATGATATCAATAATAACTTCAACAAAGAACAAAAATTTTATCTTCTGTCTTTTACCTTATTTTTAAAAGAAAAAGAATGGATTTCTTTTGTCCTGGGCAGAGAAAAGCTTCCTATCTCCATCTACACTGCCAACAAGAAGGGAGATGGAAGTCTTGATGCCTATTAGTGAAATTGGATTAAGTTGAGTAGATCCTGTTCCCAGAAATACCCTCACTCATTACAAGTCAATTTAGTGGGTTTGCATATGATTATTTTCAAGTTGGAACCTGAAACAAAGGACCAGTGGTATTCCATGCATCATTCTTCAGGAGGTTTCCATCATAAAACTCAGGAATGGCTTTGCTTGATGTCTTTTTTTTTATTTTGTCCTCTAGGTTATGCAAAAGAAGGCATTAAGAGCGTAACGTTGACAGTTTTTGTGGTCTTCTGATTGAAGGGCATATGCCTGCATAATACTGGACTTTCATCTCACAGCTGGTAATAACAATTTCTCCATCTGAGAAGGGGGGAATAGTTCATTTAGAATAGTTGCCTAGACAAAGTGGTTACCTCTTTTCAGAAAGAGAACTAATAGCATTTAGGATGAACGGTGGTGATGAGGTGTTACCGATATGAAGAAGGGGAAGAACATACATTTCAACAATAAATATTTAGGTGGAGACAGCAATCCTGAAGGTTTAAGACAAATATGACATTATCTTCCACTCCTACGTACAAGTCCTTGTACTTCCTGTGTGTCAAAGTAGGTACCTATTGTTGTCACCTATAAGATGGAAGTCGTTTTTTGTGAGACCTGTTGCTGCTACTTTGAGTTTTTAAGTGCAACAAGTGCAAAATGAGGTCATGTTCTACCCCTAATATTCAGTCCTTTCAATTGTTTGGATAATTTTAGGGCAGAGGTATCATGTCCCTCATTAAAATCTGCTAACCTGTATTGGTCTGTATGGCCTTCCAGTCTGTGGCCAATGTTGGGATTTGGTGTAAACCAACTTAATCAGTTTGCTTACTAGAACCTATTTTCTTTTCAAACAGTAGAGTGACTCCTGAGGTCTGCTGCCTTGCTTGCTTCTCCTTTTTCCTGTCCTACACGGGACAGAAGTAATTAACATCCAAGTATACGGGGAGGTGAAAGGTGGGATTTCTAAGGATCGACTGTGATCTGTCCACCCACTCAGTCTGCAGCATAGAAATTTCCCTAAGTCTTTTTCAATCCAGTCTGTGCAAGTTCAGAAGCTAAAACCAAATTCTCTCAGCTAAGACAGTTGTCTGAATTGGAGGAAATGTCAGGAATGGAACGTTATCCAAGTACTAATAACTCACTATTGGGGGTCACAAACATGAGGTTACATTACTAACTTACATTAATCTATGGCTGTTATCACTTAAAAACAATTTCAGGTTAGCAAAGAGTCATCTTTCTGTTATATGTGTTTTGCTGTTAATCTGAAGCACAGGGTTTGTTATTTACTTATGGGCATGTGTATAGTGATTCTGGTTGACTCAAAATAGCTATGTTATATGAAACAAACAAAATATTTTGTGTGAATTGAAACCACATGGCTTTTCTTTGATTCTGTCCCTTTTACTGTAGGTTACATAACAAAATTCTTAGGCTTTGTGTTTATCTGCAGGTGAGAGATGTGTTCAGAACAAGTTAGAAGCTGGTTTGCAGTTAGGTGGTTGTAGAAAATATAAGGCGTTTTTTCTTGTGCATCAGTTTTCCGGATTGGCACAGGCAAACAAATATGTTTGCAGCATGAGTTTTGCAAACTGAGTATGCTGATACCCATCTCTTTAAAATGGTGTTGCAAAGGGACAGGAGCTCCTAGTGAATTTGATAGAATTAAGGAGGAAACTTCAAGATATTAATTACAGCCACTACATCTGTGACTTGTGTAGGGAGTAGCAGTTAAATTACACTTAATTTCCAATATTATATTTGCAACTGGACATAAATGGTTTTTTTCTGTCTTCACCCTGTAATCTTTTTTTAACTTATATCTAAGTACAATACAAATCTTACGTCAGTCAATAGAATCAAACAGCATCTCTACTCAGGTCTTGCTTACAGTAAAGGTTATTAATCCGAGCTTCTTCATAAATCTTGAATCACCATCTGAATTGTCTGGAAAAACTAACTCAACAACCAAGCTACTGCATATCCTTTGTTGAATTTCTGTGCCTTTATATTTCCATTTTGTTCCTTCATCTGTAATCCTTTCCCCTCTGTTAGATTCATTGAATAGGGTCTTTTACAAGCCTGAATCACAGCCCGTCTTTTATCTATCTTTTCTGTTCTTTTTTGCAGCAAGATTTATTAAGTCAAAGTGTCTATAAGATCTCATCTCTTATCAAACCGTGTGTTTCTTCAGGTCGAGAAAACTAATTGTAGCCAGGCTTTAGCTTTAGTCTCATCTGCAAGGAAACCTGGAACTCTGTGGGCCGTTGTGCTGTTGTTTCATGCCATTGCAGACTTCTCAGTCATACTGAGGGAGTAGTTCAGCACAAGTTACATTTTGTTTGCTATTAGGTGTCTGTTGTTGCCTATCACTTAAGATGCATGCTTCCTTGTGAGTGGTGATATTACTTACTTTTCAGCTAAGCAAATCTGAAAAAGAGGAAAGATGGAACATTGTCAGTTTTGTAGAAATTTGTAAATCCTCATTCAAGGCCAGTTCCTTTGTTGAATAAAATAAAATTATCTTCTGTAGTTCAAGGCGCCTAAAATACAGATTACGTATTGTGCTTGTAGGTTAGTAAATATTTCAAAGAGAAAAATGCTGTTGTGCTAACAGAAATTTGTGAGCTTCTATGGGCTATTACTCCTCCACACCTGCTGGGCTGCGTATTTCAAACTGTCTTCTCAGGCTCTTCTGGAAGATAACCCGCTTGTTTATAGGAAGAGAATTTCACTAGGAATGCTAACAAAAATGTTTATTATGACTACTTGTTAACTCTGTAATACAGAAATATCTTGGAAGTCTAATGAAGAATATTGCTACTGCTAAATAAAGCAAGTAGAGTCAATAGATGTGACAAATGCTGATTCCTTATGTGCTTTTTTTTCCCCACTGAAATGTTTTTGAGTGTCATCATGTTCCCTCTCCCCTCCCACCCCAAATAAAAGCATCACGTATTTCCTTTGTTAATTTTTAGGCATTCGAAAGGGATGTTCTTGCTGATTCAAGACAACATAGTTCTGTCCAGGACTCTACACTGGGGATAAGGACATGGGACTCCTCCTGCCAGATTCCAGATGGTTCATTACAACTGACATCTTGGTTGACAACTGTGAAAAGGAACTTCGGATTATTTTATTTTATTTTTGTGGGAGACCACAATCCGGAAACTGTAGGACATATCAGGTACTAAATCAGATACTTAGACTTTTCCATAATGTTATTTGATGGTTATGTTTCCTGTGAAGGACTCTTAAGCATTCGGATCTTATTCTTTGTCTCATTTAAGAAATGGAAAATTGTTTTTATGTCTTTCACTGTAGCTGAGTAATGACAAGAAGTTGTATTACTTACCTCTTAGGGAAAATTGGGCTGGTTCTGCTATAGCTTCAATCATTAGAGTTATCTTTATACAGTGTTTAAAATAATTACTGATAATGGTTGTTATTATCCTAATTATCAAAGCTATCTCTTTCTTTTTGCTTTTGAGAGAATGTTTAATTTTATTAAGGCTAATTTTGCTACATTTAGTGGGTAAGATAAATTCCTACATTCAGAACTTGTCCAGTTGTGTTACCTGGCAACTAGGAAACTTAAAAGTTTTAATGAAATTTATGAATGTTTGCACACTCGGTACATTATGATTCATATATTTACTTTCAACCTTTATAAAATAAATCTAAATGTAATTCTCTTTTCCTTAAAAATGAGAAAAATTTCTTTTGTTGCTGTTGGAAGCTAGTTTGATTCAGGGTACCTGAATGCTCACATGTTGATTTTAAAATACAGAAGGGGAAATCTGCAAGCGTTATCCTATAGCGTAGCTCATAGTTCTTATTTGTATACATGTCTGTTATTATAAGCCTCTTGATAAAAGTAGTTAAAAAAAACCATAATCACTCTGTCAGATACAAGACAGGAAGAAAAACCGTAACTGGAGGGGGAATCATTTTTGCAGCAAAATCATGTTTATTTTGGGTAGCTGTTTAGGTATGCAGGTTTTTTTAATTAATTTAAAATTACTCAGTGATCCACTCTTTCTTTGTCCTAAAGGTTCCATATTTCTTGTAGAATTTTAAAATAACCTTTTCTAATGAGGATGTCTGATATTCTTACTGTAAAAGATGAAACTGATGCAATGAAGGGTTCAGAAGTTGAATTTAAAGATACAGATCCAGTTGAAAACCTTATAAAATCAGGAAGTCAGGAGCAGATTCAAGTGGAAAAGGATGAGAATTGTCCTGATAGCAAAAACAATATGCCGGTAAGACACTTTTCACTTTTTTTCACTAGTATATCATGTTAAATAAGTCTGTGTCTTGTTCTTCTCCCTTTCTCATGATCCTTTTATGTGTGTGTTTGATACAGGCCAGGAAAACATGGCAGGTGTTAGGGAAGCAAGTAGGATGATTATTGCTTCCTCTGTCCTCCTTTGCCCCACTTCTCTGTTTATGTTCATGTAAATATGAGAGTCAGTAATTTTTAATTTTTTTAAGTAGATGAGTGGTTTTCATGGCAACTGGACAATTTGTCGATATTTGTGTTTTCCTGAGTGCACATGTGAAGTTGAGTCTTTTCATTGTGGCAGAACAAGGGAAAAACTTGGCACTGAAGCTGTCTTTTGCTGTTGTTGAATCCGAATAGAGTTTCAGAGACTGGGCTATATTAAGAACAGGCTATGTAGTAATAGCGTGGTTTGATCAAACACTAAAATGCTGGAGTGTTTCTTATATGAGCAAAGCACTACAGCACAGCTCAGTATGCCCGGAGTAGGGGTGAGCAGTCTAGGGCTCTTGAACTATGTGCAGCTTACAGGTGCTCATATGTAACTCTTACAGCAGAGCTGTACAGTGTAAGGCTAAAGTAATCAGATGCAGGTAATCCAAATCTCCAGGTGTCAGAGGAATCAAGTCAGCAGAGCTCCTGAAGTTGGTAGGTCTAGATCCTGCCCTAGCCACCAGCAGAAGGTCCAGATTTTTTCTCCTTACATCAGTGGCAGAGTGAGCTGTTGAGCTACAATTCCATCTTGGCTGCTAGATAGTACTCCCCATACTTTCCCTTTTCTCTGTTCTTCACTGCTTGATAATTTTGGTACGTGATTTATTAAGAGGAAAGCTTAGGCAGTCCTCATGCATACACTGAAGAGCTGATGCATATAGATGAATGGCCTTTGCAAGGTGGGAGCTGTACCTATAAAGCAATTGCAGCATCAAACTTCATGTGAGGAGGAGGCAGGGCAGATAGTATGAAAATATCTTGTGTTAAAGGAGAACACAGCAGTAAGGATGGGTTAAGAATTTATGGCAGCAGATTTAATACCTCTGAGGTTTAGTTGTGCAGTTAGTGTTTACGCTCAAGAGTACTGAAAGATGGGGGTCTCATGTGGGACAAACTAGTTAACTCCTGACTGAGGATGCCCGCTTGGTCATTGAAGACTGTAAGTGTCTTTAGATGAGGTGAGGAGTTAAGGAAAGCAACTGAGATTTTCTGGCACAACCTAGAAAATGGGGCAAACTTCAAAGAGAAAACACAGAAGCTTGTGTTTGACAAGAACTAGTTTTCTATAGGAATTCTGTGTCTGTGGGTTAACAATAAACAATTCTCTGATAAAAATCCTGATGGGGATATGGAGTATAGCAATATTCTCTTGTGGGCTGCAAAAACAGGATAGTAGCTTATTAGATTCTTGTCATTGAGAGTTGAGTAAAAGTTTCTTTTGGGAGTAGATTTGTTCAAGACTTAGCAATTCAATATTCTACTGAGTGAAGTAAGCTCTATCTGATTTTTTTAAACTGCTTCCAAATAAATCTTATAGACTACTGTAATAACAATGCAGTTTTACACTTTAATATCTGCTGGCTTTATTAAGGCTGGCATCAGTATAAATAGATAACTTTATGGGAAAAAATAGATCAAAATGAAATAAGTCTGTAAAATATGAGAAGTAACTGCTATGGAAAAGCTACTATATCTTACAGCTGAGCTGATATTTTCTTTAATCAATGGAATATTCTAGTGGTGAACCTTAAACATTAATTTAAGGTTTATTAATTTTCATACAGTTCAGTAACTTGGAAAAATCTCATGCACATTTTCTCATTTGACAAGTTTTAGTGTGGAAACTTCTACGAGACTCAAGTGGCAAATCTGCCTTCCTGCAACAAATGTTGCTGTATGGTCAGACTTAGTCTAGAGAAATTAATCTGTTGGTCCTGTCAGTGGCTGTGGGGTTTGGCAGTGGGGCTGGTTACTTGGTTTGTTCTTGTACAGGAGTAATAGCTGGTGGCTGAAATAATTACCTAGCACGTGCAAGAGGAACTGAACAATGGTGTAATGAATGCTGGTGGAGGCAGCTTTACTGTTGTCTTCATTTAGCGTTGATATATGAGTGTTTGGTCTAGGAGTCTCCATCAGAATCAGAACATTGCTGTTACATGAGTAGTTTAATTGAAAACTGAGTCTGTGGGCTGAGTATGTTGGTTTCCAGTGGTAGGAGACAGCCAGTTACAAAGGGGCACTTTGCTAATGTAAGCCCTTTGCAACAATTGAAGTCAGTAAAGTTGAGGTCACTTGTACTCTGTGGTAGCTGCTAGTGCAAATGTATGTCATATATTTGAGGCTTTTCCATTGAAAGAATGTTTTGTGCTAAAATAGAAAAAAAAAAAAAAAAAAAGGCTTGTCCATAATAAACAAAACTTCTGGGAACTGTAGAGTAGTCAGCAAGTTTTTAACTACTGGATGATTAAATAGTTTGAGTAGTAAAATTTCACTGGATGTCCTACTTTCCATTAGGTGCAGGTAAATGTTACTGTAGTGGTAGGAAAAAGAGCAAAGGATTTGCTGAGAAATGTTAGAGAAGATGATCAGAAGCTTAATGGAATTTGCTGTGTTCTATTATTTGCTAATTGAATGTATCAGAGGATGGGTTGGGCAGTGGTTGCGATGGGTTTGGCTTTGGCTTTCCTAATTAGTAGTTAATTGCTTAAATAGGTTTCATAGCTTTTGGCAAAGTACAATAATATTCCTAAGTACAGTTATCACTTGATTTCTAACTTCTTCACAGCCAAGTAAGGAAACAGGCTGTGATCTTTCCTCTTGACTAAACCTGTCATGGTTTGAATTCAGGTATGTTTCTGGATCTTCACAGTTCCAGAAACTGGTGATTATATTTTGAAATGTGACTGTGGCTCAATTCCGTATTATGTTGAAATGCGTAACCTGTTTGCTGTTGTGTACACTGTTGGAGGTACAATGTGAATGAGAAAAATGTCTTACTAGAGTACATGGCTAGCACTCCCAATTCCTTTAAGCAGTGTGAGAGTAGTATAATTGATGTAGATTACTAGGGAAGATTTTTTGAATTGTCCTATTTTGATGTGACCATCAAATAACACTTAAATGGATTTGGAAATAAGAGGCACTCATATGGATAATGCTTTTACAGAAGCCTTTTGCGTGTCAGCACTATGGAAGTTTTTGTGATCAAAAAGGTTTTGTTTCACTGGTCACTGTTGTTTCCCACCTGTTAATCTTATCCAGGTCAGGTGACAACATATTAATTCTGAATTAGCTAGTGTATAAGGTCTGAATTTTGTTCCTTTGTCACTGGGTGGTGGGACAGGAAATATTTCATCCGCTCTAAGGACTGCTGTTACAAAGTTAACATGTCAGGAAATATTGGCAAAAAAATAAACAAACAGCCTGGATTTAACTGACAAGATAGTGCCTGCTATTCACTATTAGGAAGACTTATAAAACAGGAAATATTTAAAATCTCTCTAACAATTCACATTGGCTTATATATGATGCAGAAAAGGTGGTTTGTTCTTTATTGTACAACCTATTCGTTGTGGGGGCTGAGGAGGCAAGAGGAATGTTCATCTTAAATACTGTCTTCTCTGCACTGAAAGATAATGATCAATAAGTAGATATAAGATCCTTGAGGGACTGATGACTGCCAAGGCAGTAAAAGACTGGGAGAAAGCAAGCTGCGTTATCACTACATATCAGGAAAAGCACTTGTAAGCTGTGGAGTGTAAACCCGAAGTACCACCAACAAAAAAAGCCTCACGGAAGGGTGGAGGCTGGTGCATGAATACAGGAGTTGTACGCATCCACCATGTGATATGGGCAAGGCAGATGTTGTATGAATTGAGTATAATTCTGGATTTATGAGTATACATGTGGATTTATCCTAATTAAGCAGATATCCCTGTCCTTTGGAGGAATTAGATTAATTTTTTTTCCTTAACAACTAGGTATCTCTCTACAAGTTTCATCCCTCCGTACTAGTACAAACCTACGTTTTCTCTCTGTTCCACAGCTTGAATTCTCTGAAGCCTTTCTTTGCCTCCTCCCCAGCTGTTTTGGTCTTGTCAGGATTTACCTGACTTTGTCTCCAAAATATGTGACTTAATACTTTTTAATAGATAAATAATCGGGCAGATTCTGTTCAGTTACTTTTCAACTGCTGAAAATGCCTCTGTGTCCAATGGGGAAACTATTTTTCCATCAGTCATCCTCTACTGTGTCATGGAAAATTGCTGTCACTACTCACTAACACAGGACAGCAAGTAACTATAGACCATGCTGTTCCCTTCAGTATTACAGAGCTGTCTGTGGTGCTTGGGACTATAGCCCTTAACTGGATTTAAAATTGAGACCTAATTTAGAAAAAAGGTGAAAAACTGAATGTCCTCAGTACACTGTTCAAGTCTGTTATGTCACGCCTGTCCCCTGAAACGCCCAAAGAGTACTTCAGAAACAGATACAGTACTTTCTCATAAAACCTTTCAGACTTCTAAGTTGGCTGTCTTGTGCCTGACCTGTTTTTATCCAAATTGTTTAGACAGTGATGATAATGGAAGGCATGTAACAGCTCCAGATCTTTACTTTGTATTTAATATATGTGATCTGTGGAGGTAATTAGGAACAAACAAAATAGGCAAATACTTCAGCTGAAAGCCTGGATAGATATCATTATATGTGTTTGGTAAACTTTATCTTAGTTCCCTTTTTATTTTGTAGTTGGAAATGAAGCATAGTAGTTGGTCTTAAAAGTTGTTGTTGTTGGGGTTTTGTTTGGTGTTTTTTAAGACAAAAACCTAATCTTTATTTTCATTATGCATTTGTTTGGAATACTTGCTTTGAAACACTCTTGAAATCGTGTCCATAATGACTTCAAATGGGTCATAAATTTATTTTTAATCTTGCTTTCATTAACACAATGTTTTCTCAAGTCAGTAAAAATCTTTGAGCTGCAAATATAAAGAAATTGTTTAATTTGCATTCACTAAGGATCGTGTATTCTAAAGTATTGCTTTTTCGCAAATAGGGAACATAAAGATGCTCGTAGGAGCAAAACTTAATAAATGCAGACAAATCAGGACAGAACTAAAATTCACAGACCTGGAAAGAGAGAAAATGTGCATTACCGGCTACAACATGCATTAAGGGTTGTTGACAATAGCTAATTGTCCTGGAATGCCAGTGGGAGTGTAGTTGCCCGAGAAAGGAACTGTGCCCAATCATCTTCAGGTTTTGTGAGTGCAGTTACTGTTGATACCACAGGACTCTGGGCTTTGTGTTTCCAGGCACAGACCTTACACACAGGCCTTTCCTCACATCAGCTGTCAGCTACACCACATTTATTCCAGTGCTTCTTACCTGTCAAGTGTGTCATGCTCACTCCTTGCAGTTGCACCTGGATGTGGGGGCTTGTATTTCAGGTTTTGACATCCTTGAAGTCATACAGGTAAGCAAGGAATCCACATCTTTCAAAGGATTGTTTTACAAGGCAGTTGCTACTAGATAACAAGTCTTAAAATGCTAAGTGAGATGATACTTCTCTCATGTGTAACTCTGAGGTTTCAGTCATTTCAGTCAAGGGAGAATGTGTCTCCTACAGTGGCCCCCAGCTCTCTCCAGTGTTATTGGTGTTAGTTTGGTCTCTAAAAATTGTCAGGTGCTCATGAAATTGAGCACCTGAATATCCTATAATGCTTTAACTTAATGCCCTGTAGGTTGCAAACACCTGTCTTCAAAAAAAAAAAAAAATCTTTAAATGTAGCATAACTGACACTGTCAGTTGGGTTGGCTTTTCAACCTGGAAACAGAACTGTAATTCTGCAAGCAAAATGGAAGATGAGAAACAATACACTTAAAACATTTAGAAGAATGTACCATCAAACTAGTCTTGCTATGGTCGAAATCCTAAACCCACGCTGATCTTAAACATTCTTACAAAGAATTCAGGTTTGATACTAGACCATTTAAATTTGAAGATCTAAATTAAATTTTGAAGCGTTTGCTTCACTTTATGTGGCATGAGCAAACATGCTTAAGTTTTGGCTCCAATGGATTCCTGAGATTTTACTGAGGTAAAGTGAGGAGATGTGCTTTGGAAGGGCTTAATTAAATTAATTGTGACACAGTTCCTGCTTCCCAGCAACCAAGCAATGTCGTCTTCTGGTTTTGTTTTTAAATCACTCTTAAAAATAATTGAAATATGTATGTCTTACCTAATCAGTGAGCAGTAACTCATGTGTAAAGTTTTGGTTAGCAGTATTAGAAATTCTGTTTGGCTAGTTTAAAATGTCCTGTACAACTAAATTGATTTATTTTATTTTTTTTTACCTCCTCTTCCCTGCCCCAGAATAGTGGATCTGAGGTGTCTGCTTCTATATGTTCTTTTTAGTTATTTACTGGCTTCAAAGCTTCCAGAATTTCACAAAATGTAAACAATTGCCCAAGTGTAGATTCTTTTGCCTGCTGTTTTGACAGTGTACTGAGGACTCCGCTGGCAGTGCTGATTTGATTTTAAGTTTACACTACGTGATTTGAACCCACCTAAGATAATTCATGCTGGAGTATTTGATACAAGGCTGGGAAATCATCCAGTTCTTGAAATTTTAGTAGCTTGGTATAATAGAAA
Organism: Falco punctatus; assembly: GCF_963210335.1. Classification (NCBI taxonomy): domain Eukaryota; kingdom Metazoa; phylum Chordata; class Aves; order Falconiformes; family Falconidae; genus Falco; species Falco punctatus. The sequence goes on from NC_137588.1 coordinate 36,051,949, forward strand.
CTTTGCCAGGGATATGCAGAGTGCCAGTTTGCTATGTGCAATGTATGCTTTCAGCATAGCTGACTGAAAGAAAGAAATAATTTTCAGGTAACAGCGAAACTCAGTCTCTGTATTGTTCCAGGTATGAGAACATTTGAACTGTCTTTGCTGCTCAAAAGCTCAGCAAGCTTCCTTTAAAAAACTGATGATGTGTTCAGTTAGTTTTCAAGGCTGCTATTTAAAATCCTGTTATATAGTGAAATGAGCTTAAATGAGCTCCCCTTCAGCTGCTCTTCAGCTAAGCTGGCACAACTTCCAAAAAAGACATTTGGGACTTGAGGAAAATGAGAGAAATAGCAGTTCTTCTGCCTTTATGTGGTAGAATCTTTTACTGTAGGTTAGGTGTTCTTGTTAGTAACGTGTATGTCCTGCTAAGAGATTAAGGCACTTGATAGATACCTACTGCTATGAGCCTGGGGCAAGGAGGGTTTCATGCAGTTTTCAAACAGAGTTTTTGTTTCCTTCTGAAAGGATACACCTTTCATAAAGGAAGAAATATTGTCCATTAAACAACTTTCAAAATTATTACCAATGTTACTTTTTCTTTATAAATATTTGGCCTACGCTCAGTAAAACCAGTTCTGTTAAAGGTTTGTCTATCAGTTTTAGTTCTGCAGTGAAACCAATACTGAAGTTATGTTATGCCACTGTAAATACTTCTATTCCTGTGTAACTGTCACAGAGGGTTGAATTAGTTTTAGCTGCAGTTAAGGAATTGTTAAATATTTTTGTTGACAATCATTCATACTGTAGTAGGATTCTGGTAATGCTTTTTTAAAAAAGAAACATTAGTAATAGAAGAAGGGATCTGGGAGGAAAAAGAGCAAATTAATGCATAGTAAGTTACTGAAGTGGCTCTGGGAGGAGAAAGAGCATATTGTTGCAGAGTAAATTACTAAATTAAAGGGGAAAAAAATTGACCAGTAGTCCATTGTAAAGTCTCCTTGCACAGATCCTAAGGTAAAAGAAAAATACCGTGAGTTTTAACCTGCTTATGATAGGCCATCACCTGTCGAGGCAATGCTGGCTTTTTTGCCCCTTTTTAAATTATATATAATTTTTCTGGGTAGGTTTCAGGAATAGGAAGAAAATTTATAAAAAACATGTCATGTTGCCAAGGAAATTAGGACATTTAAAATGTAGGAGATGGCAGAAAGAGTAAATTGCTTGGATCTTACTGAACAAGAATAATGCTTGCTTCCTTTTAAATTCCTGTAAAATCTGTTGCTGATAAATGAAAAAGAAATGAAAGACAAGCACAATGAAATTGGGAGAGCATATAATCCTTCAGCCAAAAGCACCTGCTGTTCCTTTCACAGACTTGACCGTCACGTCAGTAATAACTGTTAAAGCTTTCTCTTGTACAGACTTTTGCATTAATAAAATTGTACTATTAAGTTTAATATAAACCTTTTCTGTTGTGCTTATCGTTTAGCGGCCAGTGCAGTCTTTTGGACAGACAGCAAAAAGGTCGAAGGTACAGTAGACTTGTGTGCTGGCATGCTAAGGAAGCCCTTCATGCTTGCTAAAGCTTTGTTACTTTGTGAAAAGTGCCTTTAGTTTTATTTTTTGGCATTGAAGCTTTGTTTTATTCTGTTGGGTTTTTGTCTTGCCTAGTTGTCTGCTTTTGTGGTTTGCCTTTATATTTTTGGTGGCTTTTTATTGTTATGGAGAGAAACACTTTCCCAAAGATTTTATTTACTTTCCATTAGATTTGCTCTATTTTGCTGACAGTGCCTTCAAAAGCTGCAATTGCTTGGGTATTTTCATCCTAAAGGAAATTATTTATTCTATTGAAATATTAAAAATGCAGTTTTCAGCCATTTTGTTTTACATAAAATGAATGGAAAAATAACGGCTTATGGTATATTTATATAATTTTTTTAATAAGCCATAGTTTTTAATTTTACATACTTTCCTTTAGTCAAACACAAAGTTAAAGTTAGTTCGGAGCCTTGCTGTTTGTGAAGAATATCCACCACCTCCCACAGCTGAAATATCACAGGACCTCCAGGTAAAAATCACGTTACTGAAGTTTCTGAAACAATTTCAAGTAACTTACTGTTCAAAAGATAATCTTTTGGGTATTCTTTTAATATGCAACCACCATATGATTTTAAGTGTCATTTAATTCAGCTTTAATAGAGGTGATAATATCAGACAAAGAATCGGCTGCTGTGTTTTTCTGAACTGTAATGGTTGACAGCTGGGGGACAAGAAGGGCTTTTGTTAGTTTTAACTTTCTAGTGTTGCAGTGCATTTGAGGCAGCCCTAAACTGCTTAAATGCTGTCTGCCTTCAGTTACACAGAAAAATGATGATTAATATGCAGCATAATTTATCAGCTTTTTATATTTAGAAAATCTTAACAGTTGTAAGTTCTGGTGTTTTAACTGAATTCCTGCCTGTTAGTCATAATTACTGGTAGTTTTATTAACACATGCCTGAGGTATGTCTGAAGACTAATCTATTAAGATGATATAATACACTTGAAGTTTCTAAATGCTGGACAAAATACGTAAAAATACTCTATAGAGATTTTAAAACAAAATCTAGTTTTCCTGACTTTCATACCTATCTGTATTTTTAAAGCAAAATGCTATTACTGGTTTTAGTACTGTGTGTGAATAAGGGGCATTAAAATGCTTTTCTTATTTGCACTCCTAAGGAAATTGAAATGGTCCTTAGCGATTAATCATAAAGCATGTTGACTTTGCTGTTATTTGAAAAGCTTCTAAACTGTCTTTTTGTGAAAAGTCTCACTTTTCTTAACAAGCAGAGGGAAGCAGTAGAATAGCAGGTATGAGGGGGCTTTGCTGAAGGGCATGGTAATTCAGTTTTGGGGAGGGAGGTAGGTTGAGAACTCATGTAGGTATTTGTGAGGCTAATGAAAATTTTGTAAGATTGAACCACAGAGTATCTAGTTTGTTTTTTTTTTTCCTTGGGAAAACTGAGAAAATAATATTTTTCATAGTCCTTCACTAGTATACCAGTATTTGAAGAATTGACTAGACAAATTCTGAAACTGGGCCTGCTAATTTGATGAAAATCTAAGTCTTAGATGGTTTAGGCTGCAGAGTAAGAGGTTAAGAGACAACAGAAAAGCTAATGCTATTTACAGTGACTTACAGCTCTGTTGTAATGTTCTGCATAAGATTAACAAAATTGACTGAGAGATCTACTTCAGCAGTAGGGTTTAACTTTTCAGTCACTGTATCTAATTACAGGAAGAGAGAATCCTGATTTGGTGGGCTGTTCACCCACAGTGTATTTCAAACATAGGAGACGTTAGGATTTTAAAAACCTCCCTCACTATACAACACTATTTAATGGTTTGAAGTAAGGCATTTATAGTAAGTGTTATCTGCAGATGGCATTTGTTACCGTGTCCTCTGGGAATCTATCCTTAGCTGTGTACTGCAAGGTCCTTCTTGAAAAGGAATTATTGCAGTAGAAGAGATGTAAAGGCCAGTTCTATGGAATGAACTGAATGGTGTGAAAATGTAAGTTTGTATGAAGGGAATACCATAAACCAGATTGTGTATTAAGAAACAAAATCAGATCTAGCTGCGAGTGTGACTTTTCTTTAGAAGCAGTAATCTAGAAGAATGGCTTATGAATCCCAGTAACTATGCAAATGTTTGAGAGAACAAATTTAATTCTTCCCTGTGGAGTGGAGAAATGCATGTTGAAGGGAAGTTGGAAGTAGGAATTTGTTACAAGTTCTGATGCTGGAGTGTACATCCAATGGAGTACAGGCCTTCCATGACCCTCCGTAACAACTCATACAGGCAGTTTCTGCACCCGTTTTGCTTTCTTTGCCAAAGAATCTTTGGGAATGGTACAGAAGATTTCTTCTATAGGTACCAATCAGCTGCTGGCTGCCTCCAGCCCCGCACTTCGAAGTGTGATGTGTGTGCATTAATTATGCTTGGGATGTGTGGGAGGTCCGGTGGCTAGGTGAAGTGAGAGGCTGTCTTGCACAGCCCTCCCTGGCAGCACGAGAATAACCTCTGTCATGGTTTCCCATTGCTGGAAAAGTCACTGCTCTGTTGTATCAGTGCCTGCAACTGAAAAATGCCTTCCAGTTTTGTGTTAGTACTTCAGATGGATTTTAGAAGGTAGGAAGAATGAAATTCAGGATAATGTTGCTGATAATACTTGAAGAATGCCAGTTTTTAATGATTAGTGTTGGTCTTGATAGGATGAAAAATATATATACTTAACTAGTAACTGGTGTGAGTTTTGGGATAACTCTACAGTCTTGCCTGTGACTGTTTATTAGTCATACTTTCCACACTAGTATGTACAGCAGCTCTCAGCAAGGTAAAACTCCAAGGCACGTACGGGTGTAGAAGTCACTTAGCAAGTCACTGTTGCCACTGCTGGCTGCTTCCTATCAGGCGGCTATCATGAAAGAGGTTGTCAGACCAGAGAAATTGTCTCAAGCAGATCTATTTATTTCCTGAGTTACTTGTGTATATTTTCTTGAGCACAGTTGCAACATTAATAAAGATCCTGTTCCTTACTAAGAAACCCTACCTAAGAGCTCACAAATTTTTAAGCCTTAATTGTTAAAAAGTACTGGCAGCCCTTTACTAACAGGTGTGTGATGGTAAGAGTTTATGCAGGAGGAAGAATGTAACTGATTTATTTGATCTTTTATCTTTGTATATACACTAACTCTATATTATCTTGCTGTCCTTTGTCTAAATATTAGGTGCTGGGGTTGTTCTGATTCTGTATGCTTTAATAGAAAGTACAAACACTAGCAAAGGATTATCCATTTCAGCTTTTTTTAAGGAAGGGCTGTTGTCATATGAATGACAGTTGTTAATATGGGTAACAAGTAAATAAACCTTCAATCTTTTGAACTTTTTCTTCTTTAGCAAAAATAAGCAACTGAAGGGAGGGGGGGGAGAAGACCAGAGACTGTAATGTTAGTTTATACCGACTCATGTAAATTCAGGTTGTTGGTTTTGCAGATTTCTGGTAAAAAGCCAAGACTCCAGGATGTAGGGCCTTTGAGTTATATTCTGTCATGCTTCCTGACTCTTGCATTTTTCTTAAGTGTTTTAAGCTGGAGGAATTTATTATTTTTTGTTGTTGTTTGTTTTGATGGTTTTGCTGTTTCTTTGGCTTTCTCTTGTTTAAGCAGGGTTTGGTAACAATTTCTTCTGCTGCAGTGAGGATTTCAGATAGGTGATCTGAGTTACAGCAAGCAGGCTGTTAAATCAGTATGCCAGCAGAGACCTGCTACAAACAGGGTGGGATTAAAAGAATTTGAGGGGAGTAGAAGTTACAAGATTTTTCGGCAATTTTCCAGTCAAGTAGGTCGTATTTAATTAGATGCTATGGTTTTTATAGCATGAAATCACGAGAAAGTGCCCTTTGGTACACAGTTCTGTTGTATCACACTTTGAAATAGAATTTGTGGTAGTAGAACTGGCTGTTCAGATGGCTGTTCCTTTTTTAGCTTTTCTTGGGAAAAGTATGGAAATAATTACTTGCTGAAATCCTTTGACTAAACTATTGCCGTATGGTTTTACTTCAGATGAGTTTATGTAGTCAATCAGTGTTCTAGTGAAGGAAAATCAGAGTATGAAAGTTTCCGTAACTTACTGGTAGTTTTGCAGAGTATTAGTAAAAAATGGAAGAAAAACATATTGGTGGATCCAAGCGAGAAATCATTTCTCTAGTAAGAGAAACATGTTTCTTTCTCTTTGAAATAATGGTTATGCAGCTGCAGGTGAACAGTAGGTGTAATGCACTTTGTAGTGACAATGAAATTGCTCATTTGAATTGTATTCAGGCTTATGAAGTGAGGAATGCAAAGATTTAGCCAAATGAATTCTCAAGGCTAGGAAGTACTTATTCAAGGAAGTTCATTATTAGTAATTGGTAATGTTTTTTATCAGACCTGGTTATAGATAATGTCATAAAAGCTGAGAAGTCTTCACACTTGCAGTGCTCTTTTGCAGGGTGTTAATGAATGAATAAGTTTAATTGGAACATTGCGGGGGGGGGGACTTAATGAAAGGGAGAGCTGGTAACACTATCAGCTAAACTTTTTTTCTCATTTGAAAAAGTTATTACTACAAAAATGTGTATTGAAACTAGGTTTTAACCCTAACCTCATTAGTATAGGGTTCCCGTTGGCCAGCTCTGAAGGTACCAAGGTAGAGAGAGCAGTTTGTTTTGTTAGGGCAGGGAGGAGCATTACTGCAGGTTGTGCCAGGATGTATTTGCATGTAAAACAGTATTTAGCCTTGGTGAATCCTCACTATATTTAACTTTGGCCAGCTTACATCAGTGAGATCAGGTCTGTGGAATGACACATGAGAAGCCTAGAGCAGGTGCCTGGATAGGTGTAAGAACAGGAAGGAAGAGTGAGGGCTTGCATGGGAAAGGGTTAGGTGCAAGTCAGAAGAGTGACAGGCAAGAATGGATGAGGGCCAGGTTCTTTGGGTTGGGAAGGATCAGATGTTCTCGGGTGGGGAGGTGATAGCATCAACTCAATTGGCATCTGGGAGAACAAAATTGACATTTGAGGATGTTCAAGATAAAAGGTAATGGGGAATCTTGCTCTTGCAGGACTTTGCCACTTCTCATAGAGTCATTCAGATATATGGTGTCTCCATCTCCCCCTATCTCCTCTGTTTTTGCTGTCTGGAATATGTTAGTCCTTCACTGACAATCTTGTTAAAGAGTAAAGAGGCATGAAAACCAAATTACAGTCTTTCACTGTTTAGTGGACTGTTGTGTCACTATAATGTCGAAGGGGAAGTTATTTTTTTGCTGTATTTGGGAAACTGGTTTTAGGATAGTTCACTTGTATAAAAACAGTTTCTGAGATGACTACACACAGAACTACTCTACCAAAATACACAGAAAATTAAGAATCTAAGCCTTGATGACAGTAAGGTTTGCAAATTTTGCCATATATTGTACTGTAAATATTTCCCCTTACTCTGGATCTGGGAATGTTGCTCTGCCTTAAGTTGAAACATTTAGTTTATTTTTTTTTCTTCTTGATGTAAATCACATCAAAACTTGAAAAAAGATTTTATAGTCGAGCAAGATTTTATAGTCAAGCATTGTGAATAATGGGGAAAAAGGCATCATGGATGATGCATTCCTTAAACTTTAGAAGCTGTAGAAAATCTCTGTGTCTGAAAAACTAGAATATTTTCAGATGTGTATCAAATAAGATACTTTGGATTCATTTTGAAATAGCATTCAAAGCCTGGAAGTGTGTGTAAATTCTAAAATGTGTATGGGACTTTCTATGCCTTCTCTAGAGTTTTTGATTTACTGATAATTTTGTGATTGCATAAAGTACATGTGGGATCAGAAAGACTGTGAAGGCAGTTATTTTCCTTGTTACTTCATTATTTTGCAGGTAATATGGTACAAAACAGTTCTCCTGCAGGTATTTGAAATAATTTCCATCATGACTGATTTTTACTTTTGACAGGAGAAAATTCAGATCCAGTTGTCAGAGTCTTTTGAAAAAGAAGAGCCTGCAAAAGATGAATCGGAAAAGGAAAAATCCAGTGATAAACTGTCCAGAAAAATGTTATCAAGAGGTTTGGTCTCTCACTGTACTTTTAAATGTACTGTGTTAATGAAGAATATTTAGAGAAAATACTGTTTGGTTCCAGATCGTCATTGCACAAACATGGCTTTTTAGCTGGAGAGGGAATTGGTCCCAGAGGACATGGTGCTTTCGAGGCTTCATCAAACACATGTATTCCAGCAAATGCTTTTTCCTTTCTTGCCGGTCTAGCTATACAGACCAGCATAAAAGCAGTTGTGTCACCTTAGTTGTGTCCTGGTGCTCTTTGGAAAACTGACTTTACCTCGTCAGTATCCTCGACTTTGTTTTTATAGGATTTCTGAAACTTAAGTGAGAGAGACAGCTACATTTGTACTTTTTCTGACCTTTATTCAGCAGAAGCCAATATTCTTGTTCAGTTATTTATAAAAGCTTCTAGATACTATCAAAAGTAAAATAAAGTTTTGGAGCAAGGGTGCAACTATGTAAGTAAAAATGACAAGTATTATGTTCTGACTTCTAATATTTCTGCATTCTGGATTGAGGAACCATTCAATCTGCTGAAAATCTTTGGTTTTAAACCTGATATAGAACTGTAAAATTAATGATGGAAGCCTGTCTCTGTCTGTTACCTAATGCCTCCTCAAGGTAGAAGACTATGCATTTAAGCTGGCAAATCATTGTACAGCTCTTGCTTTAAATAAAGGATCCAGAATGTTTGTCTAAACATCTTCAATCAGCCAGTGTGTAGGAAATACCTTAAAAGCTAGAATTCCTTTTGAGACGGGCAACACTTGTCCGTCTCGTGTCCTTCAGTTCCATAAGACCTTCCTCATGTGGCATTTCAGTGCATCTTCTCCCAGCTGACAGCCAGGTATTTGTGAAATAAAAAGCACTGGGATGTAGAACTTTACTGCATTTATAAGTCTTTGAAATAACACTTTGAAAAGATAGGGCGTTCTTTCAGAGCTGATTTGCTCGACCTTTAAAGTACCCACTTTCTAAAATTAAGAAGGAAAAAAACCCCACCCCAAACCCTATCCACCCTAAAAAAAATACCCAGCATGTTAGGTAATAATGAGGACTTGAAAGCAAAGTGACGAAATGCCTAAGGTAGAGGTAGGTGTTCTGAATTCACCCAGTATCTCCTCTGGAAGTTAATTACTTCCCAGTTTAGGATGTGCCAAAATAGAAAATGATGAAATTTAAGCATCAGTCTTATAGTAATTATAACTAAATTATTGCTCACTTGCAAATTAGGAAAATTAAAGTTAATAATTATTCAATCTTAAAGTTGTTTTACCAGGCATACCCCTTTCTTCTTCTTCTTCTTCTTCTTCTTCCTCTCCTCAGAATCAAACGTAACCCAAACCATAAATGCTTAAACTTGCTTGGTTTCATTTATACTCTGTTGATAACGTATGGGCAGGATTGATAGCATAACAAGCTCTGCAGATAAAGTATTAGGGAACTAGAGATTCCCTGTCCTCAGGTGGACTTTCTCCAGGAGAAAACTAGGTCTCATTTTTGAAGACTGGGCACTTTGGTCACCCAGTTTCCCGCTATGCCAAGAGGCTGTTCTGCTGGCACTGTTGCTTCTAATGAAAAAGCCTGCATAGCTTCTTTCTCCACTGAATCCTACCCTTCTGCGTGCAGTAGTCCTCTCATTGCTAACAGAAGCCAGTTTGCAATGACTGATTTCTGTACTGACTGCAAAAAGACCTGGAACAGCTAGGACCTAGGCATAAGTTTGAGCTGTACCCAACTTGAGACTAGGTTAACATGTAAGTAGTTCTTGGAAGAAGTAGAGTTCCACAAATATTGTTAAAACATATACAGCTTTGAGTTTGAAGACTTGGAACTCTGGAAGGTGCTCATGTAAGGGAGGATTTGGTGTTGAATCATCTCTTATCAGTGACATATTTTAGAGAAGAAAATGTAACTTTGAATACTTTGTTTTGCTGAAACCAGAAAGGAGGCAGAAGGTTGTGAGACTTCTTTTTGAAAACTTCTGAGCATTATGTTGTGAAAACAAAGCCCAACAGAACAAGGGTTTTGAATAATACAAAATAACATTTATGAATTAAACTGTTACATTCTGAAGGTTGATGGAAATCAGGTGACTCAAGGTGATACACTGCTTCAAAATATATAGTAATTTGTTGATAGATTGGCAATAGTGTTACTGAAGATTTTGCTTCCATGTTAACCTTAAAGGAGGGGGTTTGGGGATAATGTTGTTGGGTTTTCTGTTTTGTTTTTTACTTGTGAGTCTTTTCCCTAAAAATGCAAGTGTTTAATTTGGGGAATAACATGCCTAATAGTTACGTAATATTGATCCATACATAGTATGTTCATAACTGGAAAAAAATAGTGTTAGTGTCTTTTCAAAGTGTAATTTTGCTCTCTTCCCCCTCACCCTTAGATTCCAGCCAAGAGTATACAGATTCCACTGGTATAGATCTTCATGAATTTTTAGTAAATACATTAAAAAACAATCCCAGGTAAGCAATGGTAATGTCAACTTCCTGGTTTTCTTCTTCTTGTTGCCTGTGTCGTCACACAACCTAGTTGGTTGGGGGTTTTTTTGTTTTGTTTTAAGCTGTACCATATAGCCATAGTTGCAGATACACATCTTCACTCTGCACATCAGAAACCAAATCTACCCTCATTCAAGTCCATCAGTTGTTAGCAATAGAGTTGACATGGTTCTGCTGCTTTGAGGTTTGTGGTATGTTGCTGTCTATCTTGTTTGTTCTTTTCCTCCATGGGGTTTCATACTAGGTCTGTGGCTATACATACAAGGCAAGAAATTGATTTGATGGGATTGTGCTGCTATCACAGAAGTTATTTCACTGCTATTTGTTATTCATTCATATTACAGTTACAATTTCCAATGTGTTAATTTATTGGGATTCCATTTTCTTGGCAAAAAAATTTAAAATGAGCTATGATAGGAGGCCAATGTCATTTTGTCCTATCAAGTAAAGTCAGAAAGCACAGACCTCTGCTAGGCTCTTATGTTGTTCCTATTTGAAGTCATAAAGCGTCCTAGTGAAAATAAGAAATTGTAGATGAAGGTCTGCTGTGGGTTTACATGCACAGTAACTGGGAAGCTTAGGTTATCTGACGTGTGCAAATTGTGAACTGTATGACAGTCAATTTCATTAGACGTTAATAATTTATTGGAACTGGCATCAGCGTTAAGACTAATGTTCATTTCTATCACCTTCGGTTGTAGCTATTTTGTATTCTCTTAATATCTCATAACATTGCAGTGTGTGCCAGCTTTTAACCCCTTGGTTGTTGATATGTTGTAGTAGTGCCTCCTGTTATCAGTACTCTGTCACTCTGTGTCTCAGTGATTCCGTGATGTGCTTCACAATCCAAGGTCCAGTTCAGGCCTCTGCAAATCTCACCCATGCTAACTGACAAGAAACAACCTAGTCACTGCTTTTCCTTCTTCCTGAGATGGTCTTCTCAATGACTGCACTTTCTTTTGAGCCTACTGGGCAGAGATTGCTTGGTGAATCTTTGTATTTCTGATTTCTGAGATGAGAACAGCATGCTTTACTGGGCAGGTTAAGTACAATACAGCTTAGTGAAAAATTAGTACTTTGTCCTGAAAAAAACCTGCATTTGACACCTGGTAGTCCTGTTTACAGTCTGCCGTCAACCCTTGATCACAGATCTTACCTGTGTATTCTTAAGATGAATACAACTGCAGTTATTGGAGTGTCTCATATGTGAGTTGCTGTGTTTTTATTTTCAGGGACAGAATGATGCTGCTGAAATTAGAACAGGAAATTTTAGATTTCATTGGTAATAATGAGTAAGTACTGTACTCCTATAGGAAAAAAGAATTCAAGAGCGTTCCTGTTTGTTAAATCAAGCTACTATTCCTTTCTTCCAGAGTTCCAAGAAAAAAGTTTCCCCCAATGACATCTTACCATAGAATGCTGTTGCACAGGGTAGCTGCTTACTTTGGATTAGAGCACAACGTGGACCAGAGCGGGAAGTCAGTCATAGTAAATAAAACTAGCAATACAAGAATGTAAGTGTAAAAGTCTTGAAAAAACTTTCTGATGCATAAATTTAACACCTGGGATGTATTATGCAATGATGCTGCACCTGTAGCAGCAGGGGTCTATCTACTCACGGGGAACCATGCATCAAGGAGACATAGTTGCAAGATCTTTACCATTCATGTTCAGGTGCTGTGTAGTAACGTGATCTGTTTCGTTTTTAAACTCTGGGGGAAAAAGGATGTTACCTGATAATTAAGAATTCTTGTGGCTTTTCCTGCAGAGGTACATTGCTAACTTTGTTTCTGTGGAATATGAATCTATATCAACTATTTATGTGTTTAAAGATTTATACCAGTAAAGTGCGCAAAGTACATTATTTGTTTCTTTTGGAAAGCAGAATCAGCTCTTAACTTAGAACAGGGTCGTTTCTGATTTGGTGAAGGGAGAGGGCAAGACTTGCACAACTTTGCTTTTGTAAAATCTACTGTAAAAATCTACTGGGAAAATTCAGGCATCGAAGTCTTTTGTTGGAATGATGTTGCTTACAGATCTCACGTGGCCTTACAAAATAAGCATAGCAGGGAAGACAGACATCTCATCAGTGGAAGTGTCAACAAGGTTAACAAGTCATGGCATGCTACTCTACTGTGAGGGCTGGGGAGCTTTTGGAGAAACCACTAGGCAAATCCATATTACAAAAAAAGTAGCATGGGGGGGCCACGGCAACTCCAAAAGCTATGCGTTGTTTTCATTCGAAGGACCCAGCCTTTCTCTCTGTTCTCTGCACTTGCTCTGTCTCCTCATTCTCTCTTAAAGACAAAGGACTAATACGTTGGTGTATTTATGCCACCTGGTTTCTAGTTTTAACTTAAAAGCATTTACCTTGACACCATTATTTTTTTGAAGTACTCTATGATTTGAACGTGAAAATAGCACCTGCATCCTAATCCCAGTCTCTGTGTACACTCTCCATAGCTTCGGGAGAAAAAAATCTGATTGTCTACCCTAACTTTAGAGTCACTAGAACCAAAATGATATGCCACGCTGGAATTTTGCTTCAGTAAACAGTTTCTTCCTCTAAAGTTTCTAGAAAAATACAGAGAGCCTTAATATATGTTAAATACCTTACATATTCCTGTATGTGTTTTTGCTTTGGCTATACATGCTCGATAAACTGACTTGTAAAGCCGTACATTTCCAATCTGTTGCCTTTGCATCTACCAGTCTCTCTAGACTGAAGCTTCACTCTAGCACTTCAAATGTGGAATAAGAACTATTAAAAAATGATTTCTTCTTTTTTATGCATTTTTTTATTCTAGGCTGTATTTAAATAGCTTATGGCCTCTGGAAGCCCCCTATAGGTGTAGTTACTAATTAGCAGGCATTTCATCTAACCTGCAGACATTAAGATTCTTAATGTTTTCAGTATTCTTATTTTAAATCGCTTTGGATATAAAATAAGAATTTAGAAAGAAAACCTTGGAGATCTGCTCCATGTTGAATAAAACCAAACTTACCTTTTCCTCATAGGCAGATTCCCGGCTCCTTCGCCGATCAGTGATGTTACTGACATCAACAACCCAGTGCATACTGGGACGTCTCAGTGGAGTGGGAAGTTGGTGATTGCAGGGCAGTAAATTCAGGGACCTTTAAAAGAAAGAGGTAAGACAGTCTAAAGGTTCTGTGAAATGCCTGCTAATTATGTTTGGGCATCCAGCAACTAATAGTTAGGGTTGGCTGTTTTATAGAGAAAGATCTCCTGACTCTACACAGATGTCCCGGGTAACGAATAAAGAAAGAGAAATAGAGAAGAGTAAAAATATGTTTTGTCTTTTATTAGACAAATATTTCCTGATTGTCTGAGAACTTCTTTTACAATAGTAATATTTTTGTTGTCTTAGGTACTCGGTATCTGTTTTTAATAACAAGAGTTTGCAAAATATCTCATTTTCTTTCACAAAGTAGATAAAATACCAAAACAATATATATATCTGTTGCTTCATCCTCTCAGTGATCTTACGAAGCCCTTGCTTGCCTGCATTGTACTGTTCTTCTCTTGCTTATTTCTACTTAGTTTTGGTTTAGAAGTTCATAAGTTTCAATGCTTTCTCCTCTATCTTCTTATCTTCTGTTTTCCCTTGAAATGAATTCTGGGATATTACAGCTCTAGCAGAAAGCACCTATCTTCACTTCCATGCATGCCCAATATCCATTGCATGGCACCAGTCTGGATTCAAGAGCACTTCTGATTCCCCAATGGCATGTGGTTTGCTTGCCACCTTAATTGGAAATTGAAGCAAAAGCTTTGAAGGAGGAAGAGATTTTAAAAGCAGGTTTGTTATGTCTCAGGAACAGGACTTGTCAGGGCTACACATCATCTTACATTTTTGGTACCTTTTCCATTGCCTGGACAACCAAAGCCTGTCAATTCAGTTAGAGTATTAAGTATATGTAACGTTAATCTTGAGTATATTTCAGTTTGCTCCACTGTGTATAGTATAAGTTTGTTTACAAAACCATAAATATTTTCTTTCTAACAACTTTCCACAGACCTGACCAAAAGTTTTGTGAGCATATAAAGGATGAGAAGGGTGATGATTTCCAGAAGCGGTACATCCTTAAAAGAGATAACTCTAGTTTAGACAAAGATGACAACCAGGTAAAATATGTATGGGTTATTGCCTTGCACTGGCTGTATTTGACTGTGTATTTATACTTTTTCTGTAGAAGTTGACACTGTATCACTTAATTTAGATGAGAATACGATTAAAAGATGACAGAAGAAGTAAATCCATAGAAGAACGTGAAGAAGAGTATCAGAGAGCTAGAGAAAGAATATTTGCACAAGATGTATGTATCAAAGAAAATCTTACGGTGTTTTGTATGAATACTTCACACACATATGTGCATCTGTGGTTTTGGTTAAATGATACCTCTTTCTGGGAAACTGTCTGTTTTCTGAAGGCGATTGAGTAGATAAGAATCACTAATGTGGCCTGAGTGAGTTTTAAACGACACCGAAGTTAATGAGAAATCTTCTGTTTTCTCTAAGCAGTACTGCATGAAACTCTAGCAACCTTCAGGAATTATTTTGGTGCATTATCTAGCATTACCTATTTCAATGAATTATTTCGCCCCATACTGAAATTTAAGTTAGAGTTTTGATACTGCAGTCATTTCAGTTGTTGCTCAGAGCACAACCCATTTAAAACAAAAAAAAAAAGCAAAATGTTGGGGGTTTTTCCTCACTTGTGTCTATGGCTGGTGACAGTAAAACGATTTTGAGTTCCCATATGTGAAGTTTCAGTCAGAAATCTGGAAGTCTAGTCTCTTAACTGGAGTTATCAAACAGGGTAACATTGTAAACTATAATTCAATCACAAGTAGTGATTATATTTAATCATTTTGAGTGAAACAATACAAATAGGTCTTCAAAAATATGCATTACTTCTAATAATCCACTTTCTGACACTTATCTGGAGCTCTTACACATCTAAAACCAGATTCTTGTTCTGAAGAAAGAGTAATGAGCTCTGAGAGGCTAATTTGCTATATCCAGATATTTTCCCAGAGCGCTTTTTTGTTGTTTTGTTCACCTTAGTTACAAACAAAAAGAACAGACTTTTGAATGTAAAATAACCTTCTCTTTTTGCATACTTATTTATCGTGTATTTTACCCTGCAGAGCTTTGTACCAAGTGTTGAAAGTCACAGTCAAGGACAACATAATTGACATTAATAATAGCCTTTTGGATTGTATATTCTCTCTGCTTTTTAGTATATGTGTACTTGTACCCAAAGAATTCAGTGTAATTATTGCAGTAGCCAGCGTCATCTTCTGTTTCACACTTTCAAGCGGAAGACAAGGCAACTCAGGTGATGTTAACAGACTTGCGAAGTCACGCATCAGCTGGAAATTACAGGAGGCAGCGAAGGCCCAATGGAATAATTGTAACTTCAGAAAAACACGGATTAAAAAAAAAATGGTCAGCATTGTAACTGTTCTAATGCTAACTCTTATTTCCTGCAGATGGGCCTTTTTATATTGTCTTCTTTTTCCCGTAACATGGAAATTATCCACCAAAGAGGTTAAGTTTTCAGGCAGCTTAATATAAGGAGGGTGCTGTAAAAGTCCGTGTATAGCACAAAAGATTCCAAATTGCAGCATGTTTTGTTACTGCACTGTAGTTGGGGGTTCTAGATGCCATTCATATTAATTTCTACACTTCTTTGCCCCTCAGTCCCTGTGTTCCCAAGAGAATTATTTCACTGATAAAAGGTAAGAAAATTTGCAGTTTAATTCTGTTTCATTTTTCTATTTTCTTAATAAATATTAAGCTATCTTATTAAAATGTCAACAGAATCCAGGAGGAAGAAACTAATAGTACACAACAAAGACGACAGATACTTAGGTATTTGATGCTTTCTTTAAAAAAAAAATAAAATCCCAAAGTATTCTGCATGCATTTCACCTTTTCTTTTCTTTCTTTTTTTTTTCTTTTTTTTTCTTTTCCCTTATTTTGCAATTGATGCTTGTGCTAAAAGTTTAGTTTATAACTTGCAGAATCAATAAGGAAACATCAGGGAGATCAGCCAACAGCCATCAGAGCAGTACTGAGAATGAGCTGAAGTATTGTGAACCCCGTCCCTGGAGCAGCACCGACTCTGATAGCTCCATCCGCAATCTGAAGCCAGCTGTAACGAAAGCCAGCAGCTTCAGTGGGATATCAGTTCTGACAAGAGGAGATAGTTCTGGAAGCAGCAAAAGCACAGGCAGGCTGTCTAAGACAGGTATAATAAAATCTGTATGAATACATAGTTACATAGCAGTGAAATACCTGGTGGTTTGATACTTGATGCGTGTTGCAGATGTGTACGTATGTAGAGGCTTCCGTCCCGTAGGTGCTCCGTGTATACAACTCCCGCTGGATACAGTGGGTGCTGCTTATACAGAACGACTACAGCCCTAACCCTGTAGTGCCTAACTGCCTTGGAGAGCAAGAGCTCAGGTAACAAATGAGATGAAAACTTTTCACTTTGGAAGTAGAATTTTAAAGCCCGTTAAAGATGGTGTTAAGCTAAACGCATTTTATCTCATACGAAGGATTTGAAACTGGTTATCAACAGAAGTACTTTATATGAAATACAAATTTAGAGTTCAAGTCTTTAGTTTCAGCATGGCAAAGCCGCGTTGTGCAGTCTTGGGAAACTGTGTGCTGCTGTCCTACTAGCTGGGAAAAAGCAGCACTATGGGTTGTTAGTTATATTTATTGTGATATCTTTCAGTGCCAATGTTAAATCTAAATGAATACGGCGCTAAAGCTTACATCATTTTTAGATTGCTGAAAAATCAGATCACTGGAACTAAGCGTACTGTTTAATTGTAAGATTCTTAAATGTTGGGGGAAAATGCTCATTTTGTAAGAGTCTGGGTTTCAAAGATGTGTTAACTTGTGATTAATTTCAAAACAGAATCTCCGAAAATATGGGTATAAATCTTCTGTGGGTCAAAAATGAAATTTAGTAAATATTTGTATTCCAAATGCCTGTGTAATTTGACCCTATAGGTAATCATGGTTGTGAGGAATTTTGAGGCTTGTAATACACGGGTGGGTTACAGATGCACTACTTCAGAATTTGAAGTAGAACTGTAAAAAAACCAATACCATTGCTTGCTTGTATTATGCTTGGCTTTGATCATATTTATACAACGTCTGTCTCATGAGGACCTGTTTAAATTTTTTGCTTTCCCTTAAACCACCACTACCTTATAGGTATATCACCACACTTCTTTATCTTAATGCGGTAAAACAGTTACAAATTCTGTTTTCCATTGTATACTTGTATAAAAAAATACATTCCAAGGTACTTCTGCATGTGCTGTAAAATGATGCCCTCACATTGAGTTACTTCATTTAGCAATGTAGTAATACTATGTGGCACAGCTTGAAAAGAAACTACAACCTAACAATAGTGTATATGTAAAATACGTTCTTACAAACCTGTTTTCTAAATTGTAAGAACAGAAATGGATTCTTAAAATTTTGCGGGAAACTTTATTTTGGCATCCTGAGAGTTAACATTCAACGTTCAGAATTGCCTGTTTGATGGTTGTTGCTTCACTGCAGTTACAGGTTGTGGTGATTTTGCTGCATGTGTTGAAATTTGGTTTTGTTTGTTCGTTTTGATTGAGGATGTAATTGGCTTTAATTATGATGGCTTCAGTCTAATTTCTCTACATAATCTAGAAGTGGATACACTTGTAAACAAATCTAATTAAAGTAAATCTGGTCAGGTGAAGATGGTTTTACAGAGCTGGGGATATGCTTTTTTGCCCAGTTTACAATTAATAGCTTTGTATTCACTTCATCTAGCAACAAAAAAAAGGTTAATAGCCATCCACAAGTGCTTCAAGCTGTACTGTCTTTTCATACGTAAAAGGGTTACAATTAGAAATTTTTATGAAGGGCTGCAAAGTAACAGTAGATAAATTCCATCACAGCCCTTTTTGAGTCTTGCTTTCTCTTCTAGATTGTATAGATGCTGCTAATGAAGAGTTCTTAAATTTAAACAACTATATTCTGTTTCCAAGTACTGCAAGTATCATAGCAAAGACTTAATAAAAAGTGTGATGAACTGTCTACCTAAAGATCTAGGTATACAGTGATCTAGGAACAGTGCAGTTCTACAGACCTCTTCATGTTGGACTTTTGGAATATTGCTTTTAGCTGCATGCATTGGCTTTCAGAACGCTCAGGGTCTGGTTCTCCACTGCCTTGCAATGTCTGTAGTCGCTCATATCTGTAAAATGATTATAGCTTTCAATCAGCTATTTTGTACTCACTTTGAATTGTTGCATAAAACTAGGCTAAAGCTACCATATTACTTTAATGTTTTCCAGCTATATTCTTGATTTTGGTCTGAAAATTGTCAGAGGAAGAAAAAAAATAGTTTGAGGTTTATTAGTATTCTGCCGTTTATCCAGCAGGTGAGTCAGAGAAGATCTCTGACATCTAGTAGCAAAAAGAAAATGGTCATTGCTTGCATGCAGGCTGTCTAAAGAGCATGTGAATTTAGCTAGCATACCTGAAGGGCCGCTGCAGCAGCATTACCCCGCGGCCGGCACGTACGCTGTAGTTGTAGGCTGTGTATGTGTGTTCATCGCTTCAGCGTATCCAGTTGGTACATATGTGCGTGCATCATTTTGGAGTAAGTGACCAGTCGCTTACATGAATTGCAGATGAACTGAAGGTTAGCACATGTGCATATGTGCGGGCATGTATTTTTTTGTCCAGAAAATCAGAGCTAGATATGAAAGCCTCACTTGACAGTGCAAAGCAGTGCTGAATTGACCCTTGGTTCACAGAAGAAATCTTGTAACGGTATTCCAGGGGACAGGAAGGGGGAGTTCATTGAAAAGGTCACTGTTTAATAATGTACTTAACGCTGAGCTTTAAGGGTAAGCATTTACAAGTATATATTTTACATGAGCATGATGTTTCTGTCTGTAGGTAAAAACAATTTCTCATTACTCCTTTCCTAGGTTCAGAGTCTTCTAGTAGTGTAGGGTCATCCACGGGTTCTCTTTCTCACACCCAGCAGCCTCTTCCAGTGCCAGCTCTAAGCCAGCCTTCTCATGGCACACCCGCCGTCTATCCAACTGTCAGCACTAGTAACTCTCTTTCCTTTGATGGTGGCATAAGCGGGCAAGTGGCACCTACTAGCACTAGCTTCTTTTTGCTTCCCTTGGAAGCGGCAGGCATACCGCCTGGCAGTATTCTGATCAACCCTCAAACAGGTTGGTACACGCTTGTGGATGTTTTTGTTACAATTAAGAACTT
Organism: Falco punctatus; assembly: GCF_963210335.1. Taxonomy (NCBI): domain Eukaryota; kingdom Metazoa; phylum Chordata; class Aves; order Falconiformes; family Falconidae; genus Falco; species Falco punctatus. Next base: position 36,071,413 of record NC_137588.1, read on the forward strand.
GGAGAAAAATGCACGAGTGTTTACATAAGACTGAATGTCAGTATTGTTCTTTTGTTCTTTTTTTTTTTTTTTGTGGTTGTGTTTGTTCAGTGCTCTTAATTTAAAAAGAAAGCATGACTCTAGGATCAAAGGAATAAGTAAACTCACTTGATTCTCTCTAGTAAAGTTTTGACTTATATGTGAAATTTTAATGAGTGACTTGCGCAAAATATGAAAACGCTATGATTTATTATCCAGAACACAGAGTAACCTTGTTTTGGCTTTGTCTGGGAGGGGGCAAAGTCTTTCCCAGTGCTACTATGAAACAGTTTCAGTGAGGGGACAGAGCCTGAAGGAGTATTTATATTGGCTTGAAAGAGTTTATCATCCTTCGTTTGGTTTGTTACATGTCTTTATGCTTGTGACGCTGACTTAATGCAAGCGAAAGAAATAAGTATGAGATTACATGGTATTTCTAAACTTCTGTCAGTTTAAAGCAGAATTAAATAAATATTGGTGTAATTGGCCAAAACTGGTATTTTTAATAAGCAGTAGGAAATTGATAGTTCGTAATGTAGACACAAGTGGGTGTGCAACTACTTGTCTGGATTAAATGACTAGTTAGTGTTCTCTGGGAAAAATTTTACTTCATTGTAGACATAAAGAAATCCTGAAAGTTTTAATTTGCCTTTTATGTATTTTTTGACCATATTCTTTCAAAAATTATTATATACTTAGTTTAAAGATTTGTTTTCCTTGTATAAAAAATACTTCGGGATATATTTCCCAGCATTCTGTAGGTGGACTTTGTTGTTTGAATATAACCACATTTGATGCTTTAAACTAAATTTTTCTCAATTGGGGTTGTTAAAATGATCAGTTACTATTTCTTTTCTGTAACTAAAAAGTTTAACATTGAAAGAGGTAAATTTCTTTTCCTTTATCTAAATCGGTTGCTGTTGTATACAAAATTTTGAGATTTTTTTTAATTAATGATTCTGCATTTTAAGATTTCTCTTAAATGCCTTTACTGTATAAATGAATAGTTGAAGCCAGTCTTGCTAAAAAGTTCATTACAAATACTAGCTATAGCATCTAATTTTCATAGATAGTCATTGCATTTGGAAGAGGATGCATTTGCCATCTTAGACCTAGGTTCTGGACAACAGAACTATTACCTTAGGTTTTGTAGTTCTAAAGTGTTCGTTGTGCATCTTACACGTGGTTTTTCCATTGTGTGTGGTGACCATCTGAAGACAAATATGAGAACAAGTTTTGCTAGAAGAGTAAGTGGGTTCAGGGTTTGTGTAGACTAGAGAGATTACTTTGTACTCTGTATTAAATATGAGGAATGTTGGCTGTCATTTTTCATATTATGAGTTTATAGCATGACCACGCTTAAAATCTTTAGCGTTAACTGTACAGCAAAACAGATGTTGCAGGCACTGAAACAATACCATCAGCTTGACAGTAATTTCATGTAAAACATGATAAGAGTTTTCTCATTTCAAAAATAGTGGGTTTTGAGTCATCTTCATTTCAGTTAAGCGCTTGTCAGTATTTTGCATGTGATTAGTTTCACTTTCTTCCTCCTGTACTGTTGGTCATTTTCCCTGTTACATTGATGGGACTTCCACATAGCAACAGGGAAGGGCAGAGAAACAAATGTGTTTGTGGAAGTTTTTCATTGGAAAGCATCTTGTCCTTGCACTTCCCTTAGAAAAAGCAGCAGGATTGTAGACTTAACTCTGACATTAATTAAAATTAGTCTGATCTTCAAATTGTGATCCTTTCTACATTTTAACCATTTTCAATGTATTTAAACCAGTCATTAACAGTCTTTCATAACAGAATTTTTAATGTCTGATGAGTGTCTAATGGAAGACAAAGTACACTTCCAGAATAAGGAATATCCAGGTTCTGATAAACTTCTGACTTAAAATGTACTCAAATCATTATAGTCTATAATTGTTCATCTGGCTTTATTGTTCCAAATGACAGTCAAGAGTTCATAAAAAGATAGAGTAGTTCCTCAGCATTTCTTGACAGAGGATCCTCATGACCTTAGGTCAACAGAGTCATTCTTCTCAGTAGCTGCAGACAGTAATTCGGAAAAGACAGTTCTTACTCAGCCACTAAACAGAAACAATTAAGCTCCTGTGATTGCCAGAAAACGGTAGAAGGAAATGAGAAAATCTGATTCCCTATTTATATGGACATTCCCAATTCTTGAGCATTAAAGAGAAATCTGTTAAGCTGAATTGAATATAGCTTGATCACCTGCAGTAGTTTATTTTTGCAAGTCTTTTCATGCTTCCTGCCTGTACCTTGCATTGATTGCCTCAGTCCGTCCTTCAGTAACTTTTACGGTTTTCTGTTGGCCAGTTGCATTTAAATTGATGGGACGAAGAAGCCTGAAGGAGCATTGGTCTGCTTTGACAGGACCCTGGCTAGGGTGCAGAGGCTTTAGTCTTAGTTTATACCTTTCTGGAAAGAATCTTGGACAAGAAAATATTTATAGCATAGGAGAGAAAAATTTACATCGGTATTTGGACCTTAATGATCGGAACAAGCCAATGCAAGACACTTTTCATTAAGTAGCTAGACGCAAGTCCTTATTAGCTGATCTGTTGTTCCTTTGATTCATTTTGCTTTTTCCCCAACCCAGGCATCAGAATTTTGTTTATAATTTACGTAGTTTTTAAAGTATTTGCATTTAAGCTCTCCTGTGTTCTGATTGGTGTTCAAACTGATTAAAGGAGATTAATGTAATTGCCTTTTTAAAAGTCCTTGAAATAGTTTTTTTTTTGGTAGGGTTTTCCTTTATTATGCCTGCCCTTTTCAATCCCCTTAATTAGAAATGACTTTTCAAGACAAGCAGGGTACAGTAAATATTTGTGTTGGCTAATTAGAGTGGGGTATCTTTGTTTGCCTTAAATGTTGTGGAGTTTAACTGCATGTAGTTTGTCAAATACAAGGCTTGTTTAGTCATTGCCATTATAAATGTAGTTGTGGGGATTTGGCATGAATGTTACTTTAAACAGTATGACTTTCACTTATTTTCAAATGTTATTTTATCACGTTGCCTACTGTAAATACATGTGTCTTAATTTTCTGCAAGCTTAGATGATGCAGCTGGTTGTCATGTGGCTGTGTTTGTTCTCTTTCGACTTTCCAGGTCAGCCATTCCTTAACCCAGATGGCACTCCAGTTGTGTACAACCCTCCTATGCCTCAGCAACCTGTTAGGACCCAAGTGCCTGGACCTCCTCAACAGCCACCTCTTCCCACGCCACCTCAGCAACAGCCAGCAGCTAATCACATCCTCTCACAGGTGCACATGTCAAACACATGATGCTTGTATTGATGACTTGATACTGCCAGACTGCTGTCTGATAACAAGGGAGCAGTAGGTTTGTTCTCTTGAAACGTATGTGAAGAAGTAATAGATGTGGGTAACGACTTTTTCTCCCACACTTCTCAGAACTACCAGTTCTGCTACTAACTGAATGGGGTAGGCAGCTTTTTCTTAAAAAATATAAAGATATCTTACTGTGAAAATGTTATGGTATCAAGAAATATCATGCTTAGAAAACATACCTATACTCTGGGAAAAAGATTCTGCCTTCATCAGTAGTCACACTGGTGTGGTTTCCCCTGGCATTAACAGTAATGCAGTCAGCAGTCTAGGAAGGGAGTTAGTCCAACTGAAATCTTTGTTTTCTTGTCTTAAGATTTTCTTTTTTAGGCCAGATGAGTTCTTGGGCTGTACTGCACAAGCATTAGTCATGGCACAAAAGAGGTAGCTTAGGACTGGTAGGCTGGGAACGCATCTTTAGTAGCACTTTGGCTTACTCTACTCGCAAAACTGCATGCTGGAGTACAGGCTGTATTTTATCCTCTTGTACAGGAGTAATTTAGTAAAATAAGCCAGATTCAAGATGACCTCAGCCCTTGAAGAAGAGGAAAAGAAAAGAGTGTGTATGGTCAGGAGAAGGGAGAATACTGCCTCTTTTCACAACAGCTATTTCAGGCACCAAGCTACTGGCTGTAGTCTCCTGTGGTATTTTTAAATTGTTCTCAAATTTTATCAAAAACTTACTCATAGAACTTCATCTAAATCTTTATCTTTATTCATTGTTCCATGTTTAAATCTTTTGTTCAGGATACCTGCATATACGCCACGGTAGAGATGGTTTGTTATGAAAAAGGCTCATTTGTGCTCCTCGTCCCTATTTAGTTTATGGAAATGTGTATGTGGTGTTTGCAGTTTTCTTCACAAATTCTTCACAAAATCTTCAGTGATTGCCTTCTCAGTGGATACTGGAGTTGAACCTGCCCAAAATATTGTCAGCAGTGATGGCTTTCTGATGTTGGAATAACCACCATCCAGGGAAAATATTGTAGTATTGTTGAATAATTGATGGTCATATGTTTGAATCTGTGGTTAGTAAATTCATGCTGTCTTTAGATGCTTTGAAACAACTCGTATTTAGAATGCACGTGTAGTTTTTATTTTATAATTTAAAAAAAAAAATCTGTAAAACAAACAGGAAATGTTAAATAGAAGCAATTTGCCTGACATACAGCTAATAATATATATAACAAATAAAGCAAATCTATTTCTGCTAGCAGACAGAGATATTGAAAATTGCTTCTGTTTTAATTCTATGCAGTCTTGAGCTTAAAAAAAAGTATCCGCTCCCTTTTTTGGTAATGGAGCATAGCTGCTTTTCTGGAGCATAGTTGCTTTTTTCTATTGCAAAAGACTTTGACTTTGGTTTCACTTCCCTTACTCTGATGTTAACCATGTTTATAAACCTGTTATTTCTTCAGCCTATGCGGCCTCTGCAGCCTTCTTCCCAGCCTGTTCAGTACTCTGCAGTCTCTTATCCACCCCCGCTCCTGCCAGTCTCCTCTACACAGCAATATTCTGTGGTATTATATCTTCTGTTCATCTCTTCCTTGCATGGGTTAATCTTTAGTGGATGCTGACCTTTGCTTGGTTGTTTATAAGTGGGGTGTGATACCAGTGTAATGACTGGCTAGCTTTTCAGTCAAGGTAATATATTAGCTGAGTGGGGGAAAATAGCTCCTGAGATTTTAGTGTGATTATTTCAAGTTTAGCAGAAACATATATGATTAGGACTATATATATCTCTATATTTAGATATCTATTATCTCCCATTGTAAAGGAACAGCTTTAAAATGCTATTCTTCTGTTAGCCAGTCATACCTTTTTATGTGTCTGGATTAATTTTTTCCATCCTTTCCTGTTTCTTTGTCTGCTGCTGAACCCTAATACATTTTGAGAGATAGGCTGTTCTGGTTTTTTGAGGTTACCTTTTTCTAGCCTCTTTGCCAGAACGCTCCCACTTCACTAGCATCCCTTGTTTAATAAATAGAAGCTGGAAATGAAATACCTTAGTCTCTTGTGTTTAAAAATACCCAACCAAACAAAAAAAACCCAAACCCTGAACAAATTGAAACCGAAACCAAATAAAGGAGAAGAGTTATCCAAGGCAGAATCTGAACTAGAGCCCAGCTTAAAAACTGAGGCTTCCCAACTCCCCAGCTGCTCTCATACTCTAATGAATACAAGTTTATCTTGGATTTGTGTGGCACATTTTGGTAGTGGAGAAGCTGCGCGGGTGGCTTCTGCAAGACGAGACCAGAGGCTAACCCCATGTCAGACAGAGCCAATTTCAGGCAGCTGCAAGAGTGACCCTGTGCTGCCCAAAGCTGAGTTAGTCATCACTGCTGGTGGCATCTCTGTGATAATACGTTTGAGAAAGGTTAAAAAAAAAATGCTGTGCAGCAGCTGTGTAGGGGAGGGGAGTGAGAAACAGCTATGCAGACACCAAGATCAGAAGGAGGAAAGGGAGGAGGTGCTGCAGGTGCTGCAGCCTGTGGAGAAGACCATTGTGAAGCAGGTTCTCCCCTGCCAGCCCACAGAGGACCATGGCAGAGCAGGTATCTGCCCTGCAGCCCGTGTAGCATCCCATACCAGAGCAGACAGATGCCCTGAAGGAAGACATGGCCTGTGGAGGGCAGGAGCAGGCTCTTGGCAGGGCCCGTGGCCCCGCGGGGAGAGGAGCCCAGGCTGGAGCAGGTTTGCTGGCAGGGCTTGTGCCCCATGGGAGGGACCCACAGTGGAGCAGCTCATGGAGAACTGCAGCACATGGGAAGGACCCACCTGGAAAGGGCTGTGGCCTGTGGGGGAGGCCCGCACTGGAGTAGGGGAAGAGTGTGAGGAGGAGGGAGCAGCAGAGATGAAGTGTTGTGATCACAGCCTCCACTGCCCATCCCCTGGGACAGTCAGAGGAGGAGGTGAAAGAGTTTGGAGTGAAGTTGAGCGCAGGGAGGTTGAGGGAAGCTGATTTTAGTTTTGGGTTTATTTCTCACTAGCCTACTCTGTTATTAATTAGCAATAAATTAGTCTTCCCCGAGTTGGGTAGTTTTTGCCTGTGATGGTAATTGGTGAGCAATCTGCCTGTCCTTTTCTTGACCCATGAGATTTTCATCATATTTTCTCCTCCTGTATTGCTAAGGAGGGGGGGGTGATAGAGCAGCTTGATGGGCACCTAGGGGCAAGCTAAGGCAAACCCACACAGTGTACGATAGCTACTTTAGTACATATTCAGAGTTTGTATTTTGTTACTGCTTTCAACATTAATCAGAAATATCTTCTAATAATACAGATTTATCTGAATTCAGTAGTCTGCGTATAATTAAAAGTATATTGTAACTGTTATACGTACTTCAGGTATACAATTCGAAAAGGGAGTTGCACTTCATGGAGAGTGTTCTGTTATTAGTGATGTTGTTTCTCATGTTACTTTAGAGTTTGCATATGTGTGGACTGCAGTCAGTGTAACTTAGCTCATTAGTAATGAAAGGAGGATGGTTAATTAACCAGTGTGAGCTTCCTATGTGAGTTTAGCATATGACTAAAGCGCTAGTTCAGGTGTCTCATGCCATGATTCGCTATTGTTGGGCATATGGTTGTTAAAGCAGAGAATGAAACTCCTTCCAGGCTTATAATAATTTCAAAGCATTTCACCTTGAGGAAATGGGTTCAAATACTAAGTGTGCCAGCAGTGTCAGAAATGTATTCCTGCTGACTGTAACGTCAGTAACGCAGTGAAAAGGATTGATGGTCTGGGTTCGTAATCTAAATGCACCAACACATCTGAGCTGGTACAGGAAAGTCTGCTTTGGCCGTTTATCGATGACACCATGTTTCAGTGGTTAATCGTGCTTGTCCTATACACGGCACTGCAGGACAAACTGACTAGCCCAGAATTTACTCATATTGGTGGTATCACAGAAATAAGTGTGTATTGCTTGGGCTTACCCTTTGGACGTTTTAGAGGTAGTATTAATTCAGAATTAAATATCGGTATCTCTTCTCTAAACCAGGTGTTATGAAAAGCAGAATGTAAAATCCAATGTAGAAAAGCATTATAGTTGTGTGAATAGGCGTCACTAAAGAATGCAATGCCAAAAGCAAAGTTAATTGACCTAACAAAAATAGGGCTTTTTAAGTTGCAAAATTATACTAAATATTTGCAGTGGTAATGGAAGATTATCTTCAGCCTGGGAACTCTAAAATTTCATCATAAGATGTGAACGTAGCTAATCAGTAAAAGATGAAGCTTGCAATTTTTCTTGATTAACTCCTGTCATCTTCAGGATAATCTAAGAGACTATCAAGTGGTCTTAAAATATTTCTAATGTTCCTCTATGTTTGGAGAGTCCACTTCTGAAGTCTTAACCAAGATTTCCTGTTTAGCAAAAAAATACAATATTAGTGATCGCTTCTAATTTCCAGGATGTCGATAATTTGATGCTGATTTGCTTGTAAAAAAAAAAAATAAATAAAAATGTGGAGCTTGGGGTTACGGTAATAGAAGTTTCAAATTTCACAGGAGTCCTACAGCGCTCAGTGCAATCGGTATCATACTTTCAGATGTTAATACAATACAGATAGTAGGTAACCACTAGAATACATTTCTTGCAGCTGTTACTTAAATTAATCCTTGCATGTAGTATAATACCAAGTTAGAGGAATGTACCTTATTACTCAGGATTAGAGCCTCATTAACTTAAGCTCTTAAAACCAAAAATGAATTTAGCAATACTAATGCCTTCTGCTATTTTAACGGGTGCTAGATGTTTTCACTCAAGCTTTGGAGCCCAATCTGGAAATGTTAGTGACACAAATTCTGACTATTTTTGACAATTGAATTCTTACAATAAGTAGAGGCAGATGTAATCCAAAAATATTTGCAGTGAAACAAGTGAAGTCTCTGAATGTGGATGTCCTCTCCTGCTGTCAGCCCTGAAAGATAACTTACTGCTGCGTTCCATCTTGTGCTTTCCTGTTATTCTGTGGCTGATGCTGCTAATGCACAGTAACTGGAGATATGCATATCTGAAAGTGACTGAGATATCTGGCTGGTTTATTCTTGAATGTACATTTTTTCATGTCATTTTTCCTTTTTTTTTTTAACTATTACAGCAAGACAACCTAGGATCACAATTTAGCCATATGAGTCTTGCCCGCCAGCCACCTGCTGACCCAGCTGAACCGCATACCGCTATGTTCCAGTCCACGGTAGTGCTCCAGCCCCCGCAGCAGCCTGGTTATATCATTGCAGCTGCTCCACCTCCACCACCCGCGGGCCAACCGGTTTCTGCTCCAGGCTACTCGACATCCAGCCACCCTGTTAACCAGCAAGTACTCCAGCAGCAGGGATACATGCAGCAACCTGTGCCACAGGTACAATGGCTCCATTTGTGTCCTCCCAAAAGCTATACGTAAAACCTCCTCATACTGCTGTATTAATGAGCTTATTATATGGTGTGGGGCTCCCTGTGAAGTTGCAGCTGTGCCCGTTTATTCTGCGGTTGGGTTTTTTTCTGGCTTGCATGCTTTGAAATCTATTACTTCAGTTTACTTGAGGAGCAATAATTACCCAGGTTTTCCTATTTACCTGTAGCTGGTAACACTCAGGTTCTGCATAGTTTTCTATTTTTTTTTGGTGGAGATTGAAAATTTTTATTTCTACAGTGACAGTAGTAGTCAACTGTTAAAAGAGGGAATGTATGTAGTATAAGTATTTTTTTTAATTGTTAAACTATTTAACATTATCATAGAATCATTTAGGCTCGAAAAGACCTTTGAGATTATCAAGTCCAACCATTAACCCAGGACTGCCAGGCCCACCTTATCGCTAAGCACCACATCTTTAAACACTTCCAGGGATGGGATTCCACCGCCTCCCAGGGCTTGACCACCCTTTCGGGGAAGAAACTTTCCCCAGTCTCCAACCTCAACCTCCCCCGGGGCAACCCGAGGCCGGTCCCCCCTGCCCTGTGGCTCGTTCCCCGGGAGAAGAGCCCGACCCCCCCTGCCCACAGCCCCTGCCGGGCAGTCGAGGGGGCGATAAGGTCTCCCCTCAGCCTCCCCCTCTCCGGGCCAAACCCCCCCGGCTCCCCCAGCCGCTCCTCACCAGCCTCGTGCCCCAGCCCCTTCCCCAGCCCCCTGCCCGGCTCTGGGCACGCTCCAGCCCCCCACGTCCCCCCTGCGCTGAGGGGCCCGCACCTGGCACAGGGGCCGAGGGGCGGCCGCGCCGGGGCCCGGCACCGGGGCCATACTCCGCTGCACTCAGCGCCGCTCCTCGGGCTCAGCCGTCCGGCCGGTCTCGTACCCCACACAGAACGCGCCCGCCCCAGCCACGGCGGCCGGTTCCTCCGGGAGATGCTGCGGGAGAGCCTGGCAAAGGCTTTACGAAGGCCCAGGCACACCCCCCAGCCCCCCCCGCGCCCGCTGAGGGACTCTCCCTGTCACAGGAGGAGATCGGGGTCCCCGGCAGGACCCGCCCTCCATAACCCCGCGCCGGCTGGGCCGGATCCCCCGGCTGTCCCGCACGTGCCGCGGGATGGCGCTCGGGGGGCTCTGCCCCGGCACCGAGGTCAGGCTGACAGGCCTGCAGCTCCCTGGATTAATTGCACCTCTAATAAATTTTCCATCTTTCTTTTATCGTGTCATTGGTTTTGTATTCAGGTGTCTGCCTGCTGTGTAAATTTGCAGGTAGTGAATATCTTTAATTGTTCATTTTTAGATGCCAGCTTGTTATTGTACCCCCAATCAGTATCCACACTCCAGTCAACAATATCGACCTGTTTCTGTCCATTACAACACGCAGCAAAACCAACCGCTGGCACAGCCCGGACAGCAGACAGGTTTGTTGAACCCTTTCAGCATTTCATTAGAACACCTCATGTGCATTTTCTCCTGGTATTGCTTTTTAAACTTATTTTGCTGTAAAATGTCAAATAAGGTAGAAATGCAGATATGGGATGTGAACTGTAACTAACTGAAGGTGGGAAAATTTGAGTCAGTTGCTCATGAAACTTGAGATTTGAGCCATTGCTATGGGTGGCTCATGCTGTAATTTTACTTACAGGATAGCGTATATGTAATTATTAGTTGGGGTTTGTTTAGTTTAGAAATGTGTAATTTAAAAAACTTGCAAATTTGTTACTTTTTAGTACCTTGCAAAGTAAGATGAATTAGTACTTTTAAATGAAGTAACATTGCAAAGATGTACCTTAACTGAAAGTTCTAACCAGAAGACACTCATTTTAGATGTTGTGGCATGAAAAGAGTGTTATGCAGAAGATACTGGTGATACTGTTTTGATTTCTCTTTCTGTCCAATGATGAAAAATATCTGGGTATTGAATAAATATATAATGAGACAAGTGGTTAGAACTAGTTTTCTGCTCCTCCTATTTTTAGTAAAGACTTTGCAACTGTTTGAGTTACCTTTCCATGAATGTTATCAAGCCGTATTTGTCTTCTTTCTTTCCTGTTGTCTTTTTTGTCCTCATAAATTGTAACTGTAGCTACTGTTATTCTGATAATCGGTACTTAAAAATATTGTTACAACTTTTTCATTAAGATTTGTATTCCTGAAACAAATTTACTCCTGAGTAGTATCTTGACTCTCACAGTCAGAAGTTTCAGAAGTAACTGGTGATGTTTGGAGGGAGATACCCTTAAAAATCAGGCTTTTATACCATGTTTTAGTTGAATACATTAGACTTGATATCCTTTTGAGTTTCCATCAGGAAGAAGGGGGTTTTAATTCCTCTTCCCACCCTACTATTGTTGCTCTACAGAAACAGGATGAAAGATCAGCTTTTACAAATATTAACTGGATTTCTTTATAGCTGTTCTGTGCAGTAGCCTGTAAGAGTGATGGCTGCCTCTTCTGCACTTCTAGGAATTGCTCCAATAGCAGCAACACTTGGAAGTTGTTGTGCAGGGTTCAGTTCACAAATTCACATGGGATTATTCCATTGCAGAATCATCAGGATGTGATGCCCACTTATGGTAGGGTTGTCAGATCACTTTAAAATACTGTTAGTACCTTCAGAGGTGAAAGTATATTGACATTTCTTCAAAGGAAACCAAATTACTGGCTTTTGCAACTTGTTTTGTCCACTGCTGTTGAAGATGTGTTGTCCAACTGTATTACACAACCTGCTTTCCTTCCTCAGAATTGTTAATGCCTAGACCACTTAACAGCAAAAAGCTGAGGCTCCACTGGGGCAAGTTTCCCCGTTTACGGGGACACTCTATGTGAATAGCACACAAATTCAGTCGGAGAGAGCCCAGTGTATGTATGTAGCTAAACAAAACAATCTGAATTTGAAAGCATGGGGTGACGGTGCATCAGCACCAAGATGCAGAGGGAGGCATCTGTTGCTATTAGGTAAGTAAGTTTTTCTTGTATGTTTTTAGCTTTTTACGTTTTAACTGAATTTCACTGCCTGTAATGCGGACAGAGTGAAAAGCATCAGCAGCTGAAATCTCCCTCTATGTCCTAGAAGAAATAAAATAAGCAAGCTGTGCAGACAGCTACTTTACTGCTTCCATAACGTACCTTGTACCTGTAACCCTGCCGTCAAGGGATCGCTTGTCAGGAGTGAAGGGGTGGTCTAGCCAATAATTCCATTCAATCCAGTTTGGTTACATGGTGTTTACTAGCACTGATGGCAGAGAGGAGCATTTCTATAGCAACTGCATAATCCGTGTTTAAGTCAAGATCTCTGAGTTGCTCCCTAGCCATACCTACCATACCAGGCTGTCAGGTACAGGCAAATGTGAGGCTGCGTTCTAGAGACGGAAGGTTCCACGTCATGTTTTCTGTTCTGTAAACTGCTCATGAGATGGTGTGTTTTGGAATTAATCTCTCTTGTAGATTTATTTGAAACCATAAATATTTGAATTAAGTTGACACAAAGCTACATCCAAAATGGTTGATGCTTGTTACAGTGGCTGTTTTTGAGACAAAAGGCAGCGTGTTACTTGGCTGATATAGCAATGTGTCTGCTCGAAAATGAGAATTAACAAATCTTGTATGACATAAAAGCCGTGGGTTTTATTCATCTTATAAAGTGGTTGCTAACTATGAAATAACTTTCCAAACACAAATTTAGATAAAAGTTGACAGCTTCTGAGGGCATGACAACTGAGGCCACTTTTGGTTTAATGTTACGGAGTGGCCTGACTTTACTTATGAGCTGTTGGATTCGGGGCCGTAACACTGTCTGAGAGGTTTACATTTCTCACAGTGAACCGGTCTCTTTTTCAGCTGCTTCCTGGCTTCCTTCTTAAAGGGGTTTCAGGTGACATATGGGGGGGGGGGGGGGGCCTCACTTTTATAAAAATGCTTTGGTTGCCCAAAAGATCTTGGGAGAAGAAAAGTCTCCGTAAAAAAAAAAAAAAAAAAAAAAAAAGGCATTTCCCATTGCTATGATAATGTGGGCCTAATTACCATGAGGCCTAACTACAGGTTGATTAAAAATGTTATCTGAACCACAGTTCCTGTAGGAACATCAGCTGAAGTTCAGCTAGCTTCTGCTTTGCAGTGGCCAGTGTTAAAACCATTACTACTATTATATAGCTGTAGTTGTAATAGTAGTAATTAAGCTAGACTCACAGCTTATTAACCAAGTGATTGTCCTTGCTTTTCTGTTCTGGAATGAAGGCTTTCTCGCTCTTAATGTGTAACTCAGAAGATGTATTTCTATATGCTGTAAGTTAACTTATATTAACAGTGATTTCTTTTTAATTATGTAAATAGAAGCACGCTTTTTTTAATCTGCTGTTCCAGGGTATTGCTGTGTAATGAGGCAATCTGCTGTGGCAGGTGTGGGGTTTCTGCTGAGCGCTGCATTTCTGTCACACCACTCTATGCAGAGGTGAAATTGTGAGGCTAAAAATAGAGCATTCTTTGGAACGCTGTGGGGAGCCTTCTTGGCAGTCAATTTATATTGTTCCAGTTCTCTCTGCTTGCAAAATTGATCATGTCTGTCTCTGGAAGTGCCAGAAAAAGCTGAAAAATATTCACAGCTACATTGCGGTTTCTGGGAAATGAGGGGTTTAGATTACGGAGGTATTGATTGGATCTGTCGTATACCGCGACTTCATATTCTGCCGCTTTTTCGGTGCCGTAGATCATTTTGTAACAAAGCACGTTTAAGCATTTTGTTTATTGCAGACATGAGATGGATATTTGTGCACAGTTCAAACTTAAGACTTATTACTAATCCTAATTCAAGCATGCCTTGTTCTGAAGTTGTGTCTAGTACTCTCAAAATATTTAGTGCTGTGAGTTTCTAATGAATAGCTCTTGGTTTTAACAAACTGAACCTTCTTCCCTTTAATTTTCTGAGGCAATATTAGATTATATTGACAGTCTTTTTTAGCCTTCATTGTCGCAATTTCTATAGAGACAGCCAGCTGAGACGGTTAATTCACAATGTTCATTGTACCCTCTATGTATGTAATCAATGAGCATTGGGGGGTTGTTCACAAAAAAACGTGTTTTGTGTTAACCGAGTTATTGTCAAAATAGACCATACAAATTTTCTAAACACAGCTCTAAAAAAATCTGAGTTTTTGCAGCTGTGTTTGCTTTATTATAAATTCCATAGCAAGGTAGGGAACGTGGGGAATGTTCAGGGTCAGTAGAATGTGAATGTGTTCAAGATAAATACAGACTCTTTTTGCCATCAGTGCATCTTGACAAGCCCAGTTTTGTTATTCTGGAGCGATAACTGGCTTTGTCTCAGAAATACTGATAGTTATGGGGTTTTGCTGATGTGGTAAGTAGTGTGTACCTGTATAAGAGAATATGACAAAAAGAAATTCATTTGTGTTCTGCATGTGTTTTGATAATGGTAGCAGTTACCTACTCTATGCTTTTTAAAGAAAACCCAAACACCCAAAAAAACAGGAGTTAAGATTGGACCTAATAAATGCACAGGCTCCCTGTCTGGCCCTCATGCTCAGTTGGTTGGTTTTGGGGGGGGGGGGGGGGGTGTGTGTTTGTTTTGTGGATTGGGGATTTTTTAACCTTTTTTGAGCCTTTTGGGAAAGGTAGCAGAGGATACCAGTTTAAGCAATAATAAATTGTTGTAGAAGCACTATAGAGGGGTAAATAAGAAAACCCTTCTTTCCCCGCCCCCAAGATAACTTTGAATATAAAATGTCTTCCACAATATACAAACGTGGGGTTTACCTGAAAGTTTTTTCTGGTTCCCAGTTGTTATTAGCATTACAGATTTCAATAGAAATTGCCCTTTTTAAAAAAATCTGCACACATGCCTTACACTAATTTTCTGGAAGTGTGATTCAGTTTTGAGTTAGTCAAGATGCTGTCAACCAGGGCACCTGAGGTACTAGTAGAATTTGGCATAACTGGAATTTCAAAATTAAAGTAACTAGAATGGCCTTGTTCATAATAATAGACAGTTAATTGGTTTTGATATTATCTAGCATGCTTTTCAAATGCTTTCGGCTTTCATCTGTCAAATCAAGGTGTTAATGCATGTAGCTTACTTAAGAGTGTAAATAAATATTGCAAGCATGTGAGAGCAGCATTGCAAATGGTATGTATAGTATTTCATGCTGGATTCAAGGGAATAAATCTGTTAATTTTAATGTT
The DNA here is from genome assembly GCF_963210335.1 of Falco punctatus. Classification (NCBI taxonomy): domain Eukaryota; kingdom Metazoa; phylum Chordata; class Aves; order Falconiformes; family Falconidae; genus Falco; species Falco punctatus. The sequence continues at coordinate 36,086,419 of NC_137588.1, forward strand.
GGCTTCTTTTTGTATGCATGATAAGTTCAACTTTTATGAAGTTACCAGATGAAAAAGCCATTGGAAAATGCTGCACATACGTTTTCACATAGGCAGCTGTGTATAAAATAAGCTCATTATTTCAAAATAAGATTTAAATGTATAATTGCAGGTTACCAGATTTTGCCTAACCAGCAGCAAAACTACCAGGGTTTAGTTGGAGTTCAGCAGTCTCAGAATCAAAATCTAGTCAGTGGCCAACACAACAACGTTGGGAATCAAATTCAAGGTGTGATTGTTCCATATCCTTCAGTGCCATCTTACCAGGTGGGTAACTTCCCAATCGCTCTATGGTGTGGGTGATTTTATTTATTTATTTTTCAGTGCATTGCTTTGTAAATGGCAGAAAGCTGCAAGCAGGTGCCAAAGGTGGCTTTGGGGAGAGAAATTAACAAACAAAAACCCCACAATTGAAGTGAGAAGAAAATCTGTCAGAAGTGTACAAGTTCTAGTCCTGTGGAGAGCCAAGGGCTGTGTTAGTTGTGATTGAGAGGATAGGGAAGAAAAAGTTTGTAAGATTTCCCTCCTTACCACCCCACTTTCTGTTGCAGAGAAAATCTTTGTTAATTGATAGAGCCCTTTGGAACCAACATTTACATTTCGGAGGAAGAAGATTTTTTTTTTTTTTTTTAAGTAAAGCATTGTTATTTCAACTACTGTTATTACTAGTCTTCTAGATTTAAGAGAACTCCAGCGGATCTTTCAGTTTCTGTTGTGTTGGGGGTTTTAAATTGTATATAAACTAGTTGATGGTCAAGAGGCAGAAGGAAATATTGTCTGCAGAAGAAAAGGTTAATGTGTTCTCAATTGTAGGTTTCGGTGCCTCAAGGTTCCCAAGCAGTGCCCCAGCAGACATATCAACAACCTGTTATAATTTCCAGTCAGTCAAATCAAGGATTGCCCGCAACAGGAATGCCAATTTACTACAGTGTCATTCCATCAGGTCAACAGAATAATTTAAGGTGAGTATCACTGAGTTACTTGGTTCCTCAGCCAGCAGGCTTAATTGCCTTGTAATAACTGACAGGACCTGCTATAGTACTGCATATATTAAAATGTATTTTGAAGGCAGACTTGCAGACACTTTATTATCTATTTACTTTTGTTCTTATGGAATTCACTAAAACAACTAGTATTGCTTTAATTGGGACATACTTGTTAGACTGGAAAACATTCTTTCCTTATCTCTTTCAGCACTGCTTTACTAGTTTCACATCTTGAGTTTTCTGCACTCCTTTTTCTTATATGTGAAGCACCAGTATGTTCAGTAGCTGTGCCTTTTTGCAGTAACGTTTAAGATGACGATCCATATTCACTGGTTTTGTCAAAGACACTGCTTTAATAAGGTGTAGAAAAAAGATAATTTGAATCCCAAAAAAGACTGACTTCCTCTTTTGGAGCTTTCTCTGAAGGAGCTTAGCTTTGCCCGTGTTGCTGACGAGGCCTGCTGGCACAAACCTGGCTATGAAACAAGTATAGGAACTTTTTTGATTTTGCTTTATAAGTAACTTTTTTTTTTCCCACCTAATGCAATAACAACAAATTGGTCTACAGGTACAGGCTTCCCTGTGTATGCTGTGTGTTCCTAACACAATTTGAGTATTTTTCAGAACAGATAAGCAGATACCTAAATGAATTAACTAGGGTTAATGCTTGTTACAGATTTTTCTTTCTCTAGTTTTTTGAACTTAATATGCATAATTTAAAAATATCTTGCTTGCAGCTTTTAAAAAAGCAGCAACAGTATGAAGTTTGCTTCATCCTTTTGTGAGTGCAGAGACTTAAATAGTATTTGTGTCATGGCTGCATGCCTTCATCTACTTAAATCTGAATTCTTGTTCTTTGTGTCTGGAGGTTGCTTTTATCCTTTTCTTCTGTAGTTAGATGTGAGGTTCAATGAAGTCATTGGTAGACATAATCCCAGGCTTTTTTTGAAGTAAATTTTGTTGCTTGATCTTCTGTGGCATTTAGAATGTCCCTCTCTTTTGAACAGGGAAACATTTGTTAGGAATTCAGAGCAGACTAGCAACTAATGACAGCATCTTGCTTTTATCAAAATAGTTACGTTGCAGTACTCTGACAAGGACAGCGGAATACTGTTCTGCAGGAACTGAATAATCTCAAACCTCCAGATCACTATACAAGCTATAATCAGGAGACAGATGGGAAGCTGTGTGAAAGCACACATCCCATGCAGATATAAAACCATCTGGTTTAGTTTTCACTGAATTTAGTCTCCTTTAATGGAAGGGAATCTTTAAAATTACATAATTGAACTGTGGGATAAAGGATGGAACAAACTTCTTGTGACAACATATGTAAAATTGGGAAATCCAACAGGATTACACCTATGTTTTTCCACAATCTGAAGTAATTATTTTTTTTCTCATTCCCTCAGAACATTTACTTAATCTGTTAGTACAGAAATGAAGTACAGGATTAATAGACACCATTCTGATTATGGTCCGCCAACCTGATGATCTGGCTCCGGCAGTATGCTCAGTTAGCGGTGTGATAGAATTTGCCTGTATTTGTTACTTATGTGTTTTTCCCCTGAATGCCCTGAAAAATACCTGGCATAAATAAACTTCTAATGTTATCCTTCTGCTGCATATTACCAAAAACTGAAAGGTTCTTTATCCCCTTCAGTCACCTTCTTTTTCCCACACCCTGTTCATTAAAGCCACAGCAAGGCAGTTGTCTCTTTACGCTGTGTTACTTCACGCTGGAGCAGAGGTGCTTGTTTGGTGTGCTGAGTAAGCTGGCTCAGCAGCGTGGGGCCAGCCTGCGACTGAGAGACTGCATCTGAAATCCGCATGGCAGGTTCTGTGGTGATCATTTAACTGAGACCTAATTCTGGTTAATTGGGCAAAACAGTAAATTATGATTTTATTGTTATTCTATGTGTCTTTACACCGATGTGCTATATTGACACAGAAACTGTATGTCAAAATCAGTGAATTAGTACAGCTTCTTTATGTATGCAGGGCATAAGCTTTTGCCAAGGAAGGTGCGAAAGTTCATTCTTCTGAAGAGTAAGTAGATTTGGGGTTAGAGGGGAATATTACCGATTTTAAAATTAAAAAAATCTCAGTGATTTGCAGTACGTGTAGACAGTAAATGCAGCAGTCATGATTACATAAATTAGTATAGCATAAATTCTTGTTAATCATGTTCTTTTTTTATCATTATTATTATTACAGTTCATCAGTAGGATATTTGCAGCCTCCTGGATCGGAGCAGATACAGTTTCCTCGAACAACCTCACCATGCAACTCTCAGCAGCTTCAAGGACAGCAGTGTGCAGGTTGGGGGAATGAAGTTTTTATCGGAAGACTTCAAAAATGTCTAGCTGTTAATACAATGGGTGATCGGATATTTGCTGTTAAGGGTTTGATTTAGAATTACTATTCTATTTCCTTCTGTGTTCCATTTTTGAAGTTATATTGGAGGCAGGTGAACTTGACATCTCAATTTGTTTGTCGTTGAAAGCTCTCAAGTTGCTTTCTTAGAATTCGGTAACGTACATCACAGTGCCTCGCGTGTCTGCTTGTGAGTTGAGGCAGACATGGGAACTACACGCTGTCAGCCGAACGACTTTGATCTTTCCCTGAACAGCTACGTGGGTCTGGAAAGTTTGAGATTTGGGGTTACATTTGATAGGATGAGCAAGGTACGCACTGGAACCAGTATACTTGGCTCTTCTACTCAAGAAGCATTCTAGATTTCACTGAATGGAGTAGGAGCAGCGACTTTCTTAGGAGTTCCTGAGAAGAGGGTGAAAACTAAGCGTTCTGAGTTTGGATAGGGGGGAGAGGTAGCTTTGTGACTTGCTGAAAAGCTAAATGAAATACGCCGAAGCTTTGTGGGGTGTTCTGGTTTTGGTTTTTATGGTAGCCTTATTTACTGCTTTTACTTTCATAGTTTATAACAACCATTCAAGTCAGAAGCCATCACCTCCTACATTATTGCCACCTTCATCAAAGTCAAAGCCACAACAGGCTGCTTCCATTGTGCACTACAGCATAGTGTCTCCACCCTCATCATGTAAAAGTTCGCCCACTGGTCTTTCCATCATGCAGCCAATAAAAGGTATATTTTATTGGGGTTTTCATCTAAGCCATTCTGTCTAGAAATCTGTTGTAAACTATCAGATTGATTTCATGGCTAACTGCTAGAACAACTTCAACTTGAGCACCATCTCTGCAAAATACATTTTTCATAGTTTTTCATCTGAATTGCTGTTACTGTAATTTTTAAAATGACAACTTGGAACCGAAGTGAAACAATAGTCAACTTCACGGGGGCAGCCTGCAGGCAGCCTGCAGCAGATCAGTGTCGCTTAGCAGAAGCACTTAAATCCAGTTCAGAATCTTTTGATTTACAAAGCATTTGGGCAATTTTTAGAAGGTGTATAAATAGCAGCCTCAATGACATGTGAAAACAGAGGTGACACAGAGCTTGTATCCATGAAATGTTTGTGAATGTTAATATCCAAACACTTAAAAATTCTGACTTTCCAACCATAAAGTTGACGGACTGGTCAGGAAATGAAGAGCACTAGGGCTGGCCTCCAAACAAGAGGTGACAGAACAGTCCTGTGATCGTAGCGGTACGGTCTTCACTGACAGGGAGTCTGATACGTTAGAGGTTTGGTTGGCCCACCAGGGGTAATCTCAAACGCTGCTATCTCAGTATTTTGCAAGCAGGCAATAGATGAAACAACCTTAGGTCAGTGACTGAGGTTCCACTACAGATGGCATGCTTCTTACAAACATTTATATTTTTAAGTTAATTTTAGAGCCTGTTTATTAGTAAATAGATAACATGCAGTTAAGTGGGAAGGTAGCAGAGTTAACAGTGTGTTATAGCTTATAGGCAGGTTTGGTTTTGTTTCCGTTTTGTTTTCATTTTGCTTCAAGTTTGTTTGGCTTTAAATCTAGAAGATTCTTATTTCAGGATGTGCAAAATTGGTCTCGCACTAGTTTGTTCTTCTGCCTTCCTGACCTATCCTGGAAGTGCTGGTTTTATGCAGTTTTGAAGGCCTGGTTCAAACCTGTTAAACTGTGATTTAAAGAAGGCTGGGGAAGAGGGAAGCCCTCTAACACAGGGAGGACAAATTCTGAGAGAATCAAGAAAAACATGCTTTTCAGTAAGTGATGCTGAGATAATGAATCAAGGCCACTGATGGAAGGGTCATGAGGACATACGCAGACAAGCAGTGGAGTTGTGTTTCTTTTCATTTGAAAAAGTTACAGAGGACCAGACTGCAAATGTGGGAAGCCTTGCAAGGATTTCTTCTGGGTTCTGACAGGTGATAAAGCGTCTGCAGACTGACTTAAGTGTTCTGTGACACTTCATTTTGTCAGGATGCTTGTTTAGGAAAAGAGTTCCACTTATTTTCATTTACTGAAATGCTGTGGAACTAGAAGTAGTAGAAAGTGCAAGTTTTTCTGGATGTATGAATTTCTCTTGTGCAGTTTAAGTAGCATTGTCAGATTGTAACACTATAGAAATATTCTTAACGTGGCTTTTATAGGGACAGAGCAGGGAATCTTAAATTTATATCCTCTGCCAAAGTTGGCCAGACACCTGATGCTTCCATTTCAATCTGTAACACATGGGTAGAATTTCTTGCCATTAAAAAGAAAGTATAGATGTGAAAACATTGCTAATGTTATTTCATTTATTCTTATAAATATCAGTAGAGTAAATATTTCAGCATACAATTTACAAAAACTAATATAGTTTTAATATTATGATTCATTATTCTGCATTGTTAGGTTTGCTTTTTGAAGGAGTCTCCTTTTTGTGAAGCACAGGGTAGCAAGAACAATAGCCCATTTTAAAAAATACAGAGTATAAAATGAGCTCATCTTGTATCTGACTGCTCCTAACTGATGCTATGACGTAGGTAGTAAATTGAGAAGATTGTAGACTCCCTCTTTAAAGGTGGATGATTAAGTGATGTTTAAACGATGTGTTTTAATCATGGTTTCTGAGAAATGCTATAAACAGTGGGTAGAGCAGAGAAGGAAATTGCAGACAGCCATTTACAAGTAAACAGGACGTTATATAAAGTACCTGGGACAGAGCCAGGTCAGAGGGGGAAGACAGCTTCTCTGTCAGGCAGCCTCTCCTCATGTGAAAGCTCACGGAACAGCGCTGGCTGCTGAGCTGTTCCCCCCTGATTTGGGCATTTCTGTAGCTACCACAGCGGCTAAGTGGTACGATACGATGTTGAGATCAATTTGTGGTCTCTGCCCAGAAAAACGTTTCTATATAGAACTTGCAAATGAGGGTAATTTTGCCTCAGACTAAAGATTGATTCCAAGGCTTTCCGATGCATGCCATCGTGTCAGAGAAAGCATTTTGAGTCTGTATTGCTCTGTATCATGTAAAACTAACCAGGTAACTTCTATTTCTAAATTAAGCATATTTTTGCTTAATATCACACGTTGGTCAACACACTGCTCTGACAGTAACTACAGTGAATGTTGAATACTTTCAACTACTATTGAATTGAATTATTTCTTTCAAAAATATTCTCAGTAATGCGTTTCAGTGGTTTCACTATCGCTTTCTAGTTCTGGGAAGCCTACTTAACTACCGCAGATTTAACTGGTATTGGAAATATAATTGTACAAAAGATACTGCTGTAGCTTTCTAGAATTCAGCAGCTTATTTAGCAAAACATTCATTATATTATATCCCTTTTTTTTTTCCTCTTAATTCACATCAGTTCTGCTGAAATGAAAATCAGAATGCATGATGAACTAACTGTATCCTGCTGATCTCTTGTCTTGTAGCAGTAGCACCACCACCAGGTGGAGGAGTAGTAATGATGCAGCTCAATATACCTAACAATCCTCAGCCTCGGAACCATTCACCTCCGCAGTGGAAACAGAATAAATATTACTGTGATCATCAAAGGGGGCAGAAGGCCACAGAACTTAGCACTTTAGACAGTGCTGCACAGGTATGAGGCTTTTGTTTTGTTTTCCAGGATGACTTAAAATCCGCGTAAATTGCATCTTCACAGAGGTTTTGAAAAGATTTTTGGGGAATAAGAGTCTGCTCTGATAATACTATTGTTTTAACTCTTACTTCAGTCTTTGAATGCTGTAGGTGGCGGTTAGCTTGTTCAGCTTGGTATTTTTTAAAACACTAACTTGTTGTTTATTCCAGTTGCAGCATAGTCCTCAACTGGGTAGTCCTGTCACCTCACCAGCCCAATCACCAGCACCAGCTCAGCTATCAAACATGAAGAACGTCCGTCCCACATTAACACCTCTTTCTATCATGTCCCAGTTTTCTAGACCTTTTGTCCCTGGACAAGGTATATTTTCAGTTCACTCAAATAATTGTGTGTCTGTTTTCTAACTGAATGTTTTAAAATACAAGCTACATGAAGATTTTCTGACAAAACTGTGGCTCGCTTTAGCAGGAATGCTATTGAAGCAGGATCATCAAAATTATCTGCTCAAGCATCGTGTAGAATTCCACCTTCTCTCTCTGCACTGATACTGTCCCCCATATTCTCAAAAGCTTTTGGTGGTGTTATTGTGAGAGCTTCTATAACCCACTAGCTTTCCCATATGTGAAACTCCCCATTTCGGCACTGAAAATATTAATGTTTGATACAGTTTAGCTTCAAGTTCTAAACATAACTCAAGAATCTGACACACATTATCACAAAGGCAATAATTTAGAGCTACAAAGATGAAATAAATAATGTGGGACTAGCTGATCTTAATACCTTAGGTGGGCATATTGCATTTTTTGGGAAAGGATACAGAAATGCAATGTTGAGATGAATGTTCTGCCAGACTCACTCGTTAGTGATGTGCTGAATCAAACCACCACCGAAGCGAGAATTCTTCATTCTTTTATAGAGAAACTAGCGTGATGGGACTAGAGCCTCTATCCAGTGCTGTTGCTGCTTCAATTAGTATTTCAGATAGTGCCCATCCAAAGACAGAAATAATTCTTGAAGAATTTCAGTCCTCTGCTGCCATGTTAACTGAAAATAGAGAGGTTTTACTGAGATGTGATAGTTGATGATGTTTAAAAACCAAATCATAAAAAACCCCTTTGTCAGTGAGCAGAGATGTCCTGGTGTAATTCCCAAACTCAAAATTAATGGGTCTGGTTTACAGAAATACTTTACAGAAACACTTGCAGAAAATTCTGTATGTCTTCCTTATTGATAAAGAAAACCTTATTTTGTCTGTCTGATCTGCTGCATAATCTTTACGTCATTGCTTTGTATTCAGATGTAAAAATTCCAGGTTGCCTGCTATAAAGCATACCTCTCGAGTTTCTTAATCCTCTGTGGTTACTAAAAACTTCTCTTCCATTGTCTATGTGGATCCTTGGAGCAGATAGGAATGTGAAGATGTACCTGGCTCTAATCGGGGATATAACGACAAAAATGATTTAATTAGTACACTGAGAGCTTTTGCCTTATTAAGCCCATTTTGAAATGAGAGGATTTAGATAAGACTGCAGTGAAGAAAAACTGTTGTGTTTTTCAGTGTAATCCCGAAATGCAAGAAAGCTTGTACCTTTTCACCTTGTGATCAGTATGTGACTGACTTACGTTTATTTAATCGTTCCAAATCTTACTTTGTTGCCCTAGCCAAATACACTGCTTTGTGCATAGTTATTCTGCTTTCTTTTCTGTCTAAGATAGACATTGTAAGAGGAACCTGGATGAAGATGTCATGTAATGGAAAACCCCTTCTAATTACCTTTCTCTTTAAGGAGATGCCAGATACCCATTGCTTGGCCAACCCCTGCAATACAATCCACCATCTTTATTACGTGGACAAGTAACAAGCCAACAGGTATTAAAGAGAACAATGTCCTGGCAACACTGAGAAAAACAATTCAGGAGTACCATTATACGACCACGAATAGGGGAATATGTTATTGCATTAGAGAAGTAGTGGAGTGGGAAGGTGCTTGCATTCCAGTAAAGGGTTTATTCTGTGTTAATACTTCCCATTGTTCTTTTTTGTTGTATTCTTTAAAAAAAAAAAAAAAAAAAGACATTTTCCTGAAATTTAGTGTTAGGCATAGTGTAGGTTATGGATTTTTTTTTTTTAAGCAATTCACCCGCAGTTCCAAAAGGAACGTTTGCTAAGAGGATTTTATTTTATTATTAAAAAATAGAAAATAGATGTGGGTATTTCCAAACAAAGAGTGGGTTTGTTTCCTGTAAGAGAAACAAAGCCAAAATATTAGTGTTAACCAAGCTAAAAAGTTTTGCTATTTAATTTTGGGGGCAGGGACATACAGACCCCCTACCTCTACCTTGCTCAGTTCCACCAAAGATCAGCCAGAAGATGTGATGGTTGGGGGTGGGGGCTGGGTTCATCCAAGAAGTTTTAAGGCATTTTTTTTTTTCCCCATCATTTCCTCCCTTTCCTCTGAAGCCAAGGATTGAATGTGCCTGACTGCAGGATTGCTAAATTCCCAAGGCTAAAATTGGACATGAAAATCTTTTCTGTACCACGTTAGCACAGGTTATTTTCCAGACACTGAGCTAACTTAGAAATTGTAAGATCCTGGGGCATTGTCATTAAAGTACATTGTTTATGTCAATCTCTCCAGTGTCAACCTGGAAACAGACATGGAAACAGGGGAAAGAAACCAGCAAAGAAGGCTGCTTCCACAGATCTTGGTGCAGGAGAACCAGGTATAGAATTGCTGATTCACACAGTTCTCCAGAAAAATGAGTTAAGGTGATGGGCTGGGAATGTAACAAGAGAAGCACAGGTGAGAAAAGGGCCAGAATGAAGAGTAACCAGACACCAATGGATGTGGCAAACACTGGAAACCTAAAGCTGGAGAGGGAGCCTTGATTTGGAGGGAGGGGAAGAGAAAGTGTAGGTTTGAAGGCTGGAGAAAAGACCAGAGAGGGTCAGGATTGGACAGTACTAAAAGAAAAAGCAAGTTTGTCAGTTTACTGGATGTAAGTTCTATTATATTGTTACATTAAATATTACTATATTAAATATACATCCCACTGCTTCCTTATACTTGCATGAAATGTGAAATCAAACTACAATTAGTTTGTGCCTTTTTTTTTTTTTCTTTTTTCTCCTCCCTTCTAATACAAATAAGTGCATGGATTTGGGGGACTTACCAGGAGATCTACAGATTATCTCCTTGGGGTTGGTAAAGATGTCACCCAAATAAAACCTGACATCATCTATCTTTGTATCTTTACTGGAAAGAATTTTTGTTCCAGGTGTTACCTACTATCAGCTCTTGCAGAAAGTTACAGATAAATGAGGGTTTTCTAACAATTTACTGGGGAGGATATTTTGAGAGAAGACAGACTAGTTTTCTAGCATGCTGATGTGTGAAGCGTTAATGGGCAAAGCCAGTGAGATGCTATAGTGAGTTCTCAAACCTGCTGTAAAATTAGGTGTGATTATTTTATTATTTCTCCCTCTCTTGAGGGCCCTCTTTGTATTCTCAGCTTTTATTTGTATACTTATAGTTATAAGCAGTTCCAAATGTGAAAGCAAAAGGCTTTCCAGAATACCGGAAAGGGAATGCATGTGTATTTATTATCGGCCAACTGCAGATACAAGTATGAAATATAATTATTTTTCCATTGTGTGCATTGTATAGTTAAGTACAATGACCAATTTAGATTCCATGTTTTTCTTGTTTCAGTTGTGGGAAAAGTTCTAGAAATTACCGAACTGCCAGAAGGCATAACTCGTATGGAAGCAGAAAAACTATTCGGAGAACTTTTAAAAGTTGGTGCCAAGATTCGGTGGCTAAGGGATTCGCAGTGTCTACAAACACAGCAGCAGCACCATCGTCGTTACTGTGGCAGCGGAGACAGCAGCGTGAACACGGAGTCATCCAAACCTAGTGACTTGGCTTCCACTTACACGGTTCTAGCTACGTTCCCTACAATGTCAGCTGCTCAGAACGCGTTGAAGAAACAAAGTAGTACCTCAGTGAACAAGTTCAGGCTGAGAACGAGCAAGAAGCACTACGACTTTCATGTTCTGGAAAGGGCTAGTTCTCAGTAGCAGTGACATCAGTGGACACTCAGCCTTCACTACTTCAATGCCTCCTCTCCTTGATTGGCATGATGTCATGGGGGTTCTGCTCTCTTCATAGAGACTCCCGGGATGTTTTGTCATGTGACATTAGCCACTGAAGAATAAATAACCCAGTGATCCATCAAGATGAAGAAAAAAAAAATACAGAGTTAATCCCGGACAATAGCAAGGAATCATCTTTGAGACAAGCAGCTTTCTACAAGGAATGCTGTTGAAATGCCCCCTACTTTTATAGTAGTTTTGTTTTATATTTTTGAATTCTTGTATCAGATCCAAAGTTCTATTGTACAGCAAACATTCATAAGAATCCATACTCAGATTTGTATTTTATAATCCCTTTTCACAGCCAGCACACAGCTGTCCATTCCAAGGCAGGAACCTGAGGATTGGTGGAGAGGAAAGGAGAACCATTTTCAGTGATTTACACTCATTTTCTGGCAGACTACCCATATCTTCAAGTTAACCTGTTCTTTATCCCCTTTGGTTTTCTTTTCTTCTCTTTTTTTTTTAAGGAAAAAAAATTAGTAACTAACTCCTTAAGATGGTGGTTTTCTTTTGAGATTCATTTGAGCAATATCAAAAGAAAATAAGAGTAGGTTGTAGATGTGAGGGATTCACTTCTGATCCAACAAGTTTAATAATTATTTAAAGGGGAATATGAATAGGTTACAAAGAATGTTCACTGAATCACATTTTAATATTTCTTCTTTTTAGCAAAAGTGTGAAGAAACTCAAATGTATCTTCACAAGTGACAAAATGTTTGCACTTTAATTGTGTTCCCACCAGTATGGATCTCTTTCTCTTCCTTTTCACGCTAAGATAATTGTGTTTGATAAGTGCTGGAAACCTTTTTAATGGTTTTAAGTTTTCATCATTTGCAGATGCTCACTGGACATTAAAGATTCATTGCACATAAGTGAAACAAACTTTTTTCAATTTGTGTAATTTGCAAGGCTGTACAATGTGTGCTGATGCAAGCCTTTTTCAGTTCAAGAAAATAAATGTTTACAAACAAACTTTTTCAGTGCACTTGTTTAAACTTCTAGGAGTCTTCTGAAACCTGGCTGAACACATTAATGGTTTGGATCCCTTCAAATGTGAGAAAAAATATTAGAACTTTTCAAAGAACCCACTATTGCTTTTCCTTTTCTTGAAGCATTTATTTGTTATCCTGCCCTTCATAATTTTTAAATGTTTCCCTATGTAAGTAAAAGGAGAGAAATTAATCAAATACTGTAAGGGACTGCTCCTGGTTTTTTTATTTTTAGCACAGGCACTGATTTGCAGTGTAGATGAGCAAGTGCTTGTTCCCTTAAGGCTGTTGCTTTGTAAACGATGCATTTGTAACTTCTGTAAGTGGAAATTCAAGGTAAACATTATGCTTAAAAACAAAAACATATTCCACAGAGGAAAAGTAAAGAATTTAGGTGCCTAAATCAGCATTAATTTTTATCTTCTATACAAAAAAATCCTATCCCTGAGCAACCAAACACACACATGAAGTGGCAAGAACAGTCCTACACATGTTCAATTCTTAAATCCTTCATGTGATGAATCAAAGTACTTGGAAGCAAACTGACCCGTCTGGGAATAATGTAGCCTAATAAATTATGTATATGGGACTTGATTCTGCAAAATGCTGTAGCAACAGGTATTTGCATGACTAAAGGTAAACTTGGGCTCAGATGCTCCCCTAAAACACAGGGGGAAATGTTCAGCTTCAAGTGGTGGCCGAAAGATAAATCTACTTATGCCTGTCTGCTTTTTTAAAAGGATGGTGGTACTTCGCATTTGAATTCTAACGCTACTACTTGACTGAATATACTACTTGAATGAGGGGATATATTTCTTCATCCTTGGGCTGGATTTCTGTAGTTTACTGCACCCAAAACCAAAGACGAGGAGAACCTCAGCTTATGCAGATTGTAGTATTTCCCTCCTCTGAATAGCACAGAGAGAACATGACTAACACACAGGTTCCATCACAGCCTCTTGTTGATTTCCAGTGCTAGTTTAAGATTATGGTTTTAATCCTGTAAGGTGGTTAACAGATTAGAGGACAGGTGTTGCAGCCACAGAGAGGCAGCTGCCTCCTGTGGCTAACACATTCCAGGACAAGACTTTCATGTATGTGAAGAGTCGTTCATAGCTGAGAGCTTTCACCTGTTCTGAATGACCTATGAATTAAATCTACCCTCAAATCAAGCCATTTCCAAAGGGCCCTGCATGTCTTGCTTCATTTAATAAACTCCCCATAATGACCAAAGAAGAAAATGTAATGAGAGAGGTAAGCATGGAGAATGCAAGCAATCCAAACAAAAGGAGGGGAACAGCACACTGATTAGGAATCAGGCCCAGCAAATATTTAATTCTTATCAAGTAAGTTGCAAACTTGAGTGCAGTGCAGACTGCCCTAGAAGAATTAGAACATTTAATAAGCCCACTGTGCTCTTATCCTGAATCTGATACCTACAGTTACTGCAGGCTGGTCACCCTTTCTGAGTATGTTTTCCTCAGAGTTAAACAGGGACAGGTGGGGGGTTTGGTGGGGTTTTTGGTTTGTTGTTTTTGTTTTAATCTGGATGCACTGATACGAGCCACACAGACACAAGTAACAGGACTCTGGAAGCATTAAAGGTCTCTGATGTCTACAGTGGGCACAGAATTCAAGTATTTCTGCTTTACAGTCTTGTTCATCCCTGATCTTGTGCTATTTTGTACTGTCTCTAGTAAGCAAACAGGGTGTAAACTCATCTAACCAAGGCGATTTGTACCTCCTGGCTTTCCTAGTTCTGCCCCTTTTGGTTCTCAAGTGTTCTCAACAAATCTAGTAGTCTAGTGTTTTTGAGCTTCCTGTCATTTACCATTAAATCCATAAGAATTGAGTGGGGATTTAAACTACGTTGCAGTAATCTAATACATTTCAATTGGTTAGGAACATGTCTTACAACTTTTAAAGCTGAGGAAAAATCACTGGAAGAATAACCAGAAAAGCTGAACAAATCTGGCTATTACCTTCTTCACCAAAGGCTGCAATTGCTTTAAATTTTTAACTAATACTTTCTATAACTGTGTAAAATGCATCCCTGAACTGTGAATATTCAATATTATTTGTGGTATTCCAGTGAAAAGGATAATTCAAAATTAAGAAAACAAATTTAAGCTCCATACTTTGGGAACACTCAAAACCACGTGGACCTGAGGCTGGATTTGGGCAGATCGTAACAGCACACCTGAGAATCCACTGATGGCTCCCACGTGGCTGCCAAGCTACAGCCTCGCGTGCCTTGTGTGTCAGTAAGGCTGGACTGGAGTGAAACGTTGCTCAATGGGCATCTTGCGTCTTACCCGAGACTCCCCCCCGAGCAAATTGAACCTATTATAATCTGAAATCCTTTTCTTTCACTCATGTGCTTAGAATACAACATCAAAAGGAAAGCAGTGGAACATGTGCAAAGAATCTAGCACTGTGGTGTACTGAAGACTAGCACTTAGCTGTTCCTACCTGAAACCATCCCTAATCCTGCCGGCCTTCTGTCAAACACGCGTTATGTTTTGAGGTCCAGGGGTACAGGACAGTAGTATGGAGACGGGAGTTCAGTTTTGTCAAAGCAAGGGAAGAACTGTTCAGCTTGATGAATAAAATAAGGTTCTTTGGTACGCAACATGCCTTTCACAGTAAGACCATTTGGTTTTTTCTTCTATTATTCAAACAGCTCGATACCCATTTCCCATCTAGTAACACAAGCCATTTCCCTCTCAAGGTGGAATAAATATATTCTCATGCTATGACACTCATCTGTGCCTTAAAATTTCACATTTCACTTTGTTGTTTTGAGATAATCTTGTATTAACTTGTTTTGATGTCTGAAGGGGAGTCATAATAAAAATTGCAACTAACTTCTTTTATAAATACCTGTGGTAGCACCATGACCTGTTTTTCCCCTAGAAAACCGATGCGGGCTGTAACTGCCTGTATTTAGCCCTCAAGCATAGAATGTTTATATGAAGCTTTGGAGAAAACCGATCAAACCATTTTCACGTTACAGGGCATGCAAAATTATTGTAGCTGGAATTTTTATGTGTTTGCAGCTGAGAAAGGACTTATTTCAATCTTTTCAATGTTTCCACCGCTTAGTATTTATGAAAGTTGATATGCTGCCTCTATTCAATGTCCTGCTCCTAATCACATTTAAAATGTTTTGGGTCTGGGTATTTTTTGCTATTGATGTCAACAAGTATAAACTTAAGAGTGCACAATGTCAATGTGACTTCGTTTTGGAAGCCTTATTTCTTGGGTGTAGACCAGAACACTTACAAAGGGCCCAATTTCCAGAACATTCTGAAAATTAAGTCCCTGTAAGTTCTCTTACTCTGCCACCTGAGACCAAAGTCACTATTCACATCTGAAAACCTCAGATGCAAGGTCCAGTGTAAATTACGTTGCCTCTCAGCTGACCTGAAGATGTACGCAGTTCTGTTCTTACCACAATGTGTATGGGCCTCCTTTGAGTTCAGCATCTGCCTTGTGTGTTTAAGCTTGTAGGGCTGGAGTTTGGACCCAACTCTGTTTGGCAGCCCTTTATTAACAAGGTTTACTTTTTATCCTGCTTGTAACTACTTGGATGTTTTGCGATGTTTGCCGTTTGTCAAAATTTGTCAGGTTGAAAGTGGATCTTGCTTCAGAGATAATTAAGCACTAACATTTGGTCCAGGGCACAAACACACACTTTAGAGTTTACTGCTTTTTTTTTTTTCATTTTTCAGTCTTACTGGTAAAGCACATGAGCCTAGTCATTATACGGGATGCATGCAACTGTAATGAACTGTTTCTTCACTTCTGAAGAGAAATCTGAATGTCAGACAAAAGACTAGTGCTGTAAACCAAAGAGCTCTATAGGAAAATCTGTATGTTGCTGATAGTTGTATGCTTTTAAAACTGATACAAATAATGAAAATAAACTGTGCTGCTGTGGATAATGCTGAACAGTGAGGTTTATTCTTAATTCAGTTCCCATGCCCCAGTTAACTGAGAATCGGAATTAGACTAAGGATTGATGACAACACACCATGCTGACAGCAGAGACATTTTTCAGGCACAGGTGCAACAGAGGTGGAAAGCACGCTAGAAGCTGGCTGCAATATGGACTAGCTTCAACCCCAAACAATCACTTACATTTGAGTTCCAAAAATTACTTGACAGCTAGCTTAAAAAAAAAAAAAAACAACCAAACAGCAATAATGCACATCACACTTGAATTACAGAGGACCTCTGTTTAAACTTGAGAGCAAAGACACTGTCATTCTGCTTCTTTCTAATGCCCTAAATTTTGCATTAGTTGTAGGGTTAATTAGAGAGACTGGTATGCAGCACAACCTTGCCCTTCTTATGATAAGGTTCCAAATTAGTTACTCTAAGAAACAGCATTATTAAGTGTGCTATGACAGTCTATCACATTCATTTATACATACTAGGAAATACACCAGAGCTTGTCTCCATGTTTAAGCCAAGTAAAAAGGCAACAAATTTGAGTAAACTGATACTTTGATTCATTAATGAACCAGTATAAGTGTGAAACAATGATGCAATTAAAAATATAATTCACTAATAAAAACATTGTCCTTTTTCATCCAAGTAGACCTGTCCTAGTTTGGGGGGGGGGGGTGGGGGGGTGGGGAGGGAATCACCTCTTAAAACATGACTGTCTTGCGTTGTTTCCCATACCGATTGCTGAACACACATGTACCCCCCTCTGAGATGGTGAAAGCCGCTCAACTTGATCTCTCTGTCCGGCCTTAGAAATGTTCCCAGTGTCTAAAGCAATCTGCCTAAGTCAGCCACTGACTTTGCAACACACCAAGGCACTTAATCCCAGGTAATGCTTCAGCTGTCAAATTATTTTTTATTTCTCAATAAAGCTTTCTACCTTAGTAGTTACCCCTCCCTTTTCCTAGGCCTACAAATTGAAGACCTCTGCTGTTTTCCATGGACACCTGTGCTAAGGCCCCTCATCAATTATAGCAGCAAAGGCATGTACAACTAGCAACTCAGTGACCCTGCAGTTAGAGAATTATACATTTAAAACTGTAATTATTTGAGAATGTAATATAAATAGTTCCTGGTGATGTAAAAGATTGTACACAAAAGTCATTAGTAAGCCCTTCTTTCATGTTTAAACAAAATCTCCTCCTTATGGTGTAGAAATTTTTGAAAATTGTTATTTGCAAAATAATTTCCAAAACATCTGGTGTTCAACACTTCACTCACCCTTCTCATGCAACTTGGCTTCCAATGTAGGGCTTCAAATGAGATGCAATTAGAGCTTAAGATACTGACATACATTAGAACCTAACCTTTTTCTCTATATGCATGTCCTTAATAGAGATGTCTTTTTGTTCATCTCAAAAAAAATCTATAGTTTAACACCATTCAGCCTTTGGCATTGTTCTTAGATCTGTTTTGAACCATGAAGAAAGAAAAAATGCAAAAAAATATCTCAGCAGCAGACCTATAGTGTTCTGACAGTTACATAAGAGAATCACTGAATGCGCAGGCAAAGCTTACCCAACAAGCAGGACTGCTGCGACATATTCTCCACATGCCACGTCTTGAGAGGTAAAACAATTTTTGTGTATTTTTAACATTGATTTGCCTCTTTTCAGTATAGCTTTGTGGGGGTTTTAGTCAACATTATCCAGTGACTTCTCTAATTAAAGACCAGATTACACAAAATACAAGTCAAAAGCTTTCTAGGCTGACAGCCTGTGTATTTTTTGTTTTTGCCTTCAGGTATTTTGACAGTATCTGCACCAGCAAGTCACCATCCCCACTGTGTTTCAGAAAAGCTAAGCGCAGCATTTTTTCCAAAATGTTATAATCAGCACTTGAAGCTGTCTTGTCTTCATTACGGTGCAACATCCATCCAAGACGCCAACTGCCTTTGCTGGCTATGGCCCCAAAAAGGCTGTGCTGTAAACGCCATGGCGTCCCGACCACCATCCTTCACAGCCTGCCTCAGCATGGAGGCTGCCCTGGCCTCACCTCCTGCCTGCTGTGAAGGATCTGCATATGGCGCACACACTACGTATTGTCCTATTTAGCATGGACTTCTGTCAAACAGTGGCAGCGCCATCGCTTCCCCCCTCTGTCACGCCCTTGACTTTCCCAGGGTGGCCGCTGTGGCCATCCTGCCCTCAGAGCCCCTCACCGCAGGGCCTGGGGTGCCTTGATCGCATGAGCCCCTTTCCCCGCCGCTGCCGCCGCCCGCCTCAGCCGTTTTGCGGCGGCAGGGCGCGGTCGGGGGGCAGCGCCCCGCAGCCAGGCGAAGGCGCCGGGGCGCCAAGATGGCGGCAGGGCGCGGCTGGGGGGGAACCGCCGCGCAGCCACGCGAGGCGCCAAGATGGCGCCGGCGCCGGGCGGAGTCGAGCCCGCCACCGCCCCGCGCGTGGCCGAGGGCGGGCCCGCGCCCAGCGCGCACACGCCGCGCAGGCAGCCGCCGTCGGTGCGACCGCGCATGCGCCTGGCGGCGGCCGGCAGCACCCGGGGCCGGCGGCACCATGATGTGGTTCGGGGGCTCCATCCCGGCCGCCATCGCCGCCGCCAAGCAGCGGAGCTCGGTCTTCGTCGTGTTCGTGTCAGGTACGGGCCCGGCCGGGGCGGGGGAGCGGGGCCGGGTGCCGCCCGCCCCCGCGCTGACACCGCCGCGCCGCCGGAGGGGCCCGGGGGCTGCGGCCAGCACCCTGCGGCCGGCCGGGGCAGCTTCGGGCCCGGCGGCTCTCGCGGCCCCGCTGCCTTCCGCGGCGGCTGGGCTCGGCCGCGGCCCTGCCCGCCGGCGCTGCTCGTTGGTGGGCCCGCGGGCGGGGCTGGCCGTAGGCCCCGCGGCGCCCCCCCGGCTGCACCTCCCCGGGCTGCTTCTGCTGTGTCAGCCCGGCGGCGGCGGCGGTGCGGGCCCGGCCGGGCCCTCGCGGTGCCACGGCCGCTCCGGGGCGGCGCCAGCGGCTGCCCGCCGGCCTCGCCTGCCCCTCGCACGGGCCCGCGCTCCGCGGCGGCTGCCGGAGCGGCCTGTGCGCAGCCGCCAGCTTCTCCTGAGGCGGCTGCAGCGTCCGGTTTGTAACCGAGCGGCCTCTGAAACCCATCAAACCGCCATTGTCCCTGCGTACGTTGCCTTTCTGCCTGGAAGAATAAGGATAGGTGAAGGGAAGGGAGGATATCAGACAGGCCCTTTACCGTTCTTCTGGCTTGATGTACCTGGGCGTGTTGTTTCTTTTGGTTTTACTCTTTCCTTAAACGCTTGTGGCTTGAAGTTCCTCAGGTACCTCATGAAAAAACAGCCGCGCTAAACTGGCGGCTGGTGGTGTCCCCGTAGGAGTGACTGACCCGGCGGGTTCATGGGCAGCAAGAAGGCAGCTCCCGAAGGGGCGGCGAGCAGAAAAGCAGAGCTGGGTCCCTCTGTTGACACGGCTTCCCTTGTGCTGGGAGAAGAGCGTTTTCCCCTGGGCGGTGCACAGACTGCCAGCAGTCAGACCTGGGCCGCAGCGTGCCGTGCGGGTGCCGGAGCGGGGCTGGGCAGTGCTTTAAAGCCCCTGCATCGTGATGGCAGGCGGCGGGCTGTGCTGCGAAAGCCTTTTGCCATGGCGACTTTTTGTTTCCCTCTCTTGCGTCAACGTGCTTAGTGTGTTTACCTACAGCACCTATCCTAGCTGTCTGCCGTCATAGTCAGTAAAGAGATGACCATAGTATGGTGTATAAAATGAAATGGAAAGCCACGTCGTAAACAAGAAGAAACTTGTTGCAGACCCCCAGGTGGAGCAGCATGTTCCTGGGGGGCTGCGCCCCGCCGCAGGGCCCCGGGCTGGAGCAGTTTGTGAGGAGCTGCAGGCCCTGGGCAGGGCTCCCATGGGAGCAGGCAGTCCGTGGAGGGCAGTCTCCCGTGGGACCCCACGCAGGGCCAGGTGTGAGGAGTCCTCCTCTGGGGGGGCGGGGGGGGGAAGGGGCAGCAGCAGCAGCAGCGTGTGGCCACAGCCCCCATTCCCCACATACCCCTGCGCTGCTGGACAGGCAGGAGGGAGAGAAAATTTGAAGTTGTGTCCAGGAAGAAGGGAGGGATAGGGGGAGAAGTTGTTTAAGGTTTGTTTTTCTTTCTCGTGATCAAGAATTCATTTTCCCCAAGTCTGTTTTGCCTGTGACAGTAAGTGGCAAGTGACGTTTCCCTGTCCTGATCTCGAGCCACAAGCCTTTCATTGTATTTTCTTTCCCCTGTCCAGCTGAGGAGTGATAGAACAGCTTTGGTGGGCAGCTGGCGTCCCGCCAAAGTTAGTCCGCAAAGACTTATTTTTTTAAAATAGTAATTCAGTACCTATGTGTACTTTGAACTTAGACATATGTACATTGAGATATGCACATTGTAACTTATTCCCAGTATTTTTTTGAAACTAATATTGTCCACAACTGGCCTTTTCTGGTAGGTGTGTGTTTGTGTTGATTAGGAATATGTAGATGTACAGAATGGAGATAAATTTATGATTGCAGGATGTCACCTAGTTCAGTCATCAAATGGTTTGGCTTGGAAGAGACCTTAAAGATGATCTAGTTCCAACTCCCCTGCTGTGGTCAGGGACCCCTTCCACTAGATCATGTTGCTCAAAGCCCCATCCAGCCTGGCCTTGAACACTTAGTTTTGACAGTATGGTATGTAAGGATTTGTTTTGTTTGTTCTTAAGAGGCCTGGAAAAGGGCAACCTTCTTTCCAAAATGGAAGAGTTGGAGAGTTCTGCTGAGTTGTGATCTGCCCTGGGAGCACTGGGGTCAGGGCAGCTGACCTGTGATGGAGCTGGTTGTGAAGCACTTCTGTTACACCTGCTGGGAGAGGGAATTGGGAAGCCCAAGAGTTTATGTTCTTACCATGTGTGGAAGCAGGCAAGCTTGAAGGATGCTGAGTGCAAGAATAGTCTGATTGTTATGCTAGCAGTGATGGGGTTTGTTGTTTGGGTAAAGCCACATTTAAAACTACGCAGTTGGTGGTGATGGTAACTTTGAGTCTTTGCACTATATGCTTGCCCACAGATGTCAGAGACAAGCATTTGGAAGCAGCTCTCAGAGCAGGAAAAGTGCTTCCAGGAGCGTTGAGTGTTTCTGTTTTGCATTGTACTCTCTGTCCAATAATGTATATGGGGACAAAAAAATAATAAAGAGGAAAAATTAGTGAAAAAAATGGAAAATATAAATTAACTGGAATTTTAGGATGGCCACTGCGAAGGGTAGCTATTAGATACAGCCTTGACAAATTTTTTTTATTTGTGATGAGTCCATCTCTACTTGGTTTCTGCTACTATCTGTCTGTCTTTCTCTCTCTTCACAGCACTTTCCTAAACATGCACTAGAAAATGAAGAACTGGATTATTCTTTCTGATTCTTGAATGTTTTCCGGTCAAGCAAGGAATAACATGGCTTTTTATCTTAACAATGAGGTGGTGTTTGTGACTGCGATTGCATGATGTTCAAACAGGTTTCTTCTTTAACATTTTTGTTTGCAGCTATAATCCTGACTTTTTTTTAGTTCAGGTTTTAAAACCTTCACAGCATATTCTGGTGATGCAGTTGTGTAAGCATATTAAAGATGCAGTTAAATTCACGGGAAGTTGCAATAAAAGAGGTTGCTTCGTACTCTCCAGGGAGCATGAGGTGAAGCGTTTCAGCCTTACAAAACTGATTTTAAATACTAAGGTGAGATTTAGAGGTTTCTGTACACACAGAGCAAGGAAGTTGTGTTTGGGGACCAGACCGGTTACTTTGTGGCATCAAATAATTGCCAGTAGGTTCCGTACCTGCACAAGAAAAAAAAGTATTGCTGATGCTGAAACAGGTCTGGTGAATGTCTCTGCTGTCTTTTTGGGAGCTGTTCTGTAGATGATTTTCTAGGCTGCGGAGTTAAAAAACTCATTTCATTATTTGACTTATTAATGTAAAGTTAATTGTTCATTTGGTATGAAACTTCCTCAGATTCCTAAGGTTAGACATGCTCTGGTCACGAAAATCCCAGGCCTCTCATAAAAAGTGCTTTTTGGAAGAAAAATGGAGGAGTGGGTGATGACAAACTTCAAGGTAAAATGTTTGTGTTTCTTTTTAGTAACATTGCTAGAAACACACCTTCCTTTGTTCATAACTTTATTTTTAGATATTATTTTTTTTACAAACTGGTTTGCAGTCAACAAGCTATTTGTTAGTATTTTGTAGCCAAGCTTTATCAAAGCACTTTTCAAATTAAATATGTGAAATGACGCAAAGGAGGAGGAGGTGAACAGCTTAATGTCCTGGCTTTCTGTCATTTCCAGAGCGGACAATCCTTATTACTGAGTAGTTATGAAATGCTGGACATTGAGAAGTCAACTCCTTTTTATCTCCCTTATTCTGAAAGGAAAACACTTTTCCCTGATGACTCTGCACGGAGGAATAGGGGAATTAAATTCTTTTGAGAACCTGTGATGGTTTTGAATAAGTTCCTTGTACAAGACATAAATCATTGAGGAAAAAGTCTCTTCCAGTTACCTGAATCACGTGCGAAATGGGTATGTTTTCCCTATGTAGATAGCTAAATTTACCCGTCCAAATGTAAGAGGTGAACAAGTGTGACTGCAAATTGTGTGCAGGTCTTTCTGCTAAGTGAAATAAAGCGGTGCTTTTGTTTGAGAAACCAGAAATCCCAGAGTCTTGGAAACTAGAATTCTGAGGCGGTTGTGATAGCTCAGTGTTTAGTGGATTATGAATTATGCCAAATTCTGTTTAGCTTGACCTGTTGACTTCTCTGATGCTTTTCCTGTGACCTGGCAGTTTTCATTTCAGGATATAATTACTACTACAAAACCGTAATAAATGAACCTTGACCCCCAAATGAGAAAGGCTTCTCGAAACAAAAAGATAGATGAGAATAAGCAACTATTCTGTGGGTAGTCACAATATTAAACTGTGCTTCATGGCACAGAACTTGATAAAATGTGAGTTATCAGCATTTTCATTCATGGGTCATGTCTCTGGGAGACTGGACTGTGAACAGTCTCTGACCTGTTTGTGTCTTTCAGCATTCTTGTTCTACACCATTTGTTTGTATGGAAAACTTAGTGTTAGGCAAGTATTTAGATATTTTTAGTAGCCTAATCGGATGAGCACATGTGCTTTTGAAAAAGCGTGTGGTGAGGCAGCTGTCTAAGCAGTTGGCCGTGGGGGAGGAGGCTGAACCACTCTTGGCAGAACAGCTGCACCCATTGACCACAGTTGGAATCCCTGCACTTAAAGGAACGGGAAAGGTTCCAACATAAAATATCCTAAATATTTACTGGCTTATGTAGAACTATAATAATAGAGATGAATATTTTCTCACTTGCTCCAGTGCTTCCAGGGGAAAACCAAGACACTTTTCCAAAATCAGTGTATTGGTATGTGTGTCTCTGAGAAGCAATGTGGCCAGGCAGTCATGGCCTAAAGGCAGTGGTGCTTCACCAGGGGACTCCACTAGAACCCCTGACCTCTAACAAGTAAATAATACTGCATGAAATGCAATTGGGATGAAACAAACAAATGGTTTGTTGTTGCCATTGAATAATGGGCTACTATACTTGTATACTTGTGACTCAAATTCTTCACCAAGAGTACAGGCGATTCCAAGCTGCTAGAAAGTAATACAGATTGAAGAGAAACAGATGGTTGCAGGCCAGTTGACTTGTTGAAAGATGGTTAATATTCATCGGGATCTGTTAACCCATATCGTCACTAAACCGGTGCTTTGAAAGATGTGCGATTGATGTGTTTCTTCTGATTAAAATAAATGACACTTCTGAATCTGTGGTCCCAGAGCACCTTTTCACTTCCTGACTTAAGTAGCTCCTCTTCTACTGTTCCTCTTCTTTCTCTGTGTTCTTCACTTTGTTTCCTCCCCTCCTACCATTACAGTTATGTCAGGAACTGGAATACAAAAGTAGTTACAGATAATCCTGCAAATAAATGTTTCTTGGTTTGTGGTGGTTTGGGTGGTTTCTTTTAAACACCATCAAACTGTGAAACCTTGTCTGCAGAACTATGTGTTTACAAGGAGTGGAAAATACAGTTTTACCTCTTAGCAGCTGGTGTACCAGTATGTAATTACATTTAAAATGAGGGGTGGTGGATAGTTTTAGCATGTCAGCAGGTCAAGCTTAATGTCAGGGAGAAGCAATGGTTCCCCCTGTGCTGTGGGATCTCTTTGCATATTACGAGAGTATAGTGAAGAAAAATACTAAAGAGTAAGCTTACTACTCCCTGTAACATGAAAAGTGAGGTCTTTCGGTAGTTGTGCAATTAGATGATGCAGTCAAACCAATCTTCGGACTTCCCATCACCTCAGTTCCTCTGTCTCTGTTCCATCTGTGTGGTCTGGTCCCTTCTGCTCCCTTGGACCAGTTCACCACGCAGCTGAATGACAGTGAAAGCTATGTGCTTGCTGGCTGGGAAGGGGGTTTGGTGTATCAGGTTTTTGGCATGTTAGCAAGGTGAATCGGCTAGAGTGAATTGTCTCCAGATTATCAAAAGAAATTATAAACAGACTTGAAAATAGTCATGAGAGTGGCTTTCAAAGGTGATTTCAAGCAATTGAAGCAAAGCTTAAATCAGACCAGAAACAGCAATTTGTGATGGGTTTAGCTTCACACTTGTGCTGCATCTTGCAGGTGAAGATGAACAATCTACTGAGATGGCTGCCAGGTGGGAAGATGAGAAGGTGACTGAAGCTGCCTCAGATGGTTTTGTTGCTATTAAAATTGACTCCAAAAGGTTTGACCCTATTCTAATTCTGTCTCTTATTATAAATATTTCATTGATGATGAGAGTGGGAGGCTTTTAAAGTCCTCACCCTGATTTGGAGGTAGTCTAAATACAAGGTTCCAGAGCATAAGTGAATTTGGTACTCCTGGAGCCACTAGAGCCTGAGAAAATTCCAAATTTCAAAATTTCACCATTGTGTTCTGGAGAATATTCATTGCATATTTAGGACTGTATTTCAGTACTAGTAAAAGAATGCTCGAGGTTGTCCTTTTTCAATAGGAAGAGACACGCAAGTTATGTAAAAAAGCTGGAATCCAATGAAAGTCCTCTTGAGGCAGTGCTTGATTTGCCAAGTTACAGAAATTGTAAAACTCTTGTGAATTCAGAAAGATAAAAATCTGTAAAGCCCCAGAGAAAAATGTGTTTGTCTCTATTGTAACACGTAGAATAGAGAAGCATTGAAGTTCCTGGGTAAAACTGCTCAGCTATTTTTGTTACATTTAAGTGTTCCAGTCCATGTGCAGAAAGTGCATTGGCATTTCCCAAAACGGTATTATTTTAAAATGCTCTATAGACATTTTACTAGACTTCCTGTATTGTTTGCACTCGGTAGACTAGATGTCTTGTTGCTAAATTGCTTCTTAGTGCTGTTTCCCTAAATCTTACTTAGTGAACTGTGATAACCAGGGATTGTCACCATGTCAACGCTTACGCAAAATGTTAATGAGAAGATGCAGTGCAAATTTGCTTTTACTGTTCTTTCAAGTATTTAAATAGTTTTGTGTGTGGTAGTAGGACAGTTATTTTTATGATGGAAGACGAAAACTGAAGTTGTTGCAAAGTGATTGTGCCTCCTAAATGAATCTTTTTCTTTTAAACAGTGAAGCATGCCTGCAGTTTTCTCAAATCTGTATCCTTTGAGGTCAATTTAGATGCTACGTTATGATTACAGATAATTACTCTTTACAAGTTAACAGTGTTCTTAAGACAAACATTTACAAGCAATGTATTATTAAAAATACTTCTTATGGCACAAAAATGTGCAATGAAGTGTGTGGTTGAAAGGTACTATCTATGTATTGAACTTACTGTTAGTTCTTAGAGAAAGTGAACAAGTTGGGGTTTTTTAATGTTAATCCTATGTAATTCTCCAAATAGAAAATTATCCAACGCTTTATGTAAACAAAATAACCCCTTGCTATTACTAATCTGCATTAGAAAACAAGCAAACAATGCTTTAAATTACTAGCTGGAGTTTGGAGTTATGAAGGAGGAAGAACAAGTAGTGGGAGGGGTTGTACCAGATACCCAGGTGTGAAGTTAGGTGCACATCTGCCTGCCTTCAGCAGTTCGCTTCCTGTAGCCCAGGAATTCTGTGTGATGTCAAGGAAGGGGATTCAGTGTCTAAACTTGGATTTTCTTAATGCTGTGAAGAATTCATTACTGAATTGGAATACGTAAGATGTTGTCTCTCACTAAACCAAAATCTTCCAAGTCATTTGTTGGGTATGTGTGAGCTGGAGAAAAATATGTTGCTTTAAACCATTACTAAGAAAAGAAGAAACACTAATCAGTTGTATGTAATGTTTTCCAGCATTTTTGCTAGCATCCTTTTTCAGTTCTTCCCTTGGCACCAACTAGTGGCGACCAGGTGGAGACAGAATACTGGGCTAGAAGCTTCTGCAGGACGGACTTCTGCTTTTGCTTTTGAAGTACTCTATAAACTTCCATTATTTGTTGCCCTTAACTGCTGCTGTGCAGATCCCGTAGTGTGCGTTCCATCCAGTTTTTTTATAGGAGACAATGGAATCCCTTTGGAAGTAATTGCTGGCAGCGTTTCTGTTGAAGAGCTTGTTACCAGAATCCATAAAGTTAGACAGGTAACGCTTGCTCACAGGCTGCATCTTGCAGATGGAGTTGGGTGTGCTCACATGTTCCGGATGGGAGATGTCCCTGGCCCTTAGCATGTGCCTGGGGGAAGTACGAGTCACTGGTTCTGTGTCCTTCCAGCCACAAAATCTGCAAACTTCCATTCAGTACGCAGACTGAACGGGCTGGGAGGTGCTGTGCACAAGTGCTGCGTTGCTTACAGATTGCTTTGTAACAGCTGTGTAACCCCTGCAATATGGAAGAAATATGTCAAGAACTCTATAAACTGGAATGACACCCAATGACTCTCTATTTTGTACGTGGGGGGGGTTAATACTGTTTTATAATGTGGATTTATAAAATGATGATGTGGAATGTGATATACATATAGATTTATCACTTTGATTTCAAGTGTAAGACTAAAATTAGGAAAAAAACATGAAATGTATGATTGCATTGTACTTAACGATATGGGATAGGTTTAGTTTTATATTTCAAATAGGACCGATTCTCCAAAATAGTTTAGTTTTGACCTTTGAACCTGTGGAAAATATTCACAGTGGTGTGTTTTTCCCTCCAATTTCTTAGATGCACACAGTAAAAGGGCAGCCTTTGGAAAATGGAAGTCGGTCACCTGCTCCCTGTCACTCCTCTCAGTCTGATGATGCTCCAGAAAATACACAGTCCAGAGCAGCAGAGCTTTGTGACTCTCCCGAGTCCGTTACGTCTGAGACAATAAGACCTTCTGCCGGTAATGGTTAGTAGTTTTACACAAGTGTTAGCTAATTTGTTTTTGAAGTAGTTGTCCTTTTTTTGAGTTGTTATATGACAGTACATAAAAGGCAACGTATTGAGTGGACTTGTTGAGGAAAATCTTGGGTATCCCAGAATGCTTCTCACAAGTCCAGAGGGGAGAATAACTTGTCATTCTGCTCAGTTTTAATGAGTGCGAAATCGATGGTTTGTAATACAATAAAAACTGTGTACACTTTCTTGAAAAAGGATTAATTAAAAAAAGTTTCCATGGGTTGGTAACATGAAAAACCAAATTGTGCGGGGGAGGAGTCTAAATAAGTAGAACCTCATATCTCCTCGAGATACCCTAGTTGCTGCAAATTATGGCTGACAATGAGCATAATCTTTTTTTTTATGAGGAATACACCTTTTATTTTTCTCTTATGGCTTATTTTCTTATAAATCACTTGAAGATGGAGCAAATTTAGGTCAAGCAAGCCAGGAAGCAGCTAATTCTTCAGATGGGCAAGTGAGTGATGCTCAGCCTGTGAATGATCTTACGCTCAAAGTAGAACGGTAAGTTGTCTTTTGCAGACTTCCTAATGTATTGTATTTGTTTCTTAGGAAGCAGTTTTGTTGTTTGGGGCTTTTTATTTGTTTTTAACAAACAGGCTTAATTACATGATTTTAAGTGCTGTTATCTGGCAAGCGTTTATATGGTCTTACTTGTGTTTAGATGTCTGTGACAATAGTAGGGTTGATTAAAAAAATCTTGAAAATCTTATTTTTCACGTACTCTGAAAGAAAGAGGTAATCTGCAAAAATACAAACATTCACCTTTAATGCTTGAATAGAGACAATGTTTACTATTAAAACATTGAACTGAAAGCACTTGCAACTGGGGTAAAAGTGCTAACCAAGGTTGTGTACCTTGGTGCTATCTTAATTTCTTTTTCTTCTTGTCTATGTTATGGCTGTTCGTAGTCTAGGTGTATTGAAAAAGCCAGCGGAATCCTTTTCTGAGACTCTTCTGTTTTGATCAGTGAACTGTAATAAGGTCTGAGTAATGGTAGTTCTAGTATTTCAAAGTGTGGTAACCAGTAATGTCCGGTTCAATAATGGTTC
Organism: Falco punctatus; assembly: GCF_963210335.1. Classification (NCBI taxonomy): domain Eukaryota; kingdom Metazoa; phylum Chordata; class Aves; order Falconiformes; family Falconidae; genus Falco; species Falco punctatus. The sequence goes on from NC_137588.1 coordinate 36,115,070, forward strand.
ATTCATTAACACTGATTTTAAATACAAGATTTTGTGTATAAACTTATTTGTTAGCATCTGGAAGACTAATACTATTTGTAATAGCCTATCTAAAATAAATAACACATACTTAGTAAACAGAATTATTTATACTGTTAAATGTATTTTAAAACGTGTTTATGTTTAATTTCAGTTTTCTTCCAGAGTTGCTGGACAATAAGTATAATTTTACTTACCACCGATAAGAAAATGCAGTCAGTATTTTACTATGAATATCAAAGTTACTTTCAAAGATGGGCATTAATCTTGAATTATGTCATATTTGCATATATCTACAACATTTCTTTCAGGGGGGGGGGAAAAAAAAGAGGCAAAGGTCTGTGGTAATTACCATTTTCTTTTTCAAAAAGGAAAACAGCTGCCACACAAACCAAATCTGTCTGATTGTCTGACTTCTCGTGGTGTTTGGCCAGGCCTGCCCTTTCCCCAGACTTAAAATATATTGTAAATTACTATGGTTTAAAGTCAGTCCTTATGCTAAGACACCTCTCTGGAGACATGAGACAGATGCACGTGCATCTTTGTCAGTGCTCTGCGTTACTCGCTTTCCATTGTAGGAAGCGATGTGCAGAAGAAACCAGATGGCTTGAATAGCAAAGAAGAGCCTGAGATTCAGTGTTCCTGTTCCCACAGATCATAAGTAGTGTTTGCTTATTGTATCTTTTACAAGTTGGTTCAACAGTAAGAATATGTAAGGATCTTCATTTACTGAGTGGAAGGGGACAGAAGGAATACAGTAAACTCCATTAAAAATTGGAAACCAGGTGGTGAATCACCACCTCATCTTTTTATTCACATTCACCCGCATGTGAATGAATCATTACTGTTACACTAGGTATTAGCACTGTTACAGTTCATACTCATTTTCACGTGTTCCATTCTTCTGTAAGTATTTGCAAATGCTTCATTAACATTTAAAAATGCTAATAACAGATACCACAGTTTTCAGACTTTTCACTTTTATTCTTCACTATAGAATAACAAAAAAGCTTGAAGAAAGGAGAGAAGAGAAAAGGAAAGAGGAAGAACAGGTAACACAAAAATGTGAAACCACTTAGATTTTTTTTTTATACCCTTATTTGAATAAATGCTTAATTCCTTTTTAAACAAGTGTGCTTCAATCTTGTCTTTTTTCCAAGGCAATTTTGTGGTCCAATTTTTATGTCTCTGTTTTCTATTCAGAAAGAAATTAAGAAAGAAATTGAACGGAGAAAAACTGGTAAGGAAATGTTGGAGTACAAAAGACGACAGGAAGAAGAATTGACAAAACGTATGTTAGAGGAAAGGAACAGAGAAAAGGCAGAGGAGAAGGCTGCTAGAGAGCGTATAAGACAACAGATTGCAATGGTAAATTCCCTGTTTTGGAGGGTAGCTTGCTGCTTCTCTCACAGGGGCCACTGTGGACTAAAATGATTAATTCTCTCATTTGGTGAAACTTGGAAAGATTGTCCATTTTTCCTGTTTGGAATCCTGTGGCCTTGTCTTGTCACAACTTATGTGGTGGTTGGGGTTGATGTTGCATTTCCTGTGTATAAAATGAAACTTCTGCTTTCATATTTATGATGCTCTTTACCTATCTGAACAAACATAACTTTTCTTTCATGTTGCTTAAGCCCCATGGAGAATTACGATTTGAACATAAAAATAATTGCAATTTAAGCATGCTTCTGGAACAGAAGCACAGGGAATACTTAATTGTGGAACATGCAAAAGAACACTGATCTCAAAACGGTGGGGAGAATTATTTTCTAAGTTTGTATATATGTGTGTATGAATATAGTTTGTTACAATTGAAATCCCTCCTCATTATTAGGTTTTGCCCTAGAACACTTAGAACTGTAATCCTGTAACTTTTCATAAGATCTTTCCTTTTGTTTTCACTGGAGTGTTAGAATTGCATAGGAAGATCATCTATTAACAACTGTTTGCGGGAAGTGACTCACTGAAAAGTGCGTTCTCTTGGCTAGTGATGTGAGATTGTGCAGTGTGGCAGTGAATAATTCTTTGCAGCACTACCGTCTTTTCTCCATATGGCCTGCTTCTGTCTGTACTTGGGTACTGAGTACAGATCGTAGCTCTGAATGAATATTAAGAACCAATTTATGGTAAAGAATAAGGGTTCTCTTTGGTCCTTTCACAGGATCGTGCTGAAAGAGCAGCTCGCTTTGCAAAATCAAAGGAAGAGGCGGAAGCTGCAAAAGCTGCAGCTCTTCAGGCTAAACAGGCTGAAATAGAAGCCAGAAAAGAAGCATCTCAAAAAGAGCGAAGGTGAGTTGCTGTAGAGAGTATGTTCTTTGGGGAGAGAGAAGTAAAGAAACTTGAACTTTGAAGGGATTTATTATATATCCTAATCTATTAATTGATGCCTTGTTGAACTATTTAAAAATAGTGACAAAAAGTTGGCTTTTATAATATTTATTCATAGCTATTTACATGAATATTATGTTCTCTCGTAACTTTCGTCCTTTTTGACATTTCTGATTCTGAAACTCTAGCCATCTTTCTCTGTGTGTTATTTTAGTTAGATGAGAGCTTTTTCTGTCTGATCTTTGATTTAAATACCGTGTATAATGGGGCTAGGTGGGGAACTAGAGAAGATGAGGATGTGGCAAGATCATGTCGAGAGTGAATGACTAGATAATGTCAGAAGTGCACCGGGGAGGGTGGTGCTGATGCAGCTGTTTGGCTGTGTGTGCACTTGGCTTGGGTTCAGCAAGGCTTGATTGGGGTCATCAGCTGCCCGTGTCAGAGCTGTCTCCTGCTTTGCCCGGCACCACCGTTTTAAGAAATACTCTAACCTGTAGCAACCTTACGTGGAGTTACGGAGCCGCTGTGAGTCTGGCACTGCCCTGAACAGAGGGCAAGCAACAGCCTGTGCTGGTGTTGAAACTCACACAGTAATGCTGGGCTGTGCCTAGTGGGGTATAGAATTACTTGCCAAGACAGCTTAAATGCCTGTCCCCTCACATAGTACAGCTTGACAACAAAACAGCTTGAAGAATAAAAGTAATGGAGGCTACACAAAAAGAAACATAGCCTACTCATTTCTTCAAATATCTCATGCGCTTACTCATTTTTTACACAATTAATGTTAATATCTTGTTTGAATGGTGATGGATTTTGGACTGTGATAAAAACCAGGGGAGATGCATTGTGAGATACAAGCAGGTGGTTAGCAACTGTAGATCCAAACGTATAGCCCACCTGCAGTGCTGCCTTATGTAGGATGACTGTCCCCCTTTTCCACATTGATACTATCAAGCTAAAGCCCCGGGAGCATTTGAGTGTACCTGTTCATACGCTGACTGACCCCGATACGTGTCCCGCAGTGCAATAGCCAGGATTCAGTTCCGCCTCCCAGATGGATCTTCCTTTACTAACCAGTTCCCATCTGAAGCACGGCTAGAAGAAGCAAGGCAATTTGCTGCACAGGTAAACTGGAGTTTCTTTTTCTTAGCTGCGTGCTGATTACAACTTGGTGTAGCATCAACTAGGTGGGAAATTGTCGTCAACTGCCTGCCTTTTTGTTTCTTTGAAGGGGGTTTTGGTAGCGGCCCTCTCCAGTGCCACCAACTGCCTTTGCATTACTGCAGTGTACCATTAGTAAGAGATAGAATCCTTCATTTTTCTATACAAAGATGACTGATAATTTGATACAGAGCTCTTGAGCATACCTTGCCATATTGATCCAGCGGGCAAATGTGCAATTGTTTGAAAGTGAACAGCTACAAATAAAATGTTTTCCTTATATTTTCACAGACGGTTGGTAATGCTTACGGCAATTTTTCACTGGCAACAATGTTTCCCAGAAGAGAGTTTACCAAAGAAGATTACGGAAAGAAATTACTGGAACTAGAGTTAGCACCCAGTGCTTCAGTAGTGTTGCTGCCGGTAGGTGTTGGGTTTTGGTTTGTTTGCTGTTCATTTTCCTGCAAACAGCAGTACTGTCGCTGTGTATTCACTGTTTAGTCAGCCATGATAATAATTGGCTTGAATTTTGGTCTTTTCTGTGTCTAAGACAGACTGCAAAATAACTTCAGTTTTTGTCAGGACTGATTTGGAGCAGGGATTTTTCTGAAGCAGATAAATGATGGCGTAATTATCTGTCTAATGTGTAACCGAAGGAGTTCTCTTGTGTCTGCTGAGCTGCTTCTGAATTATAGATTAAATACTCCTTGTCTACAAGAGCACAGCTTTAATATCTGACAAATTTGCTTTATGTGTCCATGACCAGGCGGGAAGACCTGCTACTTCTGTTGTTCAGGCTTCAGGCGGTGATCTGTGGAAGTTCTTGGGCACAATACTTTATCCTCTCTTAGCGGTTTGGAGATTTATTAGCAACTTTTTGTTTACAAGTCCACCCCCCTCACAGTCTGCTGTGAGATCGGCTCATCAGCAAGACCATTCAAGTCCTTCAGCATCTAGCAGCGTTGAGCAAAGCAGGTAATCAAAGTTAAGGCAGCTGTTTCTCAGACGGCTTGCTGGGATTGTTTTCATTTTGTAGTGGGGAACTGAGCTGCATCTGTCCCATAGCTGCTGCCCTTCCCTTGTAGTTTCTGAGCACTGCCCTTTCTGGCTGGTAAACTGCATGGCAGCTCTGACTGGGGTTTCTTGGCTTTTACATGGGTGATTAAGCAAACTCAGTACTGTTGGCTTCTGTTTCCAGTCGGAGAGCAGAAAGAGCTTTGTCTTGCAGTCATTTGTGAATAGGGAATAGAGCTGCAACTACAAATGTGGGCTTTGCTTCAGCTGCTACTGTTTGGAAGATAAAAATTTTGAACATGAGATGTCAAAGTGGTGTGGTTGTACAAGAAGCTCAAGCAACCGCTGCCTCATGTTGATGGTTAAGGTTTTGTATTGCCTAGAGTGAGATCTTGCCTGTACTGGGAGAGCTGCTCCATGTGAAGCAGCGGGAGGGCTGCCATGCTGGGCGCTTCCCAGTGGAAATGAGATCCTGGCAATTTGACTGCTAAATGACAAATTTTCAGCTGGGTATCACTCTCAAGGAAACAGTGGCTTTCTTCAGCCTTTTGGTACTGGGAATAAGAACAGGAGCGTTGCATGATCTGCATTTATCGCATTCACTTCTCTTGTGTAATTATTACCAGGGAAACTGTCAAACTTCACTGTCATTTGTTCCCTAGGCAAGCAGTCAGGAAACGAGTAGTGGAAAAGCGGGGGGAAGACTTCAAAAAAGAAGGCAAAATATATAGACTGAGGACTCAAGACGATGGAGAAGATGAAAACAACACGTGGAATGGAAATTCTACACAACAAATGTAGTTTTGAGTAACTGTCATAAGCATTGTCTGGCTTCCCCCACCCCCCCTTATTTGATCTAAGTTGACTAAAGCTTCTGGACAAGTGGGCTTATTTTTACACTGACTGAACTAGTTTATTCCATACTCCACTGCAGGAATAAAAAGTAAGTCACCTAAGTCAGAAAAACAAAGTGGGTGGAGCTGAGGCCTAGAAGCAAAGAGTAAAAAAAACCTGAAAATCTCCATTGGCTTTCATAATAGAAAGGCACTTTTTAATCTATAAATATTCTGCTATATAAATTTAAAGGCCAGATATTAATATAAAGGTCAGGGTAGACAATGACTGATTGAGGGTTTCAGAAGCACTATAAGTAGCAAATCAGATAACTAATTTATGTTTAAATTTTTTCTTGCTTCTGTAACTGCAAGCAAAACCTTGTAGTTTTTAATTCTGCAAGCACTCAATAAACTATTTTCCAGAAAACATAACTGTCTTCTTTTGTGAAGTTCCTCTGAAGTACTTGTGTCACAAGGAACCAAGCAGTTTGGACCATACACTGTAATTTAAATTAGAGCAGGCAAACTTTGTTCCAGTTTAAGTTGCCTTACTTGTGAGTTGCTTGTATTAAAATCTGGTAAGATGTATCAGAAATAGTGTTTTGGGTGCTGGAAGAAAAAAGATGGGTCTTTCTCCTGTAAAATGGAAATGTTACAGAGGGCTTCAGTACAAGCACCTGGGAGCGTTTGTTTTTGAGGAAGGGTTGCAGTCTTCCCTCACGGCTCATTAGAACACTTCTAGGTCTCTGTGTGGCTTTGGATTCCTATTTAAAGGAGATTAATTAATTAGTCTTCAAAGGTGAAGGCATAATCCTAGGACCACTTCCATTTTATTTTTTTAATAATTTGGGGTACACAATTCAAAAAAATACTGTGTATTAAATGGGGAGAACCTAATCTGTACAATAGAACATTTTTGTTCTACATTTCTGCTAGACTAGTTCTTACCAGTGTAGACACTAACTTGTCTTAAAACCACTAAGTAGTGGTGGTGCTTCTAGGGGCTGCGCTCGGATCCTTTGAAGAGACCTGCGTTATCCAAGGGGAGATGACTAAGCAAGAACAGATACAAGGTGAAGTTCAGAATCTGTATGCAGGTGGGAATAAGCCTTTTGTTTTACTTTTGCCCTTAAGAAATCAAATCGTCAATGCCTGGGGAAAAGAGAGACATTTACTATAAAAAAAAAAACCTCTTCCTTTCTCTTTTAAAGTTAGTAAGTGAACAACAAAATGATGAGGAGCCATCACTAAGGCAAGGCACAAAGCTGCCAGTAGTACAAGCACTGGGTTTCCTTCCCTGGTACTATAAACTTCTTTAAGAAAAACAAACACTTCACCAAGTAGAAACTTTACAGTTTACTAAGTTTCATGTGTGGTTGTTTAGGGGATTGTCTGGATGATTTTGCATACAGGTATGCAAAAAGAGCTAAGCCAAATGCTCCTACTCCTGACAGAGCAAAAAGCACGTACAGTGCTATTTCTGCATTTTGTGATGTTAAATCTAATCCCAAAAAGCGCACGCTGGCAGCTGGTCCTGGTGTGATGTCTGTTGGTGCCACTGTGGGGGGGAGAAAACAATGAGAAGGTATTAGTAGGCAGCCCGGGGTGAACGCTTTCATGCAGACGTGCATCGCCGCTCCCAGCCTCTGCAAGGCTTTCAGCGCAGCAGCCGCAGGTGGGGGATCAGTGACTGGCACAATTCCAGCTCCGGGTAAAGGCACAACGAAGGCTGACTGTGCCCTTCTTGGGACTCCAGGAGAGGCCAGTGCTCTCTGGCAGCCATGGTCGTCCCCAAAACCCCCGCTAACCCGGGCTGCTGCTCAGTGTACTCCTCTAGTTCAGAAAACATAAATGACAAAAGATTCGCCCACAACATGGATTCATATATTCAGAATTGTTTAGAAAAAGCGGTGGGAGAATACCGAATGTGTGTGGCTTGGAAAATAGCTTAGGCAGTTCTGTTAATCAGAAAAAAGAACGGAATAACATTTTTGCAGCATCTTGGAGACAGGCATGTAGCTGGTGCTATCACAAAATTTAGTCATTGTTCTGGTTTTGCATGCAGAAGTGATACAATTCCACAGGAATATCTTCAGTCATAACAAAGACTGATGATTGGTCAGTGCACTACTAGAGCCCTTAAAAAGAATAGTGCAGAACAGGGTGATCTGTCTTTAAAGACCGTAGATTAAGGAAATCTTTTGGGATTAGAATCAGACGTGCACGCACACACACACAGAGGCACGATTTGTGCTGCGCTGCTTACCTTCAGGCTCCACTTCCAGACAGGGATGCGGGCCTGTTGCTGGGTCTGGAAACCCATTGCAGTTTATGATCTGCGAGTAAAACCTGGCAGAAGCCTTGGGGCGGCGCGGCAGGTTGGGGTCTGTGAAATTCACGTGATAGAACCCAAACTTCTCATCAAAGCCCACTGCCCACTCAAAGTTGTCCATCAGCGTCCATACAGTGTAGCCTCTTAAGTCGACACCGTCGAGCACCACAGCTGTTAAGAGGACCAGAGAGAACAGGTTAGCTGTGCAGATGGGGGACCGGGGGTGGCGCCACCAGGCCAGCGGTGGCCCAAGGATGCTCCAGGACGTTCCACCCCACCAGGGTGACAAGTGCAGTGAGGTTATTGCCACTTTAGCCGTGTTGGTTTTGCCATCAAAGTGCTGAAACAAGTGCTTGTGGGGCCTGGCTGCTAAAAGGCAGTAAACCAGCGCTTTCTGAACATCTGGCTGGCGAAAAAGCCCTTCCCCCATGTTGCTTCACCACTGCTGTAACTGAAACCAGTTTGTTTTTTTTTTAAAAAGACAACCAAACCAGAAAAAAAGACGCATTTTTTAGACACAGCAATAGTCAAAGTAGCTGTCAGAGTAGTTCCTCAGTAAGCAGTAGCACCTTCTCTCGCCAGATGCTGCTATACATGGGAGCTGCAGTTACCCGCTGAACCCAGGGTTGGTTCTTCCTTTCGATCCCCTTTCCCTGCAGCTGTGGCTACCTGTGGGCAGTCCCTGCTGAACCCAGAGCCTCTCCGAAGTGGATACAGAATAAGCCCCTGTGAGTGTGTAGCTTCCAAGTGTGACGGCAGTGGTCTTTTGGCTCTGATTCACAGCTTGCTTTATACACATCAGACTTGTGTATAGAGAGCAGACAACTGCTGCTCTCTAGAGATCTGGCTGAGCAGATTTAAAAAGTCATTCTTACCTTTCAGTGCTTCGTTAATATAGCTCCGGAGGTAATGTGTTCGCCAAGTGTCATTGAAGCGGAAGGCTCCCCTTTCTGAGATCCCATTTTCAGTGACGTAAATGGGAGGGTTGTTGTACTCTTCTTTTATCCATCTCAGGATTTTTCGGAAACCAAAGGGTGTCACCTTTAGCCAGACAGAACCAGAACCCAGCCAGCTGCGGTCAGTTACAGTAGCTACACCCCTGCAGAAAGGACACACGGATCAAGGGATCAGTCCCATGTGCCTGCGGCTGTGCCTGGCACCTCATTGCTGCAGGGCTGAGAAATACCGCGCTGAGCTCTGTACAAAACTGAGCCAGAGGTGATGGTGCGGCAAACCGGTGAACGCACAGTGGCCTGAGGGTGCTGGTGCTCGCAAGCCTCTAGAAAACAATGCTCATACTTCGCTTTATAATCACATTCAGCTTAAAATCAACTATGGCCAAGGATGTGATGTTAGCTCCAAATCTTCGTGCTTCGATACTATTTTTACTGTTCAGTGTATAACGCAGGGCCTGCACACACAAAACTGCCATTTACACCTATGTACAGGAATGCAAGACCGAGCCCGGTGTCCTTCCATGGGGCTAAACCATAGGGGCTCGGATGCAGCAGCAAAAGGAAGGTATAATAATTTCACATATTCTCTGTGGAAACGTTTCAGAAAACAGCCAATGTTCACCCCATGTGTAGTCCCACCATTATTTTAATTCTTATCAGGAAAAATAGTAAGCTCCTATTATCTACCTTCTGAAGCTGGGGAAAGAAATCTGTATCTAAATAAAGTCTTAACTGATGTATACTTAACCATGAAGTGACTTAGCTATTTCAGTTTGAACTTACATTTAGCGGATGTGGTGAGGGAACTAACAACTGTTTAACAGCAAATGGAGTAGCACCTGTAAACCAAGATAATCAAACTGCAGACTGGGGGCAAGAAATACAATAAATACTGTTTACAGCTGATCCCAAATGACTGGTAGCCTCATAAGTGCAAACTCCTTCCTTTAGCAGATCCTCCAATTTTCTTTGTTCTGTTTTTAACAATCACATTTATCATCAGGTCTGTAAAAAAAAAAGGGCTGTCACTGGACTTTTAAGAAAGTAACAGCACCACAGGTACTGCCTGGGGATATTCCCCCTAGAATTGGTTATAACAGCTTAAAATACCTTCTCACAGCTCTCTTTGCCATCAGTTTACATAGCACAGTTGGCCCAGGCTCCAGGTGTGTGTATTTTGCTTTACCAATAATTTACATTCATCCTTACCTGTCAGAGTCATATGACTGAACACCAGCAGGATAGTTTACTTTGTATGTTAAAATTGTAGTATAATGATTTAGGCCAAAGTAGTCATATGTGCCTTTAATTCTTTGCTTTTCACTTTCAGTAAATTCTGGAAGTCTGCAATAGACAATAGAGAAAAGCATGAAACGCCCCCCAGATTAAGTCTTCCAAGGATTTCCCCTTCTTTTGCTTCTAGCCCTCCCCCATCCTGTTGTATAAACTAAGCTTTTGCTAGACAATGCAATTCATGCTGCCTGCTCTGACGTTCCCCAAGAGAGGAACAGACCTTTCACTGACCAGAAAAGAGACACCTGATGGCTAGAGGTCCTGCTCATGGTCAAACCAAGAAGTGTGACCGTCATCCTGCTTTGTAAGACAAGAAACAGCATTTGACCAGTCAGGAATGCACTGGAAGGAATCGGTGATAATTCATTTTATTCACAAGTGGCCTGTCTCAGCCCACCACCCTGCAAGAGCATGACTAGCCCCGCCGAGAGAAGCATGAAACGGTGGCTCCCAGCAGCCGGTGTCAGCCAGGGGGTCCTGTCCCCGCTCAGGGGAGCTGGCATGAGCCCCCCCCAAACACCACTCCTGCCTGCACGCCCTGAGGGTGGCAGCCAGCCACGGCGCTAGCATGTGCTTCACAGCAGCAGGGGAGCGGGTAACTGCTGCAAGAGGAGCTCTTCTCTGGGTGGCAGCGTAGTGCTTCGTAGGTCATGGCAGAGGCCAATACAGTGCCATCTCAGGAACTCTGGCTTCTACAGAGGAAACAAGAAAAACTGAACTTTGGACACCCTCCATGTGTGATACTGGTATCCCTGGTACCAGCACCACAAGCATAAGGGGAGGTGCCATGATCCTTCTGGAGTAACATGGGAAAACCCAGGAGAAACTGGGAACTTGGCTGCGTGTGTGGATTCTACCATTTAACACCAGAGTGCTCAGTTCCCTTGAAAAGGCAGGCCTCCTCAGAAAAGAGCATCCCCCTTGGGGATCTGCAGCCCCACACGGAGTAAGAAATGGAGTCAGGGACATCCAGGGTACCCTGGAACAAGGAGCAAGGTCTCGGCTCTCTTTTAGCCAGAAGAGGGAGAAAATTCTGGGAGTCGGGTGCCCTTGGCAACCCCTGCTGAAAATGCAGCCAGTGCTCCTGGCAATTCGGTGATGCCTGGGAGTCTGTGGTCTTAGGCTAAGGACAGAACAGAATGAGATGCTTGGGCATGTTACCTCATAAAGCAACACTTTTATTAATGGCAGCAACTGCCAGAGAAGAAATAATGAACCCAAAAAGTGCCTAAGAACGCAAGTGTTTTAGGCACATATGAAAGCATAATTCAAACCTCGAGAAGACCTGCCTTTGCTGCAAAGCATGGGCTGACTCTTCCATTGTCTCCCTCATTTCAAAACAACTGGTCTTTCACATTTTCAGAAAGGAACAATCAGGAATAGCCCCAGATCTAATCTGCCCCATTAAATTGCTATTAAAGTGAAGATGGAAAAAAGTGCTTTCCTTACATGTGCCTGGAAAGGGAGAGAAGAGGGCAAACATTCACGATGGAGCACTGCTACCACAATTTTAATGGATTAATCCATTCCCAATTAATGGGAATAGAAAATAAGAAATGTGATTCAGAGGGACCAACGAGTTCTCAGTGCTCAAGTTCAGTATATAGTTTCAAGAAAAGTTAAAACACATTTGTCATGGTTGTCAGGTGTCTAATGTAGAGCATTTACTATATTCCTCTGAGCTGCCAACTTACTACCCCAATGACATGTTATATTAGTAAATTTAGTTTGCAAGAGAAGACAGGTAGCAGGCAAAATGTATGCTAGAGTTTTCCTGTAAGGATACAGTAAGATTTTTACAGTGACCGCAAAATAATAATTGAAATTTTGCACTTTATCAGAAAAGCAGGTTTCAGCACCGCAATTAAAAAAACCAAAACAAACAAAGCAGGCACGTGCCTGGGCTCTTACCGGGACTGGTTCAGACCCTGAGCCAGACTGCGTTCCCGAATCCTCTTTTTCATCACTTCATTATAGTCACCATTTTTGAAAATGGGATGAGCAAACCAACCTAGAAAAAACTAAGCCAGGAGATAAGGGAGAAGGATAAATTCTGTATCAAACCCAGAGATACAACCATTACTCCTTCATGCCCTGCTTTATAGGTTCTATCTGAATTATAACGAACAGGCACATGGCGATACCCGGGGATGCCCATATAATGGCAGCAAATTCAATAAGCTTTTATCACTAAAACCATATTCTGTCTCATTTCTGTTGCATACTTGATCAGCCACCAGAAGAGGGTGACACATTTCCTTGCAGCGATGCCTCTGGCTCATCCTTTTCTGTCAGCGAGATGCTGACCAGGGTTCAGGGCATCTCCAGCACCCAGAAAGGGAGTGCCACCATGAGCAAACCCAGAAGCAGCAAGGAGGGCTGTGAGTAGTGTCTTTGTACCTGCAAGAATTGTCTGACAGCATCAACATCCTCCTGTTTGTGGGAGTTCCTTGGTTCTGCCCAGTCAGAGTTGATGGTGATCGAGATTAATCCTCCTTGTTTTGCCCGGTAGGTCTCATTGTAGAGGTGCCAGGCTTCCGCATGGGCCTTTATTAAGTTGTGCCCCACCACGTAGGGGGCTCGCCCTGGCCGAATGGAGACGCCTGCAGAGACAGTAACAGCACAGGCAGTGGGAGCAGCAGCTCCCAGCTCTCTCACTGGCTGCTTCCCAAGTTAACACCCAGGACACCCAGCACTGCCTGCTAGCAAATGAATAAATGTGCAGCACCTGGTGCCCTCAGGCCCAGCCCTGGCCTGAAATCGCTGCCTAGGCAGGGACAGCTGAAGGCACAGCTGCAGTGGGCAGGCTGTGCAGGACCCTGCATTGCCCCCTCCTCCCTCTGCAGCAGGACAGGGGCTGCGAGCCCTGGCAACAAGCTGCTGCCAGTACAGAAAGCTGTGTGTTCCGGCCAGCTCTCATCCCTCCCCTTCCCTTGCCTGAGCTTGGCCCTCGTCCAGACTTAACCCTTCCCCACAGCCCCTGGAGCTGCTCTAGAAATGGGGTCTGCTCCAGGCAACAAGTGTAACCTGCAGGTTGCAGAACAGGAGAGGATTAGAGGAGTGGGAGGAGGATGGGTCCTGGAGGTGACAGGCAAAGTGCAAGAAGGACCTGTTCACCACACCACAGCAGTCCAAACCCCATTTATCCCCGCCACACCATCTTCCTTGCTTTACAAGCCCCTAGCATCTACTCCGCTGCAGCATAAAACAGAGTTGTGCCTTCGGTGCTGTGAAGGCTCTGAGGTTACACCCAGCAGTCTTACCTGGAGCGGCTGTGCCAACGCCATAGCCCAAATATGCAGTGTTGTAGGGTTCATTGAGGGTTATCCAAAATTTCACTTTATCTCCCAGCCTCTGGAAAAGGAGCTCAGCATATTCCTTAAACCTCTGAACTATAGTATCATTCTCCCACCCACCGACATTCTGCAGTGCCTGTGGGAGGTCCCAATGATAGAGAGTTACCTGTGGGGAAAGGCAGAAAGGACTGTATCAGTCACTCTTACTTTCAGAAATAAGGACAGTAACCCAGCCTCATTTATGAATGTAAATAAACTCTGCTTTGATCTGCAGCTTCCTGTTCCTAATGGTGTTTGAGTCTGTAGTGATCACTCGTGCACTCACATAAAATACCTTTTTGCCAGTCTTTTGGTTTCATTAGGACATGGGAAAATGACTCAAACTCTAGGGACTGCCTGATGGAAGATGAAGCTTTTACCACAAACCACCACAGCTTTGTGGTAGCAAGAACTCATCAGTGAAGAACTGCTGCACCTGCACTGACTCTCAGATGAAATACAGTCCAACAGAACATCTGTTTGGCCTGCTCCATCTGTTGGGCCAGCCTGCAGCACTGCCATGAAGGCACAGGTTTGCTCAGGCATGATCTGATGCTTGTGTGGATACTCCTGGATTGCCCCTTGTGTGGTGTGCATACACATCTATGCAGCATTTGGTGCAGCCACGTGCACTCCCTACACGTACCAGGATGGGGGGGGGGGGGGGGGCGGGGGGCAGGGACAGGGACAGCCAGCTGCGGGGAAGCAACAGGTAGAAGCAGAAAAAAGCTACATGTGTCCAAGTCTGTGGGGACAGGTCAGATTCACTCAACAGTGTTGAAAGAGCTGCTGATGCAGTGGTGAGGTCACTGTCCGTTACATGTGACAAACCATGCTGATCACTGGAGCTTCCTGACTTCTGGGAAAAGAATAATGTTACACCCATCTCCAAGAAAGGCACAAGAAGGAGGATCCTGGGAACTACAGGCTGGTCAGCCTCGCCTCAGTACCTGGAAAGATCACTGCATAGGTCCTTGTAGAATCCAATTCCAAGTACATGAGGGATAAGAATGTAATTGGAAACAGCAAACAGTAAGGTTACAGTGATCCTTCTGGGTAGTAACTGCTAGGCTGTCACTACATTCCCAGTTCATTTGCTTATGTAAAAAACATGTTTCCTTGCAGAACACAATGAAAAACAACTTCTTTGTGGAAGAGGGCATGGATGGGAACACATACATGTGCTTTGAACATCAGGCTTGGGTTCTGCTATTTGTTAGTCACCTGAAAGTTACCATTTCTAGTTACCTGAGGCATAATGTTAGCTGCCAGAAGAGCATCAATAAGCCTTTCATAGTAGTTCAGTCCCATTTCGTTGATGTATCTGGTGGTTCCATCTGGGAGAACACGGGACCAGGAGATTGAAAAGCGATAGTGAGACACCTTGAGGCTTTTCAGCATTTCCACATCCTCCTCAATCTTGTGGTAGCTGTCACAAGCTACATCTCCAGTGTCATCATTGCCGATTTTCAAGGGGGTGTGAGCATATCGGTCCCAAATGCTAAGTCCTTTCCCATCGGCTCTCCATCCTCCCTCAATCTGCAATTGAAGATGGGGTGGGGGAGACTGTTAGTAAACCCCAAATTTAGGTCTTGGTTCAGCCTGTTAAGTCTTTTTCGCACCACACAATATTTTGACTTATCAGCTTAAGACTAGAAATAGCAATAGTTTTGCTGTACCCAACTAGTAAGACCTTCTGGGCCTCGAGACAAGTACAATGTCACAGAACAGGCACCGTTTCAGTTCACCTGCTACCCCACGTTGGCTGGACCTTGTGAAGTCCATGCTGCTGTGTCTCAATTCCTGTGGTATAACCATGACCTTAAATATCTCCAAGCTCCTCCCTTTTACAGCAGTTGCTACACTAACCCTCAATTACTGTAAAACCTAATGTTACAAAAGCTGTAGTTGTCTCATCCAAAATGAATTAACTGTCTGCAGAAACTTTAAGAGTCCATCTCAGTTTCCTAACCTGATATGCTGCAGTCGCTACACTCCACCGAAAGTTCTCTGGAAACTCTCCATATAAAAATTCATCTTCTTTTGGCAATGGGATACCATTATTGCGGATGATTTCTGCATAGTACACAGCAGAGCGCTTTGGGGTTCTGGGCCTGTTGGGATTGTCAAAATCAACCCGGTGCAATCCAAATCTTGGCTCATAACCATTCAACCATTCAAAGCTATCCATAAAAGACCAAGCATTGTATCCTTTCAGATTAACACCATCCAATTTGTAAGCTGAAAGACCAGAAACAAATGGAAGAGCATCAGTGGTATAATCACATATTAAATGAACTGCAAGGAATTTACACGCAAGCATATACAGGCTTCTAGCTTCATAAAGCTGGCACTGGTCAACTAAGATCATATAAGAAGACTCTGCATAGTTGGAGGATACAAAGTACAAATGGCCATGCAAAGGAGATCATAAAAAGAGACACTATATTTATATTGTGTTCAGAATATTTAAAGACTGATATCAATCACTTGTAGAAACTACTCTTCAGAGGAATAAAGTAACCAGAAATCTAGGAGAGGAAACACACACCACCACCAGAGTAACAGCGAACACTAGTACCTTTTAAAGCTTCATCAATGTATGTTTTGTAGTAAAATATCCTGGTATTGTCATCAACATCCGATTTGGTCTTTATCCCCACCCCGTTCTTAATGATGTATATTGGGGGATTTCCATATTCTTCTTTGATCCAGTTCAGTAGCCTCCTCATGCCCCAGGCCACAGCCCGATGGTCAGTAATAGCTGAGGGAGGCCAGGAGCTGTCAGTCTTTGCTGAAACTTCCTGGTCATACTCGTAAGAGAAGGGCTTCAACCGGGTCGTTGCATGGGTTACAATTTTGGAGGTGTAGGTGTTGAAGCAGAAAACATCTGCCGTGCCCCTGATGTATTCACGCTCCTCCGCTGTGAAAACTGGTAGGCGAGACGATGGCAGGTCCTGGAGCTCACTCCTGTTCCCAACTTTCCACTTCATGACCTCAGGGTAGTCCCCGTTTTTGAAAATCGGGTGTGTAAACCACCCCACCAAAAACTGCAGGTACCTGTCTGCAGCTTCTACGTGCCTGGGGTCGCTTGGTGTCTTTGGCTCAACCCAGTCAATGTTGGGACACAGGGCAATGACCCCTCCTTGACTCGCTCTGTACTTGTCATCGTACGTGTGGTAGACCCTGGCATGAGCTTTCAGTAAGATGTGGGCAACCCTGTAGGGAGCACTGCCAGGGTCATTGACGTTGGGTGGAAATGTCCCAGTGCCATAGCCAGCCCAGGCAATGACTTGGGGTTCATTGAACGTAATCCAGAACTTCACCCTGTCACCAAAGGTCTGGAAACAGAAATCCGCAAAACTATCAAACAGGTCGATCAGCGCGCTGCTCTCCCAGCCACCAATGTCCTGGAGAGCTTGTGGCAGGTCCCAGTGGTAGAGAGTGACGATTGGAGTGACGTTGTTTGCAACCAGTCCATCAATGAGGTGGTTATAGTAGTCAACTCCATGGCTATTTATTGAGTTGTTCCTTCCACTGGGGAAAATTCGAGACCAGGACAGAGAGAAACCATAGTTCTTTACCCCTAAGGCTCTCAGCAGGTAAATATCCTCCTCTACCTTGTTGTAGCTATCACAAGCTACATCTCCATTATCATTATTCTTTATATTCCCTGGGACATGGGTGAAGTTATCCCAAATGCTGGGTCCTTTGCCATCAGCATTCCAACCTCCCTCTACCTGGTAGGCAGAAGAAGACACACCCCATGTAAAGTCCTCTGGGAATGTCCCATAAAAGTACATGTCCCTTTCAAAATCTGTTTGGGATGAAAACTTCTGCCAGACGACTTTTGCCTTGGAGGGAACTTCTGATGCTGGTAAACTGGGCAGCTTTGATGGCACAGGTAGGTCAAACACCACTGGTGTAGAAAATCTGTCCAAGACTTCAGGTGGGAAACCATTTTTTTCAATAACGCTGGAATAGAAATAAGCAGATGCCCTGGGAGTCCTTGGTCTATTGCCATCTCCAAAATCCACGTGATGCAGCCCAAATTTTAGGCTGTACCCTGCCGGGCCTTCAAAGCCATCAACCAGGGATCGAGCCACATATGACCGAACATCAACTGTGTCTAGTTTCACCGCTGTCACAGAAACAGTACAAGACACTGTCATTCATTGGAACAACTTCTGAACACAGCACAACACAACACAACACAAGCTCCACAACTGAGGGTACAAGTGTGATAAGTCAAACATATACAAATGGTCTTTTAGGCAAAAAAACCCCAAACAATTAGAGTATCTGGTAAGAAAAGCAGTCAGCTCCACAACAGGAGCTGGTCTAATGCTTAGTGATAAAAATGCATGAGAAAAGAGGTATTAGTGTACAGGACACTTACGCCACTGGTATCCCTTTCCCTGTGTTCTTGTTTTCAAGCACATTTCATCAACTCAGGTATATGGTGCACTTTTAAATTTAATACTACAGTTAAACTGAAACAAGCCTATTTAGTGCTTGCCTATCTTCCCTGAGCACAGGAGAGTTTCTTTTAGCAGAACAGCAGAGGCAAGTCCAGCGTCCTTCCTCACACTGCCTACAAAAAAGTACTATCTCTCTCTCATTCCAGAAAAGTTCACTTTCCATATGCAGTCCATCTTCTTTACTTCTGCTGAGGCATACCAGCAATGCTAAATTGTGTTTTCCATAGCTCTGCTTAAGACTTCTATCAGTATGTTGAGAACTAGGTCAAGAAGATCAAATGCTGTACACTGATCACCAACCTTTTTAATATAGCATATTTAATAAAGTTTTCCTGACAGCATGGATTTGTGTATCTCAAGACAGTATCAGTGAAATTTCTATTTGAAATCTCAAATCTCTACACCTGCCCGGAAGTCCAGTTTACTAAGATTATTTCGACAGCAACTGATACAGTTTTCCAAGATACAAGCACACCTTGAACCTTGCTCAAAAACGATTGATATATAAATATCTCCCCAAAAATTCTAACCTGAAATGATACAGGATGCTCTCAGGTAGATCTGCTTAATCAGTAAAGACAGTTCAGTCCTGATCTACGAGATGTCACCAGGCAAGAGCCTGTCTACAGGGAAATCTTCTTCAGCAGAACTGAAGTATATGAACACGGTTGTCACACAGGGACTGATGTTTAGGGTCCAGGCTACATTAATCCATATATATGAAGCACATATGTGGTCACACTAGATACACAATAGGCAGCTGACCTCGCATCACTACACAAGTGGCAATATTTTGAAGTTACCCACCATGGAAGGAATAGAATAACTATTTGACATTATTAAAAAAAAAATAAAATTCTCCATACCTTTTAGAGCTTCATTGATGTACCGGTGGAAATAATCCACTCGCACAGTGTCATTAATAAGATCCCCTCCATCTTCCGTTGGCATACCATTTCCTGCTATGTAAATTGGGATCTTTGTCCCTGTATATTCCTGGGACACAAACTTCAGCAGCCTTCTTAATCCCCAAGGGACCACATGGATCCAAGAAGAGGCAGTCTGTGGCCAAGAAGGATCTACATGCAAGGAGAAGTTCCCGATGCTCTCGTAGCCTGGTGTGCAGGTCCCATTAGTCATGGCACTGACCAGGTAGGAAGTGTAATGGGAAAGACCAAAAAAATCTGCAGTCCCTTTCACCCAGGACTTCTCCTGCTCTGTAAACAGAGGCAGCTGTGCAACTGTTGTGGAGCACTGCTGGTTTACTTCCTGGATCTGAGCCTTCAGGATATCTGGGTAATCCCCATTAACAAATACAGGGTGAGCAAACCAGCCAAGCATGAACTGCAGGTACCTCTCAGATGCCCTCACGTCCTCAGGGTTGGTTGGAGTCTTGGGTTCAGCCCAATCCGAGTTCAGAACCAGCCCCACCTTTCCCAGTTGCTGAGAACGGTATTTGTCATTATACAGGTGCCAGACCTTGGCATGAGCCTTGAGAATTGTGTGAGCCACCTGTGGGCAGAAAGCACAGGAATATGCGTCACACTGTTTTGCACAAGGAATCTTAAGATTATTGCCACGTGAGAATGTCATCTCCATTCAAAAGAAGAAACCTTGACCAAACAAATAAACATAGCCAGAGACTGCAGTAGGTTTTGGAATAAGCAGAAAAATCTGGCTATCCATCAACACCAGCTTTCAGAATAGAAACATAAAATCAAAACATCTAGCATCCATTAACTAACCCATTTTTGGCAGGTATCATAAATCCAACAAGCTTATAGTTGTCTCAAGAGGCCACATTAGTCTTGAACATAAAGTATGGAACCATCACAGGAAAAACAACAGTGACAGCAGCTGCAGGATCCTAGTTATTCCCATGTCCCTACCTTGTAAGATGCTACTCCTGGGTCAACGATTCCTGGAGGATGCTCTCCGGTGCCATAGCCAGCGTAGCTGATAACCCAAGGCTCATGGAAAGTAATCCAGAGCTTGACTCGATCCCCAAAAGTGGAAAAGCAGAAGTCGGCATAGTTTACAAAAGCATCTATAATACTGTCATTCTGCCAGCCACCAAGAACCTGAAGAGCTTGTGGGAGGTCCCAGTGGAACAGAGTCACCATGGGCTCAATGTTAGACTCTAGCAACCGATTAATTAATTGGTTGTAATAATCAACACCCTTGGAGTTGACGGTCTCGGTGGTGCCAGCAGGGAAAATTCTAGGCCAGGATACAGAAAATTTGTACAATTGGGGATGAAGACCCCTAAGCAGGTAAACGTCATAGCTGGTTTTATAGTAGCTGTCACATGCCATGTCTGCTGTTTGGTTCATGTAGACATGGCCTGCGTGTCCAAAGTGGTCCCAGATGCTCTCTCCTTTCCCATCCTCTGCCCAAGCTCCTTCGATGTTGAAGGCACCTGTGGATATGCCCCAGAGGAAGCCACCTGGGAAAACATCTTGCAGAAGAGAATCTCTCTCCCATTCAGACTGTTGAGCAAATGTTTCCCAAACTGTCTGATAGGACGAGCGAGGGGCAAGAATGGCATCTGGGTTCTCTTGTAGAGTATTTGTTTTGCTGGAAATAGAATAAAAAGAAGTTAAAGGTGGATGCCAGTGCCACAGAACTTGCAAACATGAAGGATAAAAGAATCGTTTGCTTCCCATTCAGCTCACATAAGCCATTTAGGGAACAGTTTCTTTGTAATTGATCAAATCAGCCTTCTGCCACCCAGCTAGCAGACGCAGGTGGAGTGCAGTGAGCTAACCGCAGAGCGGCTCCAGAGCTATATATCTAATGCATTTCTTTACAGGTAGATTCTCATCATTCATTACAGCTACACCAAAGGTGCAAACAAAATCCTTGCAGTGTGTAGCGATTTCACATGCTACAACTGCTCTCATGAATTCCCATGGGATAAGCTAAAACTAATTAATCCTACTTCTGTAATCCTTAGCATCTCCCTGCACAATGACATCTCCTACATTTCTGTAGGCTCAACTGGCCTCTCCCCTAACAAAGTCTCTGTTTATTTATTTAATTAATTAATTTAAACTATTTTGTTCTTGAAAAGGGCAGAAGGCTTGGAAATGTACTTGTTACTATTGGCTTCAAGGTGCAATTTGGGTAACCAAGGACAAGGAAGCGTGGAAGAGGATTACGTTACCCGTAATAGTAGGATAGAGGATTGCCTGCAATAGCAAGAGACAGGGCTCAGCAGAAAGGCATTCCTTTCCAGTCCTTTCAGCAATTAACAGCAGCCTTCACCATTAAAACTGCCTTGTGTCTGCCTGCACATAGGTTTCCAGAGAATACCATTTTGTTATAGTATCTGATTATATACAGGATAAAACCTGTACCTTAACACTTGAGATGATGAGAAGTCCAAGAACTCGTTAACATCATACCCAATTGTACGTGTCTCTTCTTTATTAATAGCTGAAAACACAGAAATGGTAAGTGATGGACTCAGTCACAGATACTATGGACTGCATGACAGTACTTGTACACACAATTACCCTGTAGAAAGAAGGTGTTTTTCATAACTAATAGCTATTTTTCCTCAGATCAAATATGATGGGGTTTTATTAGACATTTACAATTTCATGTTAACAAATGATCATAGAATCATTTAGGTTGCAAAAGACCTTTAAGATCATCAAGTTCAACTGTAAACCTAACACTGCCAAGCTCACCACTAAACCATGTCCCTAAGCACCACATCTACATGTCTTTTAAATACCTCCAGGGATGGTAACTCCACCACTTCCCTGGATAGCCTGTTCCAGTGCTTGACAACCCTTTCAGTGAAGAAATTTTTCCTAATGTCCAATCTAAACCTCCCCTGGGGCAACTTGAAGCTGATTAAAGTTATGAAAAGCTTTGAGGAAGATTTCCTGCTTCCCCTCCCTCAACACTCACCATCTACTCTTAGTTTTCCAAGAAGGCTATGAAAGAAACCATGAAGTTATTTCATCTAATAGCAGTGGTCTGGACTGGACATTTTGAATTTCCTCTATAATTTGCCATGCAGAGCTTAGCTAAAAAACTCTTCTTGAAACATGTCACTCACCTGTGACAATGGCAGCTACTGGTATGAAGGGATTGTCTTCCGTGGAACCACAATCAAGGAACTTTAGACTAAAAACCAAGATCTCTACGTCCTTCCAGACATTCTGCAAAACCAGAAGTCAGACTTGTATGAAAAGAAGCATCAGCCAGCTAGTAGAACCATGCTCTTCACATTTGTTGCTTTTAACACAGAGTAGGAAATACCTAGAAGACTGAGAATGGGTGATACATTTCCTCAAAGTTAAATTCATAGATCAACAGAGTAAGCATTAAATACCACCCTCTGTTTTTCTCTGATCCAAAAAAAGCCCGCAGCAAATCAAAGCATAAACCTCAGAAACTTTTAGTGTTCAACCTGTCATTGAAAAAGCACAAGGAACTATGCCCTTTTTTGCACACTTACATGGGAAGAATCTGTTGCCACAAATGGTCCACTCCAGATTTTTAGAGTAACTGCAGCACACTGGGACCCTAAAGAGAGCAAGTCTCATGGGTAGCTCCTTATTCTGCTACTCAGTTGCTGGATGACTCTTGTCTTGTGGACTTTAAGAATGCAGTTCACTGCCAGAGGTTTAGCATCAGGTACCTGTCCCTAGCATCACTGGTATTGTCACTGCTGCGTGACCTAACCCTTTCACAAACTCATCCTCATTAACATTTCTAGCACTGCCTTGACTGATAAGGAGTTGTAAAGTTTGGTAGCACCATTGCAGAACCCACGCTAGAATAAAACACTGTCTTCTGGCATATAGGTATTAGCCTAACAGTTTATGAAAAACTTAGGATGTGAGAGGCGAGGTTTTTCAGTCCTGGACAAAAGAATTACGCAATTCTAGTCATTAATGCATCAATAATGAGCACTGACCAAGATGATCCTTTCCAGCACTTTTGAGCACCTGTTCTTAAGTCAGACTTACAACAGAGAAGTGAACACACTATGCAGCTATTTCCTAGCGTAGCTGTTGTCTGAGCTCTAGCAGCAAACCACAACTGTTTAGACAAGCATCAAGAAACATTAAATTCTCCTTCTATTTCTGGTCTGTTATCTGCTGCTAAAATTTAACACTGTGCATAATGTTACCTGGAATTCATTCAACTTCCTGTAGAAATCCGTTTCATTTCTGCAATAGTACTGAAGGCTGAGAGACAGAAAATCTACCGAATTCTGGAAACAAGAAAAGGAAAAGAATCACCCTGGAGTAAAATGTATTTTTTGCAAATAGTACATTAAAAACATACAAAATTGTGGAAGTGCATTGCTGCAGTAAGAAGCTATACAGCTATATGGGAGCCCTGGGCAATATAATGAGTACAAACTGGATACTGTATGGGAAGATGCATTTTGTATCTCTCCTCCTAAACAAAGTAAAATTTAAACAGCTAAATGAAATTCTAGGAGTATTTTATTAATTTAATATTGATGATTTACATTTGATTTTTTAATTAGTAAGACTGTCTACGATTAACCACACAGAGAAACCTTTGCAACTACGCCATTCAGGCAGGCCTTATCAATAATTCTTTGGGGAAAGTCCACTTCAGAAATCTTTAATCATTCCAAACAACAAGCGTTATCCCACCAGATATCATCAAGTTCAAGGGAATAGATTGTATTCTCTCATTAAATCAGCTGATGAAGCTGGAAACAACCTGATAAGCTTCCAGGTTTTTTTGCAGTCCAAGGTTTGGTCCTAGTTTAGTCAGCTTATCTAATACAACATCTTTCCTCTCCCTACAAACCACACCTTGCTTATATCCTTGAAATGTCATGCCTACAACACTGCCTACCTATTACTAAATTTTGAAGGATCGTGAATACAAGCAAAAAAACCTGCATTATCATTTGTCCACTGTATCCTACATCAACATCCTCTATGTGAAGACAACTACTAACCGAGTTTGGTCTTTATAGAAAGGATGTCATCATCTTTGTAGAGATTATGTTCTTATGTCGTGCCATCCCTGGGTAACTAGATCAATTCTAGCACGGCTCTCTGTGTTTTAACATAATAAGCAGATTTTTTTTTTAATTAGCAGCTATTTAAAATTAAATATCCATTTCTTTGATGGTCCATTAAGTAGACTTGCAAAGAAAGTTACAATGGGTACACTTTTTGCAGAAACCTTGTCATTTAAGCATGTATATTGCTAAAATTGCCAATTGTGAGAGTAAATATGTCTCCGTATTTCTTAATCAATGCTCACTAGCCAAGAAAGGATGGTGCAGTCATTTTCAAAATCAGAGAGCTTCATGTGATCAGACTAACCAATTGACTAATTTGATAAATTTTACTTAATTGGTCAACTTGCTAAAATTGTATTTAACTTGCAACAATTCACTTGATCCTGTACATTAAAATCAAGTTAAATTGAATCAAATTTATATAGTTTTGGAAATAATTTCTGTTAAGGTGTTACCTGAATTGAAATTGAAAGCAATTCTGATAAAGCGCTATCCAAGACATGATCCATTCCTAAAGCAATGGACAGCTTTCCACCTTTGGGGAGAAAAAAAAAAAAAAAAAAAAAAAAAGGCAGTCTATTGGTAGTATGCTAAGGACAAAGAAAAAATTTCAGTTCACTGCAGTCATTTTAAAACCAGTTGGAAATTTTTGAAGATGTGGAACATCAGACAGTGCCCTAGGTAGCTGATTTCAGAATACCCACTACAAATTCAACAGAGAGTTGAAGGTGACAGACTTCAACAAGTTTTTGTCAATAAATCTTTTCTTATCATGACTGCTCATAAACATCTTAGCACTGTTGCTTGCAGGAAGGTGAAGGTGGATCTGAATACAGCTGTTCAGTGGGTCCATGCATAATAACAAGCAATATCTTCAATTTTCATGCCTTTGTGGTGATTCTAAACTGGTTATTTTTAAAATGCATTCAGTGCTGGATGCTGCTGAGATGCTGGGAACTTGGGAGGGGACAGGTGATGTGGGAGGGAAGCTGGGCAATTTCTAAGGGCTATCGCCAAATAGCATGAACTGTACTGCAAAGTATTCCTCACAAATGCAAGACTTAAAAATAAGTTCATTTAAAAAGTGGAAAAAAACAATGACTCAGCCAGCTCTACTGGTTGTCTGCCTGGGACAGAAAAACTTCAAGCCCAAGGAAGACAGCTGTTTAGAAAACCCCAGATACC
This sequence comes from Falco punctatus, assembly GCF_963210335.1. Taxonomy (NCBI): domain Eukaryota; kingdom Metazoa; phylum Chordata; class Aves; order Falconiformes; family Falconidae; genus Falco; species Falco punctatus. Next base: position 36,140,043 of record NC_137588.1, read on the forward strand.
CATCACAGAAGACGCGAAATTCTCTTGTTCTGTTTAACACAGGCAGAGGTAAGATTTAATTACTTTAAAACCCCAGTGTCTGCAATGAGGAAAGCCAAATAAAGGACACTGCAGACATCCTCATACTATTACTATCTCACAGAAGATTTCCTGAGCCTTGCTTCTTCATGTTTTGAGGCAAGTTTCAGGAATTTTTAAGTCTTTCCTCTGTGGGTCAGGAAGAAGTACACAAAAATACATTATTATCTACAAAATAGCTTGATTATTATGACTTTGTCATTACAAACAGATTAAACAGAATAAGGCTACATTTGAGTAGTTTTAAAGTAATTTGTAGTTTATAATTTTCATTTTACACTAAACAGTATTTTGACCCTTTTAAATTAACTTTTAAAAGTTAAATAAACACATTTCTCTTTGATTAAATGAGGTGTCATTTTAAACCATGATCAGTTTTGTTTAAGTGGATTTTGTCAACACATTTGCAAAGCTGTCCACCTTTTCAGTGGAAGGCTGATAGCTGAATTTGACCTGATTCTTCAAGCTAGATCTTGGGAACACATCATGACTTAATGAAAAAGCCTGCACCTATCATACATAAGGGATTATAGCACAGCCACTGACTGATGGCGTGATCTTCCTCTCTTAGCTGAAATGGTAGCAAACGCAATCCTGGTTTTTCAATGACACTGAAATAAGTAATAAGGCTTTAAAAAGTAGGTGACTGAACTGGAATCAAAAGATTATTCGTAAGTCTCAGTCCCACTTTCATTATACCACACATTTAAGGTTTGATATATGAATAGTATGAGACCATAGTTCATCAGGGGTATCTGCTGATCTTTAAATTAAGAGCACATGGACAACAGCCGTTAGAGAAAAAGCATATAAAAGTATTATAACGTTTGGTTTTCAAGTACTAGTTTCTACGGCTCAGATTAACTGGAAGCTATTTAATACTTCCCTGATGCTTAAAAGATTAAACATAACTATACACACATACACATATATATTATCCCCAACTATTTTGGTTATCATTTCAAGTAAAATTCAATTACCCATAAATTATAAAATAATTATTGAAATAATGGATTTGAAGGAACTTGTTACTCGAGGATTCCTAGGTAATTCTGAGAGCATCGACAGCATATTCACAGAGATTGTGTGAAGCAGCTGCCATTTAACCCCATCACAAAATAGTTGTGAAAAAGTCACGTTAAAAAAATCCCTCTTCCCATTCTCCTTACCCACTGGTGCGTATTTCTCATGGTAGACAGCATAAGCTCTTTCATGAGCGGCAGCCAGGGCCTGGGCTTGGTCCCGGGGGTCATCATAAGGCAGGCTTTTAAGGACCTCCGGCAGGTCACTGAAGCTGAGCCACACGTCGACCAGGTCTCCAAAAACATGGAAGCTGAACTCTGCGTATTCCACAAAAAGGTCAGCAAAAGCGTTGGCTTTCCCACCCACAGCCTGCACAGCCACAGTGCCAGGGACACGCTGGTGATGCAGAACTGCCACTGGCCTGAGGCCTGCAGCAATCAGGGTCTTGAGCAGCTCCTGGTAGCACCGCACTTGAGCTTCAGCCGGCTTCCTGGCATTCCCTTCTGGAAGAACGCGTGCCCATGGCAGGAAGATCTTGTAATGAGTCACTCCAATCTCACGAAGGTGGGAGAAGTACTGGGGCAGTTCAGAAGCCACAAGATCTTGTTGGCACAGGTAATCATGGGCTTCAGTCACGGCAGGGCCCTGATCTTCCTCAGAGAGGACTTGGTCCTGCAGATACAATCTAGTCACTAGCTCGCTGGGTAGAGGTCCAGCAATGGCGATAAAATTCTGAGCAAATTCTCCCTCTATCCCAAGACTGGGAGAAACTAACAGAAAGAAGATGACTGTCTTACAAACTGGCTCCATTGCTGGAGCTGCTTCAGAAACTGTTATTCCACACTACTTATATTACAGTAGAAGTAATATTTAACTGAAATTATCTGTTGAACAGATAAACGTTCCCAGCGCTAGCTGGCACTGGAATGATAATGACTCGGGACTTTCTATCAATAGATGAACAGACAAATGAATACAAAAAAACACTGTCAAACAATTAGTTGGACAAAGGTCACATGGAAACATTTTCTGAGACACTCAGGTTCCCTTTTATGCTTGAACATCAACTGACATTTACTGATGCTGCCTCCATTTCAGAGAAGGACAAAATAAGTAAGACAATGCTTTTCATCTCCTCTTGGCCTTTTTTGGCTTAAGGGGCATCCCAGCACAGCTCTGGATGCAGAAAGTAACAACAGCAGTTACTTGCACTGCTGAGACTGGATGCCACCATGGCTCAGGGTAGGCTCAGGGTACGCAGGACAGCAAGAGGCACTAATTTTGTGCTCGAATCCTTGGGTGCATAAAGGAAATCTGACATGTGGCATCTTACCCACTTAGAAAAATGGCTATTATGTGAATTCAGGCAGCAGCACGTGTTCTTATGCCAAATAACATCAAGAAATTTGAATATCGTATTCATAATATGAATAATTGCCAAAATGCTCCCTCCTTCAGCCTTGAAAACACGTGCTCTCTCAGCAGGGTGGACACACACAGATCACCTACCTGAACTGCTGCAGGGAGGAGGTAATTTTCCTACATTCAAATACAGCAAAACCAAAGAGCTAAAAACATCTGCTGCCTGAATACAGAACATGATTAAATCAACTAAACATAAAGTTCTACGTAACCATATTGAAAAGTCAGTTCAAGCTCTGAATTTATTACTTTTAACAACCAGCTTTTTGTCTAACACATACCTGGAATCATCTGGGCAATTTATTGCTCTGTCAAGCAGTATTATCTGTAAATTACAGTAGACATCTCTCAACACTCAACATTACTCAAAAAGCCAATTTTATAGCTTATACAGGGATTGTAATTTGTGTACTTTGACCCCGTTTGACTCCCAGGTGACTCTGTTTTTTAGGAAGCCTTGAAAAACTTGCTGAAGGACTGTGCTTACTGTTCTGAACAGCGAGATGTGCTCTCCTCCTCGCCCCCCCCCCCCTCCATGTTTGAATAACAAGTTGGAATAGAAACTTCAAGAGCCCCACCTACTGATGATTTTTCAGTAAAGCAGCATTAATTCAGAAACAGAACACCCCTCATAGCCTATGAAGCATTCAGAACTGGGGAAAGAGAAGGCGAAAAATACTTTCTCCCATGTATAGAATATTTATTGTCAAAGATTTAGGGGAGGAGAGGGGGAAACACATAATGTGGTATAAACATCTTCCTGTCCTTTTGAAATTAAGTGAACAATACAGAATAACGTGCAACTGTTGCTGCAGGTGAGTGACAATTTTTAATGAAATGTCGCATTTGCCAAGATGCAGTTTACAAAATGAATTAGTAGAAAGAAGTTACTGCAGTTACAGTTGGTAAGTTAGCACCCAGTGATGGGTCGTGGTGACAAGTATTTATGATTCCTTTCATTCCTTAAATGTAACTATTCCCTTTAACGATATATGCTTAATTAGACTAAGGCATCTCTCTCCAAAGCTCAGGGAGACTACCAGGAAAGAGATGCCTATCTTACAAACCACCTCCTTTTCTGGACCTGCTTCAGAAACAGTTATTTCACACTACTTAAAATACTGAGTTTTGATATCTTTCATGCTATTAAAAATGTCAGCCTGATACCAGCACCTAAGAAACAAGACAAATATTCAGATATTTTTAATTCTTAATAGAGTATTTAATAACCCCATAGCATACAGCAAATAACTGAAAGCAATAGAAACTCGAGTAAAATTTTCTTATAGAAAAATCTACCAGCAAGTTTACAAATAGAGACTTAAAAATCCCTCACAACTGACGGCAGTTTTCAATTCACTTACAAGTCATTCATCAAGATGGGGGTTTCTGACCTCCTGCCCTAGAGCCTTGCTTTGGGCTTGGCTATTTTCAATTTTCTATTTTACATATGCAACAGAAGCATACACATCTTCAGTCCATCTAAAAAGAAAAAGCAGCAATCAGTTTCTCATTATCTGTTACTAGAAGTTGAAAAAAGTTTTTGAAAAACAGCATCTCTCACAGAGGAAATTTATTCTTTAAAGACATGAAATACCTAGATCACTATTTTTTCAGCCTCAAAGCATAGGCATAGAAAATAGCACTTCCACATAGGAGTGACAACAAACCCACCTCCAGACAGCTCCAGATATTTAATGGTTTTTTATTTAAAAACCTACAGCATAAGGCACTGCTAAATACAACAGAAGAACAATGAAAAATTCCTTTCATTTAAAACAAGCATCTACATAGCTTGATGCTGAAAACGGCTATTGGATTATTCTCTTCTGCATCTGGATGATGGCACTGAAACCCAGAATTAATAACAAAAGTAATACATGTGTGTCATTTCTTTAAAGAACTTCCCCGTTTAAAAACTCTGTGTAAATGAGCCATCATGTATTACTAACAGCAGATTGGTGCATTCCACAGTAAAGAGTTCAGAGGAATTTAAGACATTAGCTATAGAGCAACCCTTGCCAGAAAAGAATGCATTTTCCAACATGTAACTAGTCAGCTGTACAATCCAGTTCTCAGCCCTTAGTCTTCCAGCAGATAGTTGGGGTTGACAACCAGGTATGGATCTTCATCAAAAGTCTCCTCTTCTTTGGACCCTCTCAGTCCTGACTGGGACAGTTCTATCAGAATGTGGTCCTGCAACAGACAAAAAATTGTATTCAAACAAGAACAGAAGGATTTATTTGTACTTTTTGAAAGGTGCCTCCTTTTTGTACTGGTACCACCTCTTATTGATGAATCATTTAACCCTTTTAACTGTGAACTCCCTCTTTAACAGGCTCCTAATATTAACAATTACATTCAGTAGAAATCTCTTATTTGTTGTATGCTTTCTGGGAACACTTCAATCTAGTGGGTTTGTACCTTTTAATGTCTTTTATATTTTCATATTTTTTTCCTCCAAACTGCCCTAGTGCCCCCCTGACTTAAAGCTATGAATGAAGTGTTGTTTGTATTTCCGTCTCCTCATGTATAACTAACATTACAAAAAAATCATTTACACTTCTATAGGGACATAATATGGTACTGTGAGCTTATATATAACCCTTAATTAATTTCAGAGTTTTCTCTATAATGATTTTTAACAGGTATTAAACAAAGGTGGCCTTTATACTGCATAGTCAATAACATGGAAGCACAAAACATATTTCTCAAATTAGGAATGTATTCCATAAAAAAATGAATCATTGCATTGTGTAAATTAAAAACCTTTTTCACTATCCACAAATCTCTATACATACATAATGCGTAAGTCGGTGAATGACTCTCTCTATGATCTTCTTTTTATTTATTAGGTCTTCTTCAGATTCTATTTCAGATTCAATTTCCTTTAGATACCAGTTAATAAGTTCACTCCTCTTTAATGATGAATCGTCCTCTTCTGCAAAGAAAATAATTTGCATAAACACAGTAACATTAAGATACTGTTCTAACCACAAGAGAAAAGGATTTGTATGTTAACATTTACAATGCCGAAGAGAGAAACGTGCTTTTTGAGACGTTTAAGAAACATCAGACTTTATTCTGTTTCTTAAGCATCATGTTTTGTACAGAAGGCTGTTGTATCAGGATTTAATTGGAGGTATTTAGATTGAGCACTGAAGCTCCTCAGTTCTATGCATCCAAGTGGCTTTACTGTAGTCTCCACACCCTCCCAAAGACTCCGTCCCACTGGTATATGCTATGAAACAACTGCTGCATTTCATTACAGAAGTAGCCTCATGGCAACTGAAATATTTATTCACCCCGTGAAATGAAGAAGCCATTTGGCACATACTGGTTAAGTATATACTTTGGGTTGTGGCTGCTGACATATGTTAAAGCTCTTGCTACAGTTTTCATTGCTGCTGACTCTTCCAGCTGGGTTAAACCAACACATACTACAAATCCTTTCCTGGATCTGCTTTGTTGACACGTTCCTTTGCTTACCAGGTTTTGACAAATGGCTAAGATATCACAGCCAGAAAGTCCAAGGAGTCATGCTTATATCATCAGATGTAGTAAGACCACACGTGTACAGGTTCACACCTGACCTAACAAGTTTCAAGTCTCAGCAGGAGTGAAAATCCCAAATGCAACAGCATGAGACGTAGTAACAGTGAGTCCCTGAATTCAGGGTCTACCACCCTTTTAATAAATTTCTTACCTTCCTCTGCTTTCCTGAGGTGCAGCACCAAGAGATTAGAAATGCGGCGATACTCAGAGAAGCCCAGTCTAAGAGAAGCTTTGGGTGCAGCATCCTTGCCCATGTCCTCAGAATGACCATTGATTCCATTTACAAGACCACCAACCACAGCTGGAGCTTCTGCCTCACCTGTTTGGACACATGCCCTGGTTTAATACTGTAACATCTTTAAACGGCTTAATTCTCTGAGCCACTGAAAAGCGTTGCATTGACCAACCAGATGAGTGGTCCCACAAAGAGGCTGAAGAAGCAAGAGAGTTAAGTACAGGAGTCAAGATTCCTAGTCCTTAGTAGATAAGAAATAGGTGAGAAACTGAAGAGAAGCATATACTCAAACAGGATAAGTTGTAAGCCTAGAAGTACTTTCCCCTTTGAAAAAATTCTCTGCAAGTAATTTACCATTGACTCCATCCTGGTCCTCTTGATCCCCCATTTGCTGTTCATCGTCTTGGTCTAAATTGATGTCAGGAGTCTCAACTCTAATGATGGACTTATTTAAAAGCCTGAAAGCTTCTTTCACATGTTTTGGGTGAACCTGATTTGAAAAAAGATGTATTAAATAGGCACAGTGGCTCTTCTAGTGTTAAAAAGCTTTCCCCCCCCCCCCCCCCCCCCAATAGCTCCAGAAACACAGCTCTGACTCTGACAGTGGGCCTTTCTAACCATCTCACCTAATTAATCCTGAACAGTATATCCTCTGCAAATCAAATTATATCCCACTACAAGTACTCTGAGTTCACAGAAGGTTATGGAGGGAATAAGCAGCCTGATGAATCTTTCAGGCTTAAGCGATCATGTGCAGTCGATAAAATTTTTTACTTAAGCCAAGAACATTTTGAAGAAAGATCAGTGGAGCAAAAAACATGAAAGAAATGGGTCTGAACAGAAACAATACAAAAAAACTCATGTGATTAATGAGACTCTCCTCCAGAGTTGAAAAGCAAAAACTGGAAAAATAATCTCTAGCTGAGCCGTAACCTTAAAGCTATCCGTTTCTTTGTAAGCTGAATTTAATTAAAAAGAACCCAATGGGTGTCCTTATACAACCAGCGAGCAAGCTTCTATCACCGCACATGTCACATAACCCCTAATCAACATTTCAAAAGGCCTGCTGAGTTTTAAAGCAGACTAGATGGATAGTAGTCATACTAGTTAATACACACAACGCGATACACATTTCAACATTTGTTGACAGGAGGAGAAGCTCAGATCACAAATACAGGTTCTTTTAGGGAGGTTCAGATACTTTGATGAACTTTGGCTTCTTAGATTGCAGGTGTAAGAGAGCTGTGAGAGATTACAAACTACACAAGATGAGGAGACACACTACCAACAGCCCTGGATGATACGAACAGATGATTGTTCTTCCTATTTGTCATAATTTGACAGTAATGGGCTGAGAGTGCTGATACAACTGTAACGTAAAAAGATGCCATGTTCTCAGTTTGGACCAGCTGATCTCAGTTTTAAAAGACATACCTTAAACAGTTTATCTGGCATACAAATTCAGACCAAGCATGACCACATGACAAGTGAAAATACGATCCAAGCTCTCCTCCTCACCCACGGGATTTAGGTATGTACAGTATCACAGTCAAATAGCAAAGCCAAAACTCCCACAACATTTATATAAACAAACTTCCATCAAAAACCTGATACCTCATCACAGCAATGCATACGGGCCATAGCTTCAGACAGACGAATCATGCTTTCCAACTGCCGCACTGTGATTCTCCAGGATGACTTTGTTGCGCCAGAGCCATCGCGCTGCCGTAGTCGTTTATACTGCTCCACTATGAAGTCCTCAGACTCCTTAGATATCTTTGTGACAGCAGACAGTATGACAATGTCATGTTAGAAGTATTAAAGTTCATTCTTTTTGCATTAGATTGGCAGTTCCCAGACTTTTCTGTACTAGCTACTGCTTTTCTCTGAAATAGTCTATGCTACACACATACTACACATAAACATAATGGCGATCATATTATGTTAAAATTATATTGTAATAATAATTACAGTAACAACGATATTAGAATAAGTACATTGACACATTATTTTACAGCAGATTTTTGATAATATCTATTTTTCCATTCCACTGACTTGCTTACAGGCATCATTCATGTCTGCCTCTACTAGACTGTTCCATGTTTATTTACCTTTCATTCTGCATGCAAACACACACACAGGTGTATGCTCAATACACTAACATTGACAACAGCTTTGTGTGCATGCTTTTTAGCCTGAGTCTATCTGCACATACAGAGATCCAGCCAGAAAAAAAACTCGCGACATAGAAAAGAAGTGGGAGTTTTCAAAACTCTGTAAGGGAGGGTAACTCCTTCCATTTGAGAAGAACTGCATTAGAAGTAGTTCTGAAAAATCTAATGCACAGCCCATCCAAGCTGCTACTTGGATTGACCACAAAAATTTGTACTTAGAGCAGTTTCCCATGTTCTGTATTTTACCACAAAGAAATATTGAGGAACAATATCCTTTTAAAATAAAGACAAACTGTTTGATTAACCTATGTCAATAAAAGACAAAAATCTCTGCAGTGTTGAATAACCCATGCCCTTGAGGTATGAGAAAGCTAGGAAACGACCCCTCAGTCATTCCAGACAGAGGTTAAGAACTGCAACCAGAGCAGTTGGTGATTATAACAACTACTGATTCTAACAGTCTCAGCTCGACTGGCTGGGTTTCTGGAATTAAAAAAAAAAAAAAAAAAAACGAAACAAAACACACACAAAGAGAGTACATGGTTCCAAATGATGTCATTTTCTAGGTAACTGAGTTTACAGCTCCTTTCTTGAGAGAACACTACACTAAGTGTCTTTGCATTTGCCGGAAAAAAAGCACGCTACAAAGCAACTGTTCCATTGGACCTCCTCATACAGAACTACTCATACAGGAAAGCAGAATTACCTTTGGTTTAAACTGTCTTGCAAACAGCAGATACCTTCTGATATCATCCAATGAATAGACACGATCAACAGATTCTTCTACTCTGGAATGCAGATCCACTATGCGTCTGGCAATGGCGTAGTCTGTAACCTGGGATATTATTGCTCTGTCAGGTCACTTTTACAACATCAGCCAAATATCGAACAACAACTACATTCTTCCTTCCCATTCCCCTCCCTCACTTGCAACTCTCATGGCAGAGCCAGTCTTTCCAGAGGCCAGACTCTGTCAGAAGATCAAGAGAATGTCCTGGAGGTTTTTAATATAAGGAAACATAGAAGAGAAGGGATAAAAAGCAGTTTAAAGATTTATAACCTCCTTGGAACTCTCCTGGGTTACACGTTAGCCATAGAACAGGCAGAAAGCAGCACTTTGCAGCGTGGGAACTGCTTTCTTCCTTTTCAGCCTACTCTCTTTCATCAGTCCCTTCTCAATTAGATAATCACTCCGAGCAAAACAGCAGAGAGAACAGTGCTGAACCAACATTAATCTCTGTATCTCACGCGTTCCCAAGGCAAATGCCACACAGACAGGTGGTAGCAGCCTTAGCCTTAGTGACCAGCGATTTGTAAAAATGACTAATGGTGTCAAGTTTGCAGGTCAAATCACTACAAGATGAAAAGGCAGTATCCTTGTATTCAGCAGAGCATGTTCAAATTTGTACTGCAGGCTTTTAACTTCAGAGAAGAAAAGCAGAAGCCAGACACACTCATGAGATCAGCTTCACCTAAAATTGCAGAGGGCCACCAAGATGGTCAGAGGGCAGGAGTACATGAAGTATGAGAAGCTGAAAAAGCTGGGTCTGTTCAGCTTGAAAAGCAAGCAACTGCCTCATTGGCGAGTATAGATATGAGATGGAGCCAGATTGTTCTCAGAAGTACAGAATGCACAGAATTATAAACCGAACGAGGGGAAATTCTGATTAGATTATTAGATTAGTTATTATTTTCTAAACACATTGAGACTTGTTAAAAATTGCACTAGGGGCCTAGCGAGGCTGCAGAATCTCCATCCTTGGAGATACTCAGAACTAACCAGGTCAAGGTCTTGGCAACCTGTTCTCAGTCATCTGCTTTGAGCATGAGGTTAGACTACAGACCTCCAGAGGTCTTTTCTGACATAAATTATTCTACAGTTCCTTAAAATTACCTCATTACATTCATCCACAAGAATGAAGAAGAGATCAAAGCGAGACATGATGGGAGCCGACAGGTTTATATTCTGTTTCAGTGACTTGGATCTGTCATAGCGCCCACCAACTGGGTTTGCTGCAGCCAAAATAGAGGTCCTGGCATTCAGGGTAGCCTGACAATGAGGGGAAGCAAAAAAAAAAGAAAAAAAGGGGGGGGGAAATAAAATAATCTGTGACCACTTTCATTCGAAGCAAATCATTGTTATTCAAATGATCAGCACAACATCTTTTAGATTAGGAGTTTCAATGGAGATATGACAACAATCAATCCTCAGAAGAACCCAAACCAGCCCTTTCTAACCAGGTCTCTGCCCCATGACACTTGGTGAATCAAGTATTTTAACATTTTCACGCTCTTGACAACGAGCCCTTAAAAACAGGGAGTTGTGAAAAGCACTTTTAACAGTGCAAACAGATACTTTGCTTCTACAAACACACACAGAAATCTATATCCTCTTTTGGGGTTACTTCAAGGTTAGGATCTCCCCATTTTCTGTTTCCTGTCCACTATAATTTTTTTTTCTTTTCCTTTCAGTAACATTTCTGATCTTTTTTGGGGTATGTGGCCCAAAAACTGCAGGCAAGTGATCTCTGTCCTGCCACAGTGAGGCAGCTGCAGAGCTGACAAGAAATTCTGACAGATCAACGCTAGATCAGTACACGTAACTAACAGTCAGATGATTGTACAGACTACACAACCAGCGGAACAGTGCAAGCTACCTTCACTCCTGCTTTAGTAATGGATATAGTCTGCTGCTCCATTGCTTCGTGAATGGCTACTTGATCCCGCATCTCCATTTTGTCAAATTCATCAATGCAACAAACACCCTGCAGCCGAAGAATAAAAAATGGTAGGTCACCCAAATTAAATCATTTTTGGAAAAAAACACCATTAAGACAATTTGGGGCTCTTTGTCATTAATCAATGATGGGATGCGGGAACCTAATTCCCAAACTCACGTTATCCGCCAGCATCAGTGCTCCAGCTTCAATGACGAACTCATGAGATTCTTCATCTTTTACAACAGCTGCTGTTAGACCAGCAGCACTGGAGGCTTTTCCACTAGTGTATACAGCACGAGGACTGAACTCATCTACATGTCTATGCAGAGAAATAACAGTGAGAAACATACTTACAACGTCAGATTAAAACCTGCAGAAACAAGTCAACTGTAACACAGTACTGCTTTCAACCTCTCAGGCCAGGATTTGTTCCTTCCTTCAGGAAGCAATTAATATCTAAGTAGGCCCTCCCACCTCTAATGATTGAGCAAGCCTTGGAAACTAATCCTTAGTCTATCACAGGGCTGTTATTCACCTCTGCTTAAACCAGCAGAACAAAAGTAATGATCCAGACCTCCTCCCACAAGTTTTCTGCAGACTTCACAAGCTAACCAGCTCCTTACAGGTCAGGTAAATGTCAGCACAAAGGAACAAATGCTTTCATAGTAGGAAGCAGTGAGACTGACCACAGACAGCCCAAGGCAGCTTCTGTGGTGCCTCTACATTTCTGAGTTGCAGTGTACGCTACAAGGAGATCAGCTGCATGGAGAATGATGCAGATATAAATGAACATGATAAAATAAAACCATATTAAATAGAATTTCCAATAAAAAAAGCATACTATTGTAAGATGTAGCATAAACCACAATTGTTTCATGATTATTTTTCAGGACTAATAGTTGTCCATTTGTCCAAAGTGTTGGGACCTACCAATTTAAACCAAGCTAAAAATAGGGGCAGGGAGGAATCATTATTTCAGCTAACTCCGATATTTTAAGATGTGCAATAAACTGTAATTTTAATATTTAATGTCTTTCAAAAATATTTGGAAATTCATACTTTCATAACTACCTAAAGAACAAAAAAAGTCTTAATTCATTCTTTGGTAATTACCACAGGGGCTTTGTGAGTTTGCTTCAGCCCTGTTCAAATACTTCAACCACATCCAAACAATTCCTGGAAAATATTCTTAAATATTTCACTTCCCTTTCCTCTGTTTAACATAGAGGAGACACAGTACACATTTATAGCTCTAGTCACAGTAGACAACATATAAATACTGAGTTTTAATGAGATGCTTACTTTAGAAATTGACTCTTGGCTGTACTTGGATCACCAACAACACAAACATTGATATCCCCACGCAGTGAAGTGCCTTCTGAAGTGGTCTTAGGAACTCCTCCAAAAAGCATCAGCAGAACCCCACGTTTCACTTCATCATTACCTGCCCCAGAAAAGACAACTGACTAAAAATCCAAAGAAAATACCACATTTTTCATATTCAAAAAAAACCTTCATCCCACTATAATTTTAGGTAAATCCTGAGCAGATGTGCTCAAATGCTCTATTTGCTAAACATCCACTAAAATTGCATTTATGTGTTTGATACAGTTTCAGGGCAGAATGATTCAGAAAGCAGCTGAATTCCTTTATGCTACAGTGGCTCAGAATACAGACCAAATTCAGCAGATCAAACTTTTCAGACCTAAGCAATCTGAGTCCTCAAACTAGCTCTGAGCCAGAAACAACTGCAAACATATATACACACACTTACAGAACAGCATACAAATATTTGGAACCCGTAAATCTTTTGAAGGAAGGCCATATAAAAGAGAACTTAGACCCAGCTATCAATTCTAGGGTTTAGTAGTAGATCACTCAATAGAAAAAACATTTTGACTAGTCTTGCAGGCTTTCAAGATCAAACCCAGCAAGTACTCAGCAAATAGGTTCTCCTTTTCTAGCATAACCAGTGCTGGAGGGGAGAGTTTATGGTAGCTGGCATAGGGCTTTCAAGCTTTCACAAAAAGGCACTACACAGACAGCAAAAGGAGTATTTTTACAAGTGAAATCTTCCCTCTCTGAGGCAACAGCTGGACTCTTACCATGGATAGTGGGAAAGAGGCTGGTGCACAGATTATGGTAAAGGTTCTTATCTTGGCTCATTTCAAAAACCTTCTCCCACTCTTTCACAGACATTTGGTTTTTAATGCTTTCTGCAGTTTGTTCTTCATCTCGGAGCTCTTTTCCACCAAACTAAACACAGGAAATACTTTTTAAAAAAAAAAAAGTAACAGAAGTAATAACATGGCCACTACTGAATGAGAGTACTGCAGGCAGGAGGTTACAAAAACTTGCTCTGTAAGCTGAATGGGAGGAACACATTCAGAAAAGCTGACCTTAGGCTAAGGAAGCTCATCAACTTATACCTTTAAAAACCAGTAAGACAATTTCCTAAGAGGGCAAAATCAATGGAGTGTACTTCAGTTAGTGAGAAAACCCAGCAGAGATGCCTGTCCAGAGATTAAAAAGAGAGTAAACCAGTACACATTCGTTTGGCTAGAATCTGCCTTTGTAAGCATTCTTCATTAACCGGAATTTAGAAGGTTTTTCATTACTCTGGAATGAAGCAGGAAACTTCTACCCCCAGAAAATAACAGACACTAATTTTATCCTAAGTGAAGGTGCTAGCAGAATTATAGATTCAAATATCATACCACGCTCAAGCTCAGCCATATTCAGTATTACTTACTATGTTGTAGTAGCATCCCAAGATGTTATGGGAAAAAACAGAGGGAACAAGAAAGAAGGATTGCTGTTTTCCCTGTGACAAAATGCAGCAATAGGACTTCCTGGAGGAACAGGAAATGCTGCAGAAATGGATGAAATCTGAATGGAAATCAATGGACCACATAACTCCTTAGAATAAATTGGTAACACTAGCCAATAATCACATTTGTGAAAACTGCCACAAACAACAAAGAAAAAAACTTGCTGTATAAGTCCAGTCAGAATATAGAGACAGTCAAACATACAGGAAGGTGGTGCACACATTTAAAGCTTTATCCATTCCTGCTCCCAGATTTTCTTTGCAGACTCACCCGTGGATTTGTTGGTGCAACGTAACAAGCTAGAAAAACTAGCTTATATGACAGCTCTCTGACTCCAAGGGCGCGAAGTCCTCGAATGCCTTCGGTTTCATAGCCCTCTGTCCCACTCACCCGGGAGCTGGTTTCTGCGCGCACTCCTGCCATTAGAGCGGGGTCAGAACAGCAGTTCCCAGAAAAAGCAGGGAAGGACTTCTCATTGAGGTCATACGCAGTAGCAACAAACCTGGTGTTGAGAGCTGGGACACATCAGGCACGACAATCAGTGACCCTGTGAAGTCACATTTGTCACCTGCCTGAGCAGACTCCACTGCTTCTGCACGCAAGATCACTTCCACGCTGCGAGGAATGCTACCACGTGGCAGCTCAGCCTGTGTCTCCTGAATGCGAACCTGGGGAGGGAAAGAATATTAAGCACTTAGTGAACATCATCAAATCTCAGAAGCTAAGCTGTTAATAAATACAGTGAGTAGCACTTGATTGCTGCCATCCATGTCAGTCACAAAATTCCTCTTACAATAAAAAAAAAAACAACCAAAAATCCCTTCACTAATCAATTTCTAAAGGTGCTTTGGAGAAACGTAAGAGGATACACAGGGGTTACAATGACAATTCTGAGAGCCTGCAAAAGCAACTTGAAGAGTCCAGATAATGTGACTGACACAAAATATTATTGCAGGTTGTGAAGTGCTGAGCATTTGACAGCGTAAATCTACTTGGAAGAGCAAAACAACGTAGATACTAAAAGACCTCTTTTCATACTTGTCTAAAACAACACCATGTGATGTACCCCCAATATAAGACTAATAACAGCTCAAATATGTCTGTTTTCAGTGGCTTGCTTAGGCAACGAACATCGTGCAACAAAACTACTTTGATGCTATACTACTCATGATTTCCCATGCTTAAACATAAGCCTTCCACAGACAGAAAGAAACTATTTGCAAAAATGCCAGTGCCTTTTGTTGGTGTTGACAGAACTAAAATCAACTGTCTCCAATGTGCAGGAGTACAAACAACACCCTTCAATTACCACAGGAGCTGTCCCCCAACCTCACCACCGTACCTTCTGGAAATCAACAAATCTTGATTTGTTTGTGTCCAGCAGGAATCTTCTTCTATTGGCACAGACTGGGTTTCTGCAAATGTTTGGCTGTGTGTATTTAAATTGCTGTTCCACATCTTTAATCACTGTCTGGCAGTCAAGGCACAGGAAGGTTCCACTTACAAGCTCAGGATGGACGGGGTGGGTACGTACCACCTGTCCACTGATACGCATCAGCGAGCCAATTTTTGCTGAAGTCAGTTCTCGAATTCTGTTTAAAACAAATTCATACGGATTAAATTCTGAAGTTGAGCTGACATTTTTAAGCCCAGGGTACTACCCAAGCACCAAGATGCAATGCAGGTTCATTCAGTCTGTGACTAAAACAACAGCTGTAACAGACAAGAGAAAGAAAGATCCTATAATACGTTATCATTTTATGATTTTACACACTATAAGACTAACACTAAAAGTCAAATCAACGCAAAAGTTACTTCCCTGGTACTTCAAAAGCAACATAATATAAATCATTTTTGCAAATTGAGAGAAGTGACATTTGTTTGTGGAATATGATAAATGTTAAGCATCCGAGTACAATTCACAAATGAAAAACTTTCAAAAAATACCCTGCACAAGATCAGGAAACTTCTTTGTAATTGTGTTGGTCAACTGTGCATTTCACACTATGTAACAAAAACATTTTCAGTATGCTTTGAGACCTTTTTTCAGTAGTAAAAATGCACAATTTTCTGGAGTTAATAATAATCTTACTTGTGTCTGGAAGGTAGGTCTTGGAATGCAACATAGAAGTCCTTGCTTGAAGGAACATTTCCATGGTCTCTGGCAAAAGTCTTTACTGCTCGGCAAAGGTAAGGGTAAACTCTGAAATATGGAAAATACGTTCAAATTTTATGGAAGCTATCAAATTGCCTTCTTCACTTTAGACTACATCAAACGCTTGTATCATACATTTTCAGGTTCTGGCTTTTACTGCCACATTATGCAAGAACACACAAAAGCTAATCTAAATATGCAGAATGTAAGACTACTGCATAATAATGCCATTTGCTTTATTGTCTGAAAACAGGCTCTTTTAAGCCTCATTTTATGTCACTTCCATCCTTCTATTAAGAAGGTAGGTCCAGAAAATAAGCCACTGGCTCAATAAAATGTTTTTAGAGCAAGAAGTTCTAGAGTTTATTCTGTATTCCCACCCTGAGTGTTTATTTCTTTACCAGAATAAATGCAACTGCCTAGTTAACTAACAGTCTCTAGAGAGGAATCTACTGAGAAAATAAGGTTTGATCCAGTAAAAAAACCAAAACAATTAAAAAAATCTTCAATGTAAGTGTTTTCAGGATACAGAAAGCAGATAAACCTCTTTTTTTTTTTTTTTTTTTAACCTAACATGTAAGATGTTATGGTGCTGAGACCACAGCACTGCTCAGCTCTCAGGTAATCTCTACATTTTACCTGTAAAATTCCTCCTGAATAGTGGTAGAGAGCTGCTGATTGAACTGCTCCAAATCCGCAAAGCTTACAGTCAACGTGTTCCGCTCCGGCCGAATCAGTTCTTCAGCATCATGTAAGTATTTGACCTCCCCATCTCTGCTCTGGAATCTGAAAGTGATACAGGAAAACATTTCATTGCAGTTACACGTCAGGTAGCAACGGAATACTTCTGAATGCAGGAAAGAAGGCAAAGAAAAGGATCGCACACATTCAGGTGTGTGCAAGAGAACGATGACGGCCTACAGCCCCTCGCAAAGGCCCTTCTGAACAGCATTTCTTTCTTCTTCCACCCCCTTTGCTGTGTCTGTTCTACCAACACCGCAGCGCAGACGCACCAGGTTTGCACCTCATACAGCAGGCCTGCCACACAGAACTGCACTGAGAGTTTAACAATGACTCTGCACCATCAAAACAGGTTTTGTTTCCTCAGGGTGATGATAACGGGCCTCCCAGTCTGCCGCTGACAGGGGCCAAACCTAGAAAGCCAAGTGCACCAAAGTGTAACGACCAAGCCGTGAGCGGGATTTTCAACCTGGCCCTCACAAAACTTTACTACAAGGGACCAGGGGCACGGACCGGGGTCCCCCCGAAAGCTCTCCCAGGGGTGCCGCCAGCCCAGGGGGCTCCCCCCCCGCGCCCCCTCGCCAGGCAGTCGCTTCACGGCAGGGCCCAGCCCGCGGGAGAGCTTTCCTGGCTGAGACGCGAGGGGCAGGGGCGACAGGCCCGGTCAGCGCCTCACCCAAATGGCGGTCCGCAAGCGCCTGACGGAGCGGGCCGCCGCCTCCTGGCGGCCCTGCCCGCCCGCCGCCAGGCCCGACCCCCTTCACTCACTCCTCTAAGAAGTCCTGAAACAACTTCTGGCACTTCTCGGCCACCTCATCGCGGAGCTGCTGGTGCTGCTGTGCAGCGGCCGCATCCCCCGCCGCCGCCGCCAGATCCATCCCGACCCCCACCCGGTACCCGCGCCTGTTCGCGCCACTGCGCGCCCCACGTGCCCCGCCGTGCCGCCGCGCCGGCCAATCAGCGCCCGCCGCCCCACTGAGCCCCGCCCCGCCGCCCCTGCTCCCCCCGGCGCGTTTTCGCGCCAAAGAACGAGGGGCGCGAGCGGCCCGGGGGTACTCTGTGAGGGGCGGGCGGATTCCGCCAGAACCCCCCAGCCGCTCCCCTCAGCGCGCCGCTCCCCAGCCTTGTGCTTGGCTTTACCTGCCGGGGCAGGGGGTGGGTTGGTTGGTTTGTCAGCAAAGTTGCCGGTGCTGTGGAGGACCTCAGCCTGTGCTGGAGGAGTGTGTCCCGCAGGCAGGCAGGCCCCTGCTGCGGGAGGCTGCTGCGAGCTTGCACGGGGCCCTGGTAGCACGGGGGGTGGCACAGCTGCAGGCACAGGTGACAGGGCCATGGCTGCCCTGGGCGCTGCTGAGATGTCCCGGCGCTGTGCGCAGCAGGCCCCTGGGTGGGCTGCCGCTGACAGACCCGCTGGGTGCCGTGGGGGCCTGTCCTCAGGGGTGACGGGTATAAACCGAGCCGGGTGAGGGTCAGGCCTTGGTCTGGCTGCTTGGCTCCTCGTTGGAACCGCTGTGTTTCAGGGGAGGGTGGCGCGAGCTAGCTTGTGCCATTACTACCGGCAGCTGGTGGCACACCATGCCTGACAGTAGGAACTGTTCCGCTATCTATGAAAAATTGCTTAGAATTGCTCTGCCACCTGCAAAGTCATTACTCTCTGCCTAAACTGGTAATTTTGTTTTAATTAAGTCAGTCCTGAAACCTTTTTAAAAGTGCTAGCAGCCCGGGCTCCCTGGTGCTGTTATTTCATGTCAAGGTACACTCGCCATATAGTGGACAGAGCCTAGTCTTAATTGCGAAATGGAAAGGCTGCCTGGCAATTTGGTGATTTTGGGTATAGTGCTGTGGATTCAGTTCTGCACAGTCCACTCACTTCTCACTGCAGAGGTCAGAGTGGAAGTCCTGGCTGGGTTAGTCTTTTTTGACAGTTATTATTTTAATGCAGTTGTGCTTTGGAAAAGAATTACAGCTTTTTGAGAGTTGGGGGCTTTTTTTGCCTTTTTCTTTTTGAAGATGGCTAAGGGTTAAAGTGGTGGCAAAGTAGAAGAAAAACTGCTCAACTGTATACAACTTATCCTGTGCTTCCATGCTTTTTTAAATCAAAGAAAATGAGAAACCAGTAGAATTAACAGTAACTTTTAAAAAACTTGTAGGGAGTAAATTCCGTATTTTGAGACTCTACCAGAAAAAATGTGCAGAAGCAAAGTTGGTTAGTGAGGCTTATTTTTAAAAAAGTAATAATTCACCCTAGATACTTCTGGTTTTTCATCATCTCTCCACCAAAAAAAAAAAAAAATTACCCCACCCCTGCATGCAAATACCCAAACAAGGAATAGTGAATAATTAAAATCTGTTTGGGCAAGTTGTGTACTCTAGAGATGGCTGTCAGGAACACATGCTGTTTTTCCAGGCTTGCTCTTTTTGGCACACAGGACCATGCCCAAAGGGGAAACCATGGCTGGCAGCAGGGTGTGTGGAGTGGTGGCTAACAGTGGACTCCTGTGGCCTGAATGAAAGCGTGCCACTGTACGGGACATGCTGGAACCCCAGGATGAATGGGAGCCCAAGGCAGCCAAGCAGTGTGCCCCAATGGATGTTGCAAATGTGTTCTCCTCCATCCCTTTGGCAGCAGAGTGCAGACCACCGGCTGCTTTCATGTGGAGGGGTATCCAATACACCCGGAATTGATTGGCCTGGGGTGGAAGCGCAAAGTTTTCCTGCTTTTACTTTTCCTTTCCTCTCCCCCTGGCCCACTGGGCAGGGAGTGAGCAGCTGTGTGGCGCTTAGCTGCCCACCAGGGCTAAACTGCAGCAGGTGTGTGCAGCTGTGGGGAACCTGTCTTGCACTTCGCTTCCAAAAGACCAGACTGAGTCGTCTTTCCTGCTGGGAAGATTCAGACAAGAAGCTCAGTGAGCAGAGATGGGTTTTCACAGGAAAATGCTTGTAGTTAAAACTTCAGAAGCAAACTGAAGCTTTAGTGTTTGTTTTGAGATGACTCCCTGTCTAACCCTTACCAATATCCTTTATAGTACCTCGTTTTAAGAACTGCACGATTGTAATCACCATCTCTATATGATGTAAGGAGAAAAAAAACCACCCACTGAAAACATTGTAACTGGTGGAGAAGCAGCAGCAGCAGCATGGACTCCATGTAAAATGCTGAACTTCCTGCAAGTTACTGGAAATAGAGGACTATGTACAGGTTTGACTTTTCCAGTACTACCAAACCACAGTCATTACCTATGAAAGCAACATAAAGTTCTAAAATTACTGTTTGCAAGGTTTCAAACTCAGTTCTGATTATGTGCAACTCCCACTAAAGTATCCCATTAAGATTACATTCAGGACACATGGGTTTTGCATTTTGATTTATGATCATAATTATTTTCAGTTAGCTAAGAAACACTGCATGAAAGGATTCTGCATACAAAGGAATCGGGGCCTCCATCTGAATTCTCATTCTTGTGCAGCTACTGAATAAATCAAACTATACCATGAGCGTGAAGACCTCTAACAGAATTGGGACAAGCACAGTAGTTAGAGGAATGTATGCACAAAACTTGCTGCCAAATCTAAAGCAAGAAACATAGTTCTCACAATATTATTTTTTTTTGTTGGCAGGAAATGTAAGTCAGTAATTT
This sequence comes from Falco punctatus, assembly GCF_963210335.1. NCBI lineage: Eukaryota > Metazoa > Chordata > Aves > Falconiformes > Falconidae > Falco > Falco punctatus. Next base: position 36,160,612 of record NC_137588.1, read on the forward strand.
TGCTCCTTATTAGAAGGATGCGCTTCTGTTGTGTAATACGTTACCAGTTCTGTGTGAACAAATTAAATTCATTTCAATTGGCCTAGCTGAATAAACTGTTTTGAAACTTGGGTTCATCAGTAGGAAGTCTGTGATGACAAGTTATATTTACAACCCACTTAGCTTTGTAAAGTACAACTGGGTACACTGTAAGATCTTAAAGTTAGTAATCTGGGGAAGATTCCATGGTAAATTAATTATGACAGACTCATAAGCAAAGCTGCAAAGTATGTTATTCCTTGAATTTTGTGACTTCTAAACAAAGTTAACTTTTACATTTGTAGCGCTTTACCTAACTGACCTTTAGTATGATTGTTTTCTAATGGAGAACTCGTCACAAAACATTAAAATTAAGTCTTGTTCAACAGCAGCTGCAAAAGATGATTTGCCCTTTTATGAATTGTACACAATTTATACACAGCCTTGCTGACCTTTTTGTAGCATAACCAGTATGTGACTCCTCTGACATTTAAAAAGCAAGGTAGTAACAATAACACAGACTGTCTAAACCGTACCTCCTCCTGAAAGCCTTATCATGTAAAACATTAAGCAAAAATTAAGTCAGGAATTACAAATACGTATGAATATTAAAGTATTACAGAGTCCAAGTAAGGAATTTGCGCCTTTGCTCTTTGGCATCCATACTTAACAAAAATGTTTTAAGTTTGAAAAGCACCTATCTGATCCATAAAAAGAAGTTTGAAATACACTGGTTCCTCTCCAAATGCAGGGCACATCCTTTGGGTTGGGAGCACAAGGAAGAGAAGTAGCTTTGCACATCACTGCAAATTGAGGAGGTTCAAGCGAGTCATTTGAGAAAAAGGATGTCTAGAAAGAATTTTAGAAGTACTCTGACTTAGAAGCTAACACCCAGTGTCTCTAGATGTACAACAATTGGGCTGTTCACAGCATTTATAAATGAAAAAAATGACCTGAAATAGGTTGGCTTACATTATTTGACTTTCCTTCATTGGCAACAAAGAAATCCTTGCAAGATTTGTTTTGTTTGTTATCCTGGAGGCTGGGTCAGGCAGGAAAACACATGACCTGCTCCCAAACTCACTGTCCATTTATTTTCTGAGGATATTATATATCCCTTGTGTATTCCATGAGTGTGTGTAACCTTCTATCCCTTCTCAAATAGTAACATAAAATAAAAGAACAGGCCTATGGCTTATATACAACTTTCAAAAAAAAAAAAAAAAGGAAGATAACAGAAACAAATTAATAAATTTAAACTTCAGGCAGATACTGCATCATTAAAAAAAACAAACAGCCAAGACAACCCTTATTGATTCATGATTACCTTGTGAGGATATAAAGCAAAACCCAGAAAGACAGATTTTGTATCTAATTTACTTTGAGAGATTTATTGCAATCTATTTTCACAATTTCATATGAAGACTTTCTGTTAAGAATGTTCTTCTTACCTGCTTCTCTACCTGACACTCACGTAACTTAACAATTGACTGGCTTCTTCCTGATTTTTAAATTGCAAGCATCCAGTTATTTTAGCTTTGAGCCAATTCTGTATTTCAGAATATTCCATCTTGCTGATGTAAGTTAAAAATGCAAAATGTTTATTGCATAATTTATTAAAATATTTAGAAACATAATACAATTTAATGTGACACTAGAATACTAACTCAAAGTATCACATTTTCATTAAAAATATGCAGTTGCCAATACAAAGAGTCTTGATCTGTTAAAACATTTTCTTTTAAATAAAAAGTTAAGGATAAAAAAATTCTTGTGGCACTTCAATAAATGAGATGTTCTTTTTTTTATTGCATATTTTAACACTCAAATCGATACAGGTTCATCAGGAGCAGGGGATATGCTTGCAATCATATCATACTTGCAGGGCAAATCATCTCAAACTTTCAAAAGTTGCTCATGTCAGGGTGTCAGCCGTTTGGGATCCCGTGGGAACATGGAGGTCTGACGAACATTATGCAGCCCTAGGTACAGCATGGTTACTCTTTCCAGCCCTAGAACAAATGAAAACACTCCATCAGTATAGTCAGTCTTTTGTTTGAAACTCTTCAGAAGCTAAAGGTACTGATACCTGCAGCCAGCATCACACAGTAGCGTGACCAAAGACTGAGATGTGTGCATTAGCACGTCTCGCTACAGAGAGGAGCTAGAATCAAAAATTAGGAATTTTACATACAGTGCCTTCTGTCACGACACAGACTTCATCTGGAGCATGTATCCATAAGCAATGGTACTAGAGATACGACTCTGCTCTGACTCACTTTGGACTTTCAAGAAAGGTTGTGTAGAAAATTGAAAGGGGAGGCGGGTGATCAGGAAAACTGTACCTTGAATACAGTAACAGGACAGTCCAAACCAGCCCTAATGGCCTCAGAGTAAGAGACATTAAGTGCCATTGGCAACTACAGTAAAAACCTACAGCTGGGGAAGTTTATCCCAAACCCTCTGCAGTTCAAAAACGTAGATTCAGCAACAAGTACCCATGTAACCATCTGCTGACATCTTTATGGTAGTATTTCACTGGTCATTATGTCCCTTCTTCCTGAAATCTTGGAGGTTATGTGTGTACTGTGGAACGCGGAAGGACTTCCCAATCCATGGGGCTCCCCATGCACCCCAGCCATGCTAAGATGAAACCCAGAGGCACACTAGTGTTCACACACTGCCCCATCTGTGTTAAGGTTTCCACCTGAAACAGCTAGAAACCAGTCTTAATTCTCACAGCATCTGTTTGGCTGGTTCTTGGCCAGACCTCTGGGATGTGCCACAAGGAGCACTGACTCTGCAGAAGAGATGTAGCTTCAGCTTCCTTGATGTCAGTTCTGACCCACCTAAATGATTCTGGATCATCTGCAAATGCTGCATGGCCTCTGCTCACAAGTACTGCATGATCACCAACAACTACATCTCGTTAGGTACCGCAAAACAGTTGTCTCAACAGCATATTGCAGATTTAATGCATTTACTGAAGGCGTACTTACGAAGCTGTTCTGAGAGCATGCTGAGAATATACTGAATATACTTTACAAACGTAAGGCAAATGCAGGAGGGACTGAGTCGAAAAAATCATTGTGTGCATTGATCAGGACCTACAAAGTATTTTGTCCTATTTCCAGAGAGATTTCATCCTGCTAATGAAAGCAATGTGCATAACTGTGAATTATTATCATTAAGATGCCTAAAACTTTTTTTTTTCATTTTAATACGTAAAATACACCCAAGACATGAAGGTGCAATACCCTTTGCTGCAACAATTAGCATCAGCCAAGCTGACCAGTGACATTCAGTCACAGCACCAAGTAAGAACAGAAGTGATCACTTATTTCTCCTCGCTGCAGAACAGCTTCATCAAATGCACTACAAGACCGGTGCATTCTCGTATTAGTAGGCTACGATAAATCCATACACAACACAGTATTTTCTTGCCTCCTTAATTTTCCTCATTGGTCACATTTGAAAGTTATATGCCTGGCTAATAAACTGGCATTTTTTTATTGTTATCACCTACTTTTTAAACTTGCCAGACTGTGCCATTAATATTTTGCCTATTTATTTTATGATGATGCTTACATTTTAGCTTCTTGCCTTAAATTCTTCAGGATAAACAGCCCCACACATTTACCTAACAAGGCTATTATTCTGAATTTTGTATTGAATCCTGCTTGAGACTGAGCAGTTTAAATTAAGCTCAGGCTAACACAGAACAAAATAAACCACAGATACTTACCTATTCCACCACCTGCGTGTGGAGGTGCACCAAAACGAAAGGAATCGATATACGCCTTTATCTTCTCCAAATCTAGAGAAGAAAAACATTTCTCATTGGCTTAATGAACCCCAATCCCAACATACAAGTGACTAGAGGACTGCAAACACAACAACAAATTTACCAATTTAAACTTACAAACTAACAGTGGGGCTCTACTTACTGAAGACATAAATCATCCAGGACTATCTAGAAGTTACAACACTAACAGTTTTGTTTTATAATTTTGTTAATAACATAATCAGGGAAGAAATTCTAGACTGAACTCTTCATTTTAACTTACGGAAGATAGGGACTTCTTGAACAAACTGCAGTGAGAACGTGAAGATTTAGCAACTATTTTTCCATCTTGCTACAGTGGGAGCTGCTCCTTTGCTACTGCCTACCTGCCACTTTGACATTCACTGAAAGCATAATTTACATTTTACTCTTGTGATCTCCACCTAATCTGCTCTTTTACCCTTCTACTGTTAACTGGCCTTGTCCCTGCTAAATCTTTTTTTTTTCCTTCTTCTTAAATTTCACCAATAGAGAGCTTATTTGCTGTCAGTACAACGTTTAAAAAGGACAGCCAACCAAGACTCTACTAGAGCACTCTGTACAAAGTTTGTTAGAGTACACAGAGGCATAACTGAATGAGACCTGTTTGTCTACCCTCAGTCTGTTCAAGCTTTTCCCTGCATTACATACTCTCTGAAATCCTTGGAAACAATTCCTTTTCATCAAGGTGTTGCTGGGAAACTAACTAGTCTCTTAATATAGATCAAACAGAATTAGATGGATTAACAGTAAGAATGGAACAGTACTGCGATTTTAGCACTACTGCCATGTAACAAATTCTGAACCCAATTCTTCCTCTAAAGGAAACAAACCCAATCATGATTTATATTCTTTTAAATTCAGCTTCACGTTGGTTGACTTGTTACCAATGCCGTGATGCTGGGCTCTTTCTGTCAGCAGCTGAGGATCGTGAATTCTCTGAGCTCCAGACAAGATCTCTTCCCCTCTCATGAACATATCATAAGAGTTAGAGCTTTTCTGGAAAAAAAAAAGATGAGTTTACGTACAGTTGTTCTATCCTTAAATGGCAAATATGCACCTCTCAATAACTTCACTTATGATACCCAAAGTTGTGCAGTAAGAGTACAATGTATTTGGAGTCTGCCTGGGAACTACAGCCCTTTGGCTCCTCTCATTAGACTGGCAAAGTTCATCTACACACCCTCACATGTAGTTATCCTAGAAAAAGATGCTCTATAGATACTTACCCTGGGTTTAGGAATAAACTGGGGAATTTCTAAAAATGTAAGAAAGCATATTTTCTGTTAAAGTGTCTGTGTCTCTGGAAGACTGGTTTTGTCCCTTTTCAGTGATGGCAGCAGGGCTCTTGACCATGGAGATCCTTTCATAAAGCTCTCCCAATTTTAGCTAGATTTGTTTCTTTCTGGTATGTTTTCACCACTGAAGAGTAACTGTAAACTTTTTACAAGTCACGTAACACTAACCTAATCTTGTTCTCAGAACTTCAATTATAACAGCAGATCATATAAACATACTTTATGCACTTTGTCAAGATATCCCTACACAGAATAATTTCAACTACGAAAAAACCCCACCGACAAATTTTTTACTTACTGACAAAAAATTTTACTTACAGGATTTACTGGGTCTGGCATTGTATAAAAGGGCCTCACAGCAAGAGGGTATTTGTCAAGAATATAGAAGTCTGTGTCATACTGAAAGAAGGTAATTGAAAACAGTGTAGTAAAGGAGAAAATGATGTAAAGAACAAATTACAAGAGGACACAACCACTGAATCTTTGAAATAAAATTAAAAAAAAATTATCTTTACAGATATATACAGATATATATACAAATAACTTTACAGAAATTTGACAGTATTATCTTAAAAAATAAAAGTTATCAATAAAAGTGGTGTATTATTTTTCAGTTTTCCAATACTACTTTAGTGTAAACCTACAAATGTTTAGCAGTAAAATGTCTTGCTGTAGTAACAGGTACTTATTTTTATGCCAAAGATCTCATCATCTCCTATTGATTCAGTTAGAATCTGGTTTGTTCTTTTTTAATTATCCTAAGAACTGGGTTTGGAATGTACTATCCTGTTTGGTGTACTCAATGTAACAGATGACAGAAAAATGTATCAAAAAAATATATATTAAAAAAATTTAAAAGATTGAAAGTGTTTCAAACAGCTTACTAATGATAGACAAAACTGTCAGTAGATTAAATAAGCTGTGTGACAAAATGCAGATGCAGTCAGACAATTAAAAAATGCTCATGTTAATCCCAAACTCTTCACAGCTTCTGCATGTTCTGACATACCGTATTCTCAATCAGTGTGTAAAAAGTTGTTTTACATGAAGTAGGCATTTATATCCACCCAAAGACTCCATGACATCATGTTTCAGATTCAATGACAAATCTATTTATTCTAAAACAATTGTTACCTTTTCCTTTACCAGGCGTCCCAGGAGCTTTTCATTAGGTGTGCTGAAACAAATTATCACCAATAAAATTAAGTGATTTAAACTTGTACTGATTACATAGTTCATCAAGCTAAAAAAATTTCAAGCTACAGATCTGCTCCACCTCACTCTTTGGAAAAATCTAGTACTTTGTTCTGAATGGTTTGGTTTGTGCAGACACAAATTTCAGAAATAAAGTATATTTATTTCTGTTCCTAAATATTTTGTATTGGTCCTGGAAATCCCTTAAATTAACTGATACCTAAAGATATTCTTGTTCTTAATATAACTACTTCCTAGTCATCATATTCTGATTACTGAAGAATTGTGTGCTCTGTTTCCTATTGGCATATACTTTCTACAGCCATTTCTTCTTGGGCACAATAATTGAGAAACATCCTAAGCAGTTGCTGGGGAAATTATTTTGCTCTATCAAACTCTTACAATTGAAACTCCTTTGACGCATGGATTGTTTAACTGTAAAATCACACATTATCCTAATGGTACTGGGTATATTTATGGGAAAAAACAGAAATGTTTTTATTTATTAAGTGTCTTCAGAAAAGTTTATATATAATCAGTTAATTAAATCCATCTTTAAGCAGATCAGTGGAAATGCAATCATGACTGCATTAACCATTTTCCTGAGAGGTAGAAAATAAAAATGGGAAAGTGGTACTCAAAAGAAAGACCTTAATACTGAAGAATCTTTTTTTTTAATCCTATTCAAAGATGTGACAATTCACATGAAGGACTGCGATTATTAGAAAAACAAATGTTTCTTATCCTTAGAAGGTTCAAGTTACTCTCACTTATGTTGTAAGTTATTTTCTTTTGGATTTCAGAGTTTGTACATATAGTATATATTAAAAGAAGGGGCTATTTTCATATCCATTCATTTATTTGTCAAGGGGTCTGAATGCGAATACTGTTTATTACTCTAAAAGCTTGTGTTTCCTTCTTGGAGGCTGTCAGTTGCACAGCACAAAACTGACACGTTACTACCACATTCACAAGACTGACACATCTGTGTACTGCCAAAGTACCTCAGATCTTCTTCATCACCCATCTCAACCCCAGCCTCTCTAAGCATGGCCACAGCTTCACGGTATTCCAGCCTCAGAGTTGGCTCCAAAAATTTAAATGGCTCACATGGGAACTGTTTGTTCACTGTCTGAATTTCCGTTTGGAATCTATACAGGAGGAAACAAGAAAAGAAACAAAATACAAAACAATCAAGAAATGTACTCTTCTTGCATCTAATAATGATTTTGCAATGGCAATACAATTCTGCCACAAGAGGTCCCTCTTGCAACATAAAAAACTGTTAAAGCCACATCTGGAGAAACTGTTCAATCCTAATGACATGTTTCATGTAAGTTGATGCATCTACATCAATTATATATATGTTAATATTTTACTATTACTTCTGTTTTGTTCCTTTTGTAAGAAATAATGGACTAGGTCAATTTTCACAGTAAAGACACTGAGAAACCATCCCTTTGACTATTTACCTGGTTTCTTCTTTGATTTGAGTGATATCCTATTTTAAATATAAAAGAGAAATTTCCTTCTAGACAGATGAAAAGATTTTCATTTCACTGGCAAGATAGTCTAATTTGTAAGCAAATGAAAACCACTTCCTAAATTCCTGGCCTGGCTTTTTAATGAGTTAAGACTGTGAATAATGGAAAATAATCTTTGCTGCTTTCAGGGCACAAATGCAGGCTGTTACAATAAATTTGGTTCAGAAAAGCTTTCTTAGATAGTAAATATTAATTTCAAAATAGAACAATCAGTGTACCTGTAGTGGCACAAAAAGGAGGACATTTTAAATTAACGATGGGTTATTTCTGTGAGGAAGTCCATCCAACATTAAACAGTAAGTTTTCTTAGTGCAAGCTAGCATACTCTAGACGATGCAACCTGAGCTGAAAATAGACAGTTTGCTGGCCTATGGCTTGAGTGAACTTCAAAAATTAGGCACAAGGAAATAGTTAAGAGTAAAGCAAAAACGTTTGTTTCAAAGTTCTGTCATAAATCAGATTACTAACGATTATCTGACAAGCTGAGGATAAAATGCTCGCCCATTTCATACCACAGTGCCAGAGATCTCAAAGTTGCTCATGAAATGCAAAATGCTCTTAATTACCTTTCCTGAAGTCCCTTGAATATCTGCACCAAGGTATCTGCAATCTCATCTACCACTTCATGATAGTGGTAGTTAAAAGCCATTTCGATATCCAGACCAACAAACTCGGTCAGGTGTCTGTGTGTATTGGAGTCCTCAGCTCTAAATACTGTAAAATTAAACAACAGAAATTCTAACAAACCTGAAATAAACATTCCATTTTGAAAAATAACTGACAATCAATCACATCAGCATTTGGATCAAGTAGATGATGCTTTCTTTAGACATGACAATTCTCACTGAAAAACAAAAAGAAAACTAGCTGCCTCAGAGCATCATTTGTAATAGTGACAGCGTTATTGTAGCTGTGGTGCTCAAAGGAGACAAGACACACAAGACCTGTAGAAAGGCAGGATCTCGTTAGACCAACAGACAGAATGGAAAAAACAGACAAGCTTTCAGGCACACAAGAACTTTGAGATTTGAAAACCGCCTTTTTCAGAGGAAAAGGACGTGTGCACCTGTGTGTGTTCTGGGGTATTGGTTTTTTGTTGTGGTTTTTAGTTGTTTTTTTTTCAGATACATGAGTCTAATATAAACATGTCTTCCTATAAACCGTGATTCATTTGTCAGTAATTAACAAGAAATTTAAGATCTTCTGAATTACTTGCATCTTTTTTTAATTATTTTATGAATTGTTACTTTTTTCCCAGCATTTCCACCTTACATCTCTTTAAACTGGTCTTTGACATCTTAGAAAAAAAATGCTGTATTAAAACTTAATTCAAAAAACTTATTAAAAACTTAGAAAAAAACCTAAAGAGGCCATGTACTATCAGCTTTTAAGAAAGAGAGCATAAGTCTGGAAATTATTCATTTTTTATTATTTAGTGACAGCCCAGTTGAAAGGATGCAGTTTCTAAGTAAAGTTATTTGGTACATACACAAAAGCAAGGGCTAAGTGTATGTTAATATGCAATCTGAAGTACGTAAAACCTAGCTTGCCTATTTTAACTGCTTACTACTGGGCAAATAAAGGCAACTAGGCAACGACTACTGAACATGGTTAATAGGAAACTATGGCTTTAGTAACCACAGGGTTGTACCATGTTTTAGTAACTTCATCGTACTATCAATTTCCAATGCAACTCTATTCTTTCTCTTCACAGAACAGCAAGCACTGGAGTACTCCAGCCCTATTTCAGCATTTTAGTTTTATTCTAGCAAATTCTCTGCCAACTTTACTCTCATTAGTACCCCAACTGAAATCTGTGTTTGGTAAGTGAAACTATATTAAGTGAAACCATTCAAAGCTTTCAGTGTGCATATTATCTTATTTTTATCACAGGTGCTAAAAGCCATCACTGCATACTTCACACACTTTGGATAAACCAACACTTTTCTTACCTGGCCCAACGCAAAAAACCTTTTCAAAGTCAGCACATATACACATCTGCTTGTACAGCTGTGGGGACTGAGCCAGGTAGGCACTGCTTTTGAAGTATGATACAGTAAACACATTGGCTCCTCCTTCACTGGCAGCTGAAAAGCAAATGCTTGCAATAATTATTAAAATAAAAATGTAAAGAACAAATCAGAGGTAGAATGATAGACTATTGGTCTTCCATTTAGAATTAGAAGGAGATTTTTCATCAAAGCCTATTAGAGCAAAAAGATACGTCTGCATCCATTAATGCTAAGGGAAGTTTTGCAGCTCAGGGCTGTCACTCATCGTCTTGCAAATCTGCAAATTCAGTTGGGGTAGTTTAAAATGTTGCTATTCCCAGCTGTCCTTTACCTCAAAGTTAGAACAGCAGAAAATGCATGCTTGTACCACCACCACCACCACATCTACTCATGGTCCAAAACACTTCTGTGGAAACCAATCTTTACGGTGATGTAGGCTTCCAGATGTAGAGCCCAAGACGAAAGTGCATATCCTGTTTTGCCAGGATCATCCTCTCTAACTGAAAGCATAAATATCTCTCTGAGCCAAAACTACTTACCAGGACATCTGCCAAAGGTATAAAGCTTTTTCAGTTTAAGGCAATTTTCATAGGAGGTTACTTTGAGAGAACAAGAACCAAGAACACACGCATTTGAATCCTTTACTGCAAACTGCCTACCAAAACTATCAGCTGAGTCACTTCACCTTTCAATTTCCCACTGTGTGGTAGGAGTGTTATAGTTGCCTAACTTGCTAACAAAAGCATGCCAGAGTGAAATATTAGTTAATAATCTTTAAAAGTTCTAATGTTAAGATTACTCTAGGTAAATTACTGATTATTATTATTATTACTACTAACCATTCCACTGAGATTACTGTTTCTTTTCTTTTCATCACCACTACTCCCACTGAAATGGTTTCAGTGAATATTTACAGTTATTTGTGAATACAGGCAATTTAAAAAATCTCAGATCTTAAAACAGCTATGATATTAAATTCAAAGTTTAGTAAGGATTGCATTGACTTAACTTAGTTATTTTTACGAAGTGTGATCTCATTCAAACAATAGGATGCTTGCTTGCTTTCAATGGTACACTGCACAGCAAGAATAGCACACTTCCTCAAAGGTCCTACATAAATAAACTACTTGGGACTCTTCAGTACTTCATGCTGTTTCAGCTGTCTGTTAGGAAAAAAGTTACCTAATCTTATAGTTCAACAATACTTTCTATATTGAAAAAATAGTGCTTACACATATTCTGTTAAAAAGCCCTTTTTTATCACAATCAAGAGCTGTCTTCAAAAATACAGAGGACTATAAAATTCAGTAGGCAAAATGTATGCATATGAGTGCACATACAATGAGAGTAATACAAATATTCCACCCTACATTTTCCATGCTGTATGTTGTAGTGGCATCAACAAAACCTCAAAGGACACCAATAAGATGGGAGAAAAATACCCATCAGTAAATCAAGTAATTTGACTTTTGAAAACAATACAGCAGATCCAACAACAGAACCAGAAGCAAAATCTACATTTCCAGACTTTTAGTCAGGCTGAAGCTGTTAGGCACACTTTCAGAAAAGTGACCTACCACTTTCTATTCAGCCACATACTCATTGCTAAAGAAGTGACATATTGTATATAATGGCATCATCTTTTTTTATACCATGATACGGTTGTTGTACTTATTTATGATGATGATAACTTTATTTATTATGATGATAACTTATTATATTCTTTAATACTGGGAATGGAACTCACAGTGCTCAACAAGTGGAGAACACAAATTTGAAGAACAGTGCATACAATCAGACATCTTTATTTAACCAAATTAAAGCTTTAAATGCACTGCAGAGTACATAAATCAGATGCATGTATTTGTCTTGTCATTCTTTTAACATCCAAAGTCAGGAGAAAAGTAAAGAACAACTTCGATACCTGCTAGAAAAGTTTGCTATGTTGCACCTGAATTAGAAATAGAACTTTATCTTTTTTAAATAAAAACTTATTAAATTTTTGGCAGATAGGTATGCTGAGCAACTGTAAAAGAAGCAGACCTGTAGCTGCTTGATCACATATACAGTACCTGAAATGATTTTGGGAGTCTGAATTTCCACAAATCCCTTGCGAATAAGAGTTTCTCGGAAAAGCTGACAAATACCCGACTGAAGGCAGAAGATTGCCTGACTAGTGGAGGTCTATAAGAAGAAGATAAAATAATGACTCCTAAGTTAGTTTTTCCTGACTCTGTCTCTTTTTCTGGACAGCTGGAAGGGTGAATTTCTTCTCTTAGGGACACTTGATCATTGCATTTGCCTAAACAGAGAAAGGTGCAAATTGGTAATTGTTTATTACACAAAATGAAACAGCAAAGGAAACAAGAGAAAATCCTCATTTCAATTTATGGCATGTTCAGTTACAAAGGAGGCACTACAGTCAATTCTACATTTAAAGAATCACTGATTTATGAGAAGTACTTCTGCAAATAAAATTTTCATAGTAATAAATTGAATAAAACCACTAAACCTATTAAAAAGCTTTCAGCACACAACTAGAACAAGTGCAGTAAATATACAGAGCATGATAAAAGCAAAGCCCTCAATAACTTACATAAGGTAGAAACGCTTGTGTCTATTAAAGACTACCAAATAAAACATTTTTTACGTAAAAACATAGCCATGTGTTAACCACGTACAACACTGCCACAAAAACATCCCAAAGCCAGGGTCTGAACTCCCAGCACTTAAAACAGTCCATATAACACCTGATCATGTGAACTGCTGTTCTTTTTAAAATCTACTCCAAAAGTACATTTAACTGAAAACAAAAGTAGATTTACCTGAATTAATCATCATCTTTTTGTTTATGCATGTGGCATAGTCAAGCTACTTATCTGGTTAGCAAATACCTACACTAAATGTTCCTGTAACACTCTTGGGCTTTGGTGTGAAGAAAAAAAACTCCTTCGAGAATGCTGAAAACACTGCAATACGTCAACACTGAACTCATATCTGATTTTGTGCTTGCAGTGTTTAAGACCTGACAGTTAGCAACACAGAAGCGTTTCTAAAACCTAACGAATTCTTGCAAACAACTAAGAGAGCAGTTCTTTACGACAATCTGCGTCATAGCACTGTTTACTTCTCCTTTCTGAAAGGTACCCAACTTTTCAGTTAGGGTAAGAGCAGCCTTGTGGGGTTTTTCACATGACTCTTACCAAACCACAAAACAAAAAACCCCCAACCAAAACAAATTGTATAACCACCCAAATTTAGACAAGCAGTCAGTAGGTATGTTGAAATAAAGCTACATAAATCATCTCTGCAAGACAGGTAACATGTCACTGAAAAAAACAAAAGAGAAAACTGTAAGAATACTGCAGATCTGTAGTAGTTTGGAATTATTTGCAATTTTAGCTGACTGATAAAGTATCTCAGGAGTGTAAGTGGTTGAGTCTAGTAAATAATAGCTAGCAGTTCTCACTGTCTGATAGCATTAACCGCAGCTGCTACTTCCACTACTTTCAAAATTAAGGAACTGAGGTTTTGAGCAACAGTTACAAAAGTACCCTCAAACTTTTTCACCTTTTTTACATGCGCCTCCCAGAATCAGATATATGCGAACACTTCGCCTGAGTTCTGGGCATAATTTGGCAGTGTAACATCAAAGCACCAGGATGATTCAAAAAGGTATTTATTTTATTTTATTAACCATCTCCTACTTGGAAGTTAAAAGCCATTTTTCCAAGTGATAACAACTTAAAACAGTCACATTTGGGTTTACCAATACAGTTTTTGATAAACTAAACAAATTTCTAAAAATGTAAAGAGACAAAATGTGTAACATTTCTTTAAAGCAGCATAGTAACAATTCCTCCTCTACCCTTCTAATGAACTCCCACCAGTTTCATGCCAGAGCAGCTAAGAATGGAGTCCTAAGTTATACAGTCCTAGAAAAAAGAAAAATGGTTGCTAAACCCCATCTCAAAGCAATTACTTGGTCTGACCTAAAAGTGTGCACAGAAACACATCCAGTCGATAACTAACACAGCTCTCCACTAACAATAGATCATCAGGTAGTAACTCCTTCTGGCTTTAGAGAGGATGCAGAGCAAAGACTTTGTCTTCTTAATCTGATCTATAATGATACATTATGCTTAAAAAAATGGAAGCAGCCAAATTCACAGATCTGGACACTAAAGCTTTTTTTTTTTTTTTTTTTTTTTTTTAACTACAGACCAAGAAAAGAAAAACGGCTGTTCTCTGTAGGTCAAATTACATCTGACAAGACCACTCTTCTTTCTACCAAAGGTAGCTGAGTTTCAGTGCCCATTCATTCAGACTGCCAACAAGGGTAACTGTTGAGAATTTGTGATACTGCAGTCTCCTTGTAAGAATTAAACAGACCAACAAGACATCTGAGATAAGCTCCTAAAGAACTGCAACTGTCAACGTGCAGTGGAGTCAAATGGATGACCTCAAAAGTTCTATGTTGCCACTACAACTTTCCAAAGATTTTAAACATGATTCTGTATCTACACACGGAGCAAAACTTCTCAAAATTAATTACATATTTTGCACTGGTATAATGTTTAGGACAAAAAGCAAGAGAATATACCTGAAGAAAGTAATTCAAGCTGTTATCCTGTCTTTGGAGAGATGCTGGTATGTGTATTACCATGTGTGGTACAATGGGTAGGTAACGCATTTGCACTACCACACTTAGGTACAACACATCAAACTTGAGAGAGACAGCTGTCAAAATGAATTTATTTTTACCTTCGCCTTAAAAAATATTTTACCATGGCATTCTTTTCCTGTAGTGTTTACTCTAATATGAACTCTTCCACATATATATTGACAAACTATCTTATCTGAGACTATGGCAAAGGCAGTAAATACGCAAGAGTTAAACAGAAACCAAAATAAACTTGGGCCATTTAAATGCTGTTGCAGTTAACAGTGTTAATGTTTTAACTTGGCCTGCAGAGATGATTTTACAGGAAAACTTGTCATTTTTAATAATCACCTTTGTTACAGAGAGCAGAAAATACCTTTAGCTAACAATGCTGAAATACGACGGTCATAACCTCACTCTAATTTCACCTGCCTGTTTATTATTTTAATGCCACAAAGGAAAACACTAATAATAATAGAACAGATTATTTTAACACTTTAAGCAAGATTATAAAAACAATTCCCACATTTCATTCAGCACAAGCTGCAGTGTTAGAATAATAGCCATGTAAATTGCCAGAGACCAACAGATGTGTTTCAACAGAATCGAGGGCAGTTAACACCTTAGGAGAGATCGTATCTCAAAGAGGTGCGACCGAGGCACTGACATGCAAAGTTGTGAACTTTTGTTTTTACTCTCAGATCAGCTGTAGAACTTAGTCCACTCTCACCTCAGTTTGGCTTTTTTGTTTACTAGCTGAACAATCACTAAATTCGTAAAGTAGGCTAAATAACAAGGGGAAATAATGTAATCTATATTATTTTAGATAATATACATTATTTGAAATAATTTAAATATTTTTGCAATTCCTCTACTATATATATGGGAGATTAAAGTTTTTCTAGGAAATAGGATTTATGTTGAATAACATTTTTTTAACCCCAAAGCGACTGAAGTAAACTTTTATTCAAATGTCAATATTACTTTTAGTATAAGAAGATACCAACGTGAAGTTTGTTGTCAAAACAACTGGAGCTGTGTTATGTCTTCACTACCAAACCACTATCCACAATAAAATAAACCGTACATCTGCTTGTTCATTACAGCTTGAATTCAGTCAGGAAAAACAAAGCTGGTAAAATGAGTAAATTGAATTCAACACAATGAAATCAAGCTTGAAGTAACCACTTATTTTGAAAAAAATGCATTAAGATCAGTGTACAGTTAGATTATCATATAACATAGTCTGACATCCATAAACTACTAAAGATACAGTTTAATGTTTATGCTTTACCCTGAACAGTTTAAACAGGATAATACTGACCCTAAAAAGACTACGCTTTGGTCTCAATTAGCTGTGCATTAGCAGACACGATTATAGCATCAGGGCTGCAAAATGCATATAATTGAAGTCAAATTTGGACAGATACTGTTAAGATAAAAACCCTGCTGGAGATAGCAAATAAGCCAGGACAAGGACATCAGTCAGGTCCATTGTTAAAACTGAATGAGCTGAATTAATTTCTTCTTCAGAGGAAGAGAAAATAAGAAGCAAAATCCTAAAATCAGTGTTTTACGTGTCTTCATTTTTTGTCTACCACAGATCTTAATGAAATATGGTTTCTGTAGGTGTTTTTATAGACATGGAAAGTCTACACATCACTGAATACTTCAGTTAAACTTAATAGCAGAAAAGTAAAGATGTAAAAACATATCAGTGGTCCAATTTGCCTTTTTAAATTGTTCTGATAAAGGAACGGTAAATCAAACATCTCTAGAACCAACTGGTTTGACCCTCATTAAGTTATAAGGAAAAATATATACTTAGGTAAACAGTGGTTTCCTCACAGTCACCTGTGGTTTATGTAAAAGAAAATTTGGTCTGTATAAGGGCTTTTATTTTTTCTTCCCAACTCTCTTGTCTCTATACCCCTGATTTTTCTACTCCACAAGTATGTGATCTGTATTTTATGAGTTAACCCATCAGGAATAGATTCATTCTTTGTCAGTCCTCTTCCTTGGAAAGGATTTTTAACACCTCTCCACCCTAATTAGTCACCATTTTCCCTCTATACATCAGAATAACAACTATGGCAATAGCTTGGGATCTTGGCATTTAAGTACTTGGCATCCCTAATCTCAAACAGAATTACCAGACACCTCTGGGAGATCTTCCTCAGCAACTACTCAGTCTATTTTTACATGTACACAGCAATGGAAGTCTTACAATCTCTGTAGAATACTTTGCATATTACATCTCCACCAATGTAACTTCCTTATTATTAACTGCACTCCTTCTATTACATCATAATCAAAGTCTCCTTGTTATACATCATAGCTGGATGGAGTGATGCTATTTTTGGAAATCCAGTCCCTTTCACTGATGTAATGATTCGAGTCTCGCAGCTCCACTTTATCACAATTTGGCCCTATCCAATGAACTCAGTGGTTAATCACTACTTAAAATTTAACGGCTTAAATACTTTAAAGACTGTACTTAAAGGGACAAAAATTATTTTAGTTCCATACTAGGGACTATTTTTAGTCTGAGTCTAGCCAAGATCTATGCATTTAGTTTGTTAAATCTTTCTCCAAAAAATAGTATCTCTTATTTTTGATGTTTGATGACTCCTCCTTCCTTAGAAAACTGGGGCAGTGAAGAAACCAGAACTCGATGGTACATATATCTGTGGTTGGACTTCCTCCCATACTTGTAGGAACAGATCATCACAGCATCTCTGTTAGAACTATTCTGTCAACATTCTTCCCTGCTGCCCACAATTTGTTTTTCCTAGAAGGAAGAGGTATGGGACAGCAATGCTAATAGTTTCAGATACCCCTCTGCGCTTTTAACATTACCGTGTCTTCTGATCCTCCTTACAACATGCTTACTTAAGTTGCACACTTAGGGGCTCTCTGAAGTTCAATTCAAGTACAGCTCCAGTCCATGCAACCAAATCATTGAAAACAAATTACTACTTTTTGTTTTGTTTTGTTTCAGTTACTTTGAAGTACAAACTGCCTTTGTGCCCCTGCTCTCATGATTCCACTGCACACAGTGCTTAGAATGTGCACATATGTGTGTTCTCACTGGGATTTCCCGTTTCTCCGTTAAACACCTTTTCTGCTTATTCAGCTCTCCCTTTAAAAAAAAGGTCTAAGTAACACATAATTATTTAGAATCTTCTGCTCCTGCATAACAAACAAAGCAAGTTTATGGTAGGCATGAGCCTACTGTTACAAAATCATCTGCTTTTGTTCTGAAGCAAATAATGAAATGTGCAACAGAAAAGACACACAGACAAGTGTGACACAGTCAGAAACTTTTTCCATACATAGGAGGAAGGCAGGATAGATACCTAAGCCTAATCAAGGGAAAGCTGCGGCCAGTACATCCAGCCCCAGATACATGCAGATGATGAGACTTAAGGCAATGAAGTACTGAGATTTGACATTTCATCCTTTCATCAATTTTGTAAAAAGTTAACCTGAATTTCTGTTCAGCATGAAATAGCTGTTTAGCACCACGCTGTGGCTCCTGTTGGAGCTAAGGAGAAAAATAGCTTCTGTAGAAGGCAAAGTTAAGGTTCAGACCTCAAAACAGGGTGCCAAACGTTGCTGAATAAATGGTGTACTGACAATGGTTAGGACACGTAAGTTAGAAAAGGTTATAGCAGCATCCATTTAGCTCACCATCTGTACTCTCCAGGCAAAATACTGACAACTAATGTTCTATTACTATACCGGCAGAGATGCAGAAGTATTGGAAGAGTGCTGCTGGACTACTGAATGTGTACAGGGATGGAAGAACTTCAGCCCGCTCCTTTCTGTTACATCTCTTGTGTTTATTCTGGCATTACAGTCTCCCTTCTTTTTCCATTACTATATACCTTCTTAGGTTTTACTCTTCAGATGCCCTTATCTGAAATACAGCCAAGGATACTTTCATGCCATTATTTTCAGCTCATATTTTTAACTGTTATTTCCCTTTGTATTATTTCTCTGTTTTCTTTGGGGTTCTTGGCTCTTTCCCATTTATTATACAGGTATTTCATTAATTTCATGGATTTTCTTAAGTTTCTCTGAAGTGTTGTTGAGTATTGTTCTTCATCACCAGAATTTCAAAGAAAACCTGCCCTTCAAGCATCCCATAGTTGCCTCTTCAATTTAGTACACTGCCTTACCACTACCATAAGACCACGATCCTTTACGTGATTTCCACTTTCAACCATTAGCATAGAATTCTTTTCATCAAAGGCTTAATTTAAGACGCAGATGAAGAGACCAATATGATGACATACTGAGTATCCTGAAAAGTAATCACAAACTGAAGTTGCTCACAGTATTATACATAAGGTCAAGTGAAAAGCAATTAACTTTGGTCCAAGCAAAACAATTTGCACAAGTAGTTTTAGTTGCTGAAATAAGGGGATCAGATGTTCAAATGCTTTAAGCATCCCAGTGCCAGAACTCTTCCAAATTTTCCAATAACTGACTTTTGATTTCCCAGGCCCATAGACTGATTTACTGAGAAACTGCCATTATCAGAGCTTTGAAGGCAGTACTAGATACACCATAAAAATGAGCTAAGCACACTCTTCATTCAATGAAAAGTTAATTACAATTTTGTTGTGCAGAGCCAAATATGGGAAAAGACCAGAAAGCCTCATGTCAATATGAACGGTTACTTACTTCATACGCACTTAGTGTTAGCTGTGGTTTCATTATAAAAGAAAAAAAGTTCTGTAAGTGATTTAGTAGATCATTTTCTGCTGATGATCAGAAAAAGTAAGTATTTGGGAGTTTATGAATTCAAAGAAGTCTGTCCCTCTGAGATGAAGAAAGGTGTTTCAGAAAAAAACCCAAAACAACATATGAATGCTGTGGAAGAACCAAAGAGAATGAGATTGGTATCATAGCCTAGTACAATTTCACTTGTGAGATATGCATTATGGCACCTAAGTTACATATTAATTTCAAAACTCCCATTTTATGCTCCAAAACCAAGCTCTTACTACAGTTTTTGGTTATCAAAGACTATATTTGAGAAGAAATGTTGTCTCCAAATTGTTCCTATTCAGTCACCTTTGACATTTGTAAATAAAAAAGCCCTGATGTACATAGTCACATGACAAATCCTAAATGTTGATCTTTAAGCTACCAGTAAAGTCTTCTTCGATTAATGTCAGGAAAAGTGAACACTTAGTATTAAAAAACCCTGTGTTTCACAATGCCACTCAAAAAAGAAAAATACATTGTTTATTTTTCCTCTGGCCAGCAATACACTTCCATCAAATCCACAGCTTTTATTGCTTCACGGGTTAGAAATGCGAAGAATAAACACTTGCAGGCAAGCATGCAACACAGCAGGTTTCTTACCCTCAGATCAATTACTCTGTTGTCCAGTCTTGTATCCTGGTTTACAGTAGCTCTTGCATCCTAAATGGTTGTGCAAAAATATATAATGAATACATACACCTCCAACCCCTGCACCCAAAAAAACCCCAACAAAACAAAATAAATGGAGAAAAACATTCTATGGCTAAAAGCCAGGGCTACTTCTAAGTTCAGTAGAATTTCTAGATCATTCTAGAAAGAACACACAGCAAACTGGCAGCATAGCAAAGATTAAGGTGTAACTTCTGCCAGAGGTCACAGGCAGAACTCAGCTATGAGGATCCAGAAGACATACACACAAGATTGCAAATCCTCTGTTTTTGACCTTCTACTGCAGTTCAACAGACATTAAAGCTATGGAGATTTCTAACACCGTTCTGGATAACATAAAGGAAGTAAAATGCATGGCCAGCAAACCCCCAGAATCACTGCATTAAGGCTTTCATGCTTTTGTTCAATTACAAAGACAATAAAAAGTATCTGAGGATGCAAAGTTTTCACCTCCTCTCCTTCCACTTCTGGCCGAACAGCATCATCCAGCTGTAAGGGCAGTCGGGGTTCAGCTAAACTGATCACATAGATCTGAAATTGAGACAGGAACAGAAATAGCATGAGACTCAGCTCAAAAGGAGGTGTGATTTACAAAAGGGTATTTCTGGCATACACTTGAAACAGTGTTTGCATAGGCTGTTAGCTGAAAGACTGTGATTTTATTCAAATACTTGAGCTACACGGGTGCATTCTCATGACAATACTCAAAATGCTTTGTTCTTATTTTCCTTTTGAAAGATTAAAAATATCTTTTTTCCTTCTGGGAAGCACTGAGTTGAGCAAGTACACACTGCCTGAGGGAAAAGCCTACTGGCATGAACGCCAGGTCTGAAACTACCAGATTTCACAGAGTTTTAGGTTCCGATTCGAGCAAAATCATCCTCTTCTTGTCATTGTTAATGTAATATTTACTTATCATCTGATTATATCTAAAAGAGCCATTACAGACTGAAAATTTATGAGATACCTAAAATACAGTAAGAAAATGAAAACCACCTTCCCTTGCCTTACAATCTAGTCATAGGTGAATTTGATATTCTTTCAGAAAAATTGAAGCATATGGTAATCTGCACATATATTTCTTCCAGATCTGCAGATTTTCCCCAACCATGTTAGTTAAAATTTACCTTACTGCTCTAACTATAATAGCCCTTGCACTCTACTCTTGAGATGACTGTTTCAGCTGCGTTGTAGGCATACAGTTTTGGCTGAAAACCTTTAGAAGGAAAGGATATTACACAAAGGTTTAAATACGCTTTCTATTTAAACAAATTACAAAGTTGCACTTCCTCCAGCCCTACAGCACAAGCTACAGATATTTTAGATTTCAAGAGCTTCCATACTGTTAAGCCAGCGCTTTACTTTTGCTGAGGATTATGTATTCCATTCCATGGTACTAAGGGGAAGATTGTAACATTTCTGATAAAGAAGAAACTTCTGACTTGCACTTAAAATGAAGTAGATGCTTTATTACAGTATCTGCTGCAGTTAAGAATAAAAAACTAGAATTACAATCATTCCTAGCCAAATTATTCTAGTGAGATATTTTATTTTACTTGGTGCTGTAATTCAAATGGCAGATAAAAATAGGAAATTCTAAAAATCTGATCTCTTAAAACCAGAAATGTTCATGTACGATACACTGAAATTTGTAGTTTAAAGCAGTGTATTTCTCTGATATGGGACTGCTTATTGACAAAGTTTATATATGTAGATAGACAGACAGCCTAGCAGATAATCTCTCAAACAATTAACCAGTGCTCCATTTGCTAAAAAATTTACCCTTTGAACATGAAGCTCAACATCTTGCTGAGTACAGCCTCCGATTTTCTGATATGCTTTCCTCACAACGCCTTCTACATCCACAATGCTCTCTTTGTTGATGCTGTCAATAAAGATAGGATAGGAGGCTTACTAAATCTCATTGCACACTTCACCAGACTCAGCACCGAGAACTAGGATGTTCACGTACTGTATGGACTGCTCGAACAACAAAGCAGAGTTAAGGATTTATGTAAAGTTACTTATTATATATATAACTGAATAATGAAAGACTTCGCTAAAATATTCCCAGCCACAATAAATTCAAACCGGAAGACTTGGGAGGGAAAGAATTATGATTAAGCTTAGTGCTCACTCATTCTTTTTGCATGTATATATAAACTGACAAGCTGCACAGTTCTTTTTCTAGGCCACGTACACTCATGCATGTGTCAGCTGATGCAATTATCTGAAAGATGTGTCTTAACCAGCAGAACAACAAACTGAAAGGAAGTCCTAGATCTGGAGGGGAAAATAAAAACTGATTGAGCTTGTTTAAACTACATGACTTGTTACTGCAAGATTCTTGTAAGTCATTTCTTTATGACAAGGGACATCTTAATTGCTCTCTGCTAACAGTCACTAATAGTACATTAAAACACCATATAACATCTTGAAAGTCTTCCAAAAATACGATCTAAAGTATGTGTGCTATAAGTAAACAATAACAAAATCCTCAAGAGTGCTAGGTGAGAAAACGATGTGTATGAGCAGTTTTTACTTAGGTATTTAAGGATACTGGACTTCAAACCAGTAATTTTGTACATATAATCTCACCCCCACTGGAAATATATTTTCACTCTGTCTCTGCTAGCCTGCTTACAAAAGGCCAAATACCATAAAGTATTTCTTCTTACGAAAGCCAACTGCTACAATTAACCTAATCTGTCAATTCTCAGGCCTGGAAAGCACTTTATATACATCAACTGACCACATAAGCCTTTAGAAACAAAAGTAGTGGGCCCAAAATTTAACTGCAAATAATAAGAGGTCAGAGCAAGGATGTCATCAGACAAGCTGGCTGCCACTGATCTCAGTAAAGCAAAGAACAACTAACAATCTTCAAGTTTAGAAGGTTGGCTTTTTTTTTCAGTAAGACCCCTCTCTCCATGCCCCAAAAAGCCCAACACACAAAACCCATCCAGCTAAGCTTGAGGGTTGTGAGATACAATTTGGACGCACAGAAGGTATTATCGGACGGGCAGTAACCCCTAGTTAAAGGAGGTAAGGACAAACAGGTACAAGCTATTGCTGATGGTAACTACAGTCCTAATCACTTGCATTTGCATCAGTTTGTCTAGCACCCCTGGAGTAAGTCAGTTTAGGAACTGTGAACAAAATCTGGGTAATCTGGCCCTACAGTCTTTTTGTACAGCTACAGTAAAAGCACATGAGAAACTTACTAGGACTGAGAAATTTCTCTTTAGAAGTATCTATGTTTGAAATTAGTCATTCTCTCACATTTTTAAGGTAGGATTTACCTGCCTAAACAACTAAGTTTATCTTTTTAGTTGGTGTTGGAAACTTGGCTTTCTTCTCTGATAAAGCCCGAGTGGTGTGACTCAGAAGCAGCTGAGATACAAATCACCAAGTGTTGCCAACTACAACTGCTTGCTTGCCCTGCTTTCTATTCTTCCTGAAGCATCCATATCAGCCTTAAGAAAAGCTAGATGGATCTTTGATCTAACCTGGGACAAACTTTTTAACGTTATAATGCTGAGTTCAAATTTAAGTTATTCAACAGAGTTTTTAAACAAAAACAATAAAAATGTTGAAAAATCTGATATTATAGGAACAGTGGAAAATTCAAGCATCAAAATTCTCAACACTTAACAGCAGCACTGTAAGTAAATTACAAGTAATTAAATAAAGCCAGATTTGAGCACTTGAGTTGATTACACTATTTCTTTGATGGTAATACTTTCAAGGTGACAGAACTCATTGTCAGCTGCTCTAAAAGTTATACAGACCATGGTGCTTCACATGTTTGACTTGCTTAACCATTAGGCAATTCTACACTGCGTAAAATTTGTAAATAGTATGTTTTCTGGTACATTTATGCTCTAAAAGAACTACAGCTGCTCAAATCAATATAATGAACAAATAACTAAATTTGTACAAAGCAGAGGTCGACAGTAGGCTTTAAATCAGAACTCATTTAGTTAAGGGTGAGCTTCCATTCATCTCCATTATTTAGGTGGAAGCAGTACATTCAAGAAAGACGAGGAGAAATGACACTAAGTGCTTAGAAGTACACTCTCTTACAAATGGTTCAGTTTAAAACTCCTTAAAAAGACTGAGGCAGCAATACAAGGCTTTGGATGCAAGAGAACATGATGATAAGAAACACACAGAGAATATATCATGCTAAAATAGTATCAGGTGTACCTATAAATTCTCTTTGGTTTTCAAATAATGAATGTTTAAAAGAATAAACATTTTATTCTTGTGCTAACTTTTTTTTCCCCTAAGCAGTTCTCCTCTGTTTTTCCCCGCTTCCTTTTTCATGTCAAATTTCTGGCAAATGCCCAGAGAACACTACTAATTACATGAATAGCAGTGTCTTCATTGAAAATATGAGTTTCTAATCTGCTGAACAAAAGCCCTCTCACTAGTAATTGCAAATAAAAATAATGCTTTAAACTTATTAAAGCAAATTCTCTGCACTGCAAAAAAGAAAATAATAGTTGTAAACGTGTTGTATGATGGACTCATAAGCAGATTACTGATCCCATGGCTGAGAACTGGTGCTACTGAATTAACTACAGACCTATGATGAAAACATGCACAGAATTCAAGACATGCAAAAGGGTATCATTCTAAAAATACAGGAAGAAACTGACTTTTGCATCATTGTAACTGTAATATTGCTTTGCGAACTTGCATAACAGAACTTTTCAACTTTGCACTTGTGATTAAATGCACTGTTTCTCTCCCTCTAAACTGGAGTTGCAATTAAAATGGTATGCTTCTTAGTCTGGAACATACTGCAAAACTGTAACATTCCTTAGTCATTAAATTTGCCATGATTTTAAGACTTATTTCAACTCAGTTCCTACCTGTGTAGATCCCTGTATCCAAATATGCATATATAATTGCCTGGGCACACAATAAGTGCTACCAAGTTTTCTATGGCATAGGACCATCTTTGTATTTACAAATGTTCATCATCTACTCTAAACTTTCATTTGATAATTAGAAAATATGTTTTTGCTAATTCAGACTACATATGTAATCTGGCACAGAAGTAAAAGCTCATGTTTTGAGTTCTGTTTGAACCTTGCTCAGCAAGATCTAGTGCTGTAAAAACCTGAAGTCTGTAACATAGTGCATCAAATGTAAACTACAGAAACCCAGAAGATGCAGCTTTGATCCCACCAGGTAATTCTAAGAACATTACTGAAATGATAATTTCAGCTCAAGTTACAACAAGAAACACAATGATTTAATTAAATGCCAGTAACTACAGCAAAGCATTCTCTGCAGCACCAGCACTAAGTCATCTAGGTGATTTTCTGATAAAATTTTCTTGGGTAACAAAAAAGACCCAAACAAACCAAAAAAAGTGAACAAGTGGCAGAAAACCATGCCAAAGCTATCACCATTTCCATTAAAGACAACAATACTTCTATCTGTAATTAGTATTACAAAGGACTAGAAACTAAACTGAATGCATGATGCAGAAAGAAAAGACAGATGACATCTTTATATGGTTTAATCCTTAAAGAACCTATTTTAGTAACAAATTCATGAAGTCCAATGCTAAAAAATTCCTCTGTATAGCAAACTGCTTCTTTATATGTAATGTTTCTTCCAAAAAATCAAGACTATAATTACTAAAATGTCCACTAGATGCCTTACGTCCTTCTTAATTATCTGTACATCTATTAGCCAAGACTTTCTCTTTTAACCACAGGATTGCATTATTGCAGTCTGTATGACAACATCTTTCATCAACAGCTTCATGTTGCAAGCTGAACCCCATGCAGGCCTCCCTAAGTGAATCACAATCAACATTTTCTTGAACAAAAGTCTGAAGAATTGGAAGAAACTTGGTTATTTATACACTTTAAATAGATGTTTTACTTAATGGAAGCATCTATACTTGTTCAGACATTTTCTTGGGTTTTTTCTTCAGCGCTGTTTTCTGTAAGCAGACTGCACAAATTATTATATTAATACATTATTAAGTCTAAAAATATGAAATAATTGTCAGAAAACATAATAATCAATGATCCTTTATCTGAATCTCAGTGAAAGCTGAAGGCAATAGAGTTTACTTTGAAAAAAAAGAGTCCACTTTGTAAATAGTTGAAAGTATAAATATTTTACACTCAGCTCAATAAAAGCAACTGTAATACTGTCTGCACAAATACAATAAGCATGCATTAAGCCCTCTGAAAGGGCAGTTAACTGACACTGTATACATTAAGACCAGGTAAACCCCTATTCTTATTCTCTTTATTCTAAAAATATAATAATCTGCTTTCTATACCAACATATCTGGGAGAACCTGGATATCTTCTGGGGAAAAAAAAGCCTATTTCCTTTTAAAGATTTTAAGTAAGAAAATCCACTACATACTTTAAATTTTTTTCATTGAAAAAAATTCCACTTTATTTCCCTTCCAAATTTACCTAGCTTCACCATCTGTTCATGGCATCTTGCATACCTTTGTATCTGCAAAGTAAATAACTTTCCATTGGCAGAAAATCCTCTTGCATAGGTACCATCAGACTGGGATTTAAATGATTTACTAATTTCTCTTGGACAGAATAGAGAGTTTCCTTTAGTTTCACAGGAAGGCAGACTTGCCTGACCACATACCATTTAATCTTGCAGCTTCACCATCAACCTTTTCCAGTTTGACATATAATCAGACACAAAGACAACAGAAGTGGACAAGATACTCCAGTAATGGTCTAATGACTGGCATATATTACATTTATGGTATTTTATTCCTCTTTTTTAAAACTCAAG
Organism: Falco punctatus; assembly: GCF_963210335.1. Classification (NCBI taxonomy): domain Eukaryota; kingdom Metazoa; phylum Chordata; class Aves; order Falconiformes; family Falconidae; genus Falco; species Falco punctatus. The sequence continues at coordinate 36,187,413 of NC_137588.1, forward strand.
AGATCTCCTAGCATAGTAGGTAAGAGAACTGCATGGACTCCTGTTAAGTCAGTTATCTATCATGACCTCACATTTCTCATCATTTACTTTCTTACATATTAGTCCTGAACATATACAGAATCTGAATGAATGATCACCAAGGTACAATTTCACACTGAAAAGCATCAAAGTGATTATTCTAAATTAACACTGGTTACTATACCCTCCTAGCCCCCAGCTAACCATTCCCATTTCTGTGTAACCAGCAAACTTAACAGCTGCAATTTGACATTTTCTTCCAGATCACCGATACAAAAATCAGAAATGCTAAAGAAAGTATTTCTGCAATATCCAACATTTTCCTAGTATTACCAATTTATCTAGCTGATGAACTTATGTATATTTTTCTACATTGTGAAGTATTTTCTTACAGGTTTACTGGTCTTCTACCCCCCCACCCCACCCCGCCCCTCGCCTTTTAAATCTCTTTTCTGGATTTTAATTCTTTAACCTACTATGAAGAGCCCTCAAGTTACTTTCTGAGTGAGGGTGTATTGTTTCGGCAACTAAATAAAAACCTATCAACTACCTCTCCCAACTGCTACACTGTATCACCTGACTATGGTAGTGGGGGCTGAAAGGCTCAATACTGATACAAAAAGAGAGAAAGAAACCCAAAACTGACCACACCCAATACTTTATGGAAAAAAATCAGGTTGATAAATTACTAATTTCATCACTTGGCACCTCTTCTGGCTGAAAGAGACAATTTAACTCTTTCTTTTACACAGCATCCCTTGCAGGGCTAGGCTGAACTTTTTTTCCCCGATGAAAGCTCCTCAGCCGACAATTCAGTATCTCCACTGATTCTATGTTCTTGCCTACATATGTTCTGAAAGTTCAACTAGAAACTTTTCATAAACTCACAGAAATGTCTTTGTAAAACTGAGTTAAACCTGTATTAAGTATCTTTCACTAAACAGAATTTACATTCTTATAATGGAGATAATTATTATATGAATGTTGCAGGACCACAGAAGGTTATGAAAGTTCTTGGTTTCCATGTGCCAATATCTAAAAGAGGAACTGGTTTGTTTATCATTTATGAAAATTTGTACAAAAAATGCTCATAATTAAATCAGTTCTCATCAAAATTTAAAGATCCAGAATTCCACAAACTATTTCAAAGGAACTTTTAGACCCAGTATCAAAATGAGAAAGCAGCACATGAAAAATAAAGTTAATGTACTACCACTGAAGAAGTTTATTTCAGTTAAATATGTAAGGTATTTAAGTTAAATGTTTTCTTCAATATTGTTGTTTATTTAATGTGTAGGAAACAAGAGGAGATGATGAAAAAACACACTGAGAAAAGCAGAGAAACAGTTACTGTTATTTCTAGACATTTAAGACCAGCCTTATCTTCTAGTAATAACGGCATCATTCCACAGCAGGTGAAAACTAGGGGGAAAAGTGGCTGAGACAAGGCATGTACTGTTATGTCCTTCAGGTGTTACTGACACAATGACCACAAGTGCACTTGGAAGTCAGGAACAGCAGCAGCCTATGAAGGATGAGAGGCAGCTGCAATGGTGACATCAGACAAAATTATAGAAGAAGATAAAACACTAGAAAGTCAGAGCATGGCAGGATATTAATAAAATTGGTTTGCTGGTGGGAAGGAATCATGAGAAGATGACTGCGCTAATGGTGTTCAAAAAAAACCACAAAGGCAAGCCCCCAAAAGAAAACCCAGAAGGCTGTAGCAGAGAAAGTTTTATCATTCAAAGAACATGGTGAAAAGCATGTAAGCATTTCAGATGCACAAATAATGAGTAAACCATGCATGCTATAGAGAGGCTGAAGTATCTGGATTTAGCTAGCAAATGTTATCACAAAAAAGAAGCAGCATGAAAAGTTCAAAAGACAGTACACACATGAGTGTGGCTACTCATAGAAAATCAGGTCTGTTACATCAAGAAAAGTGGGAAGATGACAGCGAGCTGGAGAGAACCTAAGGATGAGGTTCCATCTGATTTAACAGCTCAGTGCTGCTGAAGAAGAAAGGAGCTTTGCCCTCTACTCTTTACAGATACCCTTTTCTACCATTTACCACTGCTGGTTAGCTCTGGACCTCCACGACCTAGCTGAAATCACTAACCTGACAGAAAACTGAGTAAAAAAAAAGAATAATGAATCACAAAAAGAGTCATGGGATGCTTACAAGTGGCAGTCAGCACACAGAATAAAAGAGTAAGGACCAACTTCCCTCTCATGAGCTCCTAACCACTGACCTCTGCCACTCCATGAAATGTAAGAAATTAATTCGTGGAGCAAAGAACCACCAAGAAAACTGAAAAAGAAATCTGTTGGAGAGAACTAGAGAATAGGAGAGTAAGCATCACAACTGTAAGAGCTGTTTCACTGTTCTGTAGTGCAAGTTCCAGAGTACAGGCAGACTGTTGGTAGGTTAGAGGGAGATGAACTGGGGAACAAGCAGATTATACACTGAATTCTTTTCAAAGATTCTAAGCATTGGAGAGGCGAAACTATTTCATGAAGAAACAGAACACTTCACTTTGGCTCATAAACACCTGTGAACAGCATGCTTCACACTGGCACTGCCAACAGTAAGCACCGCCAAACAAACACTGCTGGTTCTGTTCTCCCATTGCCTTGAACCTCATCAGCAGAAGCATTATCCTAACCTTCTTAACTTGGCTTCTGGAAGTCTATACTATAATGAATCCCTCCTCTCCCTGACATATTGAAGGTTGAAGGCTGTAGCACTTTTGCAGCTAATTAGTGGGGGCTCCCTTCCCAAGCATGAGAGTAGTGCCAAGAACTACACAGAAGCAACTCAAGTGCCACATGTTAACATATTATTGCACTGAATTGATCCACATTTCTATCTGTGAACAAGTAAATATACATGTTTAAAAGCTCCTTTGTCCTGGACAAAGCATTTAGTTAATTTTATATATATATATATATATATATAAAAAAATTAAAAGCATTTAGTACTGGACAAACTGAAAGCACAACCTTGAGGCAAGTAGCAAGGAAAGGTAACTTTTTATCTTTGAGAATAAGACAAAGCAAATAACTGAATTTAAACTGCTGCAACAAACACTTGTTTAATTAGCAAGTCAAACTATTGCCCCAAAAAATATTTTAAAAAGTAACTGAAATCCCTCCTTAAACATTCTAGTTACAAAACTAAGGTGCAAGTAAGATTAATCCAGTGCACAGAAGCTACTCTTGGTTTCTTCAACTCAATAAGCCACATGCAATGTGGAACTTCTTCACACCAGTTCTAGCTATAAAATGTATTACTACACTTGCACATCTTGTAGAAGAAAACCCTGAACATGTGCAGACACACACACCACCACACACAAAATGAAGTGTCCCACTAAGCTCAGCTTGCCAGACTTTTTGTTAGCCAGCTTGAAAGTAAATGCAGGTTGTCTATGGCGAGAGAATGCTGCTTCAGCAGTTCAGAATGAATTTCAAGCCTGTTCTCTGTTTTATCTTTTGTCACTGTAATGTATTCAACCTAATAGTGAGCTGACAATTTAAATAACTACATTTTAAAACAAACGAAGCATTGATGTTAATGTGTGAAAATGGTCCCAACCCCTGGGAGTCCTGGTTCCCACCATTGTTTACTCTGACAACAGGATATAATTGCTTACTTACTTGGCAGCAAACTTTACCATCTGCTTGCTTGCATGCTGTCCCACAGCCACAAGAGCCTGGATATTAAACTGCTGCTGACGCAGGACTAAGAAACACTGCTTCCCTGAATACAAAGAAAAACAACGCAGGTGTATTAAGGACAAGTTACTCGAGAACTTTGTGAATGAGAAAAAAAGCTTTACTACTTTAATATTAACCTGAGCTTTTAAGGGGGTGTTTGTGTGTTTCTCTCTCTCCCTTGCTGACCCTGCCCCCAATAGCTACATCAAACAAGTCAGCTCTGCATGCACAAACACACACACCCCCACCCCAAAACACTGAGATAAATCCAGTAATTCTGCTTTACAGCTATAAACATGTGAATGGACATTTTCTAAAAATAACAGTCAGCCTTCCAAGATAAGTAATATCTAGACAAAACAAAAAATAGAAATCATAACTTTTTAAATACCTATTGTTCCTCAACTGCAAGAAGCAAATCATACTTTTCCTTGTTGCTTTGCTCACAACTACTTCAAGTATTATAAAAGAAGTTTTTTTTCTCATCTTCTCACATTAAAGCTATAGAGTTCACTTTACAAAGCTCCTCTGAGAGAAACAGGGTTGATTTTGCACCACAGGGACTAAACCAACAATGTTCATTCTACAATACACCACACATTCAGAATGAAGGGGAACAAAAGGAGTATTGATTCTGGTGAATGACAAGAACCTAAAAGACCCAAGTTAGAATTCCTGTAAGAGCAATTTATTCATGAACAGCTTTGGGAAAAACAAGTTAATGGGAATTAATAATAATTTATAAAGAACATAATGCACTTCATTGACTTTTAAAATGGCTATTTCCAAGTCAACAAAGTTCTTTCTAATCTGTTCAGCCGACAGTTACAACCATTTCATATTTCTCCTCACTTCTCTAATAATCATTTACTTCTTAACTTAGATGTAAGGAAACATGGTGATTTAAAATGCTTCTTCCTCAGAGAGAGAAATTAACAAACCCTTCATTGTTGTACCAGTATCTGATAAAATGCATCAATATAATTTACTTCCAAGTTCTGACTCATAACATTATAAGATTTACATTAAAATGGTGAGAATAGGAAGAAGCCAGAAGCTTTCTTACAGCTCTTTCCCAGTTATCATTGACTTAAGACTATAAAACATTAAAATCAACACGTATCTAACTTGAACACTGACAAGCCAGTTGCAGTTTTCATTTGTAATTATGTAGATTACTATTTCTAACACATAGCTGCAGATAATTTAAAGGGTATCAGAAGATAAATACAGAACATATGACACAGATTCTGATAGAAATAAAAGCAAACATACAAAACTAATACAACATATTATTACAGATTAACATTATAATAATTGGAAATAACTGACCTTGTCCTATGATTGTGATTTCAAACAAAAAAACCAAAAATTTCAACAAAATTAACTCCATATTTTCAGAAATTGGAGTACAAATATTTCCATAGTCCAGGGGCAGCAATATCTAAGTAAAGAAGCCAATATGGTACGGATGTACCTATTTCTTGCAGGCAAACATTACACCACAGATTTAAATCGGAAAATTACAGGCTTCAGAAATTAAATAGAGCCTTCAGAGGTACACACACCTGTGATCCAGCAGTTCAACAAATTAAGTACAATTTTTCCATAGGACACAATATGGTAACTTTCTTTGGATAAGCTAGGCATATCTCACATCTTTGACATGGAAGTATTTCTTACTTACAATGTGGTTTGATACAGTATTTCCTAGAAAATTGTGTTTGTCTCCATGATTTTAGTCACACATCATTCAGTAAAATATGACTGAAGTTTCAGCAATGATGCATTAGGTGTCCAAACAAGGAATACACAGCTGAAGACAGCAACAATGTAACTCAACTAGTAAGTATTTAAGAAGACAGTGAAATAAATGGAGGGACCTGCTATCCTACAAATCAGAACAAAGTCTGGCAGTTGTACTTAATCCCAAACACTAGAAGTCTGACCAATATCTGCATTATAAAAGGACTCAAATCTTTTTGTCATGAGTAACAGTAGTTGTTTTCATAAGGAAAGAGAATGTTTTGTAGAATATAACCATTTCTAATCACACAGAAGACAAGTGATCAAACAAACCTCACTGATAGGAGTAGTTAAAATATCACAGTTACAAAGATACGAGGAGGAAACAGAAACTTTCCCAAAAGAGCTGAAGGCGTGCAAAATAAGGTATCAAAAAAGACAAGCCATAATCAAATCTAGTTCATGATTAGATGTCTTTCCAGATCAAGAGACAGAAAAAAGGAAGAATCAGAGTGAGAAAAAAATTGGGATTATGGGATGTTCTCCCCGTGTTTCAAAATATTTACAGGGTATTTAAGTGAACAGTGTAGAGATCAACTTTACTGACATTCAACAGGAAACTACTCCGTTTCTATGAAACAAACCAATACTGTGTCCCACAAGAATGCCTAAAAAGACAAAAAATTTCAAAAGAGATTTGGTTAAAAAGGTCTGACTTGGTCTATTGCAAGGAACTTTTAGTCACTGAACCAGTAAGAGAAGACACCACACAGAGAATCCTGTCAAAAGTAAGTACATAAAACCAAACAGGAATCCATTTCCTTTCTTGGATGTAAGTACCGAATGACACAAGACTTCATGAAAGGAAAGGATGTAAGGAATGAATATGTACAAAGAGTAAAAAATGTTTAGTCATATCAATTAATACACTGCTACTTACAGACATCTGCCAGCAAAGAGAAAACTTTATACGGTTTATTATAAAATTTGGTCTAGTATTTAAATTGCTCTTGGTGGTACTCTTTATTTTCAGACATACTATTCTGATGTTTTAGAAACCTTTACATTCATAAACCAAAAACATGTTCAGGTCTAACATACTGGGCAAGTCCCAGATGCCTGGCAGAACCCAGAATGATTTCCCAACCACTTTTCAATGACAGACATGATCAGTAGCTGAGGCTGGCTTTAAAGTAAGGCCAGAAATAACATTTATTCAATCTACGATAAAAACCACAGGGCCTCAAGCACTTTAATTTTGGTACAACCCACAGAAATTCCCAACACCCCATTCTTTACACATCCTTCAATTAATTTCCATCAGATGCCATGAGTGGCTTGCTATACAAGACAGCTGGATTCTGCCGTTGTTCACATTAATTTTTTTTGGTTTATTGGTCAGAACTAGACCAGGTTAAATAAAGGGTATGTTGGTTATTTAGGAGTCAATTCGAGCTTCTGAGAAAGCTATTTTTCTGCAAGACCTTCCTTTCCATAACTGTAGGAACAGCACCATGCATGTGGGAAAGGCTAATATTACTTTTTACTCTTAAACATTTGCTTTTCTTGTAAGATTCTTTCCCCTAAAGCTTGAGTAAACAAGCACATGGCATTCCCTAGCAGCATTCCCTGAATGTGTGAATTGTTCTGTGTTGTCACACCAAGTCTGAACAAAAAGCACAATCAATAAATTGAGATTCATGCCAATAGTCAACTCCTTTTGCTTTCATTCTTCAGGCTATGTTAAAGAGTTTTGAAAATAAGCACTGTTATTTCATGAAAAACAAGTTTTTCCTGAGGTCAAAGAGGAAGGATGACAACAAGCTTCTTTTAACTTAATATTACCATGTTACATATATGTTACTCTAACTGAATTAAATGCAAGATATCCTATATAAATGCAATACAGGGACAGTAATAAACAACCATTGAACTTTATGTTGTTTTCACAGTCTGCATAGACACTTGTCTTTATATACTAAATTCTGTTAATAGTCTAAACTCATCCTACAATTGCAAAAGAAAAAGCCATAAGGATACTCTTATTTGTATGCTGATAGTAACATTTAAATTAAATAGATTATTTCCTGTCTGAGCAACTTCAAGTTGTAACGACCAAAGCTTTTACAGCTTTTGGAGTTGACAATTTCTATACATACCTGAAAGAGATTTCCATGTAAGAACACACATTACAGAACTATTGAGGAAATCACAGAGAACTTCCCAAATTTAAAGATTTAAAATGTGTATTGTATGTATATATTTAGATGCAGTTCCTTATTTTAACTGACTGCAGTATGGACACTCATTAAGAGACACACTTTTTAAGAAAATGAAGCCTCCAAAAAAGAAATTAATCTGGTTATCTGTGACAATATTCTGTACTGGATTCTCTCCCCTAATTCGCACTATTCCCAATTCTAAGACTACTGTTAAATTTCATTTGCAAAAATAATTTCTTTATATATGCTCTTTTCTTTCAACTCTTGGGAAGACAAGGTATTTATATCTCACTACAGAGCTGCCAAACATAACCGAAACCAGTACAACAGTTGTCAGCATCTGATGTCAACTGAAAAGGCCAAAGCCTATTTAAGTTTGCATATGGCAAACTGATCTCCAGAGAGCACTTCTGATCCCAGGGAAGAAATATGGCTGTCAGACGGCCAAGTATGACAGCCCACACTACTGAGAACCTATAAAAGGATTTTCCCTTTGTCTTGTTAAAGAAAGATGAGGTTTCTTACTTTATGTTCATATTCATATAATCAGATACTGGTAACTGAAAGTAAAAATTCTGAGATTTTTAACACAGATTTTTGTTTCCTGTCAAAGAAAAGGTGTAATGAAAATATTCATACGCAGCAGAATAAATACAGCCCGTCTGACAACTGAGCCATTTAAAATAAAGATACGTTTTACAGCAAAAGCTTGTAACTGTTTTGTCTCAAAACTACTGACACCCAAATGAGAATGACGAGAATATTTTTAAATTCCTATTATTTACAATTGTCCACACATTATTTAATAATATGATAAAACCAATATTCACTTTTACTACAATGTAATAGTAATACCCAATTTCCACTGAGCTGAAAATAAAATTTCCTTTTCCCATCTTGGGAAAAAGAGAGGCTGAAAAAAAAAGGAAATTAACCGAACACGAAGTAACCAGGTAGCAAAGTCTTCTTGTATGCAAGGCATAACTAGCAGGCCATGAAGCCAAAATAAACATTCAGGTTACACTACCAATATGAGAAAATAAAAATAAAAACCCTGGAGGCATCTCACCTTTAGCTCTGCTTGTATGAATTCTGCCACGAACCCAAACCACTTCATCAGCCTTCTCCACTGTCAAATCTTTTATACGAATCAAAGCTCTATCTAAATCACAGAAAAAAACACATTTTAAAACATTTTTCACTTTAAACTCCAAATACAATTTCTATCATTACTAGAATTTATCATAAATTCGAAACATAATTTTTTGTAACTACAGCATAATAGACGTACTGAGAACACTTAGGATCCCATTTCCTTCCTCAGTGAATTGTACTTGATCAAGTCGTTTAAATTGGTTCAACCTTATTGTTTGACTTATATACAGGGGTCAAACTACACTAAAACAAAAACAAGACTTACTGTGGTTCACGGATGCCAGGACCCAGCATGACTACACTATTTTTGATAAGACTTCGCTGTGCTGCACTGTACTACCTGCACTTATTAGGCTGAATTTCTGCTGGCAGGTGTCTGTCCTCCTCCACTGTGCAACATGAAAGTTGCAAAACAAAGGCTCAGAGATGACATAACTATTCCCTGTATCTAAGTAAGTGAGTATCACCATAAAACAATTATTATTTAAAATAAAAAAGAGAAACCACAAATAAATGTGTATTAGAAATTAAAAAAATATTTACTTTGATAAAAACAACAACATTTTGGAGCAGTAAGAGTATTAATGTGTAAAACCAGTAAAAATTATTTTAAGGGACAATCTCTTTGACAACCTGCTAAGCACTACTATCGTAGGAGCCAGCATTCATCAGAAAGAACCCTTCAAATTCTATGAACTCAAGAAAGCTAAATAACAATAGGAATGCAAGGTTTGGAAAGGACAGATTCTGGATAGTAAAGGAAAAAAAAATACACAGGAAAATATTTTTAAAATAAATCAGGACATTGAAAATTGTGTAAAACCATTATGAACTGCCAATATACTGGCTGCATGCCACTGTTCCTTGAAATGTACTTGTTTAATTGTATTTTTCAGTAGATTTTTGGCCAAATGTATATTTGCATGGTTTCAAACATTTATTTCTTAGAGTTTCTACAAATCAGTGGACATACTGCATAAAACCTCAACGTTCTAATGGCTGCACTTACTCATTTACAGTTCACACGTGGTTAAAAACACTGCTTTTTAGACAAAGAAAAAAATCTTCAATGGAAATACTGATCCTTATGGGTCTCTTCCAACTAGAGATATGCCATGAGTCTATTGGGAGATTCTGTGATATGTAACACAAGCAAATTCACCTTCTGTCTTTCCTCAGACTTCTCCATTGTTTCAAAACAGCATTAAATTTACTGAGGCACTTCCACTCTAGACTTTTTCTGCCAGAACTTTTCCAAAGTTTGCCTACCCCAGGTTACCATCTGCCATTCTGGACTCCTTCCCTCTGACTCCTGAGTACCAGTCACAGCTTGTCCTGCAAGCCTATTATTCTGCACTGGGAATTTAGGGGGCTGAAAATGTTTATTAGCTTATGCTCAGGGCAATGCAGTTTTTTATTCACAGATAGACATTAAAACCAGAACAAAATGAAAGTGCACAGAGTAACGTGATAGGAAATTGACTCAAATGTATTAATAATATGTGCGTGTGTGTGTGCGCACGCGTGCACTGGGGAAGGGAGAAAGGGAAATAAAGATGTTATCACTTGCCAGCAACTTCTGATATTCAAACTTTACCAGCATAGCACTATAGGAAACATGCAACCAGCACAACCCGTAAGAGTTTGATATTCAGACAGTTTAAATTACCTCAGTCCACTTAAAACTGTATTGTTAGAAACTTAAAACATTTTCCAGGCACAGAATGAGGTGTTACCCTTTTTATGGATCCTTAGCGTTTCAGGAACCATCTGCATTAGATAAATATTTTTAGAAATCTTTTGGATACATAATGGTTCATGCTTCACCAAAACTAAACAAGACATGTTTAACACAAAATTTTATATGTTATGAATTGTTAAAAAATATTTCACCTTTCATAAAAAGGGTAATAAAACAATATCAAAAAAGAGACTTTATAAAGTAATTTTTTCCAACAGCAGATCACAGAATCACAGCGTGGCTGAGGTTAGGAGGGAACCTCTGGAGGTCATCTGGTCCAACCCCCTACTCAAGCAGGCTCTAGGTGGACCTAGAGCCCGTTCTCCAAGACTGCATTCAGTTTTTTTAACATCTCCACAGAAGTAGACTCTGCAATGTCCCTTGGCAACCTCTGCCCATGCTCTGTCACCCTCACAGTAAGAACTGTTTCCTGATGTTCAGAGGGAACCTCCTGTGTTCTTGTAGGTGCCCATCGCCTCTGGTCCTGTTAATGTGCTCCACTAAAGAGAACCAGATGTAGCAACCTTTACATCAGTTTGTTTCCCTTCTTCAACACTTCCTGAATCTAGTTGTCTTTTCCTCTCATTTCTAAAATGCCAGTAGTTCATGATAATGTCTCATCTGTTAGTGTAAGCAATCGTTTGTCTTCATCACTGATCTTCTCTTGTCCAGCCAACATACTGTAGCTTACATCTTCCCTTTGTACTCTCACGTATTTCACCTGGATTTCTTTTCAGGTAATTTCTACCTCTTCCACAATAAAAATAAAGCTTCCTTAAGGTCCTCTCACCATACTCTTCAGACTACCACTTACTTGTACTTTCACAAATGCAAGCTATACTTACATCTTCTGTCTTATTGCCACATAAACACTTACAATTAAACAACACAAAGATAAAAGACTTTTTAAATCGTGCTATAGTTGTAGTAAAGACAAGGGAACAAAGATTTTAAATGAAGTTTAAATGAAACACTCTAAGACTGAAATTACACTTCCAGCTCCAATTCAATATTCATACTACCTCAACTTCATTGCCATTTTGTATCATGTTTATGGAGAAACTGTATTTTTTCATTTCCTTCCTGTAGAGCACAATCTTTTCTTTTCAATATACTAAATGTCCTTATCTTTCTCTCAGAACTCTAACTCTTCTAAACATGGCAGGAGAGGATAAAAACCCCAAAAGATGTGCAGGTTATACAAGACAAAATCGCTTTTCCATCCCCATTCCCTGCCTGTCACATCAGCCTGTTTACTAAGTTTGTTTATCTTGCATCACGGAGTTTTGAGCAGTATGACAAATATTTCTGCTGTCTCTGTGAAGTGCCAGCATCTTTACAATGTCGGATAAATTTTAAAAAGAGAAGGTAAGTTTAATAAAACAAACTGAAAGCCAAAAGCAGCATAAGATGAAAGCAGCTTCCAGGGAGGGGAGATTAACGTAATGGGGCTGAAGGAAGAAAAAGGGAAAGGCAAATGGAGCTTTACTAGCAATCATAGCCTCAAGCAGGCAGGAAGGATTTAAAGACATGATGTAACAGGAAGCAGGAATGTCAGATAGCCAGTTCAGCTAACATTAGTAGAAGAAAGACTGAAGTGGGCCAAGAATGAAGACACAGGTGCGTGTGTGTGAGGTCAGTAGAGCTGGGTGGAGCATTTATGCAATTACTTTGTGAATGTGTGAAGAGTTTTAATTTGCCTGCAGAGGAACAAGAATCTATGAGTATGGCAAAAGGACAATACGTCTATCTCTTGGAAAGGGAGAGTAATTTTCTCTGATCACCCTAACCTTTTTAACTTCTCATGTCCAGCCTGTGTCCTTGGGACAGTGCAGCTACTACAGCAAGCCAAAAAGCAATAACAGCGCTGCAGACATCCAACTGAGCTCCTATCCGCATCTGTGCTGTTTGTGTTGTGTCAGCCCCAGTTACCAGACGGTATGTGGATCTGCACATGTCATACCACAATTTGTTATTCTGACTTAGAAATGGCATGTATCCACACACACTTCAGAAACAAACAAAATTAATACTGTACAGACGGATGGGAACACTCGCATTTGTGCTTCCTCATTACCCCCTGCCACAAGCAGTAGGTCCTCCAAGACATTCAATGCAAGCAGAATAATGTATCAGTAGCATATATACACTACTGATGATGAATGAGGACTTCACCGTCCAGTGAATCCTTTGATAAGAGCTCTCCATGGCAGGAACTACTGAATCTTTAAATAAGAGGGAATTAGTCTGAAGGAAGGGACTAGGCTGATCTTAAACTTATTTATTACAGGCATTTTGGGTTTTATCGTTACCTTATTTTGGAGTTCCGGATAACCATCTTCCAAAAAATGGAACAGCAAGAGTGTTGTAGATTGTATTTTAAGCCCAACAGAAAACCTATTCCACCTTGTCCATACATTGGCTTTCTTTATTTGTAAATGAGGATCAAAGAGTCAAGGGGAAAACAGATCTAAATACAGCACTCAGCCTTTTTCATATAATCTCCTGTAGCTTTTTTCACCTTCCTTCTCAACATAGTTTATTTCTCCACAGTATTTTTGAGTGGGTTTTTTTGAATATGAGACAGTTGGCAGAGTAGACTTTCTCCATGAGAACAGAAATTAACCCACCATCTCAATCTACCACGTTGGGTCTCTCACACAGTTGTTTGCTATGGGGTGTGAAACTGGCAGAGGAAGAACAGTTTGCAGAAACTCTAGTGAGCCAAACGCCATCACAGAAGAGCACAGGGAAGAAGACCCAAGTGGGCAAACTTTCAGCCTACAGTCAGCAGTACAGGTTAATCAGTCAGATGCTAACTTGAAGAAGTTCCCTTTTTCTTAATATTATACCTTTTAAATTGCAACTGCACACCAATTTATGGATTGTTACATGGTTACACTTAACTACGGATGGCTGCGTTCCTGCCCCTTCCAGCAGTCACCAGACCCCCAGCTAAATTCTTTCATTTTGCTAAGCTGCTTAAACACGTTGTTACTATTAACATGTTGAAACATCAGCAGAAGACTCAGTGTCAGCAAGAGGGAGACCACTGCAGCCAGCAGCTGGGCTGGCTTACAATGGGATTTCAACTTTGGTTCCCTGACAGGCAGTATGTATTTTATTCAATAATGACTGTTAATACAGCCTCCAGTGATTTTCTTGTCCTGTTAGGTTCTTAACATAATGCTCTCCTTCAGATGGTTTCAACCTATGACTGCTTTTGTGGCTCCTCCTCTTCCCTACATTCTGCATTCCCCGTCCTAAAGCAGGTCAACCAAAACAACAATTCAGAGGAGAAAAAAAATCACCTAATCACCGATTATGTTCCTTTTTACATTTCATTATGAAGAAGCTGCAAGAAGCCAGTCTATTACCTTCCCTCATTCCTGTTTCATACATTGAATAATATGAAGATTTATATTTCTGGGATATTGGCATGGAAGATTGCTCTCTAGCTGACAAGTCTTGCTGAAACCCAATTCCCCATCAGTAGAAAATGAGGATTTCCAGGATTCACAGTGGTGTGAATAATGATAAAACTCATAAATATTAATATGTAATATTAATGGATTTGGTGCTCATATGTGGGAGTAATGAAGGCTGCGTAAGCAGACAGATATCCTGCTCAGAGAGACAGCAGTGCTGTTGCAAGCCATAGCAGAACTTACTCCAAACAAACAAAAAACCTGACATCTCAGAACTCAGTACATTATAAATAGTAATAACTTAATCCATAAAAAGTCAAGCCTGCAGTGGTGGACAAGCTGTGTAGGGTGTGGTCCACGCAAGGGCAAAGACTGAGATTCCATAACCTCTCTGGACCTAGTTCCAATATCCAACCATAATCATGATTTTTTTTTTTCCTTCTATCTAATCAGAATTTGTTCTGTGTTCCAACTTGCACCCATGACCTTATGTCCAATTACCACATACCTTCAAGAGTCTGGTTTTACCCTCTCTACACCCTCCCATTAAATAGCTTTAAATGGTAGTAAGATGAGCTTTCTCTTCTCCAGGCTGATCAAGTCCAGCTCCCTCAGCCTCTCCTAGAAGATTCTGTGCTCCAGTCCCCTGAGCAATCTGGTAGCTCTCCACTGGACAGGCTCCAATGTTTTCCTTGCATTGGAAAGTCCAAAAATGAACACAGCACTCCAAATGCAGCCTCAGAAGTGCCAAATGTATTCAAATAAAGGGAAAGAATGGGAGCAGGATTTGAATGAAAAAGTTTGGTACATAATTTCTCAAACAAGTACTGAAGATATAAAGTATATAACTTCTTTTTTCCTTCTTCCCTACCCCCCACCTCCTCTTTTTTAAAAGTTTTTTAAGTTTTTTAACTAACCTGGTTTATCTTGGGATTGTATCATTGATGACACTCCATATCTTTCCTTAGCATAATCCTAAAATGGAGGTGAGAAACATATATCAAAGAAGCATACACAGAAAGATGAACAAAATCATTACAGAGTTAACTCAGGTAATCCGAAACAATTAGCTGCAATATTAAAGTAAATAAATTCTGGTTTAGACTCTTAAAAGAAATATAAGTGAGATAATTGTGCCCTGTAAGAAGAAACCAAGTTCCAACAACAACAAACACGCATTAGAATCATTATTTGCTACACAGAAGTTAGTAAGACCCTACCCCTGAAAAAATATGAGTCCTACAGAAGCAGATCCATTAAGTACTTCTTTCCCATATTCAGGCACATTAAGAAATCCAGCATATTGCATAGTATTATGACAGCCAAAGCAAGCTTGTCTGACTACTAACAAAATCTGTTAGATAAGACATAGGGGGATGCGGCCTTTTCATCAAAAAGATCACAATTCTAGTCTCCCAACTACGCCCACTCATTTCCAAATAAAAAAAGCCTTGGTTTATTTAATTTATTCTACTCTATATATGAACCTAAGTTCATTCTAAATACTTTACTGGGGGAGGGCAGAGTGTCTTCATTTCTGTGCTTTTGGTGAATTGCGGCCCATGTAGTTTTACAGAAGCCACTTATACTCAGAATTCTGTATTGCTGATGCATTTTTGGCCTTTCAAAAGCAGAAGTGATTTTATAACAAACTGAACCGATGCTCGCCTTTAATACTTTTTTTTTTTTCCTTTAAGAAATACTGGCCTACAATTTTTCAACACAGCTCTGTGATCTTCAAGTGCAAGACAGGAACACCTGCCAGGCCAGGAGCCACCGGCAGCCCTGCAGAAGTGGCCTGCTAGGAAGCAGCAGCAGCCCAGACGCTTCTGCAGGGGGCTGCGACGGGGAAAGGCTCCAGGACAGGGCAGGGCTGTGCAGTTTCCCATCGCTCAGGCGGGGCCTCCTCCATCCACAGGCGCGGGGAGCGGGATCCGGCGGGGCTCTGGAGACGCTGTGTGACCGGAGAGGGGCTGAGCTCCTCAGTGAACGATGAGCCGACTGCGCCTGGCCGGCCACGGATGAGGTGGGCAGGCAGAGCAAAAGCAAGGCCAGCTCTGCCCTTGGGCCCGGACAACCCCCCCTCGGGCCCGGCCTCCCCACCCCGCGGGGGACGTCGCCGCCTGCCCCCCAGCGCCGGCCCCTGCAGCGGCTCCAACACCGCGCTAGGCCGGACCCTGCCCCTTCCCCCTCTCGGGACGGGCAGCTGCGGCCGCCCCCTCCCTGCGGACACCCACATCAGCCGCCGACGAGTCGTCGCTCTCCGGGCGGCGGTCCTGGCCCTGGCCCTGGCCGCGGCCGCCGGCGCTCGGCATCCTGCAGCGGCCGCCACTGCCCCTCACGACTCAGCACAGCCCGGCCCCGCGCGCCACGCTGCTTCCGCGCCGCCGCAGCTCTCGCGAGAGTTGGCGGCGTGGCGACGGCAGCGCGAGAGTGCCGCGCCCGTCCCGCGCCGGCCGACCTATCGCGAGAGCTGCGCCACCCCCCCGGGGCTGTGCCCAGCGGCGGGCGGGTCGCGCGGGGCTGGCGGCTGCTGCCGCGGGGCTGGGCGGGGCGGGGCGCGCGCTGCTGTCAGCCCACGGTTCCCGCCGCAGCCGCCTGAGCGCTGAGGGAGATGTGGCGGCGCTGCCTGTGGCAGGTGGGCCGGGGTTTGCCGCCCCCCTCACCTCCGCAGTAGGCGAACAGCAGCCGAAACAGGCGTTTTCACCAAAGTGCCATCGTCCCGACGAGGCTCAGCGCCTCCAGTCATGGCCTGTAGCAGAGGCGTGCTGATGTGGGCCACGGCTCTGCGGCTGGGCAGCGGCTGGATTTGGTCCTCGCTCGCCCTGCGATCAATCTGGCATGTTACGGCCTGAGGTAACGTGAGGTGGCTAGCTAATGTGCCTGGCTCAGCTTGGCAGCCAAACTTCTATCTCACTGGCAAACTCGGTTTGCCAATGCTAACCCCGATAGCAGTTTAGTCTCCTGTCCCCCAGCTAATCCCACTGTTTATTATTAGCTAAAACCCAGAGTAGATCTGGTAGTTTGGTGAGAATGAACATTAGTACAAATCCAGGTGTTTCCCTGCAGCTGGGTGCTTAAATCAATGCTGCAGTACTGAGGCCGGAGCTTTGCTGCAGGTGGCAACTTTCAAACAACAGAAATCAAAGTTGCAAGCAACTGTTGAGTCCTATGGCCATAGATTGTTTGTTTTGTACAGGACAAGAAGTAGTTAGCTGTCCTGATTTAAATTGCAGTTTTGAATTTTCACATTTGACTAACTAATCCCTCTTGCGGTATCGATTAGAGTTCTTCATTTCCTGTCCTACACTTGTTTATTTTACAGTGCTTAGTACTGCCTTGGTTCAGCTTCTCTTCTCGTGGGAATCCCCTTGCAAAGTTCCCCTTCTGCCTCCGTCTCAGAGAATTAGGCACTTCACCATAAGACCACATAGCTTTCACAAAATCCTTTCTTTTCATGCAAAACACTGTTGCAAAAAATTAAGATCCAGCAACAGAGGCGGCAAATCACAGTCAGTTTTCATACCTCCTTACCACAAGAAGCAAAAGTTCTGATAGTAAGGTATCATGTAGTGTACTTACACGCTAATGTAACAGTAACAAAACGTGGGTTTCTTATAGCATGTCAGTTAGGTCTTTTCTGTTAACCTGCCACTTAGAGCACAAGGCTGAGCAGAACTACTGCTGAACGTTAACTAACAGACAGATGCAAATCTTGTGCCTTGCTGCAGAGTAGACAGTACCATCTGTATGACTGAGTGCTCTGTAATTCTCGGCATTTCACTGACTTTGCCATGAAATTCAATCAAAACATAACAACTCTGTAACCCTTACTTTTATGCTGTGAGCCTTCCAAAAGTGAATAGTTTAATGAGTATTTCCTCTGGGGCAAATAACCCGAAGGTGGTTCTGAAGCAAAAACCCTTTTAATATAATGAAGATGTTAACTGAAAAACAAAATGTGACCATTTAAAGGGCACCATACCAAATTATGCCATTTTCAAACTTACAGAAGAAGCATTTTCCAGAGTTCGTGCTCTCAGGTCATTTGTCCAGAATCCCTTTGTCTTGCAGTGCATATGCAGATTTTTTGAACAAAATTTTACAATACACTGAAAACAGAAAAATAAGTTTATTTTAGGAAGAATTACTGACAATAATAATTTCATATTTGGTGAAATATACCCCCTCAAAATTCTCCGTTTAATTTGGGTGTGCACCAAAAATTTATTTTTCCATATCCCTCTCACTAAATTTATCACAAGTCTTCTGTTAAGAAAACAAAATACTACATGCAGATGATGTAGCTCATCTGCTGTACCTTCTGTTTCATTGCACTATTATTGAAAATCACGTAATTGGGGCAGTACCTGCAGTGAACCTTAGAGTGATAAGTAGGAGCAAAGCCGGTGCTGGGCTCGGGTGGGGGGTGGAGGGGCTGGGGGACCTGCTGGGCGGCCAGTGCTGTCCCTTGGGCCTTCACTGAGGATTACCAAATGGAAATGACATCACCCGCAGCCAATCGGGGGGCCCCGGGGGTACAGCTGGATGGAAGCCATATTCCACTTAAGTAACAAGACATGACATACCATGTGCTAATGCTAAATAATTTATCCCTCAGGCATATAGTGAATTGCCAAGCCAAGCTGAGGCCTGGTCAACAGTTTGTAGTTTAAATTAAAACTGGCTTTTCCATCTTAAAAGGAGGGAGGGGGTTGTCAACTGTTATGATCAAAAGTGGAATGCAGAACTCTGTTTTTTTTCTCTCCTCTCCTCTCCCCTCCTCTCCCCTCCTCTCCCCTCCTCTCCCCTCCTCCTCTCCTTCTCTAATTTGATGTAATCAAAACACTTTTTAGTGATTTTGGGGATGTACTCCACATATCTCTATTAATATGCAGAAAGATCTTAAAGGAAGTTTTAGGTCACCGTGAATAATGATACCCAATATATCCTTGAAACTTAAGCGTTAGCCCCTGTAATATCCTAAATTGAAGTTATTCCAAAATTTGGTCCTATGTATATTCATGTTACAAATGTTATATGAGTGTTTTCATAGCAGAGCCATAAATATGTCTCATTAGGAATTCAGAGGCATTTGCTTCTGCTTAGGCTGAAGATCATGCCCGGTTAGTCTCTCTTCTGAGTGGATTGAGCTAGCGGTATACAGAGACTGGACACAGAATCATAGAATCATTTAGTTGGAAAAGACCTTTAAGATCATCAAGTCCAACTGTTAACCAATGACTGCCAAGCCCACCACTAAACCAGGTCCCTAATACCACATCTATGCATTTTTTAAACACTACCAGGGATGGTGATTCCACCACCTTCCTGAGCAGCTTATCCCAATGCTTGACCACCCTTTCAGTGAAGAAATTTTTCCTAATATCCAATCTAAACCTCCCCTACTGTAACTTGAGGCTTTTTCCTCTTGTCCTATATGATGTTATCCACAGCATTTTGTTGCCTGCTGTTTGTATTGGAACTTGCAGCATAGACTTTCCAACTCAGTAGTCCAGCTAAGCTTGGCCAAACCTTTGACATTTGTTAAAATATAATGCTGATTTTACTTAAGAGCTGGGTGTCACAATATGCTAAACAACACTTCTACTGAAACCATCAGAAGTGGAAAGTAGTCACCACCTTCCGTAACCTATCCATAAATAGCACTTTACAAAAATGGTGGCTTAGATAGTTTTTTAATCTTCCAGTGTACTATTGACCAAGAAATGAACAGTTAAAATATACACGGTGTTGGTGGGAAGGAGGTAGGAATTGCCTTTAAGTTATTTTAGGATAAGAAATGTAAAGGACCTCTGGCCTATGGAATAAGTGAGAATATATTTATATAGTCTCTACATGTTTGGCTAGGTAAAACCTAGAGAGCATGAAGTGGTACAGAGTTAAAAGGAGCATGTGGAAAAAAATACAAAACAAATTCATAGTGTCTCTGAAAGGTCTTCAGGGAATTCAGCTTTATTGCCACGATAGTACACTTTCCAGTGTGCAATTACTCGTTGTCATGGAAAGGGATTTTGAAGATTTATTTTGGATGCTGCAAAGCATGCTTAATTGTAAGTAAGAGGTTGCATTTGATTTTTCCTTTCCATATTTATTTACTTATCTAGGTTCTTGTATGATTGTCAGGCTAGTATCCAAGTTCCCCTTAGATAACAAAAAGAGAAAAAAAACCCCACCACTGAAAAAAATGTAGCAGCAGCTAAAAAATGAATAAATATTCTTTTAAGTTATGTAAGTTCATGGTGTGCATTCTGTGATAGGCAAAACTCTTCTATTAATAATTTTCAACCTTGGCAAAAATGCATTTTTGTAATTGATCATTCTTTTTTCCTCAAACATTTGCACAATGAATAACAAAGCCTTTGCATCTAAATCCAAGTAGGAGCAGAATTTGGCAAATCTAATTCCTTCCTGGATTTTCGCAGCTCTACTTCCTTTAGGAAGTTTTTAGTCAATGGGAAACAAAGGCTTATTGAAAGGATTAAAGTTACGACTATTCTCTTTGTTTTAGAGCTTCAGTCATGGTTTTCCTCTAGTAAACAACATTTGCAATTAATGAAACTTCTAAAAAAACAGGAACTTTGGGGAAGTACGTGCTTATGATAAGCAGCAGGCTTTCTTTTAACAGAACTCTATACAAAGGTGTAGTCTTTTTAAGTTCAGACAATGATAACAATTGAGTTTCTCAGTGCATTTTAAAAGTGTTCCTTCTGATAAACACAAGACAACATGCTCTACAGTCAGGAATGGGCAATACATTTAAATAGGATATATCTTGTCAACAGTTTATTGTGTCCCAAAATGATTTTAAATAGCTGCAAACAACTCACATTTCATATCATGCATAAACCTAGTAATTATGTCTTACACAATGAAATATCTATGCCCATTGGATGTACAGTACTGCATATATTTATGAACTATTATCCATAAATTGTTTATTGTTTCCTTTATATGATGCTTGAAAAAGGCATTTGAATAGCAGTTATCTGTGCATGAATAAGAACACGTGGAATATTTAATCTTTATAATTTATCTTTTGCTGGGTTTATGTCATGAAATATGCATATTTTCATGTTTATGTCAGCTATATTTCTCTTACTCGCTTTCTGTGTTTACTCCCAAGGAATTATCTCCTGTCAGAGGTAAACTGAGGGAAACATAGTCACTTTGTTGATGGCCCTCCCTGGAGGGCAGTGTGGAGCTGCGGGATGGTTGGGACTGACTTGCAGGAGACATTTCATGAACAGCTCAACTATTGAACTCGCCCAAGCGTCCAGTTCTTTTTCTAGGGCGGCTTATGTCCCAAGGGTTCTGAATACAGCAATCTGGAGAATAAAGGGACTGCAGTTCTGACTGGCCCCTTAAGCACAAGTGCATTGTTGTTTCTTGCATGCCACTTTTCATTTACAAAAATAATCTTAAGCCATTATCCTTCTGATGATAATTTTTACACTTTTACCTCACATGTAGGCACATTTTTTCTGTCATATTTTTTCGAGTAAATGTTTGTATGAACTGAGAGTATCTTTGCTAACCTCTAACCCAGAATCAACTTCTTCTGAAGTTATAAACCTTTCAAAACAGAAGATTTTAATGGGAATTCTTATTTCAGCAGCAGGAGCAGTGCTTTGTTATCAGTAGAATGTGAGTCAGGCACCAGCAGTAAATCTGATCTTTGAGGTCATCCATTAAGAGTAAATGTTCTTTGTTGCTGTTTGAAACAAACAAGAAACAGAGACGAGTCATCTCAATGATTAAATGTGACACAGAGGATGTTAAATACTATTTTTCAGACATTTTCCTACAGCAATCATGAGCTATTTTGTAAACAAAGTGTCATTGATTAAGGGTGCTACATCAGACAATCTGCATGTATACATTGAATCAGACTGAAGATAGTCACATAGAAATTTGTAGGTTAGTGTAAATGGACAGACTGATTCCTAGAGGAAATAAGTGTTAGCATGAGAACAACAGCTGAACTAAAATCCCATAAGCCAGGAAAAACAGCTACACAATTATACTAACAGGTGGTTGGTTTCAAAACAAATTTCAAGGTCCGACAGCTCTGTGCACCTGCTTTGGGCTGATTTCTTTTAAGGATTTGAATTTGGCATGAACCATTGATAAAAACCATAATTCTTTGTGTCTGAGAAAAGTCATCATTACCATATAGTGATGATAAACTACTAAAGCTTTCTAAAAGTAGTACTTAGCTAAAACATAACATGGGTTATTCTGAAAATACTGTCATTATAGCTGAAGCTTTTCTCTACCAGATCTGCCAGGTGAACATGGTTAGGATCAAACTTCTCCTTCTGTAAACTGAGATTATTCCATCTCACTAGAGTCGTGTGATTTGAATTAGGTATGACTTCAGCCTTTGCCTTCACCATTATAAGAAAATTCAAATTTTATTTGACAGGGGATTTTGACAAAAATATTCAGCAAGTTCTGTTACAAAGGTTGTACTTTCTTCTAAATTTCTTTTAATTGTTAACATTTCATTTGGGGAGTTTTTTTTCCTTGCTTATATTTGTTCTCAGTTTATAGGCATTTTTCCTGAGTTTTGGACAAAAGCAGGATGGTCATTTTCATTTTGGGGAAAACATGGAAACATGCTTTTATCATTTAAATGTCTGTACTGGTGGTTGTTTATGGATGACTCCCACATGTCAGTGATTTGATCAGATTTAATCAGAACAGATTGATAAACTTAGCATTTGGAGTTGAAGTTACTTAGTTTCTACAGAATTGAAATGAGATTTTCAGAATGGTCTAAATACCTAGAAATTCAAGTTCCTCTAATTTTTGGGTAGCGAGATTACACACAGTGCCAAGTTTATCACACCTCTTTAAGATCTGGGCTTTCATTTTAAACACCTCACTTTGCAAACCTAACATGTCATGATTTTATGTGAGTTATCCTGAGTTCTAGAAATGTGTTTTCTTAGTCTCTTCTAGAGGGAGCAGGAAAAATATGACGCCAGTTTTTGACTCTGAGGAAGTAGTGTGGTTAAATGATATGTGTACCTACAGCCTAGTATCATTCTGGGGACACCAGTATGACTTGCACACTATACTACCAGTATGAGCTGCAAACTGCAGCTACTTTTCACTGCTGTACTTCCTCTCTCCTCTTCTGTGGAGCAAAACTTGTAGGCATTTATAAACTTTATGGTGTTCAGGGTTGTGGGGAGCCATACAGAACTGCTGGTTTAGTTATTTATCTTACTGTGAGGGTTTCCCCTGTATATTTTGCTGGTTTTTAAGACATAAAATGGTGAGTATATGGTTCACAGCTGGTACCAGAGAAACAGATAAACAAGGTGATTAATCTGACATATCCCATCTCCTTTCTACAAATGAAAATGCAAATCTACATGGTAACAGGTTTTTGTTTTAATTGTCCTTCATTCAGAATGACTAAATACATTACCTGACAGCAGGGCTGGTTTTTTTTGCTGAAGATTCTGTTTCTCAGACCCTGATAGATGACTCCTTTTTTTTTGGAATGTTGAGGATGTTCTGGTTAATTTTGCTTGTATGCTGTATATGATTTAACTATGTGACCGTCAATGTCTGTCTGTTAGTTTTTTGTATTTTTGTAGTTACATTCTATATTCCATGATCTGTAGGCATGAACCTGTCTACCTGGAAAATAAGATATGAAAGATACTAAGATATACCTTGTGAAATATACTTAAAATATATATCTTTCAATTTGCTATGTAAGTTATGTAGGTTTGCAGTGGGTTTGCCTTTGTTGTAGTTATTCAGCTAACGAAGACTGGCGTGCCCTTATTTTTGATTGTCAAATTCAGACAGACACTAGCGCAAAGCCAAAACCTCAGCTGCCTTCCTTGAGGAGGAAGAGTTAGCAAAGCTGAGCATTAAGTTCAAGAACTGGGTGCAAGGTTTTATCACTTGAAGAATCAAACTACAGGGAAAAAAAAATAGTTAAGATCATATGGATGAAGAATCTGAGGATCTGCAAATTTTCCCTAATGAGTGCCTAACAGCAAGCCAGGCAAAACAGTCTTTTCTACCAGTGAGCTAGTAGAGACCGGCTATCCACAGTACCATCTTAAAGGTTAGCTTCTGTGGTAACCTGCTTTTATACCAAATCAAATTCAGTGTGAAGCCACACCCTCAGACTGAACTACTCCTGTCAATGCACCCCTGTCCATTTCTGACAAAATTATCGAGGTTAGTGAAGCTCTGCTGTTTCTTTAACCTGGCTGACCTTACTTGAAACACAATGAGAAATGCGCTCATGAACAGACAGCGTAGATATGGGTTAGTGATTTCCACTGAAGTGTAGTGTGATGAACAATTGAGAAAGAGCCAGTGGGCAGTAGCTTGTGCGATACAGCTGTTTGCAAAGGCATGTTTGTCTCTAGCGTGAATCATTCTGAGATGTGCATCTTGGGTTTTCAGCGTTTGGTACCACTGTGCTTACTGCACTGCTGTGACTAACAGTTTCTTTATCCAGTATGGAGGCTGCTTAGAGTTGTGTCATATTCTAACATACTGGTAGATTTCAACCTGCTATGGAGTGATCATTTGTCACTCTCTTAGAATGTGGCTTTAAGCTTTTCAGAAGGTCAGGACACCTCAGGATTTGGATTTGAATGTTTTTCTCAGAGACCTGACTGTTGAAGAGTGCTCAGATTTTAAATTGAAAGATCTGACCCACTTTGGAGAGGAAGAAGAACAAATAGAACTGGAAGTGGGAAGGTCACCTTTAATAGCACATGAACTACTTCTTAACAAGCTTTACAATTGCTTTGTTTCTTCCTCTCCTAGTGCTGTAAACATGACTAGTCAAAGGAAGACCTTAGAAAACAACTCAAGGAAGCTATGAAGGCTGTTGAGAAAGCAAAGAAGCCAGCTGGACCGGTTAGTGTTCAACACAACATTTTCTATTAGTAGTGGATTGATTTCTCCACATTTCTCAGTAGCTACACATCACATATTTTGAACTGGTACAGTGAAGCAAGTGAGGGCATTCTCATACAGAAATGTCACTTTTTAATGCCTGATAATAGGCCGGGTTCTATTTGTAGTCTCCCTAAATCTGTGGTAAATAGACAGTTGCTTAATCCAAGTTGAATGGAAAAGAAAGATTTTAATACATCCTTTTTTTCGCTTAGAGTTTAGCTAATGGGCTTTCTGTTAAAAGAGACCTTCTCATTTTTCTTGGTTTGGGCACAATTACTAGACCAAACACATTTGTCAATGACTTGAGAAATATGTGGGGATTTATGTGATGTCAAAATTCTGAACCTCATGCTTATGAGGCTGTATTGTTTAGAGAGAATGTTGAATTGCTAGTGGTTTGAGATGTTTTATATTTGAAGAATCAAGGAGATGGGGTAGTACTGACAAGTTATAGATTAAACCTCTTAGAATAAGTTTGTAGATATCAAATCTAACTCTTCTTACTTTGTGATGTCTAAAAAAGGTGTTGGGACTAGGATGTACAGTTGATGAATGCAGGTGGTATATCTGTGTCTGTAATTTGAAGTAGCCATTATGTATTTTTGGAGTACCTATTACCAAGATCACTGTAAGGATACGTGGCATCCATGATCCCTGTCCCTCCTTTCCTAATTGTGCCTAAGTAGAGAGATGAGTTGCTCAAACAGCATGTGGTGCCTTTATTTTCCAGGGTGATCTGCACAAGCGTTTGCACTCGGTGCAGTGCATAGTAGGAGGATCTGATATTTCCTGGCTCCCTGATCGCTTTCCTTTCCCTTTTGTTCCTCCACTGGGCAACTTGTGTTGGTCTCCACAAGTGTCTTAAATCTTTCTTGCAGGCAAACATGGTCATTTGGTACCTGTCAAAGAATGGCAGTAGGGGCAGGTGTTCCTCTGTCACTATGTTCTACCTCTTGCCACAGTATTTAATCTCATTCCCTCAGTATTTTGTAGCCTCCCATTTGAAGCCTAAGAGGCATCTCTGATGTAAATCAAAGGATGTTTTCTTTTCCTGTTATGTCTTTAAAAGCCCAATTCTCCTTGCATACACTAACTCCCATTTGTAAATAGTAACTCTGTCTCCGTGGTTGGTTAGGTTATTGAACTACATTTCTCATTCTGCACTTCATTTTTATTTTCAGAAAAGCAACCTACGACTCTTTACATTAGGAACCAAGGGATGGTTTTGCTGGAATATGTTTTGCAAGTTGAAATGTTTCTGATAGTAAAAACAAAATTCTCATCTCTGTTAAGGGCTTGGATATGTTTAGAATAGTTTCAACCAGAATGATTTATCTCACATTGGAGGGATATTTGATTCTGAGGTGACAGCAAGTGAAGTTTAAGTTGTAAGTATGCACAGCATGAACAAAAGGAAAGAGTTCTTTACAAAAGACAGAAAAACTGAGCAGGTAGGAAGAAGGAAAATGCAGTTTTTGCAAAGGGAAAAGAAAGAAAAACCTCTTGTGCTATCAGTGTAGCAAACAAGAATAATAACAACAGAGACATAAATGCAGTGAACAAGAAAGGGTTAAAAAATGTAGTTATACTTGCTGAGCTGATTGAGATAGAGTTGCCTTTGTATGATATGCTGTCTTGTACTTTGAAACTGAAGTACATTAAACAACAAAAATGAGAAAAATGCCTGATAAACTAGTTTTGACTTTGAATGTCTGAGCTGTGAAATGCCTTTGTTTCATGTATTTATTTGTTTGTGGTGTTATCTAGAAGTGGTGACTGATTCCTTCCTGTACAATATCCATTCACTACAACTAAAGAGGGATGGGGCATTCAGCCTTTGTCCTTGGAGTAACAAGTTGTACATGCAAAGAGAACAGATCATCTATGTTATTGCTGTGTCCACCTCAGTGCTTCTATATGAAGCTCTCAGCCTTTATAAGTTACACGTCATGTACTTTTTTCTAGAGTACCTTGAATAACATTTTAAATTATGGTCTAGTGATAAAAGTTAAAGCTGTATACTGAGGTGGACATAGAATAGCAAAGGAAAATTATCTCATTTTAACTTGCTCTGTAGGTGGTACAGTGTTCTACAGAATCACTGAGGCATTGCTTGCTCTGTAATTGTCCCTTCATTTTCCTGTGCTGAGAAGCTATTTAGTGCAGGATATAATTTGTGTCTGTACTAGATCTCTGCAGCTAACCCGTAAGGAATCAAATTTTTAAATTGTTGCATAGAGGTCCTCAGACATCCCTGCAGCTTCAGACCTTCTGAAACCTAAAGTTTTTTGACTCACCTATCTCTTCTTAGATACAGTGTTGCTATTTTAAAGGCTTTTTGGTTGATTCGAACTCCCAGACACATTTACTGTGCAATATACTGCTTCAGGTTCATGGGTTTGTAATTGGTAGGGAAACCAAATTCATAAGGCTGATCACCATTTAAAGGATCCTAGTTCAGGCTTAAAAGACAGTTCATTACTTCTTTGTCTTCATTACAGTTAAAAAGGTGATTTTTACATATTGTGCCTGTTTGATACAAGTGAAGCCATGGTCCCGTCATGAACCCCGTAGCTCTCTTCAGCTTTGGGTTTTCTTCAGCTTTGTCACAAGCCACTTTCTGCTGAGGTGGTTAATTGTAGGTTTGCTTTGGAAGAGTGTTGATTCTGGCTTATTGTGTAAAAAGCAGTGTCCTTAAACTCAACAGGATATAGTCCGGATTAATTTGAAATCCTATTGCTTCCAGTAACATTGAGAAGGCTCACAAAAATATGACATGAGCTCTGAAGAAAGAAATGGAGAGATCTGATTATGAATGAGAAGAAAAACTTTCTGTCCAGAGTAAATGATTAAACTCCATGTCTTCATTTCCAAAACTGCCTCCAATCAGCATCAAAATGATCCCTAGGATTTGCTTTAGCTATTACAATCAATGTTTCAGTTTGCTGTAAGTTTTCATTGAATAGCAGAAAATGTATATGAAGTATTTATGAAATTATTCTTCTTTTTATCTTCATTGTGATCTTTGCCTAGTCTCAGTTGGGTTTTTTCCCCCCTCCCTTTTCTCCTGTGTATCTTTCTAGAAGTCCCTATTTTGATTTTGAGTTGGTTTCTCAGGAATACTCTCAGGCAAAAGTTCTCAATGGTACAAAATCAGGCAGACTATTGTTTTAGTTATTTAATATTTCTTCTTCCCTTCATAGTCGTTACATGTTTTAGCCCAATTGGAGAGGTATTGCATTTAAATATATGCATCATTAGTGAAAATCTGTGTGTGTACAACTGAGAGCAGAATTGGCTTAAAGTCTGCTTCAAAAGGAAATTGAGTAGGATCCTGCAATCCCGACCTGTTTCCCTTTCCAACAGCAATGAGCTGAATCAGAAGGGAACTAATGAATTCTGGTCGATTTCCTTCAGCGCACCAAAGCTCTTTAAACACATACTAAAGAAGGGAAATGAAGTAGGATTAGTCCATTTTCCTTTGAAGCCAGCTGTGTGTTCACAGTGCAAGTACTGGAACATTATTTCACTTGCCACTTTCTGGCTGTGGGCCAAACTGTAGTATCATCTTGAACTGATGCAAGATCTGAAAATACATAGAGAAACACATACACTGCCTCTGGACAGTAAAGAAATTGGTAGCCATATGTCAAATTGGTTTGTGTTGTTATTCTTCAGTTCTTTACCTATTTGGCAAAGGATCACCTAATATTTTTTTTATTAGCTTTGCCATGGTCTTTTAGATTGCCTTCAAATAGGAGTGTGAATTTTTAAGGTAATGCTAAGACATTTTGTTGTTTCTTTAGTGCTACTAAGTTGTGGCTTTGCAGGAGAAAAGTCCCACGTTTCTTCTTATACAGAGTGTGTTTGGGGAGGAGGGATGTTTGAGAAATTGCATAATACTGAACGTTGTATGTGTGACTCATGCAAATACTAACTATTGTTCTGCCTGTATATAGCACCTTACTTTCCAGAAGGTCTCAAAATATTTTGTAAATAATGTGGTGATTGCTTAGCCCCTGAAACTCAGGGACTGAAATACCCTTTTGCTCCAAAAGTATGAGACTTCACCACTCCATGGGCATTTAGCGTTGCAGAACTATGACTACCACACAGTTGAGCAGTTCTGATCCTTTGTGTAGGAGGTAAGTAAAATATAAGAAAAAGATAGGCAGAATCTTATCCACAGCACTAGACACATAAAGTACACTGGAACGAGAAGTGTCTGCAATCTCATAAGTACCCTGCCGCTGGGAAGAATTTGAACATTTGGGCTGGGACCTTTTTTGTACAGAGCTATTTGATCTCCGTGTCTTGCAGAGTCTTTCTGGTAATGTGTCCACGGCCACTGGCCCTGGTTTTACCTGTTACGGGGCATCTGCACCATGCCACTGTGGTTTTTGCCAGTTTAATTTCAGCACATTTCTGAAGGCACAAACTAAGCTGACAAATGCACTGCATTGATGGCATAAATGAGGCTGAACCAGGCATTTACTGGTATGGCGTGTCAGCTGGAGGTTATACATGTTTTACAGTTTCTGTTGATGTAGCTATACTGGCAGAAGTTTGTAGCATAGTGCTGACTCTAGGGATTAGTGGATGAAGGATCTTGGCTGCCATTAAAGTAGATGTGCACTACCCAAATCAGGGATTTGTAGATTAGAACTGGGATTTCAGAGCTGGTCCAGAAGCAAGAAGAGGATCGGTGGAATACCCAGAGCACCAGAGCAATATCAGGCTCTGTCAGGCTGAATACAGTGCAGCTTCTCTGTGAGGTTCAGGTTTGCTTGCAGGTTGAGTGAGGTGCTGAGCTGGTACCAGAACTGACAAAAGACAAGTAACATAAGCAACCTTCATATTAAAACGTGCTAACAATAAATTTTAGGAACCTAGCAATAACTGTAAGGAAACTTCTTGTTCTGACTGCTGTTTTTTACCTAATGATAATACTGTCTGAAATAGACAGTGAAGGATTGTGATGGCAAAGTTGAGTTCAAGCCACAAAACCTAAATCCATATGGGCCTGCCTTTTGAGAAGATTAAGCAGTCCAAAACTAAATCCATGGATAAAGCAGTGATCTTTCCTCAGCCTGTGGAAAAACCAAAGGAATTTCTTAGTTTGCTGTTCTTTGTTCTCAGGAAAGCTCAGTGAAAGGAGGGAAAATGAGAAAGGCTATGCTTGCATTCCTGAAGAGGCCTTTAATAAAAACCCAAACACCCAGGCAATAAAGAGTCAGGTAGAAAAAGATGAATGGCCTTGAGAATTTACATGCAAAACTGCCCTTATGGGAAAGCTACAGGAAAGCTTAACAGATCTCCGTAAGTACTATTAACTCAGCCAAAAGCTAACAGAAAATTGTCAGTATTCTACAAAGCCCATTCTACAAATGCATGTGTGCAGATTAGACATGCATGACTTCTGAGGGCCCTGAGATGGAAGGGGATGCACCCGATCAGGAGAGTGGGGGAAAAACAAACAAACAAACAAAAAGGTGCAGATAATTCAGTACTCCCTAACCCTCTACTCTGGAGATGTTCCCTTTTGTATCTCACACAAGAGAGGTAGAAATTAGGCCACAGCATCACTGGAGCAGACGGGCACGCTCTGTCTGTGCAGCAGCAGCATGTGCTTCTTTTCAGGGAGTTGCCTGGCAACGGAATGCTGTCCGCCTGAGTAACTGCAGGAGCCCATTGAAACCCACCGACGGCAGAGGGAAGGAGAGAAAGGAAGAAAGAAAGGAGGAGGGGGGGAGAGTGAGCTCACCAGTTCAGAAATTTCTGGCAGCAAAGCAAGGACACTAAGCATGAAAAAGGGAAAACAAACTAGGAAAGGGGGGGAAAACTCCTTCAATTAAAGAGTAAATCTCTCCAGAGATGTCTAATTTTATTTCATACAACAGAGAGGGATCTAATTTCACTGATTTTATAGAATATGTGAGGATGGTCACACCTAAAGAATATATTACTTCTAATACACAGAATATGCATGCTTCTGAAAAGCAAAAAGTGCTGTGGAAAGCCGAATGCACAACTTTCCTGCAGGTAATGAAAGGCTTCCTCTGATACAACTGCTTCCCTTGTAGCCCACTCCAGGTGACTGGGCTTTCAGGCCAGTAAACTCAGCTGCTGTTAGCCTAGTGGGACAGGACATGTGAGCTCCTATAATGACGTCATTAAATGCTGTGCTGGGAACGGAATCTTTTATAGTGACCAACAATTAGATTGCATCGTTGTGCCAGATGACTAATTTCTATTAGTGTGGGAATTTAGTTAAATATCACGTCATCTGGGATTTTAAAGAACCTAAGGAGTCAAGTGTTTAACTCTCACTGAATTTCAATTGCATATCTCCCAGGGAAAATTAATGAGCTGAGTCTTAGAAGACTTGCTGCTTCCAAAGGAGCTTAAATTTATTGTTTGTTGTCCAAGTCTCTTTCCCCCCTCATTTATAGGTATGGAGTATTTATTTTTACATGCAGAAGTATTTATCAGAAAATTTGGTTATTAACAGTTTGGAAATTTGGAGTCCTTGCTCTTATGGAACAACCTTTCAAATTATTCCAACTAAATTCTATTGCCAGAGTTGTGATAAATAATTGTGAAGGCAGACATCTTGACCACTTTAAGAGTTAGCAGCTCACTGAACTAAATGGTTAATTCTCTCAGAAGTCAAGAACAGATTCAGGAAATGAGCCTGAAACAGCCCTCACTGGGGGCTCTTGCCTATGCTTTCTTAGTGAAAACTCAAGCCCTGGAGAAAATACTTGAATTAGTTAAATATCCAAACAGGAAATGCTGTATTAAATCAGACCAATATTCCATCTGATATGAAGCCAATTTCTGACAGTTACAGGAAGCACAGGAAAGTATATTATGAATAATTTTGAGGAGGGTTGCCTGTAAAGGGAATGAATCTCTTTCAAACTGTAATCTACTGATGGTAGGACTGGTTTTTTTAAATGCAAAGGTTAAAGAAAATATATGTCAATATGATTGGTCATTGTAACAACTCCAGAAGAGCTGTAAGTCCCTACAGACTATCTATTATAAGTCTGAAATACTTTTCTACAGTGAACAATTTCTATGGTGCATGCTTGCCAGGAGCTCTGCTCACACTAAGTTGTTCAATCTTCTTTGGTTTTCCTCTAGGTATGTATAGGAATCCAACTAGTAGTGTGAATGTGCTTAATATTTTCAAATTAATTGGACAGTCATTATTGTACATGAGACTGGTGAGGTGTTAGGGATTGAATATACCTTCCAAGGATGTGGATATGCTTATATACTGTCCTGTTGTGTGAAGGCCACTCTTCTGCAGAAGCCAACCACTTTTGAATTTGAGGAATGATACAGAGAGACTCAGGTGGAAGCAGCATGGATCTTTTCTCAATTACATAATTGATGGTGAGAGCAGAGGAAACTCACTTTGCAAAAAATAACCAAAGAATTGGGAATAGTAGTTCCATTATATCTCAAAAACTCTGTCCTATGATGTAACAAACCCAGTCAATTATGGTTTTTTTGCATCATGAGGCACGAGAAGAAGCTATAATAAAATAAAACGTAGATAAACGAAATAATTTTCTTTCCTTTGGAAACCAGAATATAAATTACTGGGGTTTTGTTGTCTTTTAGTAACTGTTGTGATCATTTTAGAAACAAGTTAGAATGTCTGGGGAGAATTAACTATCCAGGTAATGGGTGGTTGTAACAGTTACAGCTCTAGCTTATAGAGCACTGACAGAAGCAAATCTTTAGGGATCAAACATCCTGTGTGCTGTCCCTCGACATTCATACTTTAATTCAAAAGTGCAGTCTTCTGGGGTATTTTTTAGGTTCTATGTTGCTGCTATCATCAAGCATATCATTCTTATTAATCTCAGTTCACTATGTTGTGCAAGAAACAGTTTTTCTCCCAAAGTCCCGGAAATAAGCTATGTTGATTGTTCATCAGAGAATACAACTGAAGTTTAGCTTTGTGTTTGAAGAGAATTTTCTGTAATCAAGAACTGTATATCCATTCTGTGTCTGAAAGTAGGATCAGAAATTCCCAGGTTTTCCAGGATATGTAATTATTTCAGCCACTCTGATACAATAAGACTGGGCTTAGTCTCTGCTTTTCTCTTATCAGATTTGCCATACTCTACAATACAATAAACGTCCACACAAAAAACAATGTTAAAATAAGGTTAAGGTGAGGACATATACTCACAAAGGAAGGAAGTTCTGAAATACTGTTTTCATTAAAATCTTCACTCAACGAGCAGAGTGTTATCAAAAGATGAAGGTGCTGTTGCTGAAGACTGAAAGTATCCTAAAATTTTTAGTACTGTGGTATAATCTTTATTGTACAAAATGATTCTTCAGTGATCTGCCCCAGCTTGATAGTCCCATCCACTATCAAAATGAATGAGAAGTTATTGCAGTAGATTAGTCACAATACTTACTGCTGTATATTTTTATGCATCAGAGTTTTTTTTTCTTTGATGTCTGAAGGCAGCATTCAAAGCTGAGAGCCTGTGTTCAATTCTGAAATTCTCTGCCTTTTACAAACCTCCTCTGATCATCCCATTACATATTTTAAGCTCTGAAATGCCAGCTTGAGTACCTGATTTGAAAGATTTGCTCACAATTGTTAGTCTAACTTTTACAGACCCACATTGAGCTATTTAGTTTTGTTGAGACATAGATTTCCAAGCATGTTTACTCAATTTCACTTGGACATCACAAAAAATGCCTTTGACACAAATGTTGTTCGCTTTGATGGGTTTTTCACAGAGTCCACAAGTATGATTTGACACCTAGATTTTTTTTCTTTTACTTCCTCTAATGCTTGCCTTCATTTTGGCATGATACCATTCCTACATATAATTTAAAAATCACCTAGATGATTTTGAGGAATTTCATGCTGTTTTGTCTAAGATTACTTTACTGGAAAGCCACAGTGTATTTTAACTACTATACCATACTCCAGTGGCAAATTATTATCAGAAATGTGAGTTGTCATTTTCAGTCTGTTTTTCCTTATGTTATTTGCTATCAAGAAACAGAATTTTTCAATTAATTGGCCATTAAGCATATTGTGATGATAAAATAGAGCCAACTGGTAATAAACATATGTCAAGGAAACCTACAGTTTGCTAATTCCAGTAACGAGGTAGTATGGAACTACTGGGAGGAAACTATAATGTGCATACCAGCTCAAAAAGTCACACTATTTGCAAATGTTCTGTGCCTTCAAATGAATGATGAACAAAAATATGTGGTGTTCATTGTGCTATCTGAATAGTGTAGCAGGAGCTGTGATCTTTTTCTCAGAAGGTTCACATGTACAGGAGACAACCTATTAAATGTATTAAAACAATTTCTGAGGATTTTCTTGCTACTGCCACTTTTGGATGGAATAGGAATGTCCATACATAGAGGGTTTGGATTTTTTAAATTTTGAAGTAATTGTTCTACTTTGAACATATATCTTATTTGTATGAGCGAGTTTAGGCAAGGCCTTAGTTTTTATCAAGATACCATTCCAGTATATGCAGGTTGTTATTGCAAGTTGCTATGGAAAGCTGTGGTACAAGGTAGAATATATTCAGTCTAAAAATTCAGTAGAAAAGTCTGAAGTTGTATCTATGTTTGTATCTATATATATATGTTGTGTATCTCTATATATATCTATATATGTATCTATAATCCTGTACTCAAGAAACTGCTGCTGTAAGGCACTCTGTATTTCTTGTCATTTTATTGTCCATCTTTTTTTCTGTTTCTCTTTCTTTCTCTTTCCTGCTCTATTTTTATTTTTTTCTTCTTCATGTTGCACAATAAAATCAGTGAATTAACAGAAAAAAACACATAAGGTAAAAGATTTTCAGTCATAGTGAACATTTCAGTTATTGTGAATTGGGATGCGTTTCTTTAAATGAACAAAATTAACTGTCAAAATATGATGGCTAACAGATTAACAACAAATCTGATTTCATTTGTTCTGTGTATAGGTACAGATTCTTTGTTGTCATAGCTGATGACTTGTTGAACTGTGATATATTACTCCAACTGGGGAGCAGCCAGTGTAAGAATATTGATGGAACAATGGTTCAGTTTTTCTTTCGTTTTATAATTTTTTCCCCTATATTTTCCTTGATTTACTCTCCTGTATTTTCCTGTCTTTTTGTCAGCTGCATTGTTATTTAGGGAACAATCATAGTGTTTATAGCATTGTTTAGTATAATACATGTTTTTACGTTTGGTTTGGTATAAAATTTACATATGTTTGGCAGTGCCGTGTCAAATGGGAGTAAATCCTAAGGAGGTGCCCCTTACTTAACCCAGCATCTTGTGTTATCCAAAGAATAACTTCAAAGCTGATTATTTTACCAAGAGGCACCATGCAGGGCAACCCTTTGATTTTCTTTTTTACTGCTCACAAGCTCTGATAAAACAAATTAAAATAAAAATTTTCAAAGACGACTTCTTTATATTTTTAGTTGCCCCAATAAAAGAGAACACCTCCACATTTTTGGGTGTGCTGTAAAGTCCTTTTCTGTTGAGCTAGTGTGATTACCATTTGCACATTCCTTAGTTTAAAGGAAAAAAGAAAGCTTTATAACATGGAGCTGTATTACACAGCCCTGTCATTGTGTTTAACGTGATTCAGTACTGCAGCTGTTTATTCCCCTTTTTCTTTTCTCTGACAACAATTTAAGATTATTTTGGTTAAAGTGAAATCATGTTCCTGTTATTCACCTACGTTATAAAAATCCTACCACACTTGAAAGTGTCATCAGTTCTGCAAATGTTTGAAATTGTATTGAGAATTTAATAGATAGGAGCAGATGGGTCCCCAGCCTCAATCCCTGTAGTGAAAGATGTGTATTGCTGAGAACCTGCCTTTAAATGATGACTATACCATATGTTGTTGTAAAGAAACACATTAAGGTTTGGCAAATTGTTTAAAAAAATACTTTGTATCATTCAGCCTCTTACTTTCAGATTACCGAAGTTATCTCAAAACATGGAACAAGTGATCAAACACTTTAGTAGTGCGGATGAGCATTTAACCTGGCATGTCCTAAACTATGTGGATAATTGAGAAAGACTTAGAAGATTGCTAGTGCTATATCAAATTGTATGTTGGCAAATCATTTAACTGGGCTGTCCTGAAATTTTGTTTGATATGTGAGAACATAGCCATTTCACACTGTTTTTATTATGAATGTAGGAAATAATGGTTATTAGGGCCTGGGAATCCTGTTAGAACATATACTTGAATTAACATGTTACCACTGACAGTAGGCTTACTTTGTTACCAAAAGAGAGAGTTTGAACTATTCAAGTATTAGAAGTATTAAAAAAGAAAAAGGTACAGTAAAAAATAGTGCATTCAAAAGTGTAATAAATGATGGAGTCAACAACCTATCCTTTAGTGCATTGAAAGTAACCACACATTTAACATGTGAACTCCGTTAATTTACAGCAGTTGAAAACAGCAAATAAGAGAACATAAAGTCAGTCAAGGCTTGTATGAAGGAGTAATATCTTTTACTAGACAAATGACTTGAGTGAAATAACAGCTGGGCTTTCTGGAATATAAGCTCTTATTTAGGCCTGTGCTAAAGCAAATATATTGTTTTGTTTAGGAAAAATATTACCTATCCCTGCACAGCTTAAATCATTTATATGCGCAGACTATAATTGTGGCAGCATCATTGCTACTAGAAACATAACATATTTGTGAA
Organism: Falco punctatus; assembly: GCF_963210335.1. Lineage (NCBI taxonomy): Eukaryota > Metazoa > Chordata > Aves > Falconiformes > Falconidae > Falco > Falco punctatus. Next base: position 36,224,152 of record NC_137588.1, read on the forward strand.
AAGAATTTTTTTTTCCTAGTTAGCCTCCCTCCATTGCACTTCACAAAGTGATTCCTATGCTTTCGGGGGGGGGGGAACTCACAGTATGGAAAAAGTACAGAGTCAATAGTAGTACCACGTGCCATGCGATCCCAGTTAGAAGTGGTATGCTTTGAGGCAGAGATCCTTAGATGCAGCTTGCATGGAATTACCATCAGATTCCATTAGATCTGTTCCAAATTTGTGGCAACAGTGTTTGCTAGAGGCTGTTCTGAAGACTCTACTTCTGTAGTCTACACCTGAACGTTTATTCTCCAAGGCTGAACTCTTGATAACTTGATACAGTTTTAAGTCACAATTTATAGTCTTCACACAGGGAAAAAAACGATTTTAATCAATATTTGGTATTTTGAGCTGTTCTGAAGTCCTTAGTAAGTTCTTAAATTTTATTTCTGTACATATTGAAGATACATGATAAGATTAATAGCGTACCCTCGAAATATTTTCAGATAGAGAATTGATTCCCTCATTTGGTCTGAATGAGCAGTTGTGTTGAGTCATGAAGTCTCTTGGGAGCGTGCTGCCTGTACAGTTTTTGCATTCTGGCTAACCATCTAGGGGTACTTTAGATTTTGTAATTGCTTACTAAAATATTTAAAGCAGTGTAACTCTGTAGTGTAAATACAGTTGTTATAATATGTAGTATGTGTTACTTTTGAATTGGAAGTGAAAGTTTTTCTAAAACATAGACGATAATTAGGTGGCGAAGGAATGCATGTTTAAGGATATAATAATGTGATACAACATATGGATGGTACAAGCACATCCATAGTGGTGCTGTAGCTATTGTGATCTGAGAGTGTAGAAGCACAAGCAAGGCAAGGAAAAGGCAAAATCTTATTATACCGGTTTTCAGCTGGAGAATTGATAAATTTTTGAGAACGCAAGACTAAGAGACATGAAGTAGAAGCAGCAAATATCAAGCTGTATTCCATTTGGGAATAATTGCTTTGATAATTTAAATTAGTTATGTTAAACAGTTTGAAGGAAAAAAGGTGGTAATCACTGCTGTGGCACAGGGAGAGATGGAAAAGTCATTAGTTACTGGGAGTCTGGAGGATGGTGATGGAAAACTACAATAAAGGCAAAGTTTAAAAGAAACTACTAAAAAGAAAAAAACTCTTATCTATTGTGATAGAGAGATTAGTATAAATAAAACCACAACTACACTGTTCCAAAGAAATCCTGTGAATTTTAGTAATTCCTTGTGGGTTTGTGTCAGAACAGAATTTCTCCACCAGCATCCTTGTCAGACTATGATTTACTATCTTTAATGTAATTGTCTTCAAGTTTGTATTTAAAGTAACAAGGATCTTTCTTTGTTCTTTCATTTCCTTAAACTGAATGTTTTCTCTCTTTAAGTGTGACACGCTTTTCTTTTATTTGGTGAGAGAATCAAAGCAACTCGGACAGATTGCATAGCATTGTCTCTAATCAAATGAAAGTAGATAACTCTGTAGTTCAAAAGTGAAACCCAGCAGCAGTTCAAATGAAAACAAATCTCATTAAGTGTAACTTTTTTTTCTATTTATATTGTCTTGTTTTCCATCTCATTGCAAATTGCTGTTTCTTCCTTCTTCTTTTGTAGTTCTAACAAACCAAAATGAAACAAAACATGCTTTGATTGCATTTGCAACATCATCCAAAATAATTCAGTGACTCTTGTATCGGATGAAAGGTACATGGTCTATTTTTTTAAAGACTCAGTTATGTGAACTTTGTAGATAGTTTGTTGTTTGGTATTATCAGTACTTCTTCTTCCATAACAAATTTGTCTGAAATACTTTCAAAGGAAGATATCTTACAAAATTTCAAAAGATGACATGGTTGGAGTCTTACTGAAGTGTTTCCTGTAATAATATGATTCTCCAACAAGCATTGATTATGGAATGCCTTTGTTAGCATATACTTTTTATTTTTAGTAATGATGAATGTAGATGTTTACAAAGCTTCTCTTTTTGCCTGTGAAGTGTCCTACCAAAATAGAATACAGTTCTGCTCTGAAGCAGAGAACAAGACTTAACGATTAGCGTTGTTCTGCAGTGTTACTACAAAAATCCCACTGAAAATCTACTTCTAAGTAATTATATCTCACATTACTAATATGATATATTTTACTATGAAATTGATAGAATGACAAATATTGGTCTGATTTGCCAATATATATCATAACAAAGAACCAAATACCTAAACTAGTTTTCAAAGTGGCACTTGTAATCATTTGTGAATGCTAGCATTTGCACACAGCATGATTGCATATACAAAACCAGAAATTTATGTGTTCTAATCATACCTGTACCTGCAAAAAAGGTTTAGTATGTAAATATGCAAGTAGATAATTTGAAAGGACAATTCCTCATGTAGCTCAGTACTTCTAATATCAGCAGGAGGTGAATACATTAGAATTGTGTAGTGTTAATTCATTAAGCATTTCTGTGAAAAGTGTTTCTGTGGAAAAAAAAGGGTTGTACATTTAATTGACCCAAAACATTGCATATTGAATGTACTTACAGTAGACATTCAAGGATGGAAAGCAAAGATTTTTGTGTGCATGATTAAAAAATAATTACTTCTGAACAAACTGGATTTGTCTGGATCAGGTGATGCATGGGCTACCAGTTCCTTAACAGCAGCAGTCTTAGAAAAGGTATAAAATATACAAAAATATAATAAACTACCATAATTTCAAACAATATATGGAGATGACACTTAAACATTTGATGCTGTTGAAAAAGAACTGATAATAAATGGAAATTAAAGAAAGCTCCTTAACACTGGTATTTTCCACATTCACAGAATCACAAAATGGTTAACGCTGGAAGGGACCTCTGGAGATTTTATAGTCCAAAGTCTGTGCTCAAAACAGCGTCAACTAGAGCAGATTGCCCAGGACTGTCCAGTTGGGGTTTGAATATCTCCAAGGATGGAGCCTCCACAACTTCCCTTTGCAGCCTGCTCCATTTTGTTACCAGCTTCACAGTGTAAAATGTTTTCTTCTTATGGTTAAATGGAAATTCCTGCATTTCCATTTGTTCTCATCAAGAAACTATACTAAACACTAAACCAACGGACAGTCCTAAACACTGCATTTTCAATAAGGAATGATTAATTTCTTTTTCCTACACTGACTTATATAATATTGGATTTTGAGCATAAAATTACTTTTTCCTTATGTGGAAGAGTGTGACCTTTTGAAGAAAAACCTGAAAATTTCTGGGCAGAAATGTTTTTTGGTCAGCTGCCACTGAATAATAGCAATCTTTCAAGTGATTGCTGTAAAATACTTTTTATGAGAAGAAAACTACATAGCAGGTTTTACTTTTAAAATTCACACTAGATTCACCTCTGTCAGTATTGCTAGGGTGCAAGTGGCTAAGGGTAACCAGTGCCTTAAGATTTGGATCTCCTATCAATTAATATTATTTTGAATAATTGCTTGCTCTGGACATCTGGTATGATTACTTCTGTCCCATTGCTTTTGTTTCTGTTTCCACCAGACATCTGCCCTACAGACATTGTTTTCATTGCCAAAAAAGTCTAGCAAACCTGAGTTACTGTCAGCTAGAGGACAAACTGAAAAAAAAATCTTAGTGAACATAAATCAGTTTGTGATTTCCATAATTTTTTTTTAACTCATTATATTTGACCTGATACCTTAGCTGAAATTATAAATTGTGTCATGTTCACTAAAATTTCTCTTGAGCTGAGAAGCTCTCGTTTTTCTTAATTGTCTATTGGTTGTATATTTTGCCAAGTGCAACTCATCACTAGGTAGTAGTGTCCTAGAGATACTATGAAACAAAAACTGTTTCTCTAACATTGGCAAAAGGCCATTGTCACAAAGATGTTGCAACAAGACTTCAGTTCTGAATACTGATAATAAAGAATATTCCTTCATTTGCTGGATACTGAGCAGCTGATGATTACTTACATAGTAACTCTGCACTTCTATTCTGTAGAATACAAGAATACTGATGAATTTGAAAGCTTTGTAAAATGAATTATCAGCTTATTGGTTCTGCTTTTATTTAAAATGATTCCTTTTACTGCAAGAAGTCAAATAACATGTTACAAATTATGTGGCATTACAAGTCCAGTTTTGGACTTAGAGAAATGTAAGTCTCTTCACAGTTCTAAATTGGTAACTGAAATAGACACTCAGACCTGAAATCTGTGCATATTAGCCCTATGCAGTGCTTCTTCCTCAATGTGGGTATTCTTTTGGCTGCATTGGAAGAAGTTGCTGAAAGAGGAAGAAAATCTCATTGTATTTTCACATATCAAATTTACTTGACTATGTCTAATTATATCATGCTTGACTGTCAGCGGAAAAACTGCTTGGGTAATCATTTCCAAGAGCGTAATAAAAAAAATGTAAAGAAAAAAACAGCAATACTGGGGTGTGTTTTTGTCCCTATTATGTTTGCTGTGATCGTGGTGTTTCCCTTTTAGGCACTTCCATCTCTTTCCATTTTTTTAATTGTAGCCTTGTACTGAAATACTTAATTTTCTACCTTCTCCATTTTTCCCTACCCACTCAGAGTTTCCCATGCCAAACTGCTTTTACTAGACAATCCTATGACAGTTCAAATTCTATAAAATAACTATGGAATTTTGAAAGTATACATTGATAGTCTGATCCAGAAATGTTGTAGCTTATTCCACTGTCTCATGTAAGATACTAAAATTACAGCCCACTTTTCCAATATATTTACTTGAATCTGCATACTTCACAGTAGGCCTTCCAAATAAAGTAGTTGCTTATATAATCTAGAAGCCACAGGTTATCTTCTCTTTTATATCAGATAAAAGGAGTTTACAGTATTTATTTTCTAGTATCAAAAGAAGAAAAGAGGCTAGGAAACCATCTCAGACTTTACTTGAATGCTTTATTGTCAGATTCAAGCCCAGGGTGACGATGATGGTAATAATACCATTATTTCAAAGGGTTAACTCACTTTTCTCGCTTAATTTATTTCCACATTATAATCCATTTCATAGGAAATGTCTTCACTTTGTTGCAGCCCAGTATCACTGTTTGTACAGGATTGTGCAGTTCAATCTTTCTGTTACCTTGACAGTCAATATCAAAGGTTCTTGCAGTGGCAGTTGTTCATACCAAATTATTTTCTATCCTTATCTTGGTAGCTGGCAGATGAAATGTTTTACAAACTCCACAGTCTATTTTGCACTTCTTAACTCTTTGAGACCCGTGGTCAATATGTAACAGTCTCCTCTGAAGCACAGACCATGATGTATATGTAACAACCCATCTTGATTTTATTTCTACATGTGGCTGGAATCAATTCCAAATGTTAGGCTCTATCCTTCAAAAGGTGGAGGCTTGTTCTTTCATGTTGCAGAAGGCCTACTTAGCTTCGGGAACCATTCCCTTCCCTTGAAAGTTTTCATTCCAGTCATATAAATATGACTTGGAACTGTGCACCTCCAGTGGACATGATGAACAAAAAGTTCACTAGGAGTCAAATTTTTCACGAGATATTGGGAAAACCCACACAGTGTTAGCAAGGGAATGTTCTGTTATCTTCAGTCACTGTCTAGGTCATTGGTTGTGTACACTTGGCTCTGGCATTTGGACAGTCTGTGACACAAAGTCTCTCCTGAGGATAGCAGTCTACATACAGGTTTATGAAATTTGCAATACTTTTCTCATTTTTACTAGAAGTTATAATAGTAATAGCTGTACCACTGATGCATTTTGCATCAACATACAAAACCAGCATAAAATCCTCTCTTCTTTGCCTGTAAATGTTCTGATGTTGAAACTGGCTTGTTCAATATCAGGTTGCCTTGACTATTCTCTACCTCTTCAGAATCTGAGACACATTACTGTACAAGCTGTGCTGCCGAAGTCTAATAAATTACAAATGAGAGATGTGGAGCAATTCTCAGAGTCCTTTCCAGGATTTGTGGGTACCTTGAAAGTTATTTCCTTCGTTTCAGGACCTAAAAGAAAAAGCCACTCTGTCTTTGGCAGACAAACTGTCTTCTGGTTTCTTGTTACACATATTCCAGCTGCTGAGGGAGAAAGTTTCTCATATCTTCAGCTTTGCCTGATGGTCATCTGGAAGATAAAGCACAATGCAAACAAGGTAATTACCATAAGCTAGGGTTGGCCAAAGCTGTTCTCTTCCTGAATTTGTTCCAACTCTTAGAGGAGGCATGCAAAACCTTGTATTAATTTCCAGACTTGCTTTCACATCATCTTCACCTGCACCTGAAGGCTGTATGCCAATTGTTCTTAGTTTTAGTACATGCTGGTTCTTCTCTGGTAGGACCTAGACTCCTTTCAGCTGTTATGAAGGCTATCCAATGGACATGTATATTCCCAGAGGGCTGTGTTCTCAGTATGGAGTTTAGCCACTTCCCAGTCTCAGCCAAAGACTCTGGTCCACATAATTGTGGATGATCTTCTGAATTTGAAAAACAGGGAGAACGTTTATTAGTTAGCTAGCTAGCCAGCTTCTTCTGCTATGTGTCTTCCTAAAGATGAATAGCATGTGTTCTCCCTTCCTGTAATACTCAAGTTCCTAATGTTCCAGTTGTGGATTCCCAATGTGAAAATAAAATGGATTTACATCCTCAATTGGAAGGGCTGTTTGAGCCACAAACTCATTGATGAGTTCTTCATTTTAGGAACAACAGTATTAATTATGCCTTTTACTAGTGTCAGAAGTAGTGGTAGAAATTTAAGCCGTGTTACTTCCTACTCAACCTTTTATCCTGGTAAAATCTCTCAAAATTCATCCTTTGTTCAAGGTAAATCATTATTGCCAGTTAAGTCAAAAGATTATTTTGCCTGAGTTTCTTCCAAAAGTGGATTTTTTTCAAAGCTTTCTTTTCAATTCAATTTTTCAATTCAAAAAGAATTTACAAAAAGCTTGAAAAGCTGAGGGACTGCTTCCTGCTGTAGACTTTGAATGCCACCTTTTTTTTTAAACAGACAAAAAGTTGTCATCTCTTGAAGCCCTTTTAAAATGTTGGAGCTGAAAGCAAGCGAAAGATAGAGAGTACAGTGTATGCTTTTGTGCCTCGGGGTGTGTGTGTGCAGAAAGCTGTCACTAGGTCAGGCATGTTCTCCTGGTATTATGGAGATCAAAAAAGGCCTTCACTGTTCCTCACCTGGTGTTTACACAAACAATTTGAAGAAGTAGTTGAGCAGTAGATGTACAAGAAAAACAATTCCACTTACTATGGGCAGAGATGTTGGAGGCCACTTTCATAGACAAGTTGGCTTGCTTGCTTATGTATAGTCAAGCTTGTTTTGCTTTCTCCCACTTCTATAAAATCTTTCTGTATTAAAAAATGATAGTAAATGGAAGAATGTGATCATGTCCTTAGCACTTCTAAATCACGTTCTCTTTGTTTTTATGCTATCTCTAATCTTACTTGTGATAAAGTGTCACATTTTACTTTTATATGCAAAATAGCTAGTCATGCTTTCCATTTTCAATTTGCACGCTAACATTTTCAGTTTTCACACTTGTAAGTATAACTAATTGTTTCTAGCACTTTGATCACAAACTCTAAACAGCACCTAATCTCTGTAAGTTTGATTGTAGGAAGAACTATGAGAATAATCGGAAACCTTCATGCTGTTGAAGTGAAGTATTTTTGAGATAAGTATAATGGACTTGTCATGACTGAAGCCTGCAGTACATTTTCTCCTGGGGTAAAATGTCTTCTGTCTCTGTATCTCTGGTCTTGCCAGTACTCTTAATGCTGTTCTTTCTTTTTACCTTCAGGACCAAAATATTGGAAATTATCTTCTCACATTGATCTTTTCATACTGGGTTACCCTTCTTGTTGAATAGTCTGCCTGTCACCATGCCTGTGCTGTTAACTATGGACACTGTGTGCTCCCAGAGTCTATGTTTTGGTCTCAGCTGCAGTAACTATTGTAACTGAGGTTTTTGCATGTTCCTAAATTTTTGAGAATACATTTTTAGAAACGGCTGGTTATTGAGGGTGCATATCTGGCAATTTCTTTTAGAGATGCTGAAATTATTGGTGCTTAAAGTGAGAGACACAGGTGCTGAATCCAAATAAATCCAAATAAGTCCAAATAAACAAAAAAACCCTGACTCGTGTTGTCCAGAGTAGGAGGGCAGCAATCATGCCACAGTCTCACTACAGGAGTGTAGTTCTGCCATCAGTCCCAGCTTCATTAGCTTTCTATCTAGTGCCAAATCTGAAGCAGAACTGTCTTCCTGCTTTCTGTGCTTTCTCATGAAATTGCTTCATCCTCTCTCTCATAGAACTCACAAACCCCGTCTCTCCACTGGTAACACTATTTAGCTGTTTAAAAAAAAGCGCCTCTCTGGTTTCATGAAGCTCTCTGTTTCTAAAGTTACAATATTGTACAATACACTTTCAATACCTTTCTTTCTCCTAGTAAGTTACTTTTTCTCTTGATTGTTCCTGTAAAATGGTAGGTGTTCAGACCTGTAGTGTATAAGAATTTAGACATCCTGTTGATTTCAGTAGGACTTTTCAAATGCCCAAAAATGAACATAAGAACAACTTCACTGGGTCAGACCAAAGGTTTGTCTGAATCAGTGACTCATCATCTTGGCAGTGACCAGCATCTGAGTACAGGAAAGAGTATAAGAAGACAGCGAATATATAATGATATTTCTCCAAAAGGTTCTCCCAGCCTCCAGTGATTTTCAGAGATAAAAACTTCTTAAGCCAATATAACCTCTTTGCATTTAATTGTCCACTGTCATTTCTTCCATAAATTTTGTGATATCACTTTTTGTATCCCTATAAACTTGTAGCATCTTTTAGTTCTACAGATTAGCTATACACTCTGAAGCAATACCTCCTTGTGTTGGTCTTGAACTTGATGCTCCCTAGTTTTTAGCCTGATTGTATACTCTCTCATCTATTTATCTTCCTCATACTGCAAAAACTGATTGGTCTACCTGTCTGTCTATCTAGATGCTGTAGACTCCTTTATAAACTTTTGTTCCTCATATAGAATCCATTCCATACCAGTGTTAAACATAAACATATATGTGAAGAATAGGAATCATGGCGTTGGCATCTTGCCAGACTGAACAGCAAAATAAATACAATCTATTAATTGATTAAATGACTGAATCATGGTATACATTTTAAATTACTGGTTTTCAAGCTAATTCTCTTGTTTTATTCAAATATTTAAACTTCGGGTTTTAAATATTTAAACTGGTCATAGTTCTTTAATTTGTAAAATGCAAATTACATGCGGTTTTTCACTTTAGTGCTCAACATCCGATATATTGACACAGAAATCAGGTGGGGTCTCAAGATAATACAATTGCAGGGAAGTATTAATGTTTCCTTATCTCTGAACTTTCCAGTCTGTTTATCAACCTGATCGGGGTTACTCGCTACTTACCACTCCATTGTTTCATTAATGGATTCAGCCATTACCCTCCCTTCTCTTAGCCTGTGAGTTAGCTCTTTTAGCTTAACACTGGTTAGTTTCTTGACTAAGCAGTTTGTTAATATGCCACTCTTTTGTCTTCATAAATTGTTCTTGTGACTACCTGTGCATCAATGTAAAGCAACTAGTAATATTTGTGTAAGACAGAAGCTGCCTCAAAATTATGTTTATTACACAGGAGAATTAATGCAGGAGGAGGGGAATGCACTTTCTTTAAGGGATCCATAGACAGGAAAATTAATTTGTCATATAGACTGAAGCAGAGTAAGCACACAGGTGCTATCAGGTGCTCATGGGAGAATGCAAGCTGCTTGGCTCATTTCAGTACTCGAGACCAGTCACTGTATGTAAGCTACAGAAAAACCCCTAGGAGACAAATACCTTGTTTATGTGATGGAGAATCAAATACTGCAGCAAAAAGTTCCCAAGAGGAAAACATGAAGCTAGGAAAAAGAAAAAGAGAAAATTACAGAAAAGTATTGATTGGAAAGAAGTTTTTCCCTTGGTTCTTTTTTAAAAAACTTCAATTTTTTAGAGACATGTGGCAGAATGTTTTTAGACAGTTCTAATGTATTTTATTCTCCCCTCATCTCTTTGCTGTTCATTCCTTTTTAATACATATCTTTTTTCCACCCTTTCCTTCCTACCTTACTCTTTACTCTTGTCATTTGGCCTTTGATTGCTTTATGTTTACCTTTTCTTTGTTTGGATCAGTTATTGAAAGTAAGCAACTACTTTTGATGTCTCATTAGCACTTTTGAAAGCTTTCTTCTTGCTTCCCAGTTTCTGGTTACAGAAGCATGACAGTTATGAAACCAAGATAGTAAATAATGGAATTTGTATATTTGATGAATATATAATATTCAGTTCCCATAATTAAGGCAACTGAAAAGATTTTAGCATATAAATAAAAAACTCCACTGTCTGCAGTTTAAGCTCATGAAGCTGCACACAGGCAGCTTCAGAACAGCCACCAGCAGAGGTGCCAGCAACAGAATCAGATATCACTGCTGGGAAAAAATATATTCCTGCATTTGACATCTGGGTTCTGCAGCTGGAGTAACTAGAAGAAGAAAGGGAAACAGTACAGACTGTCATCAAAAGGAGATAGCGGTGCCAAGTGAGCATGGAAATTACATACAGATGCCACTTTTTTTACTTAAGACAAATAGCTCAACTATATAAAAAAAGACAGCAACAACATCCAAAGATGTGCTTAGAAGTGCCTGATGGGAAAATAAGCATTGCGTTTCATGAATATAACTGGCTTATAACTGGAGATGCGAGATTTTGAAGTTGAGTTTATAGTTAGATACATTTTAACATTTGAACAAATATGCTCAAAAGCATTTTTATATATAAAAAGGCAAAGAACAAACATGGTGTATTCCAGCTATTTTCTGAGTAACTAATTGCTTTAATTTTTCAGCCTGATACTTCACTTTGCCTAATATATCAGTTAACCATGCAGGCCCCACTGTATTGACTCTTCTGAAAAGCCCCAAGTATCTGATGCAAAAATTAATCAGAATTACTTGGGTAGCTGTGATGGAAGTAGAAAAGAGTAGAGAAAGTCAGTGTGCAAGAGACCCTGCATTAGTGTCCTGATCCAAAGCTTATCGATCTAGTGAGAGCCTCCACTGAATTTAGCAGTTGTTTGAATAAAGCTCTAGTCTGATGTTCTTTGTTTCTGTTTAAGAGGATGAGTGTGGGAATATGGAAGCCGGGATAACTGGGTATTATAAGATTTGCTAGAAAGAAATATTGCACCTTAGTTCTGCCTTTTTTGCAGGAAAGTGATACTTTCATTGGACCATTCTGCTCCGTCTCAAAAGCTTGATTATCAATAACTTTAGTAAAAAAGAAGTTGTAATAGGATCCATTTTGTGCCTATAATCTTCACTATACCTTGGTTTCACTTCTAAATGGTTTATCATATCTAAATTGATAACAGTTATTTGCCTGTATATAAAACTCCTGAAATCACTGGATGGACTACTGGTTTTAATTTCTTTGTGGCTAGAGATAGTCTCATAAATCCTTTAATTTAAAAAAAATTTTTTTGGTTGACAACTTATTCTATTTTATTTTACTATGTCTCTTTTGTGTGCAGATTAGGCATGCTTTACTTCTTGTCTTTCCATCAGTCAAAATACAACTTTCCCAGAACTATGTGATTTAAGCATCTCAACAGGGAAATAGTGTGTTTTCACAAATAAAATGGAAAAAGTAACCTACACTTTAAGCTGTTTTAGGAGTTGCTTAGCTGATCAATATGATCTTCTGGGGAAGACAGATATCAGGTATATCCACTAACACATATGTAGTGCTGTGTGATACCTAATACCTGCTGTGAATACAAAATTATTGTGTGCCCTCTTTCTTGAGGCAACTGCAGTAAGGGCAATAAGAAAACAAGAAAGGCAATAGCATAAAAACTCATTAGGGATGTTCTGACTAGAAAAAGTACTAGCAACAGTTTTAACTATAATGTGACTGGAGAAGACACTAGAGAATGCTATAGAAATAAAGAAGGAGGAGGAGGAAGATTGTTTGGCTCAGAAATTTTCTAATGGGTTAAAGAGCTATTTCTCTTTGAGATCCAAAACTAATCTGCCTTGGAAATAGTTGAAAGCCATCCATCAAGTGTTAACTGTCTTGAAATAAATTGACGGTCTAAATCTATTGTACAATGGAAAGATGTCCCTATACTGGAATCAGTTATACCCTGTTCATAACCTCAGCGGGAAAGCTGGGTAATCTAGGAGCCCCAAGGTTTTTCCCTTGTTTACAGAGGTAGTCCCAGGAAAGTTGTAACATCCTCAGTGCTGCAGTTTTTCTGTAAATGTGTACAGGTTGTACAGACTCCAGGAGCATCAAACCAGGCATCTTCTACAGCAATAAATGAACTTTAATTAATAAAATGGTGTCATTGCCATAGTATCTGAGTATTTAAGGCTTCTCTTTCTATTACCAGACCTTCTGCATCTGCAAGGAGATTCCAGATTACTTTACTAAGAAGAGTAAATGGGAATGCATATTTGGGGAGTAAGCAATTGCATAGGTGGTTTTGAAATTCTGTCTACTGAAATACTTGAGGAAAGGTAATGGAGGTTGGCAGCTAAAAATCCTCCCTGAAGGACACTTTACATAATATACTACAAACTGAAAGGAAAAAAGCTTGAAGCCAAATCAGTCCTATACAAACAAGACTCTTTCTTGTTTAGCTTGTATTATAACTTGCTGTCTTGGTGCTATCTGAAGCAGCATCAATGGGTCTTGCCACCATTTGGGAAACCTGTGTGTATTTCAGTCACACATTGTTCTTGCAGGATTTCCTTAGGCTAAGCTGCAGAAGTGAAAGAGCTCCATTTAAGTGAGTCTGTGAATAACTAGGAAACGAGCATCAAACTAGGCATTATCTGAAGATGTTTGTTAACATGCAGGATGTTCCTTAAGGCCTCTATCTTGAATGAGAAGAGTTTTTATTCAGGATTGCTTTTTTGAAAAAGCAAGAGTTCTTTTGCATGCATGTCACTATGGGGCCAACTCAGGCAAAGAACCCTATTTGATGCTTTTGGCACATGTCTACTTTTCTAGTTTCCTTGGATATACTGCTATATGCAGCCTTATTTGGAATAAGATTTTATACCTTTTCAGTAGTGAGAACGGGCACAGTTTACGACTTTGCATACTTGCTTATAAACTACTCCTTTTCTATTGCAAAGTCATAACAATTCATAAATCAAAACTGGATCTTTACTGAGGGATATCTAGATAAAAAAAATATTGTGGAGAAAAGGCTTTGCACATTCACTGGAAGATCAGTTGTGACCCTTCCCTTATCTGGAAAAGATACTACATTTCATATCTAGCTGAGAAAAAGGAAATACCTTTGTATAGGCAGTAGGCTCTGCTTTCTAGGGTGTTAGGCAAAATGATTTTTTATTGTATAGTGGAAGGACAAGCAGCTGGAGAAGCAAGTTTTAGAAGGGTTCCAACTCAAAAGTAAAGCCATGGAGATAAATTAAATTGGAGTTTTCCTATTAAAATATAAGATTACAATCCAAAGTCTAATCAGTTGGATTTGTGTGTGCATGCTGGTGTGCTTGTGGATATGAATGAAGACAAACGATGTATCTTTCCAGAAGAATTTTCTTACTTGAGGCCTTGCCTACAAAATTTATACCAATGAAACAAAACCTGGTTTAATTTCCTGTAGTACTGACAGTCTCAGAAACAGCTTAAGAGAAGAGAGAAAAAATAACCTTTAGATGGTGAAATCCTTAAACAGTGAAAGCCATCCGCTAAAAAGTTAAGAAGGCATAAAGTGTAACCTTGTTAATTCAAAGACAAGAGGGATCCATTCATACAGTCTTGTGTTCTTTGTGTAAGCATTACCCTCATCTCTAGGGAAGCAAAGACTTAGAAGAATATACATGCTATATTCATGTTTATCTAATTAATTTATAGAGAGATCCTAACTCAGCAGACAGTTTTTGTATATCAAAGTCAAAGGTCCTAACATATGTCAGCCTTCTTACACAGATGTTATACATTTGATATCTAATAAATAATTAAACACTGGACTCAGCAAAGCTGCACAGAATATAGAAGCCACTTATTTTTGACAAAAATAATTTAGATACAACAATTATTTTAATAAAGCAAGGTGAGTTTGTTAATGAGATTCACTTTGAAGGCTATGTCAATTTATGTTCACGCAGTGCAAAATCACACTGGGATATTGAATACATTAACCATTTTGCACTTTGTGTTCACTGACTTGTGAATCTTGAATTATTAGCTTTTTACTTCTGATGGTTTTATCAATTGCCTGTTGTAGATGGAAGATCTTTAAAAAATCCAGTTACGCAGTCTTCTCAGCTATTTTAAATTGGAAGTGAAGCCATCATGTACTATATATGAAGATAGCTGCAGTTCAAAAACAATAGGAGTGTGGCTGAAGTGTGGCTACGCCAGCATATGTGATCTAATTTCTCATCCTTTCCAAGTCGTAAACAATTAACTGTTTCTTTTCCATAAACCCTGTTGTAATGTAATGGAACAAATACAAAGCATCTGGAAAGAAAAGAATTATAATTGAATTTGTCTTTACAATTAAAGAAAATGGTGGACTTTTCCCTTGATTTAGAGTTATAATAGTAATAATTCATAATCTGATTTGAAAGAGTCTTATGATTTCATTCATAAAACTAGGAGACATTAGGATTGACATGACCTCTTTGGTATCTGAAGAAATTATAGGCCTACAGCGGGAAGAATACATCACTAAGTCCTGAGCTGACAGCATTTTTTATTTCTACTGACCTTTGTTTGGATTAAGTCCAGGCATCAGAAAATAATTCAGTTTCAAGCAACTGAGAGTTATTATCATTTTTTGCTGATTCAGAATTAACTAAGTGTACCTCAGTGGCTGATGAGCTCATTAGGATGAACTGACCATTCATTTATGGAGTTTGTGAAAGGAGTAAGGAGGAAAACATGTTGTAGCTTTATTATTTCTGGTGTAAAGCTTGAATTACTGGTGTGTTAATATAATCTACAGCTCTATTTTGTTAATGTGGTAGAGAGTTCTGTAGTGTTCTAGTCTCCACTTACTGACAGCTGGATTTAGAAGACAAATTTACATTTCTACAAATGATATGGACACTTAAATGTAAACATGAACCTGGAAAAGCTTTTGGCGATTTCTAGCAGATCTAAGTACCTAAATATCTACTGCTAATGATGTACAGAACGGTTTCAGACTTGATACTGCCAAATGACAAAGTATGATCTGCCTAATCCGAGCAGAAGTCATAAACAAAGCACTTCTCAGCTTTTTTCAAAGAGCAATGTTTACTCCTATAGGTACCTTTTCTAAACGCACCCTTAATCCTATACAAAACATTGAAGAGGAGGAGGAGGAGCCCACTTGCAAAAACGACATCCCTTGTCAAGGGACATCGGTGCAAAAGCTCGGGTTTCCTTGCAGTCTAAGAGAGCACATGCTCTCCTGGGAGGGTGCTTAATCGCCCCGCTTTTGTGTTTGATGGGGTGCTTTTGTCTTGTGAGTCCTTTTGCAAATGTTTAACTTTGCATACATAAATATTCACTGAGTCAGAGACTAATTCTGTAGCCCAGTGGTCAGGACAGTCGGAATGGATAAAGGGACAAGTAATCACAGCTGCTTCTCTGGCTGGGCTGCAGTGATTTCTGAACGATTAATATGGCCAAACAGTACCACTGTCAGCTCTGTCAGTGTAACCTCAGCATTTCAATACCAGGTTCCAGTTCAGGTATTGTACCTTCACTTTCCTTGCAAGGCATGGCTTATAGAGGGCATAATGGGTCCCCGTTTGGACGGCAACTGAAAGAGTACTTGTGAGTCAAGTATGTGATACTAAGAACAGAGGATTTTAAAAATTATTACCTTTAGAGACAGAAAATATTCTAAAAGATATACAAAAATCTTTGTTCTGATTTTTAATTGTTACTGAAACTGCTGAATGAATGAACAGATTTCAAACACCTGGGTAGCAGAGTGGTTCTTAAATATCACAACGGATCTTGTGTCCTTCATCTGTCACAGTTTTTATTACAGAGTCTCCACAGAGTGCTTGATGAAGGGGCAAAGTTTGTTAATACTTCCTCCATATTGTAGGAAGAAGTGAGAGTGAGTAGGTTCAAGGATTCGTGGCTCTGTTGACTTTTATTCTCTAGGCTGAAGTACGATTACTGTTGGATTGGTGTACACTACACTGAATATTCATGCAGTTGCCAGGCTCTCCCCTTCACTGCAGTGTATTAGGAGAGCCATATAGCTCTCCCCTATACAATCTGAGTGTATTTAATTTGGCTTCAACATAACTGGGCTGAGTACCTTTCTTCAGTGGAACTAAGTTTGTATTTGAGGCAGGGATCTAATGTTTTCTTCCTAAGAAGATTTTGTACCAAGAGGCAATTTCTTCTCTCTCTGGCTGATAGGTTAATTTTAAGGAAAGAGTCACAGCATAATACATAAAGGTAATGGGTTTTTTTGTTGGTTTTTTTTTAATTGTTGAATAGGAGAAAAGCTGCTCTGCAGTTTTCAAGGATTCTGCTTTTAAAAATCACAGAAACATCCATCATATTCAAAATATCCTGTATACTATATAGATGAATGTAGATTCACAGTGTGTCTTAACAAATGACTACATTAAATCTGATGAGCAATATAGGTGATAATCAAGAACATGATTAATCATGCTATTACAGATCTCTTTAGTTTAAAATACTGCTATTTGAGACCTCTTTCTTGAGCCTTGTTTCAGGGGAAAGTCCTCTGCATGGTCACATAGTCAACAGTTAATCATATTTTGGTTGTGGAGGAAGCAGGGCTTGCTTCCCTTGAAGAGAAACATCTATTCTCTCCACGCCTTTTCAACCTCTTACCCATTACCTGAGAATTGGATTATGTTTGTTTAACAGTTGGCTGTTTGCTTAAGGAAGTTTTGGCAAGATAGCTAAACCAGTCTAACAACATGCTGCTCCCAAAAGACGGGGTCTCACTTCTTTGCTCCCCCCACAGCTCCAAGGTCCATGATGCCACCCTCATGCTTGCAATTGCTGCAGTTTTTCACTTCTTAGTGAGCCAATTCAATTCACTATGCTGACTGAAATCTATTGGTTTATTTTGTTGGTTCATTTTCTGTGGCTGGTGGGCTTCACAAATACAGTGAGTCAAATTAAGAGCTCATTGCTGCTGAAAGAAAAACTGCAAAAAAACATCTGTGGCACAACTTTTCCTTCTTTGCTGAGCCATGTGCCTGACTGCTTATTTTTTTATCTTGAATGTAGTCAGCCCTCTTTCTGAGCTGACTAACTTCATTAAAATGGTATAAAATAAAATAGAAAAAAATAGATACTATCTATTTAGTCAATTAAGTCTGTTCAAAAGAAAGTGTGACAGATTCAATAAATAATGCACAGCAGGAGACAGGTCCACAGGCCTAAGAATCAGAGTGTATTGAAGATATCAAATGACAGGATTAGAAGAGGAAGCAAGGAAGGGAGGGAGGAAGAGAGGGAAGCTGAAGACCTTCCCAGCAGAGGAAGTTAGACTGCTTCAAATTCCTGTGAAAATCCAGTCTTCAAGAGCTGAACTGCTTGCCATGGAGTCACATGAGGAGCAGAGGTTGAGGGTTGTGCATAGTTAAGATTAAAGGAGAGGAGGAAGGGGCCTGTGTGGTGTGAGACTGTGCTTTTTGGTCCTGCCAATTAATATACCAGCTCAGTTGCCTTGCCTTAGTGCTATATCAGTGTCCAGTGCCATGCAGGATAGTGCTGTTAAAGAATCACCACAATAGGGTTGGGGAGAAAGAGAGCAAGCAAAGGGAGCAGGAGCATGACCTAAAAGGCCATGAAAAGGAAATACTAAGGGGTAAAGGAGGGCAGGGACTCATTAAATCTACTTCACTGTCAAGTTAAATCTAACATGAAACCATGCCCTTGTGCAATAATCCCTTCTAACCTTTTATTTGTGTTAGAGGCTCTAGCTTCTCTTACCAATGTATTCCTGTACTGAGTTCCAACAGTGCACTTAGCACTTGTATAAGAGATATAGATCCTCTCCCAAAGAGCAGGAATAATAGATTTCAGACTTGCAATGAACCTCATATTGACAAGACACATCTATTGCTGTTACATTAAGACATGTCTATAAAACCCCAGAATTATTCTCTTACGTTTCACAGATATTAGAGATGGAGCTGATCTGTGGAAACGGAGGTCCCAGTTTAATCTTTTGCTATCAAGCCTACCAACATTTCTTTCTTTGGTGAACTTAGGTAGATGGACTTGGCAGAATGAATGTTTTTAAAGAAATCTTAAATATTAGATATTTTCTCCAAGGAAAACAAAGCAAATATTAGCCTAAGAGGGGGCAAGATTGAAAAGGAATAACCATAAGAAAGGTGACAAATGGGATGTCCAATAAAAGATTGAGTAGTTGTGAAAGGAGGGTTAAGGACAGATGTTCTATTTGAGCTTTTCAGTTTTATTTTGTATTACATCTGTTGAGGAGCATCATGCTCACCTTTGGCAAGGTGATACATTAGGTGTATTACCAGTGATAATTATTGCTGTACAGTCTAAATGTCTCACAGAGTACATCAGTAGTGAAAGCAAATTTATGGACAGCCCATGTTCTTGTAGCTGTGTTGGCATCCGTGATGACACTGACACACAGGTAAGGGGCCCCCTCAGCTTTTCTTATCCAGACCTCTCTTTGGGAGATCTGCTGGATTTCTGAGTGCTGAATAGGAGATAGCGGGAAAAGTAAACAAATGTGTGCTGTCATTGCACTTCAAGAAACTTTCAAGAAAACCAACATCTGAGTTTAAATTTTTCATTCATTATAAAAGTAATTTATCTTTTGGCTAAAGAAAAGCAGATGTTAGAAGACAAATGTTCATGAGAAGACATAGAAACTTGTGAAGGATGTATTTTTTGTTTGAATAGTCTCTCTTTACTTTTTCTTTTCCATGATACTGTATGTAGTCTTAACAGAGCCACTAAAAATTCTATAAAGGTATATTTTTAAAGGAAAAGTCAAGTAGAACAGAAGCTGTGAGAAAATGATAGTAGAAACAAAAGGCAGCATCAACAGCAAAAAAATCCAAATCAAATCAAAACAGAAACCAAGGAACTCTTCACAATGTAACCCTTCAGAAAATCTCTCATAATTTCTACTTATTAGGACATGTTTGTGTGGTGAGAATCTGCTCCTGGTGTGAATTTAATAAATTAATAAAAAGAAAAGTAAAGATAAGGATATTTAAAATGTTGACCTATTTCTTTCAAACATTGTGCCACTGAAGACAAATTACTATTGGACTGTTGATAGCTGGGTATGCAAAGCTTGCATGCCTTCAGTAAGAGAAAATGATTTTGCTGAAAATATATTTGTTACATTCAGCAGAACAATTCCACCTGCTCCATACTGAGAGATTTAATTTCTTGTAGATCTCTGACTGTAGCTGAAATCAGAGGAACGTGTAATCTTAATTTGTAATTGATTTGGCCTATAAGGTTATACGCTTTAGGAAGCGTAATTCTTTAGGTACCCTGCTGTCTTTGAATTCAGTGGGAGTTTGTCACTGAAGCCAACTGTCCTTTAAAGAAAATAGTAATTTTAATCAATACCTGCTACATCCGTAATGAATCCTGCCACCTCTGAAGTCTGTAGTAGCTGTGCCTGGATCACTTGTATCAACAACTGAAAATGGTGCTTATAATCTGCATTGTTATATATATGCAGATATGTTTATGTTAAAAAAATATATACATAAACACCAAGTATGCTTATAATCAACTGCTATTAAAATATGTTTCTAAAAACAATAAGCATAGCATTGTTTTATTGTATGTCCTGTTAGAACAAGAATGGTGGGAAGATGGTAACAGACTTGATTTTAAAACAAATGATCGTTAAACTTCATCCTGTTAAAGATTTTCAGAGAAAATTAAGAGTGACAGAAAATGTGTTGCCTAAAGAGAAAAAATTTAGAGAGATGTGTGCCTTCTTTACAAGAGATTATCCCAGTGCTCATGTAATTTCAATTGACACATGATTTATGGCTGTGGAAAAGGAGTCTGTATAGCTCTTTCAAAACATAAAGTGAGGGAGTGGCATCCTTTGAGAAAAAACTCTGATGCCCTATCTGCTTAAGTGTTTCCTAAATTTCAGCACTATGAGAGTATGAGAATACTCCATTGTTAGGGGATTTTGGAGGCATGCCTGGATCAAGGAAGTACTTCCTCGTCATGCTGTTTCCTTTCCCAAACAATGTAAAAAATGGCCTTTTCAACCAAACATCTAGAGGTGGTCGCTTTGTACATTGTCCAACTAGAGCTCAACCATCATAAGATAAACCATTCACTTGTATGAATGGCTCCATGTTATTACTGCTACTTCCTTTTTATTTTCATGGTGATTTTGTTTTGATTTATGTATGTGCACAGAAGTTGAACCCCCTGTATAACGATTGTGTCATAAGACTAGCTAAGAAAAACTAAGAAACTCCACCTTCCTCACTGCCCTCTATAGCCTGCATACATTAGCTCTGACACTCTCACTACCACCTTTCACATGCTCCTTTCACATGCTTCTGTAATTGTGGACTCTGTACAACCTGATTAGACAGAGTAAAAATATACCATGCAAATAATGGATTATAGTGTAATTTTATCCCATTGCTCTAAGTATTATAACTTCACTTCCAAACAGCATTTCAGAGGAAGCAAAAGTAAGCTCATGTACATGTTCTGTTCTTGGTTTAGCCTTGCACAATCCAAAGGATTTCCAACTAATCTTAAGCACTCAAAATGTGTGCATTATAGTATTAGGTGAATATCCATGTTTTAGACCAGCATTGCAGTTAGCACATTGTAACAACCTCGGCAAAATACTTCGTGCCTGAATTCTGTGGAAAGAATCTTTGTAAATCCATTATAAATCTTTTAAATTACCATGTAACATTTTAAACTGGTTTGTAACCAATAGTCACCCGTACTCCCATTTGTTTTCTATTCTGTATCTTGAGTTGCATATTTAAAATTACTTGGGCGCAGCTATTATTTTATGATATCAAGCAAATACTAAGACTATGTATTGTGTACTTCTTGAAGAATGCCATTATGATGTCTGTATACTAGAGAGGACTAATTTGGAAAAAGACTTGGAAAGTCTCTTTGAAAACTTTGAAAAGTTCTTGATGTATGAGGACTTGTCCAATGTATGAATTACAAAATTAGATCTATCAACCTTTGTCACTAAACTTACACTTTGAGAAATGCATTTACTGGGACTACTTTTGATTCACAAAGATGTAAAAAGTCACAGCCTCAACAAAAATCAGCTTAAAGGTGATTTTGTTCTAAAAGGGAATAAATTCATATACTTTACCAATGTGGTCTATTTGGAATAGCTCAGTGGCTTTGAGAGAAATTTGCCTGGTTTGCTCTGACTTACTCAGGGGTGAAAGGACAGAACTGGATTCATAATTTCTTGCTGTGTTTCCTCATGACAGCTTCATTCAACTTGCAAATATTTGCTCTGTAGACAGTACAAATATGTTATATTCATATTTATAGATATATAAAGTTATTTAAAAATAAATACATATGGCTTTTCACTCACTTTCCTTGCTGGAGCAAAACCCTAATGATCTTGCAACTCCTTTTCAGGATGTTCTTCTGTCCATAGTTTCACTAATTCTACTGCAAACAATGGCAGTTTTATAAAACTAATGTAGCTCTCATCCCTCTGGGGTATGGGTTATGTTTTAATTTTGCTAATTTATTTTCTACACAAATGCTTTCTGTTGTTTGTTTAGTGTCCTTTTAGTGGTCTTTGGCAGTAACATGGACTGCTGAGTTTATTCTATCTTGCACCCTTTCCTGCTAGCTCAGTGCTTGAGGTAACAGTTGGCTGACTGAAGTATAATGGGAATAATCTAAGTTAATGCTAGAGGGCTTTAAACATTTCCTCAACAAATAAGCAGCAGTGTGTTGATAGCCAATAAATATTTTATAAGTGCAATTAAATCACAGTGATTGATTGGGCTGGGGTGAAAACCAGAATCATTTAGAATAACAAGTTCTTCACAGGGAAACCCTCACTAAATTAAGAAAACACAAACAACAAAAGGGAACCGTTTAAGAAGTTCTGCTCCTATACCAAGTTCTTCTCATTTTTCAACTCTGTTAACGAGGAACAACTTGATGAAAGCGAGACCTTATGTTTCTTGAGAATGCATCTTTTCTGTTGTTAATTTGTTGAGTGAAGACATACATATTAGAGTTAACAGATCTAAAAGTTAAGCTGCTAAAAGAAGGGACCTGCTTCCTCTCCCTTTTATCTTACTTTTCTCTCCCTGTCCCTGGCTCCAGAGTACAGGGTCTTGCACTTTTGTAGTGCTTTTTGGATTCCTCATTGAGGTCATTCAATTCACTAAATTGCTGGAAAATTCATTTTTTTCCCCTGCTAGGTTAGTTTTGTGCTGGTTCAGCAAACTGAATCAGCTCAACAGAATCAGATGACTACTACCATCGTTGCAAGGGAAAAAAGTGTTCACGATGCAGCCAAGGTTGCAGCCTTCTGAAGGGAGAGGAGGGAAACTGAAAACAGAAAGGTCTTGTATTTATGAAAATATCAAAAATAAAACATGCAATTCAGTTTATCATTTAGCATAGTGATACATACTCCACAAAAATCACTAGTGCTGTACTTGTGAAAACACACTTTCTGGGCCGTATTGCAATATCCATGTTGCTTATTTCAGTTCTGTGTGACTAGTATTGTTTATTTTTTTTGGTTCTTTGAGTTCTAAACTGTTGATTTGATTATTTATATATCAGTAACAATTGTGTTTGTTTTTTTAATGTAGGAATATACAAATATTCTCAATGGCTCTCTTCTCTTGGGTATTACTTTTGAATGCACTCTAGTAACATGAAGATATGACTAACTTAAGACAAGTAAGATTTCAACAGTAATAACTGGAAATTCTATAGTGTGGCTGATTCCCATTTAAAAAGTATTTTTAAGAACTGGTACACATTCTAGGTTTTTTAAAAAGAACATTAAGATTACATTATCTCAAGAAAATCTGAAGGTACACAGCATAGGGAAAGCTCCATAGAGAAAAAAAAACATCTGTCTTCCACAGAAGATACTTCAATAACTTGATTTCTAGTCCAAATGCAATTTCAAATAGCAAAATGGCTTTGATCCCACTACTTTTGATTACTACTAACATGTGAAACTAAATTTAGAAGAACAGTAAAAGGCAGAAGACATGTAGGATTGAGTTTATATATGCATAGCATAGAGGTTAATCACATGCAGTAATCTTAGTTTGATTCCCCAAAGGCTATAAACTTTAGCAAGTGCTTAAATAGACCGTTTTTCACATGTAGGTATTTTGCCCTCAAAAAGTTCTTTGTTTAGAGTGATAGTATAAGTAATTCTAAAGATGTTAATTGAAGTAAATGTATTCTGGTGAAAAAAAACAACCCAAAAACAACTTGGAACTCACAGGTGTCAACTGAATAATCAATATGTACTGAAACTCATTTTCCTGCTTTTCATACAAGAGCTATGCAATTTTCAAAGGAACAATTGTGCATTGAGAATTGTAAATAAAAGTGTTGGGAAAAACATTTAACCAGGAATAAAAATACCACTCAAAATAACTTTTTGTCATAAACTTTTATTTACCTTGAACAGAAAACTTTGCAAACCATCAGTTACTGAGAATGGGGGGAAAAAACCCTAGCATGTAACAGAGGAGGTTTTGGTTATAAGTGCCATTTCTACAGCAGAGTTAAGCTATTGTAAACCAAACATCTTGTAGTAAGGTAAAAATCTCCTGCCAAAATTTTAAAAATTTAAACAGCAACACTGAAAACATTTACATATAAACAGAGAAATACTTTCTAAACTTTTAACAGTCACTTTGCTACAACCCAGAAGTGTTTAGTTCACATACCTATACATACAGACAAGCACTAAAACTTTTGTGAACTAGCCACTTGTCCACAGGACCTGCCTAGACAGTTTGTCATCAATATGAAAGTTTTTTTTATATATAAATAAGTCAATTAAACCTCACAGAGACTAGAAGAAACAATATAAAATTCCCACTGTAAATAAATCTGTACATTATCGTCAGTCTTGCTTTTTCGAAGTCTTGCGCAACTTTAAAGTGTCTATTTATAAAATGATGGCAAGGAGCAGTGTTAGCTGGAATGGAAACTTGAAGACTCAGACTCTGTAGAAACAGAAGAATGTCCCCCACGTTTGCTTTTTGAAAGAATCTTCAGGCTTGATCCTCTGCTAACTGACGTCAAGGCATTTTGTGCTGATGTTTTGAATTTGGCACCCAGGAAGGCATACAGAATTGGATTCAGACAACAGTGGAAGAATGCCAGGGCTTCGGTAATGGAGATCCATTTATGCACTATCGTCTCCAAGCTGCAACGATGTCTGATGACTCCCAGCAAGATGAATGTGTCGATGCTAATGCCGATATAGTATGGCAGCCAGCAGGCAAAGAAGGCGAGGATGAGGATAACTGTTGTCTTCAAGGCTTTGCGCTTCTGGTGGCCTTTTGAATGTGACAGCTTAGATATTATAATACAGTAGCAAGTCAGGATTATTAGACCGGGCAAGACAAGTCCTACCAAGATATGCTGAAATCTGAAAGAAATCAGCCAGTTTTCGTGAGGGTACATGCGATCACATAGATACTTTCCTTCTACTTCACTAGTACTGGCAAAAATTATATCGGGCACTGTCAAAAGCACAGCTGGTAGCCATACACCTACATACACCACCTTCTCAGCCAACAGCTTTCGTGGTCGCTGGCTGTTGGTAGCGTGGACTATTGCCAGATAACGATCTAAACTTATAAAGGCCAGAATCAAGACACTGCTATAGAGGTTGACTGTGTAAATGACATGAACTGCCTTACACAGAACATTCCCAAAGTACCAGCTTATGGCCGCGTCCACAGACCAGAATGGCAAGGTGATGACGAAAAGAAGGTCAGCCACAGAGAGATGCAGCCTGTATTTATCAGTCATGCTTCTTTGCTTCTT
Organism: Falco punctatus; assembly: GCF_963210335.1. Lineage (NCBI taxonomy): Eukaryota > Metazoa > Chordata > Aves > Falconiformes > Falconidae > Falco > Falco punctatus. The sequence goes on from NC_137588.1 coordinate 36,249,293, forward strand.
CTGGTAGCCCATAACAACAATAACCAATCCATTGCCGATTATTCCTGTTAGGAAGATGATGGAGTAGATTGTTGGCAGGAAGATCCGGTTGAAATCAGCATTCTCATGCTGGAAGCATGGCTCTCCATAGTCTCCATAGTCACCTGAACCAATCTCATCCGTGCCGTTATCAGAAAATTCAATGATTAACCCAGAGGACAGCTGAAAAAAATAGAAGAAAATTAGATGTTAGCTCCTCTGCAAAAGCTTACTCTGTATGTAAGAGTATGTTAACACACGGTATGTCAGTATGCTTAGAGTTGCCCGAACAGTCTCCATCATCATGAACAAGCAAACTTTTTGAAAACCAGATGGAAAAATACAAATTTAAAATATATATGTGTGTATATATATATGTATATATTAAAAAATATACAGAAAATAGGAACAAGTTCAAAAAACTTCCTTTGTTTTTTCTCCAAGGACTAAGATCTTCTAACTAAGGACATGGGATGAAAGGGAAAAGAAAGATAATGGCAACTCCCAGAAATATCACTGGTTCTGGACACTTCAGTGCTCTAACCAAATGCACACTACAAATGGAAGAGCCCAGAAGTGCCAGATGCAAGAGGTCAGTCCACACAGAATTATTACCTGTGACATTTACAACGGAGAGCTATAAAAAAAATTACTTGAAATGCTGCTGCCCCAAAGTCCCTTCTCATTAAGGGGATGGGGTCAAGGAGAAATAGAGAAGGTACCCTTGGCTGATGTAATAAAGGATAAATAATAGCAAGAATTCCCTGCTGAGGAGGGATTGACAGCTCCACGCACAGAGACAAGAAAAAAAAAACCCCAAAGCCAATAGAGAAGAGAAAGCGAGAGGTGACCTTAAGCAGGGGAATCAAGCCCCGTGGAGGGTCACCGCGACCAGCCACGTTCCCCTCCCTTTGTCCCCCCCACCCGGCGGCGGCGGGGCAGGGGTGAGCTGGTGCTGCTGCCAGCCCGTTGCACCCAGCACGGTGGTGGAAAAAGGAAGCGAAATTCTGGTGAGGGCACGAAAGCGCATCAGGAAACCACCAACGGTTTTGGCCAGCGCGCTGAAAAGCAACGCAGGCGGGCAAGTGCCACCTGGCTATGCACAATTCCTCAGGTTTTCAGATTTTTCCGTTTGTGCCCTGCATACCAGGCCCCCCCCAGCGCCACGCAGGATGCGCCCTGCGGGTCCCGCAGCACTTCACACCGGGATGCACCAGCTCCCCGCTCCAGTCGGGACCTGCCAGAGCTCTCCCTCTTGGTCCGAACCGCTCTCAAAGCCCCGGGGCAGGAGAACGGCCTCCGGCAGCTGGGGCCACCGCCGCGCTTCGGCCGAGGGGGGCGGCTGGGCCCCCACGCTCCGGCACACCGCGCTCGGGGCGGGCACCGGGGCAGGGGGATGCCGCTCCCGGGGCGGGCACTGGGGTAGGGGATTGCCGCTCCTGGGGCTCTGCTCTCTCCAAACTTCCTCGCATGTGTGGCCCCCCCGCCACTCCCGTGGCTCTAACTGCTCTACCGGCGTTTGCCAGCCCACAAAGGCGCCACATGTCACTGCAACTGACGGCCAAGCCCGAAGCAAGAAGCGGGACTCCAGCGGTGGCCGTGGCTGCAGCGAGGTCCCGAGCGCTGCAGCCCGACGCAGCAGCGGCAGGAGGCCAGGGCCGACCCCTGCCCCCTGGCGCCCCGCAGACCCTCGCAGTTCTGCGGGCGGGGAAGCAGGACGGCGCCCGGGCTCCGCACCCCCGCCTCGGCCCCGCTCCGGGGCGACCCCCGCCCGCCGACGCCCGCGGACTCTGCCGGGGGCACCTTTGTTTGCAAACAGCACGCACATGGGCGAGCGCGGCAGGGAGCCAGGGCTACCGGCAGGGAGCCAGGGCTACCGGCCCGCCGCAGCGGCGTCGAGCAGCCAGCGCCGGCCCGCGCCGCGGGGACAGCCGCAGCAGCGCCGGCCGGCCCTGCCCCCGGCACTTACATCCAGGCTGTCGAGGCTGTTGTCCATGCTCTGAGCCATCTAACGGGTCCGGGCTCTGGAGGTGGTGCTGCTGCTGCCGCCGCGCCTCTACCAGCGCCACCACTCGCCGCCGCACCGAACACACGCCCCGACGCTTCTGGCGGGACGCGGCTCTTATAAGTTCCCCGCTGCCCCCCGCCCCCGGGGCAGCCCGCCCTGGCTCCTCCCCGGCGGGTGGCACCGCGCCCCGGGCCGCCGCGCTTTGTCTGCGGCCGCGGGGCACCGCGCCGCCCTTGCCCCGGGGGCCCGCGAGGGCGGTGCGGCTCTCCGGGGCAGTTGCCCCCCCCCTCCCCCCGGGTGATGTGTTCGCACAAGCGCGCCTTTGAATTTCCCCTCCAGAAAATTCTTTGAAGTGTCTGGCGCGGCCCCGTGTTGCCCTGGGTGCTACGGGCAGAGGTCACCACTCCAGGGATGGAGAGGCCAGGTCCCGCACACCCTTCAAAATACGATCACCTCGGTCCTCGGGGTGTCTCTCATCCCTGCTGAGCAGAGGGTGTCCAGGGAGAGAGGTGGAAAGCGAAGCCACGGCCCGCACTGAGGGGTGAGGGGTGCTGCAGACCGTCGAGGGGCTGCCATGTGCGCAGGCTGCCCGCTCCCCTCCGGCCTCTGGTCTGGGGTGAGAAGTCTGAGGAGAAGCTGTAGGTGCTTTTAGCATGTCTGAGATACAGGGATAGTTCATTGTTCCAAAAAGCTTTGGAACATTGCAAGAAATGCATTAAGGAAAGAATAGAAATCAGGAAGAAAAGAAAACCTTGTCAAAATAACGGTGCCGCCAACTTGATTTTAAACCATGGATTTCCATGCTCACTGTCTTGCCATCTAAAAATAGCAAATGGTGAGCTCTGTATTTGCCCACTTATATCAGGAATGCTACTTGTCTTTCTCCTTAATCTCGAGTTTGGTAAATTAGCTTTGTAAATGTGAAGGGTAAATATCTTTAGTAATGATCTGTTTCCAGTAGCCAGATAATTTAAAAAATTAAAAAATAAAAAAGAGGAAAAACATGAAGTGGTATCTGTAGGATAAAAATAGTAATCATAAAATAGTTTTGCAAGGGAAAATCAACCCCGATATAAAGAAAAATAAAACAGAATAATGGATTTCCTTTGCAGTTGTCTCTGAGGCCTCAGTACTGTTGATATTAATGCAGGTAAACTAATTTGCGTAAAAATTTTTGATTAGAGTATTTTCTCATCTGTCGCCCCCCCGACTTCACAAGTCACACCATAGTGAGTAACTACATTGGGAATAATTGATTCTGTTATATAGATTTACTTCTTACAGTTGGAGTTTGGAGTGGAAAGAAAGGAGAACGGCATTCTTTACATAATAATAATATGCTCAAATTACTCTGGTAGCCAAAGTTTGATGAAAGTTTTATTTTTAAATGTCCCTATTACCAGTTTACATGCTCCAAGTTCACCACCAGTTTTTAGACGCAAAAATTATTTCCAGGTATTTGACAAGAGTTACTCTCTTACTCTTCCCCTAAAAGCTCTAGAACTCCTTCTCATGCACTACAGCAAGTATGAGTTTGGTTATAATTAATAACACTGATTATCTTTCTGTTAAAAAACATGGTATGTAAGGTATGAGCTATAATGTAATTATGTACTTTAACTACATTGTAATTCAATAGTAATTCATATTTTGTAAGCAGGTTTGGAATATCACATACAGGTTGCATTAAAAGCAAACTGATTGATTGTAACTCAGGAATTATCAGTCTTCAGAAAACTCAGTATCTACTTTGAGTTTATATCCAGAAAAATTTGAGAGCAATACCATGCTAGAATTCTATAGAAATAAAAAAAATCTTCTAGTGAATCCCCATTTTTAGATACTAATCCTAGCCTTAACATTATCATAACTTTAAAAGCAAGTGTGACAAAATTATAATTACTGCTATTTGTTCTTTAGTTTCCACAGAACCTGTGATGTGTTATCTACTTTCTAGACATACAAAAAGGAAAGCGCATGTCCCAGGTAATCTGCAGCCCAAAGTTAGATGACCAGGCAGATAAATGAGCGGATGAGGGACTTTTATATATATAGATGAGTAGGATCATCTCTATATAATCATCTTTCACTTTTTCACTTACGGAGAACGCCCAGCTCATGAAACTGTGCAGTTTTCAGCAAGGCTATGCTGCCTGAAAGGCTCTCCAGCCTACTGACTTTGCAAACATGTGAACCAGATTTTCAGAAATATGCATATTGAACAGGTGCTAAAAACTAAGCGGGACATGGAGCTGCACCTAGGAGAGATGAACTTTTAGGAAAAATTGGATCCTACCTTGCCAGAAATTCATATGGGTGACACGTGTTTTTATGGAGAACATATTCTCATCTCAGAGGGGCACAGAAGATTAAACACTGATCTTTCTCTGTGTATGCAGTGCAGGATGTTAAAATACACTTGTAGTGCAGGTGGCTTGTAGCAATGGTTGCAGATGAGCAATTATATATGTACATGAACTCTAGAGCTACTTGACAAGTTTGAGTGTTGGCTGGTTATTTATTGGGGTGGATGGCATGGGAGTGCATTGACATGTGGGCTATCAATGCACAGAACTGCAAGTGTAATTGAAGCCCAAGCAAGCGTTACCACACCTCCATTTTACTGTGCAGATAGGCCCTAACAGCAAAGTGTATTATGTGAAAATTGATTTAATGAAGTAATGGGATATGGGACAGTGACTCAGTTATTTGTGTTCATAGATAACACAAAAAATGCAGAACTGAGGAATGATCTAGTTCTATGGATTAGCCCTGAAGCATGGTAGTGCTGAGTAGTGGGAAATCTGAGGACTGATACCCTATCTGATGAGGTGTCACTGAATCCTGTTTGGATGAAGGTCCTCTAAAACTATCATTCACACTGCTATTTTGTTATCTATGATCTCTTTTGTTTCTCCTATCAGAAAATCCATGTGAAAACTTCCTTTGTTGTATGGAAGACCATGGAGGGCAAGTTAATGATTTCCAAAGTGATAAAGAAGGGAGCTGTTGTTTCTGCAGAGCATGTAATTCAGAGTTAGGTACAAATCTTAAGACGGAGCTAGCAAAGACCAGTTTCCAAGCTTATGTTTTGCATTATATGTTTTTTTCTGGTCATAGAATTACTGTGAAAATCAGACCTTTCCTAACCCATGTAATACATATTTTTGTTAGAGAAAACATGCCCTCTGAGATTCAAAATCCTATGTGTTCTTACACTGTTATGCTAACAATACAATTCCTCAGGCTGTGAATCATTAACCTATTTTTTTGTCTTCTAAAAAAGGATATAAGTCCTGGTCATGCAAAAGCGAAATATTTTCTAATAAACCTTTCTAATGGGAAAAATATCCTTTTGATTCAGTATCCACAGAAGTAGAAAAATAAATTGCATTGCATTTTAGTATGTTAAATGACTTAATCTAAAGACTTCACAAGTGTCTTTAGCAAAGTAAACTTCTAGCTAATAAAAGTTTAATGATGCCATTGTCTGTGGATGACACTTAACACAAAGGAGGTATGGTCGGTCCCTGGTTTATGTGATATATGAGTACCACCATATTGTATAAATTACAACGGTGTACTAGCAAACTATTCATTATTTTTTAGCATTAAGGGAGCTATTCTTTCAGGACACATAGATGATAGTGTCTTAAAATACATAACCAGCAATATGGCTGAAATTACGGTACTATATAATAGGGAGTGAATAATTTTCAAATATTCACTGGTTTTCCCAGTACATGTCAATTCCTGTGCTGGAAGGCTTCTGAAAGTGGGGGGAGTGCTTTCTGAAGAAATAACAGAAAATGTGCTGAGGATTTGGAAGATGTTAGCTTTGAGTAGCGGATTTTTCTATTCTAAAAAATACTGAAGGGAACTGATGTTGTGGACTTGTTTGCCACTAGTTGAAAGGTGGTTTCCTTATAAAACTTAAACGTTTATTACCATACATTGGATTGACTTAATGACAAATGGGTCTTCAAGTAGCCTGAAGTTGTATACATAGAGAGGAAAAGGATATACTCTGCCTTTTCCATCTGATCTTTCTGTTGAAGTGGGAAAGGTATCAATCTTATGCCTGTTAGGATGGTTACAAGCGGTTTGCTGGATTTGGGTTTCAGTTAATGGCTTGCTTTGCTCTTGGTTCTCAAAGCTCCCTGTCTCCATTTCTTTCTGCCTGTGCTGCAATGGAACAAGGCTGCCAACTGTTACTCTGATCCTGGAAGAAGAGTGTCTGCCCACTTTATGGGCAGTGCCACCTAAATTGACTGACTTGAAAGCAGAAAGGCAAAAAACCTCTGCAAAGGAGCAGGACACGTATTTCAATTGGTAGCATATTACATTACCACAGGAATGGTGTGGTCTCTGTATGAAAGGAATGATACTTGAATATCAGAACAAAATTAAAGGAAAAGACTTACATCAGTATAAGGCAACAAAAATGCTATCAACACTGGTGTAGAAGGCAGATTTCTTCATGGTTCCTTGCTTTTAACAAGGATAATTTATTTTGTTTCCTTTAAGTATTGCCACAAGGCCGAGATGTCTAAAGTCAGCACAGAAAAGTCAGCAAGAAAAAAAAAGTGCTTTTCTCTAAAAGGAATGATAGTCACTCTTGTGTTTTAATCCCACCTCCATCTGTGGCCTGCAGCAAATCACTTAACCCTTCTGACTGTGTTCACCCAACTGTAAAATAGGGATAACAATACCTACTTACCTACCTCAGAGGAGAGCTGAAGGGATTAATTGGTTGATGTTTGCAAGGCACTTTGAAGACAGAAAGTGCTTATTTTAGAGCCTGTTGAAATTATTGGTGACAATGATCAGCTAAAATTCAAAGGGGACCAAACTCATTAAGGTTCTGATCTTCTTCCTCCATTTGGCTATGTTTATGGGTTAGCAAATCTCACTGCATGCGGACAGTTTATTGTTTGTTTGGAAGTAGGGTAGACTGAAAAAGATGCTTTGAACAACTTTGTTAATCCTTTCAACTAACATGTCTTCATTTGCATATCACTGAAGCTGAAGGTTTTATCTTTGATGATTATATAGCAGAACACTTATGGAGACATGTTGAAGTGTTTTTTTTCTAGAATTGTGGTCAGATCAGAATTATGGAAACAAACTGAACCTACCTAATTACATCACAATTAACTTCTTTACTATAAACAGGTAGGATTTTGGCTTTCATAGCATTCAGATAGATTTCTGTTTAGCTATAAGACGTGTTTCTTATGGTGTTCTTTTATGCTGTAAAATGCCATTAGAAACTTGCTCACGGTTCAATCTGGCTTACTAAGGACAGGATTTGCTTCTGTGGACCCATGGGTTCCTGTCTTAAGAGCATATGGATAAAATTAGAAAATCTAGTTCAGATATTCATATACACATCTACGCAGTTTCACAATTCCATGAGTTCTTAGTGCATAGCTTTAGAGAGACAGTTATACCTGGGACTGTGCGTTGCTTCTCCTACCAGTGTAAACAGAACATAGCTACTTGGAGACTAGTAGACTGAACAGGGAGGGCCCTAAGTGACCTGGCCTAGGTTTGACTCCAGAGGCTTCTCCCAACCTGAATTATTCTATGACCCACAGTAGGTCCATCAGACCATGTCCCCGTACCTCTGCTACTAGCAGTGCCCAGAGTCATGTGGGTCAAAATACACCCACTTACTTTTGCATGCATTAAGCCCATTTGCTCTACACAATGGAAATAGCATTTTGATGTCGTGTTTCCGCCCTGACAGTTTTTGATCAATCTTTTGTTGAAATGGTGTCTGTGGAACTGTTCGGATGTAGCGAAGTATGCTAGCGTGTGCCATGTTTTCTTTATCATTTTCACACATTTCTTCTAATTCATTTCTTTGGATGTAGTAGTAGGTATTGATTTTTCACTCGTGAGCTTCTAAGCTTGCCAAAATAATTCCTTTTGTTCATTTGCCCACTTGTTTTGTGTCTAAAAAGTGGCATTGAAAGCAGAGTAGAAGCAACAACTCCCTGTTTAGCTCAGTTTAGCAGTCTGAAGCTCACAAATGTTTTAGTTTTATTGCAACAGCTTTGAAGTGAGGTCTGTACATATGGGTGCTGAACCTCAGCTTGGATACTTGTTTTTGAATCTGCATGCCAGGGATTGCTCCTGTCTCTGCTTCTTGCCAGCATTGGTGACTGAATCTGTTGTTCAGCAAGTAGGGAGGTCACCCAGATTCAGTGACATCCATTCCCATTGTTTCTTTCTTTTGGATCTCTCCTCCCACTATTTCCCTGAAAATTCACTTTAGAATTTCAAATATTTTTTTACTGCTGGAAGTCAGGTTTGCGTATGCCATTGAAATATGGCTTTTTTCTGTCAAAAGGTGCAGGAATAAGACTGGGCATACATTTCTAAGTCCATGCTTCCTACTTTGGTAATATAATTGATAGCATTTGCTCAGTAACTCTCTATTAATTTGATGTTTGTTGAAAACATGACCCAACATTTCTAAAACAACCAAAAAAATCTCCATGAAATGTTGCTAGACTTTCAGTGCTGCAGTCAAGCCACCTATATACAATACTTGCTGAAATACCATGGGTAAATACACATATACAGCCTGCTATATCCATTTATTTGTAGTCAAATATAAGGATGTAGAGAGCTGTAGGAATATTTATGGCAGGTACATTCCTTTCTCTGTTCATTAGCTGCTGGTGAAATGAGCGTGATATTACACACTTGTTATTTTGAGCTGATTGGTTATGAATAGTGAGTGATATTTGCTTTTACTGTTTTCAAAATTGGCTAGGTAGGATTTGGGGCCTGATATTTGTAAATATTCACTGAGGTCGCATGGTGTGTTTTCTTCTCAGTCATTAGGTGACCAACCTCTATGAAAGCAGGAAAACTGTTTGAAGTAATGATTGGGATACTGAACATCTGTTTCTGATTTAATGGGGAGGTAAATGCAATTTTCAGGGTCTCTCTTACTGCATAAAGAGTGCTCCAGCCACATGATATAAAGAGCTAATCTCTTGTAACTGAACTTGCTAAATTTTCATCTTGCTATTCAAATTCATTTTTAGAAGGTGGAACAGGCAACTTTGGGCAAACTTTATGCTGAATGAGGCATCATTCACATAATTTCCATAATGGCTGGAATAAAGACTTTACAAACATCATGGCATGTGCTCTGGCTGATGTGGCAGAAAAGTGATAGTGTGCTAATGCCTGATCCAGATCAGACCTATACAGTTGGGTGATTCAGCCACAATCTCTCTTCAAGAGAAGGTGAGGCAGAATCCTTAAGGAGCATAACGAACAGAAGATGAGCATCCTAGAAAATGAAGGACATTAAAAATCCTTCCCTGCCTTTTCCTTTTTGACAAGAAGGAGAACTGCATTTGGCTTGTGCATGGATCTTACTGTGAAATAGCTGTGTTCCTTCCTGACAGGGAGAGAGGAGCTTACCATCCAAACTCTTCACTGTTGAACCAGATTATTGCACACATAGGAGAAGCATCTAGAAAATTAGTTGTTATGAATTAATTCATGTGTGCATGTTTGTTCATACTTCAGTATACCTAGTTATGCATCAGCATACACTTAAAAAAAAATCTTCCCCAAGCATACATATAAACAGAGGACAGGTGAGTAAGTGTCAGAGAAGAAGTAAGAAAAAATGCCATTCAAACAAACTTTCCTCTGTGTTTAGCTGTATCATTACTCTCCAAGGTGCAGCTGAACAGAAGTACAGGGAGTCTAGAATCTTCAATACTTAGCAGTGATGGTTCTAAAATTCAGCCTAATTTACACTTCAAACTTCTTCCATTAAAAATTGTGGCCTACAATCCTGTTTCTTCATTCATGAGTTCAGTGCAACCGAACGTGGGAAGAAAGACGTTAGTCTTGAAATACTCTCTTTACAAATGAATTTGTTATTCTAGGAATTTGCCATAATTTTAAGCAGATGGTTCTATATTTCTGAGGTTATTTTTCGGTACTGAGTGAATATTGTGAAAAACATGCAAGAGGGGAATTCTAAAAATATTACTAGGTTACAGTCTGTGTTCAGGACAGTCTGTACTAAGTGCTATTTTATCTTCTTTTTAAACTTATAAAAACAGGAAGAAGCTTTGCTACTTCTGAGGACCCTGATAAATGTTTCTACCTGTCTTTTTCTAGAAAGATCTCTTCAGGTGCCAAGCAAGGGTCACTGTAACCATGGATACTTATACTCCATTTTCCCCTTGGGTTTCTGTGAAAAACTTGGTATGGTGCCCAGTTTAAACCACATTTTGTGTTAGGTAATCATAGGCTCAGTCTGTTCTTGGGTATTGTGGTTTTAAGTTTTCAACGGTTGCTCTGTGGTTTGAAAGCTGTGTTTTTTATTCCCTCTTCTTTTCTAAGCAAAGAAGATGTTAAAGCAAAGTTGCTTGATAACAATGATTCCACCAAAATAAAGTCTTTTGGGAAGGATTGATTGTTGTGTGGTTTAAAACCGAAACCAAACTAAGAAACCACTTTGCTCTAGCATCAATGCTAGATGCAAAATATATAACAATCTACTGGATTTGGAAAGGGACTATTCAATTTCTGGAATTTGTCAAAATGCACTTAGGAATTAGAAAAGACTTGATCTGTTTTAACATGTATCTTACAAGTCAGTCTTAGAAAGATTTCTAAAGGTATTTTGGTGAAAGGTGGAATACTCATTTTCCATAAAGTAGCCTGTCAATCCTCCTCTGCTGCTTTGATATAGACCTACAAAGGGTCTAAGTCTAGCTGAAGGAGCAATGTAATTCGGCTGAGGGGAGAAACTACAGATTTTTCTTACCTTTCAAAAACATTGAAAGTGTTGAATAAGTGGACAATATACCTAATATGAATGAGTATGAATGACTATGTAGAAATGGAAATTGCTCTACGCGATGTGGAAGCAAAGCTCAAGAAGTGCCATATGATCAGATCAGAAGAACTATATCAGCTTCATCAAATTCTGAAAGAACTATGTTGAATGAGAAGTCTTGAAACAGATTTTAATAAATCTGTCAAAACTAAGACAAAGTAATGTGACAATTGAATGGCAAATGCACAGCCTACATGTAAAAAGAATAACGTGGCCTACTATTGCTTTAGTTGTCTTATTAGCATGCAAAGCTTTAGAACCTCTAGTGGGAAGAATATTTAAAAGTGTGGCAGTAAACAGAAAATGCAGCAAAAACAAAGTTGAATTTATAAAGGCCTATTGTAGTAAGAGTACTTAATAGCTTTCATTAATAATTAATTTTCTAGGCAAAGGAAATAGATTCCGCCTGTCTGGACTTTAGTAAAGTATTTCATATGGTGCTATTTGAGTGTGGACAAGCTTAGTTTGTTAAGTTAGACTCTGGGAATTAATACACTATATCTAATATGAATGAGGAAGTTTATAAAGGGAAATAACAATGATGACACTGAAAGGGAAATAGTAGGCTGCAGGAAGGCAACCAGCAGAGCTCTTCAAGGTTCATTGTTGGAACCAGTTACACTTACTATTTTGCTATAGCTTTGGGACAAAAAGTAGTAAGCTACTGAAATTCACTACTAGTGGAAAATGAGGTGTCACTGTTGAAACTAGGATATCCTCAGACATGACAGAAGTGAGAAAAACATAAATATATTAGCCATTTGCAGGATGAGTCTAAATTTCTCATCTATAGCTGAGAAAGAGCTGTTCTTGCTTATTGAATGTATCAGTAGGGTATACTGAAGGGAGAAAGAAGTACTATTGATGCCATACAGAGCATTGGAAAAGTGTCTTCTGAAATATTTTTTACAATTCTTGACAAGAAAAATGAATTCAAATGGAATAGATGCAGAGAAGGATGATGGGGGTGGTGTGGAATGGAGAGTTGCTCCTGCAAGAGGAGACTGAAAAAGCTTTTGTTCCTTAGTTCACAAAATGAATGTTGAAAGGGGCAATGAAGCAGGATAGTAGACATCTGAAAAGGAAAAGAAATACTTGAACTAGTATTAGCACACAAATGGCTGGATGTAATATTATGGTGAATACACATTGTAAAAACATGAAAAAAATTTAACTGTCAGAGAAACAAGCTTTAGGAACAGTTTCCCAATAAAAGAGAATTTTAAGCAATTGAGTGTTTTGACAGATTTGTTGGGACTTGTTGACCCTAGTTCAGTCCCATTATCCTAGGTTCTGATCTGAAATTCTGTTCCTTTGATAGCTGCAATGTCTGTGAAAGTTAGAATATTACAAACCTGATGATCACAGAATCTAAGCATTTGTGTAACTTTAATACTATGCATTTTTGTTAAATTCAGAAGGGTTTATGTCCCTTTCTTTACGATTCCAGGTGCTATTAAGGTAGCAAGATCAATTTTATGTGAGACAGAAATAACTGCTGAGAAAGTACCCTTCTGGTGCCTAAACACAAAGTAGTATTGAGTTGTTCATAAAATCCTGATTTTGCTCTAAGAGAGAAGCAATTTTCAGCCACTTTCAGGAATTTAGTGTCCAATCTATTCCAGAGCTGGTGAGCGAGTCTCTGTTGACCAATATGGCAACTGTACTGCTAGTATCAGCTGTAAGTATTTGTACCTTGAAAATGTGGACCTTAGAGCAGCATATAAAATCAGTCATGTTCTGTACTGCTGTTTATCACAAAAAAACCACAATCAAACCCATTAATTCAGTAGTTCCTGACTGTGTAAGGACCACTATTGTAGAGAAGATTCAAGAACAGCCAGTCATAACCAAAGTGTTAGTCTTCGAATATTAGTCAAACACAAACAATTCAAATCTTATGAACAAAGAGACAGAGGAGCCTTTTCATCAGCTGTCTGCCTTACTGCCAGTGGAAGGTGGTTTCCTATAAGAGAGGTAGCAATCAAAGTCAAGAAGAGGCAAGTAAAAGCAAAATGTAAACATACAGAGCCAGAAACCAGGGGTTAGGAGGAGGTCAGTACCTGGTATCATAAAAGAAAAGTTTGTGTTCTTAGGCTTCACTTTTTAAATTAGCACCCCACTGAGGGAAAGGCTGCAGTCTAAACAGCAAATACTTTGGGTGCATTGTGTTAGATATTAGGAAATACAACCACAATCACAAATCCATTGGAAAATTGATTTTGTTATTATTAGAATGGTAGCCTGGATGCTACCAGAACATGTTATTTAATATTAAATGCTCTGTAGGTTTTGAATGTGCATTTATATCTGTTCTTGTAAATCGGATGTAGACAATGAAATAGAAGTAGTGTAATAAGGAACAACAGGTTGTCTCTACTTCTAGATAATGTCTAGTTGATTGCAAAGCAAAACCTGTGCAACTTCTTATGCTCCAGTCAGGGACAGATGGACAAGAAATGGCAGTGAGCGTTTAACTGGCCTCATGCCCAATCTTTGTTCTAAAGTCCCTGAAAAGCTTCTTAGTTCTGGGTAACAAAACACTGGTAAGTCTGCCTGTGATTCTTTGTAATATTCATTACATGGAAACCACTTTCCATACAGGTAAATGCCTTCTCAGAGAAATAGCTTGTGAGCAGGGCCCACAGAATAAAACTAAAAAGGCAGTTAACTTCATAGTGAAAGATAAAACAGAAACATGTAAAAAACCAAGACTGTATATACAAGGCTTGTACGTGCAATAATAAAATAAAGTCCTATGTACAATCATCCCAAAATAGCTTGTCCAACAGAAAATATCATGCAGGAAATGACAGAAGGATCAATATCAGCTCAATTATTTACTTGCAAGTGCTAGAAACAGAAATGTAATCTCCCTGGGAGGCAGTCTAACTTACGCATCTGGCTTTTCAAAAAAGCAATGTGGTGAATTATGAGAGGAGGATGGAGTGGAGCACAACCTGAATCCTGGTATTGTTCTCAAGGTGGAGAAATCACCTTGAAGTTAACAGCTTTTTATCTGTGGAATGAGGGCTGCTTTGGGAGAAGTTTGGCTGAACAGTGAAGAGAGTGAGGAGTAGCAAGGAAGGAAAGATGAACAATAAGTTCAGAAGAAGCAAATAAATAGGAATAGAGACAGTAGGGTCATTGAGGGACAAAAGCATGAAAAGATGGTGACCGATGAAGTTGGTAGTCCCTCTTTTTTATTTTCAGTTGTCACAAAACCATAGAAAAGCAACCTTATCCTTGTGGATTGGAAGAGGTGAAGATTTCTCAGTCAAGGAGCAGGTCTGTTTGAATTGCTGGAGGCTGAGCAGAATGACAAATGAAAATGCAGAGGAAAATGGGGGCCTTAGGGGAAATTTGTCCTAGCTCAGCAAGGACAGGCATAGTAGCAGATTCACAGAGACTTATTTATCATCTAGGGAAAAAAGACAAGAGAAAGTAGAAAAAATAATGGACTTACTTAAACTTTATTTCTGTGAGAAATATTTAAAATGCAAATAGACAGACACAAAGTTCTTTAATAGTAAATGTTGGTGCATATGTGCTTGTGTGTACTCTAAAAAGAAAGGAGTGGAATGCCTGTGAAAATGTAAGACTGGGAACTTTCAAGGCAGGAAACCCAGTTTTATTCCTAGCGCAAGTAGAGCACAATGAGTAGAAGTCAAATAAGGATCACACTACAATTTCCATCTCTTGCTGTTAAATAGCAAATCTCTTTATCTGTTTGTCCACTATGTTATTACTGAAACATTGAAAATGTATTTTTATCTCTATCAAATAGCAATTTTCTTTCTACTACTATTAAACAGGAAACCTTTGTGGATTATTCCTCTGGTTTCTTGCATGCATACCTGAGTACACAGACACCCACCCACCCACCCACCCACACCCACACCCACACCCACACACATTCTCTGCCCTTTGAACTGTGAAATGGTGCACAGGGGACACTCTCTTTAACTTAACAGTGGACAAGCTGTAGCATATTCCCCACTGAACCACATGAGAAAGATCCTCCAAGGACCAAAATAATCACTACAACAGTTCACCAAAATAGCATTTTATCTATTCTGATTACAGGAGTTCCGTAGATGGAGGGCTTTACTTTTTGTAGACTAGTGCTATAATAGCCCTGAGGGTCCCGCCAGTCTCACTCCTAATCATGAGGACCTACCTACAGAACAGAAAGAGTTTATTTAGTTCTTCCCTGCAGTAGTCAACAGGGTGTCATTTGGGTCGAAGTGTAAGATGGGGCCACTTGTCCATTAGGAAGTGGAATGAAACCACTAATTCATTTTATGTAGACTGCAAAACAGCTGCCAGACAGTAATAATTTTCAGTCACTGCTGACCTGGGGTAGATTTAACAAGTGACCTAGAAATAAAAAGCTTGGTAGGCAACTGCAAATCCCCCGAGTTATTTGAAAAGGCATGCTTCTAAAAGATTTTGAAATGTATAATTTAGTAAGAGACAGACAATATGTTTTAATTAATATGCTTGTATTTTTCTAGGTCAGATTTTCTTTTCCACTTTACTTGATACTGTCATTTATATCAGTAAAGAACAGATGTAAAAGACTACTTCATAAGAATAGTCGTATTTTGTATCAACTTTGCATGAAATTATATTAACTGATGAACAGGAAAGTGATACAGAATCAAACAGGGAGTGCAGATTTGCATTTATGAAAATGAGTGGAAGTGGTAAGAGTAAATGCAGTGCATTTGAAAATTGGCAAAATATTTATTTGGTTGTCCCCGTCAGGGAGGTACCCAGGACAGGGTAATGAGACTGTTTCAGGGCAAGGGCGTAGGCGAAAAAGACACTTAGGTTTTGAACAACACGGGGGTAAATTAGAAAATAATGAATGGCCTAGAGAAAACAGAGGAGGAGGTTATTGTCTTCTAATTTTACAAGACTCAAAATAAGGGTACAGTCAATGAACTTAAAATAGTGGTGACCTATTGCTCTTTTGGCCGAGGAAGCCACACAGCTGGTGTGCCTGAGTACAGTAGGAGAGGGAGGTCACTGGCCAGACGTGTTCTGTGTGCTGTTAGAATTTTCAGATCACTGAAGCTAAAAACATAGAGCATATCCAGAAAGGAGAAGATGCTTATGCAAATATTGTACATATCTAAAGCTGTTACAATCAGTAATATCTGCTTCCATAGTAATAAATTTCAGGCAGAAAAGGTATACATGATTATTCACTTTTTTTTTCTGCTAGGGTTAATTTTCTGATGTTTCAGCTCCCTAAATTGGTTCATTGTAGAACTGGAGCCCATACAAGGGAAGTGGTGGGATTATATTGCTAGGATCAAGGCTGACATTAGTGGGACAAGCCATTAGATCTTTTTACCAGTAACGTGAAAATGCATTTTTAGAGATCTGTGGAAAATATAATGACTGGCATGGGGGGAGGGAAAGCAAAGCATTTGTCAAATGGGAGAGGAGTGAGTTGTTTTTTTACTGCTGGCCACTGTCAGATGAAGAGTACTGTGTAATATGCACTAGGGTCTAACACAGTGTGGAAATTCCCATATTGACATAAACCACAACATTTTAATTTACCTAGAGAGGAACTACACTCCAATCCTTGCTACATAGAACTTGTCAGTTGGGACTCCAGGGTTTTATTAATGGCTCTACCTTTCATGTGCTGGATGACTCCAGGCAAGGCATTTAACTGCCACTACATCAGCTTAATGCTTTTTAAAAAGAAGATAACAGTGTGTGTACTTGAATCCAAGAAAACCTTGAATATTAGATGATCTTATCATATTGGTTGGGTTAGGAAACATGCATGCTAAGTTAATGTTTATTAAGTTAGGTTGTTTTTTGTTTGCTGTTTTTTTTTTTTTAAAAAAAACAACAAACTAAAAGTAAACCAGCTTTGGTTTTGATCTGTTGATAAAGATGACCTCAGATTACCTTACAGTGACTGTGACAATACTGTCCCTAAGAATGGAAGAGAAACTATTAGTGTGGTCTGCTTGGCCTTCTGTCACAGAGGCAAAGTTGCCTCACGTTTACTACAAGGCATCACTCCCCAAAGGCTGACCATGAACAGCCTTTGCCTCTACTAAATCAAGGTGATCGGTTGCCTTATTCCATGTCTGTCATAGTACTGTCTCCTCATTTTCTGAAACTGTAATGTGTACAAAATATTATTCTTTTACTTCCAGCCAGCAAGAAACTGTTAGCTATATTATTTTGGGCTCTTTGATGGAAATATTGAGTTTTGCGGTTTTACCCATAGATGCTGAGGTTGTTGACCTCTATTGAAAGAGTTTGTGGGATAGCTGCTGAGCCATTTCTGTCTTCTGCACATCTAAATTTTGCTCTTGATGTTGACAGTTTCATAGTTCCAGTAGGATAGAGCTGTCATCAAGGGAAGTTGAGATCACACAGCATGAAATCGTCCCTCATTTAAGAGACACTGAAGGAGAGTTTTGAACATGAAGAACAAATAATTTAACCTAACTGAATGCTTTGGATGAGAGGAATGAAGAGGACTGAACATGCAGATGATGATGATGATGGTCTTCTAGGGGTTTGCACTGGTCTGAAGATGTAATAAAATATGCTTCTGAACATTGATTACACATGTAGGGACAAAAAATTATGCTCCTCAGATCATTAGTCTATGAATTTCTATGGTAAAGTTCTAATGAATTGGTTAAGAACAATTCTTTTACTGATCAAAGTAGAAAAGTTTTTACTGGCCATGAATTCATAGATAGGACATACAACACCTTTTACTTAGGTTTGTATTTTGGTTGTAGTATAGAATCTGTGCACTCTAGATAGAAATGTCTTTACCTGGGTTTAGAAGGGATGTTTGTCTGAACTAAGTTTACAAGCTCAAGGGGAATATATTTCTAGCTTAGGCAGAAACTCCCTTTTTTTTGCAGTATACATCCAAACTGAATGGCTTCAGTATTAATAGTGCCCATCTACAGTTGTCTGTGAAGGGAGTTACTCATCAGCTGGTTAGGGGAAAATTCTGAGGCTCTTTATTAAAAAGAAACATGTGATATTACTTCAAAAATATAAATTAATTAAAAAATAGTGAGGACCAGTAAACAGAGCAGGACTTTGCAGAGTGAGGATTTTCAGCTGGCATAAATTGACACAGAAATGTATGTCAGTTATTCAGGCTAACTGCTATGTGTAAATGTAATACTTCCCAGAAGCAGTGAGCAGTCAGGGAAAGCAGTAAGAAATGGTGACTTGTAATTTGGTGACCTGAAAATTGTAACTAGTTCTGATATATTGTTGTTAGTTAAGTACAGGGTAACAAAATACTTTAAATAAATATTGAGTAACAAATGATATTAAGATCTTCAGGTATTTATGGTGATATTTAGAATGCTTAACGAGTACTAGATGTGGAAGAGATTATATTTAAACAGAGGGTATGTGATCTTGGGAAACTTTCAGTGCATGAATTAATATACTCTGTAAAACTCCATTTTACAGTTTATGATAAATTATCTTGACATGAATAGCAATGAATTCAGAATGTAGTTTAGTGAACTGGACCATGGGTTAGCATCTCTTCTCTTAAACTCTGAAAATTAAGAAACATCAAAACAATGACTTCTGATAATCCCTTCAAATAAGGCTTAAATTCCTGAAGTGATTCCTTTGCTGAAGTAGCTGCTTTGTGTAACAATTGAGCCTTATACAAAGACTCCCTAAGGCAGGAAGATATGCAGGATGCAGGCTTGAAAGTTTGCTGGCCCAATCAAGATTTTTTATAGCCTTGGGCTACACGGCACCAGTTAATTTGGGGAACTGTTTAACTGACTTATTTATACAATGTTCCTCTCTGTGTTTGACTGAAAGCTCTTGGCTATACCAGTTGGCATCACCATAGCCCTTCTAAAATAACTAGAAAGCTGGTATCAGTGAATCGGTGATGCAGGTACAAGTATGAGTGAATAGAATGAAAACAAAGAAGTGAAATAGAGTTTTTGAGTAATTTTCCTTTTCCTCTTGCTATTGACCTACCACTGACTGCTTAACACTGCAGCTCCACAATATAACCCCCTGTTCCTCCCACTCAGTCCTCCATCCTTAAGAATCCCCTCCAACTTCACATTTAATTCTAAAATCTGAAGCAATGACACGTTATACCAAAATATTTTCTAGATGTCCAGTAGTTAGTAAATACATCTATATTGGTAAATGGATTTTTGTATAGAGCTGAGACTCACCGAATTTTTTGTGTATGGTGTTCCCATGCTTGTATCAATCAAAGGTCTGTAAGAAAATGCTACAGTATGATGTTTATATGCATCTTTTTAATGGAGCGTTACTTCATTTGAAAGTTCACACCACATGTGACCAGTGACAATTTAATGAACACTCTGCAGCTTGAATACAGCAAATCACCATTCAGGGGGGATGACTCATATCTTACATTTCTACCATAAGAGATTGCAACTCAAATGGAAATGAGAGAACAAAGTTAAAATGGAAAAAGACGTGTAGCACCCTACAAGAACATAGATAATACATTGCATTTTATAAACACACAAACTAATAATTCTGATCTTTAACATAACTTTAATCTATTGTCTTGCTAAAAGGAGGTCTGTTGCACTCTTGAGAGTATTGATTTGAAAGAGAGAGAAAGGTGCAGTGATCAGGTTCTTCTTTCCTATCCTCAACAACTGCAGGCCTGGCTCACCTCTAAAAATGAAGCCTTAACATGGTATCACTGGAGTGGAGAAAAAGCCATCAACCTGCCACAGATGGCACCCCAGGTTCTGTTCTTCATGATGAATAATATCTGCTGTTCATTGATGTAATCAAAAGGTGACATCAATTGATCCCAGACCTGCATACTATTTTGGTACTTTTTCTGGTTCTTACCTCAAGGTTTTCCTGTGCTTAGTTTTGACTTCATAGGAAAACTGATTTGGACTTATCTCTTGAGCTGAGTATTTCTTCGTATAATTTGTATTAAACATATTCTTTTTTTTTTTTCCCTCTGAACAACAGTAGAAACACATTTCATACAATCAGTTCTCTGTCAGAGAAATCTTTATAAAATTAACATTTCCTCTTTCTGGAAAAGCTACTTTTATTTGCCTTTGTTTTTCAAAGGCATAAGAGGCATCTAGTCAAAACCAATCTGCTTCCTTATGGGAACACATCCAGCTCAATATTCTCACTGTGTAATTCCTTCCTGCCACACTCTTAACTAGGAATGCTTTGAACCACATTGCATATCTGTATGGTCATAGCAGATATTTTGAGCTGTAGCTTCTTCTTTACTTTCATGTAGACTACAGCAGAGGTGAATGGTTTAATTGATCCATTTGCTTAGGTTCCTGCAGAATGTCGGTGATGAATATCTATTGCAAAGCTAACAGGAAGAATAACTAGTGCTTTCATTAACTTTGCTTGCAACCTGAATGGACTGGTGCTTTAGTTAGAGTTCCTTCAGTGTTGTTGTAAGCAGCGTACACAATCTTACACAAACCACCTGGTTTCATATCTGTGAGATATGTCCCCAGAAATCGTAGCATCATACATAAATGGATGCAGTGTGAATAAAAGCACAGCAGTTCCAGTAATTTTTATGGAGTGGATGCTCTCCTTTAAGCTACTAGATGGATTAGAAGGAAGTAACTCAGGTCCAGAGAATGTGAATTACATGACAACGCACACTTAAGAACAGATTTGGTGAGAGTACTTGCACAGCAAAGTATACAACTAATGCAAGCTCCACAGATCTTTCTTTTTTTCGCTTTTATTTCAAAAAGAAGAAATTAAATTCAAGAGGTGACACCAATTCTTACTTAACTGAAATTTAAAAAAAAAATTTTACAAATATATCTGTATACCTACTAAATCCGCTTGTTTGCAGCAAATGCTTGGGTACAGTTTTCTATTCTGTTTCTATTCTGTGTGTTTTCTTCTGAAGTCATTACAATATACTTCTTAAATGCTTGAGGTAATTCAGCTTTTCTATGTGGTAGATACAGTATAGCTTAGTAATGTTGACACGACAACCTTCATTTTTAACCTACACAAGGCTTTTTTACATTTAACATACAGTCTAGGAAGTATGGTCTTCACTTGTACAGTGCTTTAAGCTACACTTTCTTTTTAAGGCATTTGTTCTATGAGCTATAGTATTCATGATTGCATCATCTATTGCATGCTTTGTGGAAATTATTGCATTAACGATCAGAATAGCTAGTAGCTCCAGTGGGACAACAAGAATAATGATGCATTAATAGAGAATGAAATACATTATTTTTGTCTCAAGAAAATTTTAAATAGTTAACTATATAGCTGTTTCAGCTACAGGCAGCAAATGGGGCAGTGTACAATAATTATTGAAGCAGGTAAGAGATTTCAGATATTACAGGCCTAACATGTAAGAACTCTGAATAAGAACCTGCATTCCAGCAACATTTCCTATTGCAAGATTTCCAAGATTTTGATGAGAGCTCAGAACAAAAGCTGCTCTGTTCCTCCTGGGGTTTACGTCAACCGGTTGTCATATTATTCCTGATACTTTGCCAATCATATTGTATGCTTTGAGAAAGGGATGAAAAAGAAGCTTTTTTCCTTTAAAGAGATTTAAACTCCAAAATCTTATTGCTGTGTCTATTAATTGCAGAAGGGACAGGCTGAAGTGCCAGCTATAAAGTACTGCAGAGGTACTGCTGACAACATTTTTACAAGGTTCCACATAATGGCATTTCTGTATGGTGACCTTAAGGTTATAGATGGTCCCATAAACTTTAGATCTTTTTAAATTTATTTTTTTTTATGGATAGAAGTGCAGTACAATGGATGGGAGGATGGGATTAGAAACAAATCTAGTATCATTAGCAATCTTTATTTTCTAGTTTTCTTCAATATTCTGGCGTTTTTTAAATTCTGAGTACTTGAATTTACAACTTAGAAAAATTTTTACACATTTTTGATGCAAATACATTTCATTTGGTTGCCTGCAACAGCTTTAAACATTAAAGCAATGCAAAGAGGTATAGTCTTCCATGCACTGTGCTCAAAGAGAGTATGCTTAGGGGACTGAAGTCCTGGGAACTGTAGCTACTTTTTTTAGGGGAATATGCTTTTATACTTGTATCTGTGGAATAGCTTTGTCTTCACAGAAATGTATTATTTGCATTTGCATTGTACTGTGTTGATAAATACCCTTTAACACAGGTATCACAGTGCTACAGAATAATTTAGTTTGGAATCTTGTTTCCAGCTCTTGATCTGCATTTTGAAATTTCATTTCTAAACTAGACAGTCCTGCAGTCCTGCAATCCCTTTGCTAAGATATTTCCCCAGAACATTTCCCAGAGAGTGACTGGGATTGTGTCCACAGATGCATGGTTACAAACAATCCTTAAATTGCTAATGCATTGAGCCAAATAGGCTACCAAGAAAAGCAGCAACATTCCCTGGTAGCCAAATGGCCTATGCACTGTACACCAAGCGCATTTATTTCTCATCTTCAAAGTCATGGGTAAAACACATATTTCAAAATGTTTGTCAAACAAGATGATAATCCTCTAGCTTAACGGTAAAGAAGAGGTACAAGTGCCCTTCAAATATCTCCTTCACTAGTAGTTTCGCTTCTTTTTTCTGTGCCACTGGAATGATTGAGAAATCTCGATCTATCCATAAGCCTTTGTTTGAGTTTTCCAGAGATCAAATTTCTCAGGATCTTGCCAGGTTATTTCATTATGGGCTCGGTATTTTCTTGAAAGATATTTTTTGCAGTCATTAACTAGCTTTCACTTAATCAAGCCTTCTATTTAAAGAGTCTTGTGGGGAATAAAACTCCACTGATTTCTTCCATTTTTAAAATCAGTTTTCTAAGCTACTTTTGATAGCTTTACTAAGGTAAAATTGCCACTGAACATGCTCAACACAAAGTGAGTAATTCTGGATTCAACTATATTTTCTTAACTAAAGGCTTCAGAATTGCATTTATCATGATCATTAGCGCTGTCTTGATTGTTCTATAAGGTCACAATTTGTAATAAAAATGATATTTCTAAAGCTCAAATTCATGCATAGCATGGGCTGAACTAGTGTTGACTGAAGTGGAATAACATTCAGCGATTTTGATCTGATGTGAGAAACTTGTTCTCAAATTTTCTTCATATGGGCATTTAGAATTGTAAATATTAGTATTATATTATCTGAGACATGCTTGAAATTTTAGCTTTTTAGACTGAGAAAACTATCAAATTATTCATGCATATACATATATATATATATATATATATAAAAATCAAATATAACAAATTAACTTTCACTTAGTTTATGTCAATTTTCACAATTTGGTTACCAGTACTTCCAGAGTTAGAAATGAAACTGAAAGCTGGCTCATGGGACAAATGGTCATGTGGAGTCAATTCTCTTTTTCCCAGGACTGAAACCAAAACATGCTTAAGTGCTGAACTATGAAGATAGTTTTTCCCAAGAAAAGTTCTATGGCTGGCAGGAGGTGGGACATATACACAGACCGCTAACAGAGCTGCAAATATAGCCTTGGCCAAAGATACCATTGCATCTACTTCCTAATTTTTGACAGTGTTTTCAATAGCAGTTGCTTATTTAACACGTATTATCTCCGTATATATATACTTACAGCTTATTTTTGCTGTAGAGACTATATGCTTTTATAATATGCATTTTCTATATAACATATAGCAAGGTCCCTCTTAATTAAGGAAGAGAGATTCTGGTAACTATACAGAAGATTGCTTTACGATCTGTTACACCAAATACCCGTAAGGATCAACAAAAATTAAATAAATCTCAGCAGGGTGCCCCACCAGTAGTCACAAGGCTGACATTTTCATAGCTGATGGCAAAATCACGTACATAAGACCATGGAAGTATTAACAGAATTTTAAGGATAACTGAAGTCTTGATATGCTTTTCAAATCTTTAACTTTTATATAAAATACTAGAAGCAAGCAAAAAAATTGGTTTATTACTGCAATAAATTAACCTAAAAGAAAGACTTAGAAGCCATGGGTCTGAATCATAATGTTGGTATTAATGATACAGGAAGGCAGTGTTCCTTGTGTAATACTGCAAGTTTCTAAAATATGAAATGTCATGCTTGTGCTGTATTTCATAGATGGGAGATAAATGGAACTACATAGCATGAAATATGAGGGACTAACAGAATCTGGTACAAGAACTTTGTAAAATTATAAAGGTTAAAAAATGTTATCACAGTAGAGAAGATTCATCATAATTAAATCTGGGGAAAATGAGTTATTTGCAGAGCTTATTTCATTACATTGACCTTTTTATCATACATTACTTAAAATGTGATGTTGAGGACTGTCAGAGGGCATGTTGCAGCAAACAAGATCAAAGGGAAAGGTTTTGCTTTGAGACCTGATTCCGTGGAGAAAAAGTGTGTTAATGGTATTGAACTCTTATGTAGCATTTTGTTTGCATATATCCAAAAGCTTCGAGAAGAAAAACCGTTCTCTCTGTTGTACAAATCATGAGATGGAGGCACAGAGATTTACCTAACAGTGTCATATTGAAGATTATGAAGTCAGGAGCAGAACTGAGAGGAAACTCTAAATCTCTTTAACTCCATCTCAGGACAACACTAAAGGTATGTATTTGTGTATTTTTAAGTGGCTACATTAACTGTCGTATGTGACTCTCTTCAAAAATAAGTTCAGTTACTTGATTGCATAGCAATGCATCCTTTCTGTTGTAAATGTTGATAGCATTAACTATATTGGTGCTATTAACTACAGGCAATTTTACTTAAGCAATAAGCCAGGTTACAATTCCATTGAGTTTGATAGGAGACTTTAGGGGACTGCTGGTATGGGGTCAAGTAAACCTCCTCCTCCTCCTATTTTTGTTATTATTATAGTTACTCTTTGTTTGGGTAGTGTCTGCAATGTTCTGGGCAATTTCCCAACATAAAAGAAGGCAATATTTCCTTCCTTAAGAGGTTACATGATTGAAAAAAACAGAGGAAAAGATAAAGAGTAGAAAAGGTCAGAATAGAAACCACTAGTGTTTAACATCTTGTCACATTTAGTGAGTTTACTGAGTCACTGAGTAATCTCCAAGAACACCAGTCTAGCCATAATCAACCTAAAAGAAGGCTCATCCCATCTTTAATAATTTAACCTGTTTGTGTGCAGGTGACTGTTGGTCTTTCTTAAGAAAGTAATGTTCTTTGTGCCAGCTGTTGATTTGGGAGGGCACCATGCAAAACTTAATGTTTAAATAGGTTTTAGGCATACAGCAGCTATTGATGGTGAACCATTCTTATCTGCTGCTCTGTGCATAGAACTTCTGTAAAATATACGTAATGGGTGATTTTTTTAATGTGTGAATTGGTGCTAATGTATTAAAAATACAAATCAGCTCACAGAGGTAAATCTACACATACAAGCAGTTCTTAATAAACCAGTTAATATTAACACTACAAAAGAATAACACATCAAGAAGTAAAATCCTACAGAGATTAGTAATGGGACAGATTGTCTAAGGCTTTTAAGTTCCTAATTCAAATTGAGTTTAGGTCTGTATCAGCCAAATATTACTGTTTGATTGTTTTTCACAAGTCTATAATAAAGACATTTACTTGTCTTAATTTGTGTGCCTACATCATGACAATTATGACTGCAATAAAAATCTTGTTTTAGCAGACTTCATAGATGCACTTAATTAACTGTTGATTGCATATGGAGACTTGGAAACTCTTAATAACTCTATTTGGGGGATTCCATCTACATATAGACCTCATCAGATTGGTTATCCTTACAAGCACTAAATTTAGATTAAAAAAATGTCTGTTTATAAAATGCAAGCACCAGGACAGAGCCAAAACCAGTGATCACACTTCTGAGCTTGATGGTTTTTGGAAATTCAGAACTCAGCCAAGTATTTTGATATTATTAATTAATATATTTTTATCTAGGATTATGTTAGTTATGCATATTACCTGTCTGTTCTCTAATGTAAACATTAAACTTCTTGATAATGGTATAAGTTAATTAAAGCAACCTATTTTTTCCACATTATTCTATTGCTGTATCTTTAGCTGCCATGAAAGATACACTTTCTTGTGTTACAACCCACATTAGATGGTAGATAAAACCAGAAGCAGCAAGAAAGAAACATCAGAAAGGAACAGTATGCTTTTTATCACAATACTGCACAGATAAAATCTAACAAACACAGAAGACTGGAAAAGGGGAAAGAAGACCTTCCTAACTGCTTTACAAGCAGGGTTAGCAAAAAATACCTGATAAAAAAATTACAAATTAAAAACTCCAATGCCAGGTTAAAAATGCATAAAAATTTAAAACAGTCAAGTGAGATAAATATTAACAAAAAATCAAAAGGAAAATGAAAAAGTTTTAAGTATTATTTTTCCTTGGATTATGTTTCTCATGTGAGCTAAGTATTTGTAGATTTTAAATAAATTTCTTAAAATGAGTGTTTTGCTATTATTTGCTTCATTTTAACTTTAACACTTCTTGTACATTAGGATCTGTGCAGACTAGGGGTTTTTCTAAACTGGAATAAAAATTGTTCTTTTAAAATATTGTAATTGCCTGTAACAGACTGCCAGGGTTTTTTGTGTGCTAACTTATTATTTTTCAATTTGCTTTCTGTCTAATGCTGAGGTTTCATGAACATTTTATGTGAGGGTTAACTGTAGATTGTCAGGGAAAGGGGTGTTTTCAAGTATTTAGAAACTGGCTGAAAACTAAGTATTTTCAGTGTTAGTTTTCAGTAGGATCAGTGAGCTGATCTTGTTTATCCTTTGTCTGTATGATCTGTCGAGCCCACACAAGGGAAGTGGTGGGAACAGGCAGCTGGAGATAAAAGGAAGTTGGATTGCCCTGTTCAGGAGCAGCACAGTCTTAGATCAGCTTAAATTGACTGTGAAATCTCACTTTTAGCAGAGAGGGAAATTTGCTGATTTACAGAGCAAGAACATTTTTACTAATGTCTGATTTCTGTCTTACATGGCTTCAAATTTACAGTAACTTTATTGAAGTGAATAGACTTAAATAGTAGGGAAGTGTTAGAAATATTTTTTAAATTAGAAAAATCGTTATACCCATCAAAAGAAACAGTTAATTTGTTCAGTGATAGATAAAACAGCTTTTTGATTCCTTTCATCTCAGCCTTTACAGGCTTCCTATTTAGGCCCAGGGTCTGATGGGGCTGTGGGATCTGCCCAGGCTGTTTTTGCCCCTTAATCCATTTATGAAAAAAATCAAAAAACAATCATGGAAATGTGTGTAGCAACTTCCCCAGTGCCAGTCTGTAGATCTGTCAGAAGGATTCTTCTGATAATGGTTCTGACAGTCCTCTGCTGACTCATCTTTGCCACAGAAATTTGTTGTTGGAGGTGAACATTACTGTAGGATTTTATTTCAGTAGATAGGTCTTACTGACTTACTGCCAGGGCACAGGGGCCTTTAATAGCCCTTAATGGACCTTACCAGTCTCCATAAGACCACTGCCACCCCAGCCACGGCACAGGACCCCCTTTCAGCACCCCTGGAGCCATCAGTCCTTGCACTGGTGATGCTGTAAGGTGCCTGCCTCCAGCCCTGCCACATCCCTGCCCTGCCTGGCCATAGGCACTGTCGAGGCAGGGCCACCTGTGGGCTAATGTCCCAACCTGACCTTGGTCCTTGCCTCCACCACACACTTGCCTTGGTGCTCTGGGGTGTCCCCAGCTGCCCCTTAGCCTGCCCCAATCCCTCATAGGGGTGGTGAGACAGGCCCTGGCTGGGGCTTTTAGGTAGTTATAACTGTTGTAAAGCAGGCAGTGGTTTCAGCCATTCAACTATATCATAAATCAATATTGAACACAGAAAAAAATGGAGATTCTGCCAGTTGTCCCTTGCTTTTTAATTTTTCCATCTCGTGCTCCTTCTGGGGAGATCTGTTTTCACAGTAATTTTGCATGAAGTGGAATGTATGTTTATTACATTTAATAAAATGTGCCCCAAATTACAATTGCCTAATCAATAACTATCTGATACAACTATTTCTAGCAGAAAGGAAATTAAATTGATAAGTGGGCAATCTCTGTGGTCAGTAAAGTTTAATATTTAATGAAATTATTGACATTTTCTTACTGTGGTATTATTTTTTGTATTGAAAGTTGCCACTGGAAGCATAATTTATGCTATTTCGATTGGGTTTCTCTTAACAACCAATATACATTTGTATAGTTTATCTTAGAAAAGATTTTGCACAACATTGATAATTCACATAGATGTCTAGCTTGAGTAGTCTGAGATTTCTTTTTGTTGTTAAATGAGGAAAATTGTTTGTCTGTCACTCATCTTTGAAACAGAAACAACACTTCAGTGAGACCTTCCCTGTCACCTTCTCGTGTCTCCTTTTGTTTACCTGACACTGTTGTGAGACATTTGGAACCCTCCAACTCAATATAAAACATTTGCTTGGCAGGTTGGGCCTCCTCTTCCTTTGATGGATATAGCACATGTGAAGGAGAGTTGTTGGACACATCTGATCTTGTCCTATATGCCTGTGGAGCTTAGCTCTTCTGATTTCATAACTTACAAAAATTCTTCTCCCTGTCCTTGAAAAAGAGCAGCTCCAAACTCCAGTCTACTGAAAGCATTTCAGTCTCAGATCAGAGCAACACAACATACTGCTGCTGTAGTCTAAGCACAGATGTTAAATACTTTGTACTTCACATTTCTGCTCAGTCTCTTTGTTTTCTGAGTGATCTTCACTGGGATTTGAAGCCAGCTATGAAGTGTGCTTTGTGCTGTATGTAACCAGGAATAGTCCGTTCCATTTCAGGTACAACAGCAGAAGCAAGACCTTTGCTGTTTTCCGTAGTTAACAGGGATTAGTTTTTGAATGTTTACACAATTTCATTATGGGGAAGGATACAGAGAGAAATAAAATAAGGAAGAATATTTGAGATAAAAAACTTCAAAAAATTCAACAGTGCGTATATGCACTTGGATGTTTGTTCACTTTATGTGAGGGAGAAAGTTGGACAAAGCTGCTCAACTCAATAACAATGCCACCAGATTTTATTTTCATCATGATTTATACAGATACACACCTAAAACTTGAACTGTTGTTGTTCAGCACATGGAAAAGTACCTATTCCCCTTATTTTGAGTAGGCAAATCTATAGCTGGCCTCTTGCAGATCACTTTTTTCTACTATAAAGATTTACATTTTGCCTGAGACTATTCTTCAAGCTACACATAGCAGACATGGAGAGCAGCATTTGAGAAACTGGGCAACATACCAGTAAAATGCACTAAGAGCTGGTTTGAACATCTGCTAGTTATTGAATTGCCCCGTTTGATCAAGTGGTGGACAGGCATGTTTTTATCGTTTGAAGATGCTAGGTTCAAATCATGCTGGCTTATGGAAATAACCATGTGATTTTCCTTAAGGATCTCAAAAGGGGCTGTCTACCCTGCTAGCACTGTCCTGCGTGGGAAGCGTGCTGTATCACAGAAGTGCAACTACAGCAGGGCTGAGGGGAGAGCTTTCTTACAGCAGTTTGCAGATACCGGGATGTGGGTGTTAAAGTAGGAAGGCTGGGTGTAGGTGAAATCTTCTTGCCACTGAGTGGCCCAAGGCCTCTGGTGAGATGTAACCACAAGTGGCCTGACAGAGTTGTCTGCTGCACACCCTGAACTTGCTGTTGAGATGCAATTTGTTTTGACAGCTTGTGCATTGGAGGTAGCAAAATAATACTCATTGCTTTTTTTGAAATATTACAAAAGCTGACAGCCACCAATGGTCTAAAGTAATGTGTATGCAAATATACATGCACGTATATGGATAAATAATAAACTATACTGTATGTGCATGCTTGAGGATAGATAATAAATCATACTGTATGGCATATCTATCTGTATATGGTATCTTAGTGTGTATGTATATGTGCAAAAGCCTGCCCTTAACTATGTAGTAATACTGAATTATATCTAAGCCATCCTGCTTGTGTATGAGAGGAAAACAAACATTTATATTCAGATACAGTACTGGATGCAATGACCGCAAACCTCTAAGACAACTTTAGTAACAAATAGATCTGTTTTCTACTATCTGTGTACCTATCAGTACTGAGCCAAGATTTTGCAGTATAATGTTGATATAACATTCACCTTTGAGTTGTATGTCCTATGTACTTAGTGCATACAGTTCTTTAGAATTACAAAATCATGATTAGAAAATGCTGAAAATACTAGAATGGAATTAGAATTCCTAATTTATCTAAAAAAGAAAAGCTTTTTTTTTTTTTCCTGAAGTGATGTTTAGTAGCCTATCATCACAGTTAAACACAGAAGATAAGAATTATTTTCACTTCCTAAACACTTCTAATCTCTTTATGCCAAAGCAGGCAAGGTATAGAACATTCTGTATTAACCGTCACTGATCTAATCTGGGACACAGATAAGGCGTATTTGACTGGTTCTGTTAGCCTTGACTATGAAGAGGAAAGATGAATCTGAGGAGAAGAATAAGCAAATTGAAATTGCATATTCAGGAAACAGTATTGCAACTTAAATTATTTGAGTGAGGAAACAAATTGAAGCTGTGTCACAATTTAGATTGCAAAATGTAGAAACACCAAACATATGTAAAAACAAACCTGTCATTAAATCTATTTATTTAACTATCTATTAAATCTATTTATCAGTTTTGACAATTATTTTAATTTTTTCCCCCAGGATTGTAGACTTCTTTACCTTAAGTGAAATTGTGTAGAAAAAAGGTTTAAGCACTGTAAATAGATCAGAAAAGTTTTACAGAAACCATAGAAACTGTGCTAATTACATTGAAGAATCCAAAGCTAGCATTTAATTAGGATAAACTAAGTGGCACTGAATACTTTACTGAGGTACTTTCCAGCATATTCATTTGCCTTAATACTGTGCAACAGCTGTAGCAGTAGTCTGGGAGAGCAAAGTTCTGTCCCTAGATCTTCAATTTATTTCATATTTTAAGCTCAGCATGAGCACTTGGAGCTTTAAAATTATTGCTAGTCTTTGAATATCCAGCTTAAGAATACTGTGTTTGGTTTTCAGAGTTTTGCTATCTGTATTTTCACTATAGATCAATGTACATGCAGGTACGAGTTTCTCTCACACTTTAAACTGGCTTACCACTGCCTTGTGTTTCTCCACCATGCTATTGCATCATAGAACAATGTGGTTCAGTAGTCGACCCAGCAAAATTAATAGTAAATAGTGGCAGTAAAACTGCCTTTGATGAAAAGGTGCGTCATTTTAAGATTAGTATACAAAGTTTCAGAACGTAAAATGCTAGATTATCTTCAAAATGCAGACCCTATCCTATGTGCCTCTTAATTTTGCATTTACAAAATATTGGTGATGAAGGGAACTTCAGTCATTAATATTGTAGCTTTTGCATTTCCTTGAAGTGTTTTGACATCTATTGTGAATAAAATTGTTAAGAATGATGGTGACATGTGATAATGGCCTCTGTGTAATTCAGTAACTATTAGCAGAAAGAAAGCTTTTGGAAAGCTTCAGGATTTATGTGGTTTGCAGTGTTGGTAGCTGTCAGGTAAATTAACAGTACTTTTCTAGGGTTTCAAATGCTAGAACCATTTTTTTTAATACAGAAATTGACAAAACTAAGATGAAAAGAGGTATTCAATAAAAAGGAAACTCTTAAAAAATTCCTGTATTTTATTTCAGTCTTTCCTGTTTAAGTTTTCCTTTTATGTTGTGATCTAAAAGAATTTATCCACATGCTTAGATAGAATTGAATTCAACAGGACATACTGTGTGTGTGTGTGTGCTGAAGCCCCCTTGGCTTCAGTAGGTCATAAGTGCATGTGTAAGCTGAGCATTGACTTATTACAGAATTTTAGAAAGGTTGCCGCTCTTTTAGCAGGGTATAATATTTTTTTAGATTCATTACAATAAAGGCAGCAAGAGAATAAACAGGAGAAGTTGGAAAGCAAAAAGGCAAACAAGATGAGAAAGGAATTTCAGAGAAAAAACCCTCTGAGCCAGATTTGTGGAAAATACCAATGTTGTTTGTGTGGTACAATAAAGTATTAGATCAGCTGTGATCTATCACAGATGTTTAACAATGCAAATCTTACCTTCTGTGTCTGCAGGCTATAGTGCCTTTAGTTCTGTGGAGAAAAAGTATTTTATATAGGATATATATGGTGCAGTTGATATTAACTCTTTTTTCTCTATAGGCATAATGGGGATAATAGTTATTCCTGGCAAGAGGCAGGCAGAAGTGACCTTTCAAGTATTTGAGCGCAAGGCTGTGGGGCTGATCATAGCAAATGGAAGCTGGCTACAGAACACAAGGATGCAGAGAGGTCATAAAATGAAGCTGGAATACACAGCTGGTGATTAGACAGATCACCTTGTCAGGAGTCTAGGGACAGATTACATTCCCAGAGAAACTAAATGGACATGAAATTAAATTTAAAAGTTCCATTATTTCCTTCAGAGTGGCATTAGGAAAATTTGAGTGTAGCTGCTACAGCCTGGTGCAGAATCAAGCTCCTGCTTTTAGGGATCTGTAGATCTAGATCATGGCTCTGGCAACCACCAGTTGCTCAGATGTAAACCTTTCAGGACTCCATTTGCTTCAGCAGTGTTATTCCTGACTTGCAGAGCTAGCACCCATGTTAGGTGTTTGACTTTCTTCTGTACTAGCTTATTCTGTCCCTAAAGTGAAAGCTTCACTTGGCTGTAGGCAAATATACTTGCCTATATACAGTTTAGGTAGAAATGGAGTCCCCAGAAGGTAACAGCAGTAGACCAAGTATAGTTGCAGTGGAAATCACTGGGGAGCTGTGATGCAAACAGGATGTGATACGTTTCTGGATGTGGGCTGTAAAGGCTTTCTGTGAACCTGTGGAAGACTCTATAGAGATCAAAAGTGCCGAGGCGCACGTCCCTAGAGAAGTAAGCAGTGCTTTACAAGAGAGTGTCAGAGGAGCCAAAAAAAGTGTCTAATGCAGCAGGGACTCTAGCAGTATCCCAGGAGCTGAGAGGGAACTAAAATCAAGGTTTAGGAAACCAAAAAATAAAGATAATTAAAATGCAGGGCTTTTGAATGGACTAGTTAACAGAACCTTGGGGAGTTAGGCATCCTGTTAGCATTCAGTTCATAGTGTACATACAGCGTTTACGAAAATGTATGCAGAAGATTAGCTCTTTGGAACACTGTTGGTAATTTATCAACAATTCTTTGCTCTGTTTTTCTATAAACATTTATATTATCAGTCCTTTTATATTTTTTGCCTCACAATGACAATTGGCTTTGCCAAATGCATCTCAGAGGAACTTTATTTTTTTTGTATTGTTTGTGATATGAGCATGAACTTTGACTTCCTGCCTTCCAATTTAGTTTGGTGTCTAGCTTTTTGCTGTCTGGCTCACTCATGTTACAGCTGGAGCTTCCTGTTTTCATACCCATATCAGCCAACCATGTAAACCTGAGGGTCAGCTCGTTCAGAAATGATGCATGATTCCAGTCACTTGTTTGCTGAAATAAATTAGATTTACGTAATGAAAGCTGTCAGGTGCTGTATCAATCTTCTGCACTAGTCAAAGCACTTCCTTATTTACAATTCTTGTTTCTTGATGCGCAACTTAGCCACTTAAAAATACTTACGTTATTTCATTTAGAGGACAACTGAAAACCTCAGACAAAACTCCTACTGAATTTGTGAGCCTAATACAAAAATCATTACTAATGAAAGTTTCATTTGGAGGCAAAGGGTATTCCATGTGTAAAATTTTGGGGTGAAATAGTAATTATTTGGGTCTAATTGCATATTCTGTATTTGCAAGTAAGGATGTCCATCTTTGTATGTGTATTATACCTTCTATCTGGAAGAGGAAGGGAGAGTGGAGGGACATCTCTGGGTCCACACAATCCTGAAATCTAGGGCTTCCAAGAGATGTTTTATTAGGAAATAGGAAATACTTTGTCCTGACTCTAGAAAGACACTCCACAGTTTTGTAAGGGTGACTCTCATGGGTCAGTGTGGGCTCCCCAGGTCCATTCCTGCAAGAGTGGAAATGCCAGGTCAGACAGCATTTTAGAGAAAGGGTCCCTGCAGGGGGTCTTATGGAGATATGTTCACTTTGTGCTATTCTGGGGGTTCTGGCAGGCAAGGCACTTTGCCTCCCTGTTGGCTGTATGTGCTAAATTTTCTCAAAGTAGCTTTCTGATGCTATTGTTTCTGAAATAACAGCAACATTGCCAACCACAAGTATAAGCTTCTCCTTCCATGCCTATAAGTCAGCCTTCAAAGCGTCATGAGATTTGCTTAAAACATGAGAATCTGAAGCTGCCATGGTTAGGAAGTTCTTTTTATTTGACTTCTTGTTTTTGCCTCTTCAGGATACACCCAAGTCACACTGGCAAGCTTTCCTCCAAAAAGGTCACATGCTGACCGGTTAACATCAGCTGAGGCCTGAACCAAGACAAGAAGATAGGTTCGGTGCAATAAAATCCTGAGAGTTAGCAACCCTGTAGCAGATGGAGTGCAGTCAAAACTGGCTTGTCTTTCCTTTTCTGATTCAGCATGAATTCAGACTAACTTTTTTTTTTAACTCTGAAGAGTGTTTATTCTGCAGCAAAAGAAAGTACGTATTCATCTGTTTTGTGTTGCTTGATTAATTAGCTCCCCAGAAGAGATGATTACTAACTTAAAAAGAAAAAGCATTTGGAACATTTAGGTGTTGCTGTTATTTACAATTAAGGAACCTTTGCAGGGCTCTAACAATGTAGAATGGCCCCTGAGTGCATTGAAATGACATTTAAGCTATAGCAATGTAATAAAAATAATTTCCACTGATTTTTTTTTTTCCATTTAGGGTTTCTGATTACAGCTAAGGAGCTGTCTGTGTTTGGCAAACAGGCCAGCTGTTCTGCCTGAGCAAAATGTGTATACCTTCTTCACATCGGAGATATTCATTGCCAACACAAAGTATCTCCTAATTGTTGTACTTGTTTTTTCTGTGTTTTTAAAAACCTAATTTATCTGCTAGATAATAATATGATGTGAGTTTCAGCTCAGACAAATCCAAATAATCAAAGCAAATGCTGCACTGAGAGTGTGAGTAGTACTAATGGAAATAACTGGGTCACAGGCAACAATGAGGGGAATCAGAAAATTAAAATTTTCTTTTACCTCAGATTCATATTATATGATTGAGAGCTTTGTGCATGAGTTTGCCATTGTCGGCCTCAAATCTGTCTTTTATATTTTTATATTCATAACTTACAAAATTCCAACATCTTTCTTATGAGTTAATTTTGTTTGTGTGAGCTTAGAAGAAATTATGTAGTTGAACTTTATCTTGTAACTTTTAAAAGACAGTGTGTTGGTGGCAGATGTGGGATACTGCCATGTTAGAATTCTGCAGGAGTGGAAGTGGCGGTGGTTTGTTCCAGAGAGACTTAGATATTATGTTCATTCCTGGAGGTCCTTCCCATCATATATTAAGCCAGGTGCTTTGTGGCTGCTATGCAAGACTCATTTTCTTTCTTAGCGTGTTCCCTAGGAGAAGGCAAGCACACAGTGAATTAATCTGTCAAGCTTTTAATATGCAAACATATACATGGATCCATACACACACAAATAGACAAACAGAGTGATATGCAGGTACCCATAAGCAGGCACAGTGATTTTTCTTTGCTTTAGAGGAAAAAAAGTTGGACAAGTATAATATAAACATGGAGAAGGCAGCACATTTTCCTGCTTGAGGGAGTTTATTCTGTAGGCCTGTGTCAGCAATTCAGAATATTCTTACTCTAGTATGGATGAATAAGTGTCATCATTTATGATCAGGTTCTGAAGTTTCTAAGCAATGAAGCTGTCAACCACAGTCTTTAACCTAAAGGTGTATAAAATAATTTATGCATTTTGCTAGTGAACTGGGGAGTACCATATGATTAAAATAAATGATCTTGAACTCTATTCATCATTCTACTGGATGTCAGGGTAGGACACGTTTAATACATTTATGACAACCTGTGTTTCACAGAACATGTGTTGCTCTATTTTGAATTACTAGCATTTCCTGAGGGTCAGCCCCTTCATACTTGATGTACTGCACTGTTATAATCTAGTTGGTAGGTGGCAAAGAGCAGCCTCTTGGGTCTGATCCTAGCAAAGGATCACATAGGGTGGATCTATATTTAGTGCACTGGAGGCATTCTTTTCAGCTGTGGGTTTTCTGTGTCTGTACTTGTGTGGTGCAGTCTAGAGTCTCTGCACTACTGATCTGCAGGAAGCGGTTTCACAACCGATGGAAAGCAAGGTTAAGTTGCACACCAAGCACCATGCAGAGAGCGATACTTACGATGTGGATGCAAGGTACCTCCTCCAGTGGAAAGTGCATCTTCTCTGAGGATGATCCCCCACCAGTTTGCTTTCTGCATGGGGGATGTTGTTAATAACAGAGGAACATCGCGGTGGTGATAGGGTTGATGAATTCAGGGCTGACTACAGCTTATAGATTTTCCTAGGTCTTTGCCTTTGGATGGCTTTTTAAGGAGAATTTACTAAATGCTTGTCAGGGTCAAAGGTGAGGGTCCGACAGAGCCAAGGTGATGAGAGCTAGGCTAGCCAAAACGCCTGTCTGGTTTTAGTGGATAGGACTTGGTGAGACTTACATTCTGTTATGGGATACACATAACCATTGTATCCCATATCAGAAATTGCTGTTCTCAGATGGGAAAGTCTGTAACCTCTCCATGATCACCTGGCACTCTTGCCACGTAAGACATTAAATAGTGATAGAGGTGTGACCAGGATAGCATTCAATTGGTTACCTAGGCTGACACCACTGATGAATAAATGAGGAGTCCCTCATCTATTCTATTGTAGCATACATAATTTTCTTCAAAGGTGTTCAGCAGCATTCATACTAGAAATAGCATTTAATTTAAATTAATACAGTAATTGATTAATTACATAAAGTATACCTTAGTTCTCCAGACTGCTGCAGAACTTGCACTGACAGTAAAGTAGCATTAGATTCTCTGTTTTCCTTTTTTTTGCAGTATTATAGTGGTCTCCGATGCAAGTTAAGTTTCATCCCCTACCTAATTAAAGCTCAAATTTATTAACTCATGCAACATTCTCAAGAAATTGACACCTTCAAGCTGCAGTGGTAATTTCCTAATGCTCTCATCTTACTACAGTAGAAATGATATATACTCTTAGTTTTCCTGTCAGGAATCCTCAGTAACCTGTATGAGCTCTCTAACTCTGCCATGAAGTTTCATTTGTATTTGTGGTGATTATTGGAAAGAGAGTCTTCCTCGTCATTCAGCTAGGTCAGGCTTCTCCTGTGTTGTGATTTTACCTAACAGTGATGCAGCTTCTCCATATAGCAAATAAATAAAAGCATGAGTGACTGCAGGAAATTTTCTGTGGTTAAATATCTTTCTTTGTTTTTTTTCTGTTTTCAGAGATTACATATGATAACAAAGATTTGAAAAAACCTTTTCCTTATTTCTTGGATAACCACAAGAAAGAAAAGGGACAGATATTTGAAGGGGATAAGAAATGAAGAGTACTAGCTAGCACCCAGTTCTGGATATTAATTTAGCCCCACTTTAAATCCAGCATTTGACTACAGAAAGCTGGCTGCCGGCTGAATTTCTACTTGAGACAGAGTCTCTACAGACTTCCTCATATTCAGTTCATGTGAAGAGGGAAAACAGCTGGGACTTGTGTGGTTTACTGAGTAGACAAGTCCTGTGTGCTGGAGCCAGGGAGTATCCCGGATTTAATCTGGGCTCAAGATTCTGACTCATTATGTGACCCCAAGCAAATCATTTGACCTCCTTGATCTTCTGCCAGCTCAGACGGAAAATTAGGTAAAAAGCGAAGACTGCAGTGGAAATCTGGTTCTGTAACTGAACTGGATAGATGAAATGAAATGAGTAAACGTACAGGTGTTTCCCTACACTCATGCTATTGATGCCAATGGGAGCCATAGCAGGATTTAAACAAAAGACAGAAAACAACAAATGTTTGGCATTTTTTCTGGCTGAGCATAGTCTTTCATAATACATAGCTTCTCACTGGAATCAACCTGTCACAAATAGGTTAAAATGAAGTAGTTCGATGTGCTGTGTTACTAAGGTGCCATCCACTAGGAAAGTGAATTTGATAGTCACAATCATTTTTTCTGCTCTTATATTTCTCCTTGGTCCTTGGCTTTGGCATGGCATTTGATAGCACTCACTTCCACTTGCCCTGCCTTGAACAGGAGAGCCCTAGAAGTTCATAAACTGCTATGGAAGATTCTACACAATGGGTAGAAAGGGTTCTCAGTCAGAATCACAGGGTCTTATTCCTACCACTGTCTCACACCGAGCCTTTGTTTTTACC
Source organism: Falco punctatus (assembly GCF_963210335.1). NCBI lineage: Eukaryota > Metazoa > Chordata > Aves > Falconiformes > Falconidae > Falco > Falco punctatus. The sequence goes on from NC_137588.1 coordinate 36,287,645, forward strand.
TTACCTATGTATAAAATGTTTGCAATGAGACGTTCTCTAATATATTAAAATTAGCAGTACTTTGAAATCCTAAGATCAAATACCCAATCAAAAAAACCCAAACAAACCCAAGGTATTTTTGTTTTGAAAAAAAGTCAGTTACTTGCAAAAGTGTGATGAAAGCAATAGCTGTGATAATGTGCAGACTGGGTTTTTAGTGCCTTCAGGAGGGAAGATCCGAGAAAGACATCATACAGTTAAAAAGACAAGGGAATAAAGTGCATAAAGGCTGAGCAGGAATTGGAAACAGATAGAAAGTTTTACGTTATATCCCTTCTCCACCCACATTCCCAAAGCTCCTTTAAAAACTGACGTTCTGGAAAAAAATGTCACAGTTCTGGTTACATCACAGGCCACTAGATCAAGCTTGCTATGATGTCACCACAGCCACAAATTTATTTCAAGTCTTATTACTTATATTGATTTTATAATTTTTCATTATGTATAGCTGTTACATTAAAAAATGTAAACACCAACTCTAAGTTTGTTTGACCTTCCACTAAGAATTCAAGAGTGACTGGCTTAGTCCTAGCTGTAGTTTTATTGCGTTGCTTTATTTTTATTACCATGCTATGGAAAACATGTTCATATTACTGAAATCCATCTGAGAGAGATCTTATTACCTGAAAAAATGGTTTTTTTGATCTTTATACATCAAAGGTAATCCTTTTCAGGTCTACAATTGGTTTTGGGCCAGCCACGTGAATGCCACTTTTATATTTGTTTTCTAAGAATGGCTTCCTTAATGCCCTTTCATTTACATGGGTTTTGTTTTTCTCTTTTAAAATGTATAACTATATATTAATTAGATTTCTTTTCCACTGGTACAAAGCAGACTGTAGCCATCAATGACTTGACAAAGCATTAACTGGGAGTAAAGAGATTTTATTTGCATTGTTGTTAAGTCTGGAACATTTTCCCTATTTCGCATTGAAGAATTATTATCTTATTTATTTTTTCCAGTTAGTATGTAAGCCTGAAATTATTTTAAGGTTTTTGGCTCTGAACATCTATTGTCTCTGGTGGACTGGTGTCTCTGGCAAACTACCTACAGTACAAGCGAGATAAAATCTGAACCTTGAACTACATCTTATCCTACATGAACTCCTGTCTTTGAAATAGAAGTAAAACTTTCATCTGAGTTCCTGAGAGGGGTGTTTGAAAACAGGACTGAGATCTGAATTTCATGGCCTGATCCTGTCTTGCTGATTTTAATTGTCCTATAGTTACACTGAAGTTATTTTGATTAGGGTAGTAAAGGAGACTGTTTCTGATTCAGCCTGATTCATCATGCCCAGACTTCTTTCTCATGACTGATTAAACAAAACACCATTTATTGTGTGTGCCGGTTACTATGGTAACCAGAAACCCTGAACATCAATGAAACTGATTAGAAATTGTGATTCTTTATATTCAGAAACATATCTTTTGTGTGGAGACTTTCTTATAAGTTTGGACTCGTGAGTTAGCTTTGGGAAAGCAACCTCTAAATTTGCTCCCGCAGATATGTATGGACATAGGTGCACACTAGCAAATTGCATGTGAACATTAGCATTTTCAGAAGAAGCAAAGGCACATCACTTGTTTAAGATGTGGATCTGTGAAGCTTGAGTTCTTTCCCAGATTCAAACATAAACATCTTGTTTGGCCTTGGACCTTGTCACAGCAAGATTTTTTTTTAAAAGGCCCGTACTTTTGGACACTTCTGTTTTCAGGCACAATAGGTACCTTAAGCCTGTTTTTTCCAGATATTCTGTATATCTGTGATTTTAGTTGTCATCTGTGAGAAACTTTAGTTGTTTCCCACTCTAAAGATCATGTCCTAAAGCAAGGCAATATAGCAGAAAGACTTTGTTTTCATGTGATACCCTGCTGTGCGGAACATTTTTTCACTTCCTTTTTCTGGACCATTGATGAGATTTTCTTAAAATAAGAAGGAAGTTGTTGTTTTCTTCTACCAATAGGTTCCAAGTCCTAGGTTTGTTTAGTGCTGTCTTTTTCAAACAAGTAACATGAACTAATCAGACCGTTTTCATTTATGAATGAAGATTATACATAATGGATGTCATTTGGCACAAAGATTATAGCAGGATGAATCTAACTTCCAAAATGAATCTAGCCTGGCCTGAATCAATTGTGCGGAACAGAGAGGCAGCTTTGATCTTGCCTCATGTAACAGTATTCGGTGAATTTTACTATTCCTGTAAGTGCACCTGCTTAAGCCTTGGAAGAAGATGCTGAACATATGCAGAAGTTTTCTTTGCACTTACTCTTTTACCTGTGAAAGGCTATCTCCCTGTTTGTTATCCACGTCTGGAGTGAGATTGCATTATTTTTCCCTCTTTTACAAAAATGTTTTATTTTTCCCTCTGTTTACATGAACGCTTCAGGGACAGACATTAGCTCCTATTGTCTTAGCCCTTATAAACTCCTAGTAGATAAGTTCATGTAAGTTTAAATATGAAAGTAGTCTGACTGGACTGTGATGGAGAGAAGCTTAATGTTGCCAAAGTCTGAAACACAAATGTGGTGGATTCAGTATGAGGTATCCGAGATACTCTTTTTATTTATTTTTTTTTCCCCCACAAGGAGACCCAAAATGAGCTAGCATGAAGAATGGATTTATGAATTCCCCATAGAATATGATTTGTCCTGGCCATGGGAAGGTCACTGGTAGGGCAGTGTAGGTAGAATTAGAGATACAGACTTGGCTTGATGATTTATTTTTAGTTTGAAACTAATATCACTTTTCTGTTACAGAGCTCAGTTGCAGTTCATGACAGATGGGAAGAATCCACAGCCATTTGAACTGCTTATAATATTTCAGCATTCACCACTAAAACCCTGTAGTTCATTGTGTATTATTTTAGAAAGAAGTGATTAAAACAACAATAAAAAGCCCCTCATAAATCAAATTTTCTTTCGCTCTTTCTTTCTTCTCTCTCTCTTCCCTCTCCTCTCTTTCTCTCCCTCTCCCCTTCTTTTCTTTTTTGGAAGGGCTCCAAGAGATACATTAGGAAATCTAATGCCAAATGCCAAGAACGACTGGACTACTGTCAGGATAAGACTTGAATGTTGGGGGGGGGGGGGGTTGTTAGAACATAAAAGGCCATATAAACTAACTACTTTTCTTATTTTACTGGATTACAGATAAAATGCTGAATACCCAGTCATCTCCATCAGACATTAAGCTTTTTAAAAGAATTCCACTTGACTTTAATAATTGTGTAACTGCTTTTTATCCAAAGCTTTGTTTAAAATAAAGCTTGGGAGTCTGACACCCAGACATGTTCCAATCAACTTATAATAGAAGTGTTTAGTACTCCTTAACTGCAGATGTCCATGAAATTTAAAAGGTGCTAAAGGATTGTTCAACACACACTGAGACTCAGTGAAGTGATTTTATTTAGTTTTATTTGAGAAAATTATCCAAAATATGGCAGAGGAGCTGATAGTAGAATACAGGACTCCTGACTCTATTCAGCACCATAACTTTGGAAGGTAACTGCTTTGTTATTCCTGTACTCCATGGGAAAATTAATAAAGCAAAAACTCTTATAAGAGTAAACTTGCATTTGCCAGCATTCCTTTCCTATTGATACTTAGGAATGAATAAAAGCATTATCAAGAAACAGACCATCCTTTATCATTGTCTCTACAGTTAATGTCTCCCAGAAGGTAATGAAAGCTGGAAGGGCTGCCAGACAGCTGCCTGGCACTTGTTTGACTGTCCAGAAAGTAGTGTCCTAAATAGGACAAATTCCCATATTCCTGTAATAAACATAAACTGTGATGTGCTGAATGAGGTACTACACAACGTGCTAAAATGCAGAAAGTGTCCAGGGAGGTGGGTTCAGGTCTCAGTCATGGAATGGGTACTTTTATGGCCTTCTTGGATACGAAGCTACCTCATACCCCACACAGTTGAAAGATTACGTAGGAAAAGGTTATGTAGGAAAATTGCTTAATTTTGGTGTACCAGCAGCAGTAATCATACAAGAATGAAAATAGAATGATATCTTCAGGCCCTACCTAAAATTGCCATCTCTTTTGTAGAACTACTTAGCAGACTGGCTAAGATTGTATAACTAAATTAGTATATGGTAGGTATGGATGAAAACCTGAGACCTACATGATTCTTAGGAACCAGGGATGGGTGACAAGTCACAGGAGGAATCCTGAAACCCTCTGAAAACAGGGATTTAATGGTGCCACTAATGTGTCTCACTTTTGCTAATGCCACCAAGTTTCTCTGTAGGTCAACTATTCTCTCTGTAGCTTTCTCCACTGCAGTGTACTGAGGACTGGGCTTAGACTACTGCATTCATTTGCTGGTGATGGTCGTAATAGACTCATCTGACTGCACTGCTGGTATGAGATATTGCTGCCGAAGATATAGGGGAGAGATTTATCCTGTTAAACAAATTCTACCCATTTCATATAAAAATCTTCCTCTGCCAAAGGGTTATACAAACTCCAAAGCTAATCAGTCCTGCAAAACAAGTGGTCTTTAGCAGACAGCAATTAAGGACTTAGGGTGTTTCTCTAAAAGGGAAAGTCCTTTGCAGTAAAATAGGTGCCATGAAAGTGACAATGATTATGTGGCTTCTTTGGTGTGGAAAGGAAATGCTAGGCAAACTGGCTCCAAGACCCAGCAGGTGGGTTCCCCACCCGAATGGTCCCTGGAACATGTGACTGCACCTCAGAACAAAAGGAACATAAACAGTTTTGGATGGGCTAACAGACAGAGTCTGAGACATGAGATAAAATCTTGGAAGAAAGAGACAAGACTTAAATTCAGTTTTAAGGAGGAAGAGGTTTTGGACTAGGACAAAAAAAAAAGAAAACTGAGAATTGCCAAAAGGAACTGTAAATAAACTTAGATTAAGATTCAGTGTCCACTGGCTGGACACTTGTCTCTTGAAAGAAACCACTTCTCAAGTTGCTGTGGACTAACTGATCAGTACAATGAGATTTCATTAACAGAAACACAAACCTTTCTTGTTATTAATGCTAACCCATGTTTTGTTAGCCTGTGTTCCAGTGTCCTGGGCTTTGGGGACAGTTACAGGATGTAAATCCATGACTGACAGAAGGAAGGGAACTTTATAAGAACAGGACAGAAAGCAGGTGTGCGAGGGATTGGGGAACTATGTCCTTCTTTTATAATCTCATCTAATTCTGTTCTTTTCTGGTCACTGTAATTCTGTTCACTTTTGTTCATGTTAGTTTAATTTTCCTCTTGTAGTTTTCTGTATTCTAGCTTAGACAGAGAATGATGATACTGGCCTAAATATCTGATCTGCTTGCTGTTGGATGTTGGAATTACAGATGATGAACAAGAACTCTACTACATCATAAACTACAATGAATTACAGTGTTTTTTATGGCTTGGTTTTGCCTGCTTCATTTGATTCCCTATGTATCTGCTTCTCTATTTCACACCTCTGTGTTCTGTTCCAATTAGTTTTTGTTTCTCCTCCTTTTTGCCACTCTCGTTATGGTGGTGATTTCTGTGCAGTGGACAGCTGCCCACCAGGAACTAGTTTCACCCTGCAATTTACTTCTCAGTTGCCCAGTTGTAGTGATTTTCAGTCAGCAGTGACTGGGCTCCCATTCATACCTTTGACCTGAGCTCAATGCCTTTTTCTGTAATGGGTTCTGATTAGCTGCTGACAGGGGCAGGGAGGAGAAACTACAAATCCTTCTATTGTGAAATAGAGTCTGACCTTCCATTCACTGAAGTCAGTGATTCCCAGGGAATCAGGATTGGGTCCAAAGTCTTGAAAGAGACTTAAGCTATTTAAATTTTTGTGTGTAGCAACAGAAATGGCATTCTTGGCTCTCTAAATTACAGCTTTCACAAGGCCAACGCTGCTGTTTATTCTCTCTTGCCATACTATCTTAGTTATGAATTCATCATGTTTGAGACCTAAAATACAGAGTCAAACAATGCCACTTACAATGATCCAGAGTCCTCATTACCTTTCTTCTTTAGCTATGGGCAGCTAGTCTTGCATACATCATCCTAACAATATTTACCCAAAGCCATGAAAATTGCTGGAATTGTGCTTTGCCTCTGCTATACAAATCACACTTTTTAATAGGCATGGGTCAAAAGCAAATTGACTTTTTAGAGGGAAACAGGCTGCTCCTCAAAAACTATTAGGGATTCTGTCATCTGGAATATTCCTATCCTGTTGACCTTATTTACAGATTTCATGAAAAATACAGCATCATAACATTGATGTATAGACCCTTTAGCATTCAATTTCTTTAAAGGATGCCTCCATATGAAATAAGGATGCTGGTCATGAATCCATGCATGCTGAGGTAATACTAATGAGACTAAGCACTGTGGAATATATTGCACACAAAGGCTTTTTTAGAATGTAGTCATACACTTTGGAAATAAAGCAATTTGGCATCTTACCATGGCTACAAATGAGGTAGTGTTCTGGGAGGGAGAGTCAGGTAATAAAAGTGACAGTTGTGGAGTGTTATTGACAGCTTTTTTTGTAATTGCAAACTGGCTCTGCATTTATCCACATTGTCCAAGATCTGGTCTTCTTTAGGAGTGAGACACAACCATAGGGTGGTAACATTTCATTTGGTCTGTTGGAATAATACTTTATCATAAGCAATTAAAACATATTTTATCATTATTTTTATTGATTTTTTTTATTATTATAATAATGCTCACAACCATAATTCAAATGCTTCAAGGACCATACAAAGCAAATAGGTAAGAAAGACGCAAGGCAGGTGTTATACAGGTTGAAGGAACAATCTGAGGGCAAGGAAAAGAATCTGGATTTTTTGAGAGGGAAAAAGTAGGTGGGCTTCATTAGAAGCATGAGTCTGCACAGTCTAAAGTAAAGGGAAAGGAACAGAGCAAGGCATACAAATAAAGGAAGGGCATTTTAACAACTATGGATGAGGACCTGTGTAGAGAAAGTAAGCGAGGCTAGAGAAGATAATCAGTAAGAAAGGAAAAATCAGCAGAAATCTAGGAAGTTCTTTCTGGCTACCCAGACATCCCTATGTTGGCTGGTTTGGGTCTGATGTTTACCTGGCCATTCTCTGGACTCTGTCACATTGTGCATCATGAAGAGAAGTGCTGCCTACTCACTGCCTGGTGCAGTTCTGGGCTGGGATTGCTGGCCCAGGGCTGGCAGCAATTTGGCCCAGTGTGCAGTACTGCAGTGTTGTGCTGTCTGATGAGAGACCCAGCAACAGCAGAAAGCAGAGCAGTGACCCCTCTTTCCCTGAAAATGACTGCCTGCAGCAATCCAAATCATGGGTAAAGATGAGAACATTTCCTAAGCTCAAGCAGTTACAGTGGACTGTTTATATCAAAGCACGAAGATAGGTATCAGAAATGTTCTTTAATTAACATGGGTACAGAGTTGGTACCCTGTGTGAATTACTAGATGGGGGTACAAATCACCCATTAAGATTTATTAGGGAGTTATTGAGCAAAGGGAAACTCAGAGATATGAAACACAGGGAAGGGAGGAACACAGACAAATTAAAATGTGGCTGAGCACCTACAGTAGACATGGGACTGAACCTTCATTGATCACCAGTCAAAATTTAGAGATAAGAGATCAGGATTCCTCAAAGATTCAGTATGAACTCCAAGGAAGTTTCAAGAAAGGTGAAAACGCTGAGCTTAGAAATGTGAGTAACATGTTATTTTCTCTAGAACTGCAAATGGCAGTTGCTCTTAGGGACCTGTTTGGGAGACTTACTTGAAACAAACAGGTTTGGGATTCCTGGGCCTATTGCTGATAAGGGATAGTAAACTCAGAACCTGTAGTCCAAAAGATCAGCCAAACAACAGGCGTCTAGTGATGCTTAGGCAAATTTGAATGGACACTGGAAAAGTTTAGGGAGTGTCCAGTTACGGGGAATTCTGCCAGGCCTGTGACTTCTCCATTTGTTTTTAGTGTCTCCATCTTCTCTTATTTAAATAAACCTAGCAAGACAGACTGGAAAGGCTGGAAGTGTTTATTCTGCTAATCTTTCCTGTAATTTCAGTTAAATCTGTACTTGTCTGGAATGCTGTTACACTATTTGTGGTCTTTGCATCACAATAGAATAGCAATCATTGTAAAATGATAGTATTTATGAGTGTGAATGTATGGTCATCTTGACTGTGTATGTATGTCATTAACAAAATGACAGCTAAATACTACAGGGATTATCTAATTCTCTTTCAGCACATCTCTATTTTCTCTTTTAAGTTGAAATGTAGGTGCTTTTTGACTTAAATTGCTATCAGTCTGTAAAAGCTATACTGTATCTTGCAAAGAAAATAATTTATCAGTGTGACATATTTTGTCATAATTCAGCATTCATATGTACAAGGATTCACATATACAAATATATTCCAAAGTGCTTTCTAATAAAATTAAATAAAATAAAATAAAATACAACTGTGTTTCTGTGATACAAAACTGTAATTTACCTGTGAGGACAGTTATCAGGAAGAGAGATCTTTAGCCTTAAACAAGTATGTTCATTTAGTTTCATAACCTTGACCAGCAGTGCATTTTGTGTCTGGTGTACAGAAACATATAGCAAGTGCTGCACACACTTTTAGCCTGCATTTTTTGTATGATCAATATTTGATATATAATTGAATGATATTCGTAGCTTAGAGTCAGCAATTCAGTTTAATAGACAACTTATGAAATTATGCACAACCTTATAGGCCTTTAAAACAATGTTAAAAATCAATTTTATGTTTGGCAAACAGTCAGTGTAGCTCTGTCAATATGGAGTGACACACTGAGGTCACATAGTAGCAAATTCTGCTCTCAGGTGGTCATGTAACAAAAAAATAACACCATTAAAATCAGTGGGGTGACTAACTTTACAACAGTGAGTAATGGGGCAGAATGTGACTTTTATGGGAAGATTTTCCTCCCATTGGAGTTGAACAGTTAGGTGCCAGACCTAGACTACTGACATGAATGGAATTCAGATTTTCACTGATGGGTATAGGCCTACCATTTTTACTCACAAAAATGTCTAACCAGTGTATCTATATGTCAACACATATATATATACTGATGTATTGAGTTAGTTCATAACTAATCATTCTAATAAATGTAAAAAATATGTCCTATGTGACATTTGTTACTGAAAAATTGACCCTTGACTCTCATTTGTCTCCTCCAAATTGTGTACAATGCAAATCCTCGTATTATCAGAGTACTCTGTGCAGCATAGATGTGCTGTTCCGAAGAAAAGAAACAAATCCTGGGACAAATCTGCATCTGCTGAGACGTAATGGCTGGCGTATTTGAAGCTGGTAAAATTAACTCTTTTTCCAAGGAAAGCTCACTTCTGCCCTTGACAACATATGCACTTTTTTACGCACATCAATAGAATCAACTCCTATAGGTGGTCATGTATGTACCTTAGTTAAACCTGAGTGTTACTTTTTCTAAGTAAACTTTGGACATGACTGCTCAGCCATTCTCAACTTGTGTGACCAGAGAGGAAGGGGAAGGACGCTGTGTAACAGGAGACCTACAATATGTTACAGAATTTCATCCTGAATGCCTGGTTCTTTTTAAGTGACTTTTTTTCAGTGAATTTCTATATTTGATGAAAGGTTTTGGGCTTGAAAATTTCCAGCTCTTTATTTTCATCTGGAGGAGTTTTAACAATTAGTGGATGGAAACTTCAAGGCTGTAACTGACTACTGTCCTTTTTTTTGGGAAAAATTAGTTAAACTTATGGCTTATGGTAATTACAGCACATCATTCAAAACTACATTTATGTGAGCTAATCTGTCTTAATCACTTGTAACAGAAGGCACTTTGTTGAGAGGATTGAGCAAGACTTCAGAACAATTGATTTCACCTTCAGTTGTATGAAGGAGAAAACCAAGTAAGTTCCATATGTTTCTGGTTTAGTTTTCTCCAGGATTGAAAACTAAATCATTATTGCTCCCATTAAGGTACATTTATAGATTATTGGTTTCTGTCAAGGAGCAGCAAGGCCCTGCTAATGCTCAAGGGAAGAGGAGCCGTGTGCCAAGGGTGACCGCTGTGGCCACAGTGCCCTCACTGATCCTGGCACAGCCCTACAGGGTCTGACCATGGCGTCAGAGCCAGGAGCTGGTAACAGGGTCCATCAACAGCCCCAGGCAAGACGAGCCATAAATCAGGTCCAGGGCCCATCCAGGGAGCCCTGTCAGGGACAGAAGGAGACGGGCCAGGGACAGGACTGGAGACAAGGCTACAGCATGGGTCCAAAGTCCAACCAGGAGATGTGGGTAAAAGGCAGGACTTAGAGACAATCTAGAACATAAATTTGAAGCATGCAGGCAGCCAACAAGCTGCCTTCCATCGAGGTCCAAAGTCCAGCCAGGAGGCAAGCCTGGAGGCAAACATACCTACAAAATAGTTCAGGCAAGGCCTGAAAGCCTGGACTTAAACCCAGGGGCAGGGGAGTGGGTCCCCGGTGAGGTGGCCAGGGCTGTTAAGTCCTATTCCTGTCTGCAGATCCCTGGCATTTTAGCAGAGTCCTTTCACTGAAGAGCTTTGTCTACAAGAGAAAAAGACAAGGAGTTAAACAAAAGAAATTGTGCACCTCAGTTGCTCAGTGTGTCTTAGTAGCGCAGGTTATCTCTGTCTTTGCAGAGGCAAAACTAATTGTTTAAGTAATATTTTAAGTGTTTTTCATAGAAAGAATCTCAATGTAACAGGGGAGTTGAAAGAATAACTGGAAAGACTATAGTAGTGTTTTAAAATGTTGTACTCCGATATGTGATCACTACCAAACCTCTGAAAATAGATGAGAGAATTTGAAGGTGCTCTATAGTAATTTTTGAGTTTTATATATTAACTTATATGTTATTGGTGCATTGAATACATTAACCCAGTGTGTTTGTCTAAAAGGCGGTGAGAGAATGAAGAAGCAGGAAAAAAGAAATTATTGCTGTGAGGTTCCTTATCTGAAGCCCACACTTGAGAGCTATGAAGGGACAATAGCTGAGCCCTTGGTTTTGGGAACTTTGTCTTAATCTCCTGCTGAGTTTACAGTACTGGTTTTATCTAGGAAGGGCAAACCCTGAGAATGCAGAAGAATAACCCCCTTGTGACTCTGGGTGTTTAAATGGGATTTTTCCTCAAAAGAGAGGTTAGTGTTTTGTTGGGGAAGACAGGCTGACGTGCAATGTTTGACAAAGTAAGGCCTGCCCATCCTAATGGGTAATAGAGTGAGCCTTTGACAAAGATAAAACAGAAATGTCTCTAGCTTTTCAGAATCTCGGTTTTTTAATGACTGCTTTGATTCTACAGTTAAATAATGAATGTTTTTACTTTTGGGAGATCTTTTGTCAATATATATGTCTGTCGGTATGTCATTGACTCTAAAGCAGGACTAAACAGGCTGTTAACAACTGACCTAATGGATATATCACTGATTCCTGTTAAGCTGAATGTGTCAAACTGAATAATATTATCGATTCAAGATATCAGTTTAGTATTTATTCTAGTTCAGTAGAACAGGGCTGGGTAAAGACACGTTGTGGTTATGAATGAAGCTATAGCACAAATGGAAAAATTGCAACTGTCTTGTGCCTCCTAGATCCAAGCAAATCCTTCTGTATAAACTTATTTCTGTTCTTAGTTGTTGTACTCCAAAGTTAATGGTCTAACACATCCTTCAAGATATGCTTTCTGGTTTTTATATTGCAAACATTAGAAGTGAGAAAAAATTCACTGCAACTTTTTATAGTAAAAATTTTCTTGCTACTCATGGGACCTGTTTAAGCCTAATCTATGAACTACTATGTGACAAATTTTGTAAAGCTGTGAAATTAAATGAAACAAATGCAACTGTTTCCTTGGTAATTATTTACCATATAATTTCCATACCGCTTTATGGTACTACATTGCAGTTAAGTGATCAGTAGCTACTATAAGTGCCAGGAGCACTCACACGGTATCCGTGGCCTGCAAATAAGCTGTTATCAAATGAAATGAGCTAAACTGCACAAGAAATACTGAAGGTACTGATCCACACCACAGGTGGATAATACAGTCATACCACCTGGCTGCATGCTTATTTTTGTCTATAAATTCAGAAAGATAATTTCATTTATGGAAAGTGATGTGCGGGCCTGTATGCTGAGAAGCCCATATAATATATGACATAGATCGGTTCAAAAGGGAAACAGATCGTAGCTCTGAATCATGCTGCGTGTGTTCCCAGGGAATTGGGCTTTGTAACTCATTAGGAGAAGGAGTCCTTGTTTCCAAAGTTATTCACTGAGAAACAACCAACCAGCAAGTTTCTTTGTCGCAAAGGAGTGGAGTATAGGAGTTTAGGAGCCTTTTGCACAGGCTTCATGTGGCTGGTAGAGAATTCTCCTCTGCCTGGATCTAGTACATGGGAAGCACAGATATTCCTGCTCTCCCATCAAGGAGAGATGGATGAGGGTAGCAGAAGGTATTGCAGCTTTGTATTTGTGCAGCCATTGCACAGTAGAGGGTAAAAGTGGGATTTCTCATTTAGTGTCCTGCTGGTTGTTGGATTCAGTCTTCACCCATTTATTACCGATTCCAGCAGTTCTTACTGTGGAAATGTGGCAGGTACGGTGATGAAACCTCTGCGGACTTTGCCCAAGATTGCCCCTGAATTAAAACTCAGGAGAAGATTCATCTGCAAACTCCTAGAAGGAAGGACAAAGATGGTAGCGTGCCAGCCAAATGAATCGTAGCATGAGAGGTTATACTTGGAGTTTTGCTATTAATCTTTCACTGGAGCAGGACCAGGAGCCTTTTTAAGAAGTCTGCCACTCTGTAGCACAGGGAGGCCAATGAAATATTTCTCCTGGCTAAAACCTGACTGAATATTTGGAATAAAGGGAACGGTAACTTAGAAGAATTTCCATGGCTTTCAAACTACACATCAATGAGTTACTTGCAGTTTCTTCTCGTTGTTTACTTAGCTGGTATTTTCAAATGTCTCTCTTTGTTGATTTCTGGCATTGAAATATGAGTAGGGGCATGACAATAGAAAGTGAAAAGGCACATTCCCCAGATTTTGGGGACATTATTCCATGAATCTCTTTTGTCGTTGCACATGACCAATTGACCTTTGAAACTGTGTCAGAAATAACTCTGCATCTTGATGGATGACACTGACCTTAATAACAATAACAAAAGAGAGTAAAAAATGCAGTCCCTTTTCTCTGTAATCACCATGGACTGCTGGCTGTCAGGCTCAGACTTTCCTTATTGTTCTTCTCATTTACAAGCCAGACAGCACTACAATGGTTTTTACTTATTGGCTAGTACAAGAGCTGATGTGAGTATGGGTAGTGGAGTGCAGCAGCCAGAACTTCATGGTATTAACCAAGAGGGAAAAGAACTTGAGAGCTGACTTTAAATACATGGCAGGGACTTTGCAGACAGGAGTGTTACCGTCTGTTGTGGTAAACAGACACACCAGTGTTCTTCCAACTTTATTTCTCCTAAAAAAAAGGCTTTCAGACACTGAAGTGATAAACACAGCATCTACACCTAGCAGCATTCACAGATGGAGATATTTTTGCCTCCTGATAACACACAATATTTGTGTTATCATTGTGTGTGTATTCCATTAAGAAACAGACCTGGATTAGATTCTTGCACACTGATTATGGAATGCTTCCTTTGTATTCATGACTGAAGCGGACTAATAGGATTTACCTGATTCAGAGATCAGATCAGGCCATGTTTAAAAGAATAGACAAACCAAGAATGGGAACAGAAACTTTTGTATCAATCTAAGTAGGGAAGAAAAAAAAAAGAATGGCCCCAACTCCTATAATACTTTTGTCCTCATGTGGCATGATACAAACGAGTTATTATCATTTTTAAAAAATAATCTAGGCAACCATTCAGTTGAAAGTGTTGTCATCTAAAAATGCTGATAAAAAAAAGAGGTAGGTAATAGTACAATGTGTGGAGTTAATGAGAGAAGTGCTGTATTGGTTCGGTAAATCTTTTGTCCCTCTAAGTTTAGGAAGCAGAGAATATTCATGGTACATATTTTACTAAACTTGCTAAAGAAGTAAGCCTAATATGGTGAGCCTTCACCCTAGTGCTTTAACAAAGGCCATTGTGAATCTATTCCGACTGGTACTTTTCCAGATTTCATGCCCATTAAAGCATCAATTACCTCTGACATTTCTATCAGCCTCCTATTAAGTTTGCACTTACTAGATTTCCAGAAATCATGAGCAAATTAATCCAGGCATAATCAGACTGCAGAGGGAATAACTTAAAGATGGAGAAAAAAAAGGATCAGTATAATTTATGATAATAGATTTTAAAATAAATTGCTTCCTTTAGTTAATAACTTGTTCTCTTGTGACTACATACTTGATATTACACTAGAAGCAGTTGTTTTTCCTACTAGATCAATTAGTTAATGTTTACACAGCACTTTGAAGATGTAAAGCACTATGTAAATTCAGGCTTGTTGTTATTATTGCTAAATCAGTCAATAATCTACCAGGCTCATAGTCCTCTTTATAAAACATATTTAACAACTGTGCAGTTGCCTTCAGCCACCACACGAAGGGAGTTGTTTCTTCTTTTTTTTTCATATTTTTAGAGGACTTTCAGTTGTGTTGGTAGATTTTCAGTTGGAGGGCTTCTTTCTTATAATACCTAATAGCCACCGAATTGTACTGAAGACCCAGGAGGGAGAGAAACTGAAGTTATTATTACTTATTATTCCCTCGATTAGTGGGTTTAAAAGCCCACTGGATCTGGAATCAGTATGATCAGAAATGTAACAGATCAGTTATATTTACTCTGTTCATTTTCTTTCCCCTATATGACTGAATATCTATCTCTTAACACAGGGTTAGGGGTACATCTTAGTGAATTGCAAAACTATTTGATTTTCGAAATTATAAAGATTAACTGAATTGAAATAAACACTATTTTCAAAGGGACTTGTTTTGGAGATGCACAGCAGGGGGCATTCTGCATTGTATGCTGAAATCAAGTTAGATATAGAGACACACAATGGGTAAGTAGTTAAGCTTCAGTTGAATTTAGGGGCTTCAAATGCTCAAAGCTGGTGGGAGTTTGGCTGTTTGCAAGGAAGCTCTCAGATGCTAATCTAGTCGTTCCTAACAAAGAGGAGGAGTCGCTGAAATGCAACGCTTATTTTTCTCTCAGACTTTTTTTATTTAACCTTACCAATTGCCGAGATTTTGTATGGTGAAGTACTCTGTACATCACGTCCTTATTGGCCCAGAATAAAATGAAAGCTAAGCAAAAAAATGGGAAAGTGGGAATAGGGACATTGCAGGCATAGACACCTAAGAAATTGTGATTAATACCTCTCACCAGTTTTATAACGCTTTTGTCTAGTGGCACTGGCCTGGAACAAACAATAACAAACCAACCATAATGTAACATCCCCTGAGAGCCATTTGGATCATGCAGGAGCTGGAAAGCCGACAGCATGAGCTGGTGAAAACTGTTCTAATTACCTGTTAAGATACACTCTAAAATCTGGCAAAGGAATCTGTACTGAGTACCACAAATGGTGCAGCAGTGCCACCACCTGAAATAAAGGGAGACTCTAAGGGTGGGGGAGAAAGCTGTGAGGATAATTAAAATAAATGAAACCACAGTGAAGGGCTGATTTTAAAATTAAAATTTTAAAACTGAAATTCTACTGCAGCCATTCCTAATGAGGCTAGCCTTTTTGGCTTTCCCCCAGAAATCAGTTTGTTTTCATCTCTACCACCGAATCCAAGGCGTACTGGGTATGATATGCATATGAAACCTGAGCAGTAGAGAAAGGAAACTGTAACAGGAAAAGGTTCTCTCCTTGCATGTGGAGTAGGAAGGTGCAGGACCACTTTTTTCCCAGAGCTCCTCCTGGAGACCGATGTTCCTATTGCATGCCTCCCGCTTTCCCGTTAATCTGAGCACAGGAGGATTCCAGGGGTATTTGAAAATGAAAGGAGAGGTAAGAAAGAACTACAGCCTTTTCACTCTCCATATCTTTACATCAATCTCATGTTTGATGACTGGGTGACAAGACAGGAGAGTAGGAAGTATGCTTACCAATGAAATCTGTTTACTACAGGACCGAGCAACCTTGCCTTCAATCTTTTACCTGTTAAAAGAAACGCTTTCCTGGTGTAAGGTCCTGTAGCCTGTGGCACACCTGATAGGTCATCTTCACAGCCTTACATACATCCCTTCGATAAACCAAAGAAATTGTACTGCTTTCTGATGGCAACCTCTCTCTCTGCTGTACACCAGGGACTGTTACAACTTTAAGTTAAATTAAATATCCAAAGTTTAAACATTTCTATAGGAAACCCCCATACTTATTGAGTAATCTCAAATGCTATGATTATGACAAGATAGAACCCCCCAGAAAGAGGTGAAAGCTGTCTATATAAATTTGTCAATTTAAAGCTTTGAAAGATTTAAGATTGTCATCCTTGGGTCATTTGAAAGGCTCATAAATTGTGGCTCCTGAACACAAAATAAGACTGAAACGTGATGTTTAAATAAGTTAAATTTTTAACTAGGAGTCATTGTAAATATTTTCTGCATGTGTAATGGTTTTGCATTCAGAGTTTCAGGCTCAGTTGCCACTGTTAGTCCTCTGCAATGCTGATGTATATGAGTTGGAATCACTGACTCTTGACACTCAAGGCTCTGTTTTCATTAGGAACGTTATATTCAATTTAGCATCAGTTATGCGGATTCAAGTTATATAATAACGTTTTGTTGGTTATAGTGCATTCAGGCAAGCCTACCTGAGCACAACTCACTAACATGTTATCAAAAGCAACTTACTGATGGTGAGTCAGTCACAGTCAGTGCTGTCTTAGTTATGTCGGGTTTCCACACGGTTTTCTAATAAACGCTGTTCCTAAAAAGTAAAGAAAAAAGTTATCCAGTTGGGAAATAAGTTGCTGAAGTGCTTCTATCCATTTGTTGGCAGCGTGAATGATGAAAAAGCCAAACAGGTGCACGGCAGAGCTAAAATCTTCCGTGAGCCTGTAAAAACAAACTCCCCTCGCCTTTTCTTGCTGAAGTGAGTCTAAGAGGAAGCCTTCCTGTTTGTTTTTTCCCAAACAAGGAGGAAGCGCTGAGCTTTATTTTCCTATATCTTGTTTAGCCACCTTGATTAGAGTCTATATTCAGGTTCCTTAATGGACAGCATATTATATAGGTTGTTTGAGGTTAAGTAACAATGGGTAGCACGGCTAGCACAGTTTCCCATGTCTCTAAATATAAACACAATAAGAATCCTGTTAAGACAATGAAGCAAGATAGAAACAGGCTTGCTACTTGAGCACATAGGTTCTTTTTCTTGTTTTCTGGCCATTATGTAAACTGACATTCTGTTTTTCCCATTTGAGAGCAGACCTCTGCCTTATCATCATCACAGCAGATGTGCCCAGAGAATGTTTACCAATAAGGAAAAGAGACATTGCCGTTGTCTGGGTTGTTATTTCCTACAATAAAGAATAGGAGAGTTGGGATGAAGGAAGAGGACGGAAGGCAGCCAGTGTTGAAACTCTAAGGCGACAATGTAAGCAGAGACCCTGATGTGTGGTTAAGAGCAGAGCTGTTGCATAGCTACCAACTTCATTCAGAAGTGTAGGTGTATGGAAGAAGTGTTAACTGCTACCCAGATCTCTATGCATGCATCATATCCAGAAGCACAATGTTGCGGTATCTTTTGGTGAAAACCATGCAAGCTTCCCACTCCCCCCTAACCCCCACGGTGATAGTTACACCAGATCAAACCTCCCATGCAAATTTGCAACACCTGTGTGAACTAGGTTTCAAACCATGTAAGTCACATCTACATCAGCTTAATTAGCTTCATTTTATTCTAGTGCAGGTCATTTACACCATGATAAACTTAATTATTAGTGATGTAACCTTGATGCAAAAGCTCCTGTGTCAGTATGACCAACAAGTACTTTCTACAGATGGAGGAGAGGTTAGCTCCACTAGAAAACTGAATTTATCTGCAAAAATAGAAAATGCCTGCTTCGGAGCAAAATCAAATTAAAGTATAAACAAAGCCAGAATATAAAAACTTCTCGGCAGGAAGAATGTTTGTGCAGTAATAGCAAAAGTTTAACTGTTAAATATTCATGGATATATCTGAATTTAATAAAGACAAGAAAGTTACAAGATTCAGCTCAGCTCTGGATCTGAACTTTTCTCCTTGCCCAGATATGAGATCTCCTTTTGCTGAAAGTGGCTGTGACTGCTAAAAAGCAATTTCTGAGAGTCAGGAAGTATTCAGGCTTGTGTTTTTAGTTTGCATCTTTGTCTAATAAAAGCAAGCTAAATGTTTTCTGAAAGTGTAAGTGAACTCCAATAGCCACTAAACACTCCTTCTAACCAGACATGACAGTAAGCTGTTTCTACACTTGTGGCTCTGTAGCTTCTGCAAAACACAAATTGTAATTTTCCCTAATTAAGTGTTAGGAAAAGGCTTTAACTGATACCCTGTGAAGATCTTGGAGCACAGACAGTAAGACTGTAAAGAGCGGAGAAGTGGTTTTCTAAGTAGCACAGCCTTTGTGCTGTTTCTCAGTGAATCAAAAGGTTCTTTAAATTTTTGCAGTGGGAATAATAGGCGCAGAGTTCAGGTCTGCAGTTATCTGGCTAAGGGAAATACAAACCAGAGGTAAAAAGTGAAATGCTGACCCTGTTAACAAGTAAATGCAGAGTGTCAGAACTTGAAGTCATTCTGATTTCTCCAAGCTATAAATGTGAAAAACCCCATAGTTTCTACATCGGAGTGAAAATGCAGCAAATTCTTTGTTCAGTAAAAACAGCTTTATTCTCTCTGCTGTAGCTGATGAAGACACACTCAGCTGCAGACTGGTACAGGTATAACCCTTGGCAGATTTTGTGTTCTTTGGGTTGTTTAAAAAGGTTCAGCCTTCAAGACAAAGTGTCACCTCTGTGAGTGAAGGTCTCGGCAGCTGTATTCCAGGTGGTCATTTAACTTGTATTAATATAACTTCCCCCTGTCTGTTCATCCCTTTGTGATGGTTTGGAGATGCTATAGATATGGAAAGCAAGGGCACAAGGGTAGCTCTTCTGCACTGGAGTCAGCACACAGAATATATTTTGACCCCCTGGGATTTAGTGGAGTGGTTCATAAGTGCAGTAGAACTTATTCAAGGCTTAAAGCTTTTTCTTCCAGGTATTTGTCTCTTTGATTATGCTTTTTCTTGTTTTTATCAGAAGTACTTATTTCTAGAAAGAGATAGGGTTAATAATCCCAGAATTTTTAAAGGAGACTTTGTGTAATTGTTATGGCGCATTTTATATGCACTGCAACATCATGCTCCTGTAGAGAAGAAAATCTATATTTCTCCATCATACTTTAAAGACTAATTCCCTGGAGTAATCTCCATTCTCTACTAGTTTATTCTAAATAAAATTGATTTTTTCTGGGAGATTAAAACCTGCCTTGAAGATTGTGAATGGTTTTGTTGTGTAGACCTTTATTAATAAACTCCCTGCAGCTTAATTCTGTTTATATAACTTGAAAACAATAAAAAGAGTTGACAGTTTTGTCAGTTGTGTTTGCTTAAAAAAAAAAAAAGGAAACGCAGACACCTCCTCCCTCTGATGTAGCTAGCAACATCACTGTACACAAACTTCAACGAAGTGTTTAGGAAGATCTGACTCATTACTTAGGGTAGAGTGGGCTGTTGGGTTTATCTGTGAAATGTTAAATCATGCAGAGACCGAGCCATAGGGCTCAGTGTGTGCTTTGTTAACCAGCAGATGATTGTTTATCATGATCAACAATAGCTGATGTATGGGTCTGTTCACAGAGATATATCCTACCGTGCTCTTTTTCATTGAACATGGTGGGTTTCACTGGGGTGTAACAGGCGCAGACATCAGACAAGTGCAGGGATTCACTGTAAGTGGCTTGCAGGCAGTAGCTTCCTGTATAGAGATACTGAAACTGGTGCATTTAATTTTGGCTGAAAAAAAGTAAAAAAAAACCAACAAAACCACCTACAACAAAAACACACGCCAGAAAAAGAAAGTGTATACCTCTTTTATAAGCTGCATTTTTCATTGATAGGACTTGCCTTGTGGAGGTGTCTGCCAGCAGGTAGCTTCTGCCTTTGAAAGCTAAAGTCAACACTGCACTATCGGTTAACAAATGCAGTATTTAAATATTAGATAGTAGTGCAAATTTACAATTCCTTGTCCATTGTCATCGAAGCAAGACAGAGGAGCTGAGATCTAGGTGTTAATGCTGAAACATTTCATTCTGTCTTCACGGAACTGAGAAATCACTTTACAGGTGATCAGAGAAATTTCTCAAGATCGTATTAGTTGCCTTTTTAATCTACCTTAGTTTAGCAACTGAATGGACTGTGTCTGTCTCCTATAGCATAGCATCGTAGTTGTTATAAAAGCAGGGCCAAAGCAAAATTTTTGTCAACATAATTTGACAAATATCACTTGACCTTGCTTAAATTTCCTTCAGCTTAATTTTGATGTGGTGCAGGCTAGCACAGCTGGTTCTACCCCTCTGAGTTCTGTCACCAAAACTATTGTATCATAGAATTCCAACATGATGCTTTTTACTGGCTTGTGTTCACTTAAGATATCATCCAGTTTTACTCGAGGCATAATCTGTACTTTTGCTTTTTGGTAAATGAGTTCAAAATTTGGAATCTGATCTGTACTTAAAGCTCTTTCAGCAAAATGTTTACCTTAAAATGGATAAGAATCATGAAAAGATGCTTTTCTATGTGAAACACAATCAAAACATCTTTCTTTTCCATCTGCTTAGTTCTTCAGCAGGCCAAAGTTTGTGTATGTGCTCTGCATTAAGCACGTGTGTATTGCTACAGATTTGAGTCCCCATTGGTCTTAAGTTTTATCAAGTCATGCCCTGAAATGCATGATGGTCCTTAAATTGTTGTAAACCAGAAGTAACTTCAGAGAAATCAAAGCACCACATACCTTAAACAGCCCAGATAATGACACCAACACCTTGTGACAAAAGATGTGACACAAATACCTTGGAGGGTTCCATCCGAAATTTAAATCTGAACCGGAAAGTTTGTATCTAAACTCTGCTGTGGTCCTGCCCTTTGCCCTTAAGCATTTTTGAATAGAGAGATTTTGCTTTTTTGAATAAAACTTTTGAAATGCAGCTTACAAGGTGTCATTAATTTATTTGTTAAAGGGTTGTGTAAATTCCACTGTGGCATGTTTTTATATATTTTCTTTATGAAAATTTAGGAAAGCAATTCCTAAGTCATGCAGGCAATATAGTAGTTAAAACACACAGGCACATGTTACAAATGGGTGTGTTGGGAACGGGTAACTTAATTAAGTCTTCGTCACAGAAACAGAAAAAATTGAAACCTATTGTTGGCCAGCAGACTGGTGGGGCAACTTGTGGATGTGAACCAGGTAAAGGAATCCAAAGCAAAGTTACAGGCTGAAAATATGAAACTAGAGAAAGAAAATGAGCTACTCAGCAGTGCTGCAGAACAGCCCTGAGGTCCCTGTGTTGGGAACAAACGGAAGAAGTGAGCTATCCTATCTTCCCTAAGTCAGAAATTAAAAAGTTTTGAACTTTAGTTATCGCTTGTGTTTTCAGCTTGATAGGGGAATTATCTTCAAAGTAGTTATCTAAAGTTTTCTATCTGGAGGAAAAAAAAACCCAAACTTAAAAGGAATACTAAATACAACTGAGAGTGGTAGAAATATAACAACTGCTGAGAAAAAAATTCTCCTTTTATCTATAAATAGATTATTGATTTTGATACAACCACATACAGTGTGGGTGGAAGAGGAGCTCCAGAAGAACTGATCATCTCAGAGAGGAAAAAAAAGGAAATTAATTTTACCCCCAGGAATGATACTTAATTTTGTCCGGTCTTTTAAAGCATATTTATATAAGGATTTCTGTTGAGTTAATAACAATTCAAGAAACATGTTGTTATAAATTCTTTGCAATATAAGTTCTTGAGATTTCATTTGTCACCCTCTGAAAATGTATTGAACTAATAATGAATAGGGACTCCAGGGTCATAAATAGAAACAAGTCAGAAAAACTTAGCTTCCAATCTGTATTTTGGAGAACTTGTTCAGTTCCTTGGAGTGGTTTGATCTAGCGAGTATGTGAAATGTCATGGATATCCTTCCAGTGACACTGCAGCTCGCTGTAGGCAGCGTGATTAATTTGTGTGAGAAAGAGGGGAAAGTTGATGCTGCAACCTTATGCTTTAGGAAAAAACAAAAACAGATGATCAGTTAGAGACTCGTCATGATAGCTGTAGTCTCATGTAGTCTGGTTGTTGTACTTTAAGATGTACATGTTATATTAGAACAAAAGGTAGAATAAAAACATACTTGGTATTCTGGTTTCTAGTCACCACCTACACTTAGTATCTTTTGACAAAATACCGAATTGTTTTTTGAGTGATACTCCTGCTGCATAGTATTTCTGAAGCTGTTAAATAAAACTGAATCCACCTGCTGGTCTTCTACGAAAGGTCATCTTTTTTATAATTAGAAATACTAGGAATGAAAGGAATAGTGGTTAGACATTTTCAGTAGAGACAGAGATATCATGGAAGAACAAGGTCACATTTAAAAAAACCCCAAACCAAACAAAACTAAAAAAACCCTTATGTCCAGTATTTTCTATGAGAACAAACCAATTCTGTTGTGTATTAGATTAAGTGTAACATCAATGAATTTAGAGAGAAACTAAAGTAAAATGGGTTGCGGTAGGAAAAAATCCAACCCAGATATTTTAAAGCAAGAATAATATTTAGATGCAAAAAATAGCAACATCCTTATGATACTATATGATACTATGTGATACTATGCAACTTATTTATGACGTATTTTTCTGAAATATAATGTATGTTGTTTGAACCTGGCCTTTTTCTTAGAAAAATGAATTCTAGCAATAAGGACCAGAAGTGGAAACCAGTGGTAACTTTAGTCAGCTGGGAACCTCCTCATTAATTTAAATAATGCTGTTCTCAAAACTCATCCAACAGCAACATCTCAGTTCAGCAATTTCCTTTTCAGTCCAGTTCATTGTCATCTGCCCTTTACCCAGGTCTCTAATGGCCTCATAGTGTCCATATATTTGTGCTACTAATTTCCCATGTAGCATTGTTTGAAGATGGGTGCTGAAGTCCGTACAGTGTTCATAGAATCTAAAAGTAAATTGAATTGGACTGAATGTGGTAAAAGAGGTTAATTATCACTGCTAACAAACCTCTTGTATGCATGTGAGCCTGATGATGAGGGACACTGAAGGCTTTTGGAGAGTACTGAACTTCTCCAATTTCCATCAGCATCAGGCTGCAGGGGACAATCAGCAGTCTCTGTGTGTGTGTGTATATATATATATATATAAAACATAATTAAATTTTTAGAGATGCCTTCATCCTTAAGATTATTACCATGGAACTTTTCCAGCTGCTGAGAAGAGGCTGAGAGAGTGCTTTACGCAGAAGTGTATATGAGAGAGAGATGTTTCTTAAGTTTTGGTGAAAGGGGAGTTAGGCTATTTTTTTATCTTATGAAACATGTTTTGAGAAGATACATCTATGAGACAATAATAAAAAAAAAACTTGCTATGTTCTATTCTTTGTGTAAGCTGGGTAAAAAATAATTCAAATTATTGGTGAATGAATTTCATCTCCACAGACCTTTGTAAAGCAATAGAATAATAATCATTGGTCTTACTCCATCGTTATTCCATTGTTTTTAGTCTTTTAGTGTTGTTCATACATTGAGGTTTCATGCTTACAGATGCACAATCATGTTCAAATAAACGCTTCAGGCACATGGTTGATGGACTGCTGCCATCTCTTGGCTATGCAAATTATATGCTGCAAGAGTCAGAGGGAAATACCCTCCCTAAATAGCTTTATTCTATTTCTTATGTGAAGGGTGATGCTCAGCTCTAATATTTAACATATTTACAGACATTTTCCATTTAATGTGCCCAGCAAGGTTATTAGCAATATCTGAGAGACACTGAGCATGTCCTTCCTATTAGAGATGGAGAGTTTGGGGGCTTTTGGGAAGGTGGTTTAAAGTGGCAAAAGCATTAAAATGCTGTTTGGCCATCTAGGCATGTAGCCCTGTTCTGCAGTTGAGTTGTTCAGTGTTGAGGACACACTGTGCACATGTAGCCTTGTAGCCCAGGCTTTGTGTTAAGCTCAGGACTTATCAGGCTGTGCCTGGACTGGAGTTTTGTTTTAGTTTGCTAGGTTGTAATGGCATTATCTAACAAGCAGCTAGCTTTTGCTTGGGTTGTATGATTGTGTGCTAACACTTACTGTTACATGTATTTCTGGAACTAATAGGTAGTAATGACAAGATGTCCTTAGTGTACAATGAATTACCTATAATCCTACAATAAAACAAAATGTAGAAAAGTACAGGCAGGTGACGGTAGCAGACGCTCTGGAAGCATGGGCACAAGATGATACCAGAGGCCCCAGGGCTATGGTCAGCGACTGGTCATCACATGAAAGCAACTTAACACCCACTTGAAATGTTGAAGAACCTTTTCTATAATGCTGAAAATAATGAGGATTTAATCAGAATCTCAGGCACATTTGTCCCTGTGGAGCTGCTGGTACTTCAAATACTAGAGACTCAACCCACTCATGGTATTTCAACGTGCAGCTGCTCACCTACTGGCACCTACTGCCTACTCCAAATCTGACACAACATTATAAAGCTATGACACTCTTCATAATACATTTGTTATGCAAGTTTCCTTGTGAAAGCAGTAGGATAGATAAACATAACACTACGTGCTGA
This sequence comes from Falco punctatus, assembly GCF_963210335.1. NCBI lineage: Eukaryota > Metazoa > Chordata > Aves > Falconiformes > Falconidae > Falco > Falco punctatus. The sequence goes on from NC_137588.1 coordinate 36,312,556, forward strand.
TTAAATGATACACACTGAGCTTTAACAGCCTGAATCCAAAGGAGGAAAGCTATGTGTCCCCTTTATATGCCAGTTCCTTATACATTGTATTATGAATTCTCCTCCTGGTTATTATCTGCTAGAATGCAATTTTAAATTGGTTGTCTGTCCATGCATAAACACGCAGAAAATTCCACTTATTGGAAGCACTATTTATTCAATTTGCGATAGGCATCTTTAAATACTCAGGTTAGGTATTTCCTGGTCTGTACATCCTCATATCATGCCATAGATATGTTGGGTAGATTTTTGTTAGTCCTTTGATAATTTATAGATATTCTGCTTGGTAATCTATTTTCTGCCTGCTCATCAGTCACTCCACGCTTTCAGCTGTATTCAGATATAATAATTAGATCTCACATCTTTCAGGCCTCCATAGGTTTTCAGTGGTAGCCTAAAAAGTGTTCCTGTTGCAGCTCTACCTACCATTACCTTTTTGGTGTCATATCCAAAGCTTTTCATGTTGATCTCTTTTGGAACAGTTTTAGTTTTGAAAAGGTGTGAAGTGCCATTTTGATTAAAGTGGCTATGTGCACATAGGCTGTGTTTACATGAATACTTGTTATTCAATGTTATAAACCTGACTGTCATTCTGTTTTAAAAATGAATGGTTGAGAATATACCTCCAACATCTGTTCAGGGAATATGGTGTCTCTAATCAGCAGAGTAAGGAAATGGCATGTCTGCTGTATCCTAGGGACAAGATACATGCATGGACCTGAGTGGGAAAGAAAGAAAAATACCTTCTTAATTAAGCTTTATTTTTACTTTTCCTAGTTCATCTTCCTTTACTCAGTTCTTTATAGAAGGTGACCGCAACGGTGGGAGATGAAATAATTAAATGAGACTTTTTTTAAATCTTTGTGCTCTATCTCAAAAGCTGCTGCAGTCTACAAAACACCCTGTTGGTTTGCATACTCTACTGCTCTTTCAATAGTCTCAAATGTCCCATGTTACTTCTTCAGTAGAAGCATGAGATAAATAGTCTCACTAATTGGTCGATTCAGTTTCTGGTAACATGGTCCTTACCAAATCCCTTGTTAAGTGGGTGAGAAAGAATTAAAGACTGCAAGACTCTTCCCATTTTCTTGTTTTCTGTGGGTAAGGATCAAATACTCATGGAGGAAATCAAACGTTTTCAGGAAATGTAAAATTCAAAATGACTAAGTGGTTTTGAAACTACTGCCTAAGGACATGTTTTGTAAAACTTGGAAAAAATGGTCTGTCTGTTCTTAACAGCTGTAATCTGTATGTGAGAGGTGTAGTAGATCTACACTGAAAATCCTCTTCCCTCCATGCCCACTTCAGCAACAGTCCAGCAATTTAAAGAATGTGAAGGGGTAGAAGTGACTTCCAAATTCACAGCTGTTATTAGAAAGGTCAGGATACCATTTCTCCTTTGTTAGTCGTCTTTAGTCGTATTTAGCTGGCCAGTGTGTATACGTCCTGGTTTCACCTGGGATATTTTCTTACTCACTGGTGCAGTGCTGTGCTTTGGATTTGCTGTGAGGACAATGTTGATAACGCACTGATGTTTTAGTTGTTGATAGGTGATGTTCATACTAAGTCAAGGACATTTCAGTTTCTCAGGCCCTGCCAGTGAGGAGGGGCACAAGAAGTTGGGAGGGGACACAGCCAGGACAGCTGCCCCGACCCAGCCAGAGGGATGTTCCATCCCACAGACCGTCATGGCCAGGATATGAACTGGGGGGGTTGGCCGGGAGCTGGCGATTGCTGCTTGAGGACTGGTTGGGCGTCGGTCAGCAGGTGGTGAGAAATTGTGTTGTGCATTACTTGTATTCTTTTCTGCCTTCCCATTATGATGATCCATTTTATTTTATTTCCATTACTAAATTGTTCTTACCTCAACCCTTGAGTTTTACATTCCTTTCTGATTTTCCTCCCCATCCCTCTGGAGGGGTGGGCAGCGAGCGAGCAGCTGCGTGGTACTTAGCTTCTGGCTGGGGTTAACCCACATCAGTATGCCACATTTCAAACCGCGGTGTTAGAAAACCGATGCGTTACCTCCATTCCTGACCATAACAGCCAGCCTGAAAGTGCTGTTTAACTTTGGAACTCCTACATTCCGGTTTTCATCCCAAAAAGAGACTCTCCTCCCGTGTTGCCAGCAGCTATGGACAAGGTCACTCTTCACTATACATCAGAATGTATGGATGTTTCTTTTAGAGCACTGTTCAGGTCAGAGGAGCATTGTGGAGATAGGAGAGAGATGTCTGCATTATTATTTTTTTCTGTTTTTACATTTTTACATTTGTACATCTGTTGCTACATTTATCTGCTGTTATTATCTTGAGATGAAAACTACAACACTGGAACAGAAATGAGATTCGCTTCTGCAAGTAAAGCTAGGTAAGTTAGCATGGCTGAACTAGAAAGGTTGCTGGAAATCAGAGAGCAAAATTTTGTTTCATGGCCTTATTTATTATCTGTTGAAGTTGGTGCGTTGTATGTCAGTTTTGATGGATATCTTCAAATGCCTGTAGGATAACAATACAACTGCCTGCCACGCTGGGACCTCTCAGGGAATTGTGTTTACCCAGTTACACCCTGCCAAGTGAGCTGTAGTTTTCATGCCTAGTCTGCTGTCTTAATGGCAATTAATGCTTTTGTGAATAACTTAGTTTTATTTCTTCTCATGCTTTCCACCTCCACATGAGGACACAGGAAGTTCCTGTATCCCTGTGTGTTGACCCACACAGGGACACATCATGCAGTCTGAAAAATGCCTTCTTTTCAAAATATATTGACTAGTTTAATCAGGGGTGGCAATAAGTTATTCTTGTTTTCACTTCTCAAAATAAAATGCTTAGCTTTTGATTCTTCTTTTTGCTGGTCATGAATCATCTTTGTCAGTCACAGGCATTTAGAGAACACCACGCATGAGTAGTTAACTGCTATTACGATTAGGAGAACAAAAAATAACTCCTTGGATGTGACAGCAACAACGCACGCATTCAGAGTGGTTTTGGTGAATAGGGATATGCTTCCCTCTCTGAGACCTGAAGTTTTGGAGGGTTACAATGAGAGAGTGAATGAGCCAGCTCACCTTCCAGAAGGTAGTCATCAGCTGCAAAGGTTGCAGTTTACTGGGAAATGGCTCTTTCATTTTTTGTATTTCTGCTAGTAAAGGACCCTGTCAGTATGCATTCACACACAGAACTTTAAGTGCAACTGTCTTTGATCGATTACACTGCAAGGAGGCTGCTTGTAATTCTTTGTTTGTTCCAGTTTATATACTAGACTGTTTCTTGGACACCTTATTATTCTGATTCTTGGGTGAATATTTAAGAGATAATCACATAGTTTTAGAAATTATTTTATTTCCAGCTTTTATGTTAAATCTAATCAATATTTATACTTTATTCAAATAAGTGTTGCTAATTTTTCTTCTCCGTATTTGACCTTGTATAAGATAGCAATCCTTTCTCTGCTGTAAAACTGGTATGTTTTCAATCACCTCTTTCTTTACTGATCCAGACGCTGGCAGCAAGTTTTACAAGGTTTTGTTTTATTTCCCACTCCTGTTAGATGCTCATATACAAATGTATTTCAAACAATTGGCTATGCACTATCTATATTATTCTGATCCATATGTCAGTGAATTATATCAACAATATTTACCGCACTAAAAAGCTTTAACAGCATCCAGCAGAACATCAGCTTGCCTGGTAATAAATCCCAAACAGAAATAGATTACATTTTTCATAGCTTAAGAAAAAAAGGTTAACATTGACTGGAAAGATTCATACACAGCCTTTTTTTTAGCATATTCAATAAAAGAAAAAATTGTGTGTACGGGTCAGTGTTAAGAAAATGTGTAATAATATGACTAATACTAGTTAGCAAGATTTTTCTGGCATGTAGAAACATTTACAACTCAACATATTTAGGTTACATATTTTCGTGTTGCAGAGATGTTGTTGGGTTACAAGTTCTGAGTATTTTTATGACACTATCAATCATCTTATCAAGCTGTTCTAGAGAAAAAAACTAGCATTATTTAGCAAAATCATCTAGCAAAATTAAAGTACAGTAGAGAAAGTTACATTTCTGCCATATAGGTGCTACATTTTTAGATTCAGGAAGTAAACTGGAGTTTACACTTTTTACCCTACAGTTAAGAAAAGAACGGTATTATTTGCATAGTAGTATGCTGTATTTATACTATCACTGTTCTTTGCCAATTTGTTGTTGTGAACCATCAGGACATAGAGGAGAAAGAGTACTTTAAATTGCAATCTTACTCTGAAATTGGCAGTGCAACTGTTTAAATGGTTCATTTTTTGTATGCAGGTGAGTAAAGATTTCGTATTATTACACATCTGTGATCTTGATTCTTTGGTTGTGGGCCATGTAGCCTAAACCATGAGATGACAGGATGACAGCATTGTCAGTAGGCATTTGGAAATGAAGGCTGCTATCTCCTACCCTATTCAACAAAGGTTACAGGAAACAACAATAATCAGGAACCAAATTGCGAAGTCCTCAGTCTAATTTCCTATGGAATATAAGTATAGTTTCCACAAGACAGAAGAAAATAAAAACCTAAGCTAAATAGTAAAACAGAACACAAAGTCAATAAGGTTTATTAATAACACAATTTAAAAAAAAAACTTTCTAGAAATTTAAACACATAGTTGTCTGTATTTCTGGTCCAGTGAAAACATCTTCTATAGCAAAACTTATTTCCAGGCATAGTACAGAATCTTGCCCAGAAGAAAATGTCAGAGAATACGTTTAGAGTGAGTCTTAAAGCAGGCAAGCTATTTATGACAGACTGACTGGATTTGTGGAACAATCTTTTTGATGATCTGAGAGACCTGCCTTGGCACGATACTCTAAGGTTTTTCTTATGTAACTTACAGCATGGGGAGAACAAAATACACACTAAGAAGTTCTACAGCAAGGGCTGCAACATCCTACTTTTTTAAAAAGCTCTAGCAACTCTTTGTGCATGAATAATAGTTCAGGCAGAATGAGTGCACAAGTCCTAATGCAACTTAGCACCCACTTGAAATGTTAAAGCTCCTTTTCTATAATGCCAAAATTAATGAGAATTTAATCAGAATCTCCTGATAATATGGGGCACAACTGTAAACCTACAAATGAGGTATTCACTAACACATTCTTGAGAAGAAAATCTACTGGATACTTTGCAGGTATTCATTTTTTTTCTTTAGTTGTGAGCAGTTCACCAGGTAAATCCTGAATGCAGAAGTGTTTTGGAGAGCAATGAAAATATGTCTTCACAGTGAAGTGCCTCGCACGCTTATTTGAGGAGCTTGCAGAATAGAGTTACCAAGAAATTATAAGTGTTTTACATTTGAGTGTAATTTAACTAAAAAAACAATTCCCCTTGCTTAGGTCACTCAGAGACACCACCAGAATGACTAGGAGACCTTTCAAGTGAAGAGCGAATAGCAACCAGTCAGGAGGGATTTCTGTATTTGCAGACACTAGTGATATTCATTTGACTATTTCAAATGATTAAGAAGTTCAATAATGGTTTATTATAAAAACTAAAAAGGTGAAACATTATTAAGAAAAATCGTTCATTTGGCTGCAGGTAGTTTGTTGCCTATGGGTCTTTAAGGGTCTAGATCGAGGATGCTGTCTCACTAGAGGATGTGTGTTCTCTGTGTGGTAGAACTTAAGGATTTCAATTCAAATGCAAAGCTAACAATGTAATTCACCTTTCTTGATGTGAATAGACTGTGCAGGGGTCTTAGCCTATAATTACTACACAAAGTTGGAACTTTCTATAAAGATATAATGCCTATTGGCAAACTGATTCATAGCACTGTAAGGAAGTAGACGGCACACCTAATTAGGCCACTTTGTAATGATAACTTTCTGTACTTGCTATTGCTTTATGGTTCACTGTTTGGGAGACAAAAAAGGCTGGTACCACCACGTGACCCAGACCCTCCTAACCTATGCTCTGCTCTGCTATGTGACCCATTCATTGCTGGTCCATGAAGAATATCAGTGTCATCCACTGGGAGCACCAAATTAATGCTGGACTCTGTTAAAGCTGACATCCAAAAAAGGTACTACACAAAGTCATCCAGCTGATGACAGCTTGCCACGACATCAATCCATAACTTCCATCTTGCTCCGAGCATGATAACAGTGTCTGTCCTTGCTGATCACCTAGAAACGCTGCGCCATTTGTACTCCCTCTTCAAGATGTGGGTGCAAAGGCTGACAAAATGAGTGTATACAGTGTAAAAGGGAAAACATGGTATTGCAGTCTTGGTTTGGAGAGAGTGGGAGGAGGAGGACAGTAAAGTGGTCTCAGGATCCTGAGCTGGGATGGACTCATTGTCCATGCTCATGCCTGTGTTTCCAGGATGGAAAGAAATATATGTTTCGTTACATATGTCACGCCATATACCCCATGCACAATAAGCCTCATGTTTCTGAGAAGCAACAAATATAATGCATATGTGCAGTAAATCCGCTGGTTTGTAACTTATTTATAAACTTAATTCTTCATAAATGTCATGCATTTCAATGGAAAGTTAAATAAGAGAGCAAATCAAAGTAAAAAAAAAATAATATCCAAACAGCCACCATTCTTATGCTTTTTTAAATGGAATTTTTTCCTACACATTTTTAATCTGCTGTAATATATTATGATGTATTCTTTTCCTAATGGAACAATGATGGATAATCTCATACTACTGCTGATTTACCTCACTGCAATCTGTACCAGTGTTTGTGTGACAATGTAAGGTGAAAGTCATTCCGATCTCTTTCAGCTGTCGGAATTAAGAAAATTCATGCATATCCCTACCGTTCAGACCTTGAGAACTATTAATTGCCTTAAGTATAAGCTTAGGAACTGAGCAGAACACTTAATCTTCTAACAGGTCTAAATCTTATTTACCATTCAGCTACAAGCTCTTTATTAAAAAAAAAAGAAAAAATCTCCAACAGGAGACGGTTTTAATCTTCCAGTTCTAAACCCCTAACCAGATTCCTGTCTAGATTAAATATGATCTAATAACCTAATTGTTAAACAGCTGATGATTTGTGTCAAACTCTTTATGGTAGTTGCTTATGGTAGCGCTTGGAACATTTGCGTCCAGGTTCGTGGTACTGTGTATGAGTGACCTGTACACAAGTCTCCTCTACGTGATTAGCCATATTTGTATTCACATCGTTTTTGTGAGATGCTTTTTAACCATAGCAGCACTGTGCAGGGCACACCTAATCTGCTTTGCATAGGCATAGTATAATTGAGTAAAATGCTATCTCTTACCATTAGTTTCCTTTGCAAAGAAGGATCACCTTCTTTGGATAGCACTTTGGATCCACTTTGGATAGCAAGCGTACTCTGCCTTTTTAATGCTGATGTTAGGAAGACCTGGCATGGCAATGGATTGTTTTCTGTACCAAAATGTGTTATGAGACAGCCAAGGTGGAACTGTCAGTGATGTTTTGGGTTCACAGGTGTTGAAATAATCTCCAGGGTATTCTTATGAAATATCTCTGCACTGAGATCTGTAGAGTACATGTGGCATTAGGTCACCTCCTGCGAAACACCAGCCTTTTGCAGAGGTTGCAAGATAATAATGTAAGACTTCGGGGTTCCTCTAGCCACTGTCCTCTTAAAGATGCTCAGGTCATCTTCCATGTAACCGTGTTGGAGAACAACCCTAGAATCCTCAGTTTGAAGGAAAATAAGAGCTTTACCAGACTCAGAAAGCAAGATACGTTGGCCTCGTGCCTATTCACAGGCTGCCGACTTTCCCTACTGGCTTTTGCTACATCTGCACTGTCAGCCAGGGTACCGCCAGCAGCCCGAGCCATGACTGCGCTGCTTTTCCCATCGCCCCCAGTGTTTGCACATGCACAGGCACCAGTTCACGCAGCAACTCGGATCATGGCTACGAGACAGCGATCCTCCGTTCCAGGTGACTCGGCTCCCATCCCTGCGAGCCGGGCGGGTTGGTGCATGGATGGGGACAAGCCGCCGTCCCACTGGCTCCAGCCGCTGTCCCAGGCATGGCCTTTCTGCACTGCAGCTGGCTTTGCTCGTTGAATACCCAGTGACAAACTGCTGATGGTCCCCACCGGTTTTGAGGGGCATTTGAAACCCGACGGGAGCAGATGAGACTGCTCCAGTAACTCCTGCTGGCAGCATTTGGATTTCTTCTCCAAACACTGGTGGCTGCAGGGGACTTGAGGCTGATGGTAGCCATCTTCTCTGACAGCAAAAGTATATTTTCCGTTCTACCTGGCTGAAATAACTCAAGCAAATTTTTCATAGTGTGTAGAAACCGAATGCAGTTATTACCTTGCTCCTAGTGCTGGCCAAGCGGCCCAGAAACGTTGCCCCAAGAAGCCACACAGGTGCCAGGCGCTGGCCACAGGTGCCGGCCCCACAGACGCACCCTCACAGGGCCGCGAGCACCAGCCGCCACGGCCATGGCACACACGCCATAGGCTTGTATTTCAAAACCGGTGGCAACTGATTGTAAGAGATGACAAAGAATACATTGGCTCTTGATTTCTCGCCCTCTAGAGAGGGAGGAGTGTTAAAAGACTGAGTACCGGGAGGGAGCTGCGACACGAAGCATGGGGAGCCCGCTCGCAGGCAGCTCTCCTGGCGGCTCTCGGGCTCCCCTGGCTGCCCCTGCTCCCAGGCAGCTCCGGCAGTTCCGAAGCGGGTTTGTGTGGCGGAGGAGCGCGGAGAAACGGGGCCGGGCGGCGCGGGCTGGCGGGCGCGACGCCCCGGCCCGCCGCCAGGGGGCAGGCTGCACCCCGCACTGAGCCGCGGGACCGGTTCGGCTGGGCTCGGCCCGGTTCGGTTGGGCTCGGCGCTGCTCGGCTGGGCTGGGCCCGGTTCGGCCGGGCTCGGGCTGCTCGGCTGGGCTGGGCCCGGTTCGGCCGGGCTCGGGCTGCTCGGCCGGGCTTGGCCCGGTTCGGCCGGGCTCGGGCTGCTCGGCCGGGCTCGGGCTGCTCGGCCGGGCTTGGCCCGGTTCGGCCGGGCTCGGGCTGCTCGGCCGGGGGCTGCTCGGCCGGGCTCGGCGCGGTTCGGCCGGGCTCGGCCCGGTTCGTCGGGTCTCGGCGCGGTTCGTCGTTTCTCCCGCTGTCGGCCGTTGCCCGAGCCGGCCCTGAGGGAAAGCGGTGGCACTGCCGCGGTGGGACGGTGCGACCCCCCGCCTGCGCTTTAAAGCAATTGCTGTAGGTTGTTCCCCGGTCACAGCCTGTACTGTCCCCGCGTTTCCAGGCTGGGCCAGTGCGTGAGCAGCAGCTGTGAGCTGGTGCCCCTGATGTAGTGACTCTGAGGTGGCAGCAAGCTGGGGAGGGAAGACAAGGAACAAGGTGGTGCTGATGACAAGATGGGTCGTCTTTGGTGTGGGTAACGGGGGGCTCTGCCTGAGGCTGCCCGGGGCTGACTGAGGTGGGTCTTCTCTGGCCGGAGAGACCAACCGGTCACTGTACCGAAAACCCTCAGACTCCTTTTTGTTCTAGAAGAGAGGCCAATCTCCAGCCACCCCAGCGACACAAGGCCATGAAAAATGCTTCCATGAAAACAATTGCTTCAAACCTTTAAATCTGCCTGTGGCTTTGCAGGCAACACTGCAATCAGCGCACATTGTGGCGCAGGAACAAGTGTCATTAACAGCCAGCAAGCTGCTCGAGGGTCTTGCTTTAGGAAAATGCAAATCTTTGATCCTACCGTTTTTCTGGGAACAATAGAGAATTGTGGGTCCGGCTCTCTTGCTGCTGCCTGCAGTTACAGCACCCCTGCGAATGAACTGCTGCGTCCCTCTGGTGTGCACAGGTGAAGAGATGCACGCCGTTACTCAAGGGCTGCAATAGAAAATTAGCTGTAACGCTAAAGCTGAAAGGAAAAGGGCATAAGAAGAACTAGCTGTACCCTAGTGTTTGGCATTACACATTTGGGTGTAATGCCAGATACATTAACCCTAGATTATGTAGAAATGTCAAAGCAAAAACGTCTTGAAAGCCTTCAAGAGGACTACTATTTATTTGCTGACACTCTGGCCTTTGAACTGTTATCCTGTGTCTGTGTGACTATAATTTATATAGGCAAGAGAGAATTTCACTAAATAAGCAGAGGAAGGTAGATAAAATCCTTTCAGAGGAGCAAAAATCTGTTCTAAAAAGAAAATTACCACCTTGTAGTAGGGAGAGCACTTACTTAGATTTTGGTGTTTGAAGCATTCCTTGCTCTGACGAGCATCAGGGAAAAAAGGTTTGTTTTCAGAACAATGTTCTCCCAGGCTTTGCAGCCAGCCAGCAATGCCAGCAACACCTGTGGTTTGCAGGAGTCCTCTGGCTTGGAGGATGCTGGTGCAGGTCAGAGACAGTGCGAGAGCCACTTCTGCAGCTCATGCTGTAGCACAGAATGGGGAGAGGTGGTAAATCATTCTGTACTGCATGAAAACAGCAGCTGATCATCCATCTGTGAATTGCTGTAGGAGAAAACTCATCATGTGACAAATTTAATGAAAACAGTAAAGGGAAGTTGGTTTCATTACGATTCAGGGAGGTGTCAAAGGATGACCTTCTATGAAGATGCTTTATGATACCCCTTAGGTCTGTTTTGTCTGATCTTCACTGTATTGAGTAACACTTTGTAGGGGATACAGCTTTAAAAGTAGCTATCAAATGTGCATGCTTTCATGGTTTCTGTAATTGTTTCTGGAAGACTGAAATAAAATCCTATAAAGTATTCGAAGATACAATATTCAACAGGGATAGAGCAGCCTATCCCTTAATATCTTTTGTGGAAACTTAGATCCAGATTAGAGTTAGGAGCAGAGCAGTAAGATTTGAGGATGAATGTAAAGGCTGTGGCTTAACATGAATGAAGTGCAATTCTAATGTGGTGGTCTCACAAGATTTTGGTCCTAAATGTAATAAGTCTTGGGAGGCTAGGGGGTCCAGGAAAAGAACATTCTATTTATACTGAAAAATATCCTTTCGTATTTGGGAATCAACCTAGAACTTAAATCCTAAGAATGAATTTGGATGGAAAATCCCTTAACATTTGCTTTTAAGGTTTCCTAAGTGTCTGTATCATTTGTTAGTAGCCATTAAGATTATAACACCTCATACATTTTCCATGACATCTAAACAGCTAAATTTAGCAATCATTTAACTTATCTTCTGTTCCAAGCACAGGTAAAAGATTTTTTTTTCCTGTTGCCTGTCATTAGCATTTATACATAGCTATGTTAACTAGGAGTGTGTAAGTAAAGTTTGCAGTTGGTACTTACGTTGCAAGTTCTTTTGTGACCTGGAAGTGTTGTACGGAGTTTAAATATTAAGACTTAGCCACAAGATGTTGAGTAAACAAGAAGATGAATTAAAAAAATGTCAGTATCAAAATATTTCAGTATCACTACCAGTATAGGGTGACAGGGTGCTGATAAGATGAACAGCAATTTCCCATGTTCATGACCGTAGGGACTTGGCAAAAAGACTACAGTTCTGATGTTCTACAAGCCGACCCAAATGCCAGATGGAAAGGCAGGGAGGAGGTCTGTAAACTCCTAGATGACAAAGCTGTCTTGTCACAACCGTCCTCACAATGTTTTCTAAAAATGAAAGACTAGATGTGGCTAAATAGCATCAAAAGCTATATAATCTCAAGCTGGGATTCTCCTAAGTGCTCTCCGTTAGCATTTCAGCCACAGCAGCTACTAGCTGCACCCACAGAAGTTGATGCGCTGCTTAGAGCTGAATTCATGGAAGGAAGATCTAGGCAGTATCTGAAAACACTCACTCCAGTCACAGAACCTAGATGTAACACAAAATTGCATGATTAATCATGGATAAACACATAGCTATATAAATTGTAGCACTAGCAGGTCTTTTTATTAACAAAACAAGGAAGATGTGTCCTCTCACAGACTGTAGGGCACGAGTTTCTTCTAGTGATCTGTTCCCTCTCTGACGGTGGTTTTGGCTAATTCTGATTGGTTTTGCCTATCCAATTTCAAGACTTCTTTCCAATTCTCACAGGGATTATTCTGTTTTCTGTAAAAGGGAATAGAGGTTTACCAGATACTTTATTGCTGAGTTTAGAAGGAAGCAACAGACAGTTACAGACAGTTACAGCTTAGATGGGTGAAGGAGTCTTCCTGAGAAGCCGTTGAAAAGAATATGCTGCGGACAGGGATTTCCCATGTGTGCAAGATGGGAGAAATTCGCATATTTCTCTTTGTCCCTCAGCCTTTTTGCATGGGAAAAAGAAATTGTATGGGTTTTGATAAATTTGTTTTGTTTCAGAACTTTGTGCAAATGGGAGGAGTATTCTGAAAAGTGAGTTTTCTGAGGCGCGAACAAAGCATGCCTTGGGTAACACAGTACCTAGTCCACATGCTTTTGTAGGCATGTGACTTGAGTCACAAGGGCCCAGAAAACTTTCTCGCCTTCTCAACAATAGCAAACCTTACCTGTCACTTAGAGAATCCTTACGTAGGTCACCTACTGTAACTCCCTTACACCTCCTGTAAGTGCTTAGTAACGAGCAAGTTGCATTTCTGGGACAAGTTCTGTGATGGCGGCAGGTTAGCAATGCCCCTCTGCATGATCACCCTGGCTGACTGGTAGGTTCTGTGAAGCTTGTGAGCTAATGGGATGAAGCACTCGCAGTGCTGCCCCTACATGACACTTTTCCCTCCTATCTCTTATATTTCCATTTTATTACTGTTGGTCTCTCCAACAGACCAAGGAAGCAAATATACAGGTACGCTGCATCAGGCTCCCTGTTGGTGCACTGGAGAGAATCAATTTTCATACATACACTGGGGTTTGGGAAGCTGGGAGGTATACACAGGCTACGTTCCTTCACAATCTCTTTGGCTGAGTAGCTGGCATACATCCTGAGGCAAGAGAACTTATAGCTGAAAGAATAAATAAAATGTGGAGATCTACTGTATAGTTGGCACTTGTGGGATTCTGGCTTCTTAGTGTCTCTTTGATCCTTTGAACCTGAATATTTCCTTTGTAGAGAGAAATCAAGCAGCCTCTGGTTTTGCTTGCATGTAGTGCTAGAGTTGGCATAATGCACTCATTTGCTTAGGAAGACTCATAGACTTATTGCCAAGTTTAAATTCAGAAAACATAACCACTTGTGAATCCCTTTTCCTCTTAGTGGAACTGAAAGAACAGCCAAGGACCAACTGGAGTAAAGTTTAATCTGACAAAAATAGGGAAAATACCTATTATTTATTCATTAGCTAAAATTGTGAGTAACAGCACAGCACTAAAAGTGTGCATGACAGAAATAGCCTAGTGATTCCCACATAGAGCCACAAAACCTGGTAGAAAGAAAGACTAGTTTGATGTGACACTGATGCAGACGTGTAATTCCAAACAGTTGATGTGTATTATCTAAAATGCCATTAATCTGTTTTGAAAGTACTACAGACTTCAGTTTTCAAATATCCCTGGTTGGCTTGAATATAATGCTATGGATCTGAAGTGAAATCTTCCTTTAATGGATTTAAATCCATTGCATAGTATTTGAAGACTTGAAAAAACAATTTTCAGGATTTTGACAGACATAATGTAAGATCTTTTAGGCTTAGCAGGAAGTATTAATAATACAGCTGAATTAATGTCTTCCTTTTACTTTTCTGTAATTTATATATAAAAGAGAAATTTTGCAACCGTTTTGTGTCTTCAGCCTGTATCTATAATTTCCTAAAAAGAAACATAAGCGTAATTCTGAAGACCTTTTATCTTTCTTTTAAGATGCTTTATGTGTAATTAAATGACTGTAAATATGGGCTTTTAATGTCTAAAGAGGGTACCTAAAGATAGAGGTTGACTGGAAAAAAAATCTTTTTTAAAAACTGTGAGTTATTTTAGAATGTGAGTTGTTTCAAATATGATTATCAGTTGAACTGATTCAGTAATGGAGTGAATGTGGATATCTTGGGTTTGCACAGTATTACAACATACAGAATTCTCCTCATGCTTTGTTATGCACTGCAGACACCGTGAGACATCCTTCGTATAAGTCCTCTGTGTAGATTCATTTAGACCTGCATAGAAGCTCTTTTATAAAAAATAATTTTCAATATTAAAACAGTGCTTGTTTTTTGATCCTCACAGCCCTATGCAGACAAGACTTCATTGACAATTTTTATTAAATCCAGAGTCTTGCCATTTTTTAAAACTGTACAGCTGAAGAGATGTGTTCTTTTGTGCATTATTTGGAGATTCACTAATTACTTCAGTAAGTTGGAAAACAAGGCCTGAAAATGCTGGTAATAATATATGGCAAGCATCCATGCATATTGCACAATGATTTTATAATGGAGGGAGACACACAAATGAAGTAGAAAACAAACACGCTAAGAATTACCTCCTGGGATTTCTTGAAAGAAAAGACAATGCTAGCCAACAGAGGGTGTTTCAGCCTGCTAATGAGCAGATGTAGCTGGCAATCTTCCATAATTTGCTCTTAAAATAAATCATTATATAAGTAAACCTTAATTTCTCATCTGCCTTTGGTGAGTTGGTAGTGAAATATGCACAAAAGAAAGGAGTCCATGCTGCACCATTTATTAAGCTTCTTTAATGGTTATTTATGTGTATGTCAGAAATGTTGGTGCTGGTGAAGAGAGAATACATGAACATCTGTAAAGGCAAAGCAGTATTTTAGAAATTGTGTTATTCGTTCCTGCTCATTACCTTTAGGCATATTTATTGTTTGGAATCCTGTTCTTGATAAAAGAAAACTGCAAGTGACATTTTTTTGGGAATGTCTTGATATTATTTTCTTCATACGAATTTAAAAAAGGTTCTTGAATTTGTCACGTGTTTGCCAGAATTATCGGTATTTCCTCACAACATAAGTCAAAGATTTGATTTAATTATTTCAGTTCAAATTGTGCTGTACTTTGTTTGAGTTCTTTTTATGTCTAGGGAGCTCAGAAGATCGAGGTATTGTGAAAACATTTGTCTAAGTCTTAATCTTTTTATTTAATCCAAAATGCTTCATATGAAAGAAACCCAAGGGCTTTTGAGAACAACAAAAAAACACAATGGACCATTTGAACAGTCAGTTAAACAAGATTTGATTTTGATGTTGTGATTCTTTGCAAATTAAAATACTTATATGTAGGAATTTACTGTTTTATATTCCTGTCTAATCATTCAGCCATATTGATACATTTTTTTGCAGTATTACATATTTGAGAATTAACTTCCTCTGATTTGGTTTTCTACTTTACTTTTACATTTTACAAAGACTGCTGTTTGCTTTCTCATCCAGAAAAGTGTTTGATAGCACAGGCTGTGTGAGAAAAGATTATTTCCTCTAGTCAAAATTTATACCTCCTGGATATAGATTCTCTGAAGTAAGGACGGTAGCAACTTTACTCCGAGATGACTCCTCAGAATGCCTGGAATAACGTGAATCAGACCCTGGAGATGTGGACAATATCTAAGTGAAACTGTCCTGGGCATTATCTGCAGTTGGCTCCTGAATAATATTGTTACATTGGTTCTGTTTCGGGGGTTTTTTTGCCCCGCCCCCCTTCCCCTGTGCTTTATTAACTTATCTTTTATCATATAGTTGAAGGAATAATTTTTCACAGGGCTAGAATAAATTTTCCCTTTACACACTAAGCTCCACCCAAAGACCTTTGTGCTTCACCAACATTAAATACCAACTCCTCAACTCACCACTTGGAGAAAGATGTGAGGCAGGTGATGCAAAAGGTAATGCAGAAAGATTTTTGGAGATTTCACTAGTGAGGCAGCTAACCTAAGATGCAGCGTAGCCAGCCTGGAGCTCGTATGGGAGCTTAGCAGGAATGCCAGTTCATCACTAGTGTGAAAAATCGATACAGGACATTTCAAATTAAATGTAAAAATTGAAATGAATATTTGCTCGATTGGCTGAAAATGTGGTTGTATGTAGATTGCCCAAAGTCACCTAAGGACTCTACTACGCAGCTAGGAACAGAACCCTGCTTGGTGGTCTTTTCAGTCGTGAAGCTTACTTACAAAGCCAAGCCCAGCCTTTTGGAATAGGATCTTGATGGGGAGCCACAGTTCTTCAAGCACTTACTCAAGGAATTATGTGCAAAAATGTTTTAGTGTTAGTGTGTTTCTCAACTATCCCTATGTCTGGTGACAGACATATTTAACAAAGTTCTCAGTGACTTGTAGTCCATGAAACTATTGTAGAAGGGTGTAAAGATTTTTCCTTTAATGATTTTTTTTTCCTGAAGAAAGGCTGTAAAATTGCATTGCAGAGGGCTCTCAGTATCAATTTACAATAGCTTTAATTCATGTGTGACCACAACAAATCAAAAAATGTAGACGATGTGGATGGTCATTAGAAAAAATACTCTGTGACACCAAAAAGGAAGTCATGAGATGAATTGCCTGATGCTCATACATGTGCAAGGTGGAAGACAGTTTTAGAGAAACTGAGAAGCTCTCAGGAGAGACCAATCAGAAAGATATCAATAATGCTTAACAAACGTCAGAAGAAATGGCATGTTACCAAGAACACGCTATGTTTTACACATGCTAGCAATACCTAACTTTTATGATTGTATTCCTAAATTGCGGTCAGGCTGAGCTTCAAAAAAATGGGATAAGTTGGAAAGATTAAACACTCTGAAAAGGAATATAGCATCTTACTAATTTTGGCTTCTGATTCCTAAAGGGTGCATGGAAGAAAACCCAGGGATCTGTGGCTTAGAAAAGCTGTTTTCAAAAGCACCATAAACTTGTAACAGGTAAGAAGAGACACTCTCACATACTGAGGCACTCAGACTTGGCAGTCAGCAGAGCCCTCGTACAAGTCAACACATTAAATGTGCCATGTGCATTTAATGTACTTAGCACCATCGATAAACAGTCTTTTGGCTATCTGCACATGGACAGGCGAGAGAGGAGGAGGACAACGTGGTGAAGCTCATATTTCGTATCCTGTACAGGTCACTATGATAAAGTAAATGTGTGTTTGTAGTTTTGAGCGAGGGGGACTGGCTTTTGGTGATTCGGAATCATGGATGATACAGGGTTTTGGACTTGTATTGATACATAGTGTTAAGGTCTAAAATTCATGTGTTTTTGTAGTGATTAAAGGTGTGTACCACCATGCATTCAAGCACACAAGCTTATTTATATAGGTAAATTACTGCACTCCACCACTGCAATTGCAATTACAGGATCTTACACCTACGCACTGCCTTCCAGCAGTGAAGAAATGCCTAAATACAAATAAAACTGCTTCTGTGCAAGGGCATTACTCTCATATTGTGTTCATTTCTAAACTGATATAGATCAGTATATGAAATGCACAGGCATGTTCAGTGATAGAGAGTAAAAGAAAATTTCCCAATATTTTTGCATCTGAAATGGATGAATTTTCTGTCGCTCTATTTTATCCACAAAATATTCTGACTTAAAGGCTAGATGGTTTGCGCATAGCAGCACAAATGCCATTATCATGTTGATTGAGGTAAAGGGCAGAAGTGTTGGTCATAGGGATGCAGAAGAGAAGAAAAATCTCTTACTGCAAAACTAAAGCTTCAATCAATTTAAATGAAAAAACCTTGTACTGTCCAGGGAGGGAGGGACTCTCACAAAATCTGAGAAGGAACATTGAACTTGATACCAAAGAGCAGCATAGGGGAAAAAACGTGATGGGAGAGAGAATAAATCACAGCAAAAGAGAAAACTGCCCTGGAGAAAAATCTAAGTAGAGCAGAAGAGAAACATGAAAAGCAAATCGACTGCTTTGTTTCACACTTAGCAAAGCCTCAGTGTGGATTGCAGCATCGGTGTCTGCTTGAAGTTAAAAAAACCCACAGCCTCAAGTGACACAGGTCAGAAACCACCTGAGCACAACTTCAGCCCCCTTTTGCTGACACATGTCATTGGTTTTATCTGGACTGCTACAGCCTCTTCTTTTCTAGCCTTTCAAGACCTTTTATGGTCCATACCAAAGAGCTCCTTTTTATATTTTCCTTTCTCACACTCCTCTTATCACCCCTTTTTGCTGGCTCTGATAATTCCTTTTGCATCTACTCGTATCTACTGCACTGCTCCTGATCTCCCTGTTAAGCTTCTACTTACGTGTGAACCTTGTTTCTACATTTACTTTTTCCTTTGCTCTTTCTGGGTCTTGTGTTCCTTTAGCAACTCTTTTCCACAAACTGCATTTGTAGTCTTCTGTCCTCTTCACACTGTCTGTGTGCCAGACTTAACGCACCTTTCCTTCAGTCCATTGTTTTTTGGGTGACTTGACAAAGCACTTTACCTCTCTTTACTTCAGATTTCACAACTGTAAAATGGTGATAATATCATTGACTTCCTTTGAAAAATGTTTTGAAATTACTGGTGAAAGCTCTGCATAAAAGGTGAATATTATTGCTATTTAAATGAATAAGTACTCAGAATAAGGTGAGCTATGGATATCTCTTTCAGAGCTTTCATGTAAGATCCTGTTTCATCTTCCTCTGTCCAGCTGAGACAAAGTACGTGCATGCTATATACCAAGTGCAGACTGCAGCCTAAGCTCTAGCTCAAATTTATTATTAATACACAGTGTGTACATAATTTCAAGGCTGTACTATTGGCTTGGAGATCTAGTATTGTGTCTTGAGGAGGAATTGTAAACTGCATTTGTGGCACCCTTCCTGCCTTGGGCATAGGTATAATTGAGAGAGAGGAAGGGCTGCGGCACGCACTTCCATCACTGGTCTGATGAATACATACAAGTACATTGATAAGTGCCTGATACACTTTCTACACTTGCTAACTAAAACTTATGGTCATGGCTTTTCTTGAAATTTTCCCTCAAGAATCATTTATCTCTATGCTGAGAATAAGCATGAGCAATTTTCCCCAGAAGGTGAAGTTCAAAGCTGCTATATCTGAAAACAGGGGCTTAGAAAGAAAATGCCACATCAGTTTTGACTCTGGCATCTCATGAGCGTTTCCAGATCTCTTTTAACCTACCCTTTTGTGAAACAAAAAAATACATGTAAGAACAGAGCTGGCATACACTTATCCTTCATTTCAGATGAAGATTGTATTGAAATTATTTGAGAGAGCTTTTTGATTTCACATGTATTACGAGTTGTAAGCTTTACTTAGTGGAGACTTCATAAACATTTACCTGTTATTGCCAATTTCCCAGTAGTTTTATGTGTAGGAGAATAATATGATGTCTCATCAGATACTGAAGTGTAAGATATTCTGAAAAGTATATGAAATACACGTGTGAAAACCTGTGTTTTTCTGAACCTGTTAGTGCTAAGTGTTACACATTAGTATTGTATAGAAATAGGTGTGCCTAGACAATCTCTCAAGGTCATTTCCAGAACCAGATGAGATGGTATGATTACGGTATAATCATAAACAATCTGTCTATCAGTCATATGTCAATTGATACAATGACGTATATTTTTATGGCTGGTTTTTGCTTGTTTGGGTTAATTTTCTTGTATTATTTTAATACTGACATTCTTACAAGCAACCATTGTGTTCAAAGCTTTTAGGGATCTTTGGTAGAACTGACCGCCTACAATCCCGCTGTCTCCCACTTACTGATTTGACAAACCCGCTTATTCCCACATATTGTAACAAGCCTACTGGTAAGAGTGGTCCAGAGATTAATGTTACACTGAATGATGTACTTACTGGAACCTCTCACTATCCTGAGATGGTCTCATTTCATTAGGCATTATTTAATTTCTTCTTCGGTGCTACTTTTTTTTTTTTTTTTTTAATTCCACGATAGCCTGATGTATAAAACTTAACAGGACTGCAGGCACTAAGAGAGGAATAGTGGAGTGATTCATCTTGGCATTGATCCAGCCCGTGGACTGAACAAGAGATTTCGTAACTGTCACTGCTGAGGGGAGTTCCTTGTCTGCTCCTGACATGGTAACAGTCAACTGCACTGCAAGCCTCAGTCCCCCATGTGGGAAGCTGCCTGCTAGCTCCGACTGGGGATATTTCATTGATAGCACCGTAGAAGAGCATCTGAAGCTATGTCTACACTAGGAAACAAAGAATTTTAAACTACTTTGAGTTTTATGACTCATATTTGCTGTTTCTATTTCCAGTGTAGCCTTTATACAGAGATATTGGATCCGGACATTCTTAATTGATCCTGAGAGTGTTTAGGAAGAGGAAAGCTGGGATGGCTGCTAGCTTGCCCTGCACGTGCTTAGCCCTTTCCAGGCCTGATCCGGTGGCTCACACAAGCGTGAGCTCAGACCTCTTGTTAAGGCAGAGAGGGTGCGTAGGCTGCCTTCTGCTAAAGTGTGCCTGGGATTGACAGCGAAGTAAGCAACAGGCTGTGTTGATGATGGGCAAATGTGATGATGTGTAAGAGGGCTCAGATCTGCACTTACACGACAAGGCAGATACTGGCAAAATGACTATGCTTTCTTGTGATAGTTACCAGGTTGTTGAATCTTATCTCTAATCTACCATTCTCTGAGGTAGCCTCTATCTACCATTTCTCTTGAGGAAAACACATTTTAAGAGTTTTCACTCCCTTCTGGAGTGTAGACGGATATCTGTCTTAATCTCAGACGGTTCTGCTTTCTCTGAGAACAATGACTGTATGTTTTTTTTTAAAGCAGAGTGTTCACTTAAATGAAAGCATCTTTATAACAATCTCTTGCATTTCTGCTTTCTCTGAGAACAATGACTGTACTGTTTCTTTAAAGCAGAGTGTTCGCTTGAACAAAAGCATCTTTACAAGAGACTACATATGTAGTTTATGTTAGTTTTTTCCTTTAGTCAAACCATTCCCTGAACCTGAGGAAGATACAGCTTCTTTGGAAATTCTCCCAGAATCTCTCCTCTGTCAACAAGCTGACCTCCATCCTCTTGTCCTATGAGATGTCCCTCCTAATCTGCTGGTCCTTGACTTCACATTCCTGCCCTGGACAAATCAAGTGGTGGAAGTGGAAATGGGATCCTTGATTGTGACTCATTTGCCTGTCATCTTCCAAGTATGCCCTGGGCATCTGCTCTGTTGCGGTCTTCTTTACTCTTCTTACTACTACAGCATAGTCCTGCAGGGGATTGTAATGATCTACCATGGCTGGTCATTTACCACTAAACAGTGATTTTGTGAACTAACTGTCCTAGTTGTTCCTTGTGTACAACAGAGTGGCCTGAGGCAGCTTTGTGGCCGGGTGCAATCCCTATGACTGTTTAGTGTAGTAATTAACCAGCTAAGGTTGTTTGCTACTGTGTATAAATAGTATTTTATTTGGTAAAAATATGTAAAGCATCATTTATTCCTGCAAACAAGCAGTTCACTTTATTGACAGCAGAGAAGAATGTACCAAGATGGTGGAAGTTTTTATACTGAATTGCTTCTTGGGAAGAGGAGAAAACTTACTCCAAAGTGGAGATAAGAAAAATCATTGTCTGAATTGATACCATCTTAAGTCCAAGGACGGTAGCTGCATAGGCAGAGGTCTCCAGATTCATTTCTTGTATATCCAGTCGAGTTAATCTAAGAAAAGCATTCTTTTGGATCAGTGCAGTGTTGATGCTGGAAAATCACTGGGAAAAAAAAGAATTTTTTTTATTAGTAGCAGGACTGAGCAGAGAAGTACCTGAGCAGAAGAGATAGAAATGTCTGTTTGCACTTGATAAGGAGTAAATCACTTTATTTGAAACATTTTCCATTCAGTAAGTCTCTATTGTCTTTTTAAGGTCCTTCTTGTACGTGTGGGCTCCAGTCCTACTGTTCTATACACTGTACAAATATAAAAAGGAGTAAAAGCCATCCTCAAATAGTTGAAAATCTAAGTGAAAGACAAACATAAAGGTAAAGCAAATAGATAAAGAGAAGAGGGGAAGATGAAGGCAGTACTAATGGTCTGAGTGAGTGAATCTCAGCCTTGTGACTAGTACCTTCAAGAAATGCAGAGATCGTACTGGTATGAAGTTCTATGAGACATTTTGATAAAACTGTTATCAAGGAATGAATCAAAATAGTTCTTGTTAAGGAAAACATTATCTTTGCAGCCTATTAGAATTCTTTCATTACTTGAAGAGAGGAATAAATACAGTTCATGTGGATAAAGCCACTCCAAAAAAATCATCTCAGCATAAGAAGAAAGTTATCTTGTGGATTAGGAAGCTCTAAGAAGGTAAGAAATAAGGACTTGAGAAAAAAGATTAATAGTTGTGTCATGTAAGGACCCATATTGGAACTTGTGAAAATTATTTGGATTGGGAATAAATAATACTTTTTTTTTTTTTTTTTTTTTTGGCAAGGTGAAATTACATGGGGCTTGTTAACTAGGAGGAGATAGAAAGAATGCAGAAGGATCAAATGGTGATTGAACATTCAGTAATAAATGACAGGTGAGCTTCAGGGTAGACAGCTGATGGTAACTGATTCTGAAGGGACAATTGGAACTAATCATACTACCTGATAGATTCTAAATTAGCTGTAACAACTCCAAGAAAAATACTTGGTTATTGCAGGGAACAGCATAGAAAAGGCTGCAGTTTGGTGCAGTCTAGAAAGAAATTGAGATGTTAGATTGTATTAAGACAAAACAGGTATCATTACAGGAATTTATGGTACACCTTTGCCTGTATTAAAGTGTTCAATCTCAGTCATTCCATCTCAAAAGGCATATGAAATAATAGAAAAGGTCCTAAAGAGAGGAACTAAACTGATGAAGAAATACAAAAACAATTCCTGGAGAAGTAAGTATGAGGATATTTAAGACGGTGCTAAGGGGAAATTAATATGGGACAACATAATAGATGAATGATAGTGAGGTGAGTCTTCCCATTTTGTCTGCCGTAAAACGAAGTGAAAGGGATGCTTCACTTAATTTTGCTTAAGTGCAGCTAAAAGCCAGCAGACTCAAAATAATGACTAGAGCAAACAACACTCTGCTGAACTAACGGAGTGCTTTCATTCTTAACACTTTGCTGAGAGAAAGATTCTTAGATACGATTTTCAGAGTCGGCTGCTTCCCAGTGGCTGCTGCTCTTACTGGTACATGGCCACTCTGGGTTTTCCAGGGCTCTTGGCAGCCCAAAGTGCAGTTGGTCGCCAAAGAGCCACTGCTGGCTACTCCGGGATCGGTTTCTGGTCCTGTTTTCAGGATCATACTTAAAATAGTACCTTGTCCAGCTGCTGACTGACTGACCCCAGAATATTCTTCCGAACACAACGCTCTTTGTACAGGTGACAAAGCAGCATGTGATACTGTCCAGCTTTCTGGCATCCTACATCAAAGAATTCAAACTACTGCTTATTTCTACCTTTCTACCTTCAGGTCCTTGTATGTTGTCTCATGGATCCTGTCATGGACACTTTAGCAGGTTAATTCCCTTTCATTGTGCAAAGCGCTCTTGTTATTTAGCTTCATGATTAGTGCCATCTGTTTAATTAATACTTCATCTGGACAAACTCTGGTCTAAGTTTCCTCCGTAACGTACCTTTGCTATTTTGTGTAGACTTTTAAAATGGGCAGACAGATGACAATAATATGATCAGAATGTCTAGAATCAGTCATTTATTCCCTCAAATGTGTCATTGTTTCAATTGCACATCTGCAGTAATTGCAATATTTTCCCTTTTTAGGTCTGTGTACTGTTGTTTAGCCTAAAAAGTTACAATTGATTTCGAGTAACTTAAGGGTAACTTGGTGTTTTCTGAAGCCCTTCTAAAATAACTCTGGAATTTTTACTCTTTAATAGAAATTTAAAAATAAATTATCATAGTGATCTTTTTGTTATTTTTCTTAGATTTTCATGGGCAGAAGGAGTGTGCTTTTAATAGAGGTTTAAAAAATAATGTTGAGAAGACAAGGACAGCAGGCAGGATTGGAAGGTACTCTGAGAGATCCCTCAGCCCACTTAAGACGGGACTAATTATTCTAACTCATTCCTGGCTAATGTTTGTCTAATTTGTCCTTAAATAATCCTGCCTATTAGCAGAGTGTGTAGTAAGAGTAACTTCTTCCAAAACTTGTCTGTTATTTGAAGACTGTTGTTATGTCTCCTTGAGTCTTGGCTGAGTTAAACAGACCCAGTTCTTTCAACCTTTCCTGACAGAACGTGTTTTCAAGCCTTTGATCCTTCTCGCTGCTCTCAGCTGTCCAGCTGCCTCATATCTTTCTTGATGTTTGCTGTATTAAACTCCATACAGTGCTCCAGCCTCAGGCTGTAGTCTGTTGAGGGCTACTTCATATGTCCTGTGTGTGACATCTTCATTGCACACCCTAGTAGGAGGGTAGTTTTATTAGAAAAAAAAATACTGACTTGTGTTCTGTTTGAAATCCTTTAGCCTCCACATTTTTATTCTAATTAATTGTAGTGTAATTAGGTGTTCCCCATGTTGTGTTTGCGCAACTGATGATTTCTACATAAATACAGTATATTACGCTTGTCTTCACTGCGTTGTATCTTATTCGTATCTTCAATTTGTTTAGATAAGGTTTGAATTTTAATGCTGTCCTTCACAGTCCTAATGCATCCTTCCAGCCTGATATTATCTGCAAATTTAATTACTGTGTGTTTTTTTCCATCATGCAAGTCATTCATAAAAATGCTGAATAGCACTGAGCTCGGCTTAGGCTCTTGCAGGAACTTTACTCAGTGCATCATTTCCTTTTGGCAGTAAACCAACAGTTTTGTGGATTTTTTTTTTTTTAGTAGTTGTACAATAATTTCATTGAGATTGTACCACCTTAGCTCATTTTTGACAGTATCAGAAGAGATTGTGTAAAAAGGTTTTCTGAGGTTAATCTAAAACTAGTCCTGAGCTCAGAAGCCTATTAACCTGTCCTAGAAGAAATTGACTTTTAGGAAGCCTGTTGTCTTATAGGTGTTTATTGTTTTCAGTTGTTCTCCTAATTATGGAGGAGTCAGCCCAACTTCAAATAGCCTGGGATTTCCTTGTACTGCCCTTTAGAGATTATTTTTGTTTGCCATTTTCAGTTGTTAGACACTTGCCAGCCACTCTGATTTCAAAGGTAAATCACTAATGGATCTGGGTTTGAACAAAACCAGCACAAAACATTTCTGCTACTTGATTTGTTTCCCTGGACTAACTCTTTCTACTTAATACTAACGTACGTAGGAAGTATTTCCATGTTGCTGCTTCCTCGTGTATTTATGGTTGTACTTTGGCTTTTGTATTTTGCTTCTATGTTCCTGCAACCGCATCAAGATATTAAATAGGATGCAACGGGCTTTTATTTCAAAGCCAAGCCATTTTTCATCTTTAATAAGATGACCTAATGGTCACTGCTACCCAGTGATTTCTAAGCAGCCTGTTCACAGTTTTCTGCTTTGTATGCCTTTGCATATTTTCCAGTCTATATACACTAGATACTGATTCCATTAAAAAGAGACCGTATAAGCTCTTCTCCTATTGTGTCACTCCTACACATTCCTTCCCATTCATGCTCAAAGAAATAAACTCATCTGTAAGAGAGCTAATTTCTGTTGGTTATAATTTTTTCTTGTTTCAGATCGCCTATTTCTTTCTCTTTCTGATGCAGCAAATAGTTGACAATAACTAGAAAGAAAAGAGCCGGTGTGTATACTCGTAAAATAAAGCATATTTTGTTGCAACAGCAGTGATTAGACATGAGCTGTCAGCATATTCTGGTATTTTACACATAACTATGCATTAAAAATATTAATAGGAATAATAGCTTCTATTATACAGAACATACTAATGTACTATGGATAGGTGGCCCCCACCTGGGGAAGGTAACAGTCAGATAGCATAGAGTGCACCAGCTAAATCTGGGAAAATGTCTGCAAAAGCTCACAGAGGAACTAAAAAGAAATGGGAATTTTTCTTGTAGCCAAAGATACACCAAATATTTCTGTTAATAGACTAGCCAGGGACGTGGGAACATTCTTTCTTGTCTGTGGGTTACGTGGGTGAAGGTTCAGTGGCTGCATTCTGGCCCACAGTGGTAATTTCACATACGGCAGCCAACAGCCAAAGAAGATATATACTTTCTGTAATACAAGTGTAAACTTTTTAAAATATTCCTCTCTGTTGACATTTAACTGGCCTGTCTGCAGCACAGAAATGGTGTGACTTAAAAATCAACTCTTGATGAAGTTGCTTCAGTGATGTGGTCCCTTTCAAAAGGCCTGATTAAGCCAAATTGTGAATCTGTTTCAGATGAGTCCATTTATTTGTTTGTGTTCACTTTGTGTTGTACTTTGGTGGCAATAATACTCATAAGCAATAACAGCTGATTGTTCTCTAAGATCATTTGCATAAGAAGTTAGATGAGAAAAATAGTATTGCCCAGTGATCTGTGCATCATCATCATCTGTGCATCTAATCATCATTAGCCATGGAGCTTATGTTCTGAGTTGTAATACCAAGAAAAGGAATGAGAAAACATAGCTGAGCTGTGATTAGTGCATCTGAAAGATGGGGTCTGATCGGGAAATCCCTACCCACAAGAACGATTGAACTCATTCTCCTCCAGAGTGGAAGCTGCTTGTGGTAGCGATATGGACGTCTGTGTGCTACAACTTGGACCAAGGCCATCCTTTCTCTTCTGAAAGGTCACCAAAGAGCCGTTAAATAGCAGCAACTTTCAGCTTCGTGTCAGAAGTAGTTTGCCAGTCACAAGGCAGCACTTCACAAAGTTTTAAATTCATCCTGTTACATCAAGAGCAATGTAATAAGCTCTGGTAGTCACACAGGACACGAACTATCCTCTTGGATAACACTTAATGTATGCTGTGTCATCCCTGAAACTCCAGTCTCGTACAGTGCTATTACACTTAAGGAAGAATATGTACCTGGTGAATCACTCCTACTAAATCTGATTTACTTGCAGCAAAGCCTAAAACAAACAGCCCAACACATTCACAGGAGTAAGATATACACCTTCCTTTGCTATTCTACACACAGAATAAAGACAATGAAAATAAGAGCAAAGGGTACCAAAGCACCTTGAGGAAAATGACTTGTTGTAATAGCACCTAACCTCTATCTGCTGTCCATCCTTTATATGTAGTCTGTACAATAGTGGAACCAATACACATTATTAAAAAACAACACCAGTTCTGTAGCTACTGAATGATAGACAGGGTATGTATTTTTCAGATCTATTCTCTTGCCTCCTACCACCTTTTTTTTACTGCCAAAAAAGGGCAAAAGGAAACATTTATTTGTTTAAAAATGTGTGCCTTGCATTTCTCTTCTGGTAAAAAAAAAAGTGTTCCTATACTATTATTTATTACTGTGCATTGTCTGCTAAGGCTATGTTTTCTATCATGGGATTCAAATTGCTTCTTGTGCCATCAGCATTTTCCTTTTTCACATTTCTTTCAAGGCAAAATAGAAAATGTATTTCTCTGCAGTAGGAACAGTGATCTGGGAAAATTTTATTTAGGGTGAAAGGGGAAATAATGGAGTCGGAACAAGTATCTACACTAAAAATCTATTTAGAACATCGAAAACCAATGTACTCACAAGACAGCATTGTATCTATTTTAAATTAAGACCAGGAAGATAGAGAAACAGTGTGTAATGACCATTAACCCGCCTATTTGCATTGTAGATTAAAAAATCTGAAGAAGTAGTAATGAGGAGCTGAAATGAAAGACAGTGTATTTAGGGAAGACAGTATATTTATTTTGCAGAAAAGCAGTGTAAAGGCAGTGCCACTCTTGTAATGGTAAAACTTGGAGTGCATTTAAAAACTAAACAAATGCATTTCCATTTGGGGTTATTGCACAGGAGACTACATAAATAAAAATCCAAATACTGCTTTCTTAATTCACACATACAGTTACACTTAATGGCAATAGTACTTCCCACATAAGTAAAACCGGTAGGGTCTGGCCCATAAAAATTATTCTTGTTTGCAGTCTGCCTATTTTCTAAAGGTTAACACTTAGATTTCATCGACTGTCTTCTGCAGCCGCAGCTCTGATTTAAGGAGATGCTGGCTTCTGCCCTCCAGCTCCTCATTCCCCTCCCATAGTACCTCTTCAGCTGTGCCAACACAAGCGTTAGTGGGGCCATTTGGCTAACCAAATTGGAAGAAAAAAAATAATACAGCCAGTACTCTGCTTATTCCACAATGGCAACGCAGAAGAAAAGGAAGCTCTGGGTAGTTTAATGTGTGTACTTCATCCAATGATAAATAAAAGCAGTCATTAGGGAATGACAAATACCGAAGCAGGGTCTGGTTTTGAGTGCCAGATCTCTCATCTAGTACAGTAAATCTCTTAGTGATACAGTAGTCAAAAAGAAATGACTAATAAAGGTGATTATCTAGTTTAAAAAGCAGTATTAAAATGTACATATTCCAGCATCTTCTGAATTTTACAGTGAGTCTGTTTGCTCAACTGTGGCATTTACAAAATTTAGCTATGACAGGAACTGACGGGTTTATGTCAGACAGCTAAAAGTTTCAAGTTTTCCCCTTTCTCCAGGTAATTAGAAACGATAAGGAATTATGTCAACAACAACAGGAAAGAAGGAACGTAAATTGCTGTGCAATTAGCTTCTTTTTCCTTACTTTTCTGAATACACATGCTAATGGATACCATTCAAACTGCTTGAGTCACAGGCAGCGGTACAAGGCTCTGTTCTGAAATCATTTAACTACGTGCTTATCTTTAAAGACATGAACACTGCAGAAGCTGCAAATGCTGAGACCAGTTGTGCTTAATCTTTAGGATACGCTTAGTATTTTGCTGGGTCAGGGCTAGAGTACTGAGCCTTTACAGGCATGGATGCAAGCTGATGCGCTTATGAGAAGGTTTAAGGGAAATTTCAGTTCTCCTTTCATTTAAAATTCTCTCAATGGTATACCCTTCCTGGCCCCTGCAGGAAGAGCTTTATCTAGATAATGTTTCACTGTTACTGCAGCAAATGGGATGTAAAGTAAATGCTCTAATTAGTCTTTGAATCATTAGGTTGGGTGTAGCTAGTCAGAGGGAATGGTAAGCTGGTGTGCAGAGATCCCTTTATTGGATTGGGCACCATGGTGCAAAGAGAACAGAGCCCTTCTGCACGTTTTCACAGTTTGTTGTTGCTTTTAAGTCTGTTGTGACTCCATAGTCACTGTTTTACTGCCTGATATCAAGGGGAGAATGCTTTTTTATTATTATTTCCATACTTGCCATTTTTTACTTGAGAAGACAGGAGAATACTGGCATTCCAGAAAGCACATTTAGCTTTAATCTTTGCCTTGAGGATTTCAGGTGCAGTATATGCATTCTGCTTCAGATGATCATTTAGACAGATGAAAAATATTATTTTTGCCCTCTAGTAATATCTTTAAATACACTTCATGGGCATGTCTTGGTGTCTGGAGAGACTTCTGTGTGGGCCTTGAATAAGTAAGTGCTGGTACTGACAACAATCCAGGCATGCTGACATGATGATGTGTTGTTGCTTCTAGAATCTCTAAAAGTCACACTGCTGTTCCCTAGAGATAGCATCGTGCTTTGAGTACCCCAGAGATCTCCAAGATGGTGTGAGAGCAGACAGTATGCTGGTTGCTTTCAAATAGACAAGAAAGAAGCAATGAATGTATCCAAAACTGAACCCCTGTGCAAGAGAGAATTTCAAATGGAATTCGGATGTCCGAGATCCTCACTGTGTGAAATTTCTGAAGCCATTAGGAAGGCAAATACAGTGTAGTAAGTCAAGGAAGGAAGGAAGAAAACAGGGAAGCTTGAGCTGAAATTCTTTTAAGTTGGTCGTTCCGGGTTGGTTTTGGCGGTTTACAATGAATTGCCTTGTAGCACAAAAACACTCTGCGGCTCAAGTCTGTTCTAGCAGCTCTTTGAATTAAAGAAGTTACTGAAACCGAAGTGAAAAAAACATGCTGTCATCTATCATGTTGGCTCTAGACTTGGTTAATTCTCCCTGAAAGACTTCTACAGTGACATGAAACTTCTTAGGAAACAGCCTGGGAAAGGATCTAGCCTTTACCGGCAGCTGTGAGTGTGCCGTGTAGTTGAGGAACTCAGACTTACATCTCACTGAGAAACTGCCAAGAGATTAAATAAACAATCCAGCAAAGCATAACCGCCTTGCAGAAGAGCTGCTTCTTGGTACAGTAACACTGCAGGAATTCCTGTGCTGTGTTTCACCTTATCTTATTTATTAACATGTGTGCTTGGGTGTTATCTACGTCTTGACAGTTCTCCAACAAAGCTGTGGGCAAGCGGCAGTAGTGTAGAGTGACATTAAGAGTGATCTGATCTGATCTAATCTGCCTGGGAAACAGACTTGGCTCAGATGCAATGGTAATGTAGAACAACATTAAGAGTGATCCGATTTATTGGCACAGACCTAGCATCAAGGTTGGCTTAATGACAAAACTGGCCCACCTGCAGCTAGTATTGCTGAACATGGGGTGGAGTTGCAGGAAGCCTTGGGAATGGCTGGTGTGCTGTTGCTTTGTGCACCTGATGGGCGCGTGACGAGCCTATTACCATTTATCATGTAAATATACATTTAGGGACCTTATAAAGCTGCCTGGATTGTTGCGTCTGTAGACTAACTTCTCCTTGATAGTGTTGGTGGCTTAGTTAAAAGGGTGGTCTAAAATGCATGTCCTTAACTTGAGGGACAACAATAGCTCCAAAGGTTTATCATACCAGTGCAGATGTTGAACTTGAGCGTGGGAATAATTCTAGTGGCTAGAGCAGAAGAACAGGAGGTTGGAAATGTCATGGAGTCTCTCACTAGTGTATTTTGAGCCTCTCTTAACCTTACTTCTCACCCTTCTTACAGAAGTATTTGAAGAGCAAAATACATGTCAGCAAAGGCTTTTAGAATCTTAGATTTTAGGTGCTTCAGAAAAGCAAAGTATCTTACAAGCATTCAAAATCAAATGTTTCCATTCAGAAAATAACAGTTATTAATTCTTTCAGTCAAACTACTCAAAGCTTTTAGTTCTTTTGTAAACTGGTAGTCTACAGCCTATTTAAGTTAAAAAAAAAACAAGAAAACAAACCCACAAACCAAGTCTTTATTAGGAGTTTATTATGGGATCACTAGAAATCTTGCCACCAAAATTGCACTTTTGCAGAAGAAAAATGGCAGCTAACTTCTTTGATTAAAAAGATACAGATAAAAAAAAATCCAAATAAAAATGAAAAAAATTATACCTTAAGTTTGGAATCAAAGCTTCAGCCCTTTCCAAATGCAACTCCTTCCCACAGTGTTTGTGAACTCGCAGCATCTTTGAAAAATGTAGTTTGGAAAGTACCTTTGAGGGTCATCTGGTCCAACCTCCTCCCCCAAGCAGGACTAACAGGAGATCAAGAATTGCTCAGGATTTTGTCCTGTCAAGTTCTGAAAATCTTCAAGGACTCAAATCTCTCCTTTTTTTTTTAAAAAGCAAACATACTTTGGAGGGCTCTGACTTGTGCCTTTTGAGTCATATGTTTAAAAGCTTAGGCTTTAGAGATCAGTGAGCAGCTGTTAATTGAAGGAAACAATAAACCAAAAATGTCCTTTCTCTCTAGGAGGGAGGTACAAGCTGCCTCTATATGTCTGTAAATATTTTCTGTAACTGTTTTTTAGTACCTAAATAGTAAAAAAAAGGTAAAATTTAAACAACTTTTCTTTCTTTTATGTTTCATTTCCGAGCTAAATTTTAAACCACAGTACATTTTTATGAGGGCTATACATAAAATTTTTGAAGTTAGGGTAAAGAATGAAAACACAGACAGAGCTTTTATTATAGCGCTGGTAAGGATGTTGCTGTAGTAAATAAAGTACCTTTAATATTTTAAGAATGGCATCCCTGAAGTATCTTATATGATATTTCTTCTCAACTTTATTTAGCTGGAAAAAGGAAAAATAGTCCTTATAAACACATATGCCTCTACCTCATCAATTATGTATATAACTTTTTCAGGATATAATTAAATTTAATTATATGAATTTCATATCTCTAAATGAAATACTTGATTTTTCTACTAAATATAAATTAAGAATCTCTGAACTGAGTTAATTTGTATATTTTTGAAATATTTTCTTTTAAGTGGCCCTTTACTGCCTCAGGATAATGGCCATAATTATAAAATAATGCCCCCAGAAGACTCAAATGTGCTTTGAGTTGTTTATTCCAAACAGAAAGTTTGTATTTACAAAGCTTGGCTTATGCATGTGGGTGGATCATGAAATTATTAAGCAAATTATTTCAAATAATTAATGAGAGAATTGTAAACCGTTCACAAATAATTGAAACAAAAAAAAGATTACTTTAACAAGTAAATAATTCATTGTGAACCATTTGCCCAGCTCAACTCTAACCAAATGAAAGAAAAGGATGGTTGTAATAAACACAGATCTCCTTCACATTGCTCCAGCATGAGCGTTGCCTCACCGATGTGGAGTATTTGCAAGAATTTTTCTGTAATTTCCCTAAACTGCTATGTGTGCATATTGTGTTAAATGGACTTAAGTCATAGGGGAAGTCATCTGAGAGTGGAAATTGGAGGTCACTTGAAAACTGTAAGACAAAAAGTGCCTTAAAATAAGTTAATATAAGGAGTAGTAAATATGTGTAATATGTTATTTTAAAGGGGTTTTGAAACAGGGAACATTTTAAGGAACTGTGAAGCCAAATAAATCACAAAGTACAAGGAGAAGGCAAAGATGGACGAGGGAAAAGACCCAAGTGGAACTGAAGAAACAAAATGGATCGGGTATGAGTAAAATTATCCTGCCATACAATGAGAAGGAAGGGAGCAAACCTCATGAGTGCCACTTCTTTCAGTGTTTTGAAAAAGGCACTATTTCTTTGCTAGGAAATGCAGGCCATTATCAGTCACTGATATTTCAAGCATAATATGAGAAAAAAAAAAGTCATAAAGTAAACTCAGGCTCTATTTTCCCTCCCCTCTTCACCTGATAAGTGCAGGGACAAAAACTTCAGACTACTAAAAGATGCATTTATCTATTTACTTATTTACTATGTTAGCTAGCAAAAGTCAATGTACAGTTATATTTGGTAATTTATTTCACCATGAAAGGTGCAGGGATCTGTTTTCTGCCATGTAATATTTAATGTTATATGAATCTCTACTCTACTCATAAACTAACCAAGAGGGATATTAATTTCATATTGACTACGGTGCGTATCATTTCAGATAACACAAATGCATAGGTGAAATGTGTGTCTCTTCTCACAGGCACTCTATTTCCATCTATTCATAGGACATTGATCAAACAATTATGAAAAAAGGGACCTAGATGTAGGCAAGTCATCAGCAAGTTTACTCCATGGCAAATTATTTTTCTCTACAGCTACCCACAAAATAGCTTTTTCCTTTCATGGAACATCTGAGCCCAAACCTGAAAAATTTCATCTTGTGCTGTGAAGTTTCCTGCTATGTTACGTTTATGTTAGGTTAGCTATTCAGTGGCTTACTTTCCCCGTAAAGTAGCTGTTTGGATGTTCTCCTTTTGTATTGAAATCCCTGATTTGAGTCAGGACTGATCCAGCCCTTCTGAAGAGCTCTTGGGTGATCACTCTGATGAAAGGGCACTTTGAACAAAAGTATTTTAGTTTTCAAGACAATTTTTTTTTTCTACCAGGAAACAGCGGCTTTTCCACAGAAAGGAAGCACTACTTTTTAATCTTTAAAAAATAGGGTTGTAATTTTTTATTCCCCTCCTTAAACTGGGACTTTGTTTTCACCACCCTCTTCACCACTTTGGGGCTGAAGACGTACTGTTTTGCAGAGCTGTGGTGATCCATTTCCTGGGTGGTTTTCGGCACAGCCTTTGTAGACTTGCATCAGTGTGAAAGAGCACAACTTGCCTCCTACTGTTGTTTTACATGTTGCAGGCTACAGACATAGCATTTCAGTCACAGCGGTGTGACAAAATGCAAGCAACATGGCATATGCGTAAGTGGATTCCATACACTTTTAGGTTTTTGCAGATTTTTTTTTTCAACTTTAGTCTTGCTGCAGCCTTTTGTTCCTAAATAATTTCTGCTTGCTGTGTTTAAATTAGAGATGTGGAAGGGGACTGAAGTTTTCACTTGCAACTTCATAAACATTAATTGTGCTGCAGAAACACAGATGAGAGCAGGGCTTTGTCTTCCCTTGTGAGACCTGTAAATAGACAGACAAAAAATGATTTCAACAACCAGGTAGTTTAGCAAACCCTTCCTTAAATTTTCCTCTGTGTAAATAAGCACCAATAAATGTTTTGACTTTAAACACTTTGATTGTTTAGCATGCAGAATTTTAGACATGTCAGCTTTGGTTGTTTGATTTATACCTTTGACCTATCTCTAATTATTTTAACCTTATAATTTGCATAAATCCAATCTCTGCTGTCAGACTTGGAAGACAACAGAAATCCCCTTATGCATTGTGATTCACTAAAGAAATTAGAGGTGTGATACTGGGTGGGCTTTTTTCATTTGACCCTTTACAACTTCTAATTTTGCATTACTCTAGTGAATTTTTCTGCTCTTGAAAGTAAAAGATGTAGAGAACAGATTACTGCTGAGTGCTGCCTCGCATTATGGCAACTTTTTTTGCTTTCTTCTGACAAAGGGGATCGATGACTGCCTGCAACATCTGTGCTGTGCCTGGGCTGCCTGGCTCAGCAGAGAGGTTTGGACTGTGGCTCTCAGGAAATTCAGGTCTAAGGCACCGGTTTGCTTCATTACATCAACTATCAAACTTGTAAACTTGGGTTTGAATCCTGGTTTGAATTCCAGACGCTGACTCATCAGGCCAAAGGGAATTTAGGTTTCTTAGATCTGGAATTTTGGTTCAAGCCCATTTAGAGCTGTGAGGACGCTGCCAGACTGCTATTGACGCTTAGCACTGTATGAATTGGGAGATCTCCGTGAGGGTTAATGGTCATTTCTGGCTTTTCTCAGCTCCCTGGAGCCAGAGTGAGTGTCTTTCCTGCGTAGATGCTGAAAAGATAGGCAATGTTTTGTGGGAAATGGCAGTTTGAAACTTCCGAAATTAATTTGTGTGGAAGGAAGTGTCTGTTTTGAGAAGGAACAGCGCATTGTGCTCCCAGTGCAGCGACCAAACGAGCACCTCAGCTGGCGGAGCAGAGCAG
This sequence comes from Falco punctatus, assembly GCF_963210335.1. Taxonomy (NCBI): domain Eukaryota; kingdom Metazoa; phylum Chordata; class Aves; order Falconiformes; family Falconidae; genus Falco; species Falco punctatus. The sequence continues at coordinate 36,347,699 of NC_137588.1, forward strand.
AACCAAGCTGTAATGCTGCTGGCAGAGCTGGGAGAAAAACTGCCTTTCCACCGCCGCTGCTGCTGGCGGGGGCACGTGCCGGCACGAGAGCTCGTGTAAGTGGTGGGACTTTACCCCTCGGCTGTGTGAAGCCATTCTCCAAGGAAAGAAAGGTGTCCACCAGAAATGGTGGCCTTATCAGACAGAGTTCCGTACGTAAAATTGAAAAGTTTATTTAGTTGGCATTTGCCGGTGCTTCACCTCTGTGCAAGAGGGTGGTTAGTACTTCCTTACCGCACAAAAAAAGCGGTGACAGGCCTTCATGTGCTAAAAGATGGGGAGCTGTTCTGATGTTGCAATAATGAAGGCCATTACTATCTATTAGCTTAGATGGATTAAAAGGTTAAAACACTTTCTGGTGAAAATTAATTATCCTGAGAATTCAGTTAGAAGTGTTCTTTGATGTCTGGCATTTGCATGCCTGTGATGAGGAATAGGTCACCTGCTATGTGCATAAACTCTCAAGGCTTACAAGTAGAGGAGTAGCAAAGTTCCCCGCTAATCTACTTCTCCTGCTTAAGGATGAGCTTCTTACCGATGTGGAGGAAGTCACACCTCACTGATACGATTATCTGTAGGTTGACTAATACTGGGCAGGAATTAAAAGCGTTGTTGAGGCTTTGATTAGCGATCTCACTATGGTCTGCTGGAGCAAGAACTCTCAGTCCTCTTTCTTTCTGCTCTTGTGGTGACACTGGGGAGAAAACTGGTAGTAAAGGGTGGAAATGAGATATATTTATAGTAATGTGACCAATAAGGCATTCATCAGCCTGGCCATGGGCTACACAACTCTTCCACACCCTGAGGTTTGATCACCTGTTGACACTGACAGCACTGCTCGCCAGCTAGAGCTCACCTGGACACAAGTACTTCGCTGGGCCAGTGCCAGAGTTCTTATCGCTTTATACACCTAGCACTTAGCACATCTGGTTTAGTCCATCCCGTATCTTACTTCACCTTTGTGTCTCTTTTTCAAGGGGCAGTGTGACATGCTGTTGGCAGAGTGTCTAGCACAATTTGGGAGTGACCCAAGACCTAGTAGCATCTTTATACACACACCCACGCTCCTTTACAGAGAGAAGAAAAGGAACTGGATTATGATGACCTGTAAAAATAAAAGCTTTGGAAATGAGGTCAGTGAAACATGGCTAGGGAATTACTTGCAGTGCAGATTCATAGCCTTCAAGGTAGTAAATGTTACCAGAATCGTTACTGCCTTCATGATAAAGATGCTGTATGCCCATGAAGTGGCAAGGTGCCTCTCTCTGCAGACGTGTGGCACACTTCTTTGGTTTCAGGGTAGCCTCAAAGTTGTTAAAAATATCCAGTGCAAACTTCTACATTCTGCTCACTTTCTCTACAGCCTCTGCTGGCTTCAGCATGAGTTAGTCATGGTTGCAGTTCTCAACCTCTTCATGATACCGATCTATGGTTCATAGTCTTTTCCTACCTACTTTTTAATTGTTCAGATAAGCCTGAATCTTTAACTTTGCATCTGCTCTATGGTCAGGCCTCAGGGAATATGTTCTCTTCATTTAGTTAGAGAACAGAATCTGAGAGGTTTGTCATGCCTTTAAATATTTTACTCTGAAAAATCACTTTCTGTATCAGCCTAGCAGCTCTCTCTTATCCATAAAGACCATGAAGAGCTTTACACTTGTGCAAGTGTGAATAACACTGTTAAGTCCTTTCAGTCAGAGGGGTGAAAAGGCAATCATTGGACTGGGAAAGGGTAATTGACTGATGGCTTCTGTGACCCAGCCTCCCCCCCAGAGAAGGACCTTGTCAGTCAGACAAAAGCTACTGCTTAGGAACAAGCACAGAAATTTGGTCATATTGCTAATAATTAGTTAGGTCTGTGCATTTTAACCCTTCATGCAAGGCTTTCAAAATGCAGGAAGAGCCGAAGCTAACAGCAGTTTGAAGGCAGTTACGCCTTTAATCAGAAACATCCCAGCTGTTAATGGCTTTGCTTTAAAAGCACAATTAGAGAGCAGCAGCAGGGGAGGGAAGATGGTGAAGCTCAGGGGAGTCCTGCTTCCTGCAGTGTTGATAGCACCCCATGGGGCACCTTCACCTAGGGGGTACCATGTGTGGCTGGTGAAGAAGGCTGAAGGTCACTGCTCCAAATTTAGCTTTTATACCGAAATGTAAAAGGAATTGTTTGAGGCTTACAGTGGCCGAGAGCAAATTTTGGCACTCCCTTCCATTTGTGGGCCCTTGCTATCATAAGATTAAAGCTCTACAGTCCGGTAGAGTTTGAGTGGTCTTTACAGCTCAAGGTTGGGCAAGTTGTTTGTCTGAACTCCTGAGGCTTTCCTTGCTGATAAACTTATGTACAGAGGTAGAAATTGTTCTTGACATGTAAATGCATCTGCCCCAAGTCAAACTCTGTGTTTTCTATGACTTTGCATAGAGAAGACACCAGAAGAGATCTTTTCTGTTCCTGTTCTGTTGTGCAGGAGCTCAGAATACACTGGCTTGTGGATTTTTTTTTTTGACCAAGGAAGATCTTAGAAGAATCCTGTGGAGGCTTGTTATTGTCATCAAATGGACTTGAAAGAAAGAAAACAATTTTCTGTGTTTTCAGATGAAACTAATGGATTTTATTTTTGCTCTTTGAAGGTTGGTCAGACGGGGATGTGTACTGGTTTTACCAACTAGAAGTTTCCTGATGTGTTTTACCACTTTCTCATTCAACATTTAAGTCTTTGGAAAAGTTGCTTAAAGCATCAAGGGTACCTCTGGTTTTTTTTTCCCCATTTGAAAAAGAAATTAATTTCTTTAAGGTGTCAGCAGGTATTGCCTAAGCACAAGCAGTGGTGTCTGGGGAAAAGGGGAGCTGGGTTACAACACAGCTGTGTCAGTTTAGGGTATTTGCATCCAAACTCTGATTATTCGGCTTCAGCTAACGATGATCAGCTGTGAACTTAATTGTAGAAAGATGCCTGGCCCTGCCATTGAAGGGAGCGGTTACTGAGTGCCATGGAGAAGAGTAGGAAGTTAAAGGATGGCTTTTTCCTGTGTTCTGAGGCAGAGGTGGTTGTTGGCAGAGACCAGACCAAGGCTCTGAGCTGTGACTGAGCACATGAAGCCAGCTGACTTCCCTTTTGATTGATTTTTTTTTTTTTAATTTACAGATGCTGCGATACTGCAGATGGACGTTCTGGGCTATATCCCACAGTTTTGTCCGTACAAATCTGCATGCAAGTACTGCATAATAAAGCAGGCGTTAATTTAGATAAACAGATTTATAATGAAGGAAACCCAAAATGTCTTAATACAAAGTTGGGATATAACAAAACAGTGTTGGATTACTTGTCGTCGTCTCATGATTAGCAGCTCCTCATTTCTTCTCCTTGCATACAGTTTGCAGGAGACGGTTCTTGTGGTGCCGCGCCGTGCCCCCGCCGCGCTGCCGCTGCCCCCCGCCGGGCCGGGCAGAGGGGGGGCTCGGGGGGCTCCCGGGCCGCGGGCAGCGCTCGCCGGGTCCCGGCACGGGGCCACCGCCCGCCACCAGCCCCGGGCCCGGCCCGGCGGGGCGGCCAGGAACACCCCCGGCCCCCCGGGGGGCTCCTCACCCCCGGCCCCCGCCCCGGGAGGGCTCCTCACGGCCGCTCCCCGCGGGGCTCCGCGGGCCCCGGGGCACGGCCCGCCCGGCCGGGGGCTGCCCGCGGGCCCGGGGGCGGCTCCGCTCCGGCGCCGGGAGCCCCCCCCGCCGCCGCCCGCCCCGGCCCGGGTGCCGCGGGGCCGCTCCGCTGCCGGGGCCTCGCTCCTCTCTCCCGTCCCGCCGGGGCGGTGCCGGCTTCTCCCGCTGTCCCCTGCCGTGCCGGGGGCTTCGGCCGCGGCCAGCGGCGGGCCCGGCTGGGAGCCGGCGGGCCCGGGCTCCGGCCCGCCCGGGGGCAGCGCCCGCAGTAGCGCCCGCAGCACCGGCCCGGGGCGGGTGCAAATAGGTCACGGCTCCCTCTGGCATCGTTGTTACTGACTCTTTTAGGCCTGAAATCCGAGGAGCTGACGTGTGTAGAGGTAACACCTTGTGCTGTTCAGTCTATAAAATATAATTTTTTCCCCTGAAGTGGAAATGACTAAAGAGTGTTTATTTTTCACACTCCCTAAATGAGGAGCACGGTGATTGACTGTAGCTGTGAGGTGCACGCACCCTATTGAAACAAATTACGGGAACGAGTTGTATAGTTCATTCACTGATGTGAGCTAAGTTCATATAACACTGTCTCAATGACTGACTGATACCGCTGTTTAGTACATGTGACATTTAAAAGTTTAATCATGATCCTGCTGCATTCACTGGCTCATTCCAAGTCGTAGAATAAGAAATGGGGCATTTGGCATGCTTTCAGGCACTGCTCTCTGCTGCAAAGTACTCAGTAATATTTCTAAATGCATGTATCAACCTTTTCATCTATTGATCTCAAAATGTTTTACTGAGTTAAGTAAGAACCATCATCTTTCCTATTAAAAAAAAAAAAAGGAAAAGAGAGAGAGAGAAATGAAGACACTTACCCAGTCCCTTTATAAAATCAGACTATAAAATCAGATGATTTCTTCTGATCATACATACGTACAGCAGGAGCTGTGTCCGGCACTGCTGCACATTAGGAGGCTGTTTCAGGGTCTGAGCTCTGAGGCTCACGTCTACTTACAGTGAGACTTTCAGCACTTTGAAAATACCATTTCTGTCCTCACAGTTTTGTAGGTGGTTGCACAGACGAAGACGTCATGCCAGATGTATTTCTTTCTCCCTGTTTTCAGATTTTTTTTTTTTTGTTTGCTTGGGAACTTAAGCAGTAAACTACAGGTGAAAAAAGTAAATTATATAATGATACTGAATTTGGACTTATTACAGTTATCAAACAAAATTACTGAACTGGTAGAGAACAGTTTTAAAATATTGAAATGTCAGTGGTATCATGCACATGACTTAAATTACTTTTCATAATGTCGTGGTTTAACCCCAGCCAGCTGCTTGCTCACTCTCCCCTGGGGGGAAGGGGGAGAAAATTGGAAGGGTGAAAGTGAAAAAACTTGTGGGCTGAGATAAAAACAGTGTGATAAGTAAAGCAAAAGCTGCATGTGCAAGCAAAGTAAACCAAGGAATTCATTCACCGCTTCCCAGCCATCCCTGGGAAAGCAGAGCTCCGTTACTGGGGAAGGCAAACACCACCACTCTGAACATCCCCCTCCTCCTTCCCCCAGCTGTATATGCTGACCCCGATGCCGTCTGGGATGGGATGTCCCTTGGGTCAGCTGGGGTCAGCTGTCCCGGCTGCGTCCCCTCCCAGCTCCCTGTGCAGCCCCAGCCCCCTCGCTGGTGGGGTGGGTGAGGGGCAGAAAAGCCCTGGGCTCTGGGTGGGCGCTGCTCAGCAGGAACGGAACAGCCCTGGATTAGCAACACTTCCCAGCAGAAATCCAAAACAGAGCCCCGTACGAGCTGCTATGAAGAAAATGAACCCTACCCCAGCCAAAACCAGTGCACCCAGTGAAGAAGAAACATAGAAATGTGTTCAAATCTTTCCTCTTCTGCAATGAGCTGACAGATTCGAATACACAGGTTTAACTCTGGGTTTTTTCCCAGCCTGTTAATAAAATGCTACTGTTGTGGATAATTGAATATATACTCCCATACTTTTAACTTAGGTTTACCTGAGATATTATAGGGACTATTTTACATGAGCAAAAGCCTGTAGCCTATTGAAAAGGATTTCTTTTGGCTGGATTATTTGGAGGATTCTGAAAATTTGATTGTATATGATTCAGACTTTTAAGAATAAGGCAAAATTAAACCCCACTCATACATAGAAGAATAAATAGAAATGCAAGTATCCTTTGGACCCTTACTCGGTGTTCCTCTCGGGAGAGAAATAGGGCTTGCTTTTATGTCCCCTGCCAATGTCAGCACTGCTTTGGAGAGTTGGGGAGGAAACACCTTCCTTGCAGTTATGCTCTAATCTTTAGGAAGTTCAGATGCTTGCAGCTGGAGGAGCCTTTGCAGCCAGTACCTCTGATGTTTGATGTGGTTCTTAGTGTCAAATTTTCAGTTTTACCGAAATGAAGCAGCCGTACAGTCTTTGACCTCCTTTCTTCCCAGTGCCACTGCCTGATGTTTTTAAACTGGTTTAATGGTCTGTTTTTACCTGTGTTCTCTTAGGAATCATCAGTTGTATCTACCCTTGTTTTTGAGGGTGGATACTCCATACCAGCGTCTGTGTTTTCACCCTGTGACCTCGGTGCTGTGCCAGGGATCCTATAGTTTTGTGAAAAGCTTATGCGATACCTGTTGATCAGCAAGCGGTGAACAGCTAATGCATCTGATGAAAAGCCGCTTTAGGGGTGGGAGTGAAGACTGAGAAAATGCAGGGGTGTCGGTATTAAGCATGATGTTGGATTTCTTTAGTTTGGTCTTGAGCGTGACCTGTCCCAAGTGGTTATTTACTGGCTGTATATGGTGAGCACTCTTCCCTTCCTTCATTTCTGGTGCTGTTCGCCTAATGGCATTTTCATCGTACTGAGTTACTGGGAGAACAACGGGAAGCAGAAGGACAGGAGACAAAAAAATCACAGCGCTGAAAGACTCCAAACCCATTTTTGGCACTAAGTGTTCACAGTATGTGCTGGTAGTCATTGCGTGTGGTTACCTCGCATGGTCACAGTATGTCACACAAAGTAAGGAAATATTTCCCATTTTATTCAGATGAGATGCTGAGAGAAAATGTAGATATCAGTGATATCCTACAGTTGAACCAGGAGTTCAACAAGGTTCAGAAAAAAAGAGCCTTTATTCAGTGCTCCCCAAAATGACCATCCTTTGTCCTTTTACTTGAGCTTTTCAGTTCTAACTGTGTGTTTAACCTGCTTTTCCTTTTCTATATAATTTTCCTTTCTATTATTTTCCAGAAACCAAAAGCTTTGCCAGTAATGGTAGCCTATGAACCCCATCAGACAGCACCTCCACAGTGTAGACAGTTTGTCAAGTAGGTGACTCACTGGAAGAGTGAAAGGTAGTTGCGTGTAAGGTATTAAACATAGTACTCAAGCAGGAAGAGTGGAAAAAGGTATATTTTTATATTCAGGAGAATTTGTCCACTGGACTCTTGTAAACTGACATGATAAAACCATATGTAGGGAATGCTTAATTCCATTCATTATACAGAGATTAAAAGTGACTTTAGCATGCATGTCAGAGATGATGGATGAAAACTTATGCATTTGCTCCATAAACTATCAAGATGCAAATCCAGGTGGAATTTAGTATGCTAATTTCAAAATAGAGTAAATCCATTACACAGGTGAATCTAACAAAATATGTTTCCTTACTAGACCCTACAATGTTTCTTAATGAAAACAATGTTCAGTATTTTAAACTATGGTCTCTGCGTATGTAGAGAATTGATTATCTAAGAGGGACAAATTTTCACTCATAGTTTTCCTTCTGGACCGGGCAAAATTCCCACTCACCTAACATTTTATTTCTCAGAGCGCTGTTAACTTGTTCAGCACTCATATTCTAATGAAAGTTACATTCAGAGCAGTTTTATGTACCCTTTAATATCAAAGTTTCCATCTGCACTTCCTTTCCTCAGCCTGTTACATCTTCTGCTGCTTTCTTGTGTGAAAAGGTGCAATTTCTGGCTACCGCTGTGAGCTGTTATTTCTGTTATTGGTAGAGAGGAGGTTAAATACCACCGGTGCCCCTCCAGCTGGTCAGGTACACGTTATAATCCTGAGTTACACAGCTGTTGCTGTTGAGGACGTTTTTCCTTCTTCTCTCTAAAGTCCTTTGAGTAGCGTCTTGTGACCTTCAGTACTCAACCCCGGCTATACTTAAATACTCATCGAAAGAGCATGAAGAGCACCCTCAAAGCAGAGGTCCATTCCGGCAGATGGCAGCCACCGATGGCTGGCCGGGGGGGTGGCTCTGAGCTGCTTGCAGCTTCCTTGGTGTGGTAGGAGGTTGTCAGTGCTGGGGAGGGGAACCTAAAGTCTTTGACGCTTTTCCATGTTTTTCATTTCATCTTAATCGACCAGTTTGTGTCTATTTTAACTTCTCTAGTGATTCAGTGGGTGACACAGACTTCTGCAAGTGAGGTGGTTTCAGCCAAGGCATACTGGTTAGTTAAGGAACTGGAAAAGACCACCTGACTGTATTTCATGTTTTATAGTAATGCTCAGTACTTGTTTAGATCAGAGAGAATACTAATACATCCTTTTAACATAGTATGAAGTTGATAAACAGAAGGTAAATAACAAGACTGTACAGGAGGTCAAGCACAGTAAGTCCGTGCAAGTGAGTTTTAAGTAAACCTGAATCTTCATCTCCTTGCTGCTGCACTGGTCCTGATCCCACGGGAACGTGCTGCTTCCTTAGAAAGTGCATCTTTTATTCCAGAAATAAGTATATGAAAATAAAATATGAAGAATAAAAGAAGAGATTTCTTTATACATAGAGCACGTGAGTAGATGGAGTGCAGATGCAGACAAAGCTAGAGTGTTATTGTTGCCACTTCTGCAGGGATTGCTCTGAAGTGTGCTTGGATGTTAACACAGTCAACCTTTCCAGTAAGAATATTTTCAAGAATAAACACATTGAGATGTTCCTTTACTGTTTCTGCTAGAAAATGAGCTTTGATTGGCTTTTAGGAAATGGCTTCTTTTTTCAATACTTTTATTTTTTATATTAGTCATTATAGCTTCTGCTGCCCTGTACATCTTCTAAGTACAGGTGGTGCAAAAGCCATCAATTTCATATATTCAGAGAGATAACGTATTAAGGAAACTGTGGATGTTAGAAATGCTGTATACCTGTAGGAAACACAGCGTTATATACCTAAACTACTTACATGAAGTTATTGGTACCCAGAATTCCCACACTTCTGTACCTACTCAGCCGTAGAGGGATGAAGCTGGGTTAATTAGCATTGATAATACACAGCTGTGGGCTGGCTTCAGGGGCGGCGGGTTGGCTGATGTAGATCAGGTGCAGCTGTGGCTGCTTCTGGTAAGGGGTTGGGCAGCCAAGGAAGAGAGAGAGCAGACGAGGAAGAAGCAGCATGAGAAGAGAGATGGACCCTGGATGAGGGGAGATGAGGAGAAGGCAGCAGAGGGACTGGTATGAAGAGTGTGTTGGTATGAGATGGTAAAAGACCTTGTTGCAGCTTGGTAGTTTGGAGAGTGCTGTGACACCCAGCAACTATAAAGTTTCTGTGGTCAGTCATTCCCTGCTTTACACCTTATTTATGCATTGCACAGTTGATGTCAAATCAGACCCGGTGCTTTGTTTATGCTGCACTTATTCTGCACAAATATAGATGACTGACAGGACTGCAATGCAGAAAGGAATGAGACCCTTATTTCTAGTATGTGCACGCTTTTCTGGATTTTTTAAAAGCAATTTAAAAATGCATATTCAAGTCTAAAGGTACAGAAATGACTAGAGCCCCCCTTGTATTTTTAAAAAAATAATCAGTGATGCGCTTGAAGCTGAACATGCGCAACCTAGAGAGATTTGCTGATGAAGTGTTACTGAGGCAGATGGTTTCTGAGTGGATGGATAATAGAACAGCAATGTAAGACTACTCTGAGTTGGATGCAGGTGAAGTGCTTTCTTTGAAATTGTTGTGCAAATGTGAACAAAGGGGAAAAATGACTTGTCTGAAAATATACCAGCCAGAAAACCCAGGCTGCTTTGTCACTTCCAAGACTATAGTAGTTCACTTTTTAATGGTATTTCATCCACAATAATCTGAAATAATTTATATAAGAGTAACATTAATTTAGTAAAAAGATGTATTTTTTTGTTGTTTGAATCAGAGTATTCTGTCCTGTGATACACTATAGGACTCATTCATGGAGAGCTCATGACACATACAAATACCCTTTTGTATGAGGACCAAATTTCTTACCAAATTGTAATCTGAAATGTAAAGACTAAACAAAAGTATTTTAATGATAAATTGAACTGTAGCTTTTTGCTACCAAACACTCGATACTGGGAAGATAATGAAAACTGTGCTGCAAGTTAACTCATCTTTCTGTACTCTTCTGCCACTACTGGTAGTTGTAATTTGGATACTGAAAAAAAATACAGATGATTTTCTAGTTTTGATAAAAGAAAGTTGTCTTTTTTTTTTTTTTAAAAAACAATTATGTCCTTCTCCCACTGAAAACAGACAAGAAAGCTGCATTGGCTTTTCCAGCAGACCTTGAGTGAAGCCAGGGCAAGCCAAGACTGAAGAGCTGGGAAGCCCCTCTCTTCTCTTTGGTCGTGATCCGAGGACACCATAAGTCAGGGGACCAGAGGAAGCAGTGAAGTACTGCTTCAGAGCGGAGCTCAGTCAGAAATTTGGCCAAAGAGCCAGAAACTGAGGAGCCCATGCAGAGAGACAGGTATCTTGTGTAATATATGTTCGTATTATATTGCATGGGCATAAGGGTCAAAAGCCCCAGGATGTAGAGCACAGCCTTTCCCAGGTGCTTCTCAAGACAAGCAGCAGCACAAGCTGTTGGATGCACAGAAAAATGAGTGTGTGTGCCGCTGAGCTGCGGGTGGACTGTGGTTTCAAAGTATCAGACTTGCAGTGCATGTCCAGGATGTTTCTTCATCACTTAATCAGTGGGGTTTACTCATCATAAGCAAAATTGTGCATTTGAGACTGAACCGGATCTCAGGATTTACAGTCTAGCACCTTATGGATGTGACAGAGCAAGCTGTAGGGCTAGGGTCAGGAAAGGCTGCAGCAAGATGTATGAGCCCTACCTGTTTTGTAGCCCCTTCAGCAGAGAGCTAGTTCACTCAGTAGAGATCTCAGCTCTGCTACACGCATGACTTATAAATGCTGAACAAATTTAAGAGGTGAAATAGTACATAAATGAAGTTCTTAAGAGAGACAGGTCACTGAGCAGCTGGAAGCTATCGGTTAACTATAGGGAACTGGAGCTGTTGGCAGTATAGAGAAGATATTTTTTTCATTTAACTTTCAGCTTCATCAGCTGGTTTAGTCAAATGGCTGTTTCAAAACTGATAAACCAACTGGGAGATGAGAAAGTGGGAAATACCGTGTTCTTCCATTGTAGGGGTAAACACACGGCATCACTGAAATGAGCATCTACTAGTTCTAAAGTCTGAAAGAGACAGTAAGCATTTGATTACGGGCCAATTACTTCAGTCAAGGTCAAATATAGAGCCTGGGTTGTAAAAGTGATGGTGGTCTATTTTTCTGTAGTATCATCGAAATCGATCACTTTTCATGCATACGGAGTTGATAGACAAGTCCCAGACATCACTGGACATAACCTTATTGATTTTCTTGATAATCAAAAAAGAAAAAAAACCACAGGGGAAAATGAGAGACAAGATGAACTACAGACCTCTGGCTGGCTGATCTCTCGGTTTTACTCATACTTACAACTTGTCTGTACATGAAAAAACCCATGTATCTGTTCTTGTCCTTCTGTGCTTTTACAAATGTTGATTCTCTGAATGCGTCCTCAAGCTAAAAGAGAAGTAATAATGTGGAGCAAGAGTTGAAAACCAACATTTGTATGAGTCTAGACTTCAGAAGTCATTTGGATTTTGTCACTAATTTAGGCAGTCAGCTTCCGCCTCCCTTACATTAATTGGCATTTTTAGCATGCAACTTCATTGCTCAGAAATTCCTTGGTATTTTTTTCCCAAATCCAGAAAATGTGAAAGGAACATCTGAATGAATTATTCTGTTTTTACCAGTTCTTTTGGGTTAGTGTGGTACCGTAATCATGGACAAATCGTGTAGCTGTCCCGGGCATCCTGCTCTGCCATTGTAAGTACAGCTAAGCAAAGGCTTCCAGGATGGAAAAGGCCTTTCCAGCAAGGCAAAAGCTAGCCTGGCATCACAGAGGTGCTTATTGTAATTTTCCATAGATTCTGAATTATGTCAGTCTATTCTCTGTGGTTATCATATGTAATAATGGAAATAATAAGTCACTGTAAATAACTGTGTATTTCCAAACCATTCCGGGTGAAGTAAACACCAGAAAAAATATTAAATAATGTTAGTGCTTAAAGTGAGGTTTCCAGCTGCCTTCTCCACCATGACATTGCTTTTTTATGGGAAGTGATAGGACTAGAAACCTGTGTGTAATAAGCAAATGCTAAAGGGAGGAGAGGATGGAGGAAGGAAAACTTCCTTGAGCTGTACTCCCAGCCTGGGGGTGTGAAGCGCTGCATCCACCAACATCAGCCGCCTCAACTGAGTGTTACCTTCCTGCAAATGCTGAAAGCACGGAGAATTTCATCCTCAGCTATAGAAATTTCAGTCAGATGCAATTCCACTGATTTCTGTGGAAATCTCTGAGTGGTTCAAGAGAAAAGGAAGTCGTAGCAATAATTTTTGCAGTTAAAGCACTTTGTGAATTGGGGTGTTCTCTGGGGCACGTTTCATGTGCTGGGGTTCCTGGAGGACTGGGATCATCAGGCTGATGATTCATGTGCTGTGGAAAGGAGGATGAGAAGAATGCTAAAGCGCCATGGAAAATCAGGAGACTGAACAGATGGTACATTCAAGTGGAGATGGGTGAGTGCTGCAGCATGTAGGCAATCCACTTCAAACGGTTAATTGTCAAAAGTTGCAAGCACAACCTTAGAGTTCTTACAGTACTCCAAACTCTGGCAATAGGGTGCAGGTTACATGAGACTGGGGCCTCTGCAGGCTCTTCTGGAGGTGACTGGGGCAGAGTGAGAAGAAAGACAGCAGCCGTTTTCAGTTTTGGAAAGCAGGATTTGCTCCAGGGGTTGGTTCAGAATCCAGGGAGGCCTTGGATCATATGATGAAGAGCATCTTACTTTTGCATTGAAGGAACTGTTCTGAGCCCATCCTGGAGGTTTCTGTGCAGATGACTTGAGTTTTCATCATAGGCTGAAATAAAATAATGTTAAAAGTGGTGGAGATCTCTCAGAGTAAGTACTCTCTTGTGTCTTCAGGTGGTTTTTAGCCACTACAGAAAAGACTGATAACTCACACAGTCTCCTCCCGAGAGAGCCAGTTTAGACTCTGAGACATAACTGAAGACTTTTCTGGGCAAACTTGGGAAGAAATACTCCGAAGTGCAGTACATGAATCACTATATCTAAATTTTATGTAATTTTGATTCTTTATGATTATACTTCAGTTATGATATTGCCAGCACGGTTTTGTGCATTTTGTTCAGCGCTTGCAGATTTGTGTGCTCTGTGATTGAAAGGTGGGATGAGCAATGGGGAACTAACTGTTACCTTGGTGCTTTTATTGGCTTTACATTCAATGAGAAGTTGGCCATAAGGGGTGCCCCCTGCTCCCTTCCTCCCTCAAAAAAGAACATTCCCCAGGGGCTGGTGGAGGAGAGATGCAGACCATCTGTACTTTTTGCCTAAATGTTGAAAGCAAAGCTAAAATATTTCTTGCTTTGTCTGCTGGAGTGATGAAAACGGAAGCAAGACCTGGGAAGCGCCGAGTGTTCCACGTCAATGCTGAGTAACGGTGACAGGGTGGGACAGTGGTGTGCCTGTTGCTGTCAGGGTGGGTGGCACTGGGACGTGGCAGGGCTGGGAAGGGAGGGGGAGGCAGGCAGCGCAGGAGAGTGTCTCTGCCTGATGTTTGTGTCTCGCAAGGAAAACACTTAGTTTGTTCCTATTTTACAGTCTGTGTGAAAACAAGTAAACAGATTTAAGAAGGCTCGTACGCTTAAATATATATTTTTAAAGTATTTTTATGATGAAAAAGTTTGCCTGAGTGGAAAAACACAGAGCTCTGAGTGTAAAAGAGACCAAGGTGGTGGTCAAACCGTGACTGCACTGGGACTTTGCCGGCTCCTGCGGGAAGGAGTGTTGCTGCTGGCGAAAGGAGCGTGCCCATGTTTGGGAGCACATGCAGGGAACGACAATGTAGTGATTTGGGAGGGCAGCAGTGAAAGATGGCAATACCAGTCCTAAGAGGAACTGATGGCTTAATATGAGCCTGCATAGACAGAGGTGCCAGGTAATCAGAAGTGACACACAGGGAGAAGCAAGTATCTGCAGGTGCAGAGGTGCAGGTTACAGTTCTGGATAAAAGAAAGAGAATGAATAGGTTTAACGGGAAATACAGGAGAAAATGTGTGGAGCCGAGTGACCAAGAGGCAGTGTGGTATACAGGTATGGGGAGGGCTTTAGGAGAGCTCTGTGGGGCAGAGGGTGATGGAGCTGGGTGAAAAGGTTGGTGATGGAGAACGGAATTGAGGAAGCAGTTGTGGACCATCTAGTTGCATTCAGAGGTACAGGGGAAAAGAGGTTAGTGTTGGTCTGCAGAGAATAGATAAAGGACAGTGTAAAGAAAGGACAGTGTAAAGAAGAAGGCTGGTTTAAATTCATGCAAAGAGATGGAGAGGAGGGAGAAACGTAATTGGAAGGAGTGCTTGGGGAAGAGAGGAAAAGTAGGAAGCAAGGCACCGATGTCCTGTGTGAGTCCTTCACACTAGTGAAGGGATAAAACCAAGCAGCAGACGACTGCCAAAGTTGCCTTGGTGGGAGGTACCCAAAGAGGGAAACTGCAATTAGGTTTGTGAGAACATGTACAAGGGAGGAAAGAGGATGAATTCCTACGGGGACAAGGACAAAAGTGAACAGAAAATACAGCTACACTGAAAAGGTGAAAACTACTCACAAGATGGACTTCTGCAACGGTTGACTATCTGATGGCACATTTTTTGTGGTGCTGTAATAAATGTCTGTTCAGCTCCCCTGTATTCCTGTGATTCCTATTGAGGAACCACAATGCACATGAAAGGTCTTTTATAAGTGACCAATCTGAGGACAAATAGAAACTGGTTTCCTAGTAGAAGTGCACTTGAACTGCCAGTTGAACAAAACGCTCTGGGAACGATAACACGGTCTCTGGGGACAGGGGCAGGCTAATGGAGATGGAGCATTGCTGAGCAGCCTCTGCGGTGCGGGAAAGGGCATGCAGGCGCGCGCACGTGGCTCTCCCCAGCCATCCAGCTCCATTCATGCCTCACGCTTCTTACTTTCAACAGGCATAATTATTTTTAAATATATTTTTAGGCTAATGGAAAGGTTTTTAAAAATCTGTTGGGATTTGCAGACTTTAAAGAGAGGTTTCAAAGAAAGTAATTGGCTTTGCCTTCATTCAGACACCAAAGCTCAATTTTCAGTGCAGGAGAGCATTAAAAACAGCAAAGAAAAATGGCCTAAGTGCATATAGTTGTAATACATGCTGCATTTGTAGCATCCCCAACAGGATACAAAAACAATATAGCTCAGGCACTTTGCTAGCATGAAAGAGCATCATTCCTTTGGTATTAGTTTATAGCACATGGAGTTGTCTCTCACTTGCAGGAAAAGGCACTGAAATAATTTATGTCACTATTAAACAGCTTCACTGCTGATCCATTGCAGCCTCAGCACATTAACTATATTTACCATCTAAGATACAGAAAGGAATCTGTCCTGTCTGACGAGGAAGCAATAAAGTTTTAGTGAAATGGACGTAAATCAAAGTTTAAGTTTGCCTAGTAAAAATACATAAAGATGTTTCACATCATGTTTTATGCATAGCGGTATTCTGCATATATGAATAACCCTGAATTTGTTGATAAATACTATTACCGTATTGTTGATTGTTTTGGTCTGTGAATTAAACACTGTACATTCAACGATGAGCTCAGGGAAAATGCATTTTTTGACCCATAATGTCTCTTTGTTTTTGCGAAAAGAAGCGCGTTGAATGGTAGAATGGGGAGAGGAAATGGCCTGAAAATGTAACGCATTCACTTCTTGCAATCTTCTCGGTTTCAAGTGCGCGGTTTGCTGCATGTACCTGGACTTGTACACTTTTCTTTCTGGAACTTGTGGTTTGCATCAAGCTGTCACTTTATTAAAGTCTTGCAGAGCATCTGTATACGTGACAGACTGGCCTCAGGATGGGGCTTATTGCCATAAATCCTTTCCTGGAAGACGATTTGGCCGCCGAGACCCTTTGTAGGTGTAAGGTAATGACACTTCACATGGTAACAGGGAAACATATTCCACGGTTCTTCTGTCCTTGCTTGGTTCTCTTGAGATTCTCACTCCCTGATTGCCTTTCCTGAGATGCTAACTGAAATACAGTCTTAAAAGCTAGTGGATGGTTGTTGCTGTTGCAAGACAGGCCAGATTTCTGAATGCGGCGCCTTTCTGTAACGACAAAGAACAACAGGGTTTTGGAGGGAGCGTGCTCGGCTGCTGGGTGTGCTCCAGTGTGGAGAAACAGTATCTTGAAGATGGATTGCAAAGCTGATGAGTGTGGAGTGCTGGGTGAGTTCACAGAGCTCAAAGAAAGCGCCATAGGGAAGGCAGCAATAAGTCTAAGGTCAAGAAAATTCTCTTTTTTCTTTAAGCAATTCTTTTGGACTGTACACACGGCCTGATGGCTTCTACCCCCCTCAGGTGTCAGGTGGGGCATTGTCATCGCTGTTTCAAATGTTGTGGTGTGCTGGATGTTCTTCCTCCCCACAGACAGGGAAGAAAGCGTCAACCAGTTTCTCGTGCCTAGAGAGAAAATCCTGTTGCAGTTGAAGGGCTTCATGCGACCTGTTGAAGGAGGGAGGCATTTTGCTTACATGCTGGCCCTCACATATCAGGGTTAGAATCTGGCAGGGGACGGAGAACAGTAGGATGTTTAGTCTTGAACATACGTGATTCTTTGATACTGCCTGGGTGTGGCTCATCTGTTTCACAACTTGTCTAATTTTTTCCAAGACCACTAACTGGTATAATAAAACCACTTGCAAATCTTGCCTTGCCTTTGAAGTTGAGAACGTAACTTACTGCGACTGTTTTTTTTTTTTTGCAGGAGAATTCAAGTTACATCATCGGCATTCAGGACCTACCAGTCCCTGACCACCCCCTGAGACAGCCCCGTGCCCTCACAGGCTCCTCTCACGCCTGCCTGCTCTCCAGGGTGGCTCTGGACTGTGCTGCATGGGCTATCATACCGGGTAACCTGGCCTCATCTGGCAGGCAGAGCACCTCTGCGTGGACATAATGGTCTTACGTGGCTCGCAGAACGAGGTCAGAAGATAATGTGAGCGTGCTGTTACATTTTTCCTTCTCCTTCTTCTTATCATTATGATTACCATCGTTATTTTTATCATTATCCTTATTATAACTTACTCATCTCTCCAGCAGAAAAAACCCTCAAGGTCTGTTGCACCCAGGCATGAGTCCATGTTACAAACAAGCAAGCTCATTTGCTTCTGTTAGTTTAAGACAGACTTTGATTGTTACTTTAATGCATCCTTTTTCTCTATATCTTGAAGGCTTAAAAAATTTCCCTGAGATGTATCAGTAAAACGGGGGCTGAAGGAAGTTGGCTATCAGCTATCCAAGCAAAAGGATGCTTTAGAACACAGCCGTTTCTGTAGCATCTTTCATGTGGACAGAGTTACCATGCCCGGCAGGCTATCTCAACGTGTCCAATTGCCTATTTTAACAAGCGCATCTTTAGGCTTCCAGAAGTAAAGTAAGGTCATTGCTTGGATGACTAATCTGACACTTGGAAAGAGATGCAGTGTGATAGGTCTACTGCTCTCCAAACAGTGTGCAGGAAAAATAATAGTAAAACTAAAAGATAACATATAAGCAATAAAAATAGCAAGTATCTCTTCCTGGGCACATCAATCCTGGCATCATCAGCTTTGCCACAAGTTAGATGGTGAGGGAAAAACAGAGACAAAATGTGTCTCATTCTAGCACTGAAGATTACATGCCATCAAAAAGATAAAATTACCTGAGGCCCTTCCAGATCACCTAAAAGTTGGGCTTGTGTATATGCAGCACATTGAAAACCTAGCCCAATTTATCATCTTCGCAAGAAAGCAAATACTTGGTAAATTTCGTATTTTAAACAGCACTCGAGGTGCACAAAAATAAATAAATAAGGTAACCTTAAAGTCTATGCCCAGGAATGAAAATCTGAGCAGACTTCAGCCTTCATCATCAGCTTAGCTCTCTGGGTGTGACAGGCAATTTTCCTTTTTAATTTTCTCCAGCAGTAAGGAAGTTAATGGTACATCTTAAAAGATATGACCTTATCCTTGTAAGCTACCTGAAGCTTGGCAGAAAATAGGATGGCCTCACTTTCTATGAAAGGCCAGCTTGAAGGGAAAAGTTCCCTTCTTGCATCAATGGCCTGAGGAATGGGAGGGAAGATTTGATTCTTGTGCACAATTTTTATTCTGCTCCAGATTTGATCCGTGCAATGGTTTTTAGTGGTAGCGTTTTATATATTTTTAAATTGTGGGTGCTCCAAATAGATAGACATGATTCTATTCAGCCAGAATAAATATGGTGTGGGACTACATTTCTCAACAGTATACCTAGGTGCAGAGTTTTCTTCCCCCTCACAGTCCTCTTAAGTCAACAGAATGGCCTGCATTCGTGAAGTTATGGATTTGCTGGGCTTTAACATGGCAAGGGTTTTGATGAAATAAAAAGTATAAATTGCAAGCCAGAGCTATTTCCGTGAGCAATCTCACAGATATCATTGGTATTGTGAACTTGTCATAACTGTGGTGAGAGCAAACAGTGAATTCTTCTGTGTTTGTTTCTGTAGGCTTGCTGATCCAAGTACACTCACATCAAATTGGGAAACAATACATACAACTATATTAATTTTATACACACATATACACACATCACTGTATTTTTTAGGAGAGCCAGACCTTTCTCCACTAACCTTTGGCAGTAGTTACTCTGTTAACTTACTGTTTCATCTGCTGTCAGA
Organism: Falco punctatus; assembly: GCF_963210335.1. Classification (NCBI taxonomy): domain Eukaryota; kingdom Metazoa; phylum Chordata; class Aves; order Falconiformes; family Falconidae; genus Falco; species Falco punctatus. The sequence continues at coordinate 36,366,526 of NC_137588.1, forward strand.
AAAAGAAATGTTTAGACATAATTAAATTCCTCTTTTAAGATGTCATACAGAAATTCTATCAGTCCAAGCTCTGTCTAACCAGCTCGCAGGGCTGTGGTTACAGGATGGGTCTCTTCTCCTTCCACTGTTCAGCTCTGCTGCACTGCTTTTAATTTGTTGTATATTTTCGTTATAAATGCAATGCTGCATCCTGTCATAATTCGTGGAGTTAATGAACTCTGAGACCCTGGTCTGTTCAAAGAGTACAATCTGGTAATTTGCAAATATTTTTTTACTGATTTCCAGACTTGGGGCCAAGTGCTGTGATGCTGTGCAAATCTAGCCATAGATGGCAAGTGGGATAAGCGAGAGCAGGAGGCAGAGCCCTGCCGTTCTGGCATGAGCCAGACTCCAGGACCTCAGTGGGAAGCAGACGTGGTTTAAACCTTCTGCCAAATGACTTGTCCAAATTCCCATAACTCTGTGGATCAGCAGAAAACTAAACCTGAACATCACCAATGCCAAAATAATGATCTAATCACTGGACCATGTGTCCTCTATTTAACTTGGCTTTAGAATTTGCACTCTGTTGATGTGAATAGGACAGTTCACACATCCAACTACTGTTATTACAGGTGTCTAAAGACTTGTGCACACATTGCTGCGTCGGTTTAAACTCATTTCACATTTCAAAGGTTTTCTTTGTGATCAAAGGGACTAGAGACTTCTTTATAAATGAAAGCAGAGATTTTTGGGACAAAATATATAGCCACCATAGAAAAGAAAAGGCTAGATGCGAGGAGGGGGACTGGCGATCAACCCAAAGCAGGCTTTCTTTTCTGGTCTGACTTTGCAAGGCTAAGAATTTCTTGGGAAGAACAACATTTTCCCATTCTCTAGGTGTGTTTAATCAGGAAGATATTGAAATGCAGCTGAAATGTAGCTATGTAACTGAGAACATGTCTAATAGCTCCAAAGAGTTTTTTTTTCAGAAGAGAAGCCTGCTTCAAACATGCTGTATTATAATTTTCTTGTACTATTATGGCGTCATTACTTGCAGCTACAGAAGCAAAGATCAACATTTCACATTCTGGCAAAATGACTGTGTGTTTACACAAACTAGACCACTTACAGCTTAGCCGTTGTTAGATTTGATTATAATAATTCCATCATAATATCATAACCAAATACAGTTTTTGCAGGAACTTAACAGAAATGAAGCTTCACTAAAAAGATGTTCAAACTGAACATAAAGCTGGTGCGGACAATTTGAATTGGTGGAACAAATGGTGGGGACACATACAAAGTCATGTCCTTGCTGTGCAGGCTTGGAGCGACACAGTGTTGTTTAGGCACTTTATCGATTTATTCTCTACTGCAAAAGGCAGAGTGGACGCAGGAAGCAGGGACCGGACCCCAGGACATCGCTCTCCTGCCTGAAGCCTCTTACTTTTGGGCTACTGTGCAGGTTCCCTGTGTGGCCCTGAGTGTTCGTGGAAGCGACCCAATTTCAGGAGCGGGGATGCAGCGTGGCCCCACCTGGGAGCTGTCAGCCTGCCTGTGCCACACCAGGGACCATCCCCTCAGCTCCTCGGGGGTATCATCCAAACAGGGCACAAGCTGGCAGCAGCCACCTCCTTCTCTAAGCTTGCCTACGAGAAGCTGGCCTGCATGGTTATGGTACTGCATATCAGGAGGAACTGGCCCCGGTTTCTCCCAAGTGGGACTGGTGTTGAGCAGTAGCTGGCTACCCTCCCTCATGCCAGCCTCTGGGTGCCAGCATTTAGGGTGAGTTTGGAGCCTCCTTTGTCTGTGCTGACAGGGGAAGAGTCACTAGTTTGTTGTCCATTTTGTTGCACGCTGGGTAGGCTTAAATCTTCTGAAATGTGCTGTGTTTCCTTCATCCAAGGGCAAAATATACCCAGTTTGACTGCACTGGCTTTATGGATGTGACTCTTCCCAGTTTGTGTGCTACCGGCCTCCTGGCTGGCTGTCACCCTTACCCTGGAGTGAAGGTGGTCCTCTGGCAAACTATGGCCCATAGCCTGGTATTTCAAGAGCTTTCATGGATCCTGGCAACTGTAAAGATAACCAGGCACAGAGGAAGAGAATTTTCAGATGCTGTCAGAAGACCAGGGTATTTGTTTATTTGCTTTAATTGTTGCAATGGATGTTCTGGGTCATTAGTCACAATTCAGGAAGATTTAAGCTAAGGTCACCCAGCCCAGCTGGGGATAACAGCTCAAGCTCTTTGCCTTCACATGGCGCTGCTACAGATGCAGATGTTCTTTTGGACAACTTAAACTAATGTTTGTTCTGTCTCTTTTGAAGCTTTATAGTTGTGTCTGAAGTGAGTGAGTGTTCTGCTGCAGGTCCTTGAAATTTATGGTATCTGAGGGTCATGGTTCGAAGCATGACTCTATATTAGCTTCAGAAACACAAGTAAGGGATCTCCTGGAGATACTATTTTATCAGGAGAATAATAATCAACTGGGCCTATCAACAGTCCTTTGCTCTCCCACTGCTAACTCTATTTACTGATCGTATAGCATGTTAAAGCTAATTTCTGACTTGAGTGATGTACTGATGGGGATATCCTAATGGCTTTGAAGTCTAGGAGAGCGTTGATTTATAGAGGCTGTGCTGTTTACCTTTAGAAATGGAGGAACGACATTGCAACAACAGGAGCTCTCAGAAGGCAGGGTCAGCGGTTGTCATTCCTTTCCCCAGAGTCCCATTATTCGTGCATTCATCCAATATCTTAGGCCAAATGTTTTCAGATGTTTTATACCCCAGGAAATTCCTGCTATTTTGGGAACAAAAGCAAGTTCGGATTAGTTTCTGGATTTGTATTTGCAATGCTCCTAGTATGAGAATCCCCCACCCCAGGTTGTCTTGTGGAAGCGATTTGTGAAAAATTTGAATATCCAAGTACTATTATAAAGAGTGCAGTATAATGCTTATGAGCTTAATCCTTAGTATAATCCTTAAACTTAGTGTATCCTGGCAAGTGTCCTTGAATAAGTGTACTTTGCAGCTAGACCCAGCAAAAAGAATAAATTCCATGAACTAAACAGAATGGCCAATATCCATTTTGAAATTAATTCTTGCCGATGTGGCTCTAGCTTGCATGACTGTGATTGCCTCTACATCTAGCATTAACAAAATAAACATTTTCTCTTTTAAGTCCCTAAGAATCTCTAAGGATATTTCTGAAAATTCACTCCTTAAGTTTTTCCTCTTTTTCCTCCATTTTCTGGCACCCTTTTGCATGCTGTCTTTACGAACTTGTCAGAACTCAGGACCAGAATTGAACCAGTACAAATGGGAAAGTGGGGCAGAATATCCAAGATTCTCTTTAGGACTTTGTAGATGATTAGCTAGAATGCTTTACTGGTGGGTTTGTGTTAAGAGTGTAGGCTGGCACTTGTCATTTGTGATCTGTGAACGAGAATACTTGCCATGAATGCATCAATCGGAACAAGAAGGTGCAAAAACGCTTGATCTTCCTTTGCAATACTAGTTCAAAGACTATATTGTTCCCCAAATTTATCCTTAGGATGGAAAAAGCTGGTAAAAGATGCTTTTTGTGTTAGTGATACCTAAACCCAAAGTACCACTTTCCTTTTCCTACAGCTTTGGGATAGAACCTGCCTGATTTCATGTCTTTTGGAATTTCACACAATTCTAACATATGACTCCAGTTTTTAACCATCTTCATTCTGTGCTTGCTCCAGATCAATACATCAATTCCACAACTGTAAAGATTTCCTCCTGAAATACAAAAATCGGAAGAGGGTCCTACAAGGTAGAGGTTACAGACCCTTTTGAAAGGAAGGAGAAAACCTGCTGGTAGCATGGGACAGGGAGATGTTTGCCTTGGCGCTGTTGGCGCTGGGGCTTCTCTGAATATTGCTCTTTGCAAGGAAGGTTTAACAAACAAACACCACAACACGCATCTGACAGGGCACAGCAGCTGAACAAACAGACAAGGGTATAATTTATCCCTTTCCCTGTTTTTCAGTGTCTATTTAATGCATTAGCTAATATGATGCTTACTGTGTGAGATCAGTTATGACAGAAGCTGCTTCGTCTGTTGTTTTTAGCTTGGGTTTAATGGAGAACAAAGGAAGGGAGGGCAAGAAGCGGGAGAGTTGGCACAAGAGAGGCAGATGGGAGGGCTGGACAGGGAAGAGAGAAAGGGCACTGCCACTAGTGACTGTGGGACAGAGACACCCCCCAGATCTCAAGAGCTGTCTTTGGTTAGGAACCTAACAAGAAGCCCTTAATAATCTTGTTTAGACTTTAATTACTTGTTCCTTGGTTACCACAGCATCCTTTCCTCTGACCTTGACAACTGTAGCTGTGCCAAATGCTAACCTTTTTCCCCATCCCCTTGGTCACAGTCTCTCCCAGTGGATCATCTCTTGCCGAGAAGTGACAGGTCATCCTGCAACACCAGCTTGGCTTTGTTGCATTTACAAACATAATGTCTCTCCTCAAGCTGCCTTCACAGCCTGAAGACACGTCTTAGAAATGTGTTGGTTGCTGTTCCTCACACTGCTCCTTAAGATTCATGCTGGCTACAGCGAAACAGTGTAGGCTACTCATGTGTGGAGACCACGACCTATCATCCCGATGGAGCCTGTCTCCTCGTATTCCTTTTCTGACTTCTTCCATGTTAGGTTCTCTGATGCTGGGGCCGAAGCCATCTTTTGCTCTTTGTTTATGAAGAGTTTAGCAGAATGTGGTTACCTCCCAGGACAAGGGCTTTTACACACCATGCTAGTAGGAATGATAAAAAAATATGAGATAAATACATTGAAGAACAGATTTTCCTTGTGTTTTAGTCATGTATTTCTTGATACGTATGATACTGATAACTCCCACTTGTCCTTCCCAGTTAGATGATGACCTCCAGGGTCATCGACATTGAACGGTTTTTAGTTTCATTTGGTGGAAGGGGCCCCTGAACCCAGCTATTACCACCACTATTTCCGTGTGAGTGCTTCTGCAATAACTGTGATTGAGCATCACGCAATAGCACACTGTAGAGAGCTGGAAAACTGCTACCTATGAGGAAAATTAGAAGAATTTCCATCTTAAAATTAATTTATCTGATTTCTGTCTTTCTCAGTTATACAGACTGAGCCTTAACTGCATAGAGTAGTGTTTTATCGTTTCTGTTGAGGAGGATGAAGGAAAGATTCTGATTGAATAAATGACGTGTGTGAGGCATGGTTGATGACTAGCAATCACTGATGTGCCCAGCTCTAGTTTTCAAACACTGCAATTGTTTTCCTGTTTTGTGGCCACTGTCTCTGAAACTATCATGTGTAAGTACTCTGAATATTTTATATTGCCATGTTTTTTCCCCCAGGTTTCTACCTCCCTCCTTTCCTCACTATTTTGATGGCCTGGGCTTTGAATTGTTTTATCACTCTAAAAGAAATTGACTGACAAATAATGTTGCTTTTTTGTTGATTGCCTTGTTGTCACTTAAATACTATTTCAATATAATGGGTAAGTTATAACTTCTAAGACAGATTTACTGCTACATTTTTTCTCTGCCTTTGAGAAGAAGGAAGCTATCTCAGGAAAAATTATATTTCTTAGGAAGGAAGAAGGCACTGTGCATTTGAAACCCATGAGAATAGTTGATATTCTGCTCAGGGTAACACAGCCTTTAATTAACTGAAGAGGAGACTTTCAAAGGTAAAACTACAAGTTAGGTTCCTGGTATTCCCTGTGGTTTCTCTTTACTTAGTTGTATGATTTTGCAACTTCTTTATCAGTGTTACAATAAATAAATACTTAAACCTATATTTCTCTAATTTTCCATAGAAGGAGGACTCCAGACATCCAAACAGAATGGGAGCAAGCCAGCAGTCCTGTTCTTATTAGTGGTGTCGCACCACACACACTTTGCTGAAGTATTTTAAAACAATGTAGTTACTCTGAATTTACCACGATGAATTCACCACAATGAATTGGGACAGAATACGGGTCCCTATTAGATGTATAAATAATTGCATATTTGTCACATCTGGAAAATTGGCTTGATAATACGGATAAAGGAAATGTGTTTCTTGATGAGCTCGAGTCCTCTAAGAGATTTATGAGTAGGTTGGCGAGGTGGTGGGCCAGGCTGCCCAGAGCAGCTGTGGGTGCCCCATCCCTGGCAGTGCTCCAGGCCAGGCTGGATGGGGCTGGGAGCAGCCTGGGCTGGTGGAAGGTGTCCGTGCCTGGGGCAGGGGGTTGGAACTAGATGGTCTTTAAGGTCCCTTCCAACCCAAAGCACTCCATGATTCTATGATAGTTGCCTGAGACAGCACAAAATCTGTTTGGAACAATGTTCTTTTAGAGCCTATGTGTGCAGGTTGTAGGCCTGATTTTTTTATCTAGGCAATACCACAAACTAATGTTGTAATCAATAGCAATTCTGAATGGTCAGCATCTCTAAAAGCTAATACCCAGTAAGAGAAGCAAGTGGTTTTCCTTTTATGAAAGAAGAAATCAAGAAAGAGAGATCAAGAAATAAAATACAGAAAAAGAAAAAAAACCCCTCAATTCTCCTTTGCTTTTCAGAAAATAAGGCTTGTGTCCCTTTTTTACCATTTATAGCTCTTCTAAGCGCAAAGAACCAGCTATGAAGAGGAAAATTCCCAATCAAAGGTGTCATATGGGGGAGAAAAGGAGCTGCTTGTTTTCAGGCTGAATAGATAGAGGTTAAGTGACAGTTTGAAAACAGCTGAAGCTCATTCTAGAAAAATCAGCCTGCTGCACTTATTTGTAAAGAAAAGGAGTATCAGCAGAGGTGCTGATTTCTGCTTCTGTTCAAGAAATGCTGTGATACTGCCTTTGGTGGAGTTTGACTGGTCTGTTGTCAAAAACAGGTGATAATATGTAGCATTAAAAAACCCCGCCCAAACATAACCCAAAAAATGTTCTCTGCTTTGGGGCTGCTTCGACAGAAAGAGAGCGAGATCAAAGGTGGCTATAGAGGGATTTTCACAGGACCTGCAGCAATGGTAAAAAGGTGCATCAACAGGGGAACACCTGTCTGGGTCAAAACAACCTGGATCACCTGTAGTTTCTCCAAATTGATATCCAGGATGGTAAGGAATATAAAACTTGAAGTGTGCTGGCCTAAGGAAATAGCAGGAGCTATCAGAGTAGATGTGAGAGGCAGGTGACACGTGGTGCTGTGCTTGTCTGATGAGGAAAGGGTGGTTAGCTGGGATGGGCGGGCTGCCATGGGTACTGGAGAAGGCTCAAGGTGGTGCAAGTACTGGCTCTGTAAGCTCTGCTCCACAGGTTACATCTCTTTGGGAAGCTAATGACACTTCTAATCCCTCTGAGAAAGGTTTGCTGGTCCTGAAGTCCTTTGGGGCTTTTGTTAATGGAGCCTAGAGAATTAACTCAAGAGCCTTGGGTAAAGCACTCAACCGATGTGGGAGGAAAGGCAGGAGCTTCTTTGTAGTCAGGTTGTAGACCTAGTTTTGCTTTTCACTGAGGAAATAGAGATCATCTGGCAACGGCCTAGGAATCTTCATAGCAGTGAATTGCTGCCTTGTTCAGGACCCAGGGTGCTAGACAGCTGTTCAAGATGGCCACAAGGTTCTTCATCCTTTCCACATTGAGAGTATCCTGTAAACCCCTGTTCTATGACTGACTGGAAAACAGAATTTAATTTGCTCTGTGGAAAGCAGTAGCATATTATCAGGACAGGGTGACAGACCAGTTATATGGTGCATGACTGTAAAATTATATAAAAATAAGATTTTTTTTTTTTAAAAAGGAAGTAAATGGGTATTAGATGTATTGCAGTATCTTCCGAATATAAAAATTACTGTGTACTGCCTGCTGGGAGGGACTTAATCTAAGCCGAAGCTTTGCACATTTACCATGGAGGCAACTTCTTTCAGTGCAGCAGAGAACTGCTGCGATTTGCATGAGTCTTTCTGTTTCTTGCTTGATTTTAAAAACCTGCAAAAAGAAAGCAATCATTATAACTTATAGGTAACAGTATACAGAAAAGCCCATTTATTGCTACTCCACAAAGCTAAATGGTAATTGTCAGCCACACTTTTTTCTCCAAAATATGAGCGTGTCTGTCTAACCACAGTGTGGCACTAATGGTATAAATGCAGCAGAACACAGATGGAAATTAAACAGCAGCTGGGTAATCATCTTCATAAATGTAATATTAAAAAATCACAATCCTTTAATTTTTGTTCTGCTTGTATAAGGCAGAGCTGCATAACAAATACCTACCATAACTTTTCTGAGAAAAGTGCAGCTAGTGACCAGTTTAAATCAAATTACTCTTTTGCCCTCCTGTTCTCACTAGGGCTTTTCTTGTACCAGTATTAACAATCTGTTATACACCAGATTAGGGTCATTAACCACTCATTAGTTCCTGAGAGAGAGAAAGACCACCTCTTGTTTGCTGAATATTGATTAGGAGGCAACAGAGCATACCAGTCTGAAGCCACCATGGAAGATGCTCAGCTTTTGAAGCATTGCCTTCATATTTCATCATACTCTGGATTAGATCTGCCGTGGCTACTTTCATTTTTATTTTTACTAGTTGCTTTCTTTGTCCTTCTTCTCTTGTACAGGACCGGGCACCAAAGGGTGCTGCCCGAATAATAAACAAAAATAATGTCGTTGTTCTCAGCCTCTTGCGGGATGGAGAAGTAGCCTGACAACTTTACTTGGCTTTGCTATCCCTCATGGGCAAGCCTACTTCCCTTCCTTCCTCTGATGCATTGCAAGCGTAATGTGTCTTGTCCTGCTGCCAATACCACCACAATAGATTACAGTGCTTCTCTGAACAGAGATACTGGTGAGTAATTTTCATCTCTGCTGAAATTAATTCATACATTTTTCCCCAGTTTGCATCAAAATCAAGTAACTTGACTGATTTAAGGTCCACACTTGCAATTGGTAAATATATAAAACCCTCCTAAAGGCAGTTTCTTGAAACTAGTAACGTAATGGTAAATACTGTTGAAGATGACCTTGAGGTAATAACTTCAAAAGCTGATAATAGGATTTGTGGTCTGGTAGTAGTAGGTGTTTGAAAATTAAACAAGCAAAGCATTGTTTCAGTATTAGAAAAAACTCATATGTAATCTTAATATGTGCTATAATCCAAGCCTGACTGTGCATAATAAGCTTGTAATTCCATCGATTCATTGATGGCGAGATAACAAACACCTGTAAACGGCAAATGGCTTGCATGCAAGAGTTGCGATGTGTGATGGACCTGCCTCAGCGTTGTAACTTTTCTGTTGTCTCACCGTGTGGCTGCCCTGCCTGTTCCTACTGTTACTGCTTGGAGGTTACCTGCCTTGCTCAGTGTCCTCAGCAGGCTATAAAGCAAACCAGTTAGATTTTACAGATGATTCCACTAGTCCAGGCACTGCTTTATCTTTACTTGTTAGCCCTCGTGTCTCACGCGTTATGCAAAGGCACTGATTTGTGAGCGTGCACAGCTGGATAAAGTGATCCTTGGGCTGATTATCACACAGGAACCATGCCAGCTGCTTATGGTTGCTGGTTTTGTGTGTTTCTCAGGGTAATTTTCTCCAGTAAATCTTCCTATGTTGACAATAAGAATGTATGGAGGGGTTGATGTTTTATGGTATAGTAGACATACATTGTGTCATAAGAAAAGCAACCTTTAAATATCAAGTTAAAATTTAATGCTCAATAAAAGTGTGATGTGGATATAAACATATAAGGGGAATGTTACAGTTAAAAGAAATGCACAAATTTAAGATTGTGAGATTAATGGCAAACAGAGGGCAAACTGCTCTTCAGCTCATTGCACCCCCACAGAAATTACAGGGCCAAATTAGCACATTTCTTAAGGCATAATCCTCTACTGTTGAAGTCAATTAAAAAAAAAATCCATGTTATTTTGATAATCATAGAATGGTTGGAAGGGACCTTAAAGATCATCTAGTTCCAACCCCCCTGCTGTGGGCAGGGACACAAGTGAAGGCTGAAGGCTTTAAAAAGCTGTTAATATCATCTTGTCTGTTAGTTGTTTTGGAAAATGAAACAAGATCTCTCTTCCCATCTTTCATGGCTCCAAAAGAAGCATAACACATAATGGGCTAGAGATACCATCTCCTCTCCCCTGCTGTCTAGGGAGTCCAGGATTGTCTTTACCTTTATGAAATATACCCCTGCAGAAAAAAGGAAGATGTGTTTAATTTTGTTCTCCATTATACATCCCAGAAAAATGCAACTTCATCTATATACCAGCCTGTGCTGAGGCAGAGAGCAGGAGCTGCTCATCTAATAATCTCCTTGTATCCAATTCAAAATCTTGCCATGCCTTCCTGAGGCAACACCACGATCATTTCTCCATCTAATCCATGCTAATTGCCCCTCTTAGCTCAATGTGGACTTCATAAAAAGTAAATACCAGGTTCATACAAAATAAGTTTTGCTTTGCTGAGCATTGAAGTCTGCCCTTCTTATGCAGACTCGCACTTTCATTCCAAGGAAGTCTGTGGACGAGGCTCATAACATTTTGGAAATATCTGTAATGTCATATGGGTTATTTTTTTGCAAGAGTAATATGACTGGAGTTAAGGCATTTGCTGTTAAAGAAATGTTTCTTGGTTTAATTTCTCATTACTCCCAAAGATTTTTGGATGAAAATTCTAGTGCTTTAATGCAGATAGAGCTGTGTCCTGGTGTATATCAAAACAGGCAGGTGCTGGGCATGGTGGGCAGCTGCTGGGAGTGAGACGAGGCACAGCAGGATGCATCCCTGGGTGCAGTGAGAGTTGTCTTGGAGGAGCTGTCTCTTGGGAGCTGATTATGGGAGGACTCATCGGAATGCTGCGTGCCCTAGACCCAAGCTGAGGGCTGCTACTGCCCAAAGGACAGCAGTTTCTCTTTTTCATATACCGGGCTGGATGACGACTTTGGTTTGGTTTTAGAGAGATCTCTCCTTGGGCTGGCAGGCAATGAGGTTATTCTAAGCTCTCCCGTGCTCCTGCCCTTGCAGAAACTGCTGTTGATGGGGACATGCGCACACAAATACGAACTATAAATACAGCTAGGTGCAAAATTTGTATCTTTAAATCTGTGTACGAGCTGTGCGTACCAAGAAATGAAGTAGTGCAAGAGTTTTGTGGGTGGGGGTTAACGTTCCAAATTCAGGCAACGTTACTGACCTGTAAGTCAGTGCTGCCAGATTGTCTTCAAATTGTAGACCTCAGTCTTTTTTCCGTTTGTTTTCAAGAGAAACCTGACAGTTTTCCAATGTAAGCTCCTTTTTAATTCCCTAGCCAAAATTATATACCACTAAAAATAGAGTTCATAATAGAAGTTACAGCTTTTAACTAGGAGGCCTTCAGGATGGCTCCATCATATTGCAGTTCTATTAATTAAAATGAAGGGGCAAATAAATGTGATTGTGCTAATAAAACATGAACTGAACAGTCTTACCTTAAAACACTTGTCTATCTGGTTTTCCTTATTGCATGAGCAGTTCTTTGTCTTCTTCAAAATGCACTGAAATTGAGGGAAGGATTTTTTTTTTTTAATTAAAGGAAATTTCTAAGCTTTCCTATTCACTGTCATTCTGGCATCCTCTGATTTGTCACATAATTTTGTTTAGGCATTTTTGGGCAGTGGGTGGGTACATAGTGTAATCTAGTTGAACAGGTGCTTTGTGTTGAATTCAGATTGCCAAGCGCTACAGACTGAATCACTGGAGCTGCTGGATTAATAGGTTTGGGGTTTTTTTTCCTGTGTGCTTTCAGGAGAACTTGTACTGAAAAATAACTTCCACTTCTCACCTTAAAGCTAGAGGGTTTCTCAAATAGCCTGTGATGTTGTAAATCTGCAGTACAATTTGTAGACTCTTAATAGTTATCATAATGCAGAAGCAAAGCTTTTATATCAATATGACTATACCAGGAAAGAAAATTGAATCTTTCTCCGTGTTTTCTGAATTAAAATTTAAAACATGCAACAGCAGAATAGATTTAGAAGCTGTAGGTAATGTTGAACTTGATTCTTCAAGCATTTTATGCCCCCAGCATTTTTTGCCCTGCATGGTTGTACTACATATATAGCTCCATTCTTCATGTACAATCTATGCATATATATATATATATTATTTTTTTTAACACATTTCTACCAAATAGAATTTGAGCTCTTATGAAATGGATTGGAATGGCCTCAGGTGTTCACAGGGTTGGAGTCTAACATGCGAATCTCTGGACAATAACAGCTGCATTAATTACCATTTAAAACATTAAATCTTGCTAGTATTTTAAAGTATTTTCTATTAATGTGAACATGTTCATAAGAATGTTGTTTTTAAAAGAAAAAATAATGCAGCCTTCAGGTTTAAATAAAGAGAAAGTTCATGCAGAAGTCAGTTTGTTTATGCATTTTCCAAGAAAGAGAATTCAAAGGTGGGGAGCAGAGCACCGGGTTCAAATGGGCAGGGTTGCCTGGCCCTGAGCTGCCCATGGGATATCTGCCACTGACAGTAGCCAACACAGCTTTCAAACAGGTTATAAAACCCTCAAAGCCAAAGGAGAGGCGAGATGTAAAATATGTTAACTTCTGTCACTTGCATGGCTCAGAGAGACACCGCTGTAGAAATAAAAAGTAAGACTCTGAGTAAACCAAAATGACAGAACATGCATTGCAAAGTGCTGCTCAAGCATATCAAGCGCAATCCAGTCACTAACTCAAATGAAATATTCTGTTAACTGTTATGGGCATCAGCGCTGCACCACAGCCGTGCCTGCGCAGAAGGGCTCTGGGTGAGAAACTGGAAAAAGTTCTGATAACGTACCCAGAGAAGTTATTAGAGCTAGTAAGGTGAAATTTTATGGAGTATAGCTGGTCAATCCATCTGAAACTGCTGCTAAAAGGAAACAAAAGTATATTTCTTGATAAGAGTTTCCATAGCTGAAGTGATGTTTTTCCAAAGTTGAAATGCATCGGGTTTTTGATAGCCATTATTAGATGAAATAGTGTTGGGAGACTTCAGTTCTGAGCTGATCTTGTTTCATTTTGCTAGAATTAAAGGGTGATTTGTGAAGTTGCTGTGGTGGGAGCAACAATAGTAAATTTTTGTTGCAGGGCTTAAGATTTTATTGGGTGTTGTGAAAGAGAAAATGAAAAATCTCACTATACATTCTCATGTCTGTATTTTTAAAATAAGTGTAATGATGTTCTCAGAGCTTAAACTGGGCATTCCTTTTGGTGTTTAAATAGTAAAGAAAAGCAAGCTTTTTGATCATCTTCTGATTGTGAAGTGCTTGAGTGAAAATAGCTTGGATAAAGATTTTAATCGCAAATATTACTGGATGCCTATATATTTGTCTGCTCAAACTGAAATTGGCTATTAATTTTAAAAAAAAAAAAAAAAAAAAAAAAAGAAAACCCAAGCTTGCTTGCTCCTTCACTGACAGTAACAAAGATTGTATTGCAGGGTGCTGCTCGTGCTGCAAACTAGGCACTGTCTGTTTTGGTGGTACCACATAATCATGTTCCTGCTCTTCAAACTGTTCTTCCTACTGCTTTCAGGAATGACACTCTGCTGCTACACCTCTGCGATCGGTCAGTCTGAATCTGGGGTCTCCCTCCCATGTGTAAGGCTGGTCCTGGTGTCCCCTTCCATCCCTGGTCCTGCACCTTGCGCAGTGCCTGGTGCATGCCAGGATTCTCCATGACAAGGGTCAACGTGCTTCCAGAGCAGAGCATAAAACTAGCTCAGCAAAAGCTCTGCTGAGCACTTGCACTGGTGTAGCGGGAGGGAGGAAACACGGTGTGGGGAAGGAGGAGGTGGCCAGGGGAAGGTCTTCCTTTCTTGTCCCTCGCGGTGCGGAGCTAGCCAGGTGGGCACAGCTGCGACTGCAGCTCTTGGTGGCACTTGGCCTATGCTGCTGCCTGAGCTAAGTCCCCTTGGAGTTCACGCTCGGTGTTAGCAGGACTGAAGTCACGGTGTGGTTTAGGCTGCCAAGCCTATGGCTCGTATTGTCCCAAAGTCTTGGTTCTTCGAGGAAGGAGACTGCAAACCAAGCGTTTCTCTGCAACTGCAAGTGATGAGCTCCAAGTGGGCTTTCAGAGTCTTTTGAAAGCATCTGGAGTTTCGAATGGGGTGTGCCAGGTACCGCTGATGGCATGCTTCTGGGGCAAGGCACAAGTCTCTAATCCAGTCACTAGGGACAGACATAATCACACATGTTAAAGACTCATTTTATGCCACAGACTGTATGATTAACTTGGCTTGACGTGTCTGATGTGAGTTTTTGTGTTTCACATAGTATTTTAGCCATGCTGTGAGCTGCCTGGGTATTTTTCCTTGTCTTTGCAAGGTGCTGCTGCAGATTCAGTGTCTTGGCAAGTATGCCCGCTCTGGCTGCTGTCACATATTTAACTATAGTGCATATATACCTTAAATTTGTGGGTTTTCCTTCCATAGAGCATTTCCATTTGGGTTCACATTTAGATTCTTCATTAGCATATCAGACAGTGCTAACTGGTAGTTTCTATGGTTGTTTTAACAGTGTTTTTCTTTGTGGAGTGCGACTTCTAGCACACCTCTGGGATAAAGATAAGATTTGAAATTGGGAGCTCTATCATTTAAGAAAAAGTCAAACTCTTCAAAAAGAAATAAACAGCAGGAATGATTTGATTTTCAAATCATGTTAGAGGGAAAAGTTTATACAACAAGAACAGAAATAAATCTGTTCGTATGTTTGGTTTCTTTTTTTTTCTTTTTCTTTTTTTTTTTTTGCCAGGCGTCAGAGTGAGGGTATCGAATGGATTATTATTGGTTCTTATCTAAGTTTAGAAAGAGCTGTGAATATATAATGAACACAACAGAGAGATTTCAGTGTTTATTGGTTTACTGGTTTATTGATGCTTCACTTGCCTGTCTTTGCAAGTGGTGCCATTTATGAAGACTTGGCTAATCTCCAAAGACAGTCTAGATTTGTTCCATTTATTGCTCTTCTGAGTTTGCCTTTTGGCAAAAAGTCTCAGATCAGGAGCCGTTTGCATATCAAGGCTCACAGGTCTGCTTTGAAAAGCTGCCAGGTCTTGGAAGTCATGAAGCTTCTCACTGTAAATTAAGGGCACAGCAACTGAATGTATTAATTCTAATTTTTTTTTGTTTTGTTTTGTTTTTTTTTGTAATAGGCATCCTTAATTTTGCCATAACTTCATGTAACTAAATTAAGATTAACACCCCATGGAGAATTCTGGCTTTCACTAAGGGGAAGTAAAAGGGACTAGTGCAGAGAGGCAGGTATTTTGGACGTAAGTTACAAAGAAGTTTAGGTTTGTCATGCTGATAAGAAAAGAGCCAGCGCAACGCTGATCATGCTCCTGCTGCTGTCTGTAAGGAAAGGTCAGGCAGAGTTGTTTCATCTCTTCTAGAAGGTTCTGAAGCTGCCACATAAATGATGGTTTATGTTGGTCACTGGAGCAGGGATTGCTGCACAGACTATTAACTACCAGTGCGGGAAGAACATGCCTTCAAGATCTCTGCATCATGGGTGAACGCAACCCAGCAGCAAAGAAAACAGCTGAGCAAGGACAGCTTTGGGTTGGGTTTGATTCGTTCACATGGGGACTGTTGGCTGGATAGGCTTGTGAGCAGGCTGTAAGCACCCATGGGCACGGCCAGTTAAGGATGGCTTTTACCTCCTGTAAGTGGCTAATTAGAAATACCTCTTCTGAAGGAGCTTCAGCCTGCAAAAGAGGAGGAAAAGTGGTCTGGAAGGAATGATGAAGTGGTCTTGATGAGCAAGAACTGGCAGATAGTGGGGGTTAGAAAGGTTCAATCAAATGCACCTTTATAAAGGGCACTCTTGGGCTGGAGAACAGGAGGGGATGGGGTTGCTCTGAGTGTAAGGATGCAGAGGACTAAGGACCTACTGATGGCTTGGGGAGCACTCAAACTCCTGCATAGGACCAGGCACGTGCCTGAGAACAAATGTATTCCTTGTATAGACTGGGAGGCAGGAGGATCAAGTGATGGCACTGCTGGGAGAGCTGATCTGTTGTCATTGATAAGCATCTTTGCTGGCTACTTGTTTACAACAAAAATAGTTTCTGTTTTAGAAAGGAGCAACTGAATTTCTGGGCATCCAGCACCTCCTTTTGTACCCAGATCCTCATTTGTGTATCACAAGAGAGCTGGACTGGGGGTTGCTGAAAACAGTGGCACTGCTGTCTCAAGTCAAGCACCCAAAAATCACTTGTCACTCCTCACAACTTAGAAATGATTAATGAGCAGAGGACTCATCAGTTCAGAAAAGCAAGGGAAATACAAGGCCCAGCTGTCTGGACTTACTTAATATTTATCCCACACCTATACAGCGCTTCTCCCTCCGAAGATCAGTTCCAGTTTTTGCTCATTTGGTCCACCTTCGAGCTGAATACAGAGGTATTCTTTTAACGGAAGAAAATGAGTGCCATCGGCACAGAGCTCAATGGCAAGTGTGCGATTAGTATATTGCAGTGTATGTTCTCTTATCACACATTCCATAAATGAGCTTTTTAGTTTTCCCTATACTCCAAGCAGAGTTTAGATTTTGTAAGCTGATCATCTTCTTTCTGTTCCCCCAATCCTCCTACTATGTTGTAATTGCCTTATTAAAATTTTCATTCACATGTATTTGTAAGGTTTTCAATATGAAGTCCAAACAGGGACTATTCAGTTCTGTAGTGTATAGATCATCTCCCATATACCTTTGAATCAGGTATTGATGTTGCTTTATCTTATAACTGGGTTATATTTCATTTTATTAACGTTACATTCTTATTAATTTCTGATATTGGTGCCATACTAAGTATCATATTCATATGACCGCAATCTTGGAGATCTAAGGTATGATTAAATATGCACTGGACAGGTGTGGCTTGCATCCTGATACCTGAAATGACTGATAATGTTTATAAACTCTTAGCTGTTACATATCCTATACTTCACAGGCAAGAGTGTCATATTCCACTTAATGATCTGACAGTGAGGTTCTCTAGTATTTGTAAGGCATTTAAGTGTAATTCTGTATTTTCTATCAGTCTTTCAGTTAACGCCCCTTTTTTTTTTTTCCCTCCTTCCCTCAGAATTTTTCCCCAGTCTATGACAATATCGATTGTGTCACTCATCCTTTATTACCAAATGATTTTTAGTTGTGTTGGTAGGACTGACATACTAATTGTAGTCTCCTGGATCAGCTTTTCCAATGTGACACTGCTACTGCAAAGGCAACGCTTAGGAGATGAATTCTAGCAGTGGAAGTTACATGGACAGACTTGAAAAAGCGAAACCTAAACACTCAAAGTCTGGAAGGCAAATAAAAAGCCCTGAAATTTCAGTTCTTCTGATGTGAAGGACAGCCTGACTTGTGACTTGGGTACGTTGCCTACTGTTATTGCAATAATACTGCGGGAAATAACACCGTGAGTGACTTTCTTCTGGAATTGAAAGCAGGAAAGATGTCTGAGTGCAAATGGATACGGCTTCTGTTAGCTGCTGGTGTGCACAGAGGTCAAGGGAATTTGCTTTGTACAAGATATGGTTCATGAAGACTTGTTATTTCCTGCTTTGTGTAGTTCGCTTTACTTGGCATCTTCCTGGAAGATTAAGGGATTGTGCCAAGTAGCTAAAGCCAAAATATCAGCTGTGTATTTTGGAAAGCTGAAACATTCTGAAAAAAAAGGCTAAAATAATTTTACTTTAATAGTGTTTTTTTTATCAAGGATATAAGAAACTCAGGTCTTGCATAGGGAGGTGGTGTGGAACAGGTCAACAAGGTGTAAAACTGCAAATCATCTCAAATATGGAGCTAAATCTTTAGTTGTTGGGGTCCGGTGTCCCCGTCTCCCCCCCCCCCCCCCCCCCCCCCCCTTTTTTAATGGTCTGAGTGTTAGCTGATTAAAGGTTGCACTATTTTCCTCAGACTCGAAAGATGGCAAATGTTCTTATAAACATTTGATTTTTCCAACAAAGGACTTCAGTATTGCTGTAGTAGCAATGATGAATCCTCTGGCATTCTTAACTAAGCATTTAATGTCAAGTTTACCTTTCACCCTTAACTTGTCCAGACATTAACTGATCTATAAAATTCACTTGAGGATTCATTGCCAACTATAAAACTCTTGCTCTGAATTGTGATTTTTTTGAATATTAAAACATTTTAATCAATAAAATATTTTCACATCAAACAAATGATAGATTTATGATTGACTAGCAATTAGTCTGGTTCATTCAGATTTGCCTTTGTGGACTGAGAAGATAATAGCCAAATTCTTCTGTGGATGACACCAATGAAAACCCTGACTAATTGTTGCAGCGAATGGCGCTGGTCTGCATTTTCACACATCATTGAGCAAAATACCGTCCAGGGTGCAGAGGAAAAAGTAGCACGTAGGGCAAACTATGAAGGATTTAAGTGCCATAAAACTCCGAGCAACTGGGCTTAGCTAAAAATCCTTGGAGTCTCGCCTCGCTACAGGCAGGACAAAGAGATGATCTCTACTCCAGGGCAACACCATGTGTCTGGATCCTTTGCTGCATTCTGATGAAAATGCCGGTGGTTTGGCTGGGTCAGGCCAGGAGCCCATGTGCCCTGGCTGCTGGATCCTGCAGCCCCCCTGCCGCTAGGAGAGCGCTGCTATCGTGACAGTGGTTGTCACCGCTGCTGCTGTCATGTCCGTCGTGCTCATGGGTACCTGGGTGGTAAGACCTTACCCTCACATGAGCAGAAGCCAAAAAGTGAGGGTCACAGCTTCAGCTGTGGCCTCTTCTGTAGCTTGGCCTGCTCATCACCCCAAGAGGCAGCATTGCTGTCCATGGACGCTTCACCACTGTGCCTCCTGGGATGAAAGCCTTCATCCAGTAAAGAGTTAGAGCAGAATCCTTCTTCCCCTTATTGCTGTCCTGTTCCGCCACCAATTCAGCCTTTCCCTGGACTCCTGTGCCATTTTACCCTTCCCTTCTTTTCTCACCTGTGCCACCAGGTCACATCACTTCTCCTCCACTCCTCCCTGGAGCCTGAGGTTCTGGACCCTGTTCTCACATCCTCTCCAAAGCTGACCATCCCTGCTTCCATCCTGGATTCTCAGAAATCTTCTCTCTCCTGAAACCACTCCCAGTGTAGTGTTTTGTCAGAAGTGTTTCTGAGGGTGGAGAGAGGATCCCCAAGCCCGCCCTGCCTGTGGGGAGCCTGCAGGAGGAGAGTTTCTTAGCCTGGTGCTCATGTCTCTGTCCCTTGAGCATTGCCACCGCTGAGGCAATGCTGAGACATGTGGCATGTTCCGATTGCCACAGGGTCCTTATTTCTGCCCTGTGGCTGTTTGCCTTCTTCACTCCCAGCTTTTTTCACAGAGTATTTGATTTTTCACCAGATGTTTTTCACCAAGTCTAAATGCCCTGCTGTCCCTCCCACCCCTTGGTGGGAAACACTTGGTTTTGTTAGGGATAAGCTAATGCCCATTCCTTAAGCGGGGCTTCAATAGAAGTGAGCTGGTACTAATGCTCTGGGAGAAAGCTGGCTCGTGAAGTCGTTATAGAAGAGCAAAAATCAAATCCCACCCCAGCTAGAATGAGAGGAAAATAGGGAAGGGTTTTGCTCTACTTTTTGGTAGAAGTTTGCTGGTGTGTTTTATGGACTTGGAAGCAGACGTCACGGTAAGATTAAAAAAAAAAAAAAAAAAAAGCCAATTGTCCAGATGTCTGGAGTCAGAGGAAAGCTGCTATTTGGGGACCCTTGATAGGGCAGGAATGTTTAATGAACCGCTGACTGACTGTGAAGTCCCGGTATCTGTTACTGCCCGACCTCCGGCTCAGTCAGATGTTAGCCCATTACATTAGCTTTCATATGCATAACCATCCCCATCCTTGTAGCTCTAATATTATTTGAAAGGAACTGAAGTGAAAATACTGTCAAGACCCCTCTTTACCTTGAGGAAGGAGTAGAAAGAAATGATGTGGGAAGCTGTATTTGCAATGAATCACTCCCAGAAAATAGCTTATTGCAGAGAGACCTATGTAAGCGAACCCAGGATGAAGAGCAGGCGTGTGAGACCACCAGCTCTATTAACTGAGGTTGTCCGAGAACCGAGGTATCGGTTAAGAATCAACAAGAGAAGATTTTGCACTTATTGCTGGAAAAAATGTCAGTGTCCCCTGGGCAATTCTAACTGCCCTTTGATAATAACTGCTAAACCCCAGTATTTTCAGGATTTGCAGGTGCCGTGCCAATCTAACTCCTGTTTTTTCTCACCTGTAATGTAGATTTTAGTTTATATTTTTTCTTCAAGTTTCTGTAGCTGTGCTGCTAGAAATGACAGCTTTAACCAGCAGACATCAGTTGTGTAGTTTTTTGATGTATCATTCATACAGACTATTAAACATAAAATGGGTTTACTCCTGATCTGAAACATTCTGAATAATACATTTTTAAATGCTTTTGTATTTTCTGGAAAATGAGGCCACAAAGGTAATTTAGATGTTTCTTTATGATGGTTTATGTCAGTGTTTTGAAGAGGGGTATCACTGTGTGAAGGCTTTAAAAAAAATAGAAAAAAAGGAAAGCAAAGCATTGTAACCTCTATTTGTAGTGGTTAGTGACAGTGACTTAGAAATGTTAAACAAGAAAAATAAAAGGGCTGCAGTGTTCTGTGACAGTTCTGTGTATTTTATTGACAAATGCTTTGATGTTGAAAACTCCAATTGTGATATTTTTTCAGAATGGAACACTTTATTTTTTTATTATCCAAACTGCTTCAAAAATATTTCATTGTTTCCATTTTTATTGTTTATGTAGTATAATAACAATGTTTAGGAGGAAAAAAGCTAAACACGTTTGTAGGGGCCAAGAGACTTGTTTGAGAGTGGACATTTGCAACATTACCAAGGTATTTTTCTTTGAAATGGGCAAGAAGAAACAGTCATTTTTGGGCTTTGCTGTGAAAAGGGCAATTTTGTGTTGGGCCACTAAAATACGGGTGGTACACCCACATATCAGTGAAATAGGTTCTATAGCCGCTTTTCAGCTGTTGCGTACTCGGGCTGCGCTAATGCCGCGGGTTTCTGATGCTTACCCTGCAATGCTGTAAACTCAACTGAGCTACAATTACACTACCTGCTTCTTGGTATTGCTGGACTTAATGTCCCTGCAGGTATGTCCTCTCTGCTAACTGGTGTCTTAAATACAGGTATTTTTTCAGGCTGTATGGAGCACCGTACAGCTTGCTTTCAGACTAGGAGCCTGAAGCTAGCCTGACGGTGACTGCTGTATGCTGCAGTCTGGTAGTGTCTCTGGTATAACTGCCTGTCATGAAACAAGAGTTGTATTTTCTCACCTCGTTATTTGATGTATGTCAGAGCTGGCTGTTCAGCTGAAGCCCTTTGTGCTGGGAGAAATCAGGGTTGGTTTTGCTGGGTTTTTGGCTCCAGCTGGGAGTGTCTAAATGTTTCTAGAAGGAAATGGCATTTTTGGTAGATGCTGCTCTTACACCTTGGAGCATCCTGGAGTTCCCCAAAGTCAGAAGGGTTGTTCTGGCTTTATGCTAGTGTTCTTGTTTTATACTTGAGCTCTGCGCAGGTTTTGAATGGCTGTAGGTATAGAAGATTTTATTCCCCAAGATGTTCTTTTCTTTGTCTGCAGAAGTTTCTCTCTTTCGGAGAAGATGAGTACATTACCCTGCCTAAATAACATGTCTTTGAGATTGACTGTGAGAGTATAGTGAGGCACGCACTAAAGACACTATAAATAGTGAATCATCTGTCGCAGACAAACCGGCTTCTATAATGGAATCAGTTGGAGGTGCCATTTATTCTTATCATTTTTCTACTAAGAGTTTTACATTAGGGGAAAAAGACATGAAGAACATTTTCTAGCTGCCTGCCCGTCATCCTTGAACCAAGATTTATACAGGAACTGATCTTTGTATCTTTAACATTTATTGGTATTAACAACATAGGAGTGTAACAAATAGTCAGACTCACCATTTTTGTAAGATATCAAAGAGGTCAAGAATGATTTTTTTTTCTTTTTTTCTTTCTTCTTGGAAGTCACAAGGTCATATATGAAATAATATTTGGGAAGAATATCAAGAAAGCTAGAAAGCCTTTTCTATTGAGCTACTTAGCATGCTTTACTAATGAGTTACATGAAAGCACCACAATTATTTAACTGGATTTGCAACGTTAGATGCTTAAGAAGCACCCAGCTGCCTCCCCCTGTCTCGGTGGGTGAATTCCCCCCTGTGCTGTGGCTGTTGGCGCAATTGTTTCAGGTGGCAGTGCCAGTTAGAGCAGTAAAATGATCTGGGCGAAGTAGGTTTTAGCCTAGATAATTTTATTGATCTGCACTGTGGCACCACAGGGGGGTGGCATCGCCGGGAGGTGGCAGATTGAGACAGAATTGGGAATGAACAGTTGAGGGCACAGTGGAAGAGTAGAATCTTCTTAGATTCATTTTGGCATAGTCTTGGTATGTCCAGACCTGGCATAAATAATTAGTAGCACATGAATTAACTGTGTAATTTGCCTTTCATTGCCTCATCTGGCTTCCTATTTTATTGGTCCATGTTACTCAGAGTGAAAAAGAAATTAGCAGTTTGTCTCTGAATGACATAATTGTTCACCATACCATTACTTATGTATTAGAGTTAACTCTAACAGCCTGGTGGAGAAAGCAGTAGGAAAACCTGGGTGAGAAAGATTCAAAACCAGCAACAGAAGGGGAGGAACTACCTCAGAAATATGAGGTACTGTAAAAAGCTGAATCTCAAAAGGAGCTGAGGATGATTATCCAGCAGGAAAAAGACAATGAAAAACCAAAATGTGAGATGCAATAACAAACCAGTGATGGTAAAACAAAACCGTTTTCTGACTTAAGATCAGTCATTTTATTGATTTTTAAAATAAAAGCTCTATTTTATTATGGGTGCCTGAATATACCAGCCAAACCCTAAACCCACAAATGCTCATATAGCCTCAGGCAGCCCCCAGCCCCCTGGCCAATAACTCATCTGACTCACATTGCAAGTGCAAAAGTGTGTGTGCCCTGTTTGCAAGGTCGTTTATCACCAAAATCCCAGAGGGCTGCATGAAAAGGGTCAAGAACAAGCTCTCTTGCCTCTATCCTAGGCAAATCACTGAACTTCTGTTAAAAATCACAACAATCGCAAAAAACCAGGGAGAAAGTTTAAAAAGATCCAGTCCAAAGACACATGATTACTCCGTGTGTCTAGAAGCTGCTGCTTAAATTTTCATTCTGCAGCAGTTAAATGCTAAGCTACCTCTGCTGATCAGGTTTGTCTGATACAGAAAATCCAAGGATAAAAGACCATGAGAGAAAGATAAAGATAGATGGCTCTCATTGGGGGTGTCTAGAAAAAAAATGAATCCCTTAATATGGTGATTTCTTTATATCTACGAATTGTACGTATCCTTCAGTTGTTAATTGTATCCTTCAGTGCAGTTACACCACCTTAGGCCTGCTGAGCATTTTGACCAGCGAGTCCAGCTCTGCACTGAATGAGTCTTCCAGTAATGAATCTGAGAGCTGTGATTCAATAGCTCGCGTTCTCTTTGATGCCAAAGTGCTTGCAGCACATCTAGAAATGCAGCGTACTTGATCCTGCCAAACAGCACTTGCTTTTGTCGAGGAAGTTGCTGATATAATTGCAGCAGGTGAGATGGGTGAAGTCTGCAACTATCAGCCACTTGAGCCCTCTTTAGGGAGGTGAGAGAGGCAGCTGCAGGCACCGAGCCTAGTGGCACTGCTGAGCTGCCTCCACCGCACCCTAGAGGTGTTACTTGCTGCCTGAGTGTGGCTGTGGTACTCCAAACCCGTGGGAGCATCATCAAAACCGATGTGAGCATCATCAGGGTTTGGCCTGTAGCCAGCTATTGATTGGGAAAGGTGGAGTTATGGGAGATCCGTGCTCGTTTGAAGCAACTGGTGACGTGGTGGGT
Organism: Falco punctatus; assembly: GCF_963210335.1. Lineage (NCBI taxonomy): Eukaryota > Metazoa > Chordata > Aves > Falconiformes > Falconidae > Falco > Falco punctatus. Next base: position 36,390,503 of record NC_137588.1, read on the forward strand.
TAAGGTGGGGAAAGAATTTGCCTGTAGCTACTTGTTGATTGAGAGATGCAGAGTTAATCCCACTAATTGTTCTAGTGTCCTAGGAGTGGCTCCCGTTTCCTGGCTATCATTCTCATAGCAGTAGTCCTCTGTGGAAGTTGCATGAATACCTACAAAATGTTGGAGACAAAGTGAAAGAAACGCCTTTCTGTGTTTTGAAGAGAAAGAACATGCAATATAATCCAGCCCTCTGCAGTTATCTGTTGACCACTGGGGCTCTGTAGGTCATAAACTGAAAACTTCTGCATTTGGTCACACGCTGTAGTCTTTTAGTAGCCTTTTCGATTTATTTCTGGGGTTCATATTCCTTGTGCTTATATATGAGTCTTACGTTGGTGTTGGACTGTGCACGGTATTTGAAGAGAATGGCAGACACTCTGAATACCTTGGTATTTCCCTTCAGACTCTAAAATTAGCTTCATACATTTCAGAAAAACATCACTTTAAAGTTAGCCTCATGCTGAATGAAAACTGAATGTATTTTAAGTGAAGAGAATAATGATTTGGTTTATCAGAAATTTACATGTAATTACTGCAAAAATAAGTATTTATAGGTATTTTAGCTTATGTAAAAAATAAATTAATAGGAATTCCAAAGATTGGTAAATTTTTCTTAATTTTGAGTGGTCTGTGTACTAAGTAGTCCTCAAATATATGCAAATGATCAAAATAAAACTAAAGACTCTTGAGAAGACTTAGGATGTGACTCTGGATGACTGAGATTATTACTTGAAACCACTTTTTTTTCCCTGTCAGATACTGAGGGTGATGCCCTAGGACCCCAGTGAGAGCTGCTTGTATTCAGTCATCTTCCTGCCACTAATGGTATGTGCACTGAGTCACAAAAGGGCACTCAGATGTAGTAATGTCGTGGTAGAAAATCCAACTTGAAATTCTTATTATAACAGAGATTGCATGCTTAAAACCTAAAGGCCTTATTCAGCTCAGATGGAAGGCCTGACTTCAGACGGAAACAGAATAGCAATCTTTCCATGGGTTTCTGTTAGAACTGACACTTGGCCAAAAGGGCTCTGGACATACCCAAAATTAATTAGGTGTTGCTTTCTGGCTGGTAGGAGAGAGAACAGATAAGTAAAAACAAGTCATGGCTGAAAGGGAAAAAAGCTGCTTTCGATTTCGCAAGACAGTAGTATTTTTAGGTGTAACTACAGTATCCTTGAGTAAGAAGAATGGAAACGTTTCCTAGATAGTGCCTTAGACTGAAATTAAACTATACTTTGCTCCGAACGAGTAAACTGAAACACTTCTTTCTTAACCATAGGCCATTTTCCTTGGCAAACTGCCTTGCTTTTTAAATGGCGAAACACTTGACAAAACTATTCTTTAGTCTGGTAGTGCTTCAATAAAATTAACCCATTAGTCAGATGAGAAGAGGCTGTCAGTCTCCTGCGTGGCGATGTGTCTGGCGTTACCAGCTGACTGCCGTCAGCCCCATCACTTCTCTTGCTTCCACTATTTTGTATTACAAGAGAAAGTTAGCAACCGCAAAGCTATTTTTATGCTAGTGCAAAGGTAATATCTCAAAAGGGATGCTTCATCCTGATATTTATTTTGCTTATCTGAAGCAAAATGTCCTAGTGCGGAGCAGAGCAACCACTGGCTGTGCTTCTGCAACGTGGATGAATGTGTCAGTCAAGATAACGACTGTTCCGACACAATCTGGTCTCTTCCTCTCGCCGTCCCCTCATTCCTTGACCTGCTATCGTACCCACACCTGGAAAATTTAGGTCAGCCAGGCTCCTTTCAGGCAGAACAAACTGAGCAGTGTGCTTTGGTAACAACCCCTACGCTGTCAGTGGGGAATGGGGCTCCGCGTGAAGAAGGCTCCCAGACTTCCCTGCCTTCTGAGTCACCGCGGAGAAGATCGGCGTGAAGGATTGCATGGCTCCCACCTCTCTTACACAGGCTCCCCGTTAATGGAGAGACTGCATTAAAAGGACTAAACCTTCCCTCAGAGGATCAATTAGCAACCTTAAAATAGAATGAAGGAAGACAGAAGCCCTTGCGGAGCCCTTCTGCTGGTAGCTCTCCTTCTCCAAGAAAAAGCCAGGAGTAAGCAAGTGCCTGACAGATGATGGAGGGCTTTCTGTCCTCGCTCCCCTTTTAACACTTACTTCACTGTAATTACTGAAGCGTTACTGGTCACAGCAAATCCACTTCAGAGTTGCAGCAGTGCTTCTATTAACAGTTTCTATTTCCAGGGCTTTTCAACTCAGCTGAAAATAGTTGCAAACAGGTACGGTTTGGCAGACCAGGCCTTACTCAAGGCACAAAGTTCAGAAAGATTTTTCTATGCAACTGTTCTAAACCTCTGTATTTCATGACTGCACAACATAAACACAGGTCTTGCTGATCTAATACAGCGGTTTCTACGTCTATGAAGAGTTCAGATATAAAATCCAATCTAACCCTTGGGTCTGCCATAAATTCTGTATTATCCCTACCCACCAACAGGTAACATCTTGGGAAATGCTAGCATTTTGGTAATTGAAAATTAACATGCAGTTGCAAATGAATACCAAAAACTTTTTGATAATCATAGCAAGGGCGGGAGGCTTACAGTACCCCTGAAAATATCTAACTCAGCCTTCCTTATTTAGGAATTCATCTAAATAGCTGAATCTAGGTCACGATTAGATAGTGTTGCCCAATGTGTCTTTAAAATTTCCCGTTACATTATTTTTACTTTCTTATTCATATTATTGCCCTCCTACAATTGCTTTTAGGTGTTAAGTTTCTCAAAAATGTTAAATGTATTTTTAAACACACATTGCTGTCAGTAATTTGACACAAAGGACACAATGCTAAGATTTCGCAAAATACCTTTGGCTTCATCACATTTAATTATATAGCGTTTTGTGGAAGAGAAAAATTATAAAAATGTCTCAGTCCAAAAAGTAGTTTGAATAAGTTGCAGATTTGTGTATGTTAAGCTGCCCTTATACAGCTTTGATTTGTGTGACCAGCACTTACTCAGCAGTTCAGTATAACTCTTATTGACCTTGGCAGCTGTCACATCGCTTGCTGGATTTTATGTCGCTGGAGGTGTCAATGTTCAGGGGGAAAGATGTGCAGAATATGCGTGGTTTTATTTGCAGGCGGGAATGAGGTAGAACCAAAACTGCATTTTCAACAGCATTATTTCACAGATGACAGTCACAGGAGACCTGTGACCAACTTTAACCTCTTAATAGTATGCATAAATTAAGGCTACGAGAGAATACTGAGCTGCCAATAATAGAAGCTGTAGTTCTAGGGTCTTTGCTTAGCATATTCTTCCCTACCTGCCCCATAACAAAAATGAAACCCAAAAGCTTTATGAAATGTTTTCTGAGAGCAGGAACTCATAGAAACTTATCTCCGAATAAATATAATGTACAAAGTAGGTAACTAAAGCTTCCATTAGCTACTAAATACCCAGAGTGAGAAGGTGGAGCAGACTGTAGACTAACATTCCAGTTTACTTTCTACCTTAAACAAATACCTGATACTTTTATTTGGCCTACAACCCCTCATGCAGAATGCAAAGAACTAAGTCTGAGGCTGACCTTCCCCAAGGCAGTCAAGTTCATCCTGAATCCTTATCTGCATAATGGTTTTGCAATAAACAGATGTGGCTTAGCAGTATTTTTAATATAAAGTGTAATGCTTTCTGAACATCTAGGATGTCCTCTCGAGAGCATCCCAGGGTGCGTCTGAATTTCAGGTTTGAATGCTTTCTTTGGGAACAGGCTTCTAGGGCTTATGTAAGATCCTCAGTGTCCACAGCCTGCTTTGAACTTTGTGCTCCTTCCCAGACTGAGCTCTGCGGGTTGTGTCCCCTTCTGACGCCTGGAGCTGTGCGCTGCGGGCACAGGGCAACCTGACCTCATGTGGTGGACTCTCACCCCAGCTCTGCAAAAGACTTGCATGACCAAGATCATTTATGCTTACAACAAGGCTTTGTGGAACAAATATAAGAGTGATGATCCCAATGGCTTGGAGAAACCAAGAAGTCCACTGTGAACCATTATACTCATCTCCCTTTTCCTGGCAGTTTTATCTGGGAGGTGTGTTGTGTACTTCTTGCCTACTCCATCAGCAGAAGAGGCTTTGTGTCAGAGTGCCTGGTTTACAAGTGGGCATCAGTACATGAATAAACTGCTTGAGATGTGAGTCACCGTATAGCTGAAACCTCCTGACCGTCTCTGGCTTCAGTTATGGTGTTTGGAGTGAGGATGAGCTGCTGGAGGCAATGAGCACAGAGTATCAAAGCGTTAAACCCCTTCACAAAACTCTCCAGTAATACAACCTCTGTTCCTTGCTCTGCTGAATTTTTTCCTCTTTTTTTTGCTGACATATTTTTCATTCTGGTGATCAGTCTGACCCACCAGTTCATGTAACCCAGTGCTGGGCATGAGAGGTGCCTGAGAAATGGCTGGTGGAAGATGCCCACAGAAGTGCCTGCAGCATTAGCCGCTGGAGCATCGTGCCAGCTCCTGCAGTAACTCTTGGTGACAGATGTCACCTTTCTGGAATGGCCAAAGCCATCTGTGACACTTTTGTTTTGGCCTTGTATCGATTAGCCCTTTGTTTTTTCAAGGTTCTAGCAAATAACGGTGCTAATCCAGACAAATGAAGTCACACCTGAAGGTCAGCGTTATCCACATGCCAGCCTCCAGCCCTTTCCTGATGGGACCTGCGATGGTACCAGAAAGATTGCCTGTGATTTCAGCATACTTTTATAAGGGACTTATTTATTAATATCATTCTCTAAATGCTGATTTCAATCACTGCAGTTAATCGTGCACGATTTCCCAAATGATCTAAAAATGCAACAATTCATTTAAATACAGACAAATTACAAAGTTTAAAAGCTGCAGGCTGATTTCGGTCTGAGTGACACCAGGCCATTTGTCTTGGGCCCTGTGTTTAGGTAGCGTTTTTTAGGACAAAAAGCAAAATAGCACGAAGACACCGAAGCTGACACTGTTAGGAGCATGTGTGGGTAGGTGCGTGTGAACCGCTGATTCTGCTAGATGGATAAAGCTGAACAGTTCCACCCTGCGTTATACTTTTGGTATGTTTAATGGCAGCTGTTGGCCTAGTTTTAGTGGTGTGCTGTGAGAAGTATCTAAACCATGTCCCTGCAACCCCAAACATTTCTGTCTGTCACATAAAGGTGAGAGGATTGGAGACTGACACTGGGGTTTTGCCCTGTTTTATTGGAACTACGTTTTCGCTGACCTTGGGTGGAAGAAGTCCCTTTAACTACAGCCTGGTCTTTTGCTTCCTGCAGAGCTGGAAATCAGAGTTAATGAGTGTATATTGACGTGAGAAGCCCTGGGCCCTTTTCTTGGAATCGTGCTGCCCTTTCTCCTTAACGTTACAGGGCGGCTGTTAGGAGAAGCCCACCAGTGCTACGGAAATGAAGAGCAAAGCAGTTGTTCTCCCCCTTGCTCTCTTCTGGGCAAGAAAATTTTAGACTAATCCTAGTTTTAAGGTGGGGTTTTTGCTTGGTTTTTTCCCCCCTTCTAAATCACAAAGAGAAGTATTAAAACACATTCCTTGAGACCAAAATATGCAAGCTTATAAGTTTTAGGATGTGGAGCTGGTGGAACTCACGGGCTTTGGTCACCTGGTTTTAGTTGCCACATTTAAATGTTACGGCTTGGGACGCTTTCCTGCCCCTCTACCATACAAACGATGCCACCTCTACCCTCTCTGACCTCCTGCATGGATTCCTTGGGTATTCAAGGCCATGAAAAACGGAGTGGGAAATACTTTAAACCTTATAAGGTTTGCCTTGGCTCGTTCTAAGACAAGAGCTTTTCCATTTAACACCGTACATGGCTTGATGTTGAAGTTGTACACCAGACACTCAATCAGCAACGTCCACTACAGCTGCTGAGTCAACAAAGTATAGATGCAGAGGGCGGCTGTGTCATACTAAATAGTTTTCTTTGCAGATGCTTTCCTTCCTGAGCCTCTTTGCACCCCTGATCTTATTGATTTTATTGGATTTGCTAATTTTGCAGTCCTTTGAGCTGATGATCATAATTATAACACGCAGCACAGCTTGAGTAAACACGTCCATTGCGGACCTAGCACTTTCAGCTGTCCAACGGCAAATAAACATACTTTTGGCAAGTAGTGCTTCCTTAATGCCTTTCACTGGTTGCTACAAACCCTGAAGAGCTACTGCAGCATTATGCAGAGAAGGGGAGTTCTTCTGTATGAAGCTCAGCTGCATGTATATTTGCATGTAGCTCTAAAATTATTGTAAGACTGAGTTCTTTTGAAGCAGATGGACCTTGACAGGATTCAAGATAATTTTTATTGTGCCTACCTAACTACAATCTTTTTATTGTTACTAATGAGGTAAATATTTATGCTTGATTTTTCTTTGACAACTGTCTCAGGGTAGCTGTCTCATACAGTTGCCAGAGTGTATTTTAAATTAAGGTGTTTGTTTTAAAGTTCGGTGGTAAAATAGAACTGCAGTGCAGAAGTTGCATATATTATAGACAGTAATTGGAAATAATTATAAAATTCTGTGCTAGAAAATTGTGATGAAAGAACACTTAGATGAATGACAAATGAGCTGTTCAAAGTCCCGGCGATGTCAAAGGTAAGGCTGTGTGGGCAAGGTTAATTCTCTTCCTTTGTGCACGTGCACTGCAAGTATTAATGACACCCCACCCCCCCACTTTGCACCTTGAAAGTTTTCTGCTGCAGTCAGTGGGCAAACCCTGTACTCATTATATTATGCCTACCTTGAAGGAACAAAACCCTGTGTAATTAATTGCATCTGGGGCTACTGTGCGCTCTGGTGTGGGCACACAGATACTGTTCGTACCCCAATGTGACAACAGGAGCTGGACGATAACCAAAAGTCCTTATTTTCATCCAGATCTATTACTGTCCCAGTCACTCTTTCCTTTGTTTTGCTGGAAGGTAGAATAAATAATTCTGCTAAAAATTCTGCTTTGCAAAATAAATGTTGTGGCTTCAAGGGATTGGCGTTTGCCCTTTCTGGCATGACATGGCAGCCCCCTGCCCCGGGTGGTGACCAGGGTGCTGGCCGGGGTGAAGCCCTTGCTCCTGGGCAGCTGATCCGTGACCGCCCCGGTGAGGGTGATGGCCACCAGCTGCTGACTGCTTTGGCAGGTGCTTCAAATTCGGGTGACAAAACCCACCTTGGGTCCAGGAATTCAAGCTTTTAGCATTCCTGATGAAGTCCACAAATTCTCTCCTAAGTTATCCTTTTGATTCATTTGAAAATAACATGCAGTCAGTTTTGAAGTAGGACAGGTTCTTGAAGGTAAGTAGTGAAAAGGGACTTAGTGATCCAAGTTACATCTTTAGGATGCAGTGAGGAGGAGTCATCAGTGTTGGGAAACAACTGATGTGATCAGTTTTAGCAGCATATTTTTCTGTTAGTTTTATCCATGCAGCTCTTTGGATAAAATAGATTTAGTGGGAGTTCTGGGCATACAATGATTCATCTGACTAGAGCACTTAAACATGTCTCAACAATTTTTTTTAACTTTAAACAGTATTTAAACTTAATCTTTCAAGAAGATACAGACATTATTTGTGTATTATTTAGTCCTATGCAAAAATTTCTTCCATTTTTTTTTCTAGCAATGATACCACAATCAGTTTGCTGCCAGAACATCAAGTAATGTTTGATTGTCTACTATGGTGGAAAGACTTTTTTCCCTCTAGACAAATATTTAGTACCTGAACTCACTTGTAAAGCTCAGTTTACAAGAGAGGTGCATCAGAGAAAAATGTTACCACCCGCAACACGACTTTACATGCAAGTAAAGTGGTGAAGTGGAAACGCTATCAGAAAACAAATAAAAATAAATTCTGACTATTTCTAATGTTTTCTCTTGGGTGTGATCACAAAAAAAACCCCAAAAAACTTCAAGCTGGGAAAGCGTGTTTCTGGCCAGTCCTACTTTTGTTTTATTGGGATGCGACTGTCGAGTTCTGGCCACTGCCGAAGCCTGCAATTAGGTCAGAGTGATTTTCGGTCTCCTTGGCCTTCACTTGATTTGTGGACTGTCATGGTACAGTCTGAAATGTAACAAACTGATTAACTCTAAGGAATTCTGGGGCCATAGTATGCTCTATATTTTCCAGTTAACCTTTTACTAAGCGCGAATCTACTTTTGGAATGATAGACTTTGATTAATTATTGGCTCTTACTGATCACTATAGTTATAGGAAGTCTGGGTTATACTTCCGTTCCCCCCCCACCCCCTTGGCTGACTAGCCTGTCTCTGTGAGCTAATGCTTTGTAGCAGAAGAATGTGTGCAATCATGACATGGATAGGAGCAAAAAGAAGTTTTTTGAGACTGTCCTGCTGGGGCATTATCTTCTCCTCTCCCTTCCGCTGTGGAAGACAGCAGCTGAATTTGCACGCTGTCAGAGCGCTGAGAAGTCGGGCTCTTTCATGACCCATGACCATTTCCAGAGCTATCTGAAGGGCAGAAGGTGATTTTCCACCCCCCTCCTTTTATGTGGATGACAGGATGCAGACAGACTAGTACAGATTTAGGTTTTTTGTGGAGAGTTTTCCCGGCAGCAAGGTACACTGTCTGTTTTCAGCCCTACCGTCTCTTTGCACTCCTACATGTTTCCAGTGAGCAATGTGTGCCTAAGCTAGGGGTAGCAGAGAAGCTACCTGATATAAATGAAGTTTCCTCTCTCCTTTCTTTCCTGCCTGGAAAGACCTAAATGTGAAGGATCATCTTTGTTTTTACGGGACAAGATGTGCCTGGTTGTTGGGCAGGATTATTTATGAAGTGAATGCCAACAGGAGAGTTAGCTCTCTGAGGGCCAGTGCTCAGGTCTGAGCTACTACCCTTGGCACAGTAATAATATCACTGTCAAAAAGTGGAGGTTTTTTTCCCTTTCAACCTACAAATTTCTTACAGCTTATCTTTTCTATTACTTACATTTTTGTACGCATATAACTCAACCAGCGCAGTATGCAATCTTCTTCAGCATTAGGTCCTTAAATGCTTGGCAGTTCAACTTTAAGCTCTGGAGAAAGTGCATGCATTGAAACATTCTCGTAGAGGGAAGGAAGGTTTCTAAGTATTATAGCTGTGTTGTATCTGTAGCAGTTGCTACTCATTGCAGGGAAGTCCTTGGATGCTGTTGAATACAGTTCAAGGAAGAGTTCTCAGAATTATTGGTATCGAGACCAATAAATGTCTGGCATTTACCACTTGAGGTGGTGGTCACTCCCCACCTTCCAGGTATGTTGCAGGTAAAAACCTCGTGCAGCTGCTGCTCACAGAGCAGACGACCGAGTCACGTTAACTTCTAAGGTATCACTTGCATAAGGAAATGGGATTTAGTGGAAGGTTTATAAACATGCTGTGATTGGGCCATTAATTGTGTCATCTTCTTGGCACAGAGGATGAAATTGCCTGTTCTTACAAGCAAATATTATTTCAGTTTCATTTTAGCAATTGTTTTGCCCCAGAGTGAGGTGGTTTGACATAAGCAATGCTGGTGATGTAGAAATAGGGCCAATATAAGAAGATGTGGATTGTGCACGTTAGTTAATTGCCAGATGTCTTTTGCTTCCTTATTGCAAAGAAATATTTTTTACAAGTATTTAAAATTGTGCGTTTCCGCTGGGTAACAGGTTTACTGGATGCCAAATGGTTATTAGATCTATTTCCTATTAAATGAAGAACGAATCTGAGTATACAGTGAGACTAGTCAGCAGCAGTGCTTATTTTTAGATTACATTTTTAAAGCTAAACACTATCTTTAAGTCCAAGAGGAAGGTGCCATTTCTTTCATTACATTTTTACACTTGATTTCTTTTGGCAGGTTAAGACAGCAACTTTACATGAAATGGATGATTGGTTGGGAGATTGTGAATCCTGGTTTCCAGGTTATTTCATTTCGAATAAATCATTTATAGAAGAAGTGCTCTTCTGAAGTTGTCTCATTAGTCTTAATTTTTTCTGTCTTTTCTTGATATGCTTTTTAAAAAGCTCTGCATTAAATAACTACTATCCTCTATTCAAATTCATGGGCGCAACTAACCCCTCAAAATGAGCGAATGACCACACTTTGGTCACTGCTGTGGTTAAGAATTTAGCCTTCACTATGACTATAGCACTGAAATTCTTGTTTCTAAGCCTAGAGGTGGGTTCTTGCTGCATATTAAGGTCCCTTTCTTCTTCCCTAGGTACTCAGGGAGGCCATCACTGGGTGTGCAGGGGTCCTAGCCTGTGTAGTACCTGCTGCAGCCAGTCCTATGGTGATCCCAGGCTGTGAAATGTTCGCTAGTGCTTGTCAGATCTGGAAATAATTTACTGTGCCTGGGGTCAAAATGCCTTCTCACTGCCACCATGGTTGTGAGCACGAATGAAATTTTAAAACTACTTTTGTTGTGCTTTGCTCAGTAAAGGCAGTGGACTTCAAGCTGCCTCAGGACCTTGCCCCAGCCCAGTGGGCTTGCCATTTAGAGACCCATCAAGTTTTTTTTATTTTTAATTCTTTTTGCTGCTAGGAATCAAATATTTAATCATTTACAAGGATTCTTTTCAGATTTCTAGATGGATGAGAAGGCATCAGTCAAATTAGGGGCATTTGCTGGCAATCATATGGATTTGATCTGCCTGCTAAGAGGAGCATGAATGAATTTAGAGTAACATTTAATGACCCAGGAAAAAAAAAATGTGTTTTGGTCCTCTGCAAATGAAACCTTACTAGTGCCTGGGGATTAGGTTAAATTGAATAGCTCGTGGGTTCTTCTTCTCTTTCCGTTTCTCCTCGCCATGTTTTCTCTTGAGAATGTCAGAATGAAATCTGCATGTGAGTCTCAGATTTTCTCTAAAACTTCAATCCATTAAAGCCAGGGTGCCCTTTCCAGGAGTTAGGGAAGCACTGATTTTCCTCTGATTTATTTTCATTTGGGTTTATGGAAGTCTAGATACAAAACTAAACTGAAGAAAGTTTTGAATTCATTAGACACTCTTGTATTATATCCAGAAATACTGTAAAGTGGAAAAGAAAATTTTGTGGCGTGTTGTGATTCACCTGTTTCAAAGGGCAATAGTATAGCATCTCATTTGCTATGGCTGTCTCCCTCCCTTGCCATGGTAAAGCAAGTCAGCCGCCCCAGCAATCCATGGCTTCAAAGCTATGGTTTCAAAGATGACCCACAGGAGACATGCAATGGGGGAGGCTGCTCTGAAACTTGTCTGGCCATTGGGAGTGTCTGAAGGTACGAAAAGTTCAGAGCTTCCTGCAACTGCTGGCAACCTGAAGTGTTAGATGGGGAAAGCAGCTGTGAAGGAACAAATATTTTTTAACTGAATCAATACCTCGGAACACACAATGTTGGTTTTGAAGGATTTCTGAAGTTCGGGTATAGGTCTAGGGGAGCCATGGAGGCATGCAGTCATCTACAGAAAATGTCCCATGTGGTAAAGAGAGCCATTGCTTCCCCACGGCAGCTGGGAACAAGCCACCACGTCAGTTTTCCTTTGGTGACATTTATAGCAATTATTTTATTCCAGGCATGAAATTCCTCATAATTCACTACTGAGATTTAATTATACAGTAAAGTTTCTCTTGTTCATGTGTGAGTTGGATGAGAGTATTGACCCTGTTTTTCTCTTTCTATTGATAGACAAAACTTTTTGCAGCTTTGGTTTGAGCATAAAAGGTGGGTTCCAGGTGTTCCCTCTTTAAAATGCTGGGCTGAGATCCACGGCTGATAATCCACGCAGGGACATGGTATTAGAGCTGTGCTATGTCTTTCCATGTCCTGGAAGTGCGTGAGGGTTTAGATGAGTTTATCTGTCTCGTGTGAAGCAGCGTGGCACCAGCAGCACTAGCTAACCTTGTCAGCAGCTTTGCCCAATGTGTGCAGCTACATTTTGATCTGGTGGGACTGTGTTCAGAAACCACCTTAAGGTGTGCAGCTGCCATTTAGCTACAGGGCAGCAGATCACCAGCCAGTGAGGTATGTTACTTCATCTACTGGGGAGAGGCAAATGCAGAAGTACAGCACGAAAGGTGAGTAAATGTGTCATTTCCCCACTTCTTTACATCCAGTTAAAATATTTCTGTAGTGGGTCTTATGTTCAATGTTGTTTGAATCATCTTTTCATTGTGTAGATTTTCCTAGCAATGAACTTTAGGAGGTGGTGACGGTTCTGCCCTTCGGATGGGCGACAGAAGGCTTGTGCTGCCTAAGTGGGAGAGGCAGTTAAGCCATTTCCCAGAGCTGATCACAAAGAAATGAAGTTGCTTGTGTATGGTGTGGCTTACCCACCCGTTTGGCAAAATAAAACCTTAACTTTGGTAGAACCTTTCTCCAAGACAAGCCAGTGAAATCCTTACACCTTACACGGCATGTTCCAGTTACCGGCTACAGCTAAGCATTACACGAAGTGGGCGCATTAGGACTCTTCTGCTACACCCTCTTACTCAGTCCAGCATTTTTATAAAAAGCAGCCACAGTTGTTATCTTGAGGCATGGTGACCTCGTACAGTGGAGACTCTAGACATTATTCAAGCAAATGAATGGCTCTGAATATGAAAGATATTTTTTTATTTTTTTATTTTTAAGGTGGGAGAGTGGGCCAAAGAAGTAGTGGGAGAAGGATCTCTATCAGTTTGGATCTTTGAGAGGTATAAAACTTTATCACTTGGGGTAATATCTGCTTGTATTTCCTGGTTCTTAACACAACATAAGAGATGTCTTACTAGACCAGACCAGTGGTCTGTCTAGTATTCTGTCTTTGCTGATGGCGATGGAGATGCTACTCAGGGACAGCATGAGATCCCTGACCTCCTCCGTGTCCATTCCTCTCCTAACTCCCAGAATAATAGAATTAGGAATGTTAAAGCATGATTTCTAACTGTAGATGGCTCTAAAATGAAATATGACTGACTAATAAAATCTGTTCACATGAGAATTGTAAATATTAAGATTTTGGGATGACCTATGCAAAAGTGACAGCTTTTTGTCTCTTAACATTCACAGTGTGTGGTCACTTATAGTCACTTGATTTAAGTATATCTTTGTATCAACTGTTGCCAACAAGGGCTTTGTATTCTGCAAGCTACCATATCGCAGGGGATACGTTAGGTGAAAACTATCACCTATCGTACAGGTGGGAGGTAGGAGTTCTCTTGACTCTCAAGATGCAGCTGCAGAGCTTATAGACCTATCCTAAACCAGGAGAAACCCGAATTGTTGGTAGTTTCCTGTTATTTTTAGCTGGCACAGGTTCAACTAGTGAATTACCATTAGTCTTCACTGGGTTACTGATGAATTCATGTCCTTTTAAATTATTTTTGAATGTGTGCCTACAGGTTTTGACAGGCTGCTTGAAGTAACATAAATGAATAAATCAGCAATAGGTATCCACAAACGTATTACACCAGGGGGTGTAAATGGTTTAGTAAGGAAGCACTTATTTAATATTAAATATTTGTCTTAAGCTTCTTATACCTTCTGTACAACTAACTCTTTAGCTGCTGTTAAAAATGCTTATTTTTATTAGTGGTAGACTAAGCACAAGTATCTGTGTGAAAGCTGAGGGGTTTATGGAGAAGAGCTTGTGAGCTCTGTGAGGTAAAAATGAGTTTTGGGATAGGAAACAGACATTTTAATCATGGTTGCTACTAGGTTCTTGGTTGGTTGTTTTTTTTTTTTAAATAACCTGAGTGGTTGGGAGAGAAATGACATGATGACAGTTAATTATAACTAATCCTGCAGTGCTTCAACACAGACTAATATAAAGTTCAGAGAGTTCCCCCAGCAGTTAGTGATGTCCTTAGGAAGCAGTGAGACTGCCTAAAGTAGTTTTATTGTTTCTTGGCATCTGAAAAAAACACTGCATTGCTCACTAAATACACCTGATACAATGCTGAAAATCAAGGCTACAGCGAAAGAAGGGCTATTTCAGCATATGTATGTAGGTCCTACGACTACAAAGGGCTTTCAAAAATATTTTTGTTAAAAAGAAATTACAGAAACATCACTCAAACATGTAACTTCGCAGTTAGCAAGACCATGGTTCAAGCAAACTGTTTCAGCTTCTTTCATATGCACCCAGAGTGGAAAATAAACCACTACAGAGCAGAGAAAGGAATAACTAGATGAAGATTTCAGAGGGAGGAAAACATTTAAAAAGTTAGTAACTGTTGCCTTAGTAATATTAAGGCATGCTACAGCACACAATCATTGCCTTTAGAAAGGTCTGGGTCCGTTACTCTCCATCCTGCTGAAGCTCCTGGGTGTGCTGCACAGGGTGGCTTTGTGAGTTATTAAAGTGGGAGAACATGTCAACGACTTGCTTTACAGATTACCTGATTTATGAAATGGCACCAATCTTAACAGGAGAAACATGGTGGAGAAGAGAGGAGCAGTAACACTGAACGGGTACCAAAACACTGTTAGGAGGCTGCAAATACAAGTGCATGGGCTGTAATAAGTTCCTCTGGCAGGACAGCCTGGGTAGGAAGGTGATATGCAGAGCAGACAAGCCTTCAGGAGAAAGGGACCTAGACACCTGGTTTGACTGGAAGTGTCAGACAAATTCACTATCACCCTTAAATACAGAAGAAGAAAAAAATATGGGAGGTGATTTTAAAAGTTTAAATCTTTTAAAAAATGCAACAAAAATAGTTTCAGGCTTGTTTTTTTCTTGAACTCTAGTTTAGCACATTTCTATAAATATCCCACTTACATAGATATGAATGACGGTTGAATTGGATTGAATTGAATTCTTACTATTGGTTAAATCTTATTTTATACTCAAAAATGCAATCTTAGAAAGTTATGAAAAGCTTGGTAAGGTGATGGGAAATTGTGTATGATGCATTTACTGTGTTTGTGTGTACAGACAGATGGGACATACACTCAGGCATTCCTAAATGACTTGCGAAAGTGCACAAAATGTGTGCAAATTCTGAAGAGCACTGTGATGTTTAGGCACTAAACAGGGAGCCCCTGGAGGAGAAGAGAGACCTGGTGTGAAGGGAAGGCTCCTAACAGGGTTGAACACCCCTCTCATCTTTGATTCTTTAGGCAAAAAGTGATGACTGCTTTTTTAGTGCAAGAGAAATCAGAGAAATCTGAAAAATGCGGCTGAATATTAAGCTGCTGAATGAATTTCTATTCATTCTTTCATCCTATTTCTGTTCTGGAATTTAATTTTTTTTTTTTTGTCTGAAAAATTGCAGCCATCTATAGTGTGAACTCTTTCCTATTTCATGTTGACAGGGAATTTAATAACAGTTCATTTAAATATTAAGTTGTAACAAGGTGTTCTGCAGTATTATGAAGGCAGATTTTTTCCTAACGTTAGAAATACTTACAGGTCCTGGCTTTGTAAAATATTTGCAAGACAAAGACAGCCAAATCTGGTAAAGCACAGTAGTAAGCAAAACCTGTTCATTGTGAGCGTGGTTGAGTCAAACCAGATTTCTGCAGACAGACAGCTGTCCACATGCAAAAACTCACCACCACTGACATGTTTGGAGGTACCCCTCATCTCTTGCAGGGATGCCCAGAAGTATGCGACAGGATTCAGCCTCCCTGAGGCAAAGCCCTTCTTGGGAATTTCCTTTGATGGTGTGTATCTGCAGAGCCCCAAGGCGTGACTAAGGATGATGGGCAATAACTAAGCAGTATGTTAAAAATAGCAAGTCAATTTAACATCAGCATTAGAATGCCATTATTGATTGTGTTGAGCAAATCCCTTACCTTGTATTCAACACTTAATTAAAGCAGTGGAACAGAAAGACTAAAAAAAAGAAAAAAAAAAAAAGAAAGAAAAAAAGAAAAGAAAAAACCCAAAGCAAAACTACAGTGATAAGAAGATGTCTTGAATTTTAGTTTTCTGCTCCATAGTCATCAACAGATTTTCAAATCTAATAATTAGTCACGAGCATGAGCCTTCTTTATCTCATATTAGCACTTTTGCTACTAAATAAGTAGTGTCTCGGGACACAAAAACCTTAACAGTTGACAGGTTCCCCAGCTCCTAAATTATTGCCAGTTACTATTCGCAGGGAAGCCCGTCTTTGCGCAGATACTTGCCGCTCTTTCTGTAAAGCAGGACTCCAATCAGGAAAGGTTAATAGCTTCTGAAGTGCCTCCCTTGAAGCTTTGCTTGCCCTGCCATGGCTGGTGAATAGGTGGCAGATGCAGCGCTTCGTGCTGCACCCTACTCGTGTTTTTCTTTAACTGACACACCATTGTACTTGAAAAGGACTTTCTCTTACACACCAGTACAACCATTGTATTTCCTGGGATGTTAACAAGAGTATCACATTTTTAAACTCCAGAGGTTCTAGCCAAGAAGATAATTGGTCTTTTGTACTATTTCTGGTCCATGTTGTAATTTGTAGTGATTATTTGATAAATACTCCTCCTTCTTCATCCCATCATTGGCATGGAAAGGTCTGATCCTGTGTTCTCAAAAACAGCACTCAAGATGGTCTTGGAACTTGAACAGGACAACGGATTCCATGGTCAGTGGCAATGCCACCAACAAGCCATTGGAAAGCTAAAGTCTGTGGGAGGGAGGCAGTGTTTTCTGATCTTCACGTACCGGTGCTGCTGTAGTTGTCTCAGCAGGTGTGCAGACAGAGGATACGTCCCAAAAAGATCTAGAGTGCAAATAGTTAATGCTCTCCTTTGCTGGAAGGAATGTAGGACATTGGTTCTCAAGTCTAAATGATAATGTATTATAATTATTTTATAACAACCAGTGATCTATGCAAATCCACTCTTCCAGGCTGCATTTGGAGTGCAAATAATGTAAATGTTTGGGGTATTTTTATATATGTATATTCATATATATATTTTATATATATATATAAAAATGTTTTTCTCCCTTTTGTGGAAGTAAACTTGCACTTGGGAAGATTTTCAATGTGTAAAACATTATGGGACAGCTCTGGCCACACAGCTGCTGTTTGTCACCATGCTTGCTAGCCACAGAAAGCAGAACTCAGTCCTCGTTGCACCCTTGGGTTGCCAACATGTCTGCAAATGAAGCTGGCCAAGACCAGTAAGCTACGGAGGAAATTTTCTGCTTTCACTTCCATTATCAGAAAAGTTCTTCGATTGCTCTAGGTTTTTTCCCCTCCCTCCTTGTGTAATATGGAACATTTGTAATCCCCGGTGGTATGGTACGCAGTGGGGTATGGGAACAGGAGGGCGAGGGAGAGGCAGTCCCCTGGAGGTGACCAGGGAGCCACTGGGTGATGCAACAGGCTTAAATCTGCACTGATATTTAGGTCTGATTTGCAATTTACACCCCCCACTACCTGTGCCTTGAAGCGTGGTGTGTAATAAAGTCATGTAAAGAGGAGCCGTGCATCCCTTAGGGAACAGTTGCCACCATTTGTGGGACACAGAGAGCAGAAATTGGGTGGAGAAGAACAGGAAGGCACGAATGGCTCGTGGAGAAGAGGGGGCTGGCGTGCTGATCCATGTCCAGCGAACTCTGCGCTGCAGGGAGGATTGATTCAAATCCTGGTTCAGCCATTGGCCCAGGTGTGGGCAGGGATGCACAGTGGGATCTGGGGTATTGTACTCACTGGTGGGTGGTGGGTTTGGACTGGCTGTAACTATTCACAGAGGTGTACTCTAACTATGATGTTAGTAAAGATAAATGCCCTTCCTGTATGCACTTCTGTTACTAAAGAAGTCATCACCTAAGAAGGATATGTTCACAACAGGACTGCCATCAATTATGCTGGTGTCTTGATAACTTCATAATTAAAAATAAATTATGTTTGGTCCTTAATAGGACTAGTATTAAACTGAATGACTGTTTAATCTCTGTT
The DNA here is from genome assembly GCF_963210335.1 of Falco punctatus. Taxonomy (NCBI): domain Eukaryota; kingdom Metazoa; phylum Chordata; class Aves; order Falconiformes; family Falconidae; genus Falco; species Falco punctatus. The sequence goes on from NC_137588.1 coordinate 36,408,405, forward strand.
AAATCTGCCACAAAGAAATGACACCATGAGAAGTGTAAATGAATGATACCCTTTTTCCCCCCTCCCTGTTTCTAATTACACATGACGGCACTTGCAGTGTCCCTTGTGAATGCACAAAATTGGTGCAGCAGGGGAAATGCAAGCTTCCGTATGCTGCAGTCTGTTCATTAGCATTGATTTTTGAGGCACTGCCCCTAAGGATGAGAGGATAATTTCTTTTTTCAGGTTTTCATGATCCCAGCTTATAATAGACTATTAAAAATAACTTCTAAACCTTGGTGTAAGTTCTGGAACAATAAGAGATTCCAGAAACTCCTTGTAACCCACCTTTCCATGGACCATTAAAGCCCAGGTAACCACTCCTACTTTGTGCCTATCCTGTGTGTAACACTTCTCTAAAGCTGTGCCTTTGGGCTGCAAATCCATTGTGGCAGGCATTCATTATCTGCTTGGCTTTCTGCTGCTGTTCTATGCTGCCATTGACTTCAATATGAAAGCTGATACTACTACAGTAAAAATGCCATACTTCATATATGGAAAAAAGCTGTCATTTATTTGCAGTTATAATATACCGGTAAAGGTTACATAGTTCAAATTTTTCTCCCCCCCCCCCCCCCCCCCCCCCCCTCTTTTTTTTTGAATTCTCCTGAGTTGTACTCACTTTTGTGGTATGGTGTAAAAACATCACTACCACCATGCTTACAAAGTCTTCACTTAAGAGTTTGTTTAAGTTCACTTAAACAAAAAAAAAATAGAAACCTGATCAATTCGTCTATCTGGCTTTGATCTGATTTGTACAGTCCCTTTCATTAACTTTGGGCACAGGAATAAATCCTTGAGTATTGGTGAGAAGCATTTAGATTTCCTGAAAGTTCAACTTTAATTATTATTACAAAAATTGTACCCAAGACACTTTCCTTGATTTGGTTTCTTGGTATCGTCCTTTTATTAAAAAATGGTCATCTAAAGAAAGCATAAAATTTAAGACCAGCTAGCTTAAGTAGCAAATCATAGTGCATGTGCATTAATGGTAAGGAGTGAAAAAAATCATAGGGGAGTCCTGATTTCACTAGCTCTTCATCCTCATCACTCTAGTAACCACTTCTAGACAACATAAAAATTGATACAGCATTATGAAAGACTTCCTAACAAATGCAGCATATATTGATAAGGACATTTTGTAACACAGTGTGCCCACTTTCCATTAACGCTGTAGTGGGAGGCTTCTGTCTCCTACCGTTTTGCTCTGAATTTTTGCTCCCGAAGAAACAGACACTAAACTTGGCGACGTGTTTTTACACTAGCTTTCCTCTTCAGTTTTTAAGTCTGGAATTCCATTTTTTGAAACTGTTTTCTCTTCCTTCATAAGCTTTATTCCAGATGCTGTGCAGGCAGGGTGGTTCACATCCCCAAGGTACCGAGTACAGAAACAGACAGCTTCTTTGCCCATCTTGCTGAAGATAGACCTGCCTGTAGTCTGTGGCTTTCTGCCCAGCTCTGCTGGAACTGGCTGTTGCATCACAAAGCTTGCCAAAATTTTGCACAATAACAAGCTCCAATCTACATAACACCTGGCCTGTACAAACCAGGTCATTATGAACTTGATCCAAGCTGTCATTCAGGCGGCTTTGTTATTCCCTCCTTAGGCTAGGCCAGTCATCCATAAGCAAGAACTGACTTAACGCTTCCAGTACTCACCATACCTGGGTACCAGTTTTCTTTCTTTGAGCCTCACAAAGCAGGCGAGATCCATGTAACGAGAGGCTCGCAAGTAGCAGAAAAAAGAAGAAACAAGTGATCTGGGATAAAAACCAGCCTAAGAAGTTACTCCGAGTTCCCGGCTCCTTCACGTTCTATGTTTGTGCCTTGATTTTCCTGTTGCTGCTTCTTGCTCTCTTTACTTCAAATGGAGAAACACAGGTTTATTTCATGTGTCCCACATATTCACTCCATATTCCCTTCCTACACATCTCGTAGGTATATACAGCCCTCCGTAAAGGAAAGCTAAAGTGCCAAGGAAGGGAATCGAAGCCAAAATGTGTGCGATGAAGGGAGCTGGCACTCGGCTGGCTGTAGGACAGCGAGGGCTCTTTTTCTCACCCTCTTGTGCTGCCTCTTCTTTTACTCAGCACTGCTCTTCAGGCTGTGGGGGGGTGTCAGGCTGCTGTACCCGGGCACTAGATTAGCTGCAGTGATGCAAACCCTGCGCTGACAAATTAAGCTAAGAATTGCAGCGGTGGCGATTCCCAGGTGCCTTGACTCCAGGTTAACCGTGAGGTACAAAATGTAGCTGTCCTAGGCAGGGCTGCAGGAAGGCAAATGGAGTGTAACGGCTAGTAGTCCAGGGCCAGTCAGGAAAAAAAGCAGTGTTGCTTGTGAAAAACTGACATTTCAAGAGGTGTTTTCCATTCTGTATCAGATGAAAATGAGACCTTTTAAAATTTTTCAATGGGAAAAAGCAGCAGGCAGCAAAGAAGCGAGGCTGGGGCTGGTGCAGCCCCGTGGGTGCCCTTGGCCACTCGCTGCTGGGCATTTGGGGTTGGCAAACATCTGAGAGAAAAACCTTTTTGAAACAAATCCTTTTGAGGAAGTGTTTCCACTTTGACAAATACAGCTTTTCCCACAAAACAGTTCGGCACATTCCTGCCCAGCTGGAGTGCAATGGCTGGTGGACTTGCCTTCCCCAGTAAACTTCCAGGAAGGTGCCTAATAATTAATGAGAGCAAGGGGCAGGACTGAACCTGGAGGCAGGAAACTGGTGTTTCAGTCTCTGATCCAGACTTCATGCCTTATGGTAAGTGTCATCGCATCTCTCTGCCTTTGTTTCTACTCTGCTGGCTCTAGCCTTTGCAAGACAGCATCTCTCCAAGGCAGGAACACTTGTTGGGTGCACAGCACCCAGTACAACAAAGCTCTGGTTTCACTTGGAGTCTGCAGATGCTGGGAACAACCCCTGCATTGGGATTTGCCAGTATTTGATGTTCATAAAGAAAAAAAAAAGTGAGAAACATGAGTGATACAGCTACGTCCATTAAAACATTATCTACCTTGTTCTTGCTGAATGGAAAAGAATGCCTGGCGAGCTGATTTCTGGGGCCTGAACAGGTTACCCCGGGATGCAGTGTGGGTGCAAAGGCCACCTAGCAATGTTGCAGGGTCTGGCTGCCATTCGTGGTGGTGCAGTTAGTCCTTGTTCTTGGCAGTCATAATTAGTTTCACACTGCACCCAGCGTGAGAACAGACCATCTTTAACAATGCAGGAATTGGAACTGTGTGAAAAGGAGGAATAAATATTGTAGTAATTTCATCGTGTGCACAGCCACCAGGGGCTTGCTGGGCGGGCTATACACATTTTTTTCTGAATAACACCAAAACTTACGGATTGAGTGTTAAAAATCAAAAAAGTCAGTTGTGCTGAATAATACCTGTTTGAATATTTAAGCCGTGCAGGCAAACTAACCCGAGAGCATTCATTCCATGTATTTAAAAAGTGATGGGTCCAGTTCCCACCCTGCCCCCTCTCCCCGCAAGCAATAAATATTCCCTCCGTGGTGAGGACTTGAGCCAGTTCGGTGATTTCTTGAACTAATTAAATTCCTGAAAATACGACTTGGATGGCATTGGAAGTCAGCGGGACGAAGGGTTCCGGGGCTCACCGGCGGGGCCGGCGGGTGAGACCCCGCAGCGGGGGGCTGGGCTGCAGCGGCAGCCGCCCCTCGGGACGGGCTAATTGGGCACGGCTGCTGCACGGTTCCTAGCCCCTGCGGCGAACTCGCCCGCCGGCCCTCCGGGAAACCTGGGGAACGCCTGCGGCGGGTGGCTTGCCCGCCAAGGGGCGTGCGGCTGGCGGGGCTGGCAGCCAGAGATGGGGTGGGGTGGGGTGGGGTGTCCCGCGGGGTCCCGTCCCGTCCCGTCCCGCGGGGTCCCGTCCCGTCCCGCCCCCGCCGCGCAGCGCTGTGGCCGCCCGGCAGAGGGCGCCAAGCGGCGGCGGCGGCTTCGCCGGAGCGGGGCCCTGGCGGCGGTGCCGGGATGGGCGGGCGGCTGCGGCCGAGCCTCCATCTTCGCTCCGCCCGCGGCCGCCGCGCCCCTCCGCGCTGCGGGGCCGAGCGGGTGAGTGCGCGCCCCTCCCGCGGGAGCGGCCGGCGCCGCCCCGCCGCCCGCCCGGGCTCGCCCGCGGTGCCGCCGCCGCCGAGCCGCCCGCCGCCGCGCACCGCGCCGGGCTCCATGTCGCGCCCCGGGCTGCGAGGAGGCGCGGCCGCCCCGGTGCCGCGGCAGCGGGTGGGTGCGGGCGAGCGGGCGGCCGCGGGGCGCGGCGCGGCGCGGCGCGCGGGCGGGCGGGCGAGCGAAGTTGCCGCGGTGTCCGGGAGCGCTCCGGCCGGGATGGCCGGGCTCGCCGCGGGGCTGGGAGCGCTCCGGCCGGCCCCGGCTCCGGCTCCTGCGGGCGGCGCGGCGGGGCTGGGCGCGGGGAGCGGCGGGGAGCGGCGGGGAGCGGCGGGGAGCTGCGGGGAGCGGGGGGCTGCCGGGGGCGCGGCACCACCGGCAAGTCCCGCCGCCTGAGCAGCCTGTACAAGTGGCCCCGGTCCTGCCGGCGGGGCTCTCCCCTGCTCTCCTCGCCGTACGGGACGGCCGTGAAACCGCCCTGTGTCACCCGCCCGCCGCCGCCAGCCACCGTGTTGGGACGCCTTTGAGTTGCCCTCTTCCCTCCGTCGATCCGGTGATCCCCAGGCAGGCGCTCCGACACGCTCCCTCTCCGCCCCGCCGCACTCGCAGCGTTTCTTCTTCGTTTGTCATGCTTGTCCTTTTATTTATTTTGTGTGTTGCTGTTCATTCAAGGTCAAACCGTGTGGAGTTTGGACTTTTATTTGTGCGAAGGTATGAGTGAGGACTGTGCTGTGGTCGTGTTCCCTCCCTCCTCCCTCCCTCCCACTCGTGTGCCTGCCCGAGTGCTGCTGGAGAAGGCTTTTAAAAGAATAGATGAGGGTCATAAAAGTACTTGCTGACCGCTGCCTCCAGCTCTTTTGTATAATTGAAATTTATGGTTTAATTCCTCTAATGAAAACAAAAAATCAGCCTGAAGAATTGATTTCCTGAGGATGTAATTTCCGAAAGGAGTTGTGGAGGGGATGTCTGTATTGCACGCGGGATGACGTACCTGTTAGAGCCAGGTACCGCTGCAGGGATGTGAGAGGGGACACGGTGCCCGACAGCCGCTGTTGCTTGTGCCTTGTGTGGGGGTTCAGCAAGCATCATAAAAACCCTCAAACTTTAAGGAAAGTGGTTAAAAAAGCGGTGAGCTCTTTAGTTTCTGAAAATACTTCAGTGGAGGTGAAGTAATGTTGTGGCAAAGATGAAAGAGGTGGCATTGAAGTCACGTGCCTGAGGACAGGGACTCTTCCCAAAGACGACAGGTACGTCGGGCTGCACGATGTGCGTACAGCACTGTGAGTTGGCTTGGCTGGTTCGTGGCAATGTGACCAGCTCCGAGTGCATGTAACATCGCGTCTTTGCGGGAGTAGGCTCTTGGTGTGAAGTGCTAAATTTTCCAAAGGATGGAAGCGGAGAGTTTCAGTGCCTGCCTGTACCTTGCACATTTGCCGAGTCAGGTTTAGAGCACGGTGGAAGTTACTGTGTTAACTGACGTGAACGTCAACAAGAGGAGCATGATCCTGCTGTAAGTCACGATGGTTTTGCTACTTTCTTTGGTGGGGCCAGATGAAGTTCTGTTGTCGATTATTGCAAAAAGTATTTAGACATTGTGCTCGGCAAAGCCTTTTCTGCAAAATGAGGGAACAGCAGGAGGTTGTACCTTCTGCTTTTTTGTCTGGGGTCTGTGAGGGAAGGCTGTGTCTACTCAACTTTGTACATGAAAACAGATTTTTTTTCACGTTGCAGCAGTTAAAAGCATTTTCTAAAGAATCAAAAGTAAACACCACTCATTAGTAAGCTTCTCTTCTGCTTTGCCATGATGGTGTTTCAGACATCCTATTGCACTCTGGTAATGGAAGACCAGAAGAGCTGTTAAGCTCCATCTGTATGCATTAGGGTAGGTGGTTGATTTGTACCCTGGGGCCATATTATCTGCTGTTTCATTACTTCTGGATCAGTAATGATATTCAGGAAAACTGTATTTGTAGTGACTGCTTTCTAGGGACGTCTCTTCACCGGAAAGCTTTACTGATAGATCCACTGATGCATGTTTGCTGACACGCTGCTCTGGTAGGAGGCACTCAGGCGGCTGCTTTTAGCTGCCTTTGATGGCATAAAAGTTCTGGGGTTTGCAAGTAAGACGTGGGGATTCCCACGGGTCTCCTTGCACTTTGGTATAATTTGGGTAGTTTTTTTTCTCTAACCAGTTTTCAGTCTCTTTCATCTTGCCCTCAGACAGTCGAGCAGAGCTCTTGTGCCTGTTTTAGACACTTGCTCCTTTTGTGTTTGGGCATGGCAGCAGCTATCCCAGTGGCTAGTACCAGAGGAGAGCACGTGAGGAGCCTGAGCAGGTGAAACATGCCAGATGCTGCAGGTACCCTGTGCCAAGCTCATCGTTGAATAACAGCACAAAGGTAGTGATGCGAGAGTGGTTTTGGGGAGTGGAAAACCCAGGTGGTTGTTGCACTTTGGAAGCTTTTGATTCCCTGTTCCTGTTGGTAGGTGGGCAGGGGGGTCGTGGAGGAAGACGTGCTGTAATGTGAATTGTCTTATCCAGGTGTCCAAGGCAACTAAGCTCGTCCAGCTGCACAGGCTGGAAGCAAAGAGTGGGATAAGGAAATTTTTAAAAAAATAAAAAATACTCGGAGTTGACAGTGCTGCACTGGCAATGTGAATACCTGTGTCTGTTCTGCTTCCTTGCCCTGCAATGCTGCTTGCACGCCTGTACCTTAGCCAAAAGGGATTGTGAAAGCTGAGCAACAGGGATGCTGTTGCGGGTTAAAGAGGTGATGGAAATGTCTCCAGGCTGTTGTTCAGGGAGGTAAGTTCTCCATTCTCCCTTCGAGGTATATGCTGTGCTTTAATGGTGTGTGATGTGCCAGGGCTCGATGCTGTCAATGGGCTGGGTAGGGGGAAAGCGGGAATCTCTCACCTCGAGCCACCTGATGCGAAAGCAGTTCTGGGAACTTCTCAGGGCATTTTGTAGGTGAGGAAGCTGTCCTGCTAGGCTGCCTCGAAGCGTATGCAAAACATATGTGCCTAGGTTGTCAGTCGGTAGGAACTTTCTTGAATCTTGGGGGTTTATGTTTCAGTATGACGAGACAACAGCATTGTTTTCACAGAACATACCTGATTTGTTATTTGTTAATGCAACAGAAAATGAAAATTTGTATTGTTCTGGTCGCAGTTCCCAGGCTCCTGCGTTACCAGTGCGGCTGAGGAAGGGGAGTGCTGCTGGGACTGCCTAGGAGCGAGAGCTTGTGTGGTTTGCTTGTAAACCAGAGAACTTAAGGAGCAACGGATGGGCTTTCTTGCCTCATTATAATTGAGTTTCATGGTATGATGGAATCAGACTTCCTGGCCAAAAATCTCTGTGCCGTTGTGGTGTGTTGCTTGGTGTGTTCTAGGTCCTCCCGTGCCATGAGGTTTTGCCCACGTGTCACTCCAGCTCTTTGCCTAAGCTTCGAAAATCTTGATTTATTACTGAGATAGCATTCCAGGTGTTGGTAAGGCTACCTTTTCTGTTATTTGCCCCAAGATCATGTCAAGTAAGGTAAATGGGAGGGCATGCTGTGAAACAAAGGTGTGATTGCCAGGCGAGACCAGGACAGTGCTGACTGATGATGAACAACCCCACGGTTCTCCTTCTGGAAGCCACATGTCCCACCACATCAAAAGCTGCTTCCAGGATGGTGATGAAGTGAGTACTGTGGTAGGGGAAACAGATAAAGCACCACAGGGTAAAGGACTGATTATTTGAAAAAAAAAAAACCACCCCCCAAACCAACCACTAAAACTGAACACCAAACAAAAAAAACCCACACCAACCCACCCAGGTTTTTGTGCCAGTGGGTAAGAGTTGTGTGTGTCATTTAAAAACAGAAACTCTGCAAAGAAGGCAGGTTTTTGTGCTCACTCTGTGAGTCTGCAGAGGTCCAGCCTCTGAGTCACTGACAAACTGTCCGACCTTACTTCTGCATCTAGGCACAAGTGCTCGTTGTCTGCAGTCTTGTTTTGAAAACAAGAACCAAAAAATACTGTGCTTTGGACTAGGAAGCTGACCATAAACATGCTGGTAATGCTATTTCTGATGTGAATAGCTCCTTACTGAGTCATCTTTGGGCATTCCTTTGTACTTCTGCTGTATTTAGCTTAAACACTTGAGTATTAAGGACATGCTGCATCATTTTTGTTGGGAATGCTTTTAGTTGTGCTTTCTTTCTGTAACGATTTTTATTTGTTAAGCTTTTATTCTGACTGAAAATCTTCTGCTAATCATTTGGAAAAGATTTTTCAGTGCTTCTCTTGAGTCTCTTCTAGCTAATGCTCATGCTTTGTGTCTGAAAATAAGCTAGCTACTTTAAAAAGGGGTTGGTTGGTTGGTTGGGTTTTTTTTTCTCTGCCTGCACTCACATAGCAGGCAGCTATATTGAGAAAGTGTATGAAATGTGTGAGGAAAGAGGGATTCAAGGGCCACTGAGAAAGCAACCTAAAAACTGTCTTATTGATGTAGTAAATCCTACCTGCCTAAGCTGTCTTCATTTGATCTGGTGGATTGTGCCTGCCTGTTACAGCATGTCCCCTTGGCTTTGGATGGGGGGCTGCTGAGCGGAGCCAGGGGGTGTGCGCGATGTAGGGTATCCATGAATGTGCTGGGCAGGTGCTAGCAGAGATGGAATAACACGCAAGATAATCTGCTGTCCGATACCTGCAGCGTCTGTGATGTCCCTTGGGGATGCAGACAGCCCGTTGATAAAGGCAGAGCATGTAAACCCAGTTGCAGTGCAGTAAAGTATGAAAAGTATCTTGGCTGAGGTGACGTGACCTGAAACGGTACTATGAACGAGGAGAGCGGGGGAAATAAATGGTTTTGTAAATTAAATGAACATTTAAAACTACTTAAGAACTATTAGAAAGTGAATAGTCACCCTCCTGACTCCTTTGCTGAAATAGAAAATGTGCTTCTGCGGAAAAGGGATATTCTGGCAGTGAATAGTGGCTATTTTTGAAAGGTTGGAGGAAGTCTAAATTAATGTGGCAGCTTCTGATCCCAGCCTTGCTCACAGTGAGGGGGGACCCCTTGTCTGTCTTCAGGTTGCCAAGAGTGACGCCAGGTGCCGTTTGGCTCTTTCAGACTGGCGTAGCCTTCCGGAGGAAAGATCGAGTGAATCCCTTCCGTTGTGTGGTATAATTGTGGCCGTTTCTGATCTGTCTCCCACAGTACCTTGTAATTCACATTGGCATTGTCTCAGCACATGGTGAGAGCAGCGTGGGTTTGTCTGCTGTGTTTTGAATGGGAGATTGTGGAGAGTGTAACTTGCCATGGCACGTTGTAGGCCGTCTAAGTATATATAAATGTGAATATTAAAAAAATGTAACTTTTTGTGCCTGAGAAACAGGACGCTGGTATTCAGTCTTCAGATGGCTGTTTTTATCTTTGCTTAGGCACCTATTCTTACGGAATCGCTGGGTTATCATTGCAAAATTGATGTCAGCAGATAGAGAACAGAGCAGTCACACTGAGGGTACTGCAGTATGGGGGCAATGATTCCTGGGCATTAACATGTGCCTTCTGAGATACTTAGAAAACTGTACGCTGTAAATATTTAAGATTCTGTAATTAATTTCAGGTACCTGTAGTAAACAAGATATACAGCTTTAGCAAAGGTGAAAACAGCAGACTCTGTGATTGCAACTATCTCGAGCAATGGTGTGGAGTTTATGTAGCGTCAGTTTTTAGTGTGTGTTATTCACTCATGAGAGTAAACTTATGTGGTGGGAGGCTTGACGAATACGGCAAACTTTATGTTACAAAACCATCCCAACAGAAATGCACAGAGGGATTTCTTCTTGTGTTTCTTTTTTTTTTTTTTTTTGTGTGTGTGTGTGTCTTATTTTGCTCTTTAAAAATTCATCTGTGCTCCATCTTGTGAAATGTTTTGAAACAGTCAGGAAAATAATCTGTCCTGTGTAGGAATATGTATTGAATTAAATTACAGTTAATAAAACAGAGAATACGCCCACAGCAAAAACTGTAATGGATGGAAGAGCAACCTGAAAATGCAGCGCAATAAAGGTGAGTGCAATTCAGCCGTTAATGAATGGGATTAAAACTTGTGTTTATGAGCGAGGGAGGCTTTCCGCTGGGATGGAGTCTGTTTTGTGGCTGGCTTTTTGTCTCAAGTGGGTTGAAACAGAGCTCTTTTCCAGAGCCGTTCTGAAGCTCAGCACAGGTGATTTGTGTTCTCCTGGAGAGTAATTTGTCGGGAGATGAACGGCAATATGCTCTGCGTTTGCTGGAAAAGCAAAGACAAGTTCAGGTAAAGACTTATTTTTTGGGATAAAGTAATCTTTAAGCTTTCCATCAAAAAAAGTCATAAATACCTCTGCTTTGCCTGGATTTTTTCCATCTCAGTTACTTTAGTGGCAACTTCAGGTGCTGCATAAAACGGAGTAGCCCAGAGCTTCCAGCTGGGGAGGACACAATTTGACCCATGGAGAGCGTATTGCTAGTGGAAGGTCACAGTTTCAGAAGAAATAAAATTATTTGGGAACTTGCTGAATTTGTCTAAAGGTTGCTGGCTTTCATTATAGTATTTTAAAGTAAAACTGATTAGAAATGGAAATAAAATAAGCAAAACATTAAATTTTCCCTAAGTGAAGGTGTCATTTTTCTGGAATAAAACCTGGCTGGCTGTCTAAATGCAAGTTTCAGTGTTGCTTTCTAGCAGAAGCAAAAAGAAAATAAGCATTTGGTTCTGTCAGTTCTTTTTTTCTTTTGGGAAGGGAGGTGTGGGGTATGTTTTTGGTTTTGTTTTTTTTTTTTTTTTAATATTCTTTCTGTTTAACAGAGAAGTCCATTAATCTCTAGGTCCATCTCTGAATGGGTTGAGGATTGCTGCCTTCCTGTTACTTCTGCCTCGGTGTTGAGCTGGGAAAGATTCTCTCTTCCTCCAGTATCAGGTCTAAATTAGGTGTTAAAGACATACACTTCATAGAGTAGCTCTCAAATAGGTTATTTCCTGAGGCTTTTGTTAACCCTTTGCAGTTCTAGATGGTGCTCTGGGGTTTTTTGTATCTCTGGAGCTTGAGGCTGGAGTTTGGTAAGGGGGGATTTCTTTGCAGAGGTCACTGTGGTACCTTATTGTTTGTCTTGTTCTGCTAAACACAGGGACATGTAAAATGAGCTGGAGATGTTTGGTCAGCATACTGAAACGATCAAGAAAAATGTGACCGGGACAGTGTGTTGCGCTGAAGCTCATCTGGTGGAAGACGGAGCAAATACAGAGAGGCTTTACAAATTGGCAGGGAGTGGCGAGATAAATGTGCAGTTTACAGAAAGGAAAACAGAATATGTTTAATAGAAAATTGCTCACACTAGGAAGTTTGCAAAGATGATGGAAATCTGGTATTGGGACCAGGGAAAAAGGATGTGTGATTGATGACCGGGAGGTGATGGTGATTTGGAACAGAGATGCAATATGATGGGAAGGAGTTTGGGTGAGTGCAAATGGGAAAGAGGAGAGGCAAACAAGCACGCTGGTGTTGAGAAACAGATTCGGACTGCAAATGTGTTCAGAAAGCAAATGGATTGAAGCCTGTGAATGACAAGGAGGGAAGAAAAGGCATGAAAAAGAGACATGATGCAGCTTCGATTTTAGTGAGCTGCAACAAAAAGAGGATGTTTTGTGTTGCTCTGACCATGATGAAAATAGCAACTAGAGAGCAGAGGAGAAACTTTAATGAACAAACAAGGCGGAGACAGAGGTGGTGGAGGCATGTCAAGATTTCTTTTTTCCCCTTAAAATATAAAAAAACCCTACTCCCACCCTTCCAAAAGCCAGTATTTCCCCCCTTCCCCCCCTTACATATTTAGGCACATCAGTAGTAATATATCATGTCAAATTCATTTGATATATCTGCTTATATCATGTCTAGTTTTGGCAGGAAGTATAACACTAATTGCATTTACTGTCAAGTTGATTGCCTCTTCCCTGTGCAGTGCTAGCTGAGCCTGGCTCGCTCTGTTTTTAAATAGGTGTAACTTTTTTCCTAGCTGTTCGGAAGAGTGTCACCTGTGGAATACCCTTCCTCTAGGTCTAGAGAAATAGTAGTTTGTCAGTCTTCTGGATGAGCTGTAATGAGTTTCATACCGGGAAAGGTTTAATGCAGAAAGAGTAGTGGTGGGCTGGAATTACCAGATTTGATTTTTTTGGTTTAGTTTTGAGAGAGATTGGGAGGGGTAGAATATGTTTGAGGTTTGTGTGCAAGGTGTTTTGGACCTCGTAAAAGACGGCATACATTCATTACACTTTGAAAAGAAAATGCAAGATGCCTTTGTGGGGCATACTGAAAATGACATACTTTCTTGGTTTTCAAGGTATCAGCCTTTGTGTTTGGCATTTTAAAAATACAAATTAGATGGAGACAACGAATAATAAGTATATTATTTTGATTCTGGGGTGCTTCTTACAAATACTCCTGAAAGAGGCAGCAGGGAAGGTGAGTAAATAATTTTGTAGAGAAGAAAGGTGGGCAGGAAGGCTGTGTGGGGAGTGGTGGTAGCAGGAATAAAGAAAATGGAACTTTACGCTGTGGCTTCACTGAAAATAATCATAGCAATAGTCATCATCCTGTAGAGGATGATGAGGGGGGATGCAGTGTGGGGTGGAAAACTTCATGCAGCTACGAAAGCAGTTTTAAAGTGATTTGCCAGAATACCTTTGGAAAGCAGAACATCTAAACTGGAGTGATTTGGAAGGGCAGGAAGAATTTGGGAAGCAGCTGATGCTGCAGAGGAGCACATTTGGAGGTGAAAACTTCGGGAATTACCTTTCAAAAACTGACTCCAATTTGAGGTTAGGATTAATGCATGTCTGCCTTCAGGAAGACACAAAATAGTTACTATTTTCTGCTAAATCCAAAAGAAAAATCTGAATAACACTATTGGGACTGAGAGCTAAAGGTCAGAAACTTTGAATAGCAGCATTAATTGCTCCCTTTAAAGGATATAAAGGGTCAGAGTCTTTAAGGGCTTGCCTGAGGTTGAGAGCAATATTAGTGCCGGTACGTGATGAGGCAGCAAGATTCAAAAAGGCGACGAGCAGGTTTTTTCCTTGTTACTCCAGAATAAGATCAACGTAGTAGTAACTTGGGTGTTACCAAGCGTCTGAAGTATTGTGGCATTACTTCAGTCGTGTGCTGTGTTTAATACTTTCTATTCCATTGTGCAGCATCAAGCTTCAAGAAATGTTAATGGCAAGATTAGGTGTTGCGGTGCATACTGGATTGCCTTGGGTGTAGAGAGCTTTGCTTTAATTTTAAAAACTTTAGTTAAGTCTCTGCTAGATCGTTATTGCAGCCTTTCAGTAAATGATGCCGCACTTCATTTTCCATCTTTTTCATCTTCAGGTTTGCATCTTTGTGTTTGCGAGTTATGCTCAATTCTCTTAGGTGGTGTTCTAATGTTACTGATTCCTATAAAAAAAGATATGGTGGCTTAGAATATGTGAATTATCTTATGCATGCTCCTACTATGTTGCTGAGCTCTTATCATTGTTCAGGCTATATTGGAAAAATGTAAATATTGAGGGAGTCGGTGATATATGATAGAACTTGCCGTGGAAATGGATTATGGTTTTTCATCATGGCAATAATTTTTAAGAAACTTAGATTTCCACAGCTGCCTGTAGGATGTCGTATATTGATAATGAAGCTATTTCTGCTTTCCTTCTCTCAGTAACATATTCAGAAGATTACTTGCATGCTTATTCATGCAAAGAAGGGTTTTGGAAACCAGAAGTTTCCCTGTGTTGCAGAAACAAACAAAAAACTTTGTTGTGTCCACAGTTATGTTTGCAAAAGAATCTTCATTATAAAGGCACTTGATGCTAAAAATTTTGTTGGGCTTTCCTTGCTCCTGAGATGCTTTTGCTACTCTTTGCCTCCCTTGGTGTTCCTTTAGAAAAAATCCTGGTGTCTCCAGGGAATGAGGAGAGTGGTGGTAGAAGTATCATAATTCACAAACAAGAATGTTTTTTAAATATTTAAATTGGTTTAATTTCGTAGCCACAGGTGGCAGATTTTTTTTGCCTCCTCTTGGTTTCAGATATGCTTGTTGATGATCTGTGGAAAATGATTTAGTTTTAGCTTTTTCAGTTAAAAACAAAAAGTATTTGTTCGCTGACTGCTTTTTAGGCTAAGTTACTAGGAGCTTGCCTTCACAGGGATAGTTTTTAGAGTTTGTAAGCAAATAGTGTTGGACTCTGTAATGATGTGTTTGGATTAAGTTTCCTCCCTATCGCACATTCTATAGGAAAATGTATTTTATGTTAGTCTGATAGGTAGTTGTATAGGCTAGGTTTCCTTTGCTTTTGGAACTGAAGTCTCCTAGGCAATTCTGTTACATTCTAGATAACTCAAGGGAGGGAACTGCACCTCCTACCCTTTCCTTGCCCAGCTGGCTCCTCCTTCGGCTGGGCTCAGGTGAAACTTATGTGAAGCTGATGGATATGGCTAAGAAACTTTTGATGCTGATAATCTTGGATTGTATGTGGTAAGTAAAATGTGAGGTTGCACACAAAAGAAGGTTAAGACCTTGTTTACAAAGAAAAATACTTCATACTCTGGAAATACACTCTTAAACTACGTAAGTGATTGTCATGGTTTAACCCTGTCCAGCAACAAGCACCATGCAGCTGCTTGCTCACTCTTCATCTCCAGGATCAGAAAGGTTTGGCAAAGCAAAAAAATGGATTAATTCCCCACTTCCCATGGGCAGGCAGGTGTTCAGCCATCTCCAGGGAAGCAGGGCTCCATCATGCATAATGGTTACTTGGGAAGACAAACACCATAATGCCAGATGTCCCCGCCCTTCCTTCCTTCTTCCCCCAGTTTATATACTCAGCATGACGTCCCATGGTATGGAATATCCCTTTGGCTAGCTTGGGTCACCTGTCCTGGCCGTGTCACCTCTCAGTTTCTTGTGCCTCTCCAGCCCTCTGGGTGGCAGGGCCTGAGAAACCAGAAAGTCCTTGATTTACTATAAATGTTACCTAACAACAACTAAAAACATCAGTGTGTTATCAACATTGTTCTCACATCAGAGCCAAAACACTGTACTAGCGGCAAAGAAGAAAGTTAACTCCATCCCAGATGAAATCAGGACAGTGATCTTAATTTTTGCATTTTTGTATCTTAGTACTTTCATGAGTTCTGTAAGGATGGCGTGGTCTTGTTTATTGGATCAAATAAGAATGAAGAAGGGAAACACTTAAGTTTGAGCTCAATTTAAATACTTGAGGTGTTTCATTATTGTAAGCATATTTACAAAAATTGAGCCGATGTTTGGTACAGTCAAGACTTAGTTGCTTGGGTTGGACAGTGAAGACTCCATTAGGCACGCGTTCAAGATTTAGTGTTCTCACTGTAGACTGAATTTTTTGTGCTAACAATATCTGCAATTATACATTAGAGAAAATATTTGCGTTTTCCATGGGTTCAAATCCCCAAGAAGAAATAGTTGCAGGTTAAAATACTGGCAGCCTGGCAGTGTATATAAGCTGACTCTGTAGATTACTATTACATTTGTTTGCTGTCTGGGGATGCTGCTAGTAGAGCTAAAAAACCTCTGAGCTAATCGTTACCAAGCTTTTAAAAGGAGTAGCAGCGTATTGAGTGTCAAATTCTGAAATCTGAATATAGCTTTTTTGAAGTGAACTTATCTCAAAGTGTAAAAAATAACACAGTAGCTAATGTGTGATGTTATAATTATAACTTCACTTGTTTTTTAGGTGTTAGTGTCAAGTTACTTCTGCAGTGTAATGCTCTTGATGGTGGAGCTTTTTGTATTCTCCTCGATGGATAAATGATTAATGGTCTCAACACTGCCTTCTGGATCACCTTGTAAGAGGTCTCCTTCATCAATCTGGCAAGGGGATTGTATGGCAGTTTGCACCCTAATTACAGTCCCCAGCTGGGGATGTGCTGCTTAACAGATTACTTGTAGCAGGAGTACAGTTGGCGCAGATATAGATGGCCATGGAGTTGTTTGACACTCGGGTGCAAAAATTAGATTTCCTTTCTAGAAAAAAAATTCACTTCATATAAACAGTGCAAGAGATAAAAATGTTTAGCTGGAATTAACTCTGTAACTTAAAGGTTTAATAATAACGGCAGTTCTGTGTTTCCCTGTTTTCATCTTTTTCCCTTCCCTTCTCTTGCAGTCTTATAGTTGAGGGCAGTATTGCAAGCCAGAAATTTTATTACCAACAGAAACATTAAGGTATTCCACAGGGCAAAACAAAAGTGATTCAAAAGGTGCTTTTACAGATAATAAGTTTTAGCATTGAACAGTTTACCCAGAAGACAAGAGATTATTTCTAGTGGTCTGTCATTATTGTTGGCCTTTTTTTTTCTGGCTCATTTGTGGTGTAATGCTGCTACTCAATTAAGATGTATTTTGGTAAAAACTATGAATGACAACTGCCCTGCTTCCACCAAGCATATTGCTAAGCATATACATATGTGCCTGTTGCTCAATCTGACAAATATGAGTGTGTTGCTGAGAAACAGTTTATTTAAGGACTAAGGCATGGAGGAAAACTTGCACAGCATCCAAACGCACACAAAAGCAAAGTGCCTGTTTTGGTATTTGACAGCGAGAGGATTTTTATGCTTTGGAAGGATGTAATTGCCAAATGTTTGGCACACATGTATCAGTGTTGTAGTAGGCAACAAATCAGATAATATTATGAGTATCTTGGCAATCTGGAAAAAAAAATCTGTTTTTTTATTGATAAGCATTTACTTTCATGACTTTTTTTTTTAAAAAAAAAAAAAAGTAAAAGGTCTGAGGGTTGTCTGCGCACTGATAACTTCCGACTGGGTGACATGAACTTGAAGAATAAAGGCAGTGAAAAGGGGTGCCAGTAGTCTGAGGCTGGAAATAGAAAATTTGCACTGTTTGTGCTTATATGCTGAAGAGCTAGAACTGAAGAATTCTAGGGAGTAGTATTTGTGTTTAGGACAGTAGACACCCGAGTTGTACAACGGGTGCTGTGAAGGTGTGGGTGTGTATGTTTGCCCTTGTCTCACTTGAAGGGGTGGGTGAAGTCTGTGAAAAAGTAATCAAATATACCTGACCTGTGTTTGCTACAGAATGGAGCAAGTCCTGGGAGTCTTCTCTCTTACCGGTGAGCTCGACTGTCTCTGAGTGAATGGGAGCTCATGGTGTGTGTACTTACCACTGTCCTGCCCTAGGTTTGGAAGAAGATCTCTGAAGTTTTTACTTCTAGAGATGGTTAGATTATGGTTGGTTATAGTGCGTTTACTCTTTCTGGGTTTCCTTCCTCATGAGAAATGGAGGAATTGACCCTAGAGCTGTTATGTTATCTGAAAATTACATGTCTGGTGAAAACACTTCAAAGAGATTGTTAGAAACGTTCTGCTGTCTTTGACCCAGGTTTGCCGTAAGTTGAAACTTGTGCCTTTCTTGTGTTCTGTTCCTGTTTGCTCCTTTGGCTGCCATCAGAAGCAAGCAGTCCTTCTGTGTCTCATTCTCTCAGCTAAAAACTAAAGGCTGGCTGTTCAATTTCTCTTTATTGTCTTGTTAAAAAGCAGATGCAACAGTTTACTTGTTAAAAACCAGCATGGTTTGGTGTTCTTTTGAGCATTCATCACTCTTCTGTTTGCAGAAGCAATTGGAAGCAAATGACCCAGGTCGTCGTTATTACTCATATTTTGTGTTTTTTCCAGTTCTGCAGCTTCAATTCTTTATTTGAGCAGTGTTGACACATTGTGAAACACCACATCTCGGTCTGTAGTCGTGCATATTAATTGCCAAGTGATGCACTGCCTCTCGCTGATCGTCGTTTTCCTTTGGTGGTTCTCAGGTTTTGTTCCAGGACAAATGCATCATAGCTACTCGAGAGGAAAACATTTTCTCCTAAATTATTTTAGCAAATGGAAACCCTTTTTTTACTCTGGCTGAAGACTTTGTCTTGGCTGCAAGCCTGAGCGATTTAAACATTTGCTGTTCCTTTTGTTGTTCAGACCTGTGCAGCATATTTTAAGTGAGCGAGCAGTCTGTCAAGTTATTAGAAATCATTACTTTGCCACAGAGTTGTTGAATGGATGTGAAAACAGGTGTTTGTCAGATTTTACCTTCTGGACTGAATATTTTTTGATGTTTGGGAACTTTATCTGCAGTCAGCCATTGTGCTTTGTATAGGGGAATGCTGGATTCAGATTATCTGAGCAATCAGGGAGCAGAGATGCGGTTCTATGATTCATAATTGAAATTTAGCCTTTAGATTAACTTCATTAGTATGCTTTGAACAAGGACAGGATGTTAATAAATGAAAAAATCCTTCTGGGTTTAAGCACCACGTGCCACAGTAGGTCTTTGCAGTTCATGATGAATTTTTTATTTTTGCTGTGACAGCAATTTTTTTTATTTGACCATGCTCTTTTTGTCTTTATTCGCCAAATTGTACAACTATTTCTGTACAGAGAGAAATGGAGAAAAGTTTTATCTAATGTGAGGTTAACTCCCAAATTCTTCTAGTAAAGCCATGCTTATGAGCCATTCTGAGATCAAGAAAAAGAACTTTAGAATGTCAGTTGACTATCCAACATAATTTAGAGTAATGAGTGAAACCTTACTTGTATTCTTAAAATAATTGGAACTTTCTGGGGGAGTAGAAACTACAAAATCTCCAGTCAGACAGTAGGCTTGTACCTGTTTATCCTGCTTGGATGAAAAATACTTGTTTCTGGCTTCTGTATTTTGATTACTTTGTAAATTCCTGATCTTGATTTTCATTGCTGCTTTTTTTGGATCTGGATTTGCTGTATATCATAGTTCAGCAAATCCCTCACTAGAACTTGAGCACATGTTTTAAGGTCAGTTAGACTTCAAGTAGCTTATTAAAGCTGACCTCTGTTCCCAGAGACATGCATTGCTGTAGTGCATTGTATCAGTTGTCAAGTGTCAAGGCTGCCCAGGGAAGCAGTGGAGTGGCCATCCCTAAAGATATTTTAAAGAGTTGTAGATGTGGCGCCAAGTTGTGGCAGTGCTAGGTTAATGGATGGGATTGACGATCTTAAAGTTCCTTTCCAAGCTAAATGATTCTATGTACTGCAGTATATCAATGCATATAGAATCTCCATCCTTTATTGGATGTGACAAAGGATGAGGAAAAGGCGGAGGTACTTTATGCCGCCTTTGCCTCAGTCTTTTATAGCGAGACCAGTTGTTCTCCAGGTACCAGCCCCTGCGCTGGAAGGCAGGGACGGGGAGCAGGATGAAGCCCCCATAACCCCAGGGGAAATGGCCAGCGGCCGGCTGCACCCCTCGGACACACACAGGTCTGTGGGGCCGGATGGGACCCCCCGAGGGTGCTGAGGGAGCTGGGTGAGCGCTCACCCCGCCGCCGCCAGCCATTTACCAGCAGCCCTGGCTCACCGGGGGGTCCCGGCAGGCTGGGGGTCAGCCAGGGTGACCCCACCGGCGGGAGGGGGGATCCGGGGAGCCGCGGGCCTGTCAGCCTGACCTCGGTGCCGGGGCAGGTGCCGGGGCAGAGCCCCCCGAGCGCCATCCCGCGGCACGTGCGGGACAGCCGGGGGATCCGGCCCAGCCGGCGCGGGGTTATGGAGGGCGGGTCCTGCCGGGGACCCCGATCTCCTCCTGTGACAGGGAGAGTCCCTCAGCGGGCGCGGGGGGGGCTGGGGGGTGTGCCTGGGCCTTCGTAAAGCCTTTGCCAGGCTCTCCCGCAGCATCTCCCGGAGGAACCGGCCGCCGTGGCTGGGGCGGGCGCGTTCTGTGTGGGGTACGAGACCGGCCGGACGGCTGAGCCCGAGGAGCGGCGCTGAGTGCAGCGGAGTATGGCCCCGGTGCCGGGCCCCGGCGCGGCCGCCCCTCGGCCCCTGTGCCAGGTGCGGGCCCCTCAGCGCAGGGGGGACGTGGGGGGCTGGAGCGTGCCCAGAGCCGGGCAGGGGGCTGGGGAAGGGGCTGGGGCACGAGGCTGGTGAGGAGCGGCTGGGGGAGCCGGGGGGGTTTGGCCCGGAGAGGGGGAGGCTGAGGGGAGACCTTATCGCCCCCTCGACTGCCCGGCAGGGGCTGTGGGCAGGGGGGGTCGGGCTCTTCTCCCGGGGAACGAGCCACAGGGCAGGGGGGACCGGCCTCGGGTTGCCCCGGGGGAGGTTGAGGTTGGAGACTGGGGAAAGTTTCTTCCCCGAAGGGGTGACCAAGCCCTGGGACAGGCCGCCCGGGGAGGCCGGTGGAATCCCATCCCTGGAGGTGTTCAGAAACCACGCAGATGTGGTGTTTAGGGGCACGGTTTAGTGGTGGCCTTGGCAGTGTTAGGTTAATGGTTGGACTTGATGATCTCAAAGGTCTTTCCCAACCTTAGTGGTTCTGTGGTTTTGTGTATATCTCACAGTAGCCCAGGTGCCATCAGCATAGAAAGGAGTATTTGGGCTTCTGCAGGTGGAATTTTCTTGCATGAAATAAAGGTTCATATAGTTCAGCTTAGAATGACCATGCCGTAAGTGTGAGGAAGTTGCTGTTGTTTTTATTTGTTAAGCTGTTTTTGCAGTTTTATGCAGTGTTTTGTATGCTTTGCATGGTTTTATGGAAGACTTCGATAGATTCTCATTTGTTAGTTGTAGAGCAGTACTAAGAAAGTAAGTTCACGGAGGAAAAAAAAAAAATCCTGTTAACAGAACAGAACAGAAGATATTGGGGATTTCTGGTTCCTTCCTGTCCTCATAGCTGCTCTTGATCTCCCTAAAACCTGTATCAGAATATTTTGAGTTATCTGTACGTATGCTCTTCAGTGGAGAGTTGTACACTTGATGTAATCCTCTGTGCTTTGAGGTGGCATGGCGTCTGCTTTGCAAGAAAGGATTATGAATTTAGCTTTTCTTCTACATGCAGCCTTGAGGGAAGCACAGATTGCTGAACAACAGAGCAGATTGGAGTCAAGTGCTTGAAAGGTTGGGAGCTGAGTTTGAACTCCTTACGCAGAGTCTGTGTGGAGTTTAGCCCTGGGGAGCTTTGTGGCTTACTGCGACTGAAAGTCTGGGGTGGATGCGGTGGTGATGTTGGGAACTTTAGAAAAGACCAAATAAGAGTAGAAAGTGTTTGTATAACATGAGTGGTGTGTTACAGTCCTTGAGTATTTATGAAAAGTATAGATTGTGATCTCCTGACATATATGAATGAAAAGTGTTACACTTTTCCATAGAGTTTGGAGTGGAAGGGGGGGATTTAAAATGCTGAAAGTTGTGACTGAGAATAATTAGCTTGTATAAGGCAGTTTAACATACACGGAATTTAATAATTACCATTTCTTTCTCCTATGGAAGACCAGTCCTAACCAGCAGAAGTAGTACACATCCCAAAATGTCTTAAATCTCACAAAAATCAGTTGTTAGGAAACCTTGACTTAAGATAGAATGCTGGACTGCGGGGAGGGAAATGTCAAAATTTTACTGTTGCTAGTCTCTAGCTTACTGCATCCACTTATGTGGAAGAAGTGAAATTTTTGACCTCTAGAAAGATCCAGGCCCATAAATATAAATCAAAAAGAATTTTTAACTCACTCTTTTTGTTCTCCCCTGCTCAAGACAAAATTTTGAGTATTTGCTACACCTTTGAGCAGAACCCAGAGTATAAGATACTGTATTCAGCTTTAAATAGGGAAACCTCATGTGTAAGAGCTTGCATTTTTCTAAGAGAAAACCATATAGAGAGCAAAAGGAGAGAGGAAAGGAAGTAAATTAGGCAGATATGGAGTTCAGATAACGTTTAACTATGGTCCAATAGTACAAAGTTTGAATGATGAACTACCCACTTGAAGTCCAAAAGATAAACTTGGTCTCCCCATAATCAATGTTATGCTTGATAGATGCTGTGAGAGCAAGCACAATTTGAGAAGATACTTGGATAAGGGACAATGATGGCTTTGGTTTTCTTAGTGAAGTGGGGTTTGCGGTGGGGAAAGTAGTATGAGAGAAGTACAGAAAAAGTGTGAAGAGGCTGAGGGGGGAGAAAAGTCATGTTTGCTTTTCAGGAAACCACTGTTGATACTGTATTTCAGCAAGATGCTGGGTATGTGTAATAAATTCCCTGGGGATGTTCAGGAGTCGAATGTGCTCTCCAATATTTTGTTTTGTATAGCAGGGAACCTTCCTGGATTCCAACAGTTTTCTGTTCGTCCTGATCCATAGGCTGGGAGCATCTCATGACCTTGGTAGCTCTAGCTGGGGAGTATGTTTAGCTGTTGTGTGTCCTGGGAAACTTGGAGCTGAGCTAGGGCACTTTACTGCCTGGTCATGGCTGCCCTCACTCAGATTTGCCATGCTTGTTTCTCTCCCGCTAACTCAAGATCATGCTTAATTCAGAACAGTTAAGGCAAAATGCAAACAGTCACCTACAAAATTCAAAATAGTAAAATCACAGATGTAGAAAAGAGAGACAACCTTCATTGAACTTGTACTTTTACAAAGGTTCAACTGGAAAACTTTGTCTACATGATGTGCTGTAGACTTTCTTGATGTAGTGGTGGTGAAGTGTTCCCTCTTCTTGTGTTGTTGATGCTTCCCATCGTGATAACTGGAGAGTTTTCCTAAGTATGTTGGGGTTTATGGCCAGTCTTTTTTCTGAAGTCTGATAAAAGATGCAGGCAAATTTAACCTTTTAACCATAATTGACTTTATTTTTCTTATCCAGGGGTTAGTGTGACCAGTTATCTTAATTAAAATAGACAATGCTTTTTTTCTTTGAAGATGCAAACGTATTTATTTTCTTATATTTAATTGACTACTTACTCCTTGCCTCAATGAAAGGTAAAATCCTTCTCCTCCATCTCTTTGGTGACTTGACTAAGTGTGAGGTGCCTCCTCTACGGAATCTTGTATTGTGCTGTCTAGTAACTAGGATGCTAGATAAAAATACTTAAAATGTGTTGCTCATTACTGATCTGTGATTGGACTGTGATATAATGACAGTTACCTGACTTGGTTTGACTCACTGTCCATATAAACGTTAAGAATATTGTAATACGTAGATATCCTTATTCTAATGAAAACCTTTGGTAATAAAGTTTAGTTTCTGTAAGACAAATGCATGAAATACAGCCAACAGCTTCTCTGGTACATTCTCTGTCTCGGTGCCCTTTTTTCCCTCGTCGCCTCTTTTTCACGAACGCAGCCAAAATAGGAGATGCAAAATGGGAAAATGTTGAAACCCACCGGAGTCGGTGTGAGTTTCTTCTTGACTTTAAATGAAAAAGTTGAATAGAGTCTATTTCCAGCTTTTAGCATTGTTAGTTTGATATTATTTTTTTCTTCAGTAATTCACAGAATAACAGACTGAGCTTTTAAAATACGTACTTGCTTGTGGAAGGTATCTGGTAGGCTGTTTCTGTTGAAACAGAGCTTAATCTTTGGCTTCACTGATCCTCTGTTTTAGTCAGAGCTGTCACTTACTTCAGGTCAGTTCAGGCACGCTATAAATCAGTACCTTCTTACTAGTCAATCAGCGATTGATTCAATTTTGCAGCACTTGAAGGCAGTCTTTTCTAGTTTAAAACTGAGTTAATGTGGCCTAAAAGAATTGAGCGCGTAGCTGGGAGCTTGTGAGTTCTGGAGCCAAGACTGATATTATTGGTTTGCAGTGTGCGCCTAGGCAAATAATTTTACATTTACAACTTAGAAATACTTGCTGTGCTTGAGTCTTTGTCTCTCTTCCCTTGTTTTTTCCTGTGTTAAACTTGAGTTCTTTAAGGAGCTGATACCTGACACTGTGTTCAGAGCTGTTTAGCTTCCCTAGTGCCTGGAAGTCCTTAGAGCTGGAAAGTGATGCACCCTGGTGTCTGTCTCAGATAAATGTGCTAATGGGGGTTTAAACAAAGTAATAAAATGGTATGTTTGCAAAGGCCTTTGACACGCCTGCAGAATAATTGAAAATAAGACTAAATGGACCTTTAAGATGTCTTCAAAAGTTTAATAGAATATTGATTTTCTTTTGAAGGTATGGAAAGCCTTCGTTCCATGCCATGTCCTGTCTACACTGCAGCCCATAGATTGGAAAAGCTCAAATCCTTTGTGGCACTGAATAGTGGATAACAAGTTCATCATGATGGGACTGAACTCTGTTTGTTAGGCTTAAAAAGCACTCAGGAATGACTAAATCCTCTGATGGGCAGTTTTGATTTTTGTGCCTCATACTCTAGAAGAGTTGTTCTTACGCATTGGTATTCCTGTGAAGAGAAGACCTATGTGTATATACTTGTGCCTCTCTGGATTTCGAAGTTAGTTCATGTATACGTTCTGTAACCTTTCAGTAAGTTCAGTGAATGAGAAAGCACTGCTAGCGTGAAGATGAAAAGCACTTCAACTTATTAGTAAAAAAAGAAGAATCCCTTTAAAAACATCCACTTCTTAAAATGGAACAAAGTTCAGACTTTTATAATTGTTCCAAAATGAAATATGCTTCTTGGGTAGTAACAAATCTGTTTTCCGAAGGCAGATGTAACTGCAAGGATTACTGATAGCAAATCAAAGAAAAGTAGGAATGGACTTTTATCTTCTTTTTTTCCCCCCTCTTGCTGTCTGTGAGTCTTCAGCTATGGTATTCTCCTGCTTACTTTGAAATTGCCCCAGTTAGCTTGGTCTGAACTTATTGTTGCTATGAGGGAAATGTTTTTACATTAGAAAGGTGATTCATTTGACTAGCCTTGAAAGGGTTTTGGGTTATTTTTTTTCAGTAGTAGTTTCATTTTAAAAAATACAGCCAGCATCATAGTCTGGGCAAGTTAGGAAATCAAAGAAATAAATTTCCTGACAGTATGCTGTATTTTTTTGTTTATCAGAATGACTGAAATTCTGTTCTCTTGAAACAACAACAAGGACCATTTCTGTTTTTCTGATTAGAAAAAATTGAAATAGACCATCTGATCTGTGAAATGTACTTGGAGCAATTCCAGTGCAGCAAGGGATGCTCTGGGTGGCGAGCAGATCAGTGTCCTGCAAGGGAGACAGCCCTCTGTGCGTAGTGTTCAGCAGTGTGTCTCTAACTTACTTAGCTCTTTTAAGTTTTAATATTCTGTATTAGCTGAAAAGTAATTGTTGGTGTTCTGTGTTGCGTTTGCTGCCAATGTCACAAGCAACTGACTTGATGAATTGGTACTCCCTGAAGGAGCGTTTGTTTGAAGGGATGTGGCACATGCAGCCACATACTCGGCTCTCATAGGTGGGCCTAAGTGATCGCTGTGATAAGCTGAAGATTAGTCCAAAATGGTTGTTTCTGTGCATCTTTAGCTTCTCTAAATAGATGTCTGTATATATGCCAACATTTCCAAGCAATTATTCCATTAAAACGTGAATATTTGAAGTAACTAAAAAAAATTAGCTGTGATTTGCATATCTTTTTTAATAGATACAAGTTGTCAATGTGTTTAAATTGTAATAATTTGCACTGCTTTACCATTGTTTTGGATGCAAAAAAGGTCTGGTCTTCTAAATTCTTGCTTTGCTACAGACACTGACATCACTATAGGAGTTGGTTGACTGACTCAAGCTTATGTGTCCGCTGATGTTTCCACCCTGCCTTCTCCTTTCTGGTTGCTTCTTGGTACAGTTTAGAGTTTGACCACTGTAATGCTGGGTTGGCAGCAGCTGTAGAGATGAGAATGAACTGAACCCAGCACTTGTAAAGCAGTGAGTTAATAATGTATTTATAAGGATACTATATATAGGTACTTTGATATCAATATATACTATTAAATAATGTATAATGTATTTACAGGAAAGAAATTGCAGCTCTGCAGAAGCGATTGCACATCCAATTACTTGGCAACAAGAATCACATGCTGTGTTGTAGGTATAGTTGTTGTTAGTCTGTTTAAAAGCAAGTGGAAAATTGCTATAAATGTCCAGAATGGGCTAAATGCCATCTGGATTCTTAACAGATCTTGAACCAGGTTATAAAATTGTTTAGAGAAACCTTTTGAGGTAGTAAACAGAATTTAAAAGCCCACATGACTTTGAACTTGAGAACTGGCGTGTCTTCCGTGAGAGATTTGTCAGTGTGGGAGATGCAATATTTTAGTGAGTTACCTCTAGAATAGTTCCCTTGGGGAGCTCAGGATTATTGGAAACCTTTCCACCAAGTGTTGGAAGTATTTGTTTGGCCTTGCCTTCTTTAATAGAAGAAGCAATGGTTGTATGATAGGACTTTGGAGATCAAATAATGTTCTTTGATTATAAAGAAGAAAATGAGAGCTACCCAGCAGTGTAGGAGATTGGTCTTCAAATTCAGTAAGGCAGGTGGTCATAGACGGAAGCCAGAAATCCCTGTGTAAATGTTAACACTTATTAAAATAAATGGTTTTTTTTCTGTAACTTCAGCATGTTAAGGGGAGAAAGGGGAAGAAAAGGTTAATCAAATACCAGTCTAAAAAATGTTGGCTTATAAGGCAGTCATTTCTTATTTCTATTCAAAGCCATTAAGCTATAATTAGAAGTTTTCCAGTTCATAGATGTAAAATGAACCAAACCAGAAAACCCAACCAACCAAACAAAAAACCTCCCAAAGCCCCCAAACAAAAAAAATCCCCAAACACCCTAACCTCAACCAAACCATACACTGCTTTGTTTATGAAACAATAACCGAGGTCAGATGAACTGACTGCTTTGATTCAAGATGTCGTATCCCATGTCACATCGCATCGGCAGTACGGCTGATGTATTTGCATTTACTGTAGCATGGATCGTTGTCACTTTGATCAGATTTAAGCTGTTTGTTTTTACAGAGAATTATTTCAAGATTTTTCTTGTTTGAAATAATGTAGTGAGTAGTAGGGAAAAAAGGAGAATGCAGATAGCATAGCCAAGAAGGGCAGTTGAGCATAAGGGAGTTGGGGATCAGTACTGGTGGTGGTCTCTTGAGTGACCACCATGCTGGAGGCAGTGCTGGACACTTGCAGGAAATGCATGTGGGGCACATCCCTCTCTTGTGGCTTTGCAGCTGCTACTGCTGTGGAGTAAGTGGAGCTACTACCACCGTGGTTTCTTCTGGCCACAGGGTGCTGCTGTCATACCTGCTCTTTCTTGGCTCCTCAAGGGCTCATGCTGAGGAGGAGCAACTGCAAGAGCTGCTGGCAGGGACCTAGGGCTACCTCCAAGTGTCTCTTAATTAAATCCTTTATTACTCTGTAAGAGCTCCATCCCAGTAACCTCCAACGGGGATCCTTGCCTCAAAACAACCTGACATTGAATGAAGGTAATACGTTTCTCGATGATGGTGGTGATGATGATGATGGATTCACTGATGTTATTTGACATATATTTCATGTTAAAAATTAATGTCGTCTTTGATGATGTGAAGGTTGAATTCAGAGAAGATAATTGATCCTTGAGCTGAAAAGATGTCTTCAAAGTTCTTGGCAGTTACTGGTAGTGCAGGCAGCAGTTGTGTCCTGGTTGTCATTCTAGTTGCAGCCTAGCCTCTCAGCATGGTAGATAAAGTACCAAAACTAGAAATGTCACATGAACATGTGGAAATGGCAAAACCTGAATGGTTTGGGAGGTTTTTGCCTTTAAACTAAAAGAGCCAGGGTTTCTTGAAGTTGCAAATGTGTCTGTATCATCTTTTTTCATTTAGGCCTACATAAATTATTAAAATATATGTGGGAAAAATAGATAACTTATTTGCAGTTAGTACTAGATAATGTTATTTGTTTTTTCCCAATGTGTAGGATTATTGTTTTACAATTAAAAAATGTTACCTCCAGAAAGTTTTTTTTTATTTAAATTTTTTGAAAGGTAGTGAAGGTTCAGGTACTTCCCTGAAACACATTTCTGAGGATGTGGAGCAGTCCTGAAATGTCTCCTGCATCCTCTGATTCTGAGTGCAAATATCATGGATTCCTGACTGCTTGTGTTAGTTGAATAATCAAAATTTTTGCAAGCTGCTTGCCCAGTAGCAAAGAATTCTGACATTGACAGCTTTGATCTGTGATGTGAAGGCTTTGTATGGTGCAGACTTACCATCGTTGTGGTGGAATTCATCACCTGTTACAGTACTGGCCACATAGGAATGCAGGCAGAAAGTGACAGTGAAGAAATTCTGTGATAGGTTGGTTATTACAGCTGATTGCAAATTCAGTAGAAAGGGACTCAAAACTATAGCTGAATATCTCTTGAGAGTCCAGATGCAATGGAGAACTCTTGTCCAGGGTCTCAGGCTCTGGACTCTTGCTTTTATTTTTGTGCCATCTGAAAGGAAAGTGCAACTTGGTTAGAAATCACTTGGTCGATGTAGGCACAGTGATGTGTTAGGGGTGTGATGAACAAATTATGCTTCTGTGTTTCTACAGTGATTCCCCCCCTGCACCTTCTGGGGGTTGTCTTTAACCTGAAGATTTGACTGTTCTCACCTTAGCTTGCGGAATGGTAGAGTCCAATTTTTTTAGAATACTGTCATGGGTGGACGTTGTCATCAAAGTCAGTAGGAATCTCAAAATAGGTATTACTAGCCATGACATGACTAAGTTTATAGGAAGGTTTGGTTGTTAGATAAGTATTTAATTATTTTAAATGATACTTTTCACTATAAACATGCTATGACAGATGAAGTTGTATCTTTGATGTTTTGTTTCAAAACTCTTCCATATTTCTCTGAATCAAGTGTCTTTTCCTTATTACTTAAGACTGGCTACATTATTATTTTAATCAATTTCTTGGATATAGTAGTAAGACTGATGTGCAGCAGTCACTGACAAGATATTAATTTATTTTCATATTGTAACCAACAGACTTCTAATACCTTTAAATACATATTTGTCATATTAAATGCTCATGTATAGGTGCAATGGGAAAGGTTGTTTTCAAATTCAAGGAAAGTACCGAAGAATGCTGTTTGTCCCTAATTAAATATTGAGGACTTTCACATTAAATATTTAATTGGCCAGCTGTACTGCAGTCAAGTAGTGGAGAAATGATAAAACCCTGCATTTGCACTTAAAGACCGTTTCTGGGGCAGTTAAGTGACCTGTTGCTAAATGACTTGGGAGGAAGGAAGCGGCTTAAATAAAAAAAAACTTCAGTGTGTTCCCACCGCTGCTGGTCTGGAGAAGTGGCCTTTGTTAATGTGGCTACACCAGGGCTCCTCTGAGCCATTTTATCTGTAAGTGTCCTGAGGACCTATTTCTGACTTTCAGCTTTCTGAAGGAGCGGTCCAGGAAGTTTAGAAAGGCCACGAGGCTTGTGGAGGAGAGCAGGAACCGCTTTTCGTGTTGCACGAGAAGTCTGTATCAAAATCAGCATTAAAACAATACAGATTAAAATGGTTCAGCTTGATGTAATTTCTGTTAATTTTATGGACTATGTTGAAGCAGATAGTTACCAAGAAAAGCAAAGATGCTCTTTCACAGTGTGTGAAATAGTCCTTGTGTGTTGAGGAGAAAATGTAAAAACAAAAGTGAAGTAGCAGGCAACAGGTAAACTTGTGTTCACAGAATGGTTGATTTGGAAAAAGCTTAATCTGACCTTTTTAATTCTCAGTTTTGAACACTACTAATGTTTAGTTTAGAAGCAAGTAACTGCAGTATAAAGGATGTGACGGCAGAGCTTTAGATGTGGAAATATCGGAGTACCCTGTGAAATTGTCAGGGGTCCATAAGGCCTGAGAAAAAGAAGAATATATGTATGGTATGAGACAGTGTTGCATTACCAGTTTGTCCAGCACCCCAGGGTTTGGGGTTGTATTCTCATGCTTAAATTCTGTGTCTTGGTGATGGTTGCCTGTCCCAAACATGGGGAGGAAAATTTTGTTATGAAGCTTAGCAGCTGTTTCTAAGATGCGTTGAGAAATGTGTGTGTTGGGAGCTCCATGTGCAATGTGTTATTCCATGCATCCTGAGAGGTGACGTGATGGCTTTACTCCATTTGCTCATCCTCTCTTTTCCTTCCTCACTCTCCAACTTCTCCATAAATAAATGACAAGGAGAAGGGAAGGTCAGCCTCAGATCTCAAGACAAGTGGTAATTTGGCATGAGGTGACCTGGGCACACATTTGTCCAAAATTATTTTAGCCTGAAAATTGAGGGAGGGCTAAAACTATAAGTGAGAGAAGTCCTTGAACAGCATTTCAGTCTGAGGGATTATGTATCTGGAGCCTGTCTCCGCTGTTATATCCAAGCGAGTTTCATTTTCACGCTAACTTGAATTTATGGATTTTTATTGGTTTTTGTTTTGCTGTCAATGGTGTGTTAAAGCTAGGTCACACTAGGTGTGTGCTGGTGTCTGTGTCATCGGATTAATCAAATTACGAGGCTTGAAGAATGCAGAGCATGTTTATCTTGATTAAAGAAAGCTAAGATTTTGGCTTTCTTTTAGAGGACACAGGATCATGCATGTTCCTGGGCCATCCAGGTGTTTGACCTAACAGATGGTGATGCCTAAGATCTGTTCTGTATTTCTGTTCCATGCTACAGTCCTGACTCCTGTCTTTTAGTCTAGACTTCATTTGTTACTGGATGTTTGAAACTGATGGTCATGTAGGAGGAGACATGCAGAGCAGATGTTTTATGGACTTGTAGATTAACTTCTGCCATGCCTTTCTGGGGCTGTGTGGGACTGAGCTCACTGATGCAAGTAGTTTGTTCTTTATGTTCCTCAAATATATTAGCTATGTTTTTTTTTCCAAGTGAAGCTGTTGTTTATTACTGTTGTAATAAATTTTGTGGTTGAATTAATTCAATGTAAAAAGAATTCCTGATTTTGTGTCATAAAGCTGCACCTTTTAATAGGTGTGAATTAGTGCAAAAAGCAGCAAGACTTACTAAAAATGGACATTATGCTGTGCAAGCGTGCTAGCATACTATAAATTCAGCCAGTATACCACATCCTGACATTTAGTAGTTTTATTATTCTGTTTGTTGGTCATTTCTAAGCAAAGAGTGTCAATGAGACCTGTGTAAAGTGCTGTTTCTTAAAGACCAGTGAGTTTGAGTGCATTTCACGTAGTGAATTTGCACACACTTTTTTCTTTTTCTTTCTTTCTTTTTTTTTCCCCACCAAGTATCAGGTATTTCCTTTCTCTGAATATTATCTGTTGTTTTTATATTTGTTGTTTTTATATTTGAAAGTATCTAAGTGATGGCACATACAGTGACAAAGGCCATATGGGGCGCATAGCAGAGACAAGAGTAGATGGTGAAGACTGTTGTATGCAGGACAGAAAGGAAGATGCTTCAGTTAAGACACTGAATTGATTCTTATTATGCTTAATCCTCATATGAGAAACTGAAGTACATTAAGTGGGAAAAGTTACCCGAGACACCTATTTATTTTCATAATACTCCATTGAGAGACCTGTCGCTTTGTGAAGATCATTTGTATTGCAGAGTGAGTTGCAGTTCTTTAAAACAGATGGCCTGTGTATCCTTCCTACAGTTTTCTAAATTGCACATATTCAGCCATAGGGACAGATTACATCATTTGAATGTCTAAAACTTTTTCCAGCATCCTTATGCAAAATATTTTTTTATCAGAAAACTCAGATTGCAACTGCGATGGCTTAATGAAATATTCTGAGTTTGACTGAAGCTCTTTAAATTTTTTTTTCATGTTCACAGTGGAATTACTGACAATTCACAAGAGTGTCTGTAGCTGGTAGGATGGGAGTGGAGATTTACTTAGGATGAGGGATACCTGCATTCAGATCAACTCTTCTTGGCTTCATTCAGATCTGGGACTTGGATTAATATTCTGGCATTCAGTTGAGTATTTTGAATATGGAGCTGTGGTGACGTGTGTGTGTCTCATGTTTTTGATGTAAAATATATGTGAGAAAGATAACCTTCATAATCAGGCAGAACATTAAAAAGTTGCAGGATGAAATAAACCACTCCAGTTTTCGTGACAGTCACGGCTGAACCTTGCAACTGTCAAGTGTGTAAGACAAGACTATTCATAACTGGGAAAGCTGCTTTAATTTGGCTTGAAATGTGGTCTGCCAGGAAGCCTTATAAGCAACCCTAACTGTATTATGCAATGGAAGGAGGCTATTGCTTATCTAATTGCCTGGATTTTCATTAATAATGCAAAATTCCCTGCTTTGTCATTCCTCCAGGTGATTAACTGAAGATTTTTCTCAGCAATCTCGCCTGTTTTGAGAGGTGCAATGAACAGTCCAATAGATCTTTATCTGTCCTTGAAAAAGGAATTGAGTGAGGTGATTAACCTTTAATGTAAAGCTACCATGACTGTTAACATCTTATATAGTAGCCGTGCTGAGCAAATGCTGAACTGTTGGGGAGAAGGTTAATGACTGATCCTCAGGAGAGGGGAGAAGTTGATCTCCCATGATTTAAATATAGATCCCAGTGCAAGTCTGAGACTGTTGGAATTTCATTGTTTTTACCTTTGGTCTAAAACTACAGCAAAACTCAGGTGACAGAACCTGCACTGAAATTGTTAAATTTAGAGAAATGGGCAACTCTGAGTTACGGAGGTACGATTTTAGCAAGCTACTGGGGTAACACCATAAACTGTAACAGCAAAGCCTGAGTAGTTGACGTACTTTCCAGAAGCTGGAGATGGTGGACATGGCCTCATTGTTTCACATATGCTGGCTGATACTCATTTTTTACGTAAAACAGTGTCCTTGGATTGTGCGCTGCTGCGTTGGGTTTTGTAGGAGAGCTGCAGTTTGTTAGCTGGAGCGCTAATGGCCATGGCGGGACCTTTCTCCATGAATTACCTTTCTCTCTCTGGATTAGTGCCATTATCTTAACAAAGCATGAAAACTGCTAATTGCTAAAACTAACAGTTTACGCTTGTGTGTAGTCATGAAAGAAATGTTGTATATAAACCATGTGTGATATGTTGTGGCCTTAATTGGCTTTTATTGGTTTACCTTAAATGATGGTCTGTGCTTAACATAATCACAGGACTCTTTTTATCTGAGTAGCCACAAGGCTGGGAGCCATGAGCAGAATATCTGGGTCAAGGCACTGACTGTTGCTTCCATTCATAACATTGCTGTGCTCCAGCTATCGCATAAAATACAAAGTCTCAAATGTAATATTTTAAAAATATATTTTTGTAGAGTTGTTTCTGTGCTATTTTTTTTTTTCTGTGCAAATGGCGTGGTAAAAGTCAAGTGGGTGAGTGTTTCCTGAGGCGGAAGATTCTTAACAGGGCAATTGTTGCTGACTTTAGAACAAAGCAATCAAAATCCATACCTAATGCTTTAATTTTTTTCTCTA
The DNA here is from genome assembly GCF_963210335.1 of Falco punctatus. Taxonomy (NCBI): domain Eukaryota; kingdom Metazoa; phylum Chordata; class Aves; order Falconiformes; family Falconidae; genus Falco; species Falco punctatus. The sequence continues at coordinate 36,441,833 of NC_137588.1, forward strand.
TTTAAATATTAAAAAGTCATTAAAATGCTATGTGATCGTATAATCAATGCAAGAGATAGGAAGATTTTAAGAAGTAGTATTTTATTGAAAGTATTACTTTTTTCAGGTTTCAGTGCATAATGCTTCAGTGTTGTTTTTTCCATAGCCATGTGTTCATTACTTTGAGCAGCCAGCATTGAGTTAAAAAGCCAATGGATTAGATCTAACACTAAACTACTGTTGTATTTTGCTAAATATGATGTTAAATCCAGGGATGCATCTTAAATATAGAAAGTCGGCCATACCATGGCTCTCAGAATTGAAATAGTGTGTGGGTTCCAAAGTGAGCTCTGACTTCAAAACAGCAGTTGTAACTTCTGTGATTTTGCTGTTCATCTGTAAATGATAGGAAAACTTTACAGCAGGTCTGTGGGGAACAAAATTACCAATTAGGAAGTTAAAAAGAAAAAAAAGAGATTTGAAGCTTATACTTAAGCACTGGCACTTATAAACCAATTTCTCTCAAGTTTGGAGCCAGCCCCTCCTGCAGTAGGATGCCTCATAGGATGGGTTCACAAATTAAATCTGAGGAGCCTCGATGCTGTGTACGTTTCTGCCCGGGTGCTTTGGCTCAGTGGCATGTCCTTGTACTCACTGGAGTGTTTTTGTGCCTGTTCCAACTTCTCTTGTGGTGGTCAGTGTTCAAAAGCTGCCCTATGAAAAGGTTGTGCAAGCCATCCTGAGAGGGTTCATTACCTTACTTCCTTGCCCTGCTGTTTTTTCCTGGCATGGGCGCAAGGGCAATGGTTGGATTGCTTGGGAGAAGGTTGTCTGTTGTCTTGCTTCTCTGCTGGGATGCCTCCTGCCTAGTTTGCAGCCAAATAACCTTCTTTTCCAGGCAGGGTGACGGCAGCTCCTATTGTTGCTGCTGTCCTGCTTGCAGAAACATAGCTGTGTTTTTATGAAACAAAATGTAAAGGAAGATGCTGTCTGGGTTTCTTTCTCAAATGACTTTAATACTCTGGGAAGCTCAGTGGAGAATTAGGCATTTATGCATGGTTGAGGAGAAGTTTAATGAAGAGGAAAACAACAGTCTTTACTCATTTTAGCCTTTCTACTGTTTTTCAAATAAATCCACAGAGAAGTCACAATATTAACAGGATGCACCTATTCTTATTATACCTCTTGGCACTTTAGCATAGAAATTACAGACAAATAAACCTCTCCCCAAACCCAACCTGGAGGCAAGCTTGAAAAATGATAATGGAAAAAAACCTCAGAGAGCTGTGTGTTTCAGACTTTACAGAGCAAACTTTGTAAAAAATGGGGGACTCCAGGGCTACAGTGCTGTGAACCGCTGCTTTAATTTTAATTGTCCAGGTGTTGAGAAATTAGAACAAATTTGAAGCAGGGATTTTGCTGGGCATAATCTTAAAAAAAAAAAAAAGAAAAGAAAAAGCCAAGTGTTAGTTGCTGAAGCCAAGTCTTAACATGCTGCTTGGCTTTATCCCGATTGTCTCCCTCTATGCACATATTTTGCATCCCTGACCACGTGTGAGAAGGGGCAGTGTGAAGTAACGTGTTCTGTAGCATTTATATTCATAATTTATGCCTGCAGTCTTGAAATAATCTCATTTGTCTTTCACGGTTACTGAAACAAATTTTGCTAGCGATGAAGGATGCTGGAAACAATGAGGGATTCTGTTGTTGCAGCTTTTCATTTGTCTCCTGTAAAGAGTGGTTTTGAATAAAAAGATAAATTGGGAAGTGTTGTGTAATATGATTGCCGGTACGTATCCACCCGGATTTTGAGGAGGCTCGCAGGACTCCGGCTTGTCTGTTCAATAGATAACCAGGTTTATTGGGCAGATAATACATTTCTCTCGGGTGCAGGAAAAGAACATGTCAAATGCCGCCTCTCGCCTTTCCAGGCAATAGATAGCGTTGCTGGCAGCACGACGGAGAAGACTGGTAGCGTTGCTAGCACATTATGGGGAAGTGCGTCAAGGATGAAGGGAGGTGGTGGGATCCCTGTGCGTTCCCTGCGGCAGCATTTATCTGCCCCAAGCAAAATGCAAATAGGGAGAAGCCAGGGCTCTGATTTCTCTTGCAGCTGGCAATTGCTCCCAAAATGAGCTCAGATCAGGCAAGAACTGATTTCTTGAATGAACCTTTACCAGGAGGAAGCTCCTGCCCTGCCCACCAGGAGCGGTGGCCATGTCAGAGGTGCCCCAGGGGCCAGCGCTGGTTTGCCTGCACTCAGTCACCAGGAGCAACCACAGAAACTTTAAGCCAGCTTTAAACAATTAACGGTGCGGCAGCAGCAGTATGGCACTCAGCAGGGATTAATTTTCCCCTCTTTTCAGTAGTTCTGTGGCGTAGAGCAGCAGTGCCCTGTACCTGCAGTTTTTCTAGGTTAAACCAGCAGGTTATAGACTGCACTGCAAAGTGGTGAATCAAGAGTCTGTAGAGAGAAAGCGATTTAAAACTTTTTGAAAGAAATTGGTGGAAGATTTTGGCAGCTACAAACAGAGGGAACAAAAATGTTAGGCATTTTGTGCAGCTTCTCGCCTTGTTTACACTGATGTAAATCTGAGCAAGTGGTGGTGATTTAGAATTAGGTGTAAATTAGATTAAAAGCCACTCTTGGGGCCTAATTAAGCAGTGATGTAAACAGTGCAGTGTTTAGCAGTAGATTTTGCAGGTAACAGGTATGAATGGATGCATATATGCTTAAATTGTCATTGATGTGGAAATTTTAATTGCACTTACTGCTTGCTGTCTGGGTGACTGCCTAGAGCCCAGGACCATGAACCTGCTTGGTGTGTGGTGTCTGTGTTCCCATTGGAATGGTGCAACACCTCCTGGATGCTGCTGCCCCTGGACGATTGGTGCCATCCTGCCCTTGCTGTGTTTTGTGTTTTACTGGTTGCTTCTACTTATTCCTCTGCCTTTGATCCAAAAGTACATATAAATGCATATTTTTGGTTGTTCTAAGTAAGGGGGTAGGATTTAAGGAAATTTTTTCTATAGAGTCTTCCTTGTTGTTGACAGAAGATTGCACAGACAGGCTTCAGTCTCCCAGTTGCACCAAATGCAGTCACTTTCTAACTGGTTAATTATCTTACCTGCAGAATGGGTGATTAAATATCCATGTCTTGATCTCCAAATGGAGACCAGTGACGAGTGGCATACCTCAGGGGCTGGTATTGGGCCCGGCAGTGTTTAACACCTTTGTCATTGACATGGACACTGGGATGGAGTGCGCCCTCAGCAAGTTTGCTGATGACACCACGCTGTGTGATGTTGTCAACACGCTGGAGGGAAGGGATGCCACCCAGAGGGACCTCGACAGGCTTGAGAGGTGGGCCCTTGCAAACCTTATGAAGTTCAACAAGGCCAAGTGCAAGGTCCTGTACCTGGGTTGGGGCAATCCCAAGCACAAACACAGGCTGGGCAGAGAATGGATTGAAAGAAGCCCTGAGGAGAAGGACTTGGGGGTTATTGGTGGACGAGAAGCTCAACGTGACCCGGCAATGTGCACTCGCAGCCCTGAAAGCCAACTGCACCCTGGGCTGCGTCATGAGCAGCGAGGCCAGCAGGGCGAGGGGGGGATTCTGCCCCTCTGCTCGGTGCTCAGGAGACCCCACCTGGAGTACTGTGTTCTGCTCTGGGGCCCCCAACGTAAGCAGGACGTGGACCTGTTGGGGTGAGTCCAGAGGAGACCACGAAGATGATCAGGGGGCTGGAGCAGCTCTCCTGGGAAGACAGGCTGAGAGAGTTGGGGCTGTTCAGCCTGGAGAAGAGCAGGCTCCGGGGAGACCTTACAGCGGCTTCCAGTGCCTACAGGGGCCGCCAAGAAAGCTGGAGAGGGGCTTCTTACAAGGGCGTGTAGTGATGGGACGAGGGGGAATGGCTTTAAGCTGGAAGAGGGTAGATCTAGATCAGATAGGAAGAACCTCTCCCACGTGAGGGTGGCGAGGCGGTGGGCCAGGCTGCCCAGAGCAGCTGTGGGTGCCCCATCCCTGGCAGTGCTCCAGGCCAGGCTGGATGGGACTGGGAGCAGCCTGGGCTGGGGTGACCCTGCCCAAGGCAGGGGGTTGGAACTAGATGGTCCTTAAGGTCCCCTCTGACCCAAACCATTCCATGATTCTATGATAAATTTGCAAGCTCTAATGGGCTGTGTCCTATCCTGTTCCTGATAGCCTAAGGTAGCTGTGGGAAGTTTTAATACATTGTCCCTTCTGTTCCCTGATAGATGTTTCTGCAGAAATGGGTAAGGTGATGAGATCAGCATCAGCCACATTTCATATGCAGAAGCAGTGCTGCAGACGCAGGCTGAACCCTTGGCAAAGCATGTCATTAACTTGCCACATACTTAGTGTTGGGCATACATAATAAAAATACATACCTGGCAAATATGTCATTACTGTGCTTAATGAAAGAAACTACCACTTGCGAAGGCACTGGCAAAAGATGTGTGTGTATCTAGCTTAGCAAGTTTTATATTCAGTTAAAGATTGTTTATTTTAACTAAAGGCTCCATGGAAGTAGTGGGGAAATTGCATTTTATTTTCTGTTTGATTGAATCCTGGATTCAGTGCTAAAAGCAAGAGATAAATTCATATTAAAAACTCCAACTCTTTCCATTAAGGAAATTCGATAACTAACCCCCAAATATTTTCTTCTTGTATTATCTGTCTGATTGGCTTTTAATGTTAAAAAAAAAAGAAAGTGTTTTTGAAGGCTACTGATGTAAAAAGTCACAAACTTTAAAAAGTATTTTTATCCACTGCTGCAACTTCATTACTGGGAAGTGCTTTGTGCAGCTTCAATTAGGGGATGTCACCTTGTGGTTACCAGTACACCGGGGAGTTAACATCTGATGGGATTGATCCCACTGTTGAAGACAGCAGCAAACCCTTTCTGGAATGCAGCAGTTTCTGTAGTTGGGGCAGGTGACATTTGCTTTGATTTCTGGTTTGTTGGGAACTGAGGCCTCCCCTCCTAAAAGCGGGGGAAGAAAATGGTGAGGGGTGGCTTGGTTATTGAATTTGAGTTTTATTCCCTCTCCCACACAGTAATGCCCAAAAGTCCACAGCAGCGTGTAGCTTCTCTGAATAGTTTTCCCCAATAGGAGCTCTGTCATTTTTATTACACTTCTGCTCTGGCAAATGTGGCAGAGGTTCAGAGGGCACTGAGCTGCTTTTCACTTACCATAAAAATAAAAGTGCGCTGGGGGAGTCCCTGAGCAGCAGCTGGTGACGCCGTACCTTTGTCGCCTGGCTCAGCCTTGGGGGAGCCGATCGCTTGCCTCTGCTACGTATCTTGTGATACACGTGTAGCATCTGCCACCAGCGCTTTTATTAGCAAGCTGAGCAGAAAGTGAGAGCAGGCATGGTTGGAGAGGTTGAATGATCCATTCCTCTGGAGGCACGTGCTCTCGTGATGGGGGAGTCCTGCTCCCAGGGTGCTGATGTCCATCAGCGATGGGTGGTCTGGTGAAGCTGGGACATCCAGCTCCAGTGCTGGAGACCAGAACCAGAGCAAGCCACATTTCTGCTTTTTACGTTTTCAGTTAAAATTGAAAATAACAGCAAAACTAACTTCCTCAAATCAGACCGAAGCCTCAAGTTTAACTTCTGCAGGTCTACCTCGTTGTAAAGTACTTGTTCCAATTACCTGTTTTGGAGGTCTTAATGACTGATCCATTTTCTTTATTTGGATTAAGAGAATTATTGAAAGTGAATCCTTTGCATATAAAATATAGAAGTTCAAATGTAGGGCGTATTTAAAAGGGTTTATAATGAACTTTGTTAAAAAGTGTCCTCTGATTTCCTCTATTGTTTTGAAGTGCACATTTTAAAAGCTGCTGATTTAAAGCCCAGCTTATATAGGCTTATATATTGAGAACTTAAAAGATTATTTCTTTTTCAATAGAAATTTGGGCCAGCTCTAAAAGTGAGATTATACTGTGGGTCTTTAGGAGGCGGAGATACCAAGAATGTCTCACTCCGTATCTCATCGTTCTTGCAGGTGTCTCTGTCAGCCAGAAGTCCTGTCCCTTAACTCCCAGGGAGGCCATAGGTACAATGTTACTACAAGGTATAGACCCTCTGTCCATCCCAGGGCACTGAGAAGTTTCACCTGAAGCTTCTTAGACACTCATTACTCAAAGAAACCTGGCACTGTCTCCGCTTTGAAATGTTTTTTTAAAATGTGGTTTAACCTAAAGGGCATGGGTGAATTCCTATAGCTGGACTCTTGTCAGTAATTTTGCATGCCTTGTTCTGCTGAGTATAGGTGTTACAGAATATACATACCTTGTTAATAAGTTGTTAGGCATTTGTCATGATGGAGCAGAACATCTCCGTTGCCTTACCTCCTGTCTTGCTGTATAGACAGTGATGTCTATATCAAATATTAAGAAATACTGTGCTGTGCTATGAGAAGTCTGCTGAAATGGAGACCTACAAAACTTGGAAGAGTTCATTGTGTAGAAGTGTGTGTATGTGTGTGAGTTTTCACTTCCCTGTCAGGGGTTGTGGGGACTTTGGTGCCTTAATGTGGTGGTTGTTGGAGCTGTAAGTCCAGGTCCCTGTGGGAGGTCAGCTGAACAGCAAGCAATTAATTGTGCTGTTTTGCACACTATCTTGTGGGAACTTAAATTTGTCAAGTGAAAAGCTTTAAGGCCAATGGCTTTGGAGGATTGCTCTAGTGGTACGTGTACTCCATTGCCTTTTAATCTGTGATTTTTTTTGTATTTTTTAGAGTAAGCCTAACACTTGTGATGTCTTACTGAAAAATTGTTCACAATTGTTTTATGGATACCAAACACTGCAGAAGGAGTATGGTGGTTAGTACTGAAGTAGTGAAACAATTGGGTGCCTTGTACCTTGTCTAGAAATAATTGACTCATTAATCTTAACCACATCAACCCCGTCATATGAGGGTCAAACACAGTTTAGTTCTAATAGGTGGGAATGTGTGGGTTTACACTCCAGTTCTGACAGTTACTCCTCTTCCTGGAAAATTTGCTAATAATTTTATGGAGAAATCAGGAAGAAAGACAGTGGGAGATCCTGAATAAGCTATAATGCATATACTGAAACAAAAAAGCAGCTGTGCAGCAGAATTTAAGCCTTTATGAATGGGATTTTGAGAAATAGTAAATGAGAGCCATCAAATGAGAACAAGAAAATAAAAGGATGTGTATTTTTTAATTTGCTTTTGCCCTGTGCTTCTGATTGTACTGGTCAGTTTATTCTCCAGTTGGAAATGATTGTTTACTTGTGTACTTAGCAGTTTCTACTCCTTGAGTCAGATGCTTAATACTGTCTTAGTACAAAGGAGTTTGTAAGCTCGAATTTGTTTTCTTCTACCAAATCTGCATATTACAACCACATCACGACTTTGTAGTGTGATTGTTACAATGCTGTATTGTAATTTAAATAATGTGGCTTCTCTTTACTAACCATTGGCAAATACTGTTCAGGGTATGGTAAATAATGTATGGAAATAACAGTCAAAAGGTGAATGTTAAATAGCCATTGCTAAACAGATGCTCATAAAAAATCATTCAGTTTATCCTTTACAGACGGCACAAATGCAGATATCTGCACTTCTACTTAATCAATTTTTATGTGAGCTCTTTGAAATCATTGGGCAGGGTCTCAGCGCTGGTGGCAGGTACGGGAAGGCCAGGCGATGGGGGGATTGGTGTGCTGTCTGTGCACTGAAACATGTATCTGAGTGTGGTGGGTTCTGGATTCCTTGCATGCAGGCTGCTGCTGTCAAACCCATGGGAAAGCAATTGACTGTGCTGAAGGGAAGGTTTTGCGCTGTGGGCTGAGTAAAATGGGAGAAAAGTATGTCCTTCCTCCGGGCCCTTCTCCTCCACCCCGGAGCAGAGAGGCTGTGTGTGGTTGGGCTGAGCAGTTGTGTTACAGAGCTACACGGTACCTAGTAAGTCAGTGATGATACATGCCTGAAACTGCACCATGGCCACCCGTGGTGTGGCATGCCCGTGTCTTGCAAAAACTGGCAGTAAGCTTGTCGGGCTGAATGTCAGACTGTCTGTTACAAATACTTCCCTGCGTTCCTGCGAAAGCAAAGGCTTTTTTAGAGCTCTAAATGAGTTAGTTACTGCAATGGGAGTCTCCTTGAAAGGTGCTTCCCAGGCTGTGGTGTGCAAACTGCTCCTGTCCATGACTCTGCAAGGAGCTGGTTCTTGAGTCTGTATTAAATATAGTTTGTTTCTTTTTTTCCCCTAGTTCAGGAAGTTTGGAGAAAGTGTATATGAGCCATGACAGGGAAAGGAAAGGTGACTGGTAGAGCCATAGTTCAGAAAGAGACTGACAAAAACCCAGAGAGAATAGAGGTACCAATTTCTTGTTATCAGTGTATATATAGTATGTGGCAGGATTGTCATTAAAGGGCCCAGAATTGCAGAAGGAAAAGGCTTAAACGTTTTATACTGCCTCAGATGCTAGTGACACTGCAGAGGCTGTCAGTGCTTTTGCACATGTGAGAAACACAGGTCAGGTGGTGCCAAGAGCCCTGTTAATGATGCTGAAGATATTGGTACCCTTAAGCAAATTAGTCATGAAAGGCTGGGAAAGCTTTGTACTTGTTTTGTACTATTCCACTCATTTCTCTGAGATGTCTTGTTTTGGTTGTACTGTAGCTAAACAGGGGATTGTGTGGACAGAAATACATCTGTTCTCTAGGTTTTGTAGCCAACACAGTACCATCTAGCAGTAAGCCACAGTTTTAGAGATGAGCTTAATGACTTTGCAGGAAAGTGTAAGTTTAAACATGTCATTGGTAGTCACCATTACTTTTAATCTGATAAACTGATGCAAAAGATGTCAAAATAAAAAGATGCCAACTGAGAAAGCTTCAGAATCTGGTTCTGTTTAGTAATGCTCAATTGCAGAGAGATGCCACTGAAGCAGGGGTTGTCAGCTGCTGGCATTTTGCTCAACAGAAAACTGAAAGACAAATGCTTATGCTGTCTGATGCCGATGTTGGAGTCATTGGGGATTGCAGATGTATAAGGAGACAGACAGGGCAAAACAATGAGAAAATGAGTATGGTTTGGAGATCCAGAAGTTGCTGCCACTTTATGAAAACGATGCTGTACGTCTCATAAGAGAAAGAGGTAACTTCAAGGTCACAGGAGATTGTTGCTCCATGCTGTGGAGTAATAGGTGATAACATGTGTGGATTGCAGTAGCGCAGGTGATGGCTTTTGATGTTTTATAAGCTCTCCATGACTCCGATAGCTTGAAATGAAAGATGTTAAGGTTTCAGGATGTAGCACAACCTAGACAAATGGATTTGTTTCCCAGTGATGATGATATTCACAGTGGACTTGAGTCCATCCCAGGAGCAGTCTGAGTTACCTCAAGGACTTACTGATTATTGTTGACAAACTTAGGTCATAGTTTGGCCATGTGCATTTGGATGGCCTGTATTGTTTAGTTACAGAAAGGAGGATGCGGTGAGGACTCTCGAGAACAGGTTAAGGACACTCTGCCCATCAGGGCTTTGTCAGAAAATATCTGAGAAGTATCACAGAGACTGGACATGGAATAAATCAGGTCTTCTGCAAGAATGTGAAGCAGTGAATAATCACCAAAAGCTTCTGAACTGTGCTTCGGGTTTGTCTTGTGGTTACTGGCTCTCAGTGCAGAAAATACATTGCCAGAAACGCTGATATCAAGTGAATAATCTGTGTTGTTATATAGCAAATAATGTTTTTGAGTAGCTAAAACAAGTTATATGCTGTGAGTCTAGTAAAACATATGTATGTCAAAGATGATACATGATTGCTGTTAAACTTTATAAATCTTTTATAGTGTGGTAAATGGGCTAAAACCAGCTAGGCTGGAAGGAGTATGCAGATTAAAGATAAAATGGAAATTGAGAAGGCTATAAGGGAAAGGAGAGATACCTACATTTGCAAGAGTACATGAGAAGAGGATGTTCCTTGTATTACATTTGCATTCGTGTAATCCAGCTCTGAGAACAGGGGAGAGGAGGAATTACTAATCGGTGCAGCTGTCTCGGCAGCAGGCTCTGATGAGGACTAAGCGAGCCTTTCTTTGAGAGGAGATAGTGGATATAAAAGCCAAAACTGTTCTGAGCAGTTCCGTCCCCAGGAAGGAGCGTTAGCTGCCCAGCGCCTGATGCTACCTGAGGTCCTGGTCTCCAGCTCAGATGTGGTGCATGACAAGATGGTGATGGGACAGGGTCGGTTTGGTAACGTACCACCATAGGGCAGAAGTGCTGCTGAATTCATCTTCGCAGCTGGTAGCTTGGAGATGCTCTGAAAGGATCAGCAGCCAAAGACAGGCTAAAATTTCATGTACCCTTTGGTATTTTTGCATTGTGATGTGTTTCCAGTTAGACCATTAAACATGTAACACTTGCTAGTGTCAACCTGACACTTCTTTTTGCTGCCTGAGGCTGCAGATGGAGTGGCGATGGGCTGATCGTGCAGCGAGGGATGTCTTCTCGCTCAGGGAGCCAAGGGGCTGTTTCTTCACAGAGGATTGCATCTCACACCATGGTTATGGGCTCTCCTAAGCTGGAACGTCTTTTCTACCAACTTGGGGGCATGGATGAGACTGAAGGGTGCCTGCCTCAGTTGATGTGAGCCAGCGCACTTCCAACAGCTGGTTGGGCAGGCTGGTGGGAAGATGGCTGATGGCTTAGCCATCCATGTCAGGAGGAACTACAGAAAGCGTTCCTCATTCTTTCTATGCGTGCCCTTTGCAAGTTGAACAAACCAGAGTGCTCCCAGGCTTCGAGAGGTGTGGAGATGCCCATCAGCTGTCCAAAGTGCTTAGAAGGTTTAGTGTAGTTCTCAGCTGATGTAGTTGAATTGTGAGATTTTTGCATCCCCAGAGGAGTGTAATCTGCAGCGAGGGAAGACAGATCAAGTGCGGTGTGCTGTGGCACGTTGCCTGTAAACATGTGGCTGATGGTTGTTGGTAAGATAGGAACTCATCTAGGACTGTCAGTGCTGGCATTTAACTGGCCAGGAACCTTAATCCAACATAAATTGTTATGAGGCTTTCAATTCCCACAAATTAAAGCTTCAGCAGTAAGTTTCTTTCAAAAGACAGGAAGATTTCCTAGCACTACGATCTGTGTTATATTATTTGTCTACCCTTATGATTCAATTTTCTGTGTGCTGCTTAACTGCTGTGAGGAGAAAGGAAAAGCAATTTTGTGAGGCCGCCCAGGACAGCTGCTGCAGAGGAGGTTGTACGCATGGGTGCTCCAGGAGTGCCAGTTGGGGGTGGCAGTGAGAAAACCTGGGGTTCACTCAGATAATGGAGCTCCTGATCTGGGCTGGCAGCAGGATCAGTGCAGTCCTGTTAGTGAGGTGGCTCCAGAGCTGCCAGGTGACAGCCTGGGGTGCTCCACAGCAGGCGTTCCAGCAGGCGTCTGAGGACGGGGTGCTTGCTGCTGCCTCCCTGCAGTGCCCCAGTTTGTTTGATGGTTTCTCTGGTGTATTTCACCTGGACCAACAGATAAAGATGTGGACGTTACTTCAAACAGTCTATGCTTGTATCGCTCTGTGGGGCTCCTTAGCCCTTGCCAAGGGGCCTTGATGCTCAAGTGTTCCCATTGCAATAGTCCCGTGTTCCAATTTGGTACTGGCTATTTTAATGCAAAAACATCTGGTGATCCACCCTCCCCCCCCTTGTACTATTTAAAGCAGCAAGATTGTGTTGAAGTGCTTTTAATTTTCTGTTGGGTTTCTAAGCATCCCTTAGGAAACACTCAGCATGATGTTTGCAGATTTTATGTTGTGACTGTGAAAGAAAACTTCCTTTGCTGAGATAAGAGATTCTCATATGCTACCATAATATATAGATCTGGCCCTTAAGGAAAAGAAACAAAGTAGTGGTGGACTGTAAGAGGAGTATTTATGGAGGCATTTTTTTCCCCCTCTTATAGCAAGGGTGCTTATTTTTCATTTGAGATCTCATACCATGCCAGTTGCAGACAGTCAGTTTCATATCAAATAATATAGAATGTGTTGTGGGATTATACATGCTAATTTATTATGAACTTGTATATAATGTATTATTAAATTTTATTTTTAGCCTGGATTGTGAGTGCCCCTGTTCGGTCTGCTGCACAGTCTAAACTGAATTTCAAGGAGGGGTAGGTGTCTCAAAAGCAATTACATTTCTGTATGTGGAATGAAAGCTGGTGCCTGCCTGGAGCAGACAGACACCATGAGTGCTGGTCTGGGTGGGAAGGCTGCAGCGTGTGTGGTGGGCATCCTGGCTGTAGCAGCTACTCATCTGTATGGTGTGGAGCTAGCTGTAGGAAATGCCACCTCTTGTTTGGCTGGTTATGAGAAGGTATCAAAGGCTGAGGTTATATAGGAAGGTGGAGGGAAGAAGAGTGGACATCTAGGGAACATCCGTACAAACCCAGGTTTCAGTACATCCATGGGAAGCCTTCTTAGTTAGGTTAAAAGAAAAAAAAAAGGAAATAAACATTTGGATTTGTTTTCTGATGGGATTTTATGTGAATTAATTGCTTTTAAAATGAAGCCATAACTTTTAACAAGGAGAATGGGTAGCTACTGTTTAGATTTCATTCTGATAATTTTCATAATACCATGTTTTACATTAGAAACCCAACTTCAGAAGTATAAAAGGCCACTCTTCTCTTCAAGACACTGAAACAATGAGGAGTCGTGCTAAGCAACTGTGCAGCTTGATTTAAGAAGGTATGTGTAGACAAGGTGCTTCGTGTGTTAAGTTTTCTCTTGTAGATGAGGCTTGATTCGTGTGTGGGCATGGGAATCTACTATGATTCAGAGTAGAGTCTAAAAATGTAAACACATCTTTATGGTATGGGTTGTAGTTCATTTCCTGCAAGGTGACTGCATGCAGTTGTAGGATAGATGCAAATTTATTATCTCTGTTGGTTTGAGTGTGTCTGCTCGTTGCTCTTTGCAGCTATGGTTCTTGGAAAAACCTTTAGTTTCCCCGAGATTCTTAAATTATTTCAGAATCAGAAGAAAAATTGCACTTACAGGTTTGGATTTTTTTTTCTCTCCTTTGCACTTTGGTTCAAGACACACATGTTTTCTTGCTATGATAATTAAAGAGTCTGCAGGAGATAGAATGTTATTAATACACGTGTTTAATAAGTACAATAATGAGTATTTTATGTATAGGACTGCTCATCTGCATACATTACATGTCCCAGGGCTTTATCCAGAAATGCAGTTTTCCTTCTGGAAATTAAGTAAGAAGAATTTTAACCAAGGAGCTTGTTTATGAATTGGATTAAATTGCTAACAAATTTCATTTTAGTTCAGTGACAGCAGAATCGGGTCCAGTATTGTAGTCCTTCATATCAAGTGGGGTAAATTCCTTTGATACAGGCTTTGTCTAGTGCTTCTTGTAGTCTTCCAAAGAAAGATTTAGGGAGAGCTTTTAGTTCATACTGATTTTCTTTTTTGAAAGGAATTAAAATTTTCATCATGAAAAATTAATATGTGCTACACTAATTAAGAAACGTATGCATCAGATTTATCTAGACATATTTTTTTTGCATAGTTTTTCTCCATTAGCACTGCCTTTTTATCCTCTAGTACAGTTAGTACAGTCTTTTTGAACTGGATCAGTTCAGAATGGAGTCACTTCTTTACAGAAGCTTGCACAAGCTGGGCTTTTTCAAACATTTTTATGCTATCTTAACATTTTTCATATCCTATAGCAATGCATAATAGCTTTTATTAAAATACTTACAATGTGTTTTAAAATCCCCAACTAACACTTGACATGTCAGGATTATACATAAGCATAACCTTTTTTTTTTTTTTTTAGTGTGTCTGGAAATCACAACGAGCCTGATGGACACTTATTTTTCACAGGCTGCTGTTTTAACCCCCCTAAGGCAATCAGAAGAGAACTTGCAGTATTATATATAATGTGAATAATTTTGGATACATTTCTTTTTCATTTCTCTGAGATGCCTGTAAAAGAAGCAGGCTTTTGGAGATTCTCATCACCTGCTTTCTGCAATCCCAGACCATTTACTGTGTCCTGTAAGGGGCACCTGAAATCACTGCTCACATTTGAGAGTATTGCTGAAGAGGTTACAATGATTTTTTTATATTTTTTTTTAAATTACTTTTTTCAGCCGTCAGGCTTGTACTGCTATATCGGAATGGAAAGGTAGAGAAGGGACAGGGTTCTCTGCTTGCATACCTGTTTGTTTGTTTAGTACTTTAAGATTCAAATTTATAGCTTTAAATTATGATTGACTACAAGAAGAACCTGTGTAAATATAGAACTTTTTTCCCCAGCTTTTGATACTTTCAAAGGAAGGTCATATCCATATTTAAAGTACATATTAGAGCTTAAGTAAAAGTTATAGCCTGGACACAGATACTTTCAGGGAGGTTCTTTGGCCTGTGGAATGCAGGAAATTAGACTGGATGTACTTAGTGACCTGCTTAAACAGTGTCGGTATTAGAGAAAATAAAATTTTAAAACTTTGCAGGAAAACAGGTGTCTGTTCCTTTGTTCAGAAATTAATAAACCGTTAGTAAACAATTTTTGAAAGGATTTTGAATTTACGGGAACTTCTCTGTATTGAAATGGAAATATGTGAAGCAGCTTCTGGTGGGTTTTTTGAAGAGATGGTAAGGTATAGACTTGGGTGAGGGCACCCTTAGAAAAGCATATATGCACAAAAGCAGGAAGAATTGTACTGCTATACTGTATCTTCATTTCTAATGAACCTGTGTTCATAGAATAGTATGTTTATTTTTAGCTCTGAGAGCGATTCCTGATTCTTCTCTGATGAGAAGTGGTGTGTGAGAGAAAAATCTGGCAGCTCGCAGGAGGAGGAAAAAAGGGAGAATTGGTAGTTTTGACCTTTACTTCCCTCTACAGGTTGTTTTGCATTAATAATGATATTAATACAACAAATCTGTACAAAGTGAGGAAAATGAACAGTGCTATTCCTGTGTTTCACTGTCTATGTGTCATTTTGAGTCTGTAAAGTATACACTGAAATAGCACTAAAAGTGAAGCCTTTGTTCTGTACGAAATCACAGATAATGTTAAGGTTCAGCGTTTTGCAGCGAGGTGTGTGTGGTATGCCTAGCATGAATTAGGGTGCTGAAAGATAAAAAAACCTATGCAGGAAATGTTGAGTAGATTCAGTGGAGCTGGTACGTGGCTGTTACCTGGTACTTTCATACCTGAGAGGCCTTGTGAGGTTTCTACTCAAGTTATGCACCTTATACTTATTAGAAGGTCAGAGTCCTGATGCCTCTGATCTGAAGATCTTCCCTTGCCTGGAGTGCTGCTGCTGTTGTGTTTTGGGGTCTTGGTGTGGTTCTGTGCTCTCCCTTTTCCTGGTGTGCAAGGGTGGGCTTTGCTATTGCACGCGTCAGGTGTCACCCATGCCAGTAAGGGGCTTGCTTAAGGCACGGTGGCTTTTCTGTTGTCTTACTGAAAAAGTTTGGTGGTGTTTTTTTTTTTTTGTTTGTTTTTTTGTTTGTTTGTTTGTAGCCCAAGATACTGCTTCAACAATTTCTAACTATTCTTTCCCCTTCTTGTTTAATCAGGTTTTGTTCTCTGCCTCATTGGATGTGATTCCATATTACATAGGCTCTCGGTGGAGAGCTTCATGGAGAGGTGCTTTCTTTAAATAATTGACTGTATCTTCTTGTGGCTGGTCCCTGGTCATATTTCATCTCACAGTCACCTTTGTGGCTGTGCAGTAATTTGGGTGTCATTGCCTTTCTCAGTGTACTGTTTTGCAGCAGGAATTGTTCAGAAAATTTGCTGGCTGAATGCAGTGCTGCTTTGATTACCTGGAAGACAAACTGGCATTAGAATATGATGATTTCACTCAACCTAGTTCTGATGTGGGTGCAAGATTTGTTGGAGAAGCAATCATTTCTTAGGCTCATCATTCAAACATTCAAATATCTGATAGTAATTGGCCTAACCCAGAACAGAGGAAAAAAAAAATAGCTTTTTTTTTTTTTTTTCCTTTCTTTACTTTGTATGAGATAGTCAATCATTGCCTGTATAATGCTCCCTCATGGTCTAAATGCTTCTTCCCAGTTATTACCCCAGGTATCCATCTTGCTAGCAAGCGAGAGAAACGCTTCTGAGTCAGCCATCTGTGCCTCCCTTCCTGGGTATATGTTATCACTCTCGGGAGATGTGACATCTGTCACTCATTCCCCTGAGGTCCAGGGACTATCAAGTGTTGAAAGTGGCAGCCACTTCAGTGAGTACTGACAACATAGATCTGAGTTTGGAGAGTCCTCATGGCTTTGGTGAGATGACCTTCTCCCAAGGTGGGCTGGGCAAAGGAATCTCCAGCTTTTCCTGTTACGATCTAGTGTAGCTACGAACCTGCCTTTTTGGCTCGTACTGACAGCTTCTTCACCTGAAGATAGGTTATGCATTGGTATTTCAGTACAGCTTTTCATCTGCTGAAGGTGTTTGAAGATGAAGATGTACATCACGGTGGTCTGCATGGCCAGCCCTCCCCTTGTGTGTTTATGGGTGCTGTCTGTGCCCATGGAGACATCAGGGCCAGCCACATCAACTGTATGTGTTCTGGACCTGCAGCTGTGGCACTGTGTTAATTTTAACAGTTTTGTTAGTGATAAGTGATATTTTAAAAGCAGTTTTCTAAGTTCTTCACAAATAAATTCCGTTAGATTAAAAATATATGGCTTATAATACTGTCCCTATATATTTTGTGTGAGATGATGCATGGCTGTATCTTCCTGCTAAATGCTGCATATTGTGTAAGTGACTTGTGCTTTTTCTTATTGATTATTCTAAAATACAAATTTACAATTGATTCTCAAGTCTTGGATGCTGCTGAAAACCTCTGCTAGGAATAGATTTATATAGATGATATTCACTTCTACTTCCAGCGTCTGGAAATATACTGAAACACTATTTTTAGATGTTTTATATAGTAGTCAAGCTTTTTGCTCACCCTCTTGCCTGTACTTCTATCTCTTCAAAGTTCAAACTTGCAGTTTGGAGAGTTTTGGATTAAAATAAAGAGAAAATTAGGAACAACAATAAATTTACCTTTAGTTTTCACAGTACCTTATTACAATTGCTAATTTATCAGTGGGTAGGCACCTTTCTTTTGTAGTGGATATTGATGATAATTTTAAATGCGACTTTTAAGCTTAGACAGTTTGCATAATACTTTGGGAGATTAGTTGCTCATGTATAAAGATCTGTGTGTGTTTGTGGGGTGTTCCTGTAGCTCCCTTGTGTGTGTGGGGGGGTGTCCTTTTTTTTTTTTTTTTAATGTTTGTCATAATAGTAATTGATTTCTTTAGAAAGGTGTTTACCCCCAAGTAAATATTGTGGTTGGGAGCAGGTAAACTTTTGAAAATTGCTTGAAAGTCTTTGGTTAGAGCAGTCTTTCTCAATTCACAATTGATACTGTGTTTTTCAGAATGGATTGGGGTCCAGAAAAACTGTTTGGGTTTTATGTTCTGCTGGAAGTTCTTTCCATGCTTCTGGGTTTTGGGTTCTTTGGTTTTGCTGGTGTCTCCTCCACCCTGCCACCAAATGATCTTCAGTGAAACAGAAGCTGCATTTCCCTGTCCCCCTATCCTTCCCTCCTCCCTCTGTATTTTTGCATCCTTAAGACATTAACATCACTAGCGTCAGAACAGAAAACGTGAGAGCTACTAAATTGGATTACATCACAATGATGATTTAATTGAACTTTTACACACAATGAGATTGTCTTCTTTTGCTGAACTGCAGTTTACAGAGGTCCTTGGCAAGGGAATGCCAAGTTGCTTTCAGCGTTCATTAACACTGAGTCCAAATCACTGCTATGTAATATAGCAGGGAAAGTAAGAGACAGGAAAAGTAGAGCCCATGTTTTTAAGCATATTTGTATTTACAAATGTTCATTTTCCTGTAAGTCAGGGGGAGTTCCTCTCACAGGACAAGAAATTATCTGGTTTTTTCCTTTATCTTAGGGATGGAATGATCTTATGGAACAGTTGCTGGCACAACAAAATCCCAATCTTGAAAGTAGGACAGAAGACATTTTCCACTTTCTACAGATCAATCTTTGTGTATAACTGAAAAGCAATTGCAGTCCTTTAAAAAAAGACTGATATACTGAAGAAAAATTATATAGTAAATGGAGTTCTGGCTCTAGTAGTAACCCAATTCCCTGCTAGTTTTACCACATAAGAGAAAAAAAAAAAAAAGTACACAAAATTATGACCCAGCTCTTGTGCTGCCTCTGCCAAATATTGTCTGGTAGACCAATTTTTAAAGAAATGCCCAGAGCTTGCAATGTATTTACTTCTGCCATTTAAATTATAATTTTATTTTAGATTTGTTTGTGTAACCAGTTCTATTGGATTACTGCTGCTATAAAGTTCTGTATTTAGTTCAGGTTCCCATCTTTCTGAAGGAAGAAAATGGTAGAGGAGGGTAAAGTGATTCAAATAATGTCCAGTACAAGCCTGGGAATAAATGCAGATTTTAATATTGAAAGTGTTTATAGTAGCAGTTCCAAATACTTCCAGCAAATAAGAATGTATCAGACTTGGGAAGCTATCAACAGAGATTTTATTTCAAGTACAGCCATTTCACTGCAGAATCTGTTAATCTCTCTAAGTGTAAATCCACCACCGATTTCTCTTGGTTGACTCAATTTTTATTTAAATTCTGAAACACACAGAAGATGAAGACCAAAATCTGGTAAACATCCATCTATGTATGCTTTTACAAAAGTCTTTATGCATTAGTTGACTTACTAATTCACCTGATTTGGAAAAGTGAAGTATGTGGGAGAAAAAAAAGGCGCAGTAAAATATATTAACCTGCAAAAGTCTGATGATTTTACCTTGACTAATATGAAAAATGTGGTTTTCTATGTCTTTTTTTAAAAAATAAAGTTTTAACACACTGTAACAGTCACAAACTCTAGTGGACAAAATGCAAGTCTGGTATGGGCTACTGGAATTGAGAGCTTTGGGCAGCCTTCTGTTGACTGTTGTGTTCTTAAAATACTCCCATTAGCCCTGTTTTGGCACCCTGTGAGTTGTTCTCGGTCCTTCCCCTGAAAGTGTTTTATATTCCTTGCTTGCAGCTTACGGTTGTGCCTGGTGTGACTATGTACATCATACTTTGCTATTAATAATGAGATGCAGCTTTAAAACAAAAGTAGCCAGTGAACACCACTAACTGATTTGTTGTATAGACTCTGTCTAGTCTTTCTTTAACTGCATGGAAACTAGTTTATAGTGTGTTCAGCAAATATTAACTTATATAACCTAATATAGTTAAATAAAAATCTGGGTTTTTTTAGAGGTATACGTAACTGTAACGAGTGCAGGAAGTAACACTTTCTGTAATTGCAGTTGTTGGATATTTACAGGTACTTTCTGCTTGTTTCAGGAAGGAGTATGAGTAAGGCTTTAAGAGAAGGTTAAAAGCAGGTGTGATGAACAGATAAAAGCAAAAAGTGAAAGATAGATTTAAATTGCTTTTTAATGTAGACTTTAGTAATATGTTAAAAATAGATGTAATCATGAAACCTATCTTAATACATTCCTGCAAGGTAACTTTAATTGTAGCATTTCTTAAATGCTGATTTTTTGCAACTCTAAAACTGTTATAGTGCCCTATTTTGGATATAAATATAGTGTGTCTGTATTGTTTCCTCTCTAAGCCTGTGGGAGAAAGGGAGAAAACAATAGAGGAGAAAATGTGGGAGACGTGAATATGACACCAGGGAATCAGTAAATAGGAAAGGGGAGATGCAAGTGAAGAAAGGGCTAGTTAGAAGAAGGAACAAAATGTTGTAGGGTGAGAAAAGGGATGAGAAACCAAGCTGGGAAAAGGTGGTAAATGTAATAAAATCGTATCTGTTATCTTTTGGGAGAAATCAACTTGTTTAGTATGGGAAAGAATCAGAGGCAGAGGATGGAAAGGGTTTGTGGGTTAAGGAAAAGGTAGCCAGGAGTGGATGTGTAGCAGGTGATTAAACTGCAGCGCAGAAAAATGGCAGAAAATAAAGACAAGAGAATGGTGCTGAAATGGGGGGAAAGCTGCCTGGCCCTAGGGCTTGCAAGTGGTGAACCACAACTTGAGATCTGATGTCAGCTGGCATGAGCTTGGTAAACTAAGCTTTCTGGTGGGAAGTAGAAGCCAAATAAAAAAGTTGGGGACAACGTAGAATATCCTTGTGATTCATAGCAGTCTGATCCTACTTTGAGGAAAAGGTTGGACTAGAGACCTCCTGAAGTAGGGACCTGCCAACCTGGATTATACCGTGAATGAGGAATGAGCAGAGCTGGTGACTGTACACATAAAAAAGAGCAGTCTGAGCAGGTAAGGAGTCCTCAGTGCGATGCAATTAATTGTGTGGTGGGGAAGGGTGTGTCTCCAATGAAGCTGATCTTGAGAGAAACTAAGCCATGACGTGGAGGTACAGAACTTTGTAGTTATGCAAATTCACTGTGGTTCATTGACCATGTTACAGAAGCAGAGCTTAAGGAGGGAATGTATCTTCTGTTTTTCTTCTCTAATGCCTATCCTCTTCTTCTGTAGATCTGCACCCTAATGAGGAGAAATAAAATAGAAAATTGTTTCTGAAATCAAGTTGAAAATGCCTGTTTTAGTAAATAAGATTTTTGAAGTAAGGCTGCAAAACTGATGAGGACACTACAGTCACAAGACAAAATACGTCCTACCCTAAGTGCTGTGGTCAGTGAAAATAAACACGGGGTTTAGGAGGAGTGAGCCAAAGGAAACTGGGTGACAGAGTTGGTCAAAGTTTGGACATCAATGGAAGTGTGTAGAAAGAAGAATATAGTTGTCTTCAGTACTCAGAAGAGGAGAAACATGGGAAATGGTGGAAGAAATTGGAAATCTAAGAGCAGAGGCAGAGAAGTTCAACATTTCCAGCACTGTTTCATCCACAGCAGTGAGCGAGCTCTACAGGTGACCATACAGAGCCACATCCCTCACACAGTCACTGTGACAACCAGTGGGGGAGTAGGAGATGAAAGGACTGTAGGTGGCTCTGAGTTTTTGGTGATGGAACAGGTATCCTAAAGCAACAGGAGAGTTAGAGAAGGTGGGTGGGAGTTAAGGGAAGGGCTCTGCAGGAAAGGTGCAGGCAGAAGTGGAGAAAGAACTGGAATTTGGGCACCAGTGGGGAGGAGGTGGTCACTTCAGCTTACGTTGGTAATTTTGATAACATCGATAACTCTGTTCTGTGGGGCAGGGAGAGAAAACTCAGGCTGCTACTATCGTAGCATAGGAGAACCCAGGAGATTTTGGTTTTGTGAAAGTGTTTCACCTGTTTGACGCGGGTGCGAATTTCATTCTGTCTGAATTTGGTAGTAGTTTTGGCTCATTTTCTATGGTCAGGTGTTTAATTTTTGAATTCATACCTACCACTGCTGAATGCATGAGTAGAAACTGTTCCTTTTGTAGAGCTGGCAAAAAGAAAATGCTTTAGGGAAGATGTATCCTTTCAATGTGGGAAGAGTGGTTCATCAAGGACCCACCAGGAAAACCCATTCTGGATCCTTGTGTGCTGCACCATCAGAGAAGCCAGAGAACACTTTTAAGTTACCAGTAGCATGTTGAAGCTTTGAAATATAAAATTAACTGATAATTTTCATAGGTCATGCTCTTTCCCATAAACCAAACTCATCTGCTCTCCTGGGGGAAGACTGAACAACTGGGCTGACTTCTCATTATCTCCTCCTATGGCGTATCCTTATTGAATTACTGCCGGGTAGAGGCAGCAGATGCTCATCAAGCCACTGCAGGACTCCTCTGTTAATTGAACTGTGATGGGGATGACAGCAGGGAAGGTCAGGATGATGGGACCAGTGATGTAACGTGAACTCTGGTAAGAACAACCTGCACAGGCAATTGACCTTGCTTAAATAATATTATACTGAGGGCTGTTATCAGTTGATATCATTATGATTATTTTTTTCGTATCAATACTGCAATAGTGTCAGGGACCCCTGTGTGAATCATATTATATTGTGTCCAGGGCAAATGTATTTCTCACCCTAAAGGGATTAGACTTTCCAATGTGATAAAATACAGTGAGTGACTATAACCAGCTACAGGGGTAAAGAAATGGGAATGAAAAAGGTAACAGTGACAAAATTTTAAAATGGATCTATAGCTTTACTCAGCCAGTTGCTCCAGCTGCTTTAAAGGGTAGTAATCTTTCTAACTGCCCTTATGGCAGTTCGGTATTTTTGTTGTCATCTTGCGTAGTTAATCTTGAGGTGAAAGCAAGTCCACTTTTAAAAAAATGTGCAGATGTTATTAATGTTTTCTGGTATGAAAAACATATTCCTACATCTGGTTCTGCGGCTTTTGCAAAGTGCCTGGGAATGCTTGAGTTTCAGGCATGCATCCTGATGCCAGGTTCGGAGCCAGAGCGCATGCCTGGTGCTTCTTCCACTCCGGAGGAAGCGATGTGATGTGGTGATGTGAGTGCTCGGCTGCTGTGGGCATCTTTTGTGGAGGCACATTTTCCCTGGGTTTCTACTGCCGTGGGGGGTGAAGTGAGGTCTGTGAAGCCTTCAGTGAAGACCCTCGCATGGTGGCACGACAATAAGCAGTAGCTTGTGCTTTTCTGAAAATAAATTCCACCTAAAAGCCAAACGCTACTTTTCAGTACAAACAGTGTATTATTACACTGCGTTATTCTTGGTGTGTCAGAGTAAGTGTGTATGGCAATTAGTAAAAGCTGGATTCAGAGCGCAGTGTGTGCACATTGACATCTGTGCATGTGTTCAGAAGCAGCTTTTAGAAGTTCTTTATCACGTCACTCTTTTTTTCCATGTGTGTCCAGCCCTCACTGTGTCTTCCCCCTTCCCCCTCCCCCCCCCCCCCCCCCAAGTAATATAATTTTTTCTTAACCATTTTATTACATTGTCAGCCTGGAGCAATTGGTATCAATGACCAGGACATCTGTTGCAAAGTGAATGGAAGGAAAATGAATGAAACAATAGAAAGACATCACAAAATATATTTGATTCCTTTGTTTTGACAACTCTAGCTGTAATTATTTAAAGCATCTATTCTTACACAGGGCCTGACTTACACAGGGCTTTACTCTGTAGAAATGATGAGGCCTTAGTTGTAGGAGACTTCATCACAAGACTTCGATGGTGATGTTTGATAGGGAATGAGGAACTACAGTGTCAGAGTTTGATTAACTGTGCTCCTCTGTAAAGCCTACATGTTTTTGAAGCGGCATAGTGTTTGCAATGTGTTGTGCTCCATATATTCTCCTTTTCTACGAGTTCATACTGTGGTGCGCCGAAATAAACGGCTGATGACAGAGAATGCATTGGAATAAATGTTTATTTCAGCACTTTGGAAATGAGTTTTTTGAAATGGAATTTATCATGTGGATGTGTGTGTGTCTCTTCATATTAGCTCAATTGGGTATAGACTACAGCAAGGTAATGCAAATGGCAAAATAATAATGACTACACAGAAATAGAGGTATGAATATTGTGGAAAAGAAATTATTCTTTCTGCTGTAACACATTAAGAAAACTTTATACATTCAATAAGTATTGAAGTTGGTCTTTTGTATGTAGAAGAGTGAGGTTATTTTAGCTATAGTCACCAATATTTAGAGATTCAAAACTGAGGCCCATGTGATCTCCCCAGAGCTGAATAACAAGTTAAAACTTTAATATTTGCCTGCCTATCTGTAGCTAATTTGTTTTGTCAGATGCTTGGGTATGTGCGTGCACTTGGTTGCCCTGGTAGTTCCATAGAAGCTTAGAATATAATAATTTAAATTGAAGATAAGCTTCAGATATGCCAGACCTGTGTCACGGAAGCAGATGGTCCTTCCCCTGCTAAGCAGAACCTAAGTCTTTGCTCAGCTCATATGCTTGGTGGTACTTGATCGTATTATTTTGACCTTGTGTAAGATTGATAAACTCTGTGTGGTGGCCATGTTCCAGTGAGGAGAAAAAACCTCTGACCTACAGCCCATGATGCTGTATTAATGTCAAATAATATAAAGTAATATCAGAATGCAGAGGAAAATCACTGAGTAAAGCAATTTAATTTCTGTAAACTGAAAGCACTCTAATGGAATGCTAGGAAAATCTGCTGTTTTTCTTGCAGCAGAAGTTATGAGGGTTTTTTTCTTTTTTTGAAACTCTGCTGCCTTGTAATTGGTGACTTTAAAGCTTTCTGTTTTTTTCAGCGTGAACGGTCATGCTGCTAAAGTAGGGAGTTTGCGCTCTCTACTGAGTCTGACTTCCAGGCTTGCCTCTTAAAGGAAAATAATTTAAAATACTAGTTTTCAAGTGGTGTTATACTGCTGAATGTGCATTATATGCAATGTTTTGCCAGTGAAGTGAGTGTAATCTTCTCTGAACAACAACGTGCAGTAGCTTTTACTGAAATGGCACTGGAAGCAGAGCCAGCTCCCTTTCCCTTTGTCTGCCTAATTGCAATTTAACAGTAATCCAAGATCTATGCAACTGTGACAGCAATTCTTAGATATAGCTGGGTTCGAAAGGACTGTTAGTTCAACCAGTACCAATGATAAAAGCTAAAGCAGAGCAGTGTGTTGATAATAGTCAAACTTTTCTCTAGCTACTGAAAAAAACAAAAAATAAACTTTTTTTTCCCCTCAAAGCTATAAAGTCTTGTTACGGAAAGGATGTGCTATAGCATGAAGACATGACTGGACTTATCCTGGGCTATGTTCTGCTTCACTGGCTGACAAGCCTGCCATGAGCAGGCATCCAGGTGTAGGTGTATATAGGTTATGTGCATAACTTCCATAAAAAAACCCAAGCCCAACTCACATAGGTTCAGGATGTGACTTCATAAATTTATAAGAAGGCTGTCGGATGCAAAGCTCTTCTGACTCAGGAGGTGTGGAAGCCACAATTTGTTGGAGTCTGGGAAAGTATAGCAAGAGGGATTATTTATGCACACTTTGTTCTTGTACAAACATTTGGGCATTTGGCATCATTCTGTCAGAGGCCGGATCTGGGACTTTGCGGGTGTTTTGTTTGAGTTGCCACAGCCTTTCTTGTATTTAATTAAATATATGAAAGTACACAAGCAGTGTGAAAAGGTTACTTAAAAGTTATTGGACACTTTCTGTGTTGTGCTGCTCAGAAAAAAATCAATGCTTGAGTTCACAAGAGAAACCTATTGACAGACTTGAGCATTTTGATCTTAATTGCTCTGTACTTGTTCCTGCTGTGAGGGGTATGATAATAGCTTGAAGAACATTTCTGACGGTAAATTAGCCTACTTTGAGTGCTAAGTTGCAACACCAAAAGGTCCATGGCTGTTAAATACCATTGAGAAGTCCAAAGCTTGGATGACACCTGGGTGTTTGCATACTGGGTCCCACTGAAGGAATTTTGTAGAAGGAAATGTTGGGGTGCTCCTTGGTTGTTGAGCATTGTTCATGTTGCTCTCAGTGGGCATGGGGGCTGTAGGTGGCTGTGTGATGGTGTGGCTGAGGAGTATCAGGATGGTGGCTTTCACAGACTCTTGAATCCTTGACTTTGAAATCTCCCTGCTCATCTGGCGGGGTGTAAACTGTATGTGCTTGTGTAAAAATGAAGTGAGTTTTGCTTCAGCTGCATTTAACTGATCTTCTGAACTGGGTTCCTCAGAAGTGTCTAAAATCACATATACTTTGTATTATTGAAAGTCAAAAGTGTTCCCATAGAGTCTACTGGAAGTACTTAGAGTGAAGGAGGTGTAACAGCAGCATTGTTTCACAGAACAGTTCTGCTCTATTACTGTTTTAATTAAAGTCGTTCTACTGATGGAAAGTTTATTCTCTGGTGTTTCTTTAATGTAGTCGTAATGCATCAGTCTGAGCTCCCTTGCTGGAACATCTTTCATTATAATCCACTTAACTAAGTTTATAATTAAACTTCTAAATACAAACCTGCTTTTGTTATGTTTTTAGGATGTATGGAAACTGAAGCAGAAAAACTTAAGATTCATGGGTTTTACCCCAAACAAATTGATGTATCTTAAGAAGTAATTCCTTGGCAGTACAGCAGTTTCATATTCTTGCTTTTAATCCCCAGGATCTTCCATAACTTTGAGAGAAGAAGTAGATATGCTTGAATAGAAGAGAAAAGAGGAAATAATTAATAGGTTCTTACAATTTGACTGTAGACATCACCAAAATACCTACTTTCGAATATAACCTGTAAAAATGGTGACTACCTACTGAGCTGTCCATCAACTGAGTGCGGAGGCGGTTTGTTGAAGGTTATACATGAAGGTGGACCAGGGTGAATTTACATTCAGCTTTGTCGATCTGGAGGTTGTGCAGGCTTGCTCCCAGCCCAAAGGAGGCTGGTTGAGACGGTCTGCTGGTTGTTTAGAGTTACCTTCTGTGTGCAGATGTGTTAACACCAGGTGTTCTTTCAGGCATTATTTACCATTACAGTTATTGTAGCAAATTGCCAGAGAATTGTGGAGCTTAATGTTTTGATTCCTGATGAGTGACCACTTAGGACAAAAATACTGTCAGGCAGTTGTCAACCTGATGTATAAATTTAGCTTGTTCACGCTGTGCTTTTATCTAGGGTTTTCTAAAATGCTCCTGGAAGAAGCGTAAATATTCTCAATTAAGGTTTGGAGGTGAAGACCTAGAGGTATAGAAAATCAAGCTGTCATTCTCATATATACATATATACATCTGTTACATGCTGCTGAAATCAAGGGGAGCACTTGCAGAATCAAGGGTTAGTGCTGGAGCATGACTTTAAGTGACTTTTTGCATACGAGGTTTCTGGCACAGTGGGAGGTGGAATGGTGCCCCTGCTTTAATGAGAAGACTGTCTCTCCAAACGTAAAAGTGGAAGAATGTATAGCGTTTTTCCATATGGAAGTAAAGACAATGTAGTGTAACTGTGTGTGTTACTAAATAAAAAATAGGGCAAGTATGCACATACACCCGTGTCATGGGCACATACACTTACATCTGGATGTTCCTTCCTAGTTTGGTGTATGTGACTGTGCAAACATTTTCATTTTATTAAACTAAATACCTGTGGCACTAGCATTAATGTTTTTTTGGAAATACCTCCCTCAAGGGTGGTCAGCAGCGCATGCCTGTAGGGATCAGCCTATGCTGCTACAGGCTAGGCATTGTGCTGCTCTAGGACATAACAGAATTAGCGTTTTAGATAACAGCTTTCTGAGAAGGCAAGGCAGATTTTACTGGTATCTGAGGATGCAGAGTATGCTATAAACATACAGATTATCTTTGAATATCAGAAGCAATGGGTTTGTGCTATGTGTAGTAGGCAAACAGTTGCATAATTACTGCCTACATTTGTGTTGAGAAAATTTATTCATGATTAATGATGCTTATCTTTGTGCTAGACACCTGCCAAACGATTTATAGCCATGCGTATGATCTGCAATAGCTTTTTTTTTATTTTGTTGCTATTTAAAGTGTTTGGGATTATTGTAATTGCATCATGTATTTTAAATGGAGAGTGCTACCCAGGTGTCCTTGTCAGCATTCCTGTCTCATACAAAAAAAAATAGGTCAGGTTTACCCGTGACGGGGAAGGTCACAACTCCCAGTGAAGTCAGGAAGAATTTAATTGATGTACGACAAGGCTGAAATCATGTCATGGGTTTGGATCAGTTTAAGTTGATCTTTTCCTAAGTTCAGTAATAAATACTGCATAAATCCACGTTGGAGCAGAGCCAGTCTGAACTTTCCTAAACCACTGAAGAAACCTCTTGTCCTGTGGAAACTGCAGAAACCAGAACAATTGCTCCCTTCTCTAACGGTGCAATACATGTAGAGTGGGGAGTCAAAACTGGACTTTCACTCTTTTGTCTGTTGGTGTTGAATGCGTTTGAGAACTCTAATGTGTCTTGGAGTAGCACAGTGCCTGTTGTTTGGAAGCATCTGCCTCCGAGTGCTCAGCAGTGGCTGGAAAATAGGAAAAGTTTCCCAGAGGCTTTTGCCCCTTCCCTAGCTAAGCAGAGATGAGGCTGGGATTTTGCTGCTGGATATTTCATTGATGTTGAAAATGAAATTAAATTTTGAACACTTTAGAAATAAGATATTTATTTGTCAGCTGTATGCATGTTTTTTTATTTATAACACTTTGACACTACACTTGAATGCCGTGTTTTCAGCAGTAATGCAGGTTTCTAAATTAAGTCTGTTATTCAAAACTGGTTTTATTCAGTCCTATCATTAAGAGAATTAGCAGTGGATTAGATAATGTAAATGCATTGTTATGATCATTAGAAAACTTGCATGTGGCTTTTTCAAGACTGCCTATATATTCCAAGCCATTATAGCTAATGTATGATATCTTTGTTTTTCTGAACAAGATTGCATACAAAGCAAAAAAAATTAAAAGGATGCTTGTGACTAATCCTTCAAATATATGAAAACAACACCTCATTATTTAATTTAATGAGAATTTGTTAGTGCAGACTGTTGATTGGGTAGGCCTGTACTATAAAGGACATTGAATAAATCTAGATAATCAGTTGTGGAAAAGCGAGATATTTTTCAGGCTAAAACACATACCTTGAACATATTTCAGTAATTACATGAATTTAGTCATGACTAGTCGTGGTGAAGTCAATTTTTAAAATGTAAATTTCATTTTTTTTCTGCATTTTTCTCTGTATTTGGCAGTTTACAGCTAGCCACGCTGACACATTTGGGAGCTGAGATATACTGTAACAAAATTTGATGTGAAGTGTTGGTGGCCTTCATAGTGTAATTTATTCATGTTTCTGTAGATAGCATATGTTGCCTGTGCAATAATTTTTTATCGTATCAGGACAGAACAGCTACTGTTCCAAATTGTGTTATACAAACCTAGATATACAGACAAATTTTTATTGTGCTTTGCTGTGGTGTAAATCGGTGGACTCTATTGAGCTCTGCTGGGGTGGGTGAGATTAGAATCAGTGTCATGGTGTCTAATTTATTTCTATTTTTTCTGACTTAATGTAATCTCTGTTCTTGCTCCGTGGGGAGCAGCAGCCAGTTATCTTTGTAGTCCTGCCCAAATAATGAACATATGTGAAACCCCTTGTTTTGGGCAGGAGGCTGCTACTCCCAGGGATTTACTGCTGTTTACTGACCCTTTGAATGCTGAGATGAAGGCAGTGTATCGGGAAAGCAGCTGATGAATGCTACTGGTGCATCATTAAAAATCTCAGCATCTTTATCAGCTGTTATCTGAGGTTTCCTTGGATTTGCCAGTTTCATGCCCCCACCTGTTTCTGATGTGTTGTTTTTACGGCATTCTGCTGGACCTGGAGAGCTGCCCTGTGATTCAGCTGAGCGTTGTCTGTGCAGGGCTGGACATGCTGGCTCCTCTCCAGTACTTAAATCTGAGCATCTGAATAATTTCTTTCCTTGTTTTGCATTGTTGGGTGTGACCAGTGTTGGAGCCAGTGTCACTAATTCCTTCTTTTTTCCCTTGACAGAAAGTCAGTGACTCTGTTTTCTGACCGTCGTAGATGGTAACTGCAATGCTGAAGACACTGGGCGAGTCGCTCCTCCTCAGCTCTTCTATGTGAGGTGAGCAACCATCTATGATGGGCAAAATAAACTTAATTGCAGGGTGTCTGAGAACCTTCCTTCCCCCCCAGCCCAAGGACTTCCCTGCTGCATTGCATTTCTGAAGGATGCTCAAGACTTCAGAGCTTCACTTGTGCCTCGTATGAGGCCTCTTGTGGTCTGCGTTACATGGGCCGGGTGTTGGGACTCAGCAGGTTGTATTCTAAGGTAAATGTGAATGCTGAATAAAATTAACCCAGAAGACATAAGCAAAGCACTAAATCTGGCCCCTTGCCCCCGTTACTGTATTTGGTTAGCTTGATGATTTTTCAGGTCTTACATGAAATGCTGTTCACCTGAAATGCAGGAATGAACTAAACCAGGTAACAGATATTACATTGTATCTTCTACTGTAGCTAGTCAATATCTGATTAAATATAATTGCATGAATTTATCATGATAGAGACTGTTATAATTTAAATACAGCTTGAAATGAAAAGTTTTTCTGTATATTCAGTATGTATACTATCTTCAGTTTTATCTTCATTGTCTTATAAAGAATGATGCTGTGTATTATGGCAATGTTGCTTTTCATAAGGTTAGGAATGTAATAGAATTTTCTGGACTAAATGTCTAATAACTGATAATTTTAATGAAAATCACAAAGATTATGCCAATGAAGACAAATCTTGAAGAAAGGTGTTATCTGTCTCCTTTACGCTAATATGGATGTGACGTTTTAACCTGTAAAAGTAGGATTAATCACTAATAAATAGAACTATGTGGAGATTTTAAGCATTGTATAAATACAAAAGCTATTACATAAGAAAGAAAAAATGAATATGCAAATTTACATCAGAAACTAGCTCTTGTTTGATGTGGTAGTACCATGAACATTTTTAGAGACTTCAAAACTTCCTACTTGAATGTGGATGAATCTAAAACATCTTGAGACTCGTGTAGAATCTGCCTAAGTGAGTAGTTGGTTGGTTGGTTATCTTCTGGGATGAAACGGATTTAAATTACTGTGCTAAATTAACATTTTAAAGATTTTTGTGGTGTTGTGTGCCTGCCTTAATCTCTCTTGCTTTGGAGCTTTTCCGTGGTATATAAACAACGTGGATGTTTTCCGAAGCAGACATTCAAAAGTTGGGCTCCTGTTTTTTATGGGTGACCCAGAGAGATGTTCTTCCTTGCTTCCAACACCACACAGTGATTATTTCAATAAGTTGTGTGGTGTAAAACTGCTCCAGCAACAGGACATGATCCATTTGTGCCCCAATCATAACGTGACTCTGGTATTACTCTGAAGTGTTGGAGGGCTTAGTTAAAAACCCTTAGTTGGAGACCTCTCTGGAGTAACTGGTTGCCCATCTTGAGCTCAAAGATCAGGGACTTGAATGCGAGTCCCAGTTCCAGGAAATTTACTGAGTAATGTCTAGTTTTCCCTTTCAGGCTGGTTCATCATGTACTGGTGAGCAACCCCTGCTTCCCTGCTTTTCCTGCTGCATTTCTCATGTCGTTTTCGTGTATCCCATGTTCACACATGATATGGAGCTAAAACAATTCCAGATCTGATATTTCCATTATCAGGGATCTTAAATGTAGGACATGGGTCTGTATTCAGAGCTGAATTTTGCTCCTGGAATCGGTTCTCAACTTTGGTTTAGTCCACCGGTAAATTAAATGGAGAAAAGAAAGGACACATCACGCACTTACTAGATCCCTTGCCATTTATTTGCACTGGCAGATTTCTTAAGAACCTGCTAAAAGCATTTACAATGGCTGGCTTTGTAGGATGGGACTGCAGGTTCTCCAGGAGCTGCCCCTATGCTCAGTCTCCCCCCTCTCCCCTGCTTTTTTTCCCTCCCTCCCTCCAAGTGAAGTCTCCATAACAGACTTTTCCTCAGATCCAGCACATGGGGACTATGAAATGCACAGTGGCCACCAGGTTACCCTTAGGTTGAACCTGTTGCCTTGCTGTTGTCTTTTAGCAGGCTTTTCCTTTTTTTGTTAATTCTAGGACCAAGGAAGACAAGAGACTGAATTATCTGAATTATGCTTCTACAACAGAACTGGGTTTCTCCTCATTGGGCATGGCAGAGCCTGGGGAAGTCCTTCCTTTTGTTTGTTTTCTTAATGTTGCAAACAGCTGATCTGGAAGCCAGGAGAGGTCATCAGTTTGTCTGGAAAACAGGTAGGAAAAAGATATGTTGGCTTATCTACTAGATGATTCCTGTATTTGAGGATGGAGTGATTGCCTTTTCTGCATTCTGCTTTAGCTCAATAATAAATTAAAAAAGGCTGATGATGTCTTCTGAGTGTTTTTGTAACTGAAAAGGAAAGGTTTAATCTCTGTTCTAAATTAGTGATCTTCATGTCTGTTGCAGTTATGCACCAGACTGACTCTAGGGTATAATTCTGAACTCCTTAATGTGTTTAATCCAAAAGCAGAATTTTTACTGGATTCTGATATCATCATCCTAACGTTTCTTCATTTGAAATATTTAATCATTTTCTTTTCATGTTTGAATGAAACGGGCACACCAGCATCTTTCAGCATGGACTGAGCCAGAAGTCCATACTCCTGGTTGATCTATTTTTAATTTCACTAGTACATTTAGTGAATTATTTCTGTCCATCAGTCAGATAGGGTACACAATGTTTGAATGTTCAAAATTGGGCACACATGGCATTTGGAAACTTTTGTGAAGATGTATTGATAGCACTGCGATTCTTAGTGACCAGGGTGTTGATAGGAGATGGTATGATACAGGTACATAAAACTAAGTGTGACACATTGGATGCTTATTTTGTAGCACAACACAACAAAGAATGTTCAATGAAATAGATATATTGCAAATTTGGGAAATGTTTACGCAAAATACTTAATCAAAACTATGCATATGAACCAGAGGTTTCATTGCTGAGGATCCCATTGAGGTTTGGCGTTCTGTGACTGAGCAAGAAAGTGATTGAAGTTGATGGAAAAATAATTTCCTTCATTTTTTTTGTAGAGGTTTTTTGCTGTTTTGGTTATTTGTTTTTTAATTATAGTTCTATAGAAGGTAAGAGACTGAATTAGCTTAATAATGAAACAATTATTCTGGGAGGGCTCCTGTCCTGGTAGCATCAACACAAGCTTATCACCCTGGCTGCTGGATGGGAGGCTAAGTGCTGGTGAAGTGCTGGGGAAGTACAATATGATACTATATTTCTGAAAACTTTTTTTAAATGATGTAAACTGAAGAGGAAATAAACAACATAAACTGTCTTTCTCCAGTTCACTGTTTTTAATGTAATATTTGAACCAGCTTTGAAAGGTAGAGTTGTTTTCTTAAGACAAATTAGACCCTTCGATGCTGTCTGTCTTCAGTTGTGAAGTGCATTGTACGGTCGTCTTCAGGGGTGTGCATTGGAAGTCATAAAAATTTAATTTGGCTTGATGATTCTAGCTGACAATGAAGAGTTATCGATGCTTCTAAGGCATCCAAGGCAGATGTGTTTAGAAGTAAGAAGAGGTGTGCACAGGTTTGCGTGAATGTGGGGTACCGTGCTCTGAAAGCCCTGTGATGAGCTTGTTGTAAAGGTTTGTCTTCCAGATGCAGAAGAAAATTGTCAGTTCTTGTGAATCCCACAGTGAATTAGAAATATCTGAGCTCTCAAGAGTAATTTTAAAAACCTTAAATCCTAACAGTTTTTTAATGCACTTTCTCTGTTTATGTAGTGATGTGAGGTAGAAAATGACTTTGAGTGAAACGGTTTCCAAATGAAAATAACTTGGGAGCTTGAGCCAAATTAATTGTCCTGTTTGGCAAAAACAAAGAGGTGGTTTTTCTTCCTTCAGTTAAATATTTTTATATTTGTAAACAATTTTTTTTTTTTTTTGGTTGGAGTATTTTGTTGAAACTTAGAGAAAAGTTATATTTAAACCCAGAGGGTTTAGGTCTAGGTTGAAGTGAGTAGTATGTTCACCCAAAACACTGTTTTGCTAAGAAACAACATGTTTGTGAAGCCTCTACTTTCTCTGCAGTAGTAGTGAAGCGTCAGCGTTTCTAAATCCTGATTTCCGATCTTTTGCAGTCATCCTGAGGAAAACAATGGGCTGAGATTTCTCTCAATAGGCTGAATCTTGGTTAAGAGGAGCTAGATGTGCTTTGCAGCATCAGGGCATACGTAAGAAACAAATGGTTTGCTTTTGATAGTTCTGGGTGTGTTGCAGATCTCATTTGTGAGGTGTTTGGAAGCACGTATATCAAAGTAGAGTTGCAGTGACCTTAAAATGAGTTACAAAAGAGTGTAAATGGCAGCCAGCTGTCAGGGTGGCATGTGTGGCTGGCTTTTGTGTGCATTTTTTTACTTTGCTTGAAATGATTTTTCAGGTGTGGTTAATCGCAAAGGTGTATCTTTCAAAGGATTGCAGGGAAATGTTTTGGGAGGAGAGCGATGGCAACTTGAATGGAGCAGGTGGATCTGGAGAGATAGAAGGGTTATCGTAACCTGTTGTGGCAGGATATAAATAAAATAACTTGGGGACGTAGGTCATGGAGAACTTGACCTAATGTGATCTGTACTTTCTATAATAATAATAATAATAAAAATCATCCCCTAGTTAGAGGACTTCTGTGGCCAATACAAAAAAAAAAAAAAATTAATAAAAGCACAGCACAGTGAACCTGAAATGAAGTAGCTTTTAATGTTAGAACTGAGCAGATCCATTCTGATAGGAAGAAAACCTAGAGCTGTTTTGTTTTTGTTTTGTTTTGTTTTTTTAATGACACAATCTAATGAGAAATGAGCAATTCCTAATGGTAAAGGAGATTATCTGGTTTGGTTTTAAATCTTGAACCGTCTGTTGCAAGCATGGCAAGTTCCTTATCTGCTGCAGAGAAATTCAACTTCTTACTGAAATGTCATGCTTTATAATTAAGATTATGCTACTAAAAGCTCTGACTTTAAGAAAATGAATTTACAGGTACTGAAGTAAATTTTCCTAGCACACAGAAATCCAGAGATGTGTCCTTAATGTGGCTGGGGAGAGGGGGGGAAGAAAAAGCAGCATAATACCAGCCCTGTTTATAAAGCAGGCTTTTTTCCAGCTAAACCCTTGGCTTTATCTAATGAAGACCCATACATTTTCATGCTGGGCTTGGTGGTCTTGGTGCAGGTGAAAGCAATTGTATTGAAATGACTGCATCTACAAAAAAACTAGGCTCTACGTTTCTAAATGTAAGAACTTGGCAGTGTGAGGTAGATTATACATACTCTTACCTCAGCTATTCAAAGGGCTATCACTTGGATTTGGTTTATTTGTGGCCTAAAAACTTTATTTTTAGCTTTTGATTTCTAGAGATTACATGCTAATGTCTAAATATCAGTACACTGTATCTTTTGGTTTCAAGACATTTCTTGTCAGATACTTATTTTGTGACCATGAACCTAAACATGAAAGCAATAATTATATCAATTAAATTACTCAGCAGCCTCAAATAGCTGAATAATTTTCCAACACTTGCTAACTAACAAAGCAGTTTCGGTGATAAAATCTTGACAAAATTTAATTTGATCTAAATCCTTGTAAATTAATATTGTTTAATGCAATAGCCAATTAGCAATTTGCATATTTCACCATGTTGATTTTCTTCAGCTCTTGAATGGTCCTTAAAAGTGCCTGGAACTTCTGTAATGCAAATATGTCTGTTTTAGTGATGGCCATTCAATCTATAAGTGTATAGAATATGAATCCACAGCAGGATTCCAGTAGGTTTATTTTTTTGGTGAAACTCTAAAATTTAGTTCTGAAGTCTAAATGAAGTTAAAAATATGTGCAACACTGGAAATATTTTTGGTGCTTTACAGGAGAGGGACTGATAATTAGGATTACAAAATGCTGGAAATTAGCCCTTCCCAGAGACACTTGCAGTTGCTGCATGGGCAGGCTGCACTCCTACCATCGCTGCTGGTGTCTCCGGTTCCCCCATGAACTACACCTCAGTCACCGTGCATGTGCTATTTCTGCCAAAATACTAATAGAATGAAAGGGGCAAGGGACATACCCTGTAAAGGTGGCTCTCGGAGGTTAAGCAGTGGTGTGGCTTTTTTTTTTTTTCCATAAGGGGAATATTGTGAAAATGTTTTTGTAGGATGAAAATTTTCTGATTTTTAGGAAAATAGTTCTCTAATTGTGGTAAAATGCTATTTAATATGGAAATAATACTTCTGTCTACTACAGAAGGGAGGAAGGGGACTATTAAAAGCCCAGATGTGGCGTCCCAGTGAGTTCTCCATGTATAATTCTCCCCAAAAAATGAATGGGGATGGTGATTTAGCCCAGCAGGGACGTGCTCCCTGCTAGAAATGGAAGAGGCCTGAAAACAAGATATCAGACTGGGAAATGGATTTGTAATGCAGCTGATCACAATAGAGAGATTTTGACCTGAGGAAGAAACCATTAATCTTCTAATGTTTGTGGGCTTCTGGGAGCTGGGTGTGGGGAGCCATAAGTTCTCTTGCCCCAGGTGAACACAAAAAACTTCAGTTCAGAGTTATTATCCATATTTGAAAGCAAATGGGTTTTGATCTTTCTTTAGAAACAATCCATAATGGAAAGGGTACAAAATGAACTTCTCGGAGAACAACTTCTAACGTGGAGGAACCTTTGAACTACTTGTGAATGTGGGTGAGCCAGTTATGGCTAAGATGAAAAAGATCTTTTGTTCCCTGTTCTCAGATAATACTGCCATAAAATGCCCTTTCTTAAGATCGTAGTATCAGGAAGGCCAAGTGCTGGTTTGGAGTGCCTTTGACCTTATGTCTGAAAAGACAAACTTTTACCTATGTACACCAAATGTTAAAAGGAGTCCAGATCTTCAAAGGACAGTAGAGCTCAATCCTACTGAAAAGCGATTCAAAGATAGCAAATTTTAAATATTTAAACTCTAAAGTGCAAATTTCATCTTGATTTAATCAAACTTTGAATGATTCTAAGGTTCTTCACTAAGTGTTTATAGGAGTGCAGTGATTCTCTTGGGTTATAGACTGTAATCTTGTCATATCGACAGCAACAATTAATAAATAATTAAGAAAACACCGTGTTAAGTTCCATTCTAAAACTAGTCAGATTGTTGCCATAAACCTGATGATTGAGAAGTTGTTCTAAAATGATAAGCCTTCTCATTTTTATCTTTAACTTTATTCATGACCAGTTTATAACTTTGTACTTGAGCCAGTCTGTTACTTAATTGAAGAAACTCTTCTTATGGTAGTTCCTTGCAATGTATTTGTGAGTTAAGGATACCAAGCTATTCTGGACCCCTGTTAGTAAACATACTCTCTTTGAACTGGTTTGCCAAATTAAATTTTTTCTTAGCATTGCTCCTCAGGATTATATCAAATATCAGATGAGATTTCACCCCCTGATTTTTTACAGTTTTAATTAGAAGTGCCTGGCTTAAAATATCTCAAAATCTCGTAGGTGGTGCTCTTTTTTAATGTTTTGTAATAAACAGTTTAATTTGAAGTAGTTTGGTTGTTTCTAATGTGTTGGTATAGTTTCATTAAGTACCCATTAAAAAAAGTTATTTAAATAAAAAAAAAGTACTTTAGTTCTAAATTTGTTTAAAATAATTCTTTACAAAGAATATTTTTTGAGACAATATTATACTTTTATTTCTGCAAAACTTTTAAAAAAACCAATAATACCTGAAGCTTCAAAGAAAGTTGTTTTGCAAAATTTTATTAGCAGCAAAGCTTAATATGCTGGCTAATAGCAGTCGCTGGTATTTGAGAAGGTGTAAGGGTGGCCTCAAAGCTAAATCTCATATTTCCTTAGACAAGTTCAGACTGCTAAATATTTGGTTTTATTTCTTCATTATTCCTTACCCATTCCTAACCACACTTTTACCCTTCTGTTCCACACTCGTCTAGATTTTACTACCTATTCTTTCGCTACTTCACCTCACCTTTATCATTCCAGTCCTGATATGGTCTCTTCATATGGTTTTGCTTTCTCAACAGTTGAATCCAACTTGTTTTGGAGTTATGGAGATACATCCCTGGCCTTACTTTATAACTCTTTGCAGTGGTCATGCAAGTAATATTTAGGTGGGTGAGATGTTTCAAAGTTGGTGGAGACCTTGTGTCCCCAGGCGGCAAATGCTGGTGAGTTTGTCAGAGAGCCAGACAGGCATACATGAGGAGTTCCATCTCTTTTCTGAAGAACGTTTCCTATGCTGGAAGCTCATCTTCCAGCCTGGTCTTTCCTCCAGGTACCTGAGGTCTGCTGCTGTGTTGAATAAATGTGCCACGGCAACTCATAGCGTACCCACCTGGGTTCTGTCTGCTGTAGCTTCTGGGTTTATCCTTAACCCACAGGGCTAAAATCTCAGCGTATGGGACGTGGCTGGAGAGCCTGTCCTGTTGGCACAGAGAATGCCACCCCGTGTCAGAGACCTTGGAATTGTTCCTGGAGGAGTTTGGGCAGTGTAACTGGAGATGCAGAAATGCTGAAACTGGTGCCATTTTTCCTTGTCTGTAGAACTTGGCATGTTGTTATCAGTCGTGGTTTCCTGCAGGGATGTGAAGACACCAGCGAAACGTTCTTGGTGGCACTGCTTAAAGAAAGTATCGCTGGCGCCTGTATTTTTTCCTAGAAGAATGCACTACAGCAAGCAATGGGGAAGTGCAGAGTGTCAGTCACATTAAAAAGGCAAGCAAAGGAGTAACAGAAACAACGCTGAAATACGTGTTAAAATTAACACTTCATATGCTGGAGAGAATATGCAGAGTACTAGTTCCTCAGCGGAGATAAGTCCTGTGGAGCAGCATGGCTGTAGGCTGATGGCAGTGCTTACCGAATTCACATGTAAGCTTTTACAGCCTGTGCCTGGTAATTTTGTTATTGTTGGGCTTGCAAAGCTATTTCAATAGTTCTTTTACACAAACACTACACGCTTTAACAAATATTTTTGTCTAACCAACATCAGATGTTCAGTAGGTGGTAGTTTAAACTAGATTACACAGGAGATTCACACTAATCTTTTAATGACCCTCTTCCCTTCCTGAGAATAATAGTTTTGGAGAATAAGGTACTTTTTTCTGTTTTTTGTTGGTATTGGGAAAAGTATGTTAGACGTCTTACCCTTTTCTTTCCTCAATAGTTACTATGGGAACAGTGCTGCGGGTCACAGGGGAAAATCTGCAAAAATAGTTTCTTTTAAATTGTTCATTTTTTTTTAAAAAAAGATATCTTATTATTGGAATTGTGGTACTTTTCATTCAACTTTGTTGGGTTGTATTGTTGTACATATTTCACTCACAAAAGAAGCACAGTGAGTGGCAAGAAAAACAGATGGGGATGTTTTTGTACGTTTTCCTTGGGGTTAATATTTTTTTAATTGAATGCAGCTGTTGGAAAGATTTCTGTTGTTACGTATAGGCAGAGCATTAAAAATGGATGATCACATTTTCATCCTGTTTCAGTGGAGTACTAGATTTAATTATTCTGCTGCCATTGTTCAGAACCCTGCAGGTTTTTTTTTAATAATTATATCTTAAGTTAGTTAGAATAAGAGTTTCACTTCACCACTTAATTGAACAGTTTCAGTATGGGGGGTAATCACTTTCTTGTTCAGCTCTTGTGTAGAGCACAATTATTATGGGTGAAAATACACAAAATTGCATTAGAAGTCCCTAAAATGCATATTGTTCCCTGTGTGTGGATAACGCAGCTGACTCTTTCCAGGGACGTGAGTTTTGGGTAGTCTGCCCACTGATATCTGCATTTCCCGAGATCCTTTTTTCTCTGGTATGTATGAGAATAGTCTTGCTGGCATCAACTTACTCATTTTTTTTTTTTCCCTCTCCCTTTTCAAAAAGAAGTTGTTAGAAGGAATGGGGAATATTTCATGGTAATCCAGATTACTGACACAGTATTTGTATGGTTTATTTTAATCACTCTTAGCTAGTGGATAGGTATGATGAAATGCCCATTTAATATAGTAGTTTTGAATATATGAGCTTCAGTTTGCATAGGGAATTCCTGCTGAGATCAGTAGGAGAGCGGTGTGTGTGAGTTCAGAGGCAGTACCTGGTCCTTACTGTTGACCACACTGCCTGGTGTCTACCACTACGTAGACTTCTGCAGTTCCTTCATCCAGAGATGTTTTAAAGTTTATGGTTAAATGCATCTCTGCGTCATACTTGCCTGTAACAGTGATTTAGGATTATAGAGCTAAATTTGGAAAAGCATGTTAAAACCTCATTATAGTGGTTCTAAATATGTTGGGTCTATATGCTGGGGGATGAGTTGTAGACAGTTGCTGAAGTATATCCAGCTTTTGTGTGGCATGTCTGGGAAGGCTAGTGATGAAAAATCACTTTTCAAATGAGAACTTAATAAAAACTTTCCGACTCTGAACGCTAAGCCCTACTCCCTGTGTGATTAGCGGTTTCATTTCTTTCTCAGCAGTTGGGTAATGATTATGGCTCCAGATGCTGCAGCAGTGATAGAGTGATTAATTTCACTTGAAAGGGCATATGTTCAAAGAGGAGCCAGCCCAACGCCTCGAACGTGGAGCCCACGTTGCTGCCATGCTGCAGATTGCACGCCTTGGGTACCCAACTGTTCCTGGGGAAGGCACCTGTAAACCTACATTTCTTATCTTAAGTCAATATATTTGCTGCTTGGTTTTCCCCGCTCATTGATGTATGTTGTCGTTTCCCGCTGCCCCAGTATTCCACAAGATCTGGTTTTAAAAGCTCTTTGTGTCTCTTGAAAAAGCAGTGCTGTCAAATTTTCAGCAGAAGACTTTGAGAAGGGGCTGATGCCACCAGTGCAGCCCAAGTAACTGTGAACCAGTTTAGTTATGTCTGTACCCTGTACAGAACAGGGTGGTAATGAGATGATTCATATTCCCTGGCATAGTCAACAGCGACTTTGAAAGTGTTCCTATGCTTTATTCACAATAATAGTTCGCACTGTATGACTTGCTGAAAATTCCTGACATTTAAGTTATTACATTTTCAATATACTTAAAAAATTAAATGTGTAAGGTGCATACTTCAGTAAGTCTTCATTAGGACTTTATTAGGACTATTGAATAGGTCAACAGAAGTCTGAAACATGGCTGGTGGTGCCAGCCATGTGATTAAATACAGAGAGAGGGGGATATCTGGTGTTTATTTTGTTATCACCTGAACTTTTTCACTGATTGGTGTCATCTGGGGTTTATTCCATCACCCCTGAGATCCAAAGACCTTCAAATATCAATAGTTTAAAAATATCCACCTATGTGTGAGGCATGTTTTAGTTCTCTACAGTATGACATTTGTAACCATAAATTTCACAAGTTTGAAGCTGCTGAAGACAAAAATAAATTCAGTACTTGTGACATCTTAAAGATCTTTTGACCCATTAGTTAAATTGATTTATATCACCCAGTTGCTTTTAAGCAAAATAAGCACTTTTCTTCTAGCTGTTGAAAATCTTCACTGTGGAGACACTGGATACAGAAAAATTATATCCATACTTTTAATAAGTTCTGATGTGTGTTAGCTGCATAGTTTTGAAGCAACTGCCTGGACGGAGTACAGAGTTGAAGTTTTTACAGACAAGGATTAAAAGGAGGCTGTAATGAAAAAACACCAGGAACTTCTCAGAAGTTCTTTTATTAAATATGGCACACACATATTAAATATGGCACACACACAAGGTAGCACTCTCGCAAAGTTTTCTTGTCATTCCCTTAATATTCTTGCTTGTATTAATAAAGTAATGCTATATTCAGGCAGAAGTGAAAATTAATTTCAGTAATTGTTTGCAGCTCTGTGTGTTAAATGTGTGCACTGTATGACTAGATAAGTAACTTATCTGAGCTTTCAATATTTTCAGTTAAACTAATCCAGTACATCTATTTTTCAACTGACCTTAAATATTTCATAACCCAAGTATAGTTGTATCTTGATGTAAACCATTGCTAGTGTGAAAATCTGTGATTCTGCAGATGTGTATTCCTGCATTTAGCTTTACTCTGTGTCAGCAGTGAGCCCGTGATGCGTGAAGTTGTGTCCGTGCTTAACAGGCAGCCGACG
Organism: Falco punctatus; assembly: GCF_963210335.1. NCBI lineage: Eukaryota > Metazoa > Chordata > Aves > Falconiformes > Falconidae > Falco > Falco punctatus. The sequence continues at coordinate 36,483,530 of NC_137588.1, forward strand.
TATTCATTTTGAAGTTGTAGAAATCCGATAATGAGGGTTTGTCCAAACTTTAACTGTTATTGATCACATCTTTCTCTTAAAGGAAATACCAGTCTTCTTTCTTTGGCATTTCTCTGCAAAGTGCCAAGAAAACCTGCCTTTTAGAATTGGCTCCGAACGTGAAAAAGTGTGCATACACACCCCTCCTGCCCCCCCAAAACCCCACCCAAGTATATCCTTGTATGCCTAGCACTGAGGTGAAAGTTATACCATGTGTCTGAGTGTTAAATATGTTGCTTTTATGTTAGTGTCTATCTGTGTGTGTGTTTGTGCTTTATTTTTTCTGAGCATTTCTATGTCAACCATGTATAATGTGTTGCCATCTAGCCAAGGACACTGGTGTAGAGGCAGAGATAGAAACAGAGCTGCAACATTTTGAAGACTGGAGAAGGATCAAATGAGACACAGGGAAGCCAGAGTAAACGATGACAGTAATGTTATTGTGCCCTAAGGGTCTTGCAAAGTACAGTACTTAAAACCCAATTTTTGCTTTGTAGATAAGTGAGCATGTCTCAGTTAAGTCAATATATGTGTGCAAAAGATGATAAAGGTTGGTATTACACACCTTCTTTGATATTTTTCATACTTACTGTTTTAAAGGTAACGTTATATTTACGTTCAGAACACTCTAAAGTACTTTACGCTTTCTGTTACGGGCTTTCAAACATGGTGCTTGGTTTAGTAATGGAAGCTCAGGCAGCCTAAAATTTTCACTCTCATGTTGGGTGTTTATTGATGGCTAACTGACTGCTGACCTTTGCTAGGACTCTCTCCAAAAAGCAGGGAGTGACACCAGCAGATAACAAATCAAAGAAATTGAAAAGCAAGTGAGAAAATGTAATTCTGTGCATTTGAATGCCAAAGGCTGCTTTTTTGAATAAAAACAAGGGTGAAAAAACAAAACCATCCCTGCTTTGCCTATAGATATTTTAAAATTTTAACGTACTCCAATATAAAAAAGAAAGTTGTACTTATTAATCTTCTTCACTGTGATTTACTTGTCCTTGATTGATATATTTATTTTTTTAATGGATGATCCAGCTTTCAAAGTCCTCAAAATGATTTAATTATTACAGCACACAGGGCCCCAAATCAGATTTAAGGTATCTTGATACAGTTTATGGAATAAACTGGTGAACAGATGCAGAGGATAGAAGGTTGCTGGTGTTCAAATCTATTAGATGATCCTGCAGGCAGAAGATTCCCTATAGACCTTAAATGAAAGGTCAGGAGCTAACCTTAGTATATGCTGTTTAATACAGTAACATTGGGATAAATCCATTGTAACTATATGTCTATATGTCTTAGCATATAAGGAGCTAAAGAAATGGTAACCTTGCAGTGTTCTGAATATATTACCAAATAAAGCTATGCAGCATTCAATAAAGCAATTACATAAAAAGCATTACAGTCAACCTCAATTCCAATATTAGCAGTAATAATCAATCATTTTCAATCCAAGGGATGGTCTAATCGCTTTTTGTTGCTGCTTTGAAAGGTTACATTACTCAGTTATCTTGCAGCAGAGCAACCTTTTCATGTTTGCTTCATGTAGGATTTTATAAATGTTCTTTTTTTTAATCTCAGTATTTTAGTATTGGCTGTTTTGTGAGAGTTTAAAAATTTCCTTAACCTTTTCTCATGCCAGTATAACTTTTTACAGTTCTTAAACATTTTTGGAGTAGAAGACCTAATTGTCATGAGCAGCAGATGAAATTTTTTAATCTCTTTATCTCTGTAAAAATCTCCTTTTTGCTCCTTGTGCTGGTATTGCCGTTTTTTTTTTTTTTGGTGGTGGAGTAAGCATCCTAGATAGTCTCATTCAGCTTCATCCAGCACTTGGTTCCTGTGCAGTTCAAGGACTTTTCTCCTTTTGGTACGCTTGAGATTGCAAGGTGGTCAGACTCACAGTTTGTCCTGTAGCAATCCCTGTGACCAACGGTGGTTTCTCTCCTCTCTCCGCTTTGTTCTCGGCTGTGTGGGCAGCGTGCTGCAGGCTCCGTTACAGACCACTGTGCTGCTAGGGGATATTAATTGACACTAGCTAGGTAACCCTAGTTAATTCCTTCCTTAATCAGGTAATTTCAGAAATGGTTAAGGAAAAATGTATTACCACCATTAGGATAGTACTAGTCAATTGATACTGTAATGAAAAGACACGTGGGAGAAAACGGGAGAAAGATGATTTCCATCAGGCCACCTTCCTGATTCACCTTTCAATGACACCAGGTATAGCGGGTGCTTGACTGATAAAGCGACAGACTTACTAGATTCAACTTTTTTCCTAAAAGTATGTTTTATAGGGCTTATTATCCTTCCCCCCCCCCCCCCCCCCCGAAGCCTAGATACTTTGTGAAAGATCCTTGTTTTCAGATCTTCTGGAACCAATTCTAGCCAATCCTTTGGACTTGTGGGGAGTGCCATTTAGGCAATATTAGTCACAAAATACTGACTTTTGAGCAAAAGGATGTGTCCTCTTCTTAGATGTGAATCTGGCTAATGGATTACTGTACCCTGGATGATGCCCATTAGCCCATCATTTCGCTTTCTCCGTTGACTAGTAGAAGTAGCATATTTTGCATGAATGAGAATAGAAAGTTCTGTAGCATTTTAGGTTTTCCCCCATGTAAATAGCAATTGAAGCAGCTGGGAAATTTTAGCTTAAGAATAAATTATCAGAGATCTGTTTCTTTTTATATCTTTGGTATTGGCAAAGCTGTCTGTTAACGTATTGCTGATGGATTTTTTTTTTTGGGGGTAATTTTATTTTTTTAAAAAAATCCTAACAGTTTCTTCATGCTTGACCTGAATATATGTTTTAGTGCCAGTAAGCGTCCTGGTATCCTATGGACACACACACGTGCTGGTCTGCTTGTCTTCGGGTGGCTATTACATGTGGAAGATTCATATATCTGAATGAATTTCTGTGGTGGTTTTTTTTTACTTGTATCTTTTATCAACATAAATTTATTCAGTCTGACTTCTGTTGTCTTTATGCACTGACAGCTGCACGGAGGTGGCATAGGATGTTACATGAAACTGCTGATTGTTAATGTCATGCATTATTCTAGGCTTGCTTTTTTTTTTTTAAACTAGGTTGGTAAATGCCATATGTAAAATTTCATAAATTTCTCATAAAGCCCTTTTAGTATCTCACTGGAGATTCTATTGATAAACTTTCCCTTAAGCATGCATACAAATTAAATGTGAGAACCTACGGCTAAAAGAAATTGCTCCAAGGCAGTGATTCACAAGGATGAAAAATCAATAAGTTTCATTAAGAAAGGAAAGAAAGTTTAGACAGGCGCTTTGCTTTGCTTTCCTATGAAGAGCAGGGGAGAAACCATTTGGGTCAGCTTTCAGCTGTGTCCAGTGCTGGGCTCCCAGTCCAAGAGAGACAGGGAACTGCTGGAGAGGGGCCAGCGCGGGCTACGCAGGTGAAGAGGGGACTGGAGCATCCCCCGGCTGGGGAAAGGCTGAGGGAGCTGGGTCCTTCGGCCCGGAGCAGAGGAGGCTGAGAGGGGATCTCATCGATGGCTGCAAACCCCTTAAGGGCGGCCGTCCAGGGGACGGGGCCAGGCTCTTTCCAGGGGTGCCCAGCGACAGGACAAGGGGCGACGGGCACAAACTGCAACACAGCAACTTCCCCCTGCACAGGAGGAAAAACGTCCTTACCTGGAGTGTGCCGGAGCCCTGGCACAGGCTGCCCAGGGAGCCTGCGGGGTCTCCTTCTCCGGAGACATTGCAGACCCGCCTGGACGTGATCCCGTGGAACCTGCTCCGGCTGGGGAAGGGCTGGCTGACCTCCAGAGGCCCTGCCAGCCTCGACCATCCTGTGATTCTGTGATTTACTTTTAGAAATATGTCATAATGTTGGTGAGGGTATTGTGAAGGATGAATGTACCTGGGTGAAAGGATCTGGTGGATCTTTGCCTGTATCACCAGTGTATCTCTCCAAAGTTTCCTTCAGCTCTTCCGTTTCATTTATGTGAGCAGCACCTGCTGTAAGTGGAATTCTTCTCCAGAGAAGCTTCCGCAGCTGCTAACTCAGAACTTGTTCAAGCGGGGGTATTTATGCAGGAGGTACAGCGTGGACTTGCAGAACTGCTGCCGTAGGGAGCTGCGTCCTCCCATGGGTAGGGGTTTCCACCTGTGGCCCCACTCCTCAGTGGGCCAGGTTGGATGGCCGTGCTGGGTGAGTTGGTTCAGATAGCTTGATGTGATGGAAGCTATATATTTTTTTCCTCTATATTTTTAAGGTTTTTCTGTTGAATCAGATACGTGAGAAGTGACCTGCAGCAGATGTGGTGAGGGTAGGCAGCGGGAGGGCAGGAGGGTGCTGTGGGGTGGGTGGGGAAGGGGGGTGAGACCAGCCCATGCGTGGGGGAGCATGCATGTGGATGCTGACATGGGTGCCCGCTCGGTCTGTGCGTGGGAGCTCCTCTCTGCTGGGAAGATTGTCTGTGGAAGCTGGACTTCTATAGCAACCATATTTCCCTGTCATAACTCCCATATTTATTTTTTTTTTTAGTTTTGCTATTAAAACTTGGTGATGACACATGTTAACAATCTTACAGTGACATTCGGCAGTTGTACATCTGTTTTCATTAAATACTGTTTTTTGAAGTTTTAGCGGTGATCTGAATAAAATTTGCTTAGGATGGAAAACCTGGCAGAGGTTGTCTCAGCCAAGAGCAAATTTATTTCTCCAAGCTTGTTTAAAAAAACCAGGAATGCTGGCAGAGTTGAATAGTAAATATGAGCTGTACATCTTGTTCAGCGGGCTTTTTTTGGATGCCTTGCATGAACCGAACAAGTGAGTAGAGTGAAACACACGTGACTGAGGGCTCTGACAGGGCTGTGGTGATGGATTAAAATCAGATGAGTGAAGCTGCTGCCACCCCAACCATCTGCCCTGCTCTTTGTTGTGCATCCCAGAACAGCAATATTTGGTCTGTTTATAAAAGCTGATTCATGAACAGTTTTTAGTCTGGAATATTAAAGTAAGCTGAACTGGGGCTGGTTTACTTTTATATGCTTCTCCTAAATGGTTTTGGGGGAGCTTGCAGACTGACCCAGCTGTCTAAAAAAGCATGCTAAAAATGAGATGTTATTTGTATTTCCGAGGCTGACTTGGGTAATGTACTCATGCTGCTTCCTTGCATGCATCTTCTTACTCCGCTGCCCTGTGTAAATGCAAATGTGCACTGTTGAGTGGTTGCTCTGCTAACTCTGAGGCTAACGGTGCCTGCAGCCCTGACCGCCCCTGTGCCGTGCTTGCCTGCGTGGCATCGCCTGTCCTGAGAGTCTGCACAAATGCTGCGCTCCGCCTAGACTTTCATCTCAGTATTTTTAAGTTTCACTCCTGCTTACTGCTCCAGTCCTGCAGAAGCACTGTTAGCCATTTGTAAGTACTTTATCTTAAGGCAAGCTACTATTTTATGCTTATATATTTGTATGACAGCGTATACAGTGATTGCTTAATTTATATCTTCATCTGCACCGCATCCAAACTGTAATGAGGGAAAATCTGCTTGGTTTTAGAGCAAAACTGGGTTAAAGTTGATTAGCTGAAGCAAATGTGGTGCACCACAAACCTACGCTGAGTCGTTTTAAATGCAATGAACAGTAATAAACAAGTGGTTGCGGCTGAAAGTTCTGCACCTCGAAGTGCCGTGGGCTACCGGGTGACCTGTTCACCTTTCCCAGGTTTTGAACAGTGGCAAATGAACAGATTGGATCAGATCTTGTTTCACTATCATCTGTTTCCAGAGCTGAAGCTCCCATATGATCAGATGGTATAAATTATTTAAGAGCAGAAGCTGTGTAACTGGAGTCTCCAGTAAAGGTTAAGGCTCCATCTGTTCTCCCAACCTTGAGAACTGTGCATTTCATGGCATCGTCTGTGTGGCTGGATGACATCATAAGAGTCAGGAATGTTCAAATGTGCCCCAAACGGTTGCTTCGTATTTCCTTCGCAGTGAAGACCTGGTGGCGTTAGCACCGTATGCCTGAGATGCTCTTGGCCCAGCTTCGTTCGCAGTCAGTCTGTGCTGCCGAGCCCACCTTCGGCACCAGGTTTAGCATCCTCCAACAAAAGCTGGACTGGACTGTGTACATCACAGAGAGAAAACATATGATCTGAGAGGTTCTTGTGAAATACGAGAAGTCAAAGAAATTACATTTAAAAAAAACCAGGAATCCAGTCTTTTGGGTTTCTGTTGTACACACTGTCTTGTTTAAATCGTGTTTTCAATTTAAATTCTTATGGCCAATCTGTATCTGTTCAGAAATAAGGGCAGTAGCATTTTTTGTGTAACAGGATCAAATGAAATTATTCCACATGCAGGTGATGAGGAGGATAATAATGGAGTCCTGGAAGTTGAAAGTCCTTTTCCAAGTTTCAATGCTGCCAACTTCCTCCTCTTGAAAAGCTCTCTGAAAGAGAATTTTGCTTTGTGATGTCAAAATTGAATATTGACACTGTTTTCTGGTTTCTTCTCAAACCCAAGTGAAATACATATTCTCTATGTACTATATTCTACATATACAGAAAAACACAGAGAAATGTATTTTCTTAAAATGTGCATGGCTTCAGGTGTAGGCTTATGGAGTCGGTCCAAATATCTCAGCTGCTTAGAATAAAATTGTGAGAGTGAGGAAGTTTAATCTTGTAGATGAAGATTATAAACTTCTAAAGCTCAATTTTTCAGAGCTTCATTTTCTCATGTTCACTTTATTGTAACCCACCTTGGAGTGTTGTGTGGTTTCTTTTTTTTTTTATAAGGCTGCCTGGTTTCCCTTCAGTTAGAAACCAGGCATGATGATAGATAATCTGCTGTGTAGCTCCTGTATCATTTTTCTACACATAATAATTATGTTCTAGCCTTGCATTCTTCTGATACAAAACCAAAAACCCCGGTTCTGTGTTCCTGCTTTTTTCCAAGAACAATATATAAAGCCTGAATAGGTGTGGTGGTGACAGCTGGCTGGTACTGTCGGTGTTACAGGTTGTTAGAGATTGTGTTAATGGGCTCTGTTCTGGAGAGATTTATAGCTCACAGCTTTTGGAGAGGAGAGAGTAGGATAACAAGTAGGGGTTTGGTTTTTTTTTTTTAGTAATTTGAGATTTTTAGACAGGTATTTTTTGGGCAGACCTGCCTGGCCTCATCAGGAACTTTTTTTTGTGTGTGCGTGTGATAGCTCCTAAGTGGAGTAATTTTGACCACCAGGCATCATATATTCGGGCTCAGCATTTTACAGCTATTGAAGATGGTTCGGTCAGAGCTGATGTGGTTTTGCTACCGAACTCACGTGGGCATTTCTGGGCAGCAGCAGCAGCAGCGCAGGCAGCGTAGAGGCTCCAGAGAAACCCTGTTCCACTGTTGGCTGCAGTCACTGGTGGGGTGGGCAGGGAGCAGGTGCCATCCCTGTCTCTGAGCCCTGGGCTTGGGATGTGTTGGATTGAGCGATGGTGGCAGCCCAGGAGCTGCACAGCAGCTCTAGGTGTGCGTTTCCCCTGCCCCCACCGATGAGTAGCTGAGCTGTTCAGCCTGAATCAAAGATTTATCCTAGAGAGAAGAAAGAAATTAAGAGGAGACAGTTAAATCTCTTTTTATGCGTTTTGACTTTATGGGATTTTTTCGTTCTGTGCCGCGACTCTGGTTTTCTGAGCTAAATGCTGAAATATAACAGACTATAAAAGCTCATAAATTTAACATAAGGCAGAAAGGCCATAGAATGAATAAATACATTTACCTTCCAGGGAATATCTTTTGCCAGTCAACTTTTCTCTATATAGGTCGGGCTCCACTGTCTCAAGTATACAGACTCTGTGAATCTTCTTTCCAGAAAGTGATCGCTCCCAAATGGATATAGTGGCTTCTTTGAAGGGTACTGCTAACTAGTGAGGGCAGGGCACCATCCTAATTTTTCCTGATTTTAGTGAAACTTCTTAGTTTTTTGATACTTTTTAAGACAGTAAAAGAGTGAGGGTTTCAAAGAGCGGTGATCTTTTCTCTTTTGCCCCTGCACTGCTAACCCAAGCCCTGTTTCCTACCTGCTCTTCTCTGGATTTGCCTCCATCCCTGTGAAGCTTTGCATCACTTGGGAAAAGAGGAAAAACGGTGAAATGAAGGTTAGTGGTTGTGTACGACATAGTGTGCTGAGGGCTGCAAGAGTGGGAAGGAGGATGTTTGTCAGCATGTTGGCATGCTCAGGGTCATCAATAAAAAGGAATGTAATTGTCACTCTTCTTTTACAATGCTTCCCTTAGATTCCACCCGCTCACCCTCATTTCTCTAAATTCATAGCTTGGGCAGCAAATGTGCTTTATGGGGAGCAGTCACCTGAGGGTTAAACTCTAGTGCATGGTGTATAGTTTACTTAAGTTTAGTAGAACTGTAGAAAACCAGAATTTGCAGCAGAAAGGTAAGAATAAAATCCAATGCAACAAATTGTGAGATGCTAACCGCTGCTTTTGTAGTAAGTGTCCTCCTGCTTCATGGCCTGTCGTTTGTGCTTTGTGCTCTTGTGCCTGTCTGCTTTGGGGGAAAGACAATTGAATGAACAGACTGAGACAGTAGAGAATATCTGTGGTTTAATAGCTTTGTCAGGCCTCTGTTTATTCTAACATAAGTTTTTCAAACTGGAAAAGTAATAAACTTTTTAAAAATTATTAGCTACCCCAAACCATAGTGACCTTGTATGTTTTTTGAGAGAGAGGTGGGGTGAAGGGGTGGTGGTGGTGTCAGTGTTGTGTAAAGTCAACATGGCATTATTTTTCTCAAGCAAAGGTGTTTTTAAAATCATGGGAGGTCCCTTTCTCCCTGATCAGTTCTGGAACCCATCAGTAATTTCCTTCAAGTGGCTGAATTAGTGATAAAATGTTAGAGTAAGATTTTGTGGATCCTATTAAGCTCAATTTTTCAGAAAGACAGGCAGGGAAAGCTATGACACCTGCTTGCTGCAGCAAGAAGCTGCTCAAACAATCTAATATAAATCAAATCAGTATCAAAGCGCTTTGTTGATTTCTTAATGGGACATAATTAACCAGCAATCAGTGAACTGTACATTAAAGACCAGTATCAGCAGTGCACTAGAGGAGCTACAGTACAAGACACTTAGTATAAATTTATAAACGTCTTTCCAGGTGTTTATAAACTAATCTCCAAAAGTTTCCAATCATCATCCTCCTCTCCCAAAAGCATCCCCACCACTTGCACATAAATCCGTACCCCTCATCCCCAGTCGTGGGGGGTCCCCTCCCAGAGGAGGTGTGGGTGCTGTGCCTGTGTGCGCCCATCTGACCAGTGAGACCTGCCTCCCTGGGGCAAGATCTGTACTGCGGCTCTCTTCCCTCTGCTCCAAGAAAAAAAAAAAATCATACTTTTCAAACAGATTTCTTTCTGTGTTTCAGAAGTCTCTGTGTAGCTCCCTGGCTGCTGTTTGATTTGGCTGATGGTGCATAGTCTTTAGCACGGACCAGTTCTGGGTCGGCACCGTTTTGGGTGCTCCCACTATCATACAAAACTCTGATAAACTACATCTAGGAGTGGCGGTTGGAACTGCTTTATCTGCAGATGTTATTTAAATCCCAGCCATGGGATTACTTTCGGGTAACAGGCTTTCTTACTTGTAATTTAATGTACACAGCAGCGTGATGCAGCTGTGGCTGCGCAGCTCCCTACTTACCTCCATTCACTTTGCAGCTGCATTCATTTGCTAAGTGGGCTTTCCACTTAAAAAGGGATACAAGAATAGATGAGGAAATGCTTGCAGTTTTTGCTTTGTTATACCTTGCCTTAAGAGAAGATACACTATTTTCATTTTAGCAAAGAAGAAATATTAATTCATGTCCATAGCTGGTTTTCTCTGGGTAAATAGGCTGCTTGTCTGCAGTAATTTAAGAGTGATGGATCACACAGAGAAATTTTTGGTTCAGTTCAGTTGGCATAATCTGACAGGCCACATCTCTGATCTCTCATTTGGTTTCAAGCCAAAATATTCTGGATATCAGTTTGTATTTCTGGCATATTAAAGAAACAGACCTTTTCTTCGAAGGTTATGGGTCTGTTGCCAATTTACTTTTTTTTTTTCTCCTTCCCCTCCCTCCCCTTTTTATCCTCTGTGTTCAAGATGCAGGATGCTTCTGTGTTCGGAGGTGTTGCTGATGGGAAGGGAGCATGGTACCTAAATTCTCATTTTGCCAATGTTGCACATTGTGCATCCACAAGACTGTGTGAAACATCACCACATCAAAAATGAGGGCAGAGGAAAACATGCTTTACAAAAGCATCCAGTGGGGGAGGGCTGGCTGGGGTTTCCCAGCCAGAAGTGCATGTGTGTGCCTCCTCTGGAGCATGGGCAGCAAACCAGGTACATGTGAGAAGTACGTAGCTCTGTGGATGGGCTGGCCACATGGGTGTCCTTCAGATGCACGGTGAAACTAGAGGGTTCAGTTCAGGTCAAGGAATGTATCACTGGGTGTCCGAGGGGGATGGGATAAGGTTATCTCATGAAGACGTCGGTAGGACCTGCGTGGCAGTGAATCACATTGTGGGCTTGACTTCTTCAGCTCCTGATAACCTTGAAACCTGGTATTATTCTTAGCATTCTTGCTAACCAGCTTTCATATCCTTTTCTTTGCCTTTTGTAATAAATTCTAGAGGCTAGTCCGTATTAATTTTTATTATTTTTTTATCATTTTATATTTTGCATTTTCGGATTTCTGTGATCTTTTTTAACAAGCTTGTGCTTTCTGGCTTTTTCCTTAAGTACTTTGTGGCAGCCATTTACATCTGTAATTTTTTTTTTCGATTTGATTTGGGCTTAAAATTGTTTCAAGAGTATAGACATCACCCTTTTAAAGCACAGAGTAAATATATTTTGAATTGGTAGGTGCTTCGATCCTTTTAATTATAATTTTGCAATTAACTCAGAACTACTTGTAAAACATAGGCTACTACTGTGTTGTAGTTTCCTTTTATTCTTTCTTATGCAAATACCAGTAGCTGATGCTCTCCCAGTAAATGTCCAACCCCAGAATATATGAAAGAGATATCTAAAATATTGGTTCAATTATTGAGTTTTTGAAGAAATATATTACAGACAATTAACTATGACTACCAGTATTTTTTTGAAGTGTTATGTTATTTTGACTGAATACCTAATAATGTTTTAATAATGTCAGCTCTTATGGAAATAGAAGAATTAGAGACAAGGGTGGATTTTTCAACAGCACAAAGGATAATTAGATGTCTGACGCATACCTAAAGTTAATGCAAGTTGAGTGCCAAGGCCCTTCTGTGCCTCCAGATAGCTCATTCAGAAAGATAACTAGTTAGTGCTCCCACTATAAGATCCAGTAAGTTATGTGTATATTTAATAGTCATTTCTATTTTATTTTTTTAGCATATTTTCAAAGTTAAATATATGTGAGTTGGCTGAAGTGAGTGACACTGTGTGTGCAGAGTGAGAGGTGTCTCTTGTTGGCATTGGCTGGAGGTGAAGGGTACAATACGTATTGCTTGGGTACTTTTAAAATCGTTACTGGGAACGTCAACTTGAAGAGATACTCTTGGTAGGCTTCTCTCAGCTAACTACAGTCTTTTCACAGAAGGCTTAACGTTTTGATAGCCAGGTGTGTCGAAACTGATCAGCTGCAAAACCTAGTATTTGCATGGCTTTTTTTGAGAAGTGTTATCTAAATTTATTTTTTTTTAAATAGTTATAATCATTTAGCCAAAGGAACCCTCTGCTGACAGTAAAAGGAAAAGCCAGACATCAAGCCTTAGACAGAAAGTTATTATAGATGCTGCTGCTTGTTATGATACAGACTATATTTTGTACTTCATTATTTTCTTCCTGATGCCTATCAGGATTTACTGTGGTGTTCTTTATTCTCCTTCAGTAATCAAGATCAACACCCAAGCTGGAATCTCATTTGACCAAGCAGTTAAATATTTTTTCCTCTCTTAAGCTGTATAGCCACTTGCTTTTGTGGAAATGCTGGCTCTGATCCAACGTTTGAATCAGCAGGAATTTCCACTGTCTTTGAGGTCTGCAGGAAAAAAAATTATGAACACCACAAATCCAGACACAACTTCTAAAACATGATGTCCCAGTGGGCAGGTTGATTGCTGGAAAACATTAATCAGATAAATGCTTTGCAGTAGTTTCTTAGTGTAAGTCCAGACGATGATGTATGTGAGAATAAATGTGTGTTTGTTACTGACCTTCTGCAAACCTTGATTTCCCCTTTCTTCCACTAAGTCCCACTGAGGCTGTCCTGGTCCCCAGTATTGGCCGTGCTGGCTGCCCAGGGAAATGGTGCAAGAAGAGGGCAAATACAGAGACTTTCTTGCATCCCCTTCCATTTCTGACAGTGTATGCTTTAGGAAGCCCTGAGCTGGAGATGGTGCCTGCACCTTAGGGATGATAATCTTGATAGCCTTGATGGACTTTTCGCCATGCATCTGTCTAAATTACTTTTTGAAACAATTTGTACTTCTGCCATCCAAGCATCCTAGAACAAGGTCTGAAATTTAATTTTTCATGAACCTGCTGTGGTGTATGCCTACATTTTTCCTAACTATATCCTTTGGTCTAATAAACTGTATGCCTTTTCCTTACAGTTCCTGCTTTCTAACTGAATTATTCCTTATGTTTTTGTAAGGTTTTAAGTTTGCTGCCAATCAGCTTATGGTATAAGGAGTAATGGATATTCTTCCCTTCCTCTTGCTGATTTTTGTATTGCATACATTTTGCATATGCACGTTAATGGTTTATTTCTTTATTTATTTTCAGTTTGATGAGTCAGTCTATGTAATCACCCTTTTGAAGGAAAGCCTTAATAATCCTTGTTAGCTTTCTCTGGACTTTCCCTAATCCCTTTTCTGCAATGGGAATAGGACTACGTGAAGTCTTCTAAATGGGAGCGTACTGTCCCGTGTGCCATAACCTGCCCGGGGATGCTTTGGGCACCAGTGTTTCTCCATATTCTGGTGTCTCTTTCATCAGAAATGAACCTTTTGTGTTTTCATGGCACTCTTCAAATGGCTGCTACATCTCTTTCTGAAAAGTCCCTAGTTACAGAGCATGTTACTGGTATATAGTTAAGGTTGTGTCTTCTCTGGTTGGAGGAATTAGGCTGCTGCTAGACCCTGAGCCAGGGAATTTGGTAACATCCTGTTTCATGTAGTCAATAGCTACGTTCTTATCTATGGGCTTTCTGATTTCTCCAAAGACTATTTTTGAAGTGTGACTGTTTTTATAAGACCTGTGTTGGCTCTTCCCCATTACAGTTCTGTGTATCTATTTATTTCATTGATTTTTTTAATATATATATATATATATATAGCTTCTACCAGTGTAAATATTTCGTCAAATTATGGTTCTCCTGGCTTTGCAATGAACTGAGAATGAAAGTGAGAGTTTGTACATGCAGGTAATGGTTTTCCTCAAATCATGAGACAAGGAGGGAGGATGAAAAGGGAGAGAAGCAGGTGGGTGAGAATGTGTCTGTCTGCTTTGGGACAGCACAAGCCTGTAACCCCCTTTATTCCCATGCAGCGACCCTAATAAAAACTTCTATAGGTAGCTGGCATTGCATGTCCATTTGCTTCTGTTATGCCTGCTGCTATTAAATATCTTTTTTTTCTGATTTTGAAAGAAAATAACATTGCAAACAGCTTACGGCTTAATAAAAATAACTAAGGTTTTTCTTGTACTTAATGCCTGCTGGAGTTAACCTTTTTTTACTATTTCTGTAGCGAATATTTGAAATATTTCTTCCTGAAAAACCTGAAGCCATTCACTGGTGCTGGATGTGTGACCCAGAGACAATATCCGCAAACACCTCCCCCTTTTGTTTACTTGGCTTGTGATAAAACCAGCAAAACCAGCTCTAATGCTTGGTTTAATAAACTTTTAGCGGTGTTGCTCCAAATGCTTTGCAATTTTCAGAGCCAGGCAAGTAGCTCTGGTGTGGTAGAAGCTCTGCTACAAGACTTGGAGCTGGGAAATGAAAAGAGGAATTGTCTCCCTGGGGAAACAGTGAGCGTCCTGGGAATGCTGCACAAAGCCCAGGGATAGATAGACTCCTCACTGTCATGGTCACACCAGGGCACCTAATCCGTCTCTAATTTCTGACTTCTACAGGCATGCCTTCTCTTGGTTATAATTAGAATTTTAGGGAGTTGACTGCTCTAAAAAGATGAAAGAAACTGCTAGAAAAAGAGACACCGCTGGTGTCACACTGGCTCTTGTTTCTCTTGAAGTGCTGTAAGCCGAGCAAATCTTTGAAGACCCTGATAGTAGCATACGTGAGTAACCGTGTAGTCCAGGTCAGTTGTACCTGTTTGTTGCTGCAGTAGTGATAATGAGAGTTGAAAGAATAGCTGAGGCTGTTGTTTCCACTTTTCTAGGAAGTTTACTTGAGAGCTATGGGATTTTTTATTTCCCCTCCTCTTTTTGACCATGTAAAGCTCGCTCTAATTAACTTTCCAATGGTAAGCAAATGACATACTGTGGCTTTTGTTACATGCCACTGAAAAAAAATAAATTTCTGACATAATCTCCACTAGTGAAGACCTAAGCCAAAATGGTGACCAGAAATTGAAGACTCGTTTGAGTACTGCAGCCTAAAGCTGGAGTCCTCCAGGACTGTGCAGGTAGCTTGAAGGCACAGCTATGCTCTTCCTTAACATTAATTGAAACTGCCTCCAAGTTGCAACATTGCAATTTTCATTTCACTGTTTGTTTCTTTGGGGAATTTGTTATTTTTTCCCCTACATCTTCCTCTCTGGTTCTGTCTCTTAGACGTGTACTTGGCTGCATACTGCCAAATCACACGTTTAAGAGGTGAAAAGAAAACTCTTGATACCAGCTCTGTCGTGGACCTTTTCCCAACCTCGCTGTGTAATGCCCATCTGTTGACCAGACTGATGGAATGAATGATGAGAGATACCCTGTGAGATGCGTAAAGCTATTGAAAAATAATTTTTTCCTGTTTCCCTTTATTGTAATAATAAAAAGTAGATCATTAAAACTGTTTTATAAATGTGAATGAGCTAGAAAATATTATGACAACGAAAGTTACTAAAGATACAGAAGTGAAATTTTAAGATGAGATTTATCTTCTTACTCTAATTTGTACTCCTGCTGTACTGTAAATGTAATAACCATCAAAATGAAAAATGCAACAGATTGATAATACCATTGAGTTTTAATTAAACCACTGAATTGAAAAGGGCCCAGATGGATAACTGGAAAATGTAGTTAGAAGCCTGGTATGAAAAATGCTGGATTGCTAGTGATATGTCTTATAAATAAATGCTATGCCAAAAATAACCTCATTTTTAGAACATCCTCCTAAAATTAATCATTAAAGTTTCTAAAACAGATGGTTTCTAGATTTTATTTAATTTGGCTGCCAAACACTTATTACCGTAGATCAGGAGTTGTGCTTTTAACAAATCCCTGTCCGAGAGTCTCGTCCAGCACTGTGGTGTCCCAGGAAACAGAGAGCTAGTGCCAAGGCATGGAAAAGCTCAGATGTGTAAAATCACGGCTCAGCCTATTTCAGTGTGGAAATTTCATTAATTTGGTGCAAAATGCTTCACATACAAACCAATTTGACATGACATAACGTTAAACACTACTGAAGTAAAATTGCATCTTTTACTGTTGATTTTTTTCAAATTATACTTTACGTGGAGACTCTTAATTGAAAGGTAAAGGTAACTACACACAGAGACCATTCTTGCTTCCTTTCTTGTCAGATTTTTCCAGGTAATATTTTTGCCACTAAACAAGCTGGTGTGTGTATTCATGTGTAAGTATGTGTGCACCAGCGAGTACAAAACCCCACAGGTTTTCCCAAATTTATTTTCTGATGAAGTCTTCTGAGGTTATTGTCAAAGGGAATCTATATCTTCAAGTTATTTTGTAGATATCTAGAAGTAAAAAAGCACTGGTCAAATTAAATTAGCTGTGATCAAATCCTAAAATTAGCATAGAAAGTTGCACAAATCAATATCTTGTTACTTTCAAAGCTTGTTATCTGTACTGTCTCATGAATTAATTCTAGAAGCTTTATGCTAAATGATGTAAAAATTGATCTAAAGCTTGAAAAAAAATTGGTGATCAATAATTTTCTTCTAGTCGGAGAGAAATTCATTAAATTCTGTAGGTATTACATTGCCAGATATTCTTACTGAGCTCTGTTCTAGTCACTACATTATTCTTGACTGAGAACACATTAGCTGTAAAAATGCATGAAATGAGAAACAGAACATTATAAAGATTTTCTTTGGGTATTGTCAGTAATGGGTTGTGCAGAAAAGTGGAACACACTGTCCTTGCCAGTGAAGACGTGTTTCTCTGGGAGTGTTTTACACTTAAGCATGGATAACTGCCTTTTTTTTTTTTTTTTTATCATTATGTAAAAAAATTATTTCCTGGTAAATTTGGAGAAACATAATTTATTCCCCCCCCTCTTCCTACCAGAAGGATTTAAGTTCCTTTTCCTGTGCCCAAATATATTTCTTATAACAATTCCGGGCAAGAAAGGTGAGGTACAGCGTTGTTATTCAGGGAAATGGTTGAAAAACTAACTTTTACTCTCTTGGCTTTTGCTATGATCACTGCTATTATTTTTGTAGGGTGCTAGTGGTGACTGAAGGGGCCACCTCTTTGGGCTGAATCTCCTGTTTCAGCTATTGCATAGCCAGTGCTTTTGCAAGCTGGTTTTTAAACTATTCAGTTTTAACTTCTGGCACTGTGGCTGTGGCCGTCTTCTCTTCTTTACAGCTGTGTAGACCTGGGGTATTGTTCCTTTGCTGATCAGCAGAGGTGTGCCGTGGTCCACATTACATTGTCTTTAGGAAACCCTCCAGCTGGACACCGTACCAGTGAGGTCTGCCCTCTACCCTTTCTTTCCTTTGTTCTTTTTAGTATTATTTTTTCAACTCTTTGGGCATACTTTGGCTTCCATGTGGATGTCATCCAAAGTGAAAATGAGGAGTTGTTGATATTCATGTAAGTCTCTTCCCTACTACTTCAGCTTACTTTGATGATTCAGGAGACCCTACGCATTATGTAAATTGAGTAGCAGATATGACTTCCTATTGGCAAGACAGGAAAAATACAATCTCATAATAAAGTGGGAAACATCCGGTTTACACTGAATAATAAATAATTGAAACTGACTGACTTGTCAGAAAATACTAGTTAATAAATTTTGACTGATGTGTAGCACTACTGTAATAAAGAAAGTCTTTTCCATGTATTGTGTATCATAGAATACACACATAAATGTAAAGTTTTCCATTTAAAACACATATACTTAAAAAAAACACAACAATATGATACTGGGATCACGTGTGTGCTGGTTAACTATACATGTTATATCCTTAGAACAGTTATTTTTCATGGAGAATAATATACAGTGGTTTGATATAAACATTCTATTTTCCTGAATTTAATTTGTTTTTATTTAAAGGAGAGTAGCAAGGTGAGTTTAATTATTGTCAATACTTTGAGCAAATCTGATTGAGGTTAGACAAAGCCCAGGTAACACTTGTTAGCTCTTTTGTCAAATTTTCAGCAGTCACACTTGAGCCCGCTTTTTGTAACAACTTCTTTTTTATATCAGGTTTTCTAGTGGATTTGCATCAGTAGAAATGAAGAGTCAAAATTTACATTCTTTATTACTGAAATCAATCTTACAAGGCAAAACGTTGCCACCTGTTAGTTTTATACCAAAAGGTTCCCTGGTCAGGCAGGGCGAGATGCCCAGTGTGTGCTAAAACCGCTGCCTTGGGGAAGCCTTCACTAGCATTTTCCAAAAGTGCCTTTTATGACCCAAAGCATTTCAGTACCTAGGAGCTGAAAGCTGTGCAGTCACATATTTCAGAATAGTTGTGCTACCTTTGTTCCATAAAACAACAACATTTATGCTTAAGGCACAATGTCTTTAAGAATATTTTATTAAAATCCTTGTTTTGTAACGGTTCAGTCTCACAAGTGTATTTTTAAAAGAGGCTCACCAGTTGTTTCATGCAGCTACGTGAGGGGAAGGCTGGCTGCAAAATTCAGTTTCTAAGCATTTTGCTGCAACAGATCTCAATAGCCCCATCAGCAAACGAAATTGTTTATGAGGGTAGATCTGAGGTGTCCGCTTTAGTCTGCCTCATGCCATTCCTTTTGTAACTTCAAATCAATTGTGTTTTCAGTTTACCAAAGGTTAAAGCGCTAAAATATTGATACTATGTATGCAGTATACAAAAATTGCAAATGAATTATTAGACTGAAACTTTACAGACTCCTCATTTGAAACTGAGGTCTATGCTGAATTAATTATTTTTACCAAGACCACAGTTGTATGTTAACCAGAGCCAAAAGTTTGACAAGATGTATTAAAAACCCACCCACAATCCTAATTACCCTGTAATTCAAACAGTGTTACGGAAAGTATTTTCAAATTTAGACTCTCTTACCACGTTTATTCATACCAGTGCAGGTTCACTGGTGCATCGTCATACCCTTGCCCTTATTAATTTGTGCAAACATGGCTTTTAAAGTACATTTTTAGGGGATGAAGGTTGTTAGAGCTTGGCATTTTAAATAATGTTTACTGATTTACTGCTGTTAGTGTTATATGTTCGTATATTACAGTGAAAAGAGTAATCTTCTCATGCTTATTGTGTGGGCCTTTCTTCTTAGCGTGGGAGCACATCACCCCTCCTGCCTTGCTGTGGGTGGGTGCCAGGATGGTTTTTGGGTCTGCTTGTCCCTGCTGCAGTGCTGCGTGCTTTGACAGATTAATGTTATTCCCAGCCTCTGGGAGTTGCTCTTTTGGTGGTTTTCGGTTTTCTGCCCACAGCCCCCCCCCCCCCCCCCGCCCCCGCCTCAGGTTGGGAGGAATGAGGAAGAGAGGACCTCCATGTATCTACCAATCTCTGGTACCAGCACACCGCTCTCTTCTCAAGGGGCTTGTGGTAGGGCAGCCGGATGGAGCTGTGCATCTGCTGTGTGCCTTTGCACATGGTGTAGGAGAGGATCCTCCATTCCTGGGGGGAGGAACTCCATAAAATCACGTTGTCTCACTGTATCGTCACACTTGCCCCACGAAGCAGTCTGTGGAACTTGACTGATACCTCCCAAGTGATAGTGATGTGGAAATACTGCTCACTTTTTTCACATCTTTAATACTTCTACTGAATCTCTCAGTAAATCTGAATCGATTCATGCTGTGCTCATTCAGCTGGCGGAGTAATTGGGCATTTATGGATAGTAAAATTTGGCCTCAAGTTTTTGACTTTTGGGAGAGTAGTGTGTACTTCTATGTAGTAGTAAGGTGTTTTAATATTAATATTATGTTACAAGCTCTTGTAAAATCGTTTTATCATGTGTAAGTGATGGAAATGGATACAGCAGGATGCTGCCTGCTGGGGTGCAGTTTCTTTCAATATAACCTGTAGTTCAGTAATTTTGTAATGAAAGCACATACTATCTTTTCCATCTCTGTTCCTGTGACATTTAAACCCAGGAAATAAAGGCAGGCATTTAGTCCTTCATACTTGAGAGATGCACGAACAGTCTGTTGAACCACTGCCTGAAGAGTATGAATTGCCTTTAGGAGCAGTAGAATAAATGCACACCTCAGAGTCTCGTGTTTTACTGTGTAGTTATTGCTATTTGTTAATTCATTTATAAAGCAGGTGCCCTATCCGAAATTTTCTTGACAGCCTGTCTAGTCAAAGATCAGATCAAATACAAAAATTACTGTACAATGAAGTATAGAAAACTTTTATATACAGTAATATTTACTGATAAAAGTGATGGTAGGCTTAACAAATAGCACTTGATGTAAAGCGACGTGTAGCCTGTGATATATATGAGAGAAAGAGATAAAAAAAGAATAGCTTGTAATATAGTTTAAAGAGGGCTTTTTCTGCATTGTGCGGAACAGCTGGGCTTCGCACGCTTCAGGGCTCCTAATCACCTTACTCAGAGCTTTAGATCAAGGGAGTGGTTTTTGGAGAGATCCAGCTCCATAAAATGTAGATGTCCTAATGCCAGTCCCCCACTGGGAGATGCCCTTATCCCACAACGAAGACCGTGTTCCAGCCATGGGACCAAGGGTGCACCGTTCATGGACATCAGCTGGTCTACACGCTGCTGCTGTGGAGTTAGTGGCTGCCTGTGGAGTACTGACTGTAGGTCCAGGGCAGTCCTGCAACAGCAGGAAATTATTATTGTGTTGTAGCAGCTGGTTTAAACTACTGAAAACTCTTGTATGGAAGGCTTGCGCTCATATGCGTGTGGTGGCAGGTGTGTGATCTTACGTATCTGGACACAACGGGCAGAGTATGGAAGGTCCTGGAGGTTCTTCCCGTCATAGAAAGGGAAGCTTTGAACGGAGGCGTGTATTTTTAGTATACGCAGGGCATTTCTTTAGAGAATTAAAGTTCTCTGACATTGCAAAAGAATTGCAAAAATGTCTCTTTTTAAGAATGAAACAGTATAGCGAGAGAAAATTATGTGTATTTTATGCGGAATTTTGATCACAGTATGATGTGGCAAAGTATTTATACTAATTTTCCATCTGTAGCAAACTTTTATAAACAGTGACCCATCTGTTTCAAATTGCTGCTTTGCTTGTGCATTTATAAATTCAGTGGTTTGCATAATGCAGTTTGTTAAAGAAACGCACCTGACTTTTCCTCCCCTCCCCTTCACTCTAATGTTACATAGAGTGTGTTAGTAAGTGGCATTTGGTTACTTTTTGCTGAACATTCAGTTTTTAGGGAAGAAAGCAACCATGTCTAATAAAAGAAACTGCTTGTGCTTCAGCTTGAAGTCAATGATAGAGGTGCCTAACTGCTTAAAGGGAAGCGGCGCTGGGCCGTGGTATTAGCGTGAAAAAGCCATAATTATGTTTGTTGACTTTGAAGTCGTTAACTCAAAATCCAATTTTTTTTCACCTAATTTACTAAAACTACAGGAAGAATCTTCTTTTTGGATCCCTCCCATCAGCATTGTCACAGTTTTGCTCCATTTAGTTCCTAAATTATTCTGGTCTCTCTCGCTTCCCCATATCTGCAGTTAAAACATACAGAAGTTTTTTTTTAGTGCTGTTTTTATGGCCCCTCTTTTTGCACTGTAGCAGTTTGGTTTTCAAAATATTCAAGAAGTTGTATGCACACCAGACAATCTCTTACTCGTTTTCATTTTGTCTTCCAGACACTACAATAATGAAAGATTTAGAAAGTGCCTCACCAGCAGCATAAGCCATCAAGCCCAAAGATGTAAACAGATTGCAGTTTTACCCACTGTCAGCTTTGCCCACTCTACCAACGTGCTATTTTACACCAGGCTTTGGAAATCATTTAGTTGATTGATACAGCAATAAAAGGGCATTTAATAGCAACCAAGATAAAAAGCTTTGCCTAACACTCTTCGTTGTGTAATAATGATCCTCACAACATTCAAGACCTTCTTAAATGATGAAAGTTTAATATATAAAAATGCTGTCTGACAAAACTCTCCACACTTTGAAAATTGCTTCTGGAATGAGAGGACCAATTAAAAAAAGTTCCTATTGCCTCTTGCGACACCTGTCATTGCAAGAGAGTTTAAAATAGAGTGAAACCAGAGGAAAATGAACTTTAAAAAACTGTTACCGACCCTTTTGGGGGATGGAGTTATTTCCTGCTGTGTGCTGTTCAGAGAAGGTTAAACAGCAATCAAAATAAGGGAGTCAGTAAATATTGTCTGATCTCTTGATTTATTAAAACTATAAGTCTGGCTGAGCAACACAACTTTGCCATAAATATTTTCAAGGCATTTCTGCCTGGGTTTAGATGACTGGTACATGTTGCAAATTGAATCTCAGTTTATTCTTGTGGGAACTCCATCCCCATAGTTAAGAGCAAATTTTTGTCCCTTGGGAATTTTTTGCCTTGGTAGGGAAAGGAGAACCCCTCACACCTCTGTTCTTCACAGGAGTGGGAGAGGAGAGGACCTTGGCTCGTGCTGACTTCTGCCAAAGCCAGGGAGAAACTTTACACCGTGTTACAGAGTTTACAGCAGTCATTACTTGGAGGAAACCAGGAATATGCAGTGTGTTGGTAATCGGAAAGGGGAAATGTATTCAGGCTGGAAAGCCTTTAATGTGCTTTTTTTCAGCTAAGGGAAGCAGGTATAGAAAAATGAAAGGTGTGGATTGCTGAAGTGTATGTTGAGGCAGGCAGGGGGGTCTTCATTTTCAGGTGGTCAGGTGCAGCCATGGCCATGCTGGACCTTCTTCCCTGGGTCTTCAGTTACACTGAGGTAGTTGTTACTTGGTACTGAAGTGTGCTTCATGGCGAAGAGCAGGGAATGAGTTAGGAGTTGCTGTGTATGTCTTATGAACACATTATGGGGTGTGCAAATATATTGAATGTAGTGCTTAAGAGATTATACGTATGAAGGAGAAAAAAATCAATTTAAGCTGGTGAGTCAAGGATTTTGCTATACTGGTGGACCCAGTTGATTTCTGTTGGTAGAGTATTTCTTGCAAAACTGGAGCGGTAACAGAAACACTTGAATTTTACTTTTTTTTTTTTTTTAGTGTACTTTTTTGAGGGGCAAAGAGAGACTGAGAATAGCATCGCTAGGGCAGGACTATGGATGAAATCTGTGCTAGTGGATGAAATCTGTGCTATTTAATTGGAAGCTTAATATTTGGTGTGGATGCATAGTGGAGAGATTGCAGAGGTGAAAATTGCATTTGAAACCCAGATTCTAGGTGATCCGATAGTTTGGTTTCTGCTGAGAAAAGTATTCACAATGGAAGGCACATGCATGCTTTTCCTTTTCCTTTTTAACTTCGTTTACCATCTTGTACTGAATTAAATCTTTTCCCATTTATCGCCAGGAACCTTCCCAATTTTCAGTGTTTTGTGGCTCAATAGACCATTTCAGCATCTACTTCTCAGGGACAGCTAAAGGCTTAAAAACATTTCAGGTAATTAATGGGATATGCCTCCTTAAAGGTACGGATTTATATGCTTAATGCCTACAAAATGTTTTTTTTTTTAATTCTGCCTTAAATTAGGAGTACTTCATTCTGCCTTAAATTAAAGGTACTGATTCCTACTGAAAGAGCTGGAAAATTCAGGGGTATGAGGAAGGACTAGTTTTAACCTTCCCTGTGTTTTTATCTGTGAAAGAGGAGCTTCTCTGGGGAGAAGGTCTGCGTGTGGGGATGACCTCGGGTGCTCCCAGTCTGCTGCTGGTGAAACCTATTGCTCTCCAGTAATGGGGGAGTGCTCTCCCCTTTAGGGCCCTTCATGACTAGTCGGTGCCTGTGAGTACCCTCACCAGCTTGTTAGTTGTGGTGGTTTGCTCTCACAGAAATACCACAAGTATCTGTTACAGGCTTGCCTTTAGGTCCTGACACCTTGCCAATAAAAATTAGTTATGTGTGATTCCTCCTCGGTATGTATCTGCACTTTAACATAAGCCAGTTCACAGAAAATACGTAAAATAAGTACTGTGAAATTCCAGGTCAGTAGTAGGATGCAAATTCCTGAATATCTGTGTGGAACGTTTAAACATGATATTTTGCCTTTTGAAAACACTAGTTCATGTTGGTTTCTACACTAATACAAGGTGACCAAATGATTTCCATTTCATAGCGGAGCATGTTATTGCTCAAATGTGGGCTTGAAAACACTCTTCCCTTTGAACTTAGATTTGTGGAATTGAGTATCAAACCAGAAGGAAAACGCCTGAGGTGTTAATGTTTAATTGGCATTGAGTCATACTGCTGGCATAGAATTTTCTTTTCTTTTTTTATCCTAAAAATACGCAAATATGTCTGAGCGTTCCAGTGACTTTCACAGGCATTGACTCAGGCTGTATAGTATTCCATTTGGAATGAAATAGTATTCTGCTTTGGAACTGGCACCAGTCATTAAAAAAAAAAGTAAAGTACCTTACCTGGTATTAAAATATCTGCCATATGGAATTACCTGATGCATGGTCTGAAGTGGATATTTATCCTGTTCCTGCATCTCTTTGTGTGTGTGTGTATATATATATATATAATTTTGCTCATTTATTAGTGCCAAAATGTTTAATCATTAAATAGCATTATAATTTGTTGCAGTCCATAATTGGCAAGTGTTGTAATTAACACAACAGTGATTGTTCCAGATGCCATTGCCAATGCACAGGCTTGTTGGGCTTACTGGCTGTCGCAAAATAAATTGACAAACACAGGCAAGGCTGATTTATTAGTGGAAGTATTTGCTTAGTGGGTTGTTTTTGTTGGACAAGCAGAAGTACTTGAAATTAATAGCTATTCTGTATATTGCAAACTACAGTAAACTACTGTTCTGTAAAACTAGGGTGCTCAGTCTTGGATGTCCAGCGGGGCTGGAGTGATTAAGCATCACTGCCTTGAGCTAAGTAGCCTTGATCTAGGATGACTCTAATATTCTTTTCAAGGAAAAGAAATAAAAATCAGCAAACATATAATTCAAAAAGAGGTTCCCCATCCTTCTCTGCTGATCCAGTCTACCCCTTGAGAGGATATTGGGCTGAACAAACTCATATTCTGGGAAAAAACTGAGTGCTGTAGAACAGTGGGGAAAAAAATCTTGGCAATTTGTGAATTAGCACTGGAAGTGGTAAATTGTTGCCATTTCAGTTCTTAAGTTGTCACTGGAAAACAGGATTAGAGGAGGAAGGATTTCTCTAATCCTCGGGAGAAAAGCTATCGCAGTGGAATATTGACACAAGAAGAAATGCATCTATTCCGTGCTATTAAGCATACTTAGGAAAATAGCTCACTTCCAGTCACAGTTTACTGTTATGATATTTCTCTTCTGTAATTCATAGGAACAATCAGAGGGAGCCAATTTATATTGAAGTCAAGCTTTGTCCACTCTGCCTGTCTGGGAATTCTCCGCTTGGGTCCCATTTGGCAGCTGATGGCAGTGAAGGTGTCCTGGCTCCGAGCACCCACTGCCCGTACCTGCTGTCCTGAACCGCTGGTGTAAACCCTCCCCTGGTGTAAATATCCTGGCAGAAGTGTGCTCCTTTCTACACTTGGTGTAGATGCCTGGAGAAAGAGGCTATTCGCTTCAGATAATGCTAGCTGCTGTTTTGCTGATCTGCCTTTTCTTCCTCTACAGACAATTTTCTTAGGTCTGTGTTTGCTGAAAAAATGTAAGGTATCTTCTTTAGAACGATGGTTTTTTATAGTTAGTTTCTCTCCAGGTTTTGTGTGGCATATCAGATACTGGGTCTCATTTAATGGGATTACTAAATGCTTAAATAGATGAGAAAAGGGTGTAAGGAATTGTGGAACTTTGTCTATATTGTTTGGAAACAGCTGTGTAAACAGACATCCGATGTAGATCGACTTGCTAAAGACTTATTTATCATAATTCAACATTTTTTTAGAACGCGATAATATTATCTTGGTTAAATGTAGGCTATTAAATCAATAGTCACTCTTAAGGGGGAATAAATGGGACTAAAACAGTGGCAGTGATGAGATGTTCTTGCAGTGATTACTTGGGTTCTCAGGGGAAACTGTGGGGAAACTGAAATGGAAATAAATCACATTCTGGCACCCATCAGCGAGCTATGTATTACTTTTCTTAAGCAGGTCTTGGGGTAAAGAGCATACTAAAACCTGAAAGGCTCTTGTCTGGGCAGAGAAAGAAAAGGAACACTTTTAGGATGACAATAGAGAGAGAATGACAGAAAGGGGAAGAGAATAATTTGTTTTACCAGCTCTGAGGTGGAGGTATTCTAAAAATGTATAAAAGAACAGGATAAGGTGTATGTACGTAGAATCCATTCATTGAGACTTCTTATTGTTTCTACCCTCCAATCTTCGTGTTAATACCTTTGGGTGAAAGAACAAATAATTATTTGTGTTGTGGAGAAATGGTTTTTAGACTCATTTTAATAGGAAGTGTCACAGCGTTGTGAAAGAGAAAGAATTAGAGGTGTTGTGTTAACAGGGTCGGGAAGCAGAGGCAATAGCCCAGAGAGCTATTTTGAGAGCGGGCGATTTCATCCAGCAGGAGAAAAAAGCTGCATAATCCCTTCCCCAAAGAGGTGAATGCTAGAGGAGCTTGAAGGAGCCTGAAGATCAGCTCATCCTGCAACTTCTGACACTTACTGATTGTTTTGACTCAGGTATTCACGAAAACGTATTGAAAAATTCATGCAGTTTGTTTTAATTTCATATTTTGGAATAATTGCAGTAGACAAGTAGGCTCCCTTTTGGTTATAAGCTCTCATCATTTTCACCAATAAAAATTACTTCATATTGTTCCCTGGGGATTTTAATTGCATTAAGAAATGATTGGCCCTAATAAACTTCTACAGTCTGTGATAATTATAATCAAATAAGATATCCATATAAAAGCATAAAATTATGCTGAAGCAAATGCATTCTTGATCATTAATTAGTGAACTATCAAAGGCATTGCAGATGGTTGGTCGTTTTGTGGTTTTTAGAATGAAGCCTGACGATCACAGCCTCAACCATGCGTAGTAAATTTATTTTTCAGTTATTCTTGCATCAGTTAATACCTCTGAATGTGTGTTTATATACATGTCCTATCAGCTACATATATGTTGTCAGTTGTTTTTCATATGTGGAAATACCATCGGTAAGGGGTTTTGTTTTGATAAGACTGTAACACTGCACAGTACTTTAAAAAACAAATAAATGGATGTGGCCACAGTTCTTGAAAGGTGAAATACAGAACAGCAGTTCCCATGCAGCTGTGTGTAAGGGCAACGGAAGAAGTTTGGCATAAGCAGCATCTGTAGGAACTGCTGAATTTTTTGAATTTTGCGAAGAAGAGGAGTTGGTATTTGGTGGCAGACTGGGCCATGTTTAAGTGACAATGTAAGGAAATGAATCAGTGAGGGGAGAAAGAAAAATTAAGTGGATTCTGTGTTTGGGAGACAGCAATAGGATCAAAACAACTCTGACTCAGTGTTGGGCCACTGTGTTTGGTAGCTTGGATTGCCCCCTGGTAGGACAAGGTGGAAGAATTGATGCTTTGTGGCTGTGGACACCTTGGTACCAACCCAAGTTCTGCCAACACTGAAATATTTGAAATAAAGTGCAAGATTAAAGGCACGATATGCTTCCTATTTCTGGAATCCTTGGAGAAATACTGGACCTACAAAAAGCAAATCCAGAGCGTTAACAAGGACAGGTGGGCTCATCCGTCAAATTCTTGTGAGATGCTGCCATCAAAACTGTTGGAAGCACAGCTTTATTTACAAAGAATGCCAACCAGAACTAAAGATCAGGAGCATCATTACCACCAAATTAACTTAATCTAATGATAGATGACTCTCTTGTGTGTGGCATCAAGATAGAATGTGACATTTTTGTCATTCCCCTCTAGTTAAGCGGGCATCACAGCTGTCTTTGAGTTGCAGGAAGACTTTGATTCCTAAATCCTATAAAGTGGATTTAGGTCCCAGTTTCCATTTTATTGATTAAGAAGTTAAATTTAATTGCTTACGCAGTGTTTCTTTCTATTTTACGCATTTTATCAGTGAAATACAGGCCTGCATCTCTGACTTCAAACAGTTACATTTACATAATCAGCACATTTACCATTCTCCCTCACTGTTTACTACTTGGTGGAGCTTGCCTGCCTGCCATGTGATCTGACCACAACGGCTAACCACTCCTTAGTGGTAATTTACATTGTTATTGTTATATGGATTAGGTATCAGTTGGAAGCAAGTCGGAGTCGATACTGAGTTCTTTCCTGTGACATCTGAAAAGAAATTATTTAACAGCCTGATATCCATTTGGAAATTCGAAGACAGCGCTTAAAATGTTTGTTGGCAGACTGACGTTCATCAATGAAACTTAGCAAAAAACCCTCCAACAAACCAGAGATAAATGAGGAACAGAGGAGGAATGTGGACTTGGTTGGCTCCCCTTGAATTGATGCTGGCATAACTGAGACCAGAGTTTGGCCCTCTGTCTTCTCCTTGGGAAGACGATGCCGTGGGTACTTCTGTCAAGTGACTGCAGGTCCTGACACTCATAAGCCCCTGAGTGCAGAACGTGCATGTAGTAGGGGAAGGTATTTGGTCTTCTTGTAGACGTGGTTTTCTCCTTGAACTAGCAAACACGTACTTAAAAGCAGACAGGAAGAAATTAATAAATTCTTGTGCCTGCCCAACCAATTCATTTATCTAGAGCTTGAATTCCCTGAAGAGAGGAAATACGAAGGGTTTTATAGGAAGCAGCAGCTGTTCTTCTTCCTTCCAGGGCAAAGGATGTGCATTGTGATCAGGAAAATCCCCCGTCTTTTATCAATGTGATTGGCACCCAGTGACTTGCTCTTAATGGTCCAGCTGTTGAATGCTGTAATCCTCGTGGGTCAGATGAGATATGGTGGTGTTACTGCTGTGTGCCATTTATGTATATTCTTGACGCTGAATTAATATTTGAATGTAGCTTATCTAAGCAGTATCATTATAATTGCATGTTTTAGGAGTTTTTTTAAGGTGGCCATAAAAAGGTATTTCTGAGCCTCGCTGAAGTTTCGATGGGGAAAATATATTTGCCCATAAATTATGAATGTGAAAACCCCTCCAGCCTTGTTGTTATGGATGGGTTTATTCACGTGTGAAACTTGAGAAGGGCTTTAGTAGAGCCTTAATCTGAGGAAGAGTTTATAAAATGCTCTGATTAGTTGGTATTTTAAAAAAAATATAAATCAGATTCTATTATAAGTATCTTTGTCATGCACAGTGTTCTTCAGGAACTGCATGTGAAATGAAATGAATTATTTGAATAGATTAAGGTCGGTTGCAGTACCCGAGATTTTGAACATTGCAGGCAGAGAGCCGTAGTGAACTTGTTTTTCCAAGGCACTGCAGCACCTAATAAATGTGAGGAATCTTTCTGAGAGGGCTGATGCAAAACATCTTCATTTGTACTTACACAAATGTCTGGAGCTGATTAGTCCCAAGCTATTTGAACGTGTTGCATTACAGCAGGCACTCGTGTTTTTACCAGTATTGTGGCAGAGTGCTCTGCTGGCTCTGGTTTGGGAGGACGTGATTCTCCGTCTTGTTTAATTGCAGTAGTGATAGGGCTTGGGGCTGCCGGAATGAAAATCCGCAGATTGGTATGAACTGAGAAAGAGGGTCCATCTCTCACAGAAATCGAAGTGTGTCTTAAGGTAAATTTTTCTCTCTTTGTTCTTGGGGAAGGAGGAAGCACGCCTTATAGATAAGTATAGACAATTAATTATTGTTAGGGTAACTAAAATCCTAACAGTCTAATCATTCTTAGTCCGTTCTAATTGTTACAGAAAAAGAGAGTAATGCAGGTAAAGTTCTCATGCACACTGTTCTCAGCTCGTACACCTTTCCTGGTGTTACTCTCACCTTGCTCCTCTGTGTCCTGAGGTTGGTGGTTTCATCCTGGCGGTGGTGGTGTGTCAGCACTGGGAGTCTTTTCCCAGGAGGAATATGTTCATATTGTTTGTTTCTTCTTCTTCTTTGCTGTAGGATACCCGTGGGGTCGCATTAATTTCCTAACAGTTTTGCACCTTTTCCTTCCTTCATGTTACCATGTTTTTGGTTTGGGGTTTTTTTTTGTTTTGTTTTGGGGTGGGTTTTTTGATTTTTGGTTGTTGGTTTTTTTGTTTGGGTTTTTTTTTGGTTTTGTTTGGGTTTTTTTTTTTTTTTTTTGTACTCCCCTAGCCAGTTTTGTCCAGCTCCAGGTGTACATTTCTCTAACTGGCCACTAATGAGTGAGTAGTAGCGATGGGGTGTCCGTCTGGTGCTAGCCTGCACCCCATCCTGTGTCATTCCCTGCTTCTCCTCCTCCTCCACCCTACGTCCTTTGTATTCAAATGCTGGATGAGGGTGGTGATCTACTAGATGGATGATTCAGAGGTACAGAGGAACCGATCAGGAATGTGGTAGTCAGTAACCTTGGCCACAGGGAGTGGAGTCAGTCCACACGATAGTGGAGTTTAAGATCCTGAGGGAAGGGAAGAAGGAAAGTAGCGGATTAAAGATTCTTCCATGATCTTGGGAGCATGGACTTCAACTTGTTCAGGGAACTAGGATCCTGTGGGAAGCTGTCCTGAAGGGCAAAGAAGATACAGGGAAAGGTGATCCAGAACAAAAGTCCTGAAAATGATGCTGTTGCAGAAACTTAGTTTAGGAGTACGTATGCTATTTTATTCTCTTGCTTTATTGCAGAGTTTGATGCGAGGCTGTCTGGATGCATGGTGGGAGGCTTCTTTCTGAGTCTGGGGGAAACAAATTGCACGTAGATATAAGTAAGGCTGTCACTATCAGGGCAGCAACTATTGTAACCAGATAAATAACAACAAATGGAAATGTTGGCTGCGTAGTTACTAATAGTGTGCATTTGCATATGTCAAAATTAATGTAGGGAAGTATTTATTTGCTTAGTTTGCCTGTCAAAATAGTTTTATTGGTTTAAGTTAGAATACCTGGGAGAATGGGAAGATGGGATGGGACAGTAAACCTAACTGGTCTGAGCTGTTTGAGGCCTGAAAGAAGAAGAATCTATGACAAACCTGCCTATATTACCTTCTTAGTGACTAAACTCAGAGGTCCAGGAGGTATTTTCCACTCCTTTATTCGTCAGGGAATAAATAAATAAATAGAAACAATTAAAATTCAGCATACCAGTTTTAGCGTTAGACAGGCTTCTTTTAAAAACACATCCTGAGAATGGTAAATGTTCTTTGAAGAAATGTCAGGGTTTTTTGTTTTAAAAACACCTGAATATTATGCACATTATTAGTCACATATGTGCATTCTGTTTACTTTTTGGAACCTGATTTCTATATGTGCACTAACGTCAAGATTTGATGTAAACTAAAAATCTTTCTTCAGCATCTGGGAATTTGAGTCATTTAAGGTCAGTTTTCAAAGATGAAGGATATCTTGAATTTCTAAATTTCAGATAGGACAGACTGTAAGTGTTTTTAATATGTAATTAATATGGATTACATTTTCTTAGGCCCTTTTCTTCATTGATTTTTTCCATTCAACCAGCATTTCTATTTGTATATGTAAAATACATGGCTTACTGTTAAAAGGATCTCAACTCAAATTGGCTTTATTTATTAAAGAATATTCTGAATAATGTTTATTACGGGAGTCATGAAAAAGGAATAGGCATTTCTAATAGAAGACTATTTCCAACTGGCTTGACTGAATTAAAGAATGCCCAGTGGAATTAAAACTCAATTAAGTGCAGTTACTTCAGTATCCTTAGAGGAAGAAACAATTTTCTTCTTTCACAGAGCTACCAGCCTGATTTATCTACAGCTGAGTGTTGCCCATCAGCTGAGGGCGTAGACAGATTTATTAACGCTGTAGTTCATGGATGGATATGCCAGTTTGGCTGTGACCTTTGTAATTCCTTAAACCTGCTGGGGGAGGTGGATTTCCTTGTGGAAGAGGCCAGGTTAGCCCACTCCGTTTCTCCAGGAATCTGTTTCGGTAGCAGTTTATTGTTTTCTTATGGTGATACTGAATCTCAGCGTGCTGGTTAATGAACCAGCTGGGACATGCTAATGAGCTGATTCATGTGGAAACAGCTGACTCCTATAAAAGCAGCAAAACTAAAAGCCCTTTGAAATCTGTACTTCAGGAGTATTAGCTAAGTGTTTTTATTGCCCTGCCCCCAAAAATCACTCCTCCTTCTAACTGTCCAGAATACTGTCAGGGTATTGGAGTAAATAGATGAGCAGATTTCAGTGTTTTGTCCATTGCCTGTTATCATTTAATCTTCAAAAGTATCCACAGCCTGCATCACAACCTCCAAGACACTGGAAGCATCTCCTCTGGGGAGAATTAGGAGCTGGCTCTACTCTTTCAGAACCCATGATATGGCAATCATGACATTTTACATACACTTCAGTTGCATTGGTTACAGACTGAGCATGAAAACATTGATTGGTTCAAAAATGTGAGCAAAATGGGATAATTTGGATATATATATCTCATAGCGTATATATGTATGAGTCTGTGTATATATATTTTTGACAGGAAGGTTTTTCACATTCACGCATATACTCTTTTTTTCCTTTTATGGAGTAATTTCTGATTTTTCTTAATCAGTTGTGCCTTAAAATATGAAGCAAAAAGGGCTGTTTGTCTTGGCTTATCTCTTTTCCCATGCAGGCATCCCTGAGCTTGAGCACGCAGGTGCTGAAAGGTTACTTTGATAGTGTCTCCTTGCCGTAATGCCCCATCAGGACTTGGGGCTCATCCCATCCTTTGATTAAATACTTAGGGCAGCAGCATCTTCTGTCAATATTTAGTAAGTTGGGGGATTTCAGGTCTTATCGTGATGAACCTAAATGTGACCTAAACTGAACTGAAAGCAGCTTGAGGCAGGAATGGCTTCGTGTTTGAAGTTGTGATCATTCTTTGAAGCATATTTAAATTAATAACCACTGCATTTTCTTGACAATACTGGTAGAGATAATGTGGGATTTCCATTATGCTGGCCTGGTTTTCAATCATTTCCCAGTTACAGTGAGGATGATGAATGAACTTCACCAAGAAATGATATTTTAAAACATGAGTTTTGCCATGTGGGTGACACAGTGGAACAGAGGATTACCAGTGCTGATGTTTAACTTAGAACTGTCTAAAAATTTGTACTTGACCTCTTCATATAAAGGTGAATTTGAGGCATGCTTAGCAGTCATGACAATAGCGTTTTAGATTTATTGCAGGCTAAATGATCATTTTATATATTCACTAGAACCACTCAGGGCTACAAAAGACAACTCTTGCCAGTTGGATTTTCATGCAAATATCTTTTTGTAGTGTAAAACATTAGAACAGCTAGGTGCTCTTGTGTAAATTAGTAGCACTGTTTATAAATATCTCTGCAATTGAAAGCAGCAGAAGTACCAGATGTGTAATTACATTAGCACAGATACTCTACAGAAAGCTGCTTCTGTGAAACAGAAAGAAGCTTAATGTGAAAATCTTTGCTTTTGAGAGCATGCATGCTATGCACATCATTAACCTGTTAATTAAATCTGTTAAGGGCTGCGTTTTCTAAGGCCTTGTTAAATGATCGCTTATGTATAAAGAACGTTTGCTTTTAAAAATCTTCCATTGCAAAGTGTGGGCTAACACTGTAAAAGCAGATGCTTGTTTGGATGTGAAATATGCGTACAGCATATGTGCATCTGTAACTGATACTTTTCCATGTTACCTTTCTTTTACTTCAAAAAAATCATAGTGCGCTAGCTTTTATGGCAACAGTGACCTGATTTCCAAGTTCAGAATTGTTCATTTCTGCTCAGCAAACAGCCCCAGCGGACTACCTGAATGCTCCCCGTACCCTGCCACATCTCAGTGGTTTTCAAGACACATGGGTCTATGCTAGCAAAGTGGTCCTCAGGATATGTGCTCTCAGCTGTTTAAGCATCTTGAAGGATGTGGTTTTACCACTTGTGCTGAAGCTTGTGAAAATGTATGTAAAGGTGCACAGCTGTTGAGATTTCAGTGATAGCTGAAGACTCTTCAGAAATACGTAACCACTATAACGTGAGCAAAACGCCTGCTAAAAGGGTAGTGAAAGATCTGCCAGTGTTGTAAGGCTGACCTCGGCGTAATTTTAGGTAGGGTGCGATTGGATGGTTGAACACTTCCATCTTTGAATTCTTGTAACTGACGTTCTATTGTCAGTGTTCTGAAAATAAGAAAAGAAAAAATCCAAAACCCAACCCCAACCCCTGCCCCTTTCCCTAAATGTGCTTGTTTCCCCCCTGGGACGGTGGGTTAGTGCTCTGCCCGCTGCAGGGCTCATGTTAATGTACTGACACAGATTTCTGGCCAGGGCTGCAGTACTCTGCTTATACTTGGAGTGTTACTGCCTTTTGCTCTAAGCAATCTAACTCAGCTGCAAAAGGAAAAAAAACACCTTTAAATTAAAAATAAAATGAGTAGAATGTTACTCTGCATGTTGTAATGCTTTATTGCCCCAGTTCCAGGTTTTGTTGCTCTCATTTGGGGGGTAGGTTTCCAGAGAAGCACTGCAGCACAGGGGCTGTTTCTCTGGACAGGGTGCCCCTGAATGCCTTGTCCTGCCTAACACGCTATTTTTAAATAAAAGAAATTTTGTTCAGCAGCGTCATGGGATAATACAACTTCCCCATAAGATCCCTGGATCTCTGTCTGGCCTGATGCACAGATCTTAATCCGACAATATTTTGCTTTCACTCACCTGCATGTGTAGTTATTTGGAACGATGCCTGGCAAAATCTGCCTCCAGATGGGATGGAGATTTTTCTTCCTTCATATACCTTATCTGGGTATGCTATGCTTACTTGTATTTTGTAATGCTTGTCACAAGATTCTCAAGATTTTTCTATTCTTAACACCTGTGAGTCTGAACAAGGTAATGTTATGTTCTCTAAGTGCAAACTCAAGTATTTTAGTCATTCTGTGCTTCTGGACCTTGCAATCAAGAAGCTGAATTTATGATGTGATGTGATATTACTTCAACTTGAAAATTAATATCTTTGCCATTACCTGCCTTTTACATTAATCACCCTGCCACCTCCCCACCCAAATTGAATTTTTGTGAATTTGATTTAGTTAGTTATGTTTTTTTAATTTTTTTTTTGTTCAGGGTTTTTCTTTTGTTTGTTGTGTTGTTTGGTTTGTGGTTGGTTTTTTTTTGTTGTTGTTTTTTGTTTTTTTTTTTAATTTGCTGTACGCCTGTCATTCTTGCCTGAAGTGAAAGCCACTTGCATCTTCAAGCCCTTCATCCTGATTTACACTGTCTGGGAACTTAAGCTCTTTGGCCCTCTTAGACTGATTAGAGCTGCTCAATGCTCAGCCGTTCCTCCTGTCAGCAGCCTGTGCTCACCGCGTCTGCGAGACAGCAGATTGATTTACTGCTGGAGAAGACTCATCATTCCAAACTTTGGCATAGCTGCTCGTATTGTTTGTTCCTGCACAGCGATTTCCAAAGTATTACAGAGCATTGTGCTTTTCCAAAATACTTTTTCTCTAGAATTTGGAGCATTTAACAAGAATGTCTAGTGTAAATGGAAATAGAATTATAATTAAAAGTGGATTACTATGTATGGACGTTATAATAAATAAATAAATAAAAAAGGAAAGAGAAAATGCCCAGTAAAAGCAGTTTGTAGAGTTCTACAATAACCTTTGTCAAGTTTTTTATAAACCGATTGTGTACATATTTTAAAATAGTACTTTTCACATAAATTAATTATGCTGTCTGTTGCTAGGGAATTGTTATCATTGGTTTTCTCAGTCTGTGCAGAAATACTCATTAGTAGCCGTTTGGGCACCATGGGAAATCCTGCCCATTGTATCGTTCTTCTATAATGCTTATTAAGGATAATGACTGTCTGGCCCACACGGTTGAGAAGGTATTTCTGTATAAGTACGTGGTGTCTTTCTCTCTCTCTATATATATATTCGTTTTATTTTATTCTCTCATCTGCCTTTTCAGTAGACATCATTGTACATGGGCAGGTCTGTACACATCAGCTCTGCGGGAGGCTGAGGGGTGCAATTCCGCCGTTTAACCCCAGTCAGACTTGGTAGTCCCTTGGTGTGCAAATCTGGATTTCAGTGCCTTTAACGTGGTGTATTGATTGTTGCAGCATCTGCAAAGCTATGCTGGCTTCTGTGCTGTAGGGGGTTCTAAAATATGTAAGTTGGGAATAGCATGCAGCTGAGCAGAAAAAATGTACTTCTCCCTTCAAATGATGTCTGGAGAGGGGTGCGTGCATTTTCGTGATTTTATGTGTGTGTGAAGTAAGTTCTGATACTTCATATAGTTGTGCAGGTGTGCAGATGGCTGTGTTGTGTCACAGCCTTTTCAGGAAAACAATTTTTTTTGGTGGAAAAAAACAGATTTTTTTAAAAGTTTTGAAAAACAGAATGTTGCTGCTATTTCAGTGAACATAATTTAAGCTTCATGAAAGAGTAAGAAAATTAGAAACCGCAGTTGTCACAAGAAGGGGTGGCAGTGCCTGGTGTTGGCCAGGTAACAAATTATTGCAGAACTAATGTAAGAATTCTCCTTGTCTCCTGGAGCTGGAATACCAAGCAGACGTTGGAAGTGCTGCCAGTGCTTCCCCCAGCTGTCCCACCGAGGCCCTGTGTCAGCCTGTGCGTTTCCTGGTGGGGTTTCTTTGGGAGACTGCTCGTGTTGCTCCGTCCGTCGTTTGGCAAGGCTTTGGTTGCGGAGATGTGGATGAGGCGGTCCCTTCCAGAGCTGGCTGGGTCGCTTCTGGAGCGATCCCACGTGTTGGTAGGCTGTCGACAGGGAGGTGGGCCTGCAGTGGAACCTGGGCTTTGCCTGCTGGAGAAGTGCCTCGGTGAAGGGCGGTGAGGGGACGCCAATGTATGGAAGAGCAGGAAAAGCCTTGTGCAATGCGTGCTGGTGTTGAACCAGTAACGTAAGGACCTCTGTAGAGCTGGAGTGCCTTCTGAACGCCCAGCTCCTACAGGCAGGTACACAACGCAGATACAAGCACGATCACAAAAACACCAAGCTCCCTTCTGCTTCCCTGCAAATATCAGGATAGACCTCCTTGACTTCATGCTTCATTGTGCTTGAAGGGATCTGAGCCTTCCTATGGGCTGGAGAGATGATTTCAGTGTAATGAGAGAGGAGGCTGGGGATCAGAAGGTGTTGTTGGGTTGTCCAGCAGCGCCCGTGTATTCATTCCCCTGGTTCCCCCCTGCTGCACCAGGCAGCGTGTGTTCCAGGAGATGCAGCGCAGCCGGGGTTGTATCGATTCTGGGTGTTTTTCACATGGAAATAGCAGTTCCCATCGGGGAATACAAGCCCCAAAGTCTAGGTGGAGTGACTGAAGAAATGTTTATCAGCAGTTTTTTCTATTAAGGCTGCATTTACAAACACCTTATAAAGGCTGTTACATTTTAAAAGGAATTGGTTACCTAGATGTCTGGAATTTTAAAAAGGTCAGGGTTTGATTATAACTATCTATAATCCAATAGCGAGATGTTTTTAATCTCATATGCAGTAAACTACTCATAGTTGTAATCTGCTGCTAACATCTATTTAAACTTCTTGTTTTTATAGTATACATGAATTTATATGCATCATGGCCTCATCTCCTAATGTCAGCTGTTAGCAAGGCAAGAAATCTGTTCTCATGAACCCTCAAAATGTGTCAGATGAGTATTACAGAAATGTTTTGGAATGTATTGGTTGGCACCTTTTTTATTTTTAATTTTTAACTGAGAGTTGAAAGAAAAGAATTTTCTTCCCTGGGCCATGTCTGGGGTGTGGGCACATGATTGAGTAGCTCGGCTAATGTAGTTTACATTAGTGCTTAATATTGAGAAGTCCTGCCTTCAGGTGCCGAGGGGTTAGTAAATCACTGACTTTTCATAAACAGCAGTGTTCATTACATTTTGCTGCAAAATGCCTTTCTTGCTGGAGTATGTCTCGACTGTTACCACATGTGGATAATAAGGGAAAAACCTGAAATGTAAAATTGGAACAAACTGCTGCATGGCTATAAGTCACTAAACTTCACCTTTATTCAGATCTAAAATAAGATGAATAACTAAGCTGCTGAATTACTCATTTGTGTAGATCGTGAAAGCTTAAAAAAGTGCTGCAGGTATTTAAAATTAATCCCAGGAATCAGAGGAATTTTATATGCCCTGTATGACACATTGCAAATCGTACAATAGTCTTTTATTTTGTATAGCATCTTTCAAATGGATTATGGTAGAAAGTGTTTTACTGAATTGCTGTTAATAATAAATGGCAAAAGAACTGAGACAGTGAAGTATGGGCAGGGAAGAAAAGCTGTGTTTTGGCTGAGACGTGGCAGTAGATGCAGGGCAAGCGTACAGGAGGGCTCTTCCTGAAAGCAGGGGAGTGGGCATTACATGAACTGTAACATACTAATATTACTTTGTAATGTAAACCACCTAAATCTATCAGATCTGGTATCCTAGAGTCTGGATGGAGCAGGTCCTTAAGATTTTAGTCTTAGTCTTGCAAGAAAAGATGTGACTGAACTGAGTACACTGACATGGAGAGAGCATGGCTTGCAAATGGTACAAATTTCATCACCATAGTAAGATTGTTGTCCGAATCATTAGAAATACTTCTCTTGGCATAATATTGAATGTCTTTGCATTGTG
Source organism: Falco punctatus (assembly GCF_963210335.1). Classification (NCBI taxonomy): domain Eukaryota; kingdom Metazoa; phylum Chordata; class Aves; order Falconiformes; family Falconidae; genus Falco; species Falco punctatus. The sequence goes on from NC_137588.1 coordinate 36,521,816, forward strand.
CAAGAAAAAACAAATAACGTTGAGAAAATGTGTGGTTGTTTGTATTCTCATAATAAAGAAATACATGTCCAAGCCTCATTAAAAAAATTGACAATTCTCATAAAATTACATAAAAACTATGTAAATCTCCTAAAAACTTCTCCTAAAATAACTAATTGAATCGACTAATTTTTTGCTGCTGTTACTAATAGTTAAGTTTAATTGGTTGTAATACTGTTAGGAATAAAGCTCGTGTTGTCTGAGTCAGTTTTTCTCTGTCCTCAGAAATCGCAGAGTGAGTTGGAGCTTTCCATTTCCTATAAGCACACTCTGATGGAAGGGTGCTGGAATGACACCCGGAGTGGTTATATGACATTTCAAGCAGAAGTATTAAATTAAAGTGGACATTGCGGTGATCTTCTGGAGTTACAATGACGTCTGGTAGACAGCAAGGCATTAGTGAAGTTATATGTCTGTTTTATGACATTTGGGGATCTTTTTTCTAAGAATTAGGAGATTCTGTTTAAAAACAAATTGTTAAGGTCCAGAACAGTTGCTCCTAAATTTGATACTTAAACTGAAAGACAAAATAAAAGAGTGTAGAAAATAGGAGGACTATTCCAGTGATTGTACGTTAATTTTTTCAGTGTTCCTGCACTGTTTTGTGTATCGGATATGACTTGGAGCATATCTATTACCTGTTTGATATAAATTACTAACACAATACTCTATTTAACTGATTGCTGATCTTGTCCTAAGTTTGCAAATTAGTACATAGCTACAGGGACAGACTAATTGTGGAAGATGCTTATTGTTGAATGAATTCTCAGATGGTGAAATGGTTGCAATTAAGCTAAATGTCACATTAAACAGAGCATAATTATTGCAGCAATCCTTATTAAGCAATAACACACTTATTAAGCAGCTCTTACTGGGATTCCTGTTTTAGGTTTGATGTTTAGTGGTGTTGCATTTTGTCGGTAATATGTAATTATTGTCTGAATAACTTGCTTGCCTTATGCTTGTGTGACCTGTGTGTCCAAGAGCAGATGTCACTGTATCCTGTCAGACATAATTATTGCACAGTTGTAGGTATGTCTTGCAGGCAGGAAAAGCAAACGGGTGCACATGACACCAAATAAACTACAATGGCTGTGTTATTGCGTGCTTTTAACGGGATGAGAGAAGCTGTATGGGGTGATAACATGGTACTCTTTCTGGCCGATGAAAGATGGCAAACTCAACAATGTGTAGTTTTTATTTATTAGATTGTCTTGATTTATTAGTCCCTTTCATGCCATTATTACTTGTAGTGTTATAGATCTCTTATAAAGAGACAGTAGGATGTCTTTGTTTACAGTTTTCCATAAACAAAGACATACCACTATCCCTTATGATTTTTGTACAAGTCAAGCAAGTTTTACCTGACTTCTCATTTTTGGAAATAGTGATTTGATTGATTTTCTCTGGTTTGGTTGACTAATGGATTCGTTTGTCCTGTTGCATGTTGCATGGAGATCTCAGTGGTATCTTTAAGCAAAAAGCTGGTTTTGATATCCTAGCAAACAAAACCTTGCTTTATTAGATGTTCCTTCATAGAGTAACCCAGAGAAGGGACCATGGAAGGTCATCTGGTTGAACCCGCTGCTCGGAGCAGGTTCAGCACTGAGTTCACACCAGGTTGCACAGGGCTTTGTTCAGTGAGGTCTTGAAAACTTTCAAGGATGAGATTCTTCTGTCCCTTGGGGAAGCCTCTTCCAATACCCTCATCATGATGAGGTTTCCCCTTCCATCTGTCTGGGAGCTTCCCCGTTTCAACGTATGTCCACAGTCGTCTCCTTCTCCCACCTGTGTCCTGCTGTGTTGAAATCAAACATTTCCCCAGTACCTGATCAAGTGACGATGGTTAGGAGATGGACAATATCTATCCTTTATCTTCATCTTTTTTACTTTCTGTAGAGAGATCACTGTGAAATATATTACATTTTATTCAGTCTTCTGCGTTCGTTACCAGTGGCCTCTCGTTCTAGACTGGGAGCATCTTGTAAAGCATCTTTCTGAAGTTCAGGCTTTTGATGCTTAAATTCCAGTGGGCTTTTAATAAAATGTAGTTAAGCATTCACCTTGTGCTGAGATGTTTCTCTTAACTGACTCGGATTTATTTTAAGGAAAGTGTAAATTTAGCATGACTCGTCTAAAAATAATTAATTAAATTCTAATTACAAAGCAGACTATTGACTAGGAAGTATTTACATCCTTCTCCTCGTGTAAGCCACCGAACAGGATATTTAACTAAGCAGTGAAACATTGTGGGTAAGTTTACTGCTGCGTCCTGAAGAGATCATCATGAAGTGAAAAAAATCTGTAGTGTAATGGGGTTTACATCTGATTTTTAACCTTATTTTTCATGCTTTTTTTTTTTTTTTTTTGGTATGCCAACAGCAGGCTATGTTTTTAGCATGTTTGCCAGAGAATAATTGCAAATTATGATGTGTCTAACAATAGTGTAATTACTTATGTACGAGTCCTAGCTTACTTTTTTTTTTGGTAATTTTTCATTCTAAATTCACACCTGACATTAAATAATGGCCACTTCTGGTTTCTGCTGTGTCTCTTTCTATCCTGGTAACATAAAGGATTAGTAAATCTGTAGCTATTACTTGGCATAGTTCATGAGCAACACCCAGAAATGTATAAAAAGTACTAACAAGATGAGTTTTGTGCAATAGTAAAAAAGCAGTGGTAGATTTGGTGAGTGTAATTTGGCGAGTCCTCTGCTACAACTACTTTGTATTACTCCATGGTGAGTTTTAATGCTATTTTTAGTGCTATTTGCTATCCTAAAAGCATTATTGGGAAGTCCTTAATTGGTGTAATGTGTTTCATGGTCCTATGGATGGGTAAAACACTGTTATGCTCAGTGCTGGAGTGAAACAATATTACTCTTGAATTTTTGCTTTAAGAACAAACTGGTGAAAACCAAACTTTTCCTGTACTGAAATTCCACATCTCAAAAAATTAAACTGCCTTTGCTGAACTGCATCAGAGCAATAAATGCTGAAATTAGCTTATGATACAATCACATTGTGATGCTTAGTCTTTGTGGTAGTTACTCTCCTCCGTTAATAAAAAGCCACCTAGCACTTGAGGTTTGAATTTTTACTATGATTTTTAGGAAGGTGACAGTATCTATGTAATCCAATGTCTGATTTTCATGCTTGTTGGCATTTGTATAAAAATATTCTTTTAGATATAAAGGTGCAGTATCAAGGATGAATATTTAAATTGTCAATGGACCACTTCACGTACCTGAATTTCAAAACCATATTTTAAGATTGATGTTTTGGAATATTGGGTTTTAAGGATGGCGGATTCTGTCAAAAGCCTGTTGTGAATGTAGTACAGCTTGTAGAGCACGGTACAGTTTGATGCTGCCTTTTCCCATTCGAGTTAACGTGTCGTGGCCAAGTTCTTACCTTGGCCTGATACCATTTGGTGTGAAGCAGAGGCATAAAAGGGACCAAGATTTTTTGCATAGCCTGAAGGATTCAACAGAAGCTGGAGTCATCTCTGAACCCTGATGACTGTGAAACCCCTCTTGACCCCTGCCTGTCCGCCACGGGAGAAGGTGCCAGCCTGCTGGTGGGGTTGCAGCCCTGACCTGGAGGGCCAGGGAGGAGAAGCGTCCGTGGAAGGGACGTGGCAAGAGTTCAGGATGTGTGGGAGGAGAAGCTGGGCTATACCCAATTCCTATTTACTTGTCCTCCTTTATCAACAATGAAAAACAAACAGGAATCTCTATTCCTTTATTTATTTTTATTTTTTCTATTCCGCGACGTCAGGCCCCTGGCTCTGGAGGATTAATTCCTCTCTATTCCTGAAGAAAGAACAATAGGATTACCAGCAAACCTGCCACCAGCTGAATGAAACACCTGGTATTATAATTGCAGCCATTATGAATTGTTTTGGGGGTTTATGTGTGTGTTTGGTTTTGTTGTGTAAGCATGTAACTGATTCTGGTAGTTTTAAAATCAATTTTAAAAAACTTGACTGGAGTAGCATTTCTTAATATAAATCAACCTATTGCAAGTTCATTTTCTGCCTTGAAAAAATACAAAAGACAGGGTAGCTGCTGTATATTTTCAAGGAAGGAATACATATGCTGTGTTTGTACTGAGCAAAATGGCTCTATTACGAGGTAGTGGCAAGTTTTTAAACTGATGAACAGGATGAGACCCTCTTGAGACATGATCAGCAAACTCGCTTTAATATGTTAAAAATTGGTGGAGTGCTTTTCTCTACCTTTCTTCAGTTCGCAAGCAATTTTGTACATTATCGCCCTCAGATTATTTTTTTGACTTGGTGGATATTTGTCAAGTAATATTGTTACAGAAAAATCTTTCTGTTTAGCCTTGTCTGATTGCGTTCACTTGTAAATCCTCAAATAAGATTCATGTGATTACATATGTACGTTCATGTGCTCCAGAATGAAAAAATATGTCTCTGGGTTTAATTTGGCTTTAATTTCTCTTCCCAAATGGGCTAGCTTTACCACGTCTTACAGTGCCATGTGCTGCAAATGGAAACGACTTGCTCGATGTATGTCCCAGGGTAATTCAGAAGTCGACACACGTGAGGTGCCTTTTCTGCTATCGGGGCTGTGCTCACTGAGCAGCACCGGTGGGACCTATCCTGCACTACATACACTGTCGTTACAAGTCACTTCCTCCATTTCAAACTGCTATTACGAGTATGCTCTTATTTTCATAATATTTACCCTCACCGTTTTATCACTGGATGATGGTTCAGTTGCTTCCCAGTGCATTTATTCCGTTGACTAATTGCTCTGTTAAGACTGTTTTCTTCTTATCTAACTTGTCTTTCTTTCCCTATTAGATTATTGTTTCTTTATGACCATTTTTGTATTCATTTGTACAAGTGAAATTAAATATTCATATTTCCTCAGGCTTTGGGATGCATTTTACTGCTGCAGAAAATGTGTTTTACTGCCTGGCCTGCCTTTAATGTGAGAAGTCACGGGGCATTTTTTTTTCCCCTGCCCCACCAGTTTCTCTGGGTGACCTAATAATGTGACTACACTGGGAGGAGAAATGATTTGCAGCCTTTGGGGAGCATTTAACCAATTTTAGGGACCAGCTGGTGGTTCTTTTCTTCTGAATACATGGCAGGGTATGGTTTGGATGCTACTGAGCAGCGGGACAGATTCGTGGCATTTCTCAACACCCCCTCTTTTGCAGGTCACTGGGGCCGGTGTGTAGGCGACTGTGGCTCAGGGGCCGTGCGGAGTCGGGCCGTCTGGTGCACCCACGCGGAGGGCTGGACGACGTACCACGCGAACTGCGACCAGAAGGGCAAACCCGAAAGCCAGAAGAGGTGCTTTAAAGTCTGCGACTGGCACCTGGAGCTGTTCGAGTGGGAGGTTTCGGGATGGGACAGGTGTGGGCTGGCCTCCTTTGCTGGCGGTGAGGTGGGAAGTGGGGCTTGTGTCACCGCACAGCACGGGCTGCAGCGCCGCACTGTCCGCTGCCTCCAGAAGCTGAACAGAACTGTTGTCGCCAACGAAATATGTGAACATTTCACGCCGCAGCCAGCCGCTGAGCAAGCCTGCCTGGTGCCCTGCCCGCGGGACTGCGTCGTGTCCGAGTTCTCCGGCTGGTCTGAGTGCGGCACGGGCTGCACTAGGCGCTTGCAGCACCGGACTCGGGCGGTCATCGCTCCTCCGCTCTACGGGGGTGCCCCGTGCCCGAACCTGACCGAAGCCAGAGCCTGTGGCACTCCCACCTGTCCTGGGGAGGAGGAGCACGCCTACAGCCTCCGAGTGGGGTCTTGGGGTGAATGCCGGCTGCCCTATCCCAAAGAAGTCAACCTGGCGGGGCAGACTATGCCGGATTTGGGTTGGGATTCTGGAGAGCAAAGCACGTCTGGACTTCAAGGCTATAAACCCCAGCAGCGAGCCGGGCAGGTGGAGATCGGGTACCAAACCAGGCAGGTCAGGTGTGTAAGGAGCGATGGAAAAACCGCAGCGCTGAGGTAAGGATGCTTTGTCTTTTATTTCATCCCCCGTGGATTTGTTTGATGGAGTCCTTGCTCTGTGTGACAGCACAACAGCAAATGTGCTCCCCTTCTTGAGTTTTAAATGCAAATTTCTGTATGTTTTCTTTATGGTCTCTTTTTTTTTTTTTTTTTTTTGATTTAATTCCCTTCTTGTAAAGCTAGCATATGCTGAATATTTTGCATTCTTCTACGATTTGTGGCTGTTTAATTCGGTTTATATTTTTTAATAATTCTCTTCTGGCTTTTTTTGTTGTTTTGAGGAAACATCAAGGAAATGGAAATATCCATCACTTTGTACTGTTGCTGGGCCCTGGCTGTGGGAGAGGGAGATTCCGTTCTCAGTCGTGTACTGCATATATTTGGCAGAAAAGGCTAAAATTGCACCAGCTTAAACACCTTCATTCTTAAAAATCAACAATGGATAAAATAAGTGTGAAAAGTTTGGCCTTGTGAGTTTACTAGGAGGTATTTCTCGGAAAGGTGGACCAGTGAGTAAAATCTGTGATTATCATCCTGCTTATTGAGGAGCCTTCCAGTCTGGGTGTAACTCTTAGGTGCCAATACAAGATTGGTGACTTGCATGACTGTCCTTGGTGGTGGTGGTTGGTTGCTGTCCTCACGTGTTTTATCTGACAGGTTTTCTTAGTCTATGTGGGTTGCTTTGGTGTAATTCAAACGTGAAGGGTTACAGTAATGTGCAGCAAAGAATGGAAAGATTCATTCTTTCGGTTTCTCACATGTAAATTCAAGCTATCTAAGCTCTGCCATTTGACTTCTGGTTGCATTTGAGCAGGTGCCAGCAGCTATAGATGACTGAGAAACTGATTGAGTTCTGAGAAAGTCAAGTTTTCTGGAGAACTTCTCGTGTTCTGGTTTTCATCCTGCTTCTGAATTTTTGCAGAAGTCAATCTGTTTCTCAGTCATCTGTAGCTCCTGGCACCTGCACAAACTCAAATGGAGGAGACAAAGGGTTATTTTACATCCAATTCTCTATCTCTGTTAATGTCTGCAGTGGTTTTGCACACATATCGAGGTGAAAATATACATTCTTGCCTTTTTCTTACCCCCTCCTATTACACCTATAGCAAAGTACAGAATTCTTTTATGGGTTGGAAAAAGTCAAACTTTGTGAATTGCTCCAACAGTTTCTAACATCTTGACTTTATTACTTCTCTCAAAATATATGCTGATTCTAAATATACAGATTTTATGCTCATGTAGCTGCTTGACGTTAATGGAGTCACTTGTGATTTATGCTGCCGTGCAACCAGCAGCAGGTTTATGTCTGCTAACGCTTGTTAGCTATTCTTCTGCCTCTTGTATCTCATTCCTTATCAGAGGCTCTGCGAAGGGGATCCTGATTTTGTTAAAATGTCACTCGCTTTGCCCTCTCACTCACTCCTGCATTTGCTGTAAGAACAGGGAATGGAAGACAGTTTCTAGACATGTTTGCTCTTTGTTGTGCTACTGTCTGAGTTATACATGGAATTTCTGGATGACAGCGCAGAGCGTCCTGGTAGCTTTAGCTTTAGTGACTCTGCCCCTGATCACGCTGTCTTCTTCCTTGCTCCTTTCTGGTTTGTTTGGTTTTTTGCTGATCTAGCCCCCTTTTTGGGAGTGTACAGCTCCAATGGGTGCCTCCTGGCAGACTTTTTCTGCTGAGGCTCTGTCTCAGATTTACTGTAGAGAGCTGAGCTTGACCCATCCCTTACTCTTCCTCCAAATACAAGAGGAAACCCCATTGATTGTATAGAGGACAGAAGGTCATGTCATGTTATGTTGTCCAGAGTGTCACACACTTTTCCTTTCTCCTCTTGGACCTGAAATCCAAGCCTCAAACCCAGTCTGTATTTAATTGCAGGGCCGGAGTGTCACTGATATTGAATACCCCTGATAATGACTCCCTTCAAGCATCCCCTGGTAATGTCCTCCTAGTTTTGCTGTGCAGCGTATTTGCTGCCATTCTTCTGAAGAACGGACCCTATCTTGCAGAAGTCGCTTTACAAGAGCGATGATACTTTGGCTACTGATAAAGAAGAGTAAATGCATTTGCATAACCCTGTAGTGGGGATTGGCAGGCAGCCAAGCGTCTGCTGTAAAACTGGGAAGAAGTGCCTTATTTCTGCTTTTCCCTTTCCCTGGCCAAGGTTTCCTATTTTGACTAACACCGTTGAGTAAGTACCAATGAGAGATACTAATTAAATTTCTGGAAAACTGAGGGGAGACAGGGGAACATCCTGAGATGTGCTTTAATTGCTGGCTGTGAGCTGCTGGTCTGCCAGGGCTTTGCCTCCACCACGTCTGCCCGACTCTTGCAGGAAAGCGGTGGATAATGGGAGCAGGCAACTAACCACCCTGACGGGTTGAAGGCTGCGTGAGGAGAGGAGCCATATGCACATCTTGCCCCCTAATTTATAATGCAATGGAAAAGATGCCTAATCTGTTATCAGGGTTATTTAATTTACTGGTGTCTAACCTCAGGGCTGTGGAGCAGCCGGCGAGGCTGGCACCCAGCAGCGAGCGCACTGGAGAGGGCACCTGGGTGTGCTCCTCGGCGTGAGAGAACAGCCCCTGGACAAAAAGTGGATGTCGGTGGAGTTGAGTGTGAGCTGGTTTTTCAAGACTAAAAGATGGAACATGTTCACTTCTTACAAATGCTGGATTACTGGCAGGGTGCTCACAGAATCACAGAAGGTGGGGGTTGGCAGGGCCTCTGGAGGTCAGCCAGCCCTTCCCCCGGCCGGAGCAGGTTCCCTGGAGCAGGCTGCACAGGGTCACGTCCAGGCGGGTCTGCAATGTCTCCGGAGAAGGAGACCCCGCAGGCTCCCTGGGCAGCCTGTGCCAGGGCTCCGGCACACTCCAGGTAAGGACGTTTTTCCTCCTGTGCAGGGGGAAGTTGCTGTGTTGCAGTTTGTGCCCGTCGCCCCTTGTCCTGTCGCTGGGCACCCCTGGAAAGAGCCTGGCCCCGTCCCCTGGACGGCCGCCCTTAAGGGGTTTGCAGCCATCGATGAGATCCCCTCTCAGCCTCCTCTGCTCCGGGCCGAAGGACCCAGCTCCCTCAGCCTTTCCCCAGCCGGGGGATGCTCCAGTCCCCTCGTCATTTTGGCTGCTTGTCTAACAAGTTGGCGGTTGATGGGAATGGCAGGTGGGGTGTCCTTTCTTTTCTGAAACTGGTCACAGTGGCAGGGAACGTGCCTGATCCTTCCAGTTTTTCACTGATGCTGAAGCGAGGCCATTGAACCCTGCAAAAAGGGTCTTGTGGCTTTACAGTAAGCCCTCAGGTAGGACCTGAAGAATCCTTTGCATTATAAGGATTTTTTTTTTTATCTGATTTTTTATCAGATAAAATTTATATAATTTTTAATTTAAATAATTGTGCCTACGAAGATCTGTGTGTCTGTACCATCCTTGAAGATGTAAAGAAAAAAAGCTTACCAATTTTAAAGGTGAAAACTGTAAATGGGAATTACTTGGGGAGGAGCGCAAGTGTGTGGAAGGTTGGGTGTGCCGTATCAGGGAAAGAGCTGGAAAATGTTTTTGAGGAAATATTTTTTCAGTTTGGAGGTTCTACATCTGTCCAAATGGAAGGAAAAGGGAGAAAGGGAGTGGAAAGGGAGGGACAGACCTTTTTGGAAGCACTTGAAATGAAGACAATTGGACAGCAGAACATCAATAGACCTTGAGGCAGGTTCATTTCTGCTCAGAAACAATTTTGGTGCAGAAACTTTATATTTGTGAAAATAAAAGCAATAACATCAAAATAGAATGATTTTATGGATCTGATTTGAATCTTTTAAAGACTTTTAACAAGCTAGATTTTTTCTTTTATACTGTTCAGATAAAATTCAGATTTCATTCCATTTCAGAAAAAAGTATTAGTTTTGCGTTAAATCTCATATCCAGTTACAAACTTAAACATAAGCACTTCTATCCATTAGAAGAAAATTCTCTGGAAAAGTTGCAAGAAATGAATGTGCTAGAACTTCTGCTCTTTTTCATTTTCTGTCTTGTCACAGTTGCAAAGATCTACTGAATAGTGAGACAAAGGCACTTGCCTTTTTTTTTTTTTAATAAGGTTAAACATAGAACTGTAGTTTAATTAAATGAATGCCCATAACTAGCCACTGAAATCCTGAATAACTTAAACCTTATTTTCTAACCTAATGTGCTCACTAAACACGCTGAGAAGTTAAAGTCAGGAGCAAACATTTTTAGGGTTTTCTTATTGCTACTATTTGGATTAGGAGTCTTGGGTACATATTTCTTAAACTCTTCATCCTACTTGTAAGATGACAACAATGATAGAATAGAGTTAGATTTGGGTTTCTGTTTACTTTGCCTTCGTAAGTGAAAATTCAGGTCAAACTCAGTCAAGGGAAAACAGTCTGTCAAGGCTGAGGTAGAGCAGCATTCAGCCCTTTTGTTTGCCTCTGTAATTTGAATTTCCATTATCCATTTCCTAGTGGATTGTGCTTAACCACTGTGCTATTGTACATTTTTAGGAAAAAAATATTTGCAGTTTATAGTGTTGATGTTCTTCTGTTCTCTGGATGAATACAAAACGTTGCAGTCCGGAGGCGGGAATGCTGCGCTGTAGCATGTGTTTTGGTGGCTATGGTTGTGATCTGGGCGAGGAGATGTATGTTCACATTCCTCCCAGCAGATGTAGGAATGAAGCCTTGGTGCTCAGGATTGAAAACAAATCCCTGAGCTATCAGATAAAAAAGAGATTTTATTTTCTAGTCTGCTCTTAAAAAGTTTTGTTTATTTCCTTTGCTTTTATTGAAGGCACATGAAACAAAGGAACAGTAACCATTTTTTTCATTTCAGTAAGTAACATTTTAGAAGTAGTGCCCAATAATATTTTTTTTTCTTTCTGTTTTCAAATTGTGCTGAAAGCCAGCTGCTTCTTTAGCCCTAAGATTTTGGTGGCAGCCTAGGGTAGCGCAAGTGTAGGTCGGCATTTATTTTTAATTGAAACAGGATCTGGTGCATTAAGTTTTGGAGACACCAAAACTTAGACATCTTAGACACCAAAGCCCTGTGTGTGTTTGGCTTACAGGAATCCCAGCTCCCTTTCCCTTCCTTTTGGTCATTGTATAATGGGCAGATATTCCTCGTCTCCCTTACCACCCTGGTGCAGGAGGGACTGGTGTTCCTCCTGCCAAAGAAGCCTTTGCTGTACAGATTGAATATATGGTATCGTCAGTATCCAAAACAGCTCTGGCAGCTCTTGAGGACCCTAAAATACATTTTGAAAGTATGCCTGCTAACATTGATTGATGGTTTCCTAAGGGGGAAAAAAGGTATTGTGCTGTTAGGAATGTGGCAAGACTGTGTCCATTATTAGACCCTAGTATTAGCCAAGTGCAAGAGGCAGGTAGTGTGTATTCCAGCGGCTGGTAAGGTTGTGTCATTGATTATGGAATAGGAGATGATGTTAGAAAAAGGGAAGAAATGGAAATGTGTTGTTATCAGTGTAGTTTAGCTCACTTCAGGATTTTCTTGCTCTGCAGCAGGTGGATTTGAGCATGCATTCCTGTGTCGGGCTTGACCCTTGCTGGCAGCCTTCCCTGAGCTGCTGGGGGCGAGGCTGGCTGCTGGAGCGGTACCCTGTCCTTCTGGTGCTGCCTCCTGTACCAGCAGCGTGGGCATGGTGATAGCTTCTTAGTGTGTCAAATTGTTTCAGAGATTATCTTTCCAGTATGAAAGGTTCAACAATAACCACCTGTCTCATCCTCTAATGTAAGGAAACGCATTCAGCTTTAATTCTGTATGCATTGATATGGTTGGGAAAGGAAACCAGGGATAATTTCTGTGCTGTGCCCAACCTGATGTAATCATGCACTGCTCCTGGACAGTTTTTAAAAGGACACTGCTTCTTTTTCCTGCTGATAGATGTGTTCCCACTCATTTCCCTGTGGTGGATGTGGGAGCTGTGTGACTGTAAGGCACATCACACAGATGCACTGAACCATTGGAAAATTTACTAATTTTTTGGTGAGTTAACTTTTTGTCCAGAATGGAAAGATGATGTGGTTCAGCTTGGGGCTGCACAATCACTGTATCTCATGAGGACAGCGTGGCTGGAGCTGGAGGAGCAGAGCCGTGTTGCAATGTGGGCAGCAGCCTGCAGTTACACAGTCACGGGGGATGTGGAGCTGCGCAGTAGGAGTGGTACATGAGACCATGGGACCACTTCTCCTCCTCCTCCTCTTGCTTTTCTGCTTGTAGCTCCAGGACTGAGTGTGAAACAGGCATGAGTATGTTTTCTTTGGTTTAGTGGGGGTTTTTTTGTGTTGGTATGTGGTTTATTGCCCTTCAGTACACGAGAGGGTAAGAGGGCTCTTACACTTGAGCATGTTAGGTGGTGTGCTGCTGCTGCCTGCCAACTAACAGATCTATCTTACGCTGCAGGCAAGCTAACTTAGGTTGTGAAACAATTCCTCTAGTTTTAGTGTCAATTCAAGCATGTAGCATAGAAAAAAGCATAAATCATGTAAGTACCCTGCTATATCACAGATCTATGTAGCTATATGTATAACTATGTGTACTTACCAGATTGACTCCCAAGAAGTAAATTTAACCTGATACATTAATATGTGGAAAGTTGATTTATAAACAGGGCTTACATAGTATCCCTGTCCCTAAGACCTCCTCCTCCCTGCCAGTTTGGATGCAACCACAGCAGTGCAAATACACGTCTGGTGTGCAGGCTCAGATCAGCAAGTGTCTCGCACGTCTGGGCTTTATCTGCATTAGATTGTCCTAAATACATCTGTGACATGAAAGACTCTGTCTGAATTTCATGCAAAAGCGTGTTTTTACATTTGTCTTTGTGTTGCTTGGTGTCACAATTAATTTGACTTTGAGGCTCTGAATGAGTAGGTACAAGTTAATTAGATTCGCTTTCTGTTAGGCAGTTGCATGTAATTCTCTCTCAAAAACCTACTCAAGCAGAAGGATGGAAATTGCCAGCTCCACATCTTGTTCACCTTAAGGTCAACAAAGTTATCTCTTTAGCCTCTTCTAGTAGGAGCAGTGAAGGGATTTTCAGGGAAAGAAGCAGCTATTCAGTCTATGCATACTTCAAAGGCTTTTGCAAATAGCAAGGATGATTGCTGGGCAGAGTGGCCGCCCAGGTTTGAAGCCATTAGGAGAGGCATTGTAGGCATTGTCTCGCTAAGAATGGGGGCTAGTGATATTATAGTATTAAAGACGACCTCCAAGCAGATTTTTAAAGGCTTCCAAGCAGATTTTTAAAGGCTTCGTTTTGTTTGGTATTTCAGTAAAGATCCAGCATGATTTGGGTTTTCATAGTGGTATCTGAATACGAAATTTTGATCACTCTTTAAAATGTGAGATCAGTTACCCTCTATGCTGTGTTCTCAGATAACCTCTAGTTTTCTAGTACCGTCAGTTTTGAGAGTGATTTGTAAGTACTACTGTTTTATCTCCTCAAAATCAGGAATTCTTGTTTCTTGTTAATGTTGTGGTACAGGTGGCTCATCTGGTAACTGTTGAAAAAGTGCAAAAAAGGAAATAAAATTACCATTCATGTGGCTCCACCTAACCTAGTATTCCAAACAAGACTCAAATTCCCTGGGTTAATAAGTACAGATATAATGATTATTACTTCTCAGTCCTTGGTTCAGTAGTATTGACATTGTGTACTAGACAGCTTTGCAATCAGTTGCATTTGACATGTAATGGAGGAACGAGACATTTTGAGTTGTAAGCCAGAATAATTTTACTTTGAGGGTGCTGTATCACAGGCTTTTTCTGCTGTATGCAGTTGTTAAAATAAACCTCAGTAAATTCATCCTCACAGCACCTGTGAGATTAATGTGTTATTCTGAGTGAGGGAACAGAGACAAAAAGTTGTAACACTGTTTTTTTTTTAAAAAATGTATTTAATTTTTGTTAGTTTGAAGTGTGACGTTAAGCCACTAAATGCTGTATTTTGCTGGTAGTTGAGGGTCTGGTCAAACTTGATGTGGTTCAGTGGGATCATTCCTATTGACCTTTGTGAAAACAGGGCCAATTTCTAGGCTGGAGGAGAAGCAAGTGAACGTTCTTTATCTTCTCTGCTCCCCCTATCCCCCTATGAGACCGCCCTGCAATCCTGAGGTGATTGCCCCAGTCTGTTTTCTTTAGAGAAAGTCAGGTTAGTGAAACTGTGCTGTAAAGTGAGGTAATGGCTGGTTCCCTGGCAGCAGCTCTGGATTTCACACCTTTGCAGTGTACCTCTGTTTGCTCCTTACAGTTGGCAAAAGCCTGACCGTGAGCAACTGGAGGCTGGAGAAGACACATTTAGAGAGAGTTCACATGGAGTTCATGTATGGTCTTAATTTTGGAGGCCAGTCTGCATCACCTGTATAACACTAGGCAGAACCCAGAAAATCTTGGTTCCTTGGCTCCTGGTGACTCCTCTTTTTGTCTGGCTTTCATCTCTTTTTGCCCCATCCCATCCTTCGTGGTGCTCCACTGATGTCTCTGCTCGGATGTACCTCAGTCCTCTTTTGGTGTGTCCTTTCATGCTCTGTTACCTCAGGCATCTAAGATTTTTGAGAGACGAGAAAAGTTTTTTTCTCCCATTTTGGGAGATGTAGTGACTCTTTGGTTGCTCTCCAGCTGGGGTGAGATGGAGCAGCAGCAGCTGTGCCCTGCAGAGTCCCTCCCAGTGGGCGCAGGGCAGGAGAGCCATCCACTGGCTGAGACAGAAGTGGAAGAGCAAGGAAGAATGGTGGCCTTAGTCTGGAGGTTTGTCTTCTCCCAGAAGCATTTCCTACGTTTGCCTTACTTTTCTATTGTGACAAACTATTGTAACTTTGAAACACCTGAAAATTTTATTCTGGGCCTTTGTATCTTGATACCAAACATCAACAGGTGACAGCTCTTAAAATTTGGTCTTCCATTTTATTGGGCCTCGTGCGGTGCCTTCATGTGTTCCAGAAAGAATGAAGATCGTGTCCTAATGTCAGCAGGAGTAACTGAGTCCCAAAACACAGCCACCTTTGCAGCGTTCCTGGATCTCTGGTGGTTTGTCAGGTTTGAAAACCCTCTGACGTTGTTTGACAGCTTTTGTTTGATAACAGCCTCACAAAACCAACACCTTTCTTATTAGCGTATGACTAATTATTTTTTAGAAGAGCAAAGGTGCTCAGCAGGACATGCTGACACTTGGATGGATGGCAGACAGCTCGTCCTGTGCGTGGGGTGATGGGAATGGTTACCAGTGGCAGTATTTCTCTGGGGCTTGGCTTTTATTTTCCATCCTGAATAAACTGTGAAATTCTAACTACACAGGAGCAAATATAGTGCCTTTTGCATCTGTTTTAACTTGAAATAAATGAGGTGCATTATTTGCAAACTACCTGGCTTGCAAGATTGCACCCACAGCTCCCTGGAAGTGTGTTACGTGCACGACATTACAGCTGCTCTTACTCTGATTGTGTTGGTGTTGAGGCAGGTCTTCTGATTTACCCGCATGACCGTGGATTTCTTCTTCGGAGGTTTGGCTTGAAAAAAATAAAAATAAAAAAAGATAATTAAGCAAGACCTCTTCAGCTGTTTTACTGTGTTCTTGTTGCAGCTTCTGCCTGCAAGATCCTGTCCCTTTGACCTTCAAGTCCTGTGTCATCGCCAAAGACTGCGAGACGTCAGAGTGGTCCGCATGGAGCACCTGCTCGCAGACCTGCGGCTGGGGAGAGCTCACCCCTGGCTTTCGCAGCCGGCGCCGTGGCCTGCGCAGTGTGGCTGTGGGTGCCGGGAGGCAATGCCCAGAGCTGGAGGAGAGGGAAGCGTGCAGCGTGGGAGGGAAGGAGCTGCTGCAGCCTTGCCCCAGGTATAGCAAGTGCTTTTAGCCCGGTTTTTGGAAGTAAAGAAGCCCCTGTTTGGTGACTGCCTTGTGCAGAGCAGGTCTTCCTTATTCAGTGTTGGTGATTGGAGGGGGTCGCATGTCGTGCTTCCTCTCCATGTCTAAAAGATCATCGATTTGATCATCCTTAACTGTGATTAGTGCTATTACTGTTAGCAACAATTACAAAAAATGTTACTATTATCGTTATTGCTATTACAATAATTACACTTACATATAGAAATAAATTTAAATTAACACCCACTAGAGTTTATGTTTTCATATTTTAAAGACTGAGAGCAGATACTCTTGTTCTCTGGAAGGGCTTTCGTACTGATTGCTGTTTCAGAGAATTTCCTCAGCTGCACAGACTGGGCAGGTCTCCATGGCTGTGCTTTTATTGGCTTTGAAATTGCAATTTTTACATAAAATTTAATGATTCCTCTTCATCTCCCCATAAAAAAATTGCGGTCCTCCTTGGGGAAAGTGGGAGCTGGTCAGAGGTAATAGGTTGGGCTTTACTCAGCTTCCCTCTGGGCACCTCTTGAAATGAGAAACTTTGCACTTTTGAGCACTTGCTTGGTTTATGGCAATCTTAGCTCTGGCAGAAGGTGAGGATCTCACCTTTCTGGACTGCAAATCCATGCCGTTATGCTTGGCCAGGCCAGCATAGGGGTTTTCTAGTTTGCTTTGCAAAGAATATAAAATATTGCTTAATTTTTCATGTGACGTTCTGAGATTGACTGTAAAATGCTTCAAGATTGATAAAATTTTATGTGCATGCAGACAAATCTCCCTGTCTGTGAATGAGAGTGTTTAATGGGAGGTCTATTCAGTGCTCAACGCCTGAGTTTCTGGGGCTGTGCCAGATACTGCCAAAACCTTTGATAAAGCCTTTGCAAGATACATTTCTTAGGAAGGTGTGACCTGTAAAAGTGTCTCTGTATCGTTGGGTTCATTCAAAATCAAATGCTGATCATTTTTATGCACCCTGCTAGCAGAAGAGGGGAAGTATATAAAAAACCCCCTTATGTTGCTTGATTACGTGCTACGGAAAGGCTCTTACAGAGTGATTTTTTTGCTCCTGCCCCAATGCACATCAATTTCAAAGACAATACATTAACACATTGTCTTGCTGATTTTGTGCAGGAGTGTGGGTGCAGGTGACGCCTGATTAGGGTAGACCAGCTGGTAGTTTATCAGGGAGTGAACAGACACGTGCCTGTCCCTAGTTTCTTGCTTCTGCTTTTTGGCACTGCACTGGATTAAAGTACAAATGATTGCAGGAGCTTGGTGAAGAGCCAGGAGGGCCCAGAAGCTGAGAACCTGCAGAACACTGACAATTTTCTGGAGGTGCTACTCTCGCTATAGAAGGACACCTGTGGTTCTTTTGGTATATCGCTGCTATGCCCAGGTTTTCATGAGGCTAGGAGCCCTTCAACCTTCTGCATCCCACCATACCTGCACACCTTTAGTCCTTCAGGCAATGCCATCTGCGTGGGCTAGGATAAACTGCCTAATGACCTAGCCCAGAAAAATGACATTAGACTTATAGGTTAATAGAGCCACTTAACTACAAATATTGGGGGAAAAAATATTCTGGTATTTAGTTAATTGTGTGTGTTTGTTTTGTTTTTTTTTTTTCCATAGGGATGTAATATCTCAAAATGCAAGTGGTAGGCTATGACCTTCTCACACTATGCAGTACTGAGAAGAATTTTACAGTAGTGCATTATTAGTAGACTTTGATTTAGCCATTCAATACTGCAGAAACGAGCAGGAATGAAAAGCTAGAATGTTATAGTATGTGCTCTGAGTCTGTCAGACACAAGGCTGTGGGGGCCAGAATTTTGTATTAATGAACACAAGTCAAACACTTTTAGGTATGTTATTTAAGTGTCAGCAGCTGGTAAAGGATGTTATCTGTCCTTGTTACAGTTCACAGCCTGGTGATTTGGTGTTGGTCTTTGGGAATTGGTGGCCAAGATGCTGGGAGTATTTCACACTGGAAAGCAGTAGCTTTCAGCCATAGAGGGATGCAGTTTTAATCCCTATGAAATAATAGAAGTAGTCTTTAATGCTCCCGTTCTCCTTGCTTGAGCATATTCTCTTTGCGGTGTAATACCTAGTAAGATTAAGCTTTTTTTCCCCTTAAATATATGCCACTTCATCTGTGGCTTTGCTGAAGCTTACCAAACAGTTATCTTTTCTTTCTTCCCCTTTTAAGAAGATGATGAATTTAAGGAGATTCAGTAGCAGAAATAAAAGACATTCTCCTTCATTTGTCTGGTCTCAACACTAAACCGTTCATTCTTTCTGGTTTGTGTTTGCCTAATCAGATTAGTCTTAAAATCTTTTAAGGTGGGAGTCCTGTGCACTTTCCCAGTTCCTGAAATATGCTCTTGGCTATGTTTTGGTTGATTTTAAGACAAGTAGCCTTTCCTTTAGCTTTATTCTTTTGGCAAGACTTTTTCAAAGCATACTCCAGGCACAGCAAAAAAATCCAAAGCAAACAACTGGTGAGGACATGGACCAGAAACAGAGCGAGTCTCTGAGCAGGGGAAGGCAGGGGATTCTCTAGAGGCTGTTTTTTAAAGTAGGGATGGAGAACACCTCGTGCCTGAATGAAGGTACATACCGAAGAGTACTTCCACCAACACAGAAGAAGCAGCAGCTCAAGAGGAAGCACTTGCAGAGTTATACTCAGCAGGGGACATGGATGAAATTATAGTCCAGCCTCCTAAAAGGATTCAGAGGGGGGAGAAGAAAAACAAAACTGCTGCGTTAAGTCTTATCTCTATGTCCATGGCAAGCGTACAAGTTAAAGGTCCCATCACAGGTACATGGCAATTAGTGTAAATTTGCTGTTAAATGGGAAGGCCTTTTAATTTTATGGCTGAAGTTTACAGTAACTTCTTTAATCAATAGTTTAAATGAAGAAAATAAAACACTTTAACTGCATGTAGGACTCCAGAGCATTGTGCTTTGTTTTACTTTTGGTTGCTTGTTCTGAAGGGATTAGATTAAGCGCTTAAAAAGCTTAAATACATAGGAGGTGATTTTACTTTCTTTTATTGTGATATAAATTTGGGATAGTTCAATTAAAGCGAATGGGTATATACAGGTATAAAACTTGTGTAACGCTAAGAGCATAAGTCCTATAGACTAAAGAGACCAAGAGGTTACTATAAATTGGAAAGATATTGAGCACTTGTTTGTTGCATAACTGTCACTGAGTCATCACTTTTAAAACAATGTATTATATCATTTTTATCCTTGATGTGTAGCTTTCATGTTCACTGGGAATAGATAGATTTTGCAGGATTATGATTATGTCTTTAAATCTTTCATTTTGGTTGTGGTTGCTATGTTACAAGACAGGGATTTAGAAAAAAAAAAAACCTCTTTGCTTTGTTGGAAATTCAAAGCTTTTCAGAAGTTAGATGATGGAAAATGGGTAAGTTTTTAGACCTAGGTTTTGTGTGGGTTTTTTTGTGTTGTTTTTGGTTTTGTGTTTTGTTTTTTTTTTTCCCCAAACAGCTTGGGGTTATTGCTGAGATACAGGTGTGATGGTATCACTTTGTAAATGAGGCCTATTATGGGTGCCAATTAAAGAGAAGGCATTAGTGTGAGGCAGGAAAGACTTGAAAGAAAATGCAGGGAACCCTGCTAGCGGGCTGCTGGAGTTACGCTTTGCGAGTGGTGGCAACGCTGCTCTTCAGCCCTTTGACCTTCACCCATCCTGGGCAGCAGTGACCTCCGTTCAGCTGGGCAGCTTTGGGGCCTCCCCTTGGATCAGGTGGG
Organism: Falco punctatus; assembly: GCF_963210335.1. Lineage (NCBI taxonomy): Eukaryota > Metazoa > Chordata > Aves > Falconiformes > Falconidae > Falco > Falco punctatus. Next base: position 36,541,533 of record NC_137588.1, read on the forward strand.
GAAGCTTTGGTGCTCCAGCTCCATGCTGGGCACTTCCCTCTGGCCGCGGTTGGGCGTCGCGGTGTGAGAGCGTTGTGTGCCTTGATTGTAACAGGTCTGTGGGACCTGCTCTTCTGCCGCCTCGCTGGCTGTTCAGCAGGGAAATTCACAGCACTGCTTATGATGTGAAAAGCCTTTCAGCTTCATCAGCCAAGTACCCCCCTAGATACCTCAAGCACGCAGTTTATTGTTTCTAAACTAGCAGGTTTTGCTTGCCCGTTGTCTTAAGCAGACTGATATAACTGTGGCTTCTGGAGCTCCCCATCTGGGACATTAGCTAGTCCTCTTAACCATCACCAATGGGGTATGTCAATCTTTGAGGTAGCTACACCTCCTGTAACTCAAACAGTATTGTCAAAAACTGCAACAAGCCTATTGGGAATCCAAAGGGAAAGGTTGAGATTATTTTTTTTAGCTGTAGTAAGAGGTCTGTAGATGAACATGGATCACAGCTGGGCTTGCAACAACACTGAGTTTGCATCAGTCTAGGTACTGGTAGGAGTTAAAATGAGATGTTCAATCTATGGCATTTGAAACTGTTGCTAGCAACAGGTTTTGGCATAGGGATTACAAGCGTACGCTGGAGCTAACTGACCCAAATGTGTAATGTCCCTTGGACTTCCAGAGTTATCCCACTCTTCACCCTCTGGGGATGGTGAATGGCTTGCCTGGACGGCACTGGCCCCTTAGCTTAGCGCTGGTACAGCGCGTTTCTTGTACGGTGTGCTCTGACAGCAGAACATCCATAGTGGCATTGGTGGCTTTGGTCATTTTTGTTCAGTTGCAGGAATTACAGTCATGTCATAAACCCACTGTGGACATTGCTAAGAATTTGCAACTACTGGCTTGAAGTTGCCAAAGTTACAAAAACCCCCAAGTATTTGCCAGCCAGTAATCTCTGGGTTTTTTTGCTAATGGCTATTAACGAGCTTCTGATTAAATATAGAGATATTATGCAGTCAGTTTCTCTTTGTTAAGTAATGTTAATTCTCATTGTCTTTAGTGTAGTCCATAGATGGGCAAGCTAATAATGAGTATCAGCCAGGCTGCTTAAAACCTTGCAAAGAGTCTGCCACAAAGCTCTCTGAGGTCACTGCATCCATCTGGAAAGATCTTGCATTAGGTTTCCTGCTGGGTGGGATAGCAATCCCTTGGATACATTTCTGGTGTAGTGGGCTTGTTCGTGGCTGTGCAAATGTGTACCTTTTAAATAGCTGATGCTTGGGAGTCAGGATTTGTTACCGGAAAATTCCGGACAGCTGAGACTATGTCCAGCTGGGAAGAAGCAGGATGGGCTGATGGGGCTGAGGCTTTGAGCTGCTCCCAGCAGAGCAGGTGCTGGCTGCAGCACCCAGTAGCTGTTCGTTAAGAACTAAAGGGATTTTTTTTTTTTTTTTTTTAGATTCAGGGGCTGATGAAGTTTAATTATCTCTGAGCTCAGATTTAGTTATTTTGCATAATTGTAATCACTGATGGCCTAATTTTCATAGGTGTTAACTCCCACAACTCATGCTGAATAGGAGAAGCAGGTGCTCACACCTCTGGAAATGAGTCTTTAGGATCCAGAGTTCACAGCTGACTACTAAGCCAGACATTGATAATCAGTTTTTTCTTTAGTCAATTATCATTTTTACTTCCCTAAAACAACTGTTTCCATGGCTGCAGAGAGAGGTGTGTGTTCTGTATTTGAGCTTCTAGTTTTGAAAGTGTAGAACTTGAAGAGCATGATGTCCTGAAGTGGTGTGGAGGAGGAACCCTCTTCACCCCATGTTTGATGAAGAGCACTTTTCATTGCCTTTGTGATAAGAGAAGGTTGCATTTAACACTGCAGGCCCAAGAAATGTTATGAGGAATCCCCAGAAAGGACTCCTAGAAGAAAAAAATTGTTAGCTGTGCTTTATATGTTGTGGGAGTTCAAGTATTTCATGCTTGTCATGTGAAAAGTGCATTCTTTATTGTTTTCTCTGTTGGTAATAAACCCTGTGAGTGTATCCAAATTTGGACACGATACTGTATATTATTTAAGAGAGCATGACAGCTCATCCAAAAAGCACCTGTAAAATAAAAGTAATTGGCAGTATTCACAAACGTTTGCCATGAGTATGTTACAAAATTCATAAATGCTTTGTGGCTAGAAATCATTCTTATGCCTGTATTTACAGCATAAGAATTTAAGAGGACATTGCTGTTTGCTCAGGCAGACTAATGTATTTATTTTTTATATAATTTTGAGACGTGTGTTTCCTTGCTGTAGCTGTAGTTGGGAACAGATACTCACTAAGGAGAATACACAATTAGAACGTGAAAGACTTTTTCTGCAGCGACACCCCATTGCGCTTGAGTTTACAGTGATCAGTCAGCAGGTTAACAGGCAGATGTAGTTTTAACAACTGTGGATCCGCTGTAAGAGGAGAGAGCATTTATCTTGAGGATAAAAGAAGGAAATTATTTTACATAGTATACATTACACTAAACCCAACGATTGTATGGAAAAAGTAAACCATGAAATTTAGAGGAGCAAAGGAATAAAGCAGCAGAAGTGTGAACAGATTGGTTATAAAACCAATATTGCCTAAGATTTGTGTTCAGGAAGCTAAGAAAGACTTCGGGCTCTTATTTACTCCACTGATACTGTGACCTGTGAACCAAACTGAATTATGCCTGTGAAAACTGTTGTATTAGAAATATGCTCTACATTTTCAGACATGATGGGGAAATAACTTTTGCTTTCCACTGATACACAATATGGTTTTCCCCACAGTTTTAAGAAGTCCTTTCTGCCATTTAAGCTGGTGCACACCAATGATGATTCTGTACAGCATTCACATATCTGTGCCCAAGAGAGTTATCCTTCCTTGAAACCATTAGTGCTGTTTAGATGTGGACAGAATATAGAGTGAAAGTATTTTTATCGAGAGCTTGCTGTGTATCTCAGCTTCTGGAAACTGAAATGAGAGAACTGCGTTACTTTAGCCCATCCCTTGGAGAAATCGGTAGTACCCTAGGCATTTATAAAGCTGTCACCTGTAGAAAAGCCGCCCGGTGCCTGGAGCTCCATTGACGTATGTAGGCTTTTAGCTATTAAGTGCATTTCAGAGTGAGATGTCCAGCTCTTGGCAGAGAGGTGTGGTTTAGTGGTTTGAGCCACATGTTTGAAAACTGGTTTTCGCACTTAATCGAACCTCTTAATCTTCATTCCTTCCTTGCACTCTGCTCAAAGGTGTTGTCAGGATGATTTAGTGTTTCAGAATGCTTTGGAGATTAGTGTGATGTGAAAAGTTTTACACAAGTACTCCAGACAAATAGCAAATACTTAACCTTTGCAAATCTAACATTCAAAATGTTTCAGAACATTCCCTGTTTTGGACAGGGAAATGCTGCTATAAAGATTAAACCAATTGTATTTTGTCATGCAATAAAGTACTGCTCCCTCACCCACAGGCTTTCAAAACCTCTGGTTTTACCTGCTCTCTTTTATTTCCAAAGGTTTGCCTGGAGGACTTCTGAATGGAAAGCTTGCCAGGTGTCCCTCCTCCTTGCCCAGAAGGACCCTCGCCAGCACAAGCACGTAAGCCTCTGTGGAGGTGGCATACAAACCCGGGAGGTCTACTGCGGCCAAATCACCGTGGAACTCGGGATGCACCGGCTGAAGGAAGGTACGCGTGTAGGGTCATTCTGAAATGTCTAGCCCAAGTAGATCTGAGTAAGAGAAACGGGAGGAAGAAAAAAGTAGATAACATGCAATTGTTAGTGGGCTTTGGCTGGCTGATGCCCTCGTTGTGTCTGTGCTCACACAGGGAGGTGTTACTCAGCATCAGAGGGAGCAGGAGGGCATGGTCCTCAGGGTCCTGAGGAACTGCCAGGAGCCACAGCCTTCTGGGGTGAATTGCTGCCAGTTCTGTAGGTTACTTGTGTGGGAGGGTTTTAAAGGATGAACGAGGTAAATTTTGCTTGCAGTTGAGTTTTGTTCCTCTTCATATATCAGGTAGTCCAGACCCTTGGTATCTGAATACAGTTATTTGTGGTTTTAGTCCTGGTTTAGAGTATAAAAAAAGATGTCACACTCCATTCCAGATATGGCTTTAGCCTCCGCTTCAGACTGATACACAATCTTTCTTGTGATTTGAAGGGGAAAGCAAAAATAATATTGTCACAACTTCTGAGCAGACAGACAGTTTTTGGACTCTGTAAGTGAGTTATATTCCTTTTAGAAGAATAATGAGTAGTTACAGATGCATGATGAATAATTCATCTTAGGCTGTTTTATTTACTCTATGTAGTGCTCTTCCAGAATATGTTTTTGAGCAGAGATGTAAGATAATAAGAACACAATATCGTATCTTTAGATTTATTTACTTGCAAAGGCAAAGCAAATGTTTCCTGTATGCCTGGTGTGTCCTGGCATCCCACAGAGACTGAGATTATAGAAAACCAGACCCATTTTAATCTTTGCTCAGTTCATGCATAGTTGCTGCTGCGCCTTCATCCAAACGTCTAGCACTACCTTGCTCTCCCAGCACAACTGCCGCTCTGTTTTTCACACAAGTGTGTGATGCACATGACTTGCAAAGTAAGAGAAGCGCTGATGATGAGAGGTGTGTAACGTTTCTTGACTGTCTTTGTCCTTCTGACTGCTTCTGTGGTCCATGCAGCCACTGTACAGCAAGTTGGTGAGCTGCAAGCTTTAACTGACTTCATGCACACTTCATTCTTCTTTTTCAGTATTGTGAATTACTCAAGAAGATTAGAGGAGTGCACCTGAAACCCTTGCACCAACGTAATTCACAACAGAATTGGTGCTATCTATCCAGTGTGTGATCACCTGCAGGTTTTTCCTTTATTCAAAGTTCAGTTCAGCTTGAAAATTGGAAGCCATCCCCTCAACGAAACGCAAAAACTGGGATATCTCTTCCTTGTTTTTACAGTTCTAACTCTTTCTCTAAAAACCCCAATAAATTCATATAGGCAACTGAAAAAAACAAATGAGCAGAGCAATTACACAAGATATAAATTATTACTGCTGTTTCAAGGCAGTACTGCTGATATGCAGTAGTCCTTAGAAAGTGAGAACCCCATCTGTAGTCAACATAGTCACATGTAAATAGAAGGAGGGAAAGCCTTCCCTGTTATCCTTCCCTATCCAGTAATATTCACTCTGTATCGTTTGCTAACTGATCAATCTTTGTTCTTTGAGTAAGTAAGGAATGACATCTTGTTTGGCCTCTTTTCTGCCAATCTGTACGGATGGAATAGTTGTATTCATCAGTAGGTCATCTCATATTTTATTGTACCATTTTTTCAGTGGTGGGGAGAAGATGAGGAAGTTAATCGTTCCACGTATAGGCAAATATATAGAGTCTAATTGCTACCATCAAAAGTACAGTAATTTTTCTTTCTTCACCTCTTGAGTGTCCTTAAAGGGATCATTCAGGAATCAAACAAGCGAGTCTAATAGGATATTACCGTCCATCACGGTTGTTATTCTTCTGGTTACTTCCAATGAGAATTTGGACCTGGTCCCAATGACATATGTGAAAGAAGATTTTGTCCTGTGGTCTGTACAACAGCATCCTTGGATAAAATATGTTGAATCCTAGTTGGAGACAGGTACCATCTGTGTTGTATTTCTACATATTGCTCAAAGCTTTTTTATCCCCCAAGGATATCTCTCACATTTTTAATTTGCTTAGTCTTCCCATCTATTTCTTCTTTTATTAAAATGTGTATATTTAGAAAGAGACCTCCCGTTTTCTTGAGTCCTTATATATCACTTATTCAGAAGGTTAAGTCTGCTGAAGTCTTTCTAGATTTTGATTCTAAAATTCCAACTTTAAGATACTGGAAATGGAAAATTTTCACTCAGGTATTACTTTCAGAAATGCATAGATAAGAGTTCATATCTTTCTCCCCCAAGAGGTGACCTAACTAGGAAATCCCTGTCTTGATCCAACTGAGGTTATATATTTTTTAGGTCTTGAGGAGGAAGTCCATACTTTCAACATGAGTGATGAGTTATTTGGAAGCAGAAGGTCTTCCAGTCTTTGAATTTTTTTGTAATATTCTTGCATTCTGTGACTCTTACATCTGGGGAAGGCTGGCAGGAAACAGTAAATAGGTAAGGTGTTGGGTCATTCAGGTGTCTGTTCCTGTGTATGTAGGTGAGCCAATGTATAGACACCTAAGTTAAGAGACTGCGCTATTTTTAACCATTAGCTGTTCTGTTCAAGGAATCTACATCTCTACACGGTGGTAAGGCTTTAGTTAATTTAGACTGAACTTTAACGTAATTAGCTTTAAACAGATCCTCGTGTGTTTTTTTCTTTTTAAGTGTCTCCTTGAATTTTACACATTTGAATTTACAATGCTTAATTTTCACAGAGAGGTGGTCATCTGATACTTCAAGTTTATCATTATTCTTTTCATATCCAGAGATGCAAGCGGCAAATCTACATGTTTGAAATGGTGTTGTTTTTAAGGAGAGAAATTTTGCACGAAAAGTAGCATAGAATATGCAAGTGAGCTACCTATGGTACAGCTCCGATCTGCACTTCCTCTCTGGATACTTCCTGATGCCTGTGCCTGGATGTGAAACAAACTGTAGACGTGGTGGTTACCCTTCTTCATACCTCTTTTTTGATGTAAATCTGCTCACTCATATGGAAACTCTTAAACAAAGCAGAAATGCAGATCCTCAACTTATATTCAAAGCGAAACACTGCCAACATGGGACACATTTTCTTCTCTTTTGTAAGTGGGGTTTTCTGATTTGATGTAGCATTTTATAGAATCAACAGTCACAAAAATCTTATCTTAGATGTGTTTTCCCACAATAAATTTTTCCCATGATAAGTTTTTATTAATCTGAGTGAACAACACTAACTAACAATCCCCAGTTCACCAACAAAAAAAGACATTTGATAAAAGCATGGAAGAATATTATGCAGTGATCAGTTTATGAAATCTCATTCCTTATTTAGCAATACAACTCTCCTCTCAATCACAGTAAGTCCAATAATATGGGAATTAAAATTCCTCTTAGAGTCTGGGAAAGGTGTCTGTATTTATGTTCAAAAAGTTAATGAACTTATGAGGTTCCTATATTTAATCTTATTCCTCATTTAATATTCCTATATTTAATCGTATTTTTTACCTTCTCTCCTGAAGGCCAGGGCGTATCCTTCTGTTTTCTAATTAAATTTTGCTTTTTGGATTTATCTAGAGACTATGACTCTTTCTCAGTAGTCTGGGGGACGGCATCCTTTATAAGATTCTCCAGAAGCATCTCCTCTCTTCTCTGAACTAGTTATCTGCTGTCTTTAGTGACTGGCATTGCTATTCTCTCCATATATTCTGTGGCTTTCTAACTAGGGATCTGCTTGCTCTGTCATTATTTTGTAAAATTGAGCCTTACATATATTGTCTTTTTTTTTCTTTTTTACTTCTTTGAATGAGATCCAATTTAGCCCTCACTTTCAGAATTTTCTGATAATGTTTTTTTTGAGCCTGTCTGCTTAAGTTTTAATTACTGGACTGAAAAGACATTTGTGAAATGCTGTTCTTTCTTGAATCTTCTTTGTTGTTAACCCAGCATAGAAAACTTGGCTAATAAAATGTATCTGTTACTACTGTTTCACCAGAAAATCACTGAAGTTTCCCATCTTTTTAATCTTTGTTATTTCCCATCCGAAAATCCACATTAAATTCTCATACCTGTACAAGGTTCTAAAGTTTTCTTTACTTTTTTTTTTGCTTAATGAGTGTCTCCATTATATTTGTCTTTATATATTTGTTTTTATTTGATCTTGAATTTCAGTAGCAGGTGTGTGAGGTATTTATTGTTCTTAGATAGCCTTATTCTAAGACTAACAAAGGCCTTTGTTATTCTTAAATAATCTTTAGTGTTTACCTGCAAAACTATTTCTCACAGAAGTCTTTATTACTTTTCTACCCCTCTTTCCTCTGAGAGATACTCAACCCTCACCTGTTGGTAGACATAATTTCTCAACTTACTTCACTGCAGTTCACCAGCATATACCTATTTTTGCTTTATTTACAGGATGTGATCCATCTGCTTAATGTTACGTAAGATTTTTTTGTAAACTTGTGCGTCACCAGCTGTAGCAGCAAGAACTCCTTTAGTCTGTTTACAGTTCAAGACTTAGTAAATACTCAAGTACCTTTTCAGGTCTAATCGTTACTTTCTGTTCCATACCCGTGCGCGTTCCCTGATGTATTTTTTTGTCTTACAAGCCACTTTCAGACCATTTGGGGATTCTGTCAGTAAAGTCAAATTGTTTCCTTGCACTTTCATTTAAGTCCTTTTTACGTGAGTCTCCAAATGATAGTTTTATAGCCTTTATCCTTTCTTGCATTCCACAAAACAGTGAGCTTTCTCCCTGGTTCCGATAGACAAAAATGTTTAATCCTGTCTTATCTGATGTGTGAACTTTTCAGATTATCCTTAATTCCCAGAGAGCAGGTGTTTTGGCACTATGTTTTACTTTCCAGAAATTAGTGTCTGTTTAGAATTGCACAGAGAAGAATTTGAGGACTCCTTTCAATCATATCTTGAATTATTCTGTATTTATTCTCATTCCTTTCTTTCTGCCCCGTTGTCTTCTTTAGCTCTAAAATGCGCATTTTTGCCTTCTTCGCTCTGTACGCTCCGTTTCCTAAGGAAGGTGCCGTGTTTTTTCCCCTGCAAGTTCTTTGTTCTGCTCTGAATCATGATCTTCCAATGCGTGTCTTCTGGGGGATTAGTGTTTCAAATTGGTACATGCGGCATCTGTTCAATAAATGATGGAAGTCATTTCAGGAAGAGAAAAACAGCAGCGAAGAGTCCTGTTGGAATGTGCCACCCCCCCTTGGATGCTGGCTGGCTTGTGAGCCACCGGGTCAGACCCCTTGGAAACAGTAAGTTGCTTGTGCAGGTTGTTATCACTTATGGCTGTTCCCACCCTGCATATTTATTGCCCCAAACCCTTGTGTTGATGGAGATAAGCTGCTTGTACGACTTGGTGTGGGATACGCACTGTAGGAATGAGTATGGACCCTGTGTGGAGTACCAGCCCTGTATTAAATGCACGCTGTTTGGTATTCCCCTCCGCCCCACCCCCCCCAGATTTATGCTGGTAAAGCTGCAGGAAGGAGATTGATTTACTCTACAGAAATTAGAATCTAGGGATTTTTGATGGTTAAATCAGGTTGTCCTTGTCTGGTTTATGAAATTGGAAGGGAATATATGAGTAATGAGAAAACTTGACTAGAACCATAGGGGCCAGAGAACTGATGGTCAGCAGTGGTGTGAAAAAAAACCCCAACTTTGTTCGACTGGCTCATGGTACAGCAACAGGAGCACCCAGCCTGGATCTTAGTTGTCTGGAATCACAGAAACCACATCCTCAGGTGGAAGAACCCCCCACACACACACCCCCCCCCCGGGATCCCTCTCATCCCAAAGTAGTTATTTATCCTTGGGCTGACCAAACTGGCTTGAAAAGATGAGAAATATACCTCTGAAGTGTAAAATATATTCAGGCAAATCTGCATCAGATTTATATTGCTGGGATGCCGAGTTATTGATCTGTAAGCTCACCAAATGCTGAGCAGAATTTAGGAGATACAACTCACATAATGGAAAAATAAATATGTAACAGCTGGCTTCTTCGGGGGAAACCCTTTAGAAGCGAGAGAGGAAATGATTTTATTCAGATCATTGCGGTGCTTGACAGTAGTGTTTAAATGTGTATTTCAAAAATTTTACTTTCAATCCATTAGGGAAAAAAACATTTTCCCTAATGTCTTTTAGAGGTGTAGTATTTTCAGTTCTTTCATGTCTAGAAACTAATTAAAGTAAAATGAAGAGAATAATGTATAAAAAGACTTTGACAGTGAGAGAAATGTGCCTTCTAAAAGGTGCCTTCTAAAGAATATGCCTTTTTTTTGTCAACAAGCTATTTGATATGACCATGAAATATTTATCCCTTTATAAATACTTTTATTTAGATAGCTGGCTTTTGTATGCAGCAAATAATAGGCTGCCCAGTCAGTTTATATGAGGCACTAGGTTTTAGTTCAGGGTTTTATCTTTGAAAGCTAAGATTTTAATTGCATTTGTATTTTTGTCGTTATTTTTTGCCACTGGAACTGGATTATTTTTATTCAAAACAGTGATGGTTTGTTCTGAGTAATTTTGTCCTGTTGTTGTTATGAGGATGGGGAGCCGCACTGCGTTCAAACAGTAATGTTGAGTGAGATGAAAAAATAAAAGGATTTGTATGTGAGGCTACACCACAAACTGGGACACTGGGGAGGGAGGGCGAAGGCAGTGGTGGCTGGGCTGGTCCTGGAACACAAGACATTGGAGATGAATCAAGCTTGTGAGCTTGTGCCAGGTCTGCATGGAGCAGCCCTACTGATTTTGGGGTCCGGGCTGGCCTGGCCCTGCGGTGAGCAGACTAGCTTGGCATGTCACTAGCTTAGCTGTGGGCCACCTGTACCGTGTCCTGGTATCATAGATACATCCATAGCGGTGCTTTTCCTGTGGTACCGGGACCCCTGAAGTGATGCACCATTCACAGAACAGATTTCTGCTCCTCGGTGCTCCTCCTTGTTGAATTGATGCTGCACTTAGCGATGGGCAACATTCACGCTTTTATGAAGCTTTCATGAAGTATATGCTCACCGTTGGGTATTCTCCCCTGTTTTCCTTGCGGCTTCTCTCACCGTCTCTGGCAGTCTGTCCCTGTGATTTCCAGCATCTGGTGGCCTTTTCCAGATAACAGCCAGCAAGGCTCAAACACCCTGGAGAATCCCTTTTTCCCATCACTGCCTTCCCTGGCATCCCAGTGTCCCTGTTGCCTGCACTGTTTTTCCTGGACACTCTTATTGACTTGTCACCTCTGGTCTGCTCAGTCACGTGGCTGCTGGTGGGAAGCCCCATGTCCACTCTGAATTTTTGCCAGATCTGCAGTTTCTGTTGATAATCTCTACAAATTCTGCTGTAGCAAAACAACACACTATCCCACCTGGGATCAGGATCCTATTGTACAGCAGAGGGCATGGACACAGGGAAACTTTTTATTCCATGGAGTGCTAATAGTCTGTGTCACTTTAATAAAATTGCGAGGATCTTTATTGTTCTGAAATACATTAAACCGTTGTTGCTCTTGGCAATCCGCTATTAACCCTCTTTCATGCTGTGATTAGCCTTCTATTCATACTTTGTTTCTTGTCTATTAAATAGATTTTAATTGAAAATAGGACTTCAAATTTGTGCCTTGTGGCTTCAAAACTAATTGATTCTTCTCAAAAGCATAAAGGAGCCCTTTCCATCAGGCACGGGGTGCGTTAGGCTTTTTAATGGAGGGATGCACCAGACTAGGATTGGCGCCGTTTCCAGCCTAGTTAAATTACATTCACTGCTTCTCCTTTGTCTAATCCTTCGGTTTTGCTACAAAAACAAGTCTTTCAGGTTAGGGAAATTAGTTACAATTGTTGTGCTGGGTTTATCCCTGTTATGTTTTACACATGTAGGTGTTTTTATAACGCAGCTCATTCCTTTGTGATTTTCTCAAGTAATTTCCCTTTTTATTGATCCGAGTGTCTTTGGTTTACAAGCCTGGCAAAGGCAGTAAGAATTTTCACAAAAATGTGCTGTCCCTTTCTTGTACCCTGGCAATCATTAATTTGGCTTAGTTGTCCCGAAAGATATGGCAAACATCTGGATTTATTGCCTTGAGAACTGAATACTAGCTAAAATATGGCTGCACCAGTATGTAAGAGACAGCCCTGATATTCTTTGCATATATTCCAGATACGTTAGTGATATTTAGAAATGTCTCATTTAGGTGTTAATATCAGAAATACTTGTTTTTTCATTGTAAAAAGGAGTGAAGTTAAGGTCCAGGGAAAAAAGTGTTATTTACCTCCTGAGGAGTTGGAAAAACTAAATTTGAAAGGAATCACTGCAGTCAAAATGCTGTCCTATACATTCCTCCCTCTGTCTGGTTATCATTGCTTTTTAACATAGTGTTGGTATGTATGCCTGCAAGTATGTGTCCACATGACTATATTCACACATAATTTATCTGTTGGCTTAAAATTACATTATGGAAATAATCGTATCAGAGCTGATTTCCTCTTCCACTCTTCCTCCAAATCACTACCTCAGTAAAAATATATAGGGAAACAAGATACTTTAGAACCCAATTTATTATCTCCTGCTGGTAGCAATAACCTGAAAATAACAGCAAATAGTAAAATTCAAACTTGAGGCAGCCACTGATGCTGGGAACAGCTGTAGCTGCGTTTATAAAGGATAGATTCAATATAACAGCTATAGAAATGTGCAATGTTTCAGAGGCTCCCAGATTAGTACTTGATTGCTTTTGCAAGTTTGTTCTATAGATTGGGAAGAACACTAGATTTTAAAAGGTACGAACAAGCGTAATAAATAAGCTGCTACTTGAATCAGAGATATTGCCTTCCCCTCCCACTCTTCCCTGCTTCTGCCTCTTCCCTTCCCCCAAAAAAGTGGCTAATATTCTTCCAAGGAAAATAATCACACAAAAAATACTTTTCCTGTATGAATGTAGGAAAATGCCATTACAGAGTCAATTATTGGGCGAAATCAGAAGACTGTCTGGTATATAAAGACAGTCCTAGCAGTTGTGTTCTTTTAATGTAGGCATAACGTAACGTTTTTTCCTGAACAAGACATCCCTAGCCAGGCTATCTGTGCCTTTTTGGAGGCTGCAGTGTGAGAGAAATTTGTCATATAAAAGGTTCACAGAAAAAAACCACTTTGTAGTTCATTAAAAGAAAAAAAAAAGGCAGAAAAATGGAGTATGAAAGAATAGCAACGTAAAATCACATCAGGCTTTTAAATAAAACCGATGGAAATCACAGGTGTCAATCAAATGGCTGAAGAAGGGATAAAACTGTCTTACAGAGGACCCCAGTGGTCCATCTAGTCAGTTTGGCTGTCGTGCTGGAAATTGTGGTGCTCTGTACCTGCCTGGTTTTGGAAAAGGATGATATTTTATATGCATTTATTAATGCAGTTTGTTTCTTTTTGTTCTTATCTTATTCCTGAAGACTTGCACTGGAAGATAGTAGTGACGTAGAGTGAGTATAAGCTGGCATAGACCTAGAATATATTTGGATATTTGATTAGAGTAGTCTGTATTTTCTGGTTTACATTTTATAGAATATATGGAATTGCCTAAGGAAGAGAGTAAACAAGCAGTCTTATACCAGTGACAAGTAGGATGCTGGTCCTGGGAAAAGAGCTCCCAGTGCTAGAATTAAATAGGGCATCAGCCCGAGAAAAGAAGAGAAGCAGGAGGGTGGCTGGCAGGGAGAGGAAGGCAGGGATTCCCCGCAGAATGGGAAGGAGTCTTCCATGAGTCTGTAACTTTCTGTAATCCATTTTTCTTGTTTCTCTTTTATCCAAAGTGAATTCAAAACACAAATTGTAGCTGGTTAGTTTTCAAGGCAGGAGAACCAACCTGCTTTATCTAGCGGCTTCTACATTTAAATAGTTAAATTGCAATATAGAAACAGCTCTTTCCTCCTCATGATTATTAGATTATTGCCAACGATGGCAGCTTGAGTTACAGCAGAGCAGGACTGGTCTTTATTCTTTTGGTTGACCACCTGCACTCAATTTTATTTCCTTTCACGTAAAAAATGATACAGTTTCACAAAGCTTGATGCCAAAAGGCAGGTTAAGCCATGCATGAGGCTTCTTGGTAAAATAAATACTCTTTATCCTTAAAACTCTTAATATTTATCTCATTCTGTCTGTCACTTCACTCGCAAGGTCTCTAGAAAAGGTCTGTTTATGCTAGCATTCAGGTGAATTGGATTTGTGCCACCTTGTAATCTCAAAATGAACATGTCAAAGGCCTTGCAGTGTCTCAGAAATCGTTCAGAAAATGGTCTTTTTTTACTAACGTATTATCTTCCAGCTTAGAATTAAATCACATCTGTTGTTTAATCCTGTTATTCTGATGAGCTGGAATCATAAGCACTGATATTGGTCTGAAGTCTCAGCTTCAGGATGTGAAAATCAAAATTTATTGGGATTATGAGCACCAAAGCCTTTTATTTAAAAAAAAAAAAAAAAACCAACCAGAAAAAAAGTTGTGTTCTTCTTCAAATGATTAATTTTAAAGAAAACAGTAAAATATCAGAAAAAGAAAAGTTTACTCATATATTGGGTGTATTTACATAAATTTTTGTCACGTAAATTCTGTGCATGGAAGCGAAGAAAAATAAGACATTAAAAATAAAAATGAGGATAAAGCAAACTCAGTAATATAAAAATTAATGAACTCTTGGTAATACCATGACAGAGTAAACTCAAACAAGCCTTTGCGTTTTGAAAGACTGCTTTGATATTCATTTATCTAAAGAGACAGCCAAACTCAGGCCATAATGTAATTAAAATGCAATACCATATAATGACTCAGAAGATAGTCTTTCCCCTTCTTTTCTTCCTCCTTGTGCCCTGAATAAAAAGGCGAGAGAAGTTAATTGAAACTAGAAATCTCTTATGATAAATGAAAATACAAAGGGAATCGGTTTTCAAAATTTATTGTCGGTATCCACGGAACTATACTGGTGGAGTTTGGGGTCCACACACCTCTTGCCTGAAGAGGTCTGGAGATCGGTGCCTGCCTTGGGTGCAAGCATCTCAAGGAAATGCCTCGCCTCCTCACGGGAAGAAGGATGCTTTCTGCTTATGCCTGTCTAGAAGAAGCAGAGGGCTCTGAGCTCTGCTCAGTTTTTATTGAAAGCAGATGAAGAAAATCCAGAGATCGGGACCCTGCATCTGTAGGCTAGAGGTGGCAGCGCCCGAGGTGGATGGGTATGGGGACATTGCCTCCGGCTCAGGCTTTTGTCACCTGCCTTTGCCTGGCTCCCAATTGCACTGTGAGTTTTTTGGGTTTCCTTCTTGCATGCCTTTCGCTTCAGTACAGTGTAAAGAGGTCTCCTTAGCCGTAGACATAGGGATTAGATTCCAGTTTGTTGCTCCAGCATTGTAGAAAATCAGCTTTGAATTTAGTTTTAAAGCACACATTCTTGATTAAGCATAGTCTTAATTGGCTTGCTCAGTATGGATGGTTTAGATAAAACTTTTAGTGCTTTGCTGAATGCAGGATTAACTTTTTGCTCTGGGAGATAGGACCCTAAGAAAGCACTGGATTTTGGTGCACTCTGGAACACTAAGGCCAGCAGTGAACTCTGGATTTCTGTGTGTTGGGCAGGGCCAAGTCACAGCCCTGCTTTTCTTTTTTGTCTTTCTGGTTTTTCCCCTCTTAGTTACTAGGCCAGTTGATGGAAAGCTGTGCTTGGATCCCCCTCCCGCCGCCTCCCAGCTGTGCAACCTGCCGTGTCCTTCCGAGTGCGTGGTGTCAGCCTGGTCGGCGTGGGGTCCCTGCCTTCAGGAGAACTGCCAGGACCACCATGGAGGAAGAGGTAATGGCTGCTCGTACATACCGCTTTTGTAGCACGGGGGGATCTAAAGCAAGTAATGGAATATTATGATAAGATTGCAAAAGCAGTGGTGTCAAATTCTACATTGGGAGCTTAATGTATTTTTCTTTAATATTAATCTAACCTAGGATGAAGCTCTTAGATGTGCGTGCAAGGAGTGGAATATGACCTTTAAAAGCTTTTTGCAGTTATTCTTGGGAGGGAAAAAAAAAAAAAAAAAAGATTTTCAGCCTGATTCAGATCTTTTATCCTGCACTGAACTTGTAAAAAAGGAGGATTTCTTGGGATAGCAGCTGCAGACCTCCACAGTGCCAGGCTGTCCCATCTGATCCCCCCTTGGAAGTCCTGCTGCATGCCGGGATTCAGGGACAATGCTGGGATTCCGGGACAACGCCTGCATGAGGTTGGCAGGCGTCAGGACAGAGGTGTATCCCACAGCCCTGCTGTCTTGGAGTTAGACTGACCCAAGAGGTTGTTCTCATTGATCTGGGTTTGCTTTAAATTGGTTTGGTTTAAATACCTGGAAGAAGAGTATGCAAATGTAATTTAACCTCCCTGGGTCTTAACTGACCAGTGTACATGTTCGTTGCTGCAATGCTGGGATTCATTGCGGAGCCTTTCCTGAGGGTCCAGGTTGAAAAGGTGACTATTGGAGTCCTTGCAGGGAATGAGTATTACTGTTTGGAAACTACACTTTTCTGAAGACAGCGTAATTTCTTAGAGTGAATGGAGCTGGTCAGAATTTTTCAAATTAAAACACAAATAATAAAAGATACATGCTTAAATATAAAGATTTGCAAATCCACTTAATTTTTAAATTATTTTGAGTTCTCTCTTTTTGCTTGTTTGAGAATGGTGGGAGTTTGGTCTGTTACATTCTCTGGGATGTTTTATTTTTAATTGTCTTTCCTGTTTCATGGCCAAAGCATTTCCATGTGGCTATCACTAATGCTGTATATTTGTCCTTTCTCTGAGACTGGTGTAGGAAAAGCCACCATTATTTTTCCCCTGCCTTTCTTAGAATTCTGTGTCATTTAGATAACAAATCATGCTGAAAGATACTTGCGTAATAGTTCTGCATTTTATATAGCAACATGTCGTTTGGTTTTATTCAGAAGGAGGTAGATTATGTAATCAATTCTTTCATTACTTCTGTAACCTTTTTCTTCTACTTTACATTTGAATCTTCCAATTTAATAGGGTGTCATTTCACAGAGGTCTGATATGCATTATGTATCAGAAATCCTTACACCTTTATAAAGCAGAATACTAATTTCTTAGTAAACTGCTCTGCTGTGTCGCAAAACAAGTCTTTTCATTAGTGAATTCCCAGGCAGAATATAGATGTCCTTTATATCTTCAATTCCTTAACTGTTTCTTTCTTTATCTTAATGTTGTCATTACATTAATATATGCATCAGTGGCAAATTCCTATATTTGGACATGTGTATTTCTGTCCAGTGTTGATGAAAAGGGAAAAAGAAATGTCAAAAATATGGGTTGTTGGAATTCTTTACATGCAATTCAATTTTGCATGCCCAGGCTGTCTTTGCGTGCAGAAGTCTGTCCAGTCCAGCCAAGTGCTGTCCCAGTCAATTCAGTTTGTAAGTGTTGTGCTCTTGTTTATCTTTTAGCCCCTGGTTCCAGATGCCCTATATAGTCCTCTGGCTACTAGATTATTGGTATAAATATTTTTTTTGCTGTTGTTCGGTTAATTCAGTTTCTCTTTTTCCAGGGTTTAGAATGAGACATAGGCAAGTGATCGTGGATCCGGTAGGCACCCTGGCAGGTTGTCCGCACTTAGTTGAATCTATTCCTTGTGATGAAGACCCAGTGTGTTACGAGTGGATTGTTTCAGAAGGAATATGTGTGACTCACCATGGAAAATGTGGACCTGGAAACCGCATCCTGAAGGCTGTATGCAAGAACAAGAAAGGTGCGTAATGCTTTAGTCTGAAAAGCCCCATGGTTTTTCATGCCTCCTTCTAAAACGGCATTCTGCTGCGGAGCAATTGCAGTTATTTACAATAGCTCTTTACATAATTTTTATGAAACTTTCAGATTTTTTGAGTTGACTGTGATGCTTATGAAAGCCTAGTGCTTCTGTTACTGGGATTTTGCTTGGACCCTTCTATTCTGTTTTATCCTAAAGGAGATGGCTTACTAGTGCAGGTCATGTGTTGTCACTGCTGGCCTTATCGTGACAAAATTGGGATACCAGTGGCCTCATGCTCCCTAGAATCCTTTTTTGTTTGCACACCCTGTACTAAAGTAGGGCTGTTGCTAAGGCCAGCAGCACTATGGGCATTCACAAAATTAATCTGACCCCTAGCATTTCTTCTGTCCTCAGGTTTTAGCTTGTGGTCTGAGTGTTTATCTCTTGCAGTCATGAAAAGGAATGCTCAGTAGTGCTGCCATAATTAATACAAGAATTAGATGTAAATGAAATGATCGTACTAAGTACTACTTTACTTGGCAGCAGTTTGAGACCTGCAGTGTGTTCTAGTTTACAAGCTGTTAATAATGAATAAGTATATTTTTATATGACGTTTACAAACAACCAGCAAGAGCTTGTTTCTGGTGCATGGTTTGAACCTCAGCCAAAAGTTTCATTTCTTGATAAGGTCAGTGTTGTCAGATCTTTAGATTCAACTACACAGAGCACACTTGTGGTCCTTAGTCACAGTGAGACTGTGCTAGCATCTCAAAAGTGGCAAAGTTGTGGAACTTTAGAGCCTGGTATTATAGCTGAAACGAAGAATTCTTTTACATGGTGCCGAGGCTGATCGCAGGAAACAATTTCAAGTTGATAACAAGAGGGGTTAATTGGCAAGTAGTTAAAACCAATGCGTCATTTATGAGCCATTAGAATCTGGCAGAAAGAGTTGATGGCTGCTTTGTCTGAAGAGCACAGATTCTCCTGAAACACATTTAAATCTATGTGGTTTTCTTGTAAGTTTGTGAAAATTGGGACAAAAAAAATCATCTTCAGCTGTTATAAGATGATATAGCCAGAATACAGAAGGGAGCAAAGAATGATCTCTGAATTTTGTCTAAGTGGTCTCTTATGTGATCATATGTATAACATACAGTTATGTGATCATAACTGTAGGTCCGGTCCTGCAGTGCTGTGTGCAGATGGAGTCTCGTATTGCTAAGGAGCACCGTGTACTTCACACTGTTAAAACTGTGCCAACAGCCATTTTTATGCACCAGCTTGTGACTTGGAAGGAAAGCATGTAACGTGGCAGATGCTCATTGATCTCTCATCAGACTGTTCTCTGTGGCTATGATCCTTAAGAAACCATGCCTTTATGCCTTTGAAGTGTCTCTTCTTCACTTATTATTGTTCAGCAAGTTATTGGAAGGCTGACAGTACCCTTTTAATGTCAACTACTCTGTACATGTTCTAGTAACAAAAAAATAATAATGTTGGGACATTCATCCCACCCTGCCACCCTGAGGAAACATTGTCACTAGATGTGATTGTTGTCCAGTTCTAATTGAGAGGGTTTCCCAAGGAAACGTGGATCACTAGGCAGATTAGAAGCACTGGTTAATAATGCTTCTAAGCTTTTCTGAATTTTCGATCCAGTAGGATAAGACTGGCAGAGTCCTTAAAGTAGAAGTTGTAAAAAAAAAACCCACAACAATTTGTTTCTTCTGTCAATCTAGTAATTCTAGTTGCTTTGTTTATAACCTTTTTTTCCTTCTGTAATGTTCTTTTAACTGGATTCTCATTGCAATAAGCGGTCTATTTTCTTGGATAAAAGCTGGAGTAAGTGGCAGAGTTGCGTAAAGTGTTTTACCTGGAATAGTTGGTTAGTTGGTAGTGGGAAGTCAGAAGGGAGTTGTGGGAAACTGCGAGACATAGCAATTACAGGTAAAATAGCATACGGCCTATGCTAATGCTTAGCATTATACAGAAGTTCAGAATTTCTGCCCTGCTGAAAGCATTATGTGCTGGTATTTTCATTTACTTAAGCATCT
The DNA here is from genome assembly GCF_963210335.1 of Falco punctatus. NCBI lineage: Eukaryota > Metazoa > Chordata > Aves > Falconiformes > Falconidae > Falco > Falco punctatus. The sequence continues at coordinate 36,561,066 of NC_137588.1, forward strand.
TCTGTAGAATTCAGCTCTGTATCCTAAAATCCAGTCATTTATCCAGTCATTCTGTCATCCATGCCTGGCATTGTTGCTCAGTATTCCCACCGAATGCCTAAAGGGATAAAAAAAGTACATTTTTTTGGACCCCATTAAATGACAAAATCCAATGTATCACCATCTTAAGAACAGTTCATTTGGTCCCGGAGTATGTTGATTAGGGTACTTCAGGTCTTCTGTGTACTCCTGCCTGCAAACGTCTTCATTTTCATATAAATGCTAGACTCTCTGGCATGATGCTCTCCTCTTCTGGCAGTGTGTTAGTTCACTTCTCTTTGGAAGTTAGAAGGAGCCGGTCTCAGTCATGTTTGTGTCAGGCATCCTGCAGGAGAGCCTCACTGCTCACTGCCTCTTGCCTTTGCCTGTCTCCTCTCCCTCCCCCCAACAGCGTGGCCGAAGCCGTGCCCGTCTCTAGCCCGTGCTCTGCTGTGTGACGCGGGGCTGTTGCATACCACTGTCACGGCTCAGAGACCTGAGGCCTTTTTCATGAGGAGACTGGTTTTTCACTTGCCAAAAATGAGCTTTAATGACATCGACTGTGGTGGGAGGGAACTGGCCGTGTTTTTCAGCCACCTCTCCCACGGCAGAGGACTTTGCTGCTGCTGGCGGAGCCTGTAGGATCCTGCTGGCCTAAACTTCTCTCCAGCAAGGTGGAGCTTGGAGGCACATCTTTGGCTCTGATACATGCTGATAGACAGCGCGTGAAGCACGAGGCAGTAATCCTTCTCTGTCCCCATTCTGGTCACCCCAATGTCCTCCTCCCATGCCACGTCCCTTGCACGCTTGTGGTGCCAGCCCATGCTGTGAGAGAGGGTCGGGAGGAACCTGTCTGGGAGGTGAGCAGGCAGCAGTGGCTAACTAACCTCCTTCTGCCACTGAAACCTCACCTTCGGAGCCCCTCGCGGTGTCCCCTCTTCCCGTTGGAGAGAAGCCATCCTTCCTGGTGAGATCCTGTGGTACTGACCCAGGATGACCCAGTTAGATGAGGTGCTGCTGGCCTGAGCTGCAGCTCGAGCTCGGGAGCCACCCTGGTTTGCAGGCTTCCTCTGAAGATTTCTCTGCCAAAGCAGTATCGCTCTGTAAGGGCTTGTATGGGTTTCAGGGACGTAGCACTCTTCCGCTCAGTCTAGAGGTACAGAAATTACTTTTTTTGTTTCTTGGATAGGTTAATGTAGGGGGTCCGTAATGGAGGGGCCTCCACAGGGCACGTACTAGGTACAGCGTTTATTCATGGAGCGGCTGGAGTCTGTAGTTTGTGATTTGCAGTAGTTAGTATAGATGAGGATGAATGCAAAGACTGTAATCACCTCAATACTTTCTCATTGTTAGATGTGTGTCTGCTCCCACCTCATAATGTCTCTAATCGCCATTAATAAGTTATTGAACATGTATATGATGCTTGTGAGAAACTCTTAAGTGTCTGGTCCACATCCCCTGAGCGCACCTCTTCTGTAGCATCGGAGGACAGTAGTGTAATAAATCAAATGAAATGAAATAATGTGTAGAAATGAAAGGAAGTAATGCACAGAATGGGAAAAGATGTCTATTGCACGCTTCTTCCAAGCAAAATTTTTCAGCAAAGTGTTTTTTATTTAGCTAGTGAAGGACAACAGATACTTTTGGGGAAGTCTGTGAAGCCAAAAGAATAGTACAGGAAAATGGATGTCGATACTAAAATTTGAATTGTGTAAGTGTATCATTGAGTACATGGATCTATAATTCAGATCAAAAGATTTATTTAAAAACTCTTTTTTTTTTTTTTTATAATCACAGGCAACCCAAGAATTATTTGTGTTTTTTCTCAGAGTTGTTGTTATAGATTGTTCAACAAGGAATTGAATAATCGCCTGTTTGTAATGTATTCTTGATCAGATAGTTGCAAGTATTTGATATTTGATTTTGGGTGCTCTTAATTAGAACCGACAAACATTACTGTGCATTGACCATATGAAAATAACTCTCTGAAAACTTTCCGCTTCACTTGCTCTCCTTAAATGTTACTGCTCAGTAGATACAAACCCATGAACACAGTCAAAACTTTCTCATTTTAAAATGCAACTGGACAGTAGCCAAAACATATTGTGTTTCATTTTTTGAAGACAAGGACCAAAACAGTCGTCTTGTTCTCTGCTTCTTACATCTTTGTGAATAGGTACAAGCACTTCCAGTATGGGGAGACAAAGGGAATTCGATGTTGTAGTAGCGTGCAGAAAACTGCTGGTAACATGAGAGAGCAGGATTTGCCCCAGGGTCAGGAGGTAAAAGTTCAGTCCAGGCAGAAGCTGGTGTGCCTCCATGGGTAGCTTCCCAGTCTTTTGATTTTAAGTGCTAAGAAATACGACTGCATTTAACATATAAATGTTGTTGGGTTCAGTATGATGGAGGAATTTGGAAAGCCTTTTTATTGTTATTTCCCACATCTATTTTAGGCTGTATGAATAACAGAAAAATAGATTGAAACAAGACAAATGCTGAACTAAACTGTGGTTTTTAGAAATGCACGTTATAGTCACGTAGCTTGTGAACAGAGCAGTTGTTATGGTGAGTGGTACAACCTGAAAACATACATAAAAGGGACTACAACAATAAATTTATGAAATAACAAGTATGACTCATAAAAGGAACAATTCATTTCTTCAAGCATTTTATAAATGTTTCTGACAATACTGTAAACTAAATCTCACCTATTAGCAATGCTTTTGAATAGATTGTGAAATGTTATTCAGAATCATACTCACAAGTCGTCAATCTGTTTTGTTGTAATTCCTATGTCATCATTTATTAATACGCTTCTGCTTGTTGTGATTTCTACCAGAAGAACTATTAGTAACAAAGACAATTTCTCTGTGATAGCGAACAGCATAGTGTCAACATAATCAAAAATATGAAATAATTTATACCCAAAGGCTTCATTGTTTTAATGGGAAAGTACCAGATTGGCAACAAGGTTTAATGCAAAGGTCGTGTGCTTTTGCTGGATTCAGGTTGTTTTACTCCTGATTTAACAAATCGAATCACAGCTCAAAAGCTGCTGAGCAATCAGCTTGGGTACAGGGTTTCTCTGTTGTGGGAGTTAAAATTCTGGGGTTGTCTTCTGTTTTGAGGACAATATTTGTAACAGTGCTGAATAACCCATTGGTTCTTTATTTATGCACAGTTCATGCAGTGATAGGGAGATGGAGGTGCCGGACCCAGAGGAGCAGAGTCCAGCGATGCCCAGAAGAACATCGCTGTCTCTCTTCTCCTGTAGCACTGCAACGGCTGTTCCTGGGACCTGTCCCAAAGCCACCTTATTCAGCAGCTTCTGCCTCAACCTAGGTGGCCCCAGGCACTTTGGAGGGTTCTGTGCACCCTTCCCAGACATATCTGATAAGTTAATAACGTCTGGTAGGTCCTGGGACTCCCAGCTGGAAGGGGCGAACCACCCTGCTACAGACAACCTGGCAAGGTGGTAGCTTAGAAATAAAACATGCTGCAATCCTACTGTCGTAGCTGTTACAGTGGCAAGATGTTTTCTTTAAGTATTCTTAGTGGAATAAGCTGCTGGCTCCAGGCTGCAAGTTACCCAAGCTGGGGGCAGCACCCGTGGCCTGAGCCCCTGCTCACGGAGCCTTGGCGCTGCCGGACACGAGGCTGCGCGAGCAGCAGCAAAGAGCAGTCAGGAGTGTAAATTGGTGTGGAGTGAAAAATCAATTGTCCTCATTTCAGTAGCATTATGACAGATGGTTAAACTTTCTTTTTTCTTTTTATTTTTTCCTTTATTTCCATAGTACTAACAGTAACTCCCGCCCCGTCCCCGTCCCCGTCCCCCCCCCCAAAAAAAAAAAAAAAAAAAAAAATTCCCCAAACCCCAGGGCATATTTTCAGGTGATGGTGAAAAACAGAAGCCCACGAAATAACTGTTCACAAAACTTTTAGGCCTGTTGCTGCTTTTGCGTTCAAGCAGGAAACCTTTATACTGCTGCTGTGGCTGCTCTTCTGGCAGTACTGGCAAGAGTCATTTCAGCAGAACAGAATTCATTTTTCTATGTGATCTCTTTGGTTCTAGGCAGTCGGTATCTAGAACATGGTACTTGCCACATTCTAGAAATTGCCAAGAAGACAAGAGGGGTTTGTATTTAAGTGTTATTAAGTTCACTGAACAAGTACATGTTTGGGTTGAAATATATCTAAGCCTAATTTTCTGTTCCATCTGTAAAACTGGAGAACAATATTTCAGTGTCAAAATGTTTTCTTCTAGCAGTTTTTGCATTAGTTTGCTTTTTCTGTAGATGAACTAGGCCAAGTCAAACAAAGTTAAAACATAAAAATATTTTTAGAAGAGCTTGTTAATGTAAAACCAAAATATTCCTTTTAGATTAAACAAACATTTTACCTTATCTTGACATTTATTTTTTCCTAAATACTCCCCCAGTCTGTCCGCAATCTACTTAAAACAGAGTTATAGAGTTTTTTCTTCCTTTTACTTCTCCCCCCCCCCCCGCCTTTTTTTTTTGGTTCAGTGCCCAAACAGAAATCCATTATTCACAGGGCTCTATTGACAGAGCAGACACTGAAATCCTGTTGGAATTCAAGCGAAGAGTAAAGGGAAGTAAGGTAATCAAAGCAGTGTTATTTTAAGATCCAATATTATGTTCTGTCAGAGCTTGACAGTGAAGCTCTGCTGTTACGGAAGCTGAAGACTCTTTGGAGGTAGAATATTAATAACGGTGTGCTTGGCTACCTGTCGGTACTTGCAGCTGAATCACAGTGTGTCCTGTGGTCCCTAAGAACGGTGTCGGTGGAGACAGCTTGCGAGGTGTACTGTGCTGGGTGCACAGCATCACGAGAACCAGGAGCATCCCAACGGGATCCCTTCAGAAGGAAGGGGCTGCAAGTGGAGATGATGTCTGCTGTTGGTCCTGGCTGAGGGCATGAAGCTAGCAGCTTTCTGAGTGGTTCTGTGCTAACGTAAATCTCAGCAAAGCCAAGTTCTTACCGGGGGAGAATTCTTGAATTTTTTTTTTCATTTTTGAATGGATTAATGATACAGAATGAATTTGTAGAGTCTGTTTAATTTCTCAGAGAAAAGATTTGCTGTGTTCAATTTATTGAAAGTAAGTTGTAGATAAGTTCTTTCTGACATATCAGAATAAGAACTTAAATCTCCATCGATGCGTTGTGTCCCATGACAAAACGCCATGTCTAAGGGTACATCTAGATTTCATTTCTCCTGTGAGAGTACTATAAGCTTAGATTGTGATCATTTTTTGGTTTAGAAACTGAAACATTTGGAAGCAAAAGAAGCAGTTTTGTTTGTAAAATTAAAATGTTTGTTTTCCAGTTAGCGTGGAAATGCACCTATCTTTAATCAGACCTTAATACATGGAGTAACAAAAATCAGTTTTTCTGCAACAATGCTTTTTTCCCAGATCTGCCTGTATCTGGGGCAGGTGGAGAGTGTGCTTCTAGTGATGTGCAGCGGGTAAGAGAATGGTGTAAAGCTAGAAGTTAAATAGCTTGGTCAGTGGGTTAGGAACTTGTGGCTTCTTAAATTGTTAAGGTTCAAAAGGACAGACTTCTAGTGCTTTGGTCAAATTTGTGTGCGGTCAGCATTAGCAGGACAGAACTTGCAATGGGAGTTTTGCCTGAGGAGGGTGTGATTAATACATACACATTACGGACTATTCATGTAAATGGAAACTGGAGGTGAGACAACTTTGCAACTGTAAGAATTTGGAATTATTTTGTGGGGGATGGTAAAATTATCCAGTTGCTCGACGCACTTGCACATACTATCAATAAAATCAAACAGGTGCCCGCTCTTCTAGGGCTGCAGGTTCAGTTACTGTCACGGGGCTCAGCCTGGCTCACCACGCTGCTCATTCCTCCTCTGTTTGTCAGCGTACCTCACTATACCCCGTCATTGGAGCTGTTGATCCCAAGCCAGTATTTTTTCCTGACTGTTGGAAACACAAATCCTAAAAGGCAACGTGCAAAGCCTTCTAGCTGTTAGATAGGATCCATACTTCTCATTTTGCAGCCGTGGTGGAAGGAGCATATTGCAGTGTAGCATAAAGGCTGGTGAGTATTACGAGTGTTTCAGGAATCCTGAAGAATGGTGTGTGGTTTGCTCAATAGATTTGAGACCTTTTTTTTTTTTTTTTTTTTTTTTTGTAGTCATAAAGATTGATGTGCTTTTTGAGCAGGCTGACTGTTTACGAGCCAGGTGGAGTGGATATAGTTACCTCCATCAAGCCTTACCACACAGCAGCTGGTACCATGCCAAATATTTGATGTCTCCTACTGGAAACATTTAACAAGACAAAATGTGCTTTGTGACCTGCTCTAGGACTGGTGCACTGATGGTTTGAGGACAGACACCATTACGAGTTTGAGCGAATTGACTGTCTTTGCATCTTCTACTGAAACTTATGTCTGCAAAAGAAAGGGATCACCTTTAGGTTAATTTTAGGAGCTGCTGAAAACTAAGAGCTTTCTTGGCTTAGCCATTTAAATAGTTTTCCCTCATTCAAGATCATAGCAAACATATGGCTCACAACCCAGGGAAGGTGGAAACTCAAAAGTCTGTAAGCAATTCTTGTAGTAGCTACATTTGTGTAAATATCCGCGTCTTACAGTCAGGCATATTGTGCTGCAGCACAGGCTAAAATATCGAATGCTGGAAAGCTGGAAGGTTGGGAGTTTGAATCTAGAGGATAAACTCGAACGTACTTTGATTAATTTTCTTTGTCTTTGAATGCAAATATGTTGCATGATTTCCAGCTGAACTGTGGCTGTGCTTTTCAAACGCTGGTGGCGTGATTTGTGTCAGTCAGCCAGAAGGCAGCTGTAATCGGTATCCAGGGCTGCTGTTAGCTCTGTGTAGTTGGCAGACAGAGATACCAGCGGAGCTGATTAGGGATATAGCCAGCTCTCATCCTTCCTGGGCTTGTCAATATAAGGTATTACAGCTACCTGTGAAAGTACGTTTTTCTGTGCCAGCTGAGCTAAGTGTGAGCTGTGGTTGGTGCAGAATGCCCTTAAATGAATTTTTATGCAAAACTATGATTCATTTCAAGTATCTGGTGCATATCTGTATCTATTTGATGCCTAACATCTCAAAAAGATGTTTTTCAGGACTTCAGGTGGTTAAAATGGTGAGGGCAAAGGCTGTATCTTCCCTATCTGAAGGCTATGTCTCCTGTTTCAGGAGAGAGGAGATGGATTTTCAAAGATGCAGCTCCCACTTGCACTAGTGAAAGGGAGCAGCAGGTGCTGATTATTATTTTTTTTTTTTTTTTAAATGAACCTGAGCTTCAAACACCTGTAGATTTGGAACAAAGGTTCAAGGTAGCCCTTTCAGAAATGGGATTTATAGCATTAAGAAAAATATAAACATCGGTTATTATGGCAAGAAGTGTATTGCCCTTTATGTTTTAAATGTTATGGAATAAGTTTGACATAAGTTGATCTGAGTTTGTGGTAAAGGTTACCTAAAGAGCATAGTGTGTGTGTGTGACCTGTGGGTCTGTTACATTGGTGCAAGAGGTTGGAAGAAACTGTATAGAAGGATTAATATTTCTGTACTAGGCTCGTGCAAACATACACATTTAAACTATTTATTTAAAGCCTGTTTTTTAATGTCTAGGGAATCTTTACTGAGTCTGATGCTTTCTAGTCTTTCAATTATGAGACAGAAATAAGGTTCCCATATGGTATTTCATAACTGCAAAAGTATTTGTAGTTAATTTTTTAAGCCTGGAAAAGAAATCTTAGAATAGATTTATTTGGTTTTGCCCCTCACATTACCTTGTAGACAAAAATCCCACGTTGTTTTGGTAAGAAATGAGAAAAATACCTGTAAGCACCAATAGCAATTCCAGTTTTCTCAGTGAAATGGAGCATGCAGCATAAAATACCTGTTTGGCTGTTTTCTTTAAACTAAGCATAATTTCACATACATGTCGAATTAGTTTTCATTTTAGAGAGTTACTGTATTTCTTAGGGAACACTGATTCAACAAAGGGGGATAGTGAGCAAAATCAAGGATCCTTCTTGAACTCTGTTTGAAAGGTAGGTACATGACAAGTTTGAAAATTAACTTAGGTGGATAAAAGAGGAAGGAGGCTACAAGGATTGATTCGCAAAGTGTTATTAAGGACAGGATTCTGGATCTGCAACCTGAAGATGCTGAAGTTACCAGGATGAGCACATGGAAGATGTGACAGTGACGAATAATCCCATTCATAGGGATTCTGTTTTTTGGAATTAAACAGGTTCCAAAAACGGTTAAGGATTTCACTGTTTTTCTACTAGTGAGCCAAGTGTTTAACATACTGAGAAATTTTCCTCACTCCTTATATATAACTTGGTAATGTTTGCATTAAATCTGTCAAACATGCAGCACTGGGCACACAATCTTGAGGGATATAGGAAGTAAGGATGCTCTATTAGACCTTTTTATCCTCCTCACCCCAAGCAGAGTCTCTAAGGCATTTTATGCTTTAGTCCTACCCTTGACAGTTCTGATACATATAAAGGGACATATTGAAAATAACCAGTGGCTATTCATAGCATTCACATCAGTGGTATTTTCACCTGGTTTTGACATGGTGCCCTTAGAGCCTCTTTACAGTGTTGCGACCTCAAAACTTCCTCAGGCTTTAGTTTCCTACCCATAATATCCCCTTGAGATACATGAATTCAAAGCCTTTTGCATTATTACTGTCCTTAAGCCATTCATCTTTAACCAGATATTACAGCATATGTATAGGACACCATTTACACGACCTTTCTGAAATTTTCTGGTGTTCAGCAGAAGGGTAAGCAGCACAACAGTATATCCTGTTTTCCTGAGGATGCCAGGTTAAAACAAGCCAGAAAACATTTTTTAATGCCTTTGATATTTTTCAAATTCTTGATGGCAAGAAAATTGCCTAATTCTCTTCGTTCAAAATTATTTTAGCCAAGATTTTTTTTTCTATGAGAAATAGTCAAAACAGTATAAAGGCTTTAAATTAAACAGAGATTAATTAAGAGAGAATAAAAAACATTAGGGTAGAGAAACACTGTTTTATTGTGTTCTGTATGTGGGGTTTAGTGGGCTGGAATCCAACTCATACGATCTAACATACAAAAGAACAAATAGTTTCAAAATAAGCTAATTAAGTTCTGTCTGAGGTAGTATCTAGGAATTTATTTTCATGGGAGAATTATGAAAAGAAATAAACTAAACCTGCCTCTGCAGACAGGACTCTGAGATGTCCGTAACACCAGCGGTGTGTGGGGCACGGGGCTTCCCGCTGTCTCAGCCTGCAGGAGGATTTGGGGCGTGGGGAGAGGAGAGATGAGGATATGTCGGGGCTGGAGACAGGGCTGGGAGCAGCCTGCAGCCCTGAGGTCTCCGTGCTCGCTGGTCCTCGGAGCAGGTGACGGAGCTGCCCTCGAGCGCTGGTGGTGTGCTGTGCTGCGGGGTCAGCACCAAGTTTCTCCTGAGGTTTGTATAAGGGAATAATTTGAATCTTAACTTCAATAGACAGCTTCTTACATTGATCTCTGACCACAGCCTTTTAGCGGAGGAAGAAAGAAGTGTTGTTTTTTTTTTTAATGTAATTTAATCCTTTCCTGCTGGGTGGCCCTACAGAAGGCTTTTTCTGTGGCTGAAATTCCTTTGGCGCTGCACGTTGTGTGCTGGGCAGGAACGATTGTGAGAGCCACCTTTATACGGTAGTTCCGAAGGCTGTTGAGTGGAAATTAAAGATAAGTGTTACCCTTATCCTTGAGTTTCTTTTTATCAAGCTGTTTATGAACTGGAGCTGATGAAAAACAATTTAGTCACTTGTTTTGAGGTTAATGGATGCTGGAGGGGGAAGGCTCCCGCCTTAAAATAAGAAGTTTTGGCAAACTTTTAAGTAAGAATTCAGGACGTGGAAATTCTGCGCTAGTTCTGCACTACTGAAATTGGCTCTGGGACATATTGATCTGTCAGATTTTTAAAGTAAATCTTTCTCTTAGTTCTAATTAAGTATTTTAATGCCAGTACTCTCCATTAGGCAGCAGTTTGTGATTAGTCAGGTGGTTGTAATGGAAAGAGTAGCACGTGTGATGAGATGGTAGAGAAGTCACAGAGGAGGGAAAATGGCCATGGGATGCAGCTCCTAAATGCTCTTTAACGTCCTCCTGTTGGCAGGTTTCCCACTGAATTCAGTGCGCTCTGTGAGATGGGATTCGATCCTCACACAGATCCTGGCTGGTGTTGGAAACACAAGTTCAGTGGACCTCAATATAGGACATGAACTCTGACGTTGTGACAAGAAATAATGCTAAGAACAGCCATAAAAAGGGAAAACTCCTAATTCCTCCAAAACTTTGAAGCTAAGCTATTAAGAGTAGATTACATTATCGCATTTGTTTATCTCTGAATTGAATCTCATATTTAATAAATGGTGGCTTTTGTGAAGCGCTGGAGTGAATGTGAATTAGCGAGTTGAGAAAAATTAGCTCTTCGAGGAGATTGAGAACAATTTAAAATTCCATTGTTAGGTGTTTTCCTTTCTGTCTGTATGAAGCATGTCTGTAATTGTCTCAAATTAGGTACTGCCTTTGTTTAGAAGAGTTAAACAAGTAACAGGATAAGATATCTCATAGTTCCTTTTTAAATAAACAGCCTGTTCGGTTTTTATCTTTGGGTGGTTTGCAAATGTCAGAGCAAATTTTTTGAAGGGAATGTATATAAGAGGTGGAGTTTCTTTAGTAACTGAATCATCCTGTATTGTTGTGATGTATTTTCCAATTTTGAAACCTGGTCTTCCCATACTGCATGATTTTAGCATATCCGTTTACCATGGTTCTTAAACCAGATGCATTATTTAAAAATTTGTAAGGAGATCTGGGAATTAGACTGTAAGCATAAATCTGTTCAGTGCCTTTCTGGCAGCTGTGGTCTATATTTTGCCATCATTACCTGATGGTGTTGCTACCAATGGATCCTCACATTGACCCAGTAATTACCAAGTCCAGAAAGACAAAAAAGGAAAAGAAAGAGGAATGAGCCAAAACACCCATGTGATGGTCATCCATGGCTCAGCAGCTATGCACGTAGGAGACAGTGCTTTTTCCTTTCACGTCACTGAGGAGGGAAAAACAATCATGCAAAATTAGTTCCTGGCTTGGTTCTGCAGCTAGTGGTGCCCGTGGGGATTCAGGCACTACATCCAGTGGGAGACAGATGTGGTTTGAAAAGTGACTTTTCTGGACTTTTCTGGAAGAAGTGATAATATTTAACTGCCCCAGCAAGTGAGCAGGGAGTTGCTGAGACTGTTGGGAGGAGGATTATCACCTCTTCCAGGGAAAATATCTCTTTAGCAAGATACAGCTTTGATGTTCGGGTATCATTGGAGCCCTGGTAACAAAACTAGATCTTTTAGGGATAGCAGAAGGTATGACAGAATAAAAATTAAGATGGGAACACACAAATATTAAAACAGTAGTGCTGTTTGGAGGCAGAGGGGATTGATGGAGGATTAGAATTTGCAGTTTGATAGATAGTAAAGAAATGAAACAGTGATAATAAGGGTACAGTAGAACTTGTTTGAGTTAGTTTGGGGACTAGTGGAAGGTGTCCCTGCCCATGGCAGGCAGGTTGAAACTAGATGATCTTTAAGGTCCCTTCCAAAGCGAACCATTCTATGATTCTATGACTTTGGTGGATGGACAAAGTCACTTCCAGGTGCTGTGAGATCCACCTGTGCTCCCTTTCTATATCTCCTGTGGCACTGCACCTGCATCTGTCCCTGATCTGGGGATTGTTTCTATTTGTTACTGGCAAATGTGGGTGGGATGTAAAATAACAATTCTCTTTTGTAGTGAAAAAGCGATGACCCAGCAGAACAGGTAAGTCTTCGTTAACTTAACGATAGACTGTTGGGCAGTTCTGTAGAAATGGTTCCATCCATGCTTGAAGTAGGGGGAGATGGGGCTTGGCTATCCATAGTAAATTGTAGAAATCAAGGTGATCCTGCAAGTTCCTATTCCATTTTTTGTTACCAGATGCAAAATTCCCATTAAATGTAACATAGCAAAAATCCTGGCTCCCCTCCCGCTCCCCCCCCCGCAACAGATTTCTCAAGTTTAATACAAAGTCAGCACTGTTTTGTTGCATGCTTCGTGCTGTGTCAAAGGAGACTAGAGCCAAGAGGGTGTTTTGTTCTTTTTCATGGTGTTTACAAATAAAGCTGACTGATTTGGTAACTCTCTTGGAAAGTCTCTGAGACTGTAAATTTAGCAGAGTACTCCCTGGGCATGCATAGATCTAAAGATAGCAGTTTCTTGCCTATCAATAAGTATCTTAAGGCCTTTACTTTTAATGCTATATAGGGCTTAAATCCCAGGAAAATAATTCCACTACCGCTGTTCATTTATATCATACGAGTCTGCATTAATTCAGACCAGGCTAGCTTTTCTAATACATTATTTATTTAGGTCTTCAAAATGTCTGTGGTACAGCATGTGGTCGACAGAGCATATTCTTGTTTGTTAATATTATATGGCAACCTGTTTTCCCAAGATGCTTAAATAAATGAATACCTTCAGATAAAACTCTGAGTTTAAAAGCCACTTTTTTTTTTTCCTGTTGTAACAACAGCATCCCACAACCTTAGCTCTGATTTCTCTACAACCACATATTTTAAATAGTTCTGGAAAGGTCTTTTTTTTTTTTCCTTTTTTTAAAAATTTTTATGTCTTGATTCTGAATGTCTAGCCCAGCTTTTCCCCCTGCCCCCAGGCAATGGAAGCTTAGAAATACACTTAAATCCAATTAAAAAAACCCTTTACATGAAGGGTAAAGCACTGAGCTCATAATTTCTGACAGTCCACAAAGCTTACAAATCAAAATACATGAGTGTGCTGCGTAAGCGAGGGTGAAACAAATGGTATACAATGCTTGGAAATGAATAAGTCATGTGAATGAACATTGGCATGTACATCCCCAGCCCCATATTAAGATTAAAGTGAGTTGTCTGCTTTACAATTGCATAATTGCTTCTGTGACTGATTTGGTGCTGCTCTGTAATAAGTTGTGAATACTGTATGCTGACCTGGTTAATGGGATGTTTACTAAATGAATATATTTGTATAGTTTAATAGGGGGATGTTTGGAAAAATTAGCAGGATGAGAAAGAATGGCTCAAGAAAGTAATTTTTCCAGCAGGTGCTGGGGTTGTGAAGAGGAAGGCAGGCTGCCTTGCTGTCAGCCCGTGGGGGCTTGGAGAGGGATATTGTGTGGGGCTGGGGCCCCTTCCCTCCGGGCCGCAGGGAGATGGTACCCTTGGCTGGGAGCATCTCTGTCCTGGCTCCCCAGGTGAGCAGGACACGGGGGCGGCTGCTCCGTGCTTAGGGTGCCAGGCTCTGCACCCCGCTGGAGATGGGCGAGGGGCGGGGGGGGGGATGCTAGGGGGAGCAGCCGTCATCCTGCAGCTGCCACAGCTTCATTTTTTAGAATATCTTGAATTTAGCTATTTTAAGTACTATAGACTAAGATAATTATTTCATGAAGTAATATTATCTGCAAATTAACCTTGGATCTTTGCATAGGTTCAGAAAGAGAGAGATAAGGAATTTTATCGCAAATTGCAGACTTACTGGGTTTAACGTAAAGGCCGTGGCAAGTAATACATTTAAACTGCATTTAAGTAGTAAAGACCAGAATATCAAAGTCTAAAAGCAATAAACATTAATTTATTCAGAAAGTTTTTATATTTTCTTTCTAGTTTTTATATGTTTGTTTTTTTTTTTTTACACACTGTCATTTAATGAGGTTATATTCTGATTAAAGTAGAAAAAGAATGAAGTAAAATCTTTTATTTCAGTAGATAAAAACGTAGGTTTTAAAATACATCGGCCTGCCCTGCGCAGCCAGAGCTGGCGGCACCGTTCTGCCCTGGCTCCGCACGGCGGCCAGGCCCGCGGGCCTTTCCCCCTCGTAGAGCGTTCCAGTAGAAATCTGTACTTTCAGCGACAACTGAGACATTTCCTGTAATCCCTTTCGAATATTCACGGGCAGCAGTCCCAGACGTATATTTTGAAGGCTAAATGGTTTGGGATTTATGTACTTTGTTATGTAGGTGCTGCGGGCGCTGCCCCCGGGCGGGCCGGAGCCCGGGCCCGCCGGCTCCCAGCCGGGCCCGCCGCTGGCCGCGGCCGAAGCCCCCGGCACGGCAGGGGACAGCGGGAGAAGCCGGCACCGCCCCGGCGGGACGGGAGAGAGGAGCGAGGCCCCGGCAGCGGAGCGGCCCCGCGGCACCCGGGCCGGGGCGGGCGGCGGCGGGGGGGGCTCCCGGCGCCGGAGCGGAGCCGCCCCCGGGCCCGCGGGCAGCCCCCGGCCGGGCGGGCCGTGCCCCGGGGCCCGCGGAGCCCCGCGGGGGAGCGGCCGTGAGGAGCCCTCCCGGGGCGGGGGCCGGGGGGGAGAATCCCCCCGGGGGGCCGGGGGTGTTCCTGGCCGCCCCGCCGGGCCGGGCCCGGGGCTGGTGGCGGGCGGTGGCCCCGTGCCGGGACCCGGCGAGCGCTGCCCGCGGCCCGGGAGCCCCCCGAGCCCCCCCTCTGCCCGGCCCGGCGGGGGACGGGGGCGCGCGGCACAGCGCAGCCCACCCCACCGGGCCGGCCAGCCTGGGTCGGCCTGTCTGACCCCTCCATGGCCAGACACCGGTGTGTGCCTCAAACACCGCAGCTGCCGCAGCGTGAGGCTTTGGCTGGCTAATGAACCGCCTTCCTAATGAATGAGCCCAGGGCTGGAGGGGCGGCTGTGCTGGGGTATAGGTGCACGGGGCTGCTTCGGGCAGGGTAGCCACACCTTCGTAGCACCTGGAGCTTTTGGTTCTTTGTCCAGAAACATATTTTTTTTCCCCAATAAGCTGTAATTGGCATGAGTGAAGAGCAATAATTAAAATAATATTCATGATGTTTGCATTTTAGCGTGGCACTTTGATTGAAATTGGATCTGCCTTTTCCTCTCCCTTGAGGACCATCGCTTGCTTCGCAGCTAATGAAGTGGAACGAGCACTGTGATCAATATTTATGGTGTCACTCTGGGCACCTGCAGTTCTTTCAACCCTTCTTGCACTGTGGGGCTGGAATGGAGGTTTTTAATGCCAAGCTAATTAATGGCTAACGGTGCAACTTGATGTGAAGTCTGGAAAGACTGTTCTTAGTACTGTGTCTTATGAGGGTCACATGTGCCTGGCACAGATTTGCTAGTTCTCATCGTTGATCAGACAAAAGTAGGAACTTGATTTTCTTTAGTGATGTACTTAAGGGTCCTTCAGTCGTCCTTTGGAGTTAGTTTGAGCTCTCCCTGTGTGGGGAACAACTACCCTTGGGGTACTAGCTGTGTCCACTGAACATACAAGACCACACATATGTATTTTCAACTGAGTTTGTAGACTTCTACCTCGCAGCTTTCCTTCTTATATTCCAGTCTCTACTACAGGTTCCAGTATCTGCTGGAGATAACATATATTTAAGTTCGACATGAATGCTGTGGAGTTAGTGCTAGTCTGTACTTCTACATCTTAACAGTTTGGGGGCTGCTGCCACCTGTGCCAGAATATTTTTTTTTATGTAGCTGCTTATGAAGTCCACAGATTATGGCAGTAATTTTTGTCCAAATCAGCCCTGCAGTACTTCGTTCCATGGCTCTCTTGACTCCTTCAAGGCCTTCCCAAAATAATAATATTATCTTTGAACTCTTGGTGGGTTGGTTCATAGCAAATTTTGCCTGTTCCCTGCCAGTGACAGCAGCTGGAGGCAGTCCAATGTAATTAGTAAGTATTTTGGAGACTGTGCTTTGGCAGCCCTTTTAAATATGTGCAGTGAAAGCAGGATTAGTATGATGCCTCATCTTTTTTTCTCATTAGGGCATCTCTGTGATCTGTAAGCTTATTTAATTGGAAATCAGCCATTCTTATTAACACAGGAGATACCCTTTGGTCCAAATCCTGACATGGGATAAATGTATATAGCTCCCACTAAAGAGAAGGAAAATGCATCCACATACTCCAGGGTGGAAATTTGCCCTTTTGTGTCCATTGCAGTTCTCTTGGAGGAGAATTTCATTTTCTAGTAAAGGCAATAAATTTTTGCTGTTCAGATAAGTGACTACAGAGGTTCATCATCAGGATTTGAAGAAATAAGCCTCCTAAGAAGATGGATGGTGACAAGGGGAGTAAGAGTTGTTATCCAATCATTTGTCATGGTCCAGAACATTAAGATATATGAGTAAGACCCCAAAGGTGTGTAAAAGTTCCTTTCCAGCAGTCGGTTGGTATGTAATAACTTATCCCGTGTAGTCAGCCAGTATTACATGCTCTCTGAAAACTCATTTTGTTTGCATCTCTTTGTATACACAGCACATAAGTGGTAACATCTTATATATTGTTGGGAAGTATTCTATGCATCATCGAAATGGAGCCCCACGGTTACTGAATGTAGAGGCTGACTTCCCCGGTGCTCACGTTAACTCCCTTCTCTCCCTTCTCCATCCCGCTCCAGATGTTAACATTATCTGCCTTGCCTCTTCTGCTGTGATAGTGTTCTGCTCTGGGCTTTCTCCAGAGGCTTTTCCCTCTGACTGTTTGTCTGTGGTTCCCTGCTTTACAGCAGTTTCCCTCTAGTTCTTCCCCTGTCTCAAGGCTTCAAAACCATGTAGCAGCCATGGAGTACAGTGTCAGCTAGTGAAAAACTAAATTAAACATTCATGGTTGTAGAAGTGCTTGTTAGCATATATGTATTAATTCAACACTTCCTGCTGTTTTTCAATATGTTGGGAGGTTATGTTGCCAGTGAGGTGACTTTAAAGTCTGTAGTGGAATACATTTCAAGTAACTACTTGAGAGCAGGTAAAAATCTTGCTCTGCTTACCTAGTTTCAAAGGAAAACCTTTCCCCTTACTTTTTAATCAGTGAGTATTCCTCTCCAAACCAAACATGGTTGAGGATTTTGTTAAATTTCGGAAGGATTTTGTTAAATTCTGGCTCTGCAGCTGGGATAGCTGATCTTCGAAGTTCACCTTAATATAGGAGACATCATCATAGTTTGCTGTGGTCACCTGCTGCCTGCTTTGCTGCTTGTTGCTGGGAAGTCATGCAAAGATGAGGTTTGCTTTGTCTTATCTGGGCTTGCCGTGGCACAGAACATCAGTAGCCTAAATTTGATCAAATGAGCCCGTGAGAGCTTGGTATCATGCACTGAGTCCTACTAAACCCTGAAACTACCTGAAAGGAGGCTGTAGGCGGGGGGGGGGGCGGTCTCTTCTCCCAGATAATAAGTGATAGGACAAGGGGAAACAGCCTCAAGTTGCCCCGGGGGAAGTTTAGGTTGGAGATTGGGAAAAAATTCTTCCCTAAAAAGGTGGTCAGTCACTGGAACAGGCTGCCCAGAGAGGTGGTGGACTCACCATCCCTGGAAGCGTTCAAAAAGTGCATAGGTGCAGTGCTTAGGGACATGGTTTGGTGGTGGCCTTGGCAGTGTTAGGTTAATGATTGGATCTGATGATCTGAAGGGTCGTTTCCAACGTAACTGATTCTATGAGTCTATGAAATCCTCCAGTGCGGCAACTTCATTGCGTCTGTGTGCTGGAGTTAAAAATATGGTCCTCACACCTTTCCCCAGCCTGGTCTGCTATTTTGTAGTCAAAAGGCTTAATTGGCTCCATGTGTTTATGCCCTGGCATTTCTCTCTTGAGCTGGCTCAGGAGGGTGTATCTGACCACTGCTGACTCACAGGCAGCAGATTTTTACTGTAGTTCACTTGACAAGGATTTAGATATAAAAATCTCAGGCTTAGTCCTCAGGGTGGCCTGTAAGCCTGTGTAGGGACATAGATGTGGTGGGAACAGAGTAGTGCTCTGGGAAGATTGTGATGTTGGTGCACCTCGGAGATCTGTGGTTAGAGAAGCCCAAGTCAGGGGCTGGCAGAGTCTTGGCCACTGAGTTTTCAAAACTCCACTGGCGCGATCGCATTGACGCCTGTGGAAGTCGAGCTGGCATGGTGTGCCTCCAGGAGGATAGGGGTGACGGGCCCTATGGGGCTGGGAGTCCTGTTTGGACCATTTCTGGCAGCGTGTCTTCAAGCATTGAGGTATTTGGTCCTGCGGGCATTCTGCAAACTGGCCGTAGTGGGGAGATCTGCTGCTACGGGTTTAGGAGCCATCAAACATCACATGGCCATCTTTCCAGGGAAGCAAAATGCAATTCTTCTGAGTCCCGGCCAAGTAATTACAGCAGTAATAATAGCTATCATTTTCGATGCCTTGGTGCCAATGTAAAGGTTGTTAAGTTGTTTCTTTTATGTCTCCAGAGTAGACTGTTCTGCTGCTTTTTCCCTATTTGTGCCTTATCTGTGACTGAACAATTACCAGGAATGTGATGAGGACACTGCGCAGAAAGTCATCCCCTTGTCTTTTTTCCCAATGACTCTGAGGTGTGTGTGAGTAGTGTGTGAGTAGCTGTTATCTCAGCTGCTAATCAATGAAGCTGGAGCTAATGTGCGAAGTGACCTTTGTAAAGAGAAAGGAGGTTGTGCAATATTATACTTGCAGTTTGAGTCAACTTTTGCACTTTGTCATGTATTTGATAGCATGAGCTGCTTCCTTATTGACTTGTATCAAGCAACTCAAAAGATGCCCAAGATTTGTCTTGTATGTTAGTTGTGATGTTTTCATTGGCCAG
The DNA here is from genome assembly GCF_963210335.1 of Falco punctatus. Lineage (NCBI taxonomy): Eukaryota > Metazoa > Chordata > Aves > Falconiformes > Falconidae > Falco > Falco punctatus. Next base: position 36,579,812 of record NC_137588.1, read on the forward strand.
GTATCATTAGTGTTACGTGATGACCCCTGATCTTCATGGTCTAAATTCCTTCTGTGTTTTCACCTCTTTGTGCTTTAATTAGTTTGAAGCTATTCTGCACAGGTGTCCACTTCCCAGTTTGGTGGAGTCAATGGGATTTTTACCACTGGAATGAGATCCACTTTACAGCAAGCGGAGGTTGTTCTCTAGCACTTCCCTTCTCTACAGTTTTATAGTGCTTAGGAGTCTGATGGATGGAGAACTCAATTATTTAGCATCTATCAAGCTTTTGCTTACAACGCCTAAACAAACACTAGTATTACCTACTTTTTTCTGAATATATAAAATATAATTCTGCTACATTAATCCACAAACTTAAAAAAGCATATGCTGTTGCTTAACCAGCCCATTTAATGAAATGGATTTTGAATTGGTATTTTAAGTATGCATGAAGACAGCTAGATACCATTTGCGGTGTTAGGATTTCAATAATGTATGGAATTAGCAGGGCTTTTTTATATTTCTGAGCTGCATGCCCTCCGTAGAGTAAAAGTGGTAATAAATATAAGTTCAAAGGTAAAATTTTATTTCTGCGCATGAGAGGAGAAAAAATAAATTAGAGTAATGTAATCATGCTCATATATGTTATGAATTTTGAACAGTGCCTATTAGAAAGTTTGTCAAAATGTGCTTAGCTTTGAAAATACAGATTAACGCTGAAAGTTTTAATATTGTTCTTCCTTATGTGCATATTCCTTCAGAATATAAGTGTAAAATATCTTCTGCCGAAAGCAATTGTCATAAAATGACACTTTCCTATTTTAATAGCTCAATAATCACAACAGAAATATTTTCTAAGTTGTGGAGAGGTTATTGCTTTTTTCACACAAAGAAATTTAGTGGTAGAAAACCAAATTTTATCCAGATATTCTTCAGTTTTTCTGTTTCAGTTCTTATATTTGAAAAGTGTGTCCAAATGCCTCCTGACAGCCTTGATACTTCAGGGTGTTTAAGCAAGGGGTGTGGGGGGGCATTCATTTGATTTAATTTACTGGTTCTATGTTTTCCTTTAATCTAGTAGCAAAGTTAGAATAGTAGGTCTGCAACAGGAGCCGGAGAAGCTGTTAGGGAATGACTGGTTGGTATCTGGGCCCTTTAGGGTTCATACTGTTTGTTTTTTTTTTTCTCTTTTTTCTTGGAAGCAAATAAGGAATAGGTCACTGTCGGGGCAGCTGCTGATGCGGGTGCCTCTGAACTCAGCAAACAACATTTGTTTGAACTGCCAGCTCAGCACATGGTCCTGGCTTCAGCATCTCTGAGAAAGCCCCAGCTTGATGAGATTCTGACATCAAAGATAATTCCTTGTCCTGTGTTTTTTCCATTTACCATCCCTTTACTTTGTCCTCTGTCATCTTCCTCTCTTGTCTTTGTGATCCTGGGGTGTACTGTGAGGACACCACCAAAGAATGGGCAATGGCTTTTCTTAGAAGTCTTTTTAATGCAATCTTCAGGTTTTAGCTTCACCACTCACTTTGGAAGACATCAGAAGTTGTAGGTGTGTCAGACTTGTTTAGTGGCAGTGGTCCAGCTCAGGTTGTGCCAGAGCCTGAACCCAGCTGCCGTGACCAAGCCCATCTGTATGTTCAAACTTCGAAAGGATGTGGTGGTGGAGGGTCAGTGTACCCCACCGAGCAGAGACCTCTTGGGGACACAGTGTTGGTATTCTGGTGGATGCTGCTCTGCTGGCAGCACCCCATTTCCCAGGTTGGGATGATCTCCATCAGAAGTCTAGACAAAGAGTGAACATTTTCTTGGGAAATAGTTTCATCAGCCAAGAAGGAAAGAAAGCAGAATGTGCTGTATTATCTGGACCAATACCATCATAGAATGGTTTAGGTCAGAAGGGACCTTAAGGACCATCCAGTTCCACCCCCCTGCCCCGGGCAGGGACATCCCCCCCCAGCCCAGGCTGCTCCCAGCCCCATCCAGCCTGGCCTGGAGCACTGCCAGGGATGGGGCACCCACAGCTGCTCTGGGCAGCCTGGCCTACCGCCTCGCCGCCCTCACAGTAAAGAATTTCTTGCTGATACCTAATCTAAATCTACCCACTTTCAACTTAAAGCCATTCCCCCTCGTCCCATCACTACATGAAGAGCAAGCTTCAGGCAAAGTTGTGTCTCAGGGCTTCTAAAGAGTAATACCTGTAATTTTTTTGATGCGCTAAGCAGATCTGGTATTATGTTGCCTTTTAATTACAATACCCTAATATAAGGTCGTGCACTGCTTACTGGGAGAGATTTCTTCTTGGAAGCCCTCATTGGAAACAATATTTTTTTGTTTCTTTTTCCCAGCAAAAAGTATTGTTACAGATGCCAGCTTCTAGATTATTTTAAAAATGTTTTTGAGACGGTTTGGACTCTGAATAATAGGGCAAAACAGTGACAGTTTTTTGTTTGGGGTTTTGTTTTTTTTTTGGTCCTTCACAAAAACTTTAAGTCTATGTAAACTTTCTGAGGACAGAAATTAACAGTTAACTTTTCTAACGGGAAACTTTTCTAAAGAAACCTGTTTCGAAACAAACAGCTTGAGCTCATGGTAAATAATTCCTGCCTTTAAATTCTTCTGTTGATGCCATTGTAACTGAGTTGTAAGCAGGATGAGGCTGTTACAATATAATCAGTGAACCAGTTCCAGAGGGTGGAGCAGTTTAGAGACCAAATGCACTTTAAATGGCACTAGAGGAATGATGCACTACCAACTGAAAATGTAGGCATTGTTATTAATGATGTAATTAAAGTTCCACCTCATGGGCAAAGTGGAAGCACACAGAAAATATTATTGTGTTTCCTCCATTTAATTTATCCCCATTTTAAGTACTAAATGATCTATGCAAAATACAGTGGAAATTAAACACTCTTTCTAAAATTCACAACTTTATTATGTAAAAATAGTTCAAGCATAGGTCAGGGTACATTAGCCAGAAGTAACTTAACCCATCTAAAAAATGTTTTATGCAGTTGAGATGCATAGTTGATACTTGGCAAAACCTGTGAGTACACTGGGAAGTTTTACTCAATAACTGAAGGCTGTGGCTTGTGCTTTGTATTGCTTTTGTCAACGGCAGGTTTCAGTCATTCATTCAGACCCTTGACTTAGGATCATCTACGTTGCTGGGTATGTTTTCTTCTTATTGAAATCTTTTAAAAACTATTGAATAGGACATCTTAATACCACTCTGTTCTGAGTTTTGTGGATCAATCAGAGAGAAAATGGGAAAAGAAACTACTACTGTTAGTAGTGATAATAAAAACAGCTTAGTATTTGGTCCTGCAAATTCTGAATGTTTCCTGATAGACTGCAGAAGCTCTCAGAGTTGCTCGATGGGATTAGGCCAGACTCTGCATCTGAACCTAGAACACATTTTTGTGTTAAATGCTTCTAAGTGAGCACTTAGCTTTAAGTGGTTGGCATAAATCTAATTTTAATTTACTGTTTTCATTTTCTTTTGCATTGATCGTCTTTTTGTAGAGATTCAGTGGCGGACTTGGAGAAAGTTGTTTCTCAAAGAGTCCAGATGGTATTTGCGATTATTTATTATCATTAGCATTCACTGTATCTGAAAACAAGACTTTTGCCCACTTAGATAAACCTCGTCTGCTGCACTATTGTTTAAATTTTTCCAGTGTCCTATGTTAATCAAACTCAGTCTGGGGCAATATCTGGGGCTAGAAGAGAAAAGGAGTCTGTTATTCCCAATATATGGCAAATTGATGACTTATTTTGGAAATATCGCTTGGATAAGTCAGATACAGCCTTTTGATGGCTATGAGCAAGCCAGCAAGGTACATAATTCTTAAGACTAGCATAATCAGAACAAATAGCATAATGCTGAAAACAGTATGTATAAAACCATTGCGCTTTTCCATACATGCACACACAACTTTTTTTGGCTTCACTTACTGTGTGAGGGCACCATTACTGTAGTTTGCCCTTTGTAGTATGTCTTTTTGAGAGTGAAGATGACACCTTAAGTGTGCAAAAATGAAATGTTTAGAAATTTATGTCTCTGATGCATTGGGAATAAAATTACACCTTCATTATTCTGAATTAAAATGCCTGAAGTCCTCCACTAAAATTGTTCTGCCCTACTGCACAGACATATAAGATGAAGTGGACCCTATATAATACTGAAATAAACAAGTCTACTCATAATTGGTTTTTTATTAAAGCTTTGGAAATATATGTTTATTTTATAATATTTTAATACATATGTAAATGTTTTCTACAATATTTTGTCTTGGTTAGCATTTGGAACAAAGCAGTACAGAGAACAAAATAGAGGGACACCTGTTTCAATTATACCACAGCACCAATTTGTACAATAAATTTCAATTGCCATCAGTCTTGATCAACCCACCTGTGTAGATTCCCTCACTTACAATGAGGAGGAATAATGGAGAAAAAAGAAAAAAGTGCAAAGAAAGGGAGAAAGAAACCCCAGAACACTAATATGGATTATGTTTTGTTCTTATACTTCATATTTTCAGGTTTCTGTGCTATGTTAATTATTAGAAACAGTAGTCTGCATTTCTGTACTCTTCTCCAAGAATACAGTGAACCAATGTTTACTTTCAGCTGCCACGTGAGCAATTTCTCTTAATTCAGGAGGGGTTGTGCAAACAGCCACAAGGTAAAATTAATTCTGCTTTTATGCCCAAGCCCAGCAGGTGAATGTGCAGCAAATTCCTTTAAATGACTACTTGTCTTTTGGTGTGGGGTAGGAAATACTGGAGCCAATCTCTTATGCAGGTAACCTCCTGCAGCTGTACTATTATTTTTTTTTAAACCTTGAAACTGGTAGCTGCTGTATACTCTGTAGAGGTGCTACTGGGATGTTCTCTGCAGGCTCAGTAGCTGCTTGCTGACATGCCTCCCCTGTGCTTGCTTTCTTAGAGTCACAAATCAATTTTCTTATGTGCGTTTACATAAATAAGGGGAAACAGTTGTGGGTAAGCAGTCCAAATTGCAGAAGAAGATTTATAGGAAAGAAAAGCAAATACCGCTTTTTTTTTCCATACTGGTCATCATCTTTTTCTCATAACCTCTGTAATGATAACTTGGACTTAGGTAAGGGAAAGGATCATGGGCTGTGATGCAGGGATTTGGGCAAAACTTCTGATTTTATGGCAATTTTGCAACATATTTCCAAACTTACTCTTTCTTTTCCACATTTATTCTCTTTCCCTCTGTCTGTTTTTCATCATTATTAATCTTCCCTTTTTCCTTATTCTCCTGAGTTATTCCCTTTTCTTCATTATGCATTATATAGTTAAATATTTTTTTCTTAATCTAATGCATTGTTTTTCAGAGTTGCATTTTAACTGTCTCTTGACTCAAACTCTTAATGATTGTCTCATCTATTCTTTTTTTTTTTTTTCCCCCCCTGAGAATGTCCTGGTTGTATTTGTATTTCTTTCTTCTTTTCCATTGTGAATGGCTTGTTGTTCTTCGGTGCTTCATCTTTTTTCATGATCTTCACCTCCATTTGTCTTAATTGCTATTGCATTCCTCTTCTCTGCTATGGGGCTCTGATAATAGTGATGGACCACTGCAATTAAATTTATTCTGTATGCCACTGCTTTTCCTGGCAAACTGACACCATTCTTCTCCAATGTGCTTACCTGGTGACTGGCATTAAGAAATGTTGTGATGAGATGAACAGATTCAAAATGTTTATAAGAAATTTCTCCTATTGTTGTTGTTTGACTGTTACTGCTTTTAAATGTAACGTTTTCGTTAGCTGATGAGATGCCAAGGCCAAGATACTGTCAGCAGACAGCGTTCTCTGAATGCAATTGCTGTTAGCAAACCGGCATACAGTCAATAAGAATTCTTCTGAATTTACGACTGTCTGTTGACATCTTACTCTGTTACAGGCAAGTATTTAATCAAAGTTTATTGTCATTCTTTTCTGAGATTTAAGTGGGACATAAAATTTTACGATACGTATAGTATTTTAGATGACAGCTTCATTATTTCCACTGAATAATTTGAAATGCTACAAGGAGAAATATTGATGTCAAACTGGTAATTGTCATTAAGTATGCAGCATTTTTGCAGCAGTCATTTGTGCAAAAAATAAATTTTCTGAACTTCTAGGGAGCAACGTAGAACGTCTGAAATGTAATTCCTTTGTCTTGAGTCTTTCCTCACTGTGGAGGTCACCCAAGGCTCCACGGCCCTGTGGAAACCTGAAATTTTCCAAGTAATTTTACAAACTTTCCTTCTAAAAAATGAGCATGGTATAGTGGTGAATGTCAAAAGGAGGGTACTCTGTTACTGAGTTGGTCTTCTGATTCCTGCTACCTGATGAGATTTGTATTTTTGCTGCTTTAGTTGAATGCTGTCCAGTGGGTATTCCCTTTTTTCTAAGCCAAGAGGGACTTCTGTGGCAGGAGTAATTAAATTGTGTTATAGGAGTTGAGTACACAGGTGACTGGGAAGAATGAGACTAATGCGCCAGAACTGCACAGCATTATGTAAAATAGACAGGTGCAGTTTAATATTGAACTGTTTCAGAACAAAATGTTCCTGTTGGTTCAGTGCTGCACTGTGGAGTACGTTATTCAGCATTGTGGGGGTGGCTTCTCGTTCTAGAATGGAAAAGACAGTAACAAAAAAATTCAGTTGTTGGAAAAAACAAGCTCTTTAGTTCAAGGGTTTTTTTATGTCATTCCTTATTTTGTTTCCCTGGTTAGGAATAATGTAATTTGCTTTTAGGTGCATCAAAAATTCCATTCACAATTGTACTTCTCCATGTAGCTTCTCTGTTACCTTGTTAAAGAATTCAAATTAGTGACTGGTAATGATCAACTTTATTAGCAGATATATTTACAGAAATGCCATGCTTGTCTTCTCTTCTGTAATTATTACAGCCTGACTTTGGAAGAAATGGATTAAATCTTTCCTATATTGAAAATATTATCTAGTGAATATATCTTGGGTATTGAGTTTTAATCATTATACTATTCAAATACAAGGCAATCAGTTTAAAAAATGTCATTACAGTTGGTCAGGATGCTTGCAATAAAACATTTTGACTAGAAAACTAACATTTTTCTTAACTAAAACTTTTTTTAGGAAAGCATGCATTCGCCAATGCTGAGAACAAAAACTGTGCTTAAAACATGAACAAAGACCATGTAAGAGGGAACACTTTGGCTCCTGGGATGCTGGAGATGCTGATTCAGTTATTATACCTGATGTAGATCAGATTCGATTTTGTGTGATGTGCCTCACAGGTGATGATACATAGTTATGCTCTTGCTCTCTCTCCCTGCCTCTTTCTTTTTTTTTTTTTTTTTAAATCTGGATTTTTTTCCCAATATGGAGTATAAAATTTTGAAAGCTTTGAAACCTTGAAACATTTCATAATACGGAAAAATAATTTCTCCTTCACTCACAGCCCTTAGTGTGGAATCACAGAATCATAGGCTGGAAAAGATCGTTAAGGTCATCGAGTCCAACCATTAACCCAGCACTGCCAAGGCCACCACTAAACCGTGCCCCTAAACACCACATCTGCGTGGTTTCTGAACACCTCCAGGGATGGGATTCCACCACCTCCCCGGGCAGCCTGTCCCAGGGCTTGGTCACCCCTTCGGGGAAGAAACTTTCCCCAGTCTCCAACCTCAACCTCCCCCGGGGCAACCCGAGGCCGGTCCCCCCTGCCCTGTGGCTCGTTCCCCGGGAGAAGAGCCCGACCCCCCCCGCCCACAGCCCCTGCCGGGCAGTCGAGGGGGCGATAAGGTCTCCCCTCAGCCTCCCCCTCTCCGGGCCGAACCCCCCCGGCTCCCCCAGCCGCTCCTCACCAGCCTCGTGCCCCAGCCCCTTCCCCAGCCCCCTGCCCGGCTCTGGGCACGCTCCAGCCCCCCACGTCCCCCCTGCGCTGAGGGGCCCGCACCTGGCACAGGGGCCGAGGGGCGGCCGCGCCGGGGCCCGGCACCGGGGCCATACTCCGCTGCACTCAGCGCCGCTCCTCGGGCTCAGCCGTCCGGCCGGTCTCGTACCCCACACAGAACGCGCCCGCCCCAGCCACGGCGGCCGGTTCCTCCGGGAGATGCTGCGGGAGAGCCTGGCAAAGGCTTTACGAAGGCCCAGGCACACCCCCCAGCCCCCCCCGCGCCCGCTGAGGGACTCTCCCTGTCACAGGAGGAGATCGGGGTCCCCGGCAGGACCCGCCCTCCATAACCCCGCGCCGGCTGGGCCGGATCCCCCGGCTGTCCCGCACGTGCCGCGGGATGGCGCTCGGGGGGCTCTGCCCCGGCACCTGCCCCGGCACCGAGGTCAGGCTGACAGGCCTGCGGCTTCCCGGATCCCCCCTCCCGCCGGTGGGGTCACCCTGGCTGACCCCCAGCCTGCCGGGACCCCCCGGTGAGCCAGGGCTGCTGGTAAATGGCTGGCGGCGGCGGGGTGAGCGCTCACCCAGCTCCCTCAGCACCCTCGGGGGGTCCCATCCGGCCCCACAGACTTGTGCATATAAAGGTTATAGAAAGATCTAGAAAGATTATTTAGAATATCTGAAATAAGTTTTACACCTTCAGGGTTCTGGGTGGACAATTTGGAAGATCTAGAGAATTGTAATATTCCCTGTAAAGCTGTGACAATGCATAAAGCGCACTTCAGATGTATCCTGTACTAGTATTTTTCATGGAAAATGAAAGATTATTATCTCCCTTTGTAGTATACAGTAGTTTTCTGCAAATTCTCTGCCAGGCAGCTTGTACAGAAGAACGTTTCCCTTCTGCAGTAATACAAGCCAGTAATTAAACCTGAACACAGCCAACAGAGCTATAAAGAAAATCAAAGTGAGTGTTGAATTGTACCTTCATGCACCGGGTGGTAAACTCTTTATAACAAAACTCAAAGCTTCATTTCTGTGCTGAGGAACCATGAGCTGCAGCCCCTGTTCGCAGTGTTGCTGTCATCTGTTGTAAATCCAGTGTGAAGCGAAATCACGGAGGGAAGTGGAAAGCACATTTTCCTCCTTTACCTCCCTTCTCCAGCCAGTAGTCACTCAAAAATCTGTGGGACCTGAGCTCATGGGTGGAGGAAGCAACCCAAAGGAGACCCAAGTGTTCTAAACCATCTCCTGAGTGAAGTCGCTTGGACTTTGTAAAGTCAGATTAAATCATTGGAAAGGCTCTCCTGGTTTTCAGCAAGTAGGTTTTTCTCAGCTGCTTACATCTCTAGCACAGTCTGGCTGAAAAATTGGGCTAAATCCAGAATTTGGTGAACTTCATGGTGCTCTCTTGCCGTAAAGTCTGTATATAATGAAGATAACCCCTTGCATGGATGGAGGGGTGGGGACCAGTGTCCCATCTCATCCCTTCTCGTTCGGCAGCCTGTCACTGACTGTTTGCATACTTCCCTGTAAGCGTCAGTGATGGGAGAGGAGGACAGTTGTTTTACCCTACTTCACCAAAGCGTGTAATCTCTTGATTCTTTACCATTGACTCCTAAAATCACGCCTGCCCAGGATGCCCTCACGTTATCTGCCACCGTACCGACAAGCTGTCAAAATGTTAGCAGGGATTTTGACAGTAAAATGACTCAGGAAGACAGCTGGAATAAGACTTACAGGTTTATTTGGTGGTTTTACATTGTTTTTCTCTAAAGATAGTTCTCAGCATTATGTGAGCATCTAAAACAGCAGTGGTGATAATGGGCTAGTCAAAGCAAATGATGGATTAAGCTTGGTTTGCAGGGGTGCCAAGCACAGTACCTTGGCTGGGGGGATGTCTGTAGGGAGGGTGTTGGTTTCTGTTTTCTTATTGAGTAGACTCAAAATAGTAGTGCAAAGACTGGGCATATCGAGCCTTTTCTGATAAGCATAGGCATGTGCAAGGGAAAGACATAAAAAGAAGGTATTTTTAAACATATCTTGCAGTCTGATTGCCTGCTAGATTCTCCGTTACCTCTCATAATATGCTTGAAAAGTTTTATTTGCGCCTCGAGGGTGATGAGCCTGTCTTCATTTAGGGATGCAACTGCAGATAATACCACTGTGCTATTGACAGCTTTATGCACTCTCACTAGCAGCCTGCCTTTCTTATTTACTCACTTGTATATGTGTTGCCTTGCAAAAGCAGTACACTTTTCTACCCTGCTAGTTATAATTGCATCCTGGGCCACCTTGTTACAGAGCCTGTTCCTGTAGCTTGAGGTAAAAGAGCCAATTGTTGCTGTTATAAATTTTATTTTTTTTCCCCTATGTATAATTGAGCCTGGATAGTTATTATGTTTCTTCCTAGGTTCATAATTAAAGAAACCTCGAAGGAGAGCTTTGTAACTATTATAAGGGCAAAAGAGGTGGTAACGTTCAGTGTGAGCTTTTTTATAAACAGGTAGATTTGAGCTTCCAGAATTTTCAGGTATGTAGCTAAAAATTCATGATGATCCAGAAACATTAAAGAATAGGATAGTGTACCAAAGTCAGTAATGTCTGTTCATCACTTAAATTATTTTTATAAGACATTAGGTGTAGTTCAGTACTACAAGAGTTAAAAGTTTATGAATATTTATGATTTATGATGTCCTTGTAATGTCTATATAATTAGTAAAATTACTGGACATTTCCTTTGTTATTTTAAAAATAAAATTATATTGTATTTTGCTTTTTAAAACCAATAGTTTTGTGTGTTGGACTCCACATGGTATCCTTCATGTGCTTTGTTTTGCTGCTTATTCTGCCAGCAGTTGTTTTGGTTGGTAGGTTTTTCCCCAACATTCCCCAATGTCCTACCTTCTTGTTGAAGGGGGTTTTGGAAAGATGCTTCTCATCATCAGATATGCTTTGCTTCAGGTCCTTTGGTTCGTGTGCAGCAGAAAGTGTTTCTCCCTTGGATGTGAGTGGTCCAACAGATCCATAATTTTGCATTTCTTAAGTTTTTGGGTGAGAAGCGGAGTCAGAAATAATAGTGGTTCATTCTGGTGGGGTTGCAGGAGAAGGACCAAAATACCTGTCAGACACTTCTGGGGCCTACAGGCAAAAAAACCCTCCTTTCTTTGGGGACCTGTGCAATTTGTATTGTGGAAAATGAGTTCTGTAGGCGGAGATTGCTGGTAAGTATGGGGCAGTTATTGTCAATTCTGTTGTTAATTGATATTACATCTTTCTATTGATTGAATTATCTCATTTCTCATGCTTGCCTGCTTTGTAAAATGGAGTGCAGCCAAGATGTCACACACAAAACTTGAAACACATTTTTTTCTTTTTTCCTTTTCTGAAGAAATACTTCAGTTATTAATATATTACACTTCCAAGCCTGAAGCCAACCACGTGCTCTTTTGTAGTATATTCCTTCGTGGGCAGACGGACATTTGACATAAAGTTAGTCTGTTTAATGCAGACTGTGGATATTGAATGAAGCTGAGCGTTCCTCCATGTCTGTCGTCTTTGCTCCAGGTGAAGAAGTACCACATCACCTCTGCCCACAGCTTTCCCATCCTGAAGTTGCAGCTTGTGAAATCCCTTGTGCAATGGACTGCGTCATCAGCGAGTGGTCCCCATGGTCCCCGTGTTCCCACTCATGCTCCAGTAAAAATGCTGAGGGCAGTCAAAGCAGAAGTAGGTTCATCTTGGCCCTTCCAGCTGAGGGTGAGTGTTAAAACATTTTTGGATCAATCACTGTTTGTTTATTCAATGAATTGACTTACATTCCTCAGCTACACTGTGTTCAGATCAGAGCAATCCCAATACTGCAGCAATGAGGAATAACGCTTAATACTTGTCTGTACTTCATGCCTAGCCAGTAAAAGATCTTTATGGGCTTGAGTTAATGCATGTGTCACTTGGAGAAATTCTGTCACACTTCAAAATTATTTACTTCAGCCTATGAATTATTGTCTATTTAGGGCCAGTCTGGGTGTGAATTTATTTCAGGAGAGCTATATCCTATATTAATGAAACTGCTGCATGACAGACTCATCATGCGAGTGTCTTTATGTAGGAACGTATTAGTACTGATTTAGAAAAGAACAGTGAGCTGTGAAAAACGAGGAAATTTATTAATGCAGACCTAGAATGTATCAACCTTCTTGTTTTTCTATTGTAGCAGGTAAGTATCTCTTGATGAATATATGTAATTTCCTCTAGATCATCACGGACACATCGTGTATCTGGATGTTTACGTATCAACATCAGTGATAAAATTATTTACACAAACGATTTCATATTAGAAATGTAGTCTTCTAACTACAGTTACACGTGTGGTAATTCATTTATGTGTTGGTTTATAACGCAGGATTTGAAAGGTACCACATCAGGTGCATAAAAATTCATACAACGTGTGAACACGTCTAACAGAGTAAAGCCTTGTTGACAGAACGAAGTACCTGCTATTGTCAGAACTATGTGGAGCTACTGCAGCAGCAAAGCACTTCTAGATGCAAATCTAGTGAGGACAAGCTCTCTTAAGTGCTACTTTGTAAATTATTATTGTAGCCACCCACTGTTTCTGGGGCAATGTAAGGACCTGATCTTGCAAAGCCTTACTAACGTGAATGATCTGTAGTCACATAAACATCCTTATAAGCACTTGCAAAGAAAATTGGGGCCCCTGAGGATGAAGACTGCTATATACTTGTCAATAAGTATTACTAAAAAAGTCTATGAGCTAGAGGATAATTAAAATCAAAAATACGGTTGGCTTCATGTTTTCCATGGAGATAATGAAATGCAAACATGGAATTATGAAAGTGGTTGAAGTAGTGAATTCTGGAAGTACATAAGCTCAGTCATCTCAACCTGAAACATACTAAACTAAAAATGACTTTGAACTGAATACTTTTAAGTTTCTCAGGAAAGAGTAATTAATGAGTAAAATCAAATGCCTCAACTTTTTCTGTACGTCTTTAGCAATGAGTATAATGGCTTACTATGCAGAGTCACACACCTGCGTGCAGATAAATAGGGATTGATTTGAATTTGTGGAGCGTGGAAGTAGTTTTAATACCATTATCACTGCAATACTAAGGCAATGTTATGTTACCTATTTTTTCTGACTCTTTCATACCCAATTCACAGCTGAGCCACCAACTTCTGCAGAGCTCTGGTACCTTTGAAAGTGCCATTTCATTTGTCCTCTATCAACTGAGGCAGCGTTAGCTGTGGCTCTGCTGACTGAGGACTTCTGGGTGCCATCTCACAGCCTGACTTCAGACCTTTTTGGGTTGTTTTGTCCAAGCTGTTCACCAGCTCCCAGAACGTGATAACCAGGAGGCTGTTGATGAAGCTAGAGGGGTTTGGTTTAAATCAGGTTTTAGAAGGTATTTCTTTATGCAGCAAACTTCTGAAACTTGGTGCAAGAGGAGATTGCGGAGGCGGTCAGTCTCAGCTGCTTTAAAATGGATTAGAGGAACTGATAAACATCTGGTCCATAAAAAAGTCTGTAAATGGCAACTAGAATGGCTTAGGCAGTGATGTGCTGTCCTGCTTTCCTTGTACAAAAGTTGTCAACAAACTGCAGAAGTGGTCAGGCTCTGGTGCTTTTTATAAACTGCATCTCCGGCTTGCAGTTTTGCAGGCAGACTGCTAGGTTGCATGGAACAGGTGTTATTATCTTAAGTTAAAACTGCCTTATTATTACTCTCCCTTGTTTAGGAAAGCTTCCTTACCTTGGGTATTCTTGAAAACAACACCCTAATTTTTCCCTGGGAAGCTCAAAATTTTAGTTTGATCCATTCTTTTTATTTTTTCCTAGTGGACCAGGCATTTTGCCATTTGCTTGCTAAATTTTTTATTATTTTTTTTTTACATGTGCTTAAACACACAGGAACAATAACTGGTCTGCATTTTTCCTGCCAAGTCAAAATCTTCAGGAAATAAGTTACTTGGGGGATTTTCTACTCCCATCATCATACTAAACATTTCTGAGACTGTGTGGAACAGTCCTGTTTTCATGAAAAGATGAAGAATAATGTGACATGGTTATCCAAATCAGTGTGCTACGAAATTTTTCTCTCTCTTTCTTTTTTCACTGCTATTCATTGTGGCCATTTGGGATCATAACTTATCTGAGGAGGGTCGGTCCTGCAAGGCAGTAGGCATCCCTTCGAGGAGCAATATACTTTCATCTCCTGTTGATTGTAGTAGGGTGTAAAGGTGCTCTGAACCTTGTGGTATCTGGCCCCAACACTTCGGTTCTTTCAAAACCTGCAGCACTTGTGGCATAGCCAAAGTTGCTGGATTCTCTTACCTGAAAGAGAATGGGTTTGATTTCAGTAATTTTTACTTCTTTCTTCCTAAAATAACAGTGCTTACTGTTAAATGTCACTGCATTACTCCTTAGCTTTTGGGCTGCAAACATCTGCTGCTTTTATGGGATAAATTCAGGCTGCTAGCTAGAGTGTTAAAGCTTCCAGGGAGGCTGTTCAAACTCCTGTACTTTGTGGATTTATCACCAGTTGTTGACAGATTGCAGTAGCTTAGGAAAATCTTTGGACACCAATTTGAAGGAAGCTGCTTCAGGAAAGTAAAGGCTTCATACTCAAAACCTATCTTTCAAGTTCCTCCCCCCCTTTGATTTGCAGATGTGGGTATCATTTGATATATTCCTCCTTCAGGATGGTTCAGTAACCTCTGCAGCTCAACTTTTTTAGGCAACGCATGAATACAGTCCGAATATTAGAAAGAAATGTTCCTCCTTGGGAAATTAGCAAGGAGAGTGAACATAAAAATAATGCTTAATTTGTCTTTAAACCTAATTGCATGTTTGCTGAGTGATACTGGCATTTAAATGGAATTAACTTGGCTGTGTGTAGGAGTATCAATAAGGTAACTCAGAAATATATTTGCCTATTTCTGTTTCCATTATGCGTTGGAATACAATTTTATGCAAGGCTAGTTTAATGGGGAAACAATATTTTAGAAGGTTGTTATTGCAGCCATAAAGGTCAACAGCTTTATTTAAGCTTTATTTATTTATTTTTTTAATGGGGGGTGTGGGGGAAAGAAGATATTAAGCAAACCTAACATTTTTATTCATTTTCCCATGTCTTCCTTTTACCACATGTCATAAAATAAAATATGATGTTTTCTTGACTCTTTTCAGGTGGAAAAGCCTGTCCCCCTGACAGAGCCCTGCAGGAGCACCGTGCCTGTAATGATCACCCGTGCGTGCATTTCTTCTGGGAAACTTCTCCCTGGAGCTCTTGCTCTGAAGACGTGCTGGTAACTGCACTCAACACAACCATAAACTGGAGCAGAGAAGCGACTTGTGGGGTGGGCATACAGACAAGGAAAGTCTTCTGCATGAAGAGCAGTTCTGGCCAGGTCACACCAAAAAGGTATTTAAAGAAAAGTTATTAGTGATTATTTGTAGTTGCAATACATGACATACAAAGGCATTTTCAGCTAGTGTATGGAATCTGCAGTGTTGAAAATAATTTCATTTCAGGTTTAATTCTTGAGCTACTATTCCATCACTACTATGAAAGGGATACTAATATGTAATGAAAATAAATAACTAGCCCATTTTTAATTTTCTCTGTAGATCCAAGCAAAATGCATGCTTTTAGTGGTGTAGATTTTTTTGCTGTAGCTGCTCTCAGTTTTCTGGAAATATTTTTCCTGAAGGACAAGTGTGAGGAAAATACAAAGTAAATCTGAATATAACATTCATCTATACATTATTAAAAATGCTGTAATAAAATAGAAACAAATACATTGCATTATATTTACACCACAACAAGGCAGAACCATACATGTAATCTATATCTTTCAGTTGATTTATATAGCTTCTATAATGTGATACCAACACAACAAAATTATGTATTCTGCAATACAAATATTCCAAATTTTGCTTTGCTTTACTAAATGGCGAAAATAAGTAGCACAGATGTTTTCCCTAATATCAAAAAACAAGACATTGCTAATTATTTTTTGCACTTTTAATGAGTCTAGAGGCTTACAATCAAGTTTCATTTCTTATTGTAGCTCTCAAAACAATCCTGTTCATGTAAGCAGACTGTGTTGATTTCAGTAAAGTTAATTAAAATTCTTGAGGTTAATGAGATTAACTAAATAAAAGGAGGGAAATGTAGTATTCATTTGTATCTAGAATCCATTGATATGCTGTAACTTTACCTAATTAAACATATTGTTTATAGAGCTATATGAGGTCTAAAATAATTGTTTTCCCCCCTCCACTTTTGAGATGGTGTAAGGGGAAATGGAACAAGAGGGGGTAAGTAAATACTTGAGTGAAGTACGTGAAGGGAAACCAGGGTTTCAGTGCTGAAAAAAATCCTTCCAAAAGAAGATATTTGTATACTGGGGACTTCAGAAAGTGCCTGTCCTTGGCTTTGGTGTGGTGGCTACAGTGCCGTGCTGTTCCTCATGTAATGGAAGCGGCTGGATCAAAAAGGACTGCTGAGTTCTTAAAAGAGCTTTTTAGTGATTTTTTTTTTTTCTTTTGTTGCTGTGCTGCGTATTCTTCTTATGGTCATAATTGTCTTTAAAAGAAAAAGCTTAAACCTCTAGAAGTCTTTAGGAAGAAGGTTCTAAGTGAAGGAATAAAAACTTAATGTTTCAACATTAAGTATTACCTTGTAAATACCCAGGAGGGTCTGACCAGTCTGGTGATTGGGTGGAGGGCAGCCCTCCTCGCTGGGGGCACCAGTGATGGCAATACTGTATTTTATGTTTGAGTTGTTGAAAACTGACCCAAAGTAATGCTGGAGTTAGAACTGCTGTGGTGGAAGTCTACCGTTCACTTGGCTTCAGAAATGGGTTGTGTTACATAAACAACGTTTGTGTGTTGGCATATTGTGGTTTTTTTGTATTCTGCATTTTTCCGGATTTCCTGAAGAAAAATTACACCATACCCAGAGAAGGTGCAAGGCACAGAAAGCCAAAGAAAACTTAAATGTTTGCAGAAAAATATTTCAGTGTCTTCTTCTAGATGGCAGAAATCTGCCCTCTAGGATAATCATCTAAATGAGAAGGCATGTCTCTTCATATTTATTTTATTTTAAATTACACCTCCAAGTACCTTATTACTATCTTAGTAACAGAAGTTTGACTGTAAGTTTTATTTTCTTTCCTAGTAGTGTTCAGTGGCATATTCGTCTTTCAAAAGGGTTCATTTTGCATTGCATACATTACTAAGTATTTTTGAGTGATCATTCTACTAGAAATTAATAAAAATTTAAAAACAGTAATTCCCTTTCTGTTCCCTGACTTGAAATGCAAGGTCTGCCTGATCCCAGAAAATTGTCCGTTTTCCACCCTTTTAATTTCTATGTATCAACTCTGCCTGAAACTTTTATTAGAATATGCATGACATATTTTTCATTTAGGAGTTAAAAATTAATTAAAAAAGAAAACATAGAGCTCTTCATACTATACTGTGTTGTACAACTTTGTAAATAACAATTGAGGCCTCAATCAAAGATCACTTTAAGCTATTTTTGTGTTTCCTAGGGGTTGAAAATGGAGGAATACAATGTCAGGCCTTACACACAGTTGCAAGTGCTTTGAAGGCTCTTGTATGTTGTGTTAAAACAGGACTACCTTATAAACATAACTACTCGCTTTCTTCGGTAATAAATAGATCTGTTTTGCTTCAGTGAGCTTTGTATTTTAGGCATCATAGACAGTTACATTTAGCCTGTAGTCATCAAGCCAAGCTCCACTTTTTTAGCCTGTAGTCATCAAGCCAAGCTCCACTTTTCTTTTTAGTATTATTATTATTATTTTTAATCTTTGAAGTGTACTAAATTCAGTTGGATTACATGAGTGCAAAGGAGAAGAAAAATGAGGCTTGCCATGACCAGGAGTGATGTCTTTGGTATGGCAGTATGTTCACAGCCCTGTGAGAGTCTTAGGAGTAAACCATTTCTCAGTAGTTTTCATTTTTTATTATATTTTATCTTTGCTTTTGGTTCGATAGATGTCCAGAGTCCATCAGACCTGAGACTGTGCGGCCGTGTCTTCTCCTCTGCAAGAAAGACTGCATTGTTACGCCTTTCAGTGAGTGGACTCGCTGCCCAACAGCATGTCAGCCTGGTAAGCCTTTAAGAAGTCAAGATTTGGGAAAAAAAATAGAGAATTGCCCTAGAAACATGCAGTAGTTGTAGCTCATGTCAGTCTAATAATTTTATGGGCATTTGTCTGAACGACTTGCAGTGTTGTTGACACTAATGTTGTTGGGATACTTGTGAGCAGATTTGGAGGTGTAAGTTCTTTTTACCTGGAATAAATTCCTTTTGGGCTTCTGCCTTCAGAGTCAGAAGTCCAAGGTCCCAGCGCTGTATGGCTATAAATGGAGTTGCTTTATTGTATGAAGTTTATTTCTCCTGACCAACCAATACATACAGGGCTGTGCAGTTATCTCCTGTGCTTCACGGCTTTTCAAGGACCATATGTGTCTTTGATCTAGTTGGTTAGCTTTTGTACGCCAAGTGTTTAGGAAAGTTTCCTTATAATGATCTAGTGGTTTTTGTGACAAATTTGTGTGTTTCATTAATTGTTCTGATGAAAGCCTTCTCAGTTATCGGAGTGTTTCATTGTTGTTGGTGGCTTCCTTGCCCTTCAAAGATTCTAGGTGGATGCTCTGGCATACTCCTTGTTAGATTTCACAGGAAAATGAGTTGCTTTCTAAAACAGTGAATCCTGTTTTAATTAGCAATTTATTTTTAGACTTTAAATGGGCTGATTATGAAGAAGTAGAATAAATTACCTGGTAAATTACTTTGTTTATTAAATAATAGTCTACAATTAAAATGAGAAGAAATTAATTATTTAACCTCCTTGGCAGTGTTATCATTTTAATATAATTCTAAATTAAAACTTCTTAGATGGGGGAGTTTGCTTTTTGCTAAATCTGTTATTGATATGGCTGCATTGCAAGTTTGGGGTTTTTTTTAATTTGCATTGTGCAATTAAAACCTCAGCATGATAATGAAATTTCAAAACCACTATACATATGTGAGTTGTTAGGAGTTTGGGGTTTTTTTTATAGAAAAGTTGTATTTAATGAAAACAATATACAGATGGTGAATTACTAAGCAGATCAAGCAGGCACAGGTATCGCCTGGCAGATTTAAAATTAAATGTGTACCAGCATAAGATCAGAACTTAGACAAACATGCAATCACTAAATCAGCTTTACACAGAACTTTACCAGTTAGGCTGTTTGTAGTTTATCTGAGAAAATGCGTCCAACTTTACTATCTAACAATAAAAAAGCTGACATTTTCCCTACATTTAAATGTCATCAGACAACTGGCTGTCTTTTGGCGAAGGATTATCTCATACTTCAGAAGTGTAGGCAGCGGTGAACTTAGGGCTATAACAGATGGATGGACAACATAATTCACAAAAGAAGTGCAATTGAATCCAAACACCTGTTGGTGAGGCAGGAACAGAGAGGTTGCTGCAAGTTATTGATTCTCTGCCATTTCAGATACTTACAGGTGACAACTGTCTACCTCAGTCTTCTATAATATATCTGTTTTAATGGGTCTTTGAGGATAAATCGAAACAAGAATCAAAGAATCGATACAGAGGTTTCAGAATATGAAATGGTTTGAATGAGCAGCATGTAGATTTCCCTTTGTCACCCGCTTTCCTGGTGGGGAGGGTGTCCTGGGGAGGTAACTGATTTCAACATGGGTGATGTGCTCTCTGATCTGTCAACATAGATTTAAAATGGGGAAATTAAAAAAAGCAAGCACCTGACAATAAATAACATTTTTCATCTTCCTACTGAAAGTGGATGGTACCTATAAGTACCTCTCTTTTTCTGGCCATTGGTTGTCCCGGGGGAAGGTTAGAAATTTCACTGTTAGGTAATTCTCTTAACAAGTTTACATGAAATATTAGGTAGTAACTGTCCTGTTTATTTCCCCGTGCCTTAAATCAGATTTGAAGCAAGATGAGGTGCAAGTGGATTAAAATGCATGGCATGCCACAAAAAGAAATTCCAGTGACCTCTACTTTGTGTTAGAGAGCTTCTGTCAAGGACCTGCCACTTCCAGCTCTCATAAACAAACACTCAACCAGAGCTGGTCAAAATTGAAGACTTACCCCTTCAAAAGCTTTTAACTGTACAAAAGTACAGGAGGCAGCTCTGATTTTGGTGACTAAAATCTTGGAGAATCTGTCCTTATTTGACTGCTCAGAGTCTTGTGTTGACCAGACTCTGTCTTTCCGTCTGCGTCTGGTCAGGGGCAAAGGGCATGGAGCTGAGTGTTTAGTGTAAAAGCTGGACCAGGCATAGCACACTTGAGAGTAGTCAACAGGGATTTTGTCCCTCACCTGAGAATAGTGATGCACCTTTCCACGCCCTGGGCAGAGTACTGGGGAAGACCTGGGGATCAAATGCAGAAGAAGGAAAGGTACAAGAGCAAGGGAGGCATGAGAAGAGTGGATTGACAGAAGGAGTCATATGGCTCTGGGCTGTACGGAGAGGAGACTGGAGGCTGGTGGGACAGGGATGTGGGAGTGGAAGCAGAAGTGAGGCAACCCCAAAATTCTCAAACAGCATTATCCAAGTTGCAAAGTCAAGGACATAGAAGTGTCATGGTTTAATCCCATTGGGCAACTAACTTCCCACCACAGCTGCTTGCTCACTCCCTCCTGGTGGGATGGGAAAGATAATAAGAAGAGTGTAAGTGAAAAAAACGTGTTGAGAAAAGAGTTTAATAAGTAAAGCAAAAGCTGCACCTGCAAGCAAAGCAAACGAAGGCATTCATTCACCATTTCTCATGGGTGGGCAGGTTGGTATTCAGCCATCCTCGGGAAAGCCGGGCTCCATCACACGTAACCATTACTTGGGCAGACAAATGCCATCACTGTGAGTGTCCCCCCTTCCTTCTTCCTTGCTGAGCTTATATACTCAGCATGTCATTCAGTGGTATGGGATATTACTGGGGTCAGCTGTCCTGGCTGTGTCCCCCCCCCAGCTCCCTGTGCAGCCCCATCCCCCTCGCTGGTGGGGTGGGTGAGGGGCAGAAAAGCCCTGGGCTCAGCAGTAATGAAACATCTGGATTAGCAACACCGTTTCCAGCAGAAATCCAAAACAGAGCCCCATAGGAGCTCCTATGAAGAAAATTAACTCTACCCCAGCCAAAACCAGCACAATATTTCTCTGTGGCCTTTTTATTACAGAAAAAATATGTCCTAGAATTACTTACCAGAGCAAAGCTTTTCAAGGAGTGCTTGACGAAAATGTTTCAGATAAACATTCACTTTATTTTCTGTGTGTCCCCTGGCACGGGAATTAAGGTTGGGTTTGGATCGTGGGTGGCCAGAAGGTGTTGCCAGCTGCATGCGAGGCTGTCCTACCCTCATGTCCCCCCTTCAGAACTCGTCAAAGCCTCATCGCTGTCACCTTTGACTAGTTTTCTGCTGTCTCAGAGCTAAATAGCTTCTAAATTTAGCCCCGAAATCCTGGCTGGGTTCTCCTCTGGACCTCTCTCCCACTTTTCTATACATCTCCTTGGCTGTGCGGTGATGCTCTTAATTACAGCTGTAGGTGCCAGGGGAGCTGTAAGCACAGAAACAGAGCCAGCCAAAACCAGCGCAAGAAGTTAAGATGGTCTTGAGATCCTGAGGCTTGATTTTTTCAGGAGGCCAAGCCATCATATCCATGCTTGAAATCAGCGGAAATTTGGCTTTAAAAGGACAGTCCTACATAATGCTAATACTCTGGAAAATCAGGCTATATCAATTTTAAATGAGATATAAAAATTATGTTCATTAGCATTTGTAAGGAATGCTGTAGAAAAGCCGATGAGGAAATTCAATTTTGAAAATGGGGTTTGAGTAATGTGCAATAAATGTTGAGGATAATTTAGTTTCTTGAGGTGGAGAAAATTACTGTGGGAAGCTCATTTAGATTTGGTACTGAGTAATAGGGAGGAAATGGCTAAGATTCTAATGGTGGTAGATAATTTGAATGAAAATCATCACAAAGTGATAGAGTTCATGATTCTTAGGAGAAGGGAAGGATGGCAGTATCAGCAAGACACTTAAAAAAAAAGATGGACTTCAACAAACTGAGAGAATTGGTAGCTATACCTCTTGGAAACATGTTCTATGCAAACGGGAGTCTAGATGTCCTGGAAGCTACCAAAAAAATCTGTAACAAAGGGTGGAATCCCTACTGGATTATGTGTTCTGTCCTGAAACTACTATAGTAACGAATGAGTAGCTCAGGGGAACAAGGTATGTGTAAGTCTGTATATGATATGCATGTTCAAGCTTCAAACCATAAAGAGAAAACACCAAACACAGCTAGAGAAGCCCTTTATAACATCATCAGTGCTCAGAATTGTTTTTCCTTTTTACTTGTCAAATTGTTTCACAAAAATTAGAAACAAGAAATGGGGAATGCAAATTGCACTATAAGAGGATATTAGTGAACAACAGTTACATGAATGGGTTAAAAATAATGGAAAACTGAATGACGTGTATGTCCATTACTTTCTGAGAAATGAGGGAAACTCAGCATGGGGAACGTGCAGTTGCTGCTGTTGTTTCCTGTCTGCAGCCGGGAGAGGAATGGACTAAAGAATAAGTATTTCCATAAATTAGATGTTCCCATGTCTGTAGTGCTGTATGAATAGAGAAGGAAGTAATAAAGTAACTCCAGAGCATCTAGCAACTGTCTTCTGGGTGAGAAATTGCAAAGTCACTAAGAAACTAACTAAAACTTAGTAATACCAAGACAAACCAACCAACCAACACCCTCTCCCTCACTGGCCCCACCATCCCCTCCAAAGAAAAAAAGGTCAATGAAGTTGTAGAAAACCACCAGAACAAGTTATTACTTAAGATATAAACATTTCAAGGATCAGATTCTAATAAACTCGCCAGTATGGATTTATTGAGAACAAATCATGCCCAAGAAATTTAATCTTTGTTTTTGACAGCGTAGCTGCTCTAATAAAGGGAAGTAGTAGATTTTTGACACATTAAACTTTTATCAGGAAGCTGAGGAACAGTGACTGGAATTACATCACTGTTAAATGCATACTCAGCTGCTTGAAAAATAAGAGTCTGTCTCCTTTACTGCCTGCCATCAGGTATTGGTATGCATTGGTAAGATCCCACGAGCCTTCTCCTTTCCAGGCTGAAGATCCCAGCTTTCCTGGTCTCTTTTTGAGTATCAGCTGCTCCAGTCCCTAGTCTTTGTGGCCATTCACTCGACTAACTCCAGTATGCCCAAGTCCTCCTTCTCCTGGGAAGCCCAGAACTCAACATGCCATCCAATTGTCTCACCAGTGCTGAGTAGAGGGAAAGGATCACCTCCCTCAACCTGCTGATGATGGTTTCCTTAATGCAGCCCAGAATGCTGTGGCCCTTCTTTGCTGTAAGGACATATTGCTCCCTCTGGTCACCTTGTCCGTCTCTTCAAAGCTGCTTCCAGTTGGTTGGCTGATAGATGTCCACTGTTCATGATCAAACTGAAATGTAACCCAATGGGAGTCCCACAAAAAACTCTTCTAGCCCCAGCCCTATGTGATATTTGTCTGAACAGCTTATGTGCTTGAGTAATAACATTAGTGGATGGTGCAGAGCTGAAATAGGAAGCAAAGACAATAGACAATATATTAAATGAGACTGAAATAATTGAGAAACTTCTCAAAACATGACTTGGGAAGGAAGAGTTGATTGCACAAAGACAGAATGGGCAGTAAAGACGTAAGTACTGTCTCAGGCACCTTTGGAGATACAATGAACTACAAAATGAGTGCAAGACAACAATTTGAAATGTTAAAACTCATAATGGGCTTGTCAAACTCATGTAGTATGTGAAACACCAAAGGTGTTCCTGTACTGGGTGCAGGTGAGGCTGCAGGCGTCATTCCTTGGGCACAGTGTTGTAAGAAAGCAAGCAATGAGAGGTCATGACTAGGACCTATGAAGAGCTGGAGTTCCTTAGTTTAGAGAGAGGAAGACTTAGAGTGGATACAAGCAGTTGAAATTTCATAAAGGTTATGCATCAGATGATAGGGATAAACTTTTTTAGCAGCTGGGGTTAGCAACCTCCTGCCAGGTCCAAAGTCCCTTTACGGTGATCTTACCACAGGGGTAGCACGTGCCTGAGTGAGGACTTCTGTAACTTGCTATTTTTAGAGCCAGTCATTTTTACCGGATCTGTACTTGTACTTTGTGTTCATGGTGTGACTTTTCCTATGTTTTCCTTCTGCTCTAATGCACTGTAATCTTGCTACTGCAGCTTTGGCCTTATCTTGAACTGGAAAAATTATACTTGTAAGTGAGCTAATGTACACACGGCTTTCCCCTCTCAGACAAATTTGATGAAGTCCAGTATTAAAAGATGTTTACCTGGTCTGGAATCCTTTCTAGAGTTCTGCTGAGTTCCCTTTTCAGTTTTCTAGCGTCTGTTTTTGAAGCATGAGTACAAGTAAATACTAATGCTGTACACACAGGTTAAACCAGCTCTCTGTTTGTACTTGCCACTTACACAGCCAAGGATTGCATTTGTTTTAGATATATAGATATATAGATAAATCTTAACCTTGTCTTTCATCCTGCATTCTGTACTGTAGATTTTGTGGACTGTGTTTCTAGATGGATTGATCTTGCATTGACTCAGATTAAGTAGAGAGTTAGCCTCTGTTGGTCACAGGGGTTTTCCTGTGAGGAAGTTATCCTCTATAATTTCTAGACCCATAAAAATGGGTTACTGGTAGCAGCCTGAGACCACCAGAATGTGTTTTTCAGAAATAAAACTTTCTGTGATGACAGTTTGGTTTTTTGGTTTTTATTCTTGTCTCCTGTTCAGGTGTTTAAGTATTTGCTCATACTTATTTTTTTGTCTGATTTGATGTTCTGTGAAATAGACATTTTTTTTGATGCATCTCTTAGGCTGTTGATCTATCAACATTCCAGGTGCTGTTTTGCTGAACTACTGGTAATTTCAAAGCAAGTTATGGTAGCTTTTGATCCAGCGTACCATTCCTTCCCTTCATTGGGTAGTACTAGAGTGCTCTTAATTTCAAAATATAAACAAAACACAGAGCATGTTTTTGACCAAGATCACTAACTCAGGGTGCCAACTGTGTCTGAAAGGCAGTATTTTTCTTTATTTTACAGGCAATGCCACTGCAGTTAAGCAGTCCCGGTATAGGATTATCATTCAGGATGCTGCCAATGGGGGACAGGCATGCCCAGACACCTTGTATGAAGAAAGAGAATGTGAAGATATTCCCATCTGTCCAGTGTATAGGTAAAAAGACTGGAATCAATCTTTTGCTAGTGGGTGTCTGCTTCTCCAGAAATGACTCGTGTGATTGTCCTGCACAATTCCCACCAGAAAACAACACAATACTGAAAAATGCAGTTACAGACAAATAATGTACCTTGCAGAATTTGTAAAAGTAGAGTTCAAATTTGAGATTTCAGTATATCTGGCATCATCAGAACAAGCACCAATAAACACAGCTCCTATAAATGGTAACCTCAGGGTTCGATGTGTTTAAGGAATCTATTACTGGGAACTCCCCCCTCAGTGTATCTAAAAATCAATGCAAGCTATTTTGGGACCACAAGCACTCAACTACCTTAATCATAATTGTATGCTTATTGCAGAAACTCTTTTCTTTTCCCCAGATGCACTCACTCCAGTGAATAATATGCACTTTAAAAAATTCTGATTAGACAAATAGTACAATAGAGCAATTACTCACCACTCTTCATTAAAATTCTGTGATCCATCTGTTATACAATATTAGTAAATAGAAAAGCATTATATCGTTGCCTATAAATCTCCAGCCCACACATCCTGTAGGACACGGTCTCAGAGCAGAGCAGGGAGCTGAAGGTGGTGCCAAAGCAGGAACCGCACCACTCAGCTCTGCCTGGCTCCGTACCACATTGTGCTACGGAAAGCTGCTTTCTTGTGTTCTTGACTGGCGCACATCCTAACATAGAAAGCAGATTTGGAACAGCATCAGTTGTATGAGAACAGGCTTGCAGGATGACAGCCTGATTGCAAAGCCCACTGAAGATGTTTGCTGTGTATTTTATGTGACTTTGAACCATGCCCTACAAAAATGAGAAATGGAAATGGAGGATGATGTGGCTTTCTAGAAGGTGAACTTTGCATCTGAATTTCAGTTCACAATGCTTATTTCAGGAGTATACAACTTTTTGACTATTTTTCCTTAAGTCTCCACACTATATAATAATTTGTAACTGAAGTTTTTGCCTGGACGTGTTAACCGTTTTCCAGTTTTAACCACTTAATTGTTAACCTTTTCCTCTTGCAGGTGGAAGGCACACCACTGGAGTCACTGTGTGCTGGTACCAGATTCAGTGAGACAGGGTGTGCCTGGATATAATGAGGCGTGTGGACATGGTTTGCAGTCAAGGGGTAAGCTTTCTCCATGCAGCCTCCAAATGTTTAACGTGTTGGAGCGTGGCATTTAAGTAGGTCTTTACGCTTTTACAGCGTCTCATTTGGAAACTGAGTGACTGAAGCACGTCAAGTGTTTGGGAAGTGGACCCATTGTATAGTTTTGCTGTTGTGCTGGACCTTAAAGTACCAATAACACGATAGTATGTTTGGAGCACAGGAGTGGATTCATGCCTGGTATTCAAATATCTTTTGCAGTAACCTTCTCTTCTGCCTAAAGGTGAAGCACATGGGCTTCTATCTATCCATCTATAGGCATCTATGAAGTAATCTGTTCTTGGTGCTAAAAGTGGAAAGGATAATTTCCTCATGATTTTAAATTTTACTAATAATTTGCCTGAGGCCTGGTTTTCATTAAGATTATTGGGTAAAGGCTTTGGGCTCCTGCCCTTGGCATAATTAAGCACTTGGAAAATACAGTGATCTCATTGTCTGAACAAGTGTTGAGAAGAATTTCACTGTTCAGAGTATGTGATCAGACTCTGTAGTGGTTCCTGCAGATGGCTGAAGATTTGGCTGTTATCAGTCTCCTGGGAAATCTAACGAAACCTTTAACAAAAGGTTATTTTTATTGAAAAAAAAATTACTACACAGGTATGCTAACTGAAGAAACTTGACATAATAATTTACTCCTTCACAAGGGTAGAAACTATTCTTTAAAGATGAAATGAATTTCTTATATAATCTAGAAACAAAGGAAAAGAAAGAAAAGCCCTGACAGTATGTGGGCTGTATCTGAAAGAAGAAATGTGTTTTAAACTAAAGCTCAAAGGAGTAAATATCTTTAACTGCATTTTGACCACAGGCCTTTCCACAAGTTTTTCAAAGAGAGGCCTGTAAATCGAGGTGTCCTAAAATGCATTCCTCAATCTCTGTGTGAAGGGATGGTAATCTTCATGCTCCAGTAGGTGCACGAACTTTGTATTAATCTTATTCTGACAGAATTTGCAGTATAAAACAAGAGTATCACACTTATTTTTACTCTGTGGAGAGTCCGCCAAAAATTACTTAGGCTATGTGCTGTTTTGGAGTAATCACAGAAAAGGAATCTCAGCCTGGTGGATTTAAGCAAGATTTGTTTCAGTGTCACATTTACTTCTTGTAATTAACTTTTTGTAATTAACTGTGGTATTTTAGAAGCTTTGCTTTTCGTAATTATATGTAGTGGTAGAACCAATCTGCTAGGTATTATTGAGGATGAGTGGGGTTTCAGAAAAATGAGTTCTCAGATGAAATCCATGGAAGAAGATTTTAAAGATATTTCCTATGAACAAAATAAGTGATCTCCATGGAGAAGGCAGTTGAAACCAAGCTGCTAACTGACCATATTGCTGCTGAAAGAAAAAGTTGCTGGATTTTCCGCGATTCTGTATCTTATCTATAGCAGTGTTTAGTAAGGGAAACTTTCATAAAGCTGCTGTTCATACCTTACCTTGCTTCTGCTTGAACTCCTCAATAGCAGCTACCATGTGTGAAGAGGTGCTGTGTGACCACGTGGTCAGGGAGGAGCCATTTACCCAAGGGCGGCGTTTGCTTACATGCCTTGCAGGGTCTGGTCAGCTTGTAGACCTGGACACTGGAGGACTTCTGATCCTCTCATTCTTCACTGTGAAGGGGGTCTTTGGAGGTATTTTTCAAGTAACATGTGAGGTGAGGCTAGAGACTTGGGCTTCTTCAGCCTGGAGAAGCATCTAATGGGAGAGTGGGGTTCACAGAGAAGATGGAGCCACACTCTTCCCAGAGGGGCACGGTGAAATGACAGAAGGTAATAGTCAGGCTGTAGTGAGGGAAATTCTCAGATTGCCTGGAGAGACTGCAGATTCCTTGGACATACTGAAAACTCAACTGAATAAGGTCTTGAGCAGCTTTTTCTAACTTTGAGGTCAGTCCTGCTTAGAGCAGGCATTGGATCTTCAGAGGTCCCTTCTGTTCTAAATTATATTGTATGATTCTGTGAGTCTTTGGGGTCTTTTCAGGGAAGCTTGTGCCATCAGTGGAAGAATGCCAGGTCTTACAGATACATGCTTTCCTGCAATAGGCAGGCATCCTACAAATGGGTTTGCATTCGAGGTATCACGAGCATGCAGTAGTTGGCTTGCATAATGTGTCAGTGTCTTAAGCCAGTAAGTGCTTATTCTCCAAAGAGTATTTATATGAATTTGCCTATTTTCTTTTTTACCATATAACAGCAATTACCCTTTTACCACTGAAGATAACTATCTCCAGAGGTGTCGCCCCACCCCCCCCCCACCCCCATCACCAATCATTCTGTGATTCTGGGATAATTAGTCTTGCTGTTCCCTAGAGCACCTATTTTTAGATTATTTTTTTTCCTTTTGTTGTCCATATCCTGTCGTGTAAATAAGAAGATTTCAGTTTTCAATAACTGTCAAATCTAGCCAATTATATAAGGACATTTAATTCATATAAATTATATCGAAAGAAAGAAAGCATGTTTAGAACGATGACTGTACTGAGGGAAAATTAAGTCTGAAATTACTTCAAGCTCCATTCTTTCTCTAGGCTACATTCTGAGATAGATACTTACAAATCTTGTTCCATGAGTGTTTTCACTGAAATTGCACAACGTACTATATAACATGCAGAATAGTACAGGATTTGTCTGTGAATAATATGCAGAACAGCCAAAGAGATGACAGCTGTCTGAAGCTGCGGTTTTCGTGGCTTTATCTTGGAATGATATTACACTAATTACAACAACCTTTCATTTTGTGTATCAGCTTCTGTGGACTAACGTATTCAGAAAACAATCATGCAGGTAAGAGAAAAGCAGCATTTAGAACTAAGAAATATAGTTGTTACATAAACTTCATTAAGGCATGATTTGCAAAATGCCCCTGAGTTAGGGCACTCGAGTAAAACAGGGTGGGGATGTTACTGTTGCTTGACAGTGACATAGACAACATTTCTAACAGTAAAGGGAGAGCTTTACGAAATTTTATATTGGTATATAGCTGTCATTTTCCTCGACAAGTGACTAATTTACTAGAAGATGTCAAGACTGTGAGAAAAGTAGCTGCACATGGGTCGGGGCAATCCCAAGCACAAACACAGGCTGGGCAGAGAATGGATTGAGAGCAGTCCTGAAGAGAAGGACTTGGGGATATGTTGGTTGATTAGAAGCTCAACGTGACCCGGCAATGTGCACTCGCAGCCCTGAAAGCCAACTGCACCCTGGGCTGCGTCACGAGCAGCGAGGCCAGCAGGGCGAGGGGGGGATTCTGCCCCTCTGCTCGGTGCTCAGGAGACCCCACCTGGAGTACTGTGTTCTGCTCTGGGGCCCCCAACGTAAGCAGGACGTGGGCCTGTTGGGGTGAGTCCAGAGGAGACCACGAAGATGATCAGGGGGCTGGAGCAGCTCTCCTGGGCAGACAGGCTGAGAGAGTTGGGGCTGTTCAGCCTGGAGAAGAGCAGGCTCCGGGGAGACCTTACAGCGGCTTCCAGTGCCTACAGGGGCTGCCAAGAAAGCTGGAGAGGGGCTTCTTACAAGGGCGTGTAGTGATGGGACGAGGGGGAATGGCTTTAAGCTGGAAGAGGATAGGGAAGAAATTCTTTACTGTGAGGATGAGACACTGGCCCAGGCTGCCCAGAGCAGCTGTGGGTGCCCCATCCCTGGCAGTGCTCCAGGCCAGGCTGGATGGGGCTTGGGGCAATGTGGTCAGGTGAAAGATGTCCCTGCCAATGGCAGGGGGTTGGAACTATATGGTCTTTAAGGTCCTTTCCAACCCAGACCATTCGATAATTCTGTGAAAATTGCTTCTGCTTCGGATGCCCTTCAGTGACTTTACTGCGCTCTCATGTTTGTGATGGAGGATCCTTCAAAAAGGACCTCTTCCTTCAGTGCTGCCATAAGCAGCCACCTTAGACATTTACATTTTTGGGTAAAAAATGTGTTGCTCATTACAAGGGATTGTTAAGGTTTAATTAGGAGATGGAAGCCAGTTTTAAGCATGTGCCTTTGAAGGCTACTTCAAAAGCCATTGATAAAGTAAATAGGTATGTGTTACAGGCCAGGCTGATGTAATGAGACTCCACTTTAAAAACTGGTCTTGGAAATACACTGACAACACGGTTATGAAAAAAGTAGTTACTTTCAAAAAGAAAGGAAAAGTTGCAGCAGTGGAACATGTCATGTCTTATTTCTCCTGATCCTGCCACTTCTTCACTGTGATTCATTTGGGGGATTTGACCACATCTCCCCCCATTAATGAGACAGTAAGTCCATCTCAGAGCTGTAGCTCCCTGTCACGAGAATACAGAACAGAACAGCAAATATTTTCAGAGAATAATTTATCGATTTATGTACAGGAAAACAACAAACCCACCAATGCAGTAATGAGAAACTACTCCTCTGCTTTAGATAAGTGCACTCTCCCTAGCTCACCTAAGGTCATGGGGTGGATCAATACTGGATGGCCTCACTGGGCATCTGAATAGAATATCTCTTTTGGTACGCTCTAACTATCAGACCACGTATGATGTATTTCTTTCCTTCTTTAACCAGGTTGTAAATTCACACCATGTGGACTTTGCTAAGATGGTTGATGTTAAATGTAATCTCTTTCACTTGAAAAGTCGATCTGTGAATTGACAGTGAGAAAGTAGAATGCAGGTTGCACCAGACTCAAGCAATTTAAGATTCCTGTCTCCTTCATTGCAGGTTTCTGGCTCTTGCGCTGGAGCTTCCTGATAGCTGGAAGGATGCTGCAGACAAGACTGGTTTTAGACTGCGATGCAGATTAAACCTTTTATCATTATGAGAACAAAAATTGTAACAAACTGCTAAGTTTTCGGAGTGTGTCTAAATGCAGCGATAGTTCCAGTAAAATCTTCTATAGGCAGAACTATGATTAGAAACATAATTTGTCATAAATTAATGACTAAGTCAACATGAGTTCTGTACTACGCAAGGGAAAAGGTGAATTTTGATACTGCCTGTTAACATTACAAAAATATTCAAATGGGCATCCTTTAGCTGTATTATCTTGTGTATTTCCAATCGATAACACAGTAATAGCCATATACATTACTGTTGTTTCTGCTGAAATTATTTTTTGGTAACCTGTTTATAATGAGATGTGCCATCAAAAAAGCATCAGTGTTACCTTTTCTTTTTTTCTCATAAGATAGTCACCCAACAGTTCTTATTCCCCGTTTTGTAGGTAGTTAATAAAACTGCTGATTAGCTAAATTGACAGATACATTCATTGTAATTTGGGCTGCAGAATGCTTTTGCACAGAATTATCCGTTTCAGGAGGTACATATTAGAATCTTGTTAGAATTTACAGTCTAGAGGCTATGCGATAACCTAAAGTTTACAATGAATATATTTATGATAATAAACATGGCAAAGACACGGACTGCTTCGGTTAGCTAGTGATATTTTATGGGCAGTGCTTTGTGGTGCAGTCCTATGGATAAATCTGTCCAGCTGATAGTGGCTTACCTGTAATCAGTAGCTCCCTCCCATATTAACTTTGCCTGGTAGGACAGTGGCACCTTGAGCCTTTTTCTGAGGGATGCTGGGCATTTATTAGGTTTTTCAGTGTTTTTTCTGATTATACTAGTCTAGGGTAATGGATGGTTGAAGGGACACGAATGGAAGCACAGAGCTGCTCTTGAGTGGTCCCAGCTGGTGTCATGGTCTGGAAGACACCTGCTTGGCAGCTGATGGCATTGATAGCAAATAATTGAGGGAAAAAATAATGACCAGGGTGAGGACAAGAGCTGAGTCCTGTTTGTGATACATTTGAAAGGAACGATTCTGAAGCAAAATCTGTCTAGGATGCAGATTGAGGTTTCGGCATTTGCCTTTCCAGGATGGAGTGCATCAGTCTGTTATCAGCCATGTCTGCCTGGGGCTTTGCCAACACTTTACTGATCTAGCCTCTCCACATCACATTGCAAATTCATAAAGTATGTGTTTTCTGTATTGTTATTTTCTTGACATTGATAATGCATTTTTGAGCTTATAAACAGATGGAGAGTAATAAGGAAGAAAACAACCAAACCAGAACTGATTTACTATTTTTTGTTCTTGATAATAATTTCTTCCAATGACAAGGCAGTGGGCAGGAGGTTAGGCAATAAGGTAAGTGGGAAGCAGCACAGATAATACTCTCTTGACTTCAGGAGGACACAGAATCCAGTCCCACCAGACAATCTCCTATGTCCAATAAGGAAGTATGACCTAGAGAAATGCAGGGGGAGGTGGTTGTGCAGCTTGTTGAAAAACACATTCAGAGCTCTGTTACCAGTTAGTTACTGTCAACCAGGAAGGCCATTAGAAATGGCGTCCTGCAGGGCACACATACTTGTGACTGTCCTCAGTATTTTCACTAACAGATTGTATAATGAAATAGAGGGTACCACTATAACACATCTGGGTAATTGTAGTTAGTGAGTACTTTGAAGGGCAGGCCAAAAAGTACACGTTAGATAATTTTGAGCATGCTCTGAAATCAGAAAAGTGAACTTTTCATTAAAGAAAAAAAATGTGCAGCACTCACACTATGTAGCAAGATGGGCAGCGGTACTGTAGAGGAAAATCTGGAATTGAGAGTTATGGACTATGTGAGTAGCATTATACTTTGTAAAAAACCACCCATCTTAAAATCATGTATTTCTTACGTTTTCCTTCTGATACCCAAGTTCCTGAAATTTATTCTTCTGATTCCTAAAAGAGAGTATTTTTAACAGGTAATCTGCCCTTTTATTGTTGTTCCATAACACTTTCTGCCACTGTAAATAATGACAAACAATCAAGGTCAAATAAAAACATCAAAACTTTCTCTTGAATAATTCCTATTCCTGGTTTGCCCATAGATTCAGAATAGATTAGGAACCTTTTTTCAAGATACCTAAATTTCATTAACAGAAAGAAATGAGGCATTTAGGAGTCTTAAGCTCTAGCGAATACCAGTGAATGAATTAAAATCTCTTGAACTTAATGAAACTTTACCCTTGATTTTGCATTTTTTTAAAAAAAAAATCTTCATTCTTAGTGAGCGATGTATATCTGCACACAGAAATTGGAGAGATTTATCACTGCAGTATGGATATTGTATTACATGAGTCTGGATTGTTTGTATCTAATGTCTGTCAGTTTACCTGTAGGCTTCGATCTTTAAATTATTTCCCAAAGCCTGGGTTTAATTGTGGATTTGATAGTAGATTAGATCAAAGCAAAAATGTGTGACTGCTTCACAAAGGGGAAAACAAGGAAAAATTAAGGAGGAGGAGACAAAAATACAATACTGGTGTTATGTATGCATGTATGCATTCTTAGTCTTTCCTGCACTAGAGAAATGAGGAAGTTATCCTCTCTCAGACAGATTTTCAGTGGGATTTATTTCAGTTTTGGAACATTAGAATTGAGAAGCATAGGGGAAGGGACAGATGAGGCTATGTGAGATGTGATGGATCAATCTCTGTAGGGCATTTTGTGGCTGCCTTGGAGATTCCTGCAGTTTAATTTATGAGAAATAAAATTGCCTGCTTGTATAGAAATCGTCCTGGGCTAATTTCTTCAAACCTGGTGGCATAGCAGAGTTGTCTGTGTAAATATGTGCATGCCTATACTGGAGTCTGCAGCTGGGCACTGGTTTGGGAAATGGAAATTCATCCTCGTATTGTATTACATGCCACTGATCTCCAGGTAATGTGTTACTGTAGACCAATTTTTCTTTCCTTGGGTCTTAGTTGATAGGACAAGGGGAAGAAAGATTGATACTGATTTTCCAGTGACAGGTTGTTCACAAAAGAGTGATGGTGGGCTACCCTCCTTTTTTCATGGGAGATGTCAGCAGGCATCACACGACGCTTAAAACAGTGCTACTATATTTCAGTCTGGGTCTGGCCCAGCTTCCACCTCAGGTGTAGCTGCTGCAAGGTTATTTCATAAGTGGTAGGAGAATTGGCATGACATTACTTTATGGATGCTAACTAATAGCAAGAAAGACTCCAACTCATTTCTGTCACTGTAGCCTTATGCCAGCAACATAAAAACTGAGGAGACTCTTAGAGCATTTGTCCTGACAGCAATCTACAGTGCAACATTTTATCCAAAGGCAACTCAGTAATCTGCAGACTTCCTGTAAAATAAAGATGATGAAGACTGTGTCAGATAAATTACGTATATTTGATTTCCTTCAAAAACAGAACTGTTATATTCCACTCTGTGGAAGGAAATAAGCAGGCTTTCTAGTTTAACTATACACTGTTCCTATCTGATAAACAAAACAAATATCAGCACCTTGGTACCACACACAGCATTTGTTTTCTGGGGAAAAAAAGTCTTGATCAAGTAGAAAAGTCTTTTGAAGCTAGAAGGCTTGAACACTGAAAATGTATACTACAAGCGTGTACCAATAGAGGGATTGTTAAAGAACAAAATAATGAGAAGTAAAGCAGAGGAACATCAAAGCTTGCCAGGCTATGCATTTCTGCCTTGATTAGGAGGAAGGAGGGAAGAAGGGGGGAAAGAAGGTTTTAGATCAATAGGAAATGGCCCGATCACCTCAAAGTCAAAGACAGCGCCATCCAAATGTGTACAATTTACAGGAACTGCTAGAGCATCTCAACCATAAAAGTCCCAAATGATCTGACAGTACTCACACCATATTTATCAGGTACAGAGAGTGAGCTGAGATCATCTTATCTGAAGGAAACTCCTTTTAAAATGTAAGGGTAGATAGATTTTCATTTTGTCTTTCATCCCTCTGATTAAGTTTAGCTCTCTTTGGTCCTCCTAAGAT
The DNA here is from genome assembly GCF_963210335.1 of Falco punctatus. Lineage (NCBI taxonomy): Eukaryota > Metazoa > Chordata > Aves > Falconiformes > Falconidae > Falco > Falco punctatus. The sequence goes on from NC_137588.1 coordinate 36,615,022, forward strand.
TTCTTTCATCTAGTGTGTAGTCTGTATGATCTAAGCAACTATCATTGGTGAAAGTCGTTTTTGGGGTCCTTTTTTAAATGATGAATTGTCATTAAAGAGAGTATAGTAGATGAAAGAGGTCCAAGGAGAACCAAACTGTGCTGAGACTTACTCGGGAGGATGAAAGACATAATGAGAGATATAATGAAGAGCAATCTCCCCCTCAAACTGGAGACAGGCCCTTCCAATTATGACTTGTTTTTAGTACCAGCTTCCAGGGAATTAAAATCTTAGTTATGAACAGTTGGTTCAGACTTTTGTACAATTCTTGAGAATTTTTTATTATGGGAACAATGGGCCTGGGTGGTCATGCTTCATGGTTTGTGCAGAGCATGTTATGAACTATAACAGAAGCCTTTTCTGTGGCCACGGGTGGGTTGTAAGTAGACCTGATCACACAGCCCAGTGTGCGCCTTATCAGAAATACAGGAGACGTTTAATCCTAAAACTCTGTGTTTTGTTGACTTAGAACCTAAAACATGAGGGTTTATGATCCTTAATATTTTATATGAGTTCATGTAACTGTCACTGTAACTGCCTATAAACATACCTGATTTTTTTTCATGTTCTTCCTAATCTTTTGGCCTCTGTGTCTGGTGTATTTCAGTTCAATGGGTTGACACTGCAGTGAGTAAATTGTTTCACTTTCTTGATGATTTTCAATTTAATTGAATTATTCTTTGTTCTTGAGACATTTGAGTCCCATTTGGTCTCCTTTTTTGTTTGCTATTTTATTTAAAACTTTCATGTCCCTCTTGTTCGCCTCTCCATGTTGCAGGCAGTCTCATTCAGTACTGATTTAGATCTACTTCTGCTTTTATAAAATTTTAATTTCCTCCTTGTCACAGTTGTGCTGTTTACAAATCCAAAGATAATTCATGTCAAAGCTGCTGTGGTTCATAGGGAAATTGTTAAGGATTCATCTGAGCCAAGCAGTGTAAGATCCACGTTCTCTGGCAAATGGCCTTAAGGAGAACTTTTCCTCAGGTAGACACTTCAAATGGAAAACCTTGAAGTGTGACCTAAAATATTAAAAAGGTTTTATACTATTGTTTTTGGGAAAGCACTAGGGGTGTTACTCTCCCAGTCATTACCAGAATAATCGCTGCCTTGTCCATAATGATCTCAGTCAAGTGTAATACCAAATTGTGAGAAATTCTGGAGTCCTTAACTGGAAGGATAAATACTGGCTGTTATTCTCACAGTACAATAGTACCAAAGGGGCTCACTTTGATATTCATTTTACCTAGCTGAAGAAAGGGACGGGTCTGGGTTGAAATGCTGATCCTGTTTGGATCTATGTAATATTAAAGCACTGTGTCAGTTGTTTGGACACCCCCCTCCCCCCAGAAAAACAGAAACCCAAAAAACTCAACAAACAAACTAACCCAACTGTTGGTGAAAGAAAAAAGGGAGATGTTGAAAGGAATGCAGTTTGATTTATAGCAGATATTGTTCATTGTCAGGCTGCTAAGGTTTGGACTGCCTGGGGACTTTCCTTCAGAGGAACTTGGTAAAAGTTGAGGTTTGTGTTTTCCTATATTCTGCATTAGTTAGAAAGCATTTCTTACTGAAAATTGTTGATTCAGGTTTCTTTGAATAATTAAGCACTAATATTCAACATGAAAATTAGCGTCCTAAATGGCAGAGCTCATCAGTGTGGCTTGCTGTAAATCTCAGGCATGAGATTTGTTAAATGTGACATACCAGAACAGTGCAAAAGGAATCTTGATATCATGTTCCTTGACTCTGAATTTGTATATTTGTGTTACCTCAATAGCTTTATGTCTGCAGTAGAGCTTTTAGACATGAGATTTCAGTAGAATAAATGAATAACCTTGGCTCAAACTATCTTTCAAAATTCACAGCATCTTCCTTTCAAATGCATGCACTAAAGTGACAGGGGAATAACTGGAAGTGACGGGGATACTTATGAAGTGCTTGCACTTGTGAGAATATGTCAGGTAACTGTGAAACAGTCAATATTACGTTTGCTTTATGTGTTCAGTGGTGCTCTTTTCTGTTGCCACTGTTTCTAAATATGTCCAGAAATATTAAGAATACTGAGCAATGTGTTTAGCACTTTCTAAATTAGCCTGATGATTGCAGCAGTAATACTTCCAAGCATTTTTCCTGTTGGAAACACCCCTTCTCCCCTATTGTTAACAGTATTGTCATTGACTTGCTTCTCAAAAGACTCAGGATAAGACTCCATCTTCTTTATCTTATAATAAATCAAGAGAAACTTCATCCAAAAAATTGGAATTCCACGGGATTAAAATTGCTACACAAGAAAATGCCACCTCTATACTTTGATGGCAATAGATAGTAATGAAAAAAATGTCGTGTTCTAACAAAGATTTTTCTAAAGTCAATTTTTTTCCTGGCAGCTGCGAGTTTTGCCTGGTGCATGCATCATTTATTAAAAGATTGCTTATATTGGCTTTGTGAAATAAGGAAAGTTTGGAATAATATATTGAGATATTTGACAGAGTTTTCCAGAAGTAGGATATTTTGTAATGTCAAATTTGAATCTTGGATCTGAAGGCTTTTAGCAATGTTACTTTTTACAGATTTTCTGGTTAATTCTGGTCAGTACTGTTGTTCGTTAATTACAGTTCACTGAATTTTCAGTCCTGCAATCATATATTTTCTCCTTTGATATGTGCCCTGAGGTGATTGACATTTCTTCGAGTTATCTCTTTTCTACTGTCTTTTGGATATTATCTTTTTTATATATATATTTATATATATGTTATATATATAACTTTATCTTTGTTTTTATTCTGGTCTTTGTGTAGATGAAGGAAATGCCTGAACTAGAGGTACACAGTATGAGGGAGTCTTAACTGACTTGTTAAAATATAATAGGCTTGTAGAAGGACATCTGCTTCAGCATTTGTTGAATTTGGAGTGAAGGAGATCAGGACGTCCTCAGGGGGTTGTATGACATGAGAGAGCAGCGCTCCCAACCACTGCTGTATGATGGGAATATATGGGCTTCCACAGCCTTTGTTCTTGCTGAGCGTGAGCCTTCACTGCTGGCTGGCTTTATTCCTTGTGCTCTGGGAGAGCATCTTAATAATAGGCACTTATTAACGATATTTGAACAAATCAAGTGGAAATTGGTCTGCAGAGCTGACTCACATGCAGACGTGAGCTCTTGTGAGAGGTTGAGGGATGTAGCTCTTCTTGTTGCATTTTAACTCCGAGAGCATGTGATGTCATCATGGCAGATGTTCTTTAGGCACATTGGGGAATTTGTGGGGCAAGTCAGATGCACCATGCTTGTGAGAAGTTGCTTTGACCAGCAGGTGGTTTTTCAGTACCACTTTGAAATGATTGGTTAGTGGAACATTTAAAAAATCCCTGCCTGCAAGATTTTGTGCGTGAGTTTTGTGCGGGCGATGTTGCTGGTGAAGTTGCATGTGAGCAAACCTCCAAACAAACAGGGAATGCATTTGTGCTTTAAAATAAATAGGTATCTTCAGTGCCTAGTTTCATGGAGTATAAATTTTCATGTAATCTAAGCACATCTGCTCATAATAATTAACTTCTGTGGTATATGAAAGGAAAAGCTACATCAGCTTGATGGTATGACGAGATGGATTGCTTTCTATCTGTTCAGCGTAATGATTAATTGTAGCGTTTATAGGAAGATGGCTGCTTTTTATTCATTTTTGGGTTTAGATCATGTATCCTGCCTTCTTAAGCTTATTTAAATGTAAATACTCTGCAAATCTGGTATGAAAGCATAAACTTTCCAATTTTAAGTGCTTTGATGAATAACAGGCCAAAATATGTCTCTGCTTAAATTGTCTTATCTGAAGACTTTGAAAGATGCCGGTCTTTCCTAGTGAGATGAATTTCACAGGTAAATGTAAATATTGAAAGTAATCATGAAAGAAATTTAGAAGGATTATGGAATTTCATTTGACCTTAAGATCTGGTGTTTCCAAGGGGCAAACTTAATAATAATGAAACATTAGCAATTTGTAGTTGGTCCTGTGGTTTTGCAAGTTGTAAGTATTTACTATGAGTGAAATAAGCATGTGATGTGTTTCCAGAAGTTAAATACACTTAATTCTTGCACTTTAGTTCATTAAAATTTGAGTATATGCTTTGTGCAATGCAAACTTCCTGGTTCGCAGAAATAGCGATGGGTATATGAGTACAGCTATCAGTTAGTGCTAACCTGTCATGTAGGTTCATCGGGGAACCCACTGATCCTGTTGTATTTTCTCCCAGTGCAGTTGTCGTCGTCTTCCATTACTTGAAAACAGGTTACTGTGTGTTGCATAGATGGAGGTCAGCCACAGGTTTTTATTGGTCTTGAGTTTGCATGGTAATAGTGGTGGAACCAAAGGAAATGATGTGTGGAGAGCAGTTACTGAGCAAAAATCTGAAACTTGGGTAAAGCTTCAGGAGGTGTGTACAGAATTTAGCCTACTGCTTAAAAATCTTTCTGGGTTGCTGAAATCATATTGATTAAATGATAAACAAAGTACTTTCTTGAAATCTCATGGTGACTGGCATAAACTCCCTGATTGAATTATACTGCAAACAGAACACTATAAGGGAAAATGTCTTTACCAGTTACAGTTAATATTTTTTTTAAGGTTTTCTTATTAAAAATTCCATCCCAGGATTTTCTCAGAAGATAAAGTAGACTCAACAAAGAAGTTAATGCAAAAATAAGCTATTGCAATGGCATCAATGAACAGATAAAATAAGCAAATAAGCAATTTGCAGATAGAGAGTCAACATCCCATGAAATGTTTATAAAGGTAATATTTAAGATCTCATAAAATCAAATTGTATTCAGATACAATAACAAAAGTCGGTAATAAAACAGTGGTGAATCAGGTCCAGAGATAATCATAAAGAAAAAGGCTGTATTTGGTTTCAGAGGTTTTCTTTAGTGCTAAGCATGCTATATGTTTTTACGGCAACTCCACCCAATCTTTGCTTACCCAGTTACTCATGCTTACAGTGTGCACATACGAATCAAACTGCTAAAGGCATGTTCTTTTTGATGCAATGCAATTTAATTATTAAGAAAGTCATTTGGATGTCATTTAGGATTCACAGTGCTGAGCGTTTTTAGGATTTTTGTCCTCAAGCAAACAAGCTATTCTAAAATGAGGCTACTGTTCTTGGTTTTCTTCCCCAGAGCCTGTCAATCTATTACAGAAAGAAAGTTGATGCATTTAACTTTTTGGTTTTGTTTTGTTGTGCGTGGTAGTTGTTGTCTGCTGGCTAATTACTTGTTCCAATATTTTTGTGCAAATCACGAATAAGCTGATGGGCCTATATTTCCATATCCCTCATCTTAAATAAAAAATAAGAATAAATAGAGCCGTTAGAAGGATAGGCAGAGTGTTTGCTGGTAAGTTGCACTTCGTCCGTGAGGTCTCACAGATGCTCATTTCTGACACATCAAGAGTGGTTTTTACAAGTTTGTGAGAGCCAGGATTCATTAGGACAGCCAGTTTCAACGAAGCTGGTTTATCCTTGACAGCCCTTACCCTGAAAGGGGACCGAGGGGCCAGAGGTTTTGCCTTTTTGTAACCGCTAATTGTAGTGCTCCCAGGACTGCAGCTGATCCACTCAGTGAAGGGTGGTGCAAGCTTGGGCCAGTTTTGGGGGAGGTGGGGTGCGAGAGGGGAGAGTGTCCATTTTTTACCACGTTTGCAGAAGGATCCTTTGTTACCTTTAATGCCTGTTGTTAATTCTGATTTTTGCATGCTCGTGCTCATCTTATGCTATTCTGCAGCTACTTGACCTAGTTTCCACCTTTTTTTTTTTTGTTTGTTTGAGGGCAGTGAGTATCTTTTGACTGAGCTTAGCTGATCTCCCATATGCGGGTTTATCCCTGCCATGATTGGGCCCGTTCCCTAACAGCAGAGCTTTCACTTTGGGGTTTGCCTGTTTTCTGAACTGCACCTTTCTTCAATTTTCTTTTCTCTACCAGCCCAACCTTCCAGGACACCTCACTTAGCTTTAATGCAAATATATTTATATCAATGTATTAGTCTATGTGCCCATCCCAGCTGTTGTGTAATTAACGGTCATTCTCTTCCGGCCTGCCCTCCACCCTGAGGTTCTCCATTGGATCTTCCTCATGGCTTACAGTCTAGCTGGTTAGAGTTTACTTTGTCCCCATCCCAACAGAACAGGTTCCACCAAATGCACCACTACAACAGTTTATGAATTGACTGTACTCTGTTCTTTGTTCCTGTAGCATCAAATAGAGTGGTGTGGATGGTGTCCTCCTGCTGGCTGATGAGCTCACCTCTTTCAAGGTCCTTTTTCCAGCATAGCACAGATCCCTTTTAATCATCAACCAGGCCTTCAGTAGGTCAGTCGTTCTTTATAGATTAGCCCAGAGACCGAGAACTTGTATAATTTGTAGGGAAAATAAAACCTATCATCATCTGCATTTCCTTCCAGAAGAGCTGTACCCCTTTATGTTACTGTTCCAGTCATGTGAATTCACCTGTTAAATATTGGCTGCAACAGGGTTTTCACTCAAAAATACCTGTTAAAGTGATAACTGTGTAAACATTTTCAGTCTGTTTTTTACAGCTTTGTTGAATAAAAATAGCCTTACTGTGAAACCTCAGTTATCTTAGCTGAAGTGTAATATAAAGATGATGGAGCAGCTGTCACAGCTTGGGAGAAGGATGTGGGTGCATCATTGGTCACTGCCTCTGGCAGTGCTGGGACAAGGTACATTAGGCTGTCTTCTTGTGGGGGAGAAAAATCGGGTCCCATTTCTTTATTTCCTTATGTAAGTTACTCTGAAAAGAATAGTTTTTATTGGTAGCAGGTGAAGGTTGGTTGCTGTTTATTCAATGTTTTTATAGTTGTGGAAGATCGCATGTTGATAAAGGATAGTTTGATTTTGGAAGGTAATTATGTATTATGTGTTTGGGGTTGTTACCAAAAAGTCCCACTATAATCGTAATGGAAAGCATATTAAAACTTCATTTTAAACATCTATGATAGAAAGGTAGATAAGCATGTGAAACATTAAAGAGTTAAGCATTTCTTTCTTCACAATCTTTGCTCATTCTTTTGCTGGGAGGGGACTGTCAATCTTGTGGCTTTTAACTTAAATGTAACCTGCGTCCCTACCTCCAGCATACACTTAATTTTTCTAGAATAATTTTATATAGCAGTGTGAAATAGGCTTCTGTTATACTGGGCAATGTAGAAAACAAGAATCTGTGCAAAGCCTCTTTGAATCAGATTTTTTTGCGTGTTTACTGTACTGGAAAACCTTGTAGTCTCATCAAGACTTCTTGCTTACTGATAGTAGACACATCAATATTGGTAAGTCATCTTTTTTGTTTTTATTTAAAAAAAACACACCTTGCTGCATTTATTGAGTAGAAAAAAGAAGATTATTTTGTGTTTATAGTTTTTATGGGTACACAATTCTCATCACACCCAGGAGATAATATTGTGGTTTGGAGTGGTTTTTTTGTACTTAGAACAAGTGGGTAAATAGTTAAAGTAGCCATTTTGTGCATTCCTTTATTATTTTCAACAACTAGAGAACAACTTTTTTTTTTTTAATGTAATCGATAACTTTACCAATAGTATTTTTCAATACTTTTTTCTTTATCTTTTGACAAATTCCAGTTTTGTGTACATTGTCGATCACACACCTTCAATACGTGGTATTTAATTTAGTATTATTCTAAACATTACTTCAGATCCCTACGTGGAAGGCTGTGGGGATGTCTTTGCTTCACACACCTAATGCTTTATGAGATAAACAAATAAGTAACACAGGCTTTGTAGTCTGTGTACTACATAACGACCTAGTCATAATTTTTGAATTGACTGTCAACACATATTAAATCAGAGCATCTATTTGAAATAGTAGTATTTCATAAGCTGCATTTGACAGTTCATTATCTTATCAGAGAGAACTCCTTTCTTCCTTCATCTTGCCTCAAAAACAATATCCTTGCAAATGAACTTTTTGGTAAAAGTCAAGGTCACAGCTTTGGAATAAAGCTGTGTATGGGAATTGCCTGTCTTCACATTGAAAATATGAGTAAATCAAAAGTACTGATACGGTAATCTAAATCTGCAGTATGTTTGCTTGCATTTTATTGAAACTAAGTGATAAAAAGTTTTACTGACTTTTAAAAACTTTTCTTAGTGAAACTTCCTTCAGGAAGTTTCTTAATACACGTTTATAGATTTAACCCTGCACTTAAATAAAATAAAATAAAATCAGGAATGGTGGTATATTACAATAGATATATATGTATATCTCTACACTGGATCACACAAGTTTTCTGAAATAATCAGTTAGAAGCCCGTGGACCTGATCCTCACCTGGGGGAAGAGGTGTGCTGGGAGTTGAGCGAGGGGCTACTGGGCTCTCCCAGCTCTCACAACATCCTCTCAGGCTCCAATTCTCGTTCAAATTATTTGTTCTTTTTCTGTGCTTCATCCTTTTCACTGCTGGGTCTTTCATTGTGATTTTGAACTGTGGGCAAAATTATTTTCAAGCATTGACTCTAGTCATATTCTCTCTTACCTGATTTTTATTTTTTTTTTTTAAGAACACATCAATGAGGTCTGCTGATGTTGGATTGAAGAGCCAGTAAAACAGAAATCAAAGTTGCCTGCGAGGATCCTCCTCTTCCTTATTTGTTGATTCAAACTTTCCAGCTTAATTGATTTCTCCTTTATTCCTTGTTGACAGTGACCTGATAAAGCCAGAATGAAAGCGATGGTTTTCATTGCTACTAGTATTTTATTGCTAAATCATTCATTAATTTATGGTGAAGAACTGATATTACACACACACACCCCCCCCTTACTTCCCTGTTAGTGTTGCCTTTATCTAGTGAAGAGTAGCATCACCTTCAGCGCTTTGTTGGGGGAGGAAGGAAACCCCAAACCTAAATAGCAATTTTTTATTTGCTTAAATACATTTTGCATTATTCTGAGTAAGTGAAAACTTTGGATGAAATCTTGGTATTTAATAATGTAATGTCAGAACCTCATGGCCTAATGTTTAGTAGCTAGACCAATATTTAAGCTCTTGACCAACGTTATTGCCCTACTAAACCTTGTCACTTCACACATCTCTCTGCAAGACCTACTTTTGCCTCAGGCTGTAAGTGGAAGCTGAAATTTTATTTTGTCTCCTGGATTAGGTACACAGGAACCACATTAGTTGACATTGGCTTTGAGATATATGAGCAAAATTTTATATAGTCATTTTTGCTATGTTTCCATTCTAAAAGTTAATTAACTGATAAGATATAACCCTGAAGCGTGGGTATTCAAATAGGACAAGACAAAGGTTTAAAGAGAAATTGAGACAAAGGTCTGACACGATGAATGATCTAGAAAAGGCAAAATACAAAATTTTAGAGAATCAGTTCTGTGTGGCCATACAATCTTAATCTATTTGGCTGTGCCATGTCAAACTGGCTTATAGAAACCAATTACTATGAATTCATGGTGTGCTGTATTTATACTTTCGTTATAGCAACAGCAAGAATTAGTTACCCAAGTACAGCACATTTGTATGGAATGTACCCTTTCCTTTGGTTTTCTGATGAATTAAAAAGTTGCTATTTACTGTTACTTTGAAATACACACTTGACATTCCAAGTATCAGTTCTCTCTTCTGAAATGGAAATGTGATGTGAGTCTTGATGGATTTTCAAAGCATTGAGTTGGTTTTGCATTGAATTTTATTTCCTACATAAGTTACTCTAATATGGAAGTAGTAGTTGCCACTTTGGGAAATTTTGGAAGTCCCTCTGGTTATGTTTACTTGGTTTTAAGGGAAACGGCAGTGCTGGGCTTAACTGGCCACATTCTCTGTTCCCTCTTCCGGGAAGAAAGGGTCAGATGTTCCTCTGGGCTGTGTGTCACCGGGGCAGCCTCAGGTCATTGACGTGCTCTTTAATGATGCCCCCCCCATGGCTGCCAGGGACCTGCCTCTCCAGAGGTGAGCATAGGTCCTGATGCTTTGCATGGACACTGAGGACTTCTCAGAGGTGTGGGGGATATTTATGCTTTTACAGAAGGAGGAGCCACATACTTGTGGCTCAACCACTTTCAAATGAGTCTGTGGTGGGTCCACTGTTGTGGCACTAGTAGAACATGAACAGCCACCTACCCCAGCGGTGCCATCAGGTTACTGTCCTCTAAGTTTTCATGGGCTCTTGTTTTCCTGATATTTTCCTTTTTAAATTTTTCTTTTTAATTTTTAGAATAATTTTTAAGAAGTCCAAAAGAATAAACATAAGCCACTTCTGTAAAATTGTATTTCAAGTTCCTTTCCAAAGATGACCTTCCCCTGCTATAAGTGCTCCTCACTTTAAGCATGATTTTGTCTGCTCTTCACACACCGAAAAATTTTGTGGGAGAAACTGCTCTGAGCTCCAGAAAAGATGAACAAACTTCAGAGGTCAAAAAAGGGTATATGGTGAGAATCAAACTGCTGATTTATTGTAGTCAAGATTTAAAAGGTTTGTACTGGGAAGACTGTAATACAAGAAAATGTAGCCTAGTGTCCCAGCCAGCTCTATCCTGGGGCTAGCTAGAATTAAGCATATGAAGAATAGCTAAAAATACTAATAATCTTCCGGCAAGGTGAAAAGTATTTCTAGGTCTGATACAATTTGCTTTCTGTTACATTAATTTGATTGGTGGGTTTTTTGGTTAAACAAACCATAAATTATACGATCTGAACCAATGGTAAAGAAATCACAATAAGAGAACATTTTTTGTCCAAATAATTGTATCGGTTATACATTAACAATCCTATAGTGATCAGTCAGTGTTTGGATTGTGTAGTTATTTTGGAAACAAACGCTGGCGAACAAATGCTTCATTTACAGATGTTAAAAAGAAAGTGTAATAGGAGCAGTTCTTTTCCTATTGAAACAAATGTGAGTTTCCCCATTGTTTCAGCAGGAATACAATCTGCTCTATAATCCCCGCTCAATTATAACAATTCAGTGCAAATTTAAGAAGAGTAGCAGCAGCTGAATAAGAAATGTTTCTTTTCTTTGGTTTCGGCCTGTAAGAAAGGAAGAGAGGATCATCATAAGACAAACATAACGTACTGTAAGATACCTCCCTTTGCATCTTCTCTGATCTTCTACCTTGTATTTAAGAGACTAGAAGAGGAAAGGAAATAGTCCTTTTAGATCTGTTAGCTTCAAACAAAGGGTAAAAAGCAGTGAGAATGGTCTGAACAACAAACATCAGGAAAGATGAGTGTAATTATTTTTATTATTCTTAAGAGGCAAACCTATTGGAACTCCTTTGCTCACATAAAAAAGTTCATTTAACATGACCTAGGGGAAATACCAATTCTTGTACTTACGGGAATCAGGGTATTTTATATGAACTATATAGAAGTATACTCTTTAGTATCTCAGACTGTGTTAGTCTCTTCTGGGGAATTTGTGGTTTGGTTTGGGTTTTTTGTTGTTTTTGTTTTGTTTGGGGTTTTTTTTGTGGTTTTTTTTCTTCCTGCTACAGAAAGGATGCCCTGAGGTAGGGTTTCTGTAAAACACTTTCCCCCCACACGCTAGAAACGTTTAGTAAGAAGTATAAAAAGCCTTTCTGTGTGTGTAATTTATACATTATGTATACACGTATGGAACTCCCACACATCAGAGTATGACTTTGCTCTTACTGGGATTCAAATCTGCATACTTAGGTTTTCCACTGGGCAAATCTCTTGGAAGGCCTCAAGCATTTAATTTCTCATGGTTGTGGGTGGGAAATTTTTCACAAGCTCTTTCTGCTTCTCTCACCTTTAATGTAACTGCAGTGTCTTTACTGTACTTCGACTGTGCTGACCCTTCAGTCTCAAGTACAGTATCTTTATTTTGGATCATGAGGTAGACAATATTGTATGATGGCTGAAAGATACTTGATTTAGATAACATGAATTATTTTAGTATGCATTTTTGTTAACTTCAGTCAAAGTAGATTTAGTTGTTTTATCAGTTTTAGGCTGGAGATGAGTAGCCAGACTTTCAACCTCAAAGCATTTAGTATCTTTATCTGTTCTTTACTGTAGAAAAGTGATAGCTGAAGTGGAAAGTTTTATGCAGGACTGTATCTACACATTCTGTTGGTACTTTAGAAAAATTTAACAGTGGTTTCTATGAGTGAAATGTAGAAAGTGATGAGGTTCCCAAATTTCCATGTTCCTGCTTTTTGAATTGCAGTTTTTTACTTTGATAAAGGTGACTAGTCCAAATGCCATGGTGGTCTGAATTCTGGAAAAGCATGGTTAATTAGAAATAAAAGTAAATAGAGGAGACCACATTCTGGTCTTATTTTCCATCAGTCTGAATCTGCATATCTTTACTGAGGTGCAGTGGTATAAACAGCGTTGTGTGGGTAGTACTCTCAGGGAGTACTCTGATAATTTCAGACAAACTTGTTTATATGTGGCCAAGCAGTGAGCATATACAATTTTTGGAGAAAATGCGATGAATCCACCCCAATGGACAACAGGCTGCCACACAACCCCTTTTTGTAGTGAGGAGACCTATGCAAGGGCTGATTAATTTGTGCTCTTACCTGAGGCTTTGGAGCATGCCTGGCAGGACAGTTTGGGCATTAATGGCAGAATTAACTCAGGTAGCAGAAGAATGGACGGGTGAGAGCAGGAGACATCAGGATGAGTTGAAAAGCAGTTGAAGGGCCCATATATGTCCACATTGGCTTAACTGCTGTTCCCTGAGCAGCCAAGAGCAGTGAGGAGTTTTGAATGCCAAAATGAGAAGAGCCAGAGCTGGGGAGTGGGGAGGTGAGGACAATTAAAATCTTTAGGTGTTACCTTGGATCATAGTGTTTTAAATATGAAGTTGGGGAGCTGTAAATATGTCGGTGTGGTAGTGCGAGTTCTGGATTCAGCATCGGCGCTTCACTGTTAAGGGATAGATAGAGAGAAATGGCAGAGTGCCTGCCTTCCAGAGCAAGATTTTCAAATGTATTTTCCTAAACCAACATGATGCAATATTTTCAAATCCCCAGTTGTCTGAAAGGTGATGCAAGTGGATAATTTTATCAAATCCAATACCAAAAAAATGCAGACTGAAATGGACATTTGGCTGGACAAATTTAGAGGACTGTCTTCTGAGACCTTCCTAAGGTTGGCTTCCCTGTGTGTGTTGGTCGTAGTGTTGAGCTCTCCACTGCTGTTGTGGAAGATTACCATGGGGTGCTAGCAAAAAAATGGACCTGGCTGGAATAAAACAGGCTGCAGGAGTTTTGAAGTTCATCCAGCTATCACTAAAAACACTGGCAGGTGAATGTATAACTGAGGCAGGGCTTTCAGAAGAAAGTCAGTGCTTTCTTAATCAGCTAAGTGATCTTCCAACTTGAGGTACTATAAATACTGTAAATGTGTTTGTTTTCCATTTTCTCTCTCGTGTTATTTGGCATGTTTGATTCTCTTTATTTACTGTGGTCTCAATGTGTGTATATATAACAGGATGTCTTAGTTTTATTTTCAAGTTGAGCAATAAATAATTAATCTTAAATATAACTTTATGAGAGGTACTACAAAGAAATTGAACTCGAGTAATTTTAGTAATTGTGGAGCAGAGAAAGATGAAGAAAAGGAAGCATATTTTTGTATTTTGTTATGTTCTCTGAAAGGAGCAGAAGCATAATTTCTATCATTAATCATCTAATGTACTTCCATTGATTTTCTTTTTAATAGAAAATGAAATTAAAAGCAATTCAAAACCTATAATAATGTTAGAAAAAAAGGGGAAAATTGTGAAAGATTCCTTAGACTGATTGCATAATGTAGGAGCATTCAGGTTGCAGTTATTCTTTGGCCAAAGTAAATTTGAAACATTAAAAAATCATATTATTTTGTCTTTCTAGCCAGGCAGAGTGTGAACCACTTGCAATAAGAAAATACTTGTATTAAAATTAAAATAGTGCTAGACATTAATGTGTCAATCCTGTTTTCTGCATTCAGTGTGTGGGTGGGAGGAGTGGGCTTCATAGCAATGAATTTCTCTGCTACTTCTCCCTGAACAGCGGGCAGTCTTGGTTCACAGATGAGGAAGGATTAAAACCTCAAGTCACATAGCTTGGAAAAATTGACATGTACAGCTCAATTCCTACAGTGTTTCTAATCACATATTCCAAACCAAATAACTGATAACCTCATCTATAAATATCAGGATAATTGTACTCTGAGCTATTTTAAAATGGAACAGCGGTGAGGCCAGTTTAAGGCATTAAGTGACAGAGGTCAGCCTGCACTGATTTTACGGGTTTTAATATGCAGCCCTGGACATACGTAATCCCTTTCAGACAACCTGCTCTCATCTGGTGCTCGCTCGGTGGTGCTGGCTGAGAGGCTGTGAGTGAGCAGTGTGGGAGGGACGTGTGCTTCTGGCATGCAGACCTGTGCGCAGACCTTGTTACCCCTTCTGCCTGGTGAATGCCCAGGACGTGTAGCCGCAGGGGAGCTCTGCAGCTGGCTCAGGCACATGGGGACGGCTGCCTGCACTGGAGGTGGCCTCCCACCATGCTGGCCCCCAGAAAGCTGCAGCTGGGACTTTGTTTCTTCTGAGGCTCCTGTGCCTAGATTAACCTGTCTTTTTTCCCCACGTGCATGCCTTATTGTGGGAAGGCTGCATAAAGAAACCAACCCAAAGAGCAGCTAAAACATGGACCTTTAACTTGAGACGGGTCTTCACAGTTTTGCTTGCTTTTCTTTCTTCTCTTCTAATTCTATCCCAAACTTCTCCACTTTCCCCTGTTCGTCACTTCTCCATGCTAATGCTCTGTATCCAACTTTTTCTTCCCTGAACCCTTTTCGTGCAAATCATTTCAGTTGCTTTATCTTTTCAGTTGATATTTACCATGTTTATTGCTTCCCAACCTCATCTCAGGCTCCTTTTGTTTGTTCATAGGGCACTGTTGGTTGGGGTCTGTGTTTATTCAGTGCTCTGTTTGCTCGGTGGCATTTGTTAGCCCTTTAGCACTACTGTCAATATCATTAATAATTACAAAATGTGAATCTGGTGATCTCAGAGCTGGTTTCTTTGCTGCATAACTAGTTGTTCCAGCTCTTCTTCAGTTATTTTTACAAGATTTGTGTCTGCGATGTCCTTCCTGGCATCATTTATCCTTTTCATCAGACTTATTTTTAATGGTTATCTTCATGTTTGGTTCTGTAAGTTCAGACTTCAGACACACTTCATTGCAGGGAGAGCTGCTGCATCCAAGGGGGGCTGTAACAGTGATGAAGTGTATGTTTATGTTCTTACAGAATCAGGACCTTAGACTTAAATATGAGTGTCAGGAGAGCCTTATGTCATATCTTCTATTATAGAATCATAGAATCATGGAATGGTTTGGGTCAGAAGGGACCTTAAAGATCATCTAGTTCCAGCCCTCTGCCCCGGGCAGGGACACCGCCCCCCCCCCCCCCCCCCTCAGCCCAGGCTGCTCCCAGCCCCATCCAGCCTGGCCTGGAGCACTGCCAGGGATGGGGCACCCACAGCTGCTCTGGGCAGCCTGGGCCAGTGTCTCATCCTCACAGTAAAGAATTTCTTCCCTATCCTCTTCCAGCTTAAAGCCATTCCCCCTCGTCCCATCACTACACGCCCTTGTAAGAAGCCCCTCTCCAGCTTTCTTGGCAGCCCCTGTAGGCACTGGAAGCCGCTGTAAGGTCTCCCCGGAGCCTGCTCGTCTCCAGGCTGAACAGCCCCAACTCTCTCAGCCTGTCTTCCCAGGAGAGCTGCTCCAGCCCCCTGATCATCTTCGTGGTCTCCTCTGGACTCACTTATGTTCTTATGTCTGCTTCTGGCCTTCTATAATTAGGGGTTGTGTTAGGATACCAAGAACAACTTAAATGTACCACCTGGGATTTGGGAGAAACTTTTAAGTGTAAAGGAGCATAAATATAGAAAAAAAATGAAGTCATCCTGACTTATGAGACTGTACTTATAGTCAGCATGTCTGGATCCTTAAAGTTATTTTTTTTCTTTTTTCTCTAATGTATTAGCCCTGAACTTCTTTTTCACTTATTGTTAGCGATATGTCTGAGAAATGATAGGTTGTCTTGTTACATTGAGGGGTAAGGAGAGTAATTATGCAACACAAAATGAGAATTCTTCGGAACAATGAGAAGGTAAACAGGTACATTAAAATAATTCTTTTGACTTTACATGCTGGCTTTGGTGTTTCATACATGCTTAGAATTTGAAGCCAGAGATCATTACATCATTGTGTATATGTCTCTTGGGCATGAGACCTCTTGTCTAGCCTTATAGGTCACACTGTTGTTCCTGCACTAAGTCCAGCCATTTGATTTACACCACTGCAAAGCTTCAGTTTCAGTGTTTGGCCTGAGTGTACCTTCCTGGAATTATCAGTCATTGTTTTCATATGTTCTAATGACATTTAATTCCAGAGTTTTGAAACCACTAATTTAGGTTTCCCAAATTGAAGTGCCATGGTACAATATAATTTTACTGGTTTGTAGTTGATATTCTCACTCTTCAGCTTTTTACCCTTTGGAAACTGTTGAAATGCATTTTTCAAGGAGAATTGATTATAACTTTGGCAAATGAATATGATTACCAAGACTGTCTGTAATTGGATTTTTACTTAAGAGGAACTATATTTATGTTATCTTTCCTTATTGGATGCAATGCTATGCCTATAATATTTCTTTCTCAAAACACTCCTTTTGTTAGGACCATCTGTGTTGCTCTTACGTCAGGCGTGTGCCTACTGAGAGCACTTGAGTTACTCCAGTTTGATGCTGACATGCTGCTTTGGTGATGGTGTAACATCATCGAAGGATGCGTTCAGCACTTCTGCGATTTGACAGCATACAAACATTTGATTTCGCCATGTAAAAGTTTATAGAATAAGTGTCTGCTATTTTAATTTAAGACAAATGTAGTTAAAGAATATAGCTTCCATATGCTTCTGCATGCCATATGCTAAGCTGATGGCATACAAACATACACTTGTGAGTGTAAATATATAGAGCCAGAAGACAGAGACTGTTGTACTGAATATCCTCTTAGAAGTCCTTGTTCAGTATCCTGACAGGACCCTGTGCCAGCAGAAGGGAGAATTTCCTCCCCAAGCTGTACATTTAACACTTGACTTATGCCTCGAAGCAAAGCAGTTACATCTGGAGCCATTTTCATTGCTCATATTAATTGCTAACTTTTGTTGGCACTTTAACAGGTGTATCCACACTGTTAAGCAATTCCAGCCCTTCCCTGAAAAAAAAAGGTATTTTCTTTTAGCATTTTAAACCCGGTTAGATTTCAGTTTAGTTCATGATCTTGTTTTTATTGTTACAAGATTTTTTTTTTTTTGGTGCCAGCCGTTGTTTTATATCAACAGAGCTGCATTAAATTGCCGTCCCGCAGCTTGGCCCCAAGTGTTTAATTCCAGTTTGGTGGCATTGATTGGTGGTAATAAGAAAGAATAGTGGGAGTTCAAAAGGAAATCCTGCATTTCCCCTCTTCGTGTGAATCAATATTATAATTTAAACCCTTTATCTGGCAGTGTTCTGTTATTAGTTGTTTCTATTCATATGTTTTTGTCCATTTTAAATGTTGCAGAGACGGTAGAAATCAGAGTTTATGTCTAGGAGGAATTTAGCATTACTATGTGATTTTTTTTTCTCAGTGCATAGGGTTGCAAAATGGACTGCATTTGCCCGCTCGTGGTATCCCACTTAAAAAAAAAAAAAAAAAAAAAGATATTTACATAGCAGAAATGGCTTTGTGGTCTGAGTTTATTTACAACCATTGTGACAGAACTGAGGATTATGGGGAAATATTTTTTATGCAACATAAACCACACAAAAGCCAAACCAATCAGTAGTTTGAAACCATGGAGGCTAAGTAATTTTACTAACTTCCTGAAGGCCCACTGAAAACAAACTTGTCTTGTTCTGTTTCCAGAAGTGCCTGTATTTAAAAGTATTTTTCTCTTAAAAGTTAAAGCTGACTTAACTGGGAAGTAAGTTTGCAGCAGGCAGAAACGAGGTGACGAGCTCCTGAATGTACCGCTGGAGTGCATCTGCCAGCTCTGCTGCTTTCTGTCTGGCCCTTTCCAATCCATTAAAATGCCCTAATGGGCTTTTGTTTTATTATGTAATTTATTTTAGCAGTTCATGCTGCTCACCTCAAGCATAGTTGTAAGCATGTAGCAGAAATCCTGCCATTTCTTATGACTGGGGTGCTGTAAAGAACAGCCACATTAAGCTCAGGCTTTTTAAGATAATTCAGTTAAGACTGAAGAAGTCATGCACGGGCGTCATCTTTGAAGATGTTTGCAGACTCTTGAATGGAAGTGAATTGCCTCCTAATATGACTGAAATGCACTGAACTGCTTAGGCCTGTCTGAGGAGGTGTGGGGTTTTGGTGTGTAATGGTGCCAGATGTTCATGGCTGACATTTTATTTTGTGCATGTAAAACAAGAATTGCCCGTTGTCCCAGCAAAGTGATGCAGCTGCCAGTTGGGTCACCAAGGAAGTGCTCACCTGGGCTCACCAGCTTAGTAATAGCATCGCTGGCATTGATAAACACAAAAGTTCAGGAGAATGGGAAGCAAATAGTATGTTTGTTCTTTAGGCAGTATGTTAGGCATCAAAAAAAGCTTTTTGGATTCCTTGCTCTTTGGCTGCTGCCTTGTCTCCTTGCTGACACCGAGGCTTGGTTGCTCTGTCAGGAAGAACAGATTGAGTTAGCAGGATCTGCACTTAAAAGAATTCCTGAAGTAAAGCAGAGAAGCAATTCTGGGTTTTCAGTCACCTGCCTGTCCCTAATCACAGAATCACAGAAGGTGGGGGTTGGCAGGACCCTCTGGAGGTCAGCCAGCCCTTCCCCCGGCCGGAGCAGGTTCCCTGGAGCAGGCTGCACAGGGTCACGTCCAGGCGGGTCTGCAATGTCTCCGGAGAAGGAGACCCCGCAGGCTCCCTGGGCAGCCTGTGCCAGGGCTCCGGCACACTCCAGGTAAGGACGTTTTTCCTCCTGTGCAGGGGGAAGTTGCTGTGTTGCAGTTTGTGCCCGTCGCCCCTTGTCCTGTCGCTGGGCACCCCTGGAAAGAGCCTGGCCCCGTCCCCTGGACGGCCGCCCTTAAGGGGTTTGCAGCCATCGATGAGATCCCCTCTCAGCCTCCTCTGCTCCGGGCCGAAGGACCCAGCTCCCTCAGCCTTTCCCCAGCCGGGGGATGCTCCAGCCCCCTCTTCACCTTCGTAGCCCGTGCTGGCCCCTCTCCAGCAGTTCCCTGTCTCTCTTGGACTGGGGAGCACAGTTCAGTCACCTCACAGGAGAGCCTCCTCCTCCTCTCCTCTGCTTAGGTCTCTTACTAGACTATCCATTATATTTTCTTCTTTTCAATTCCTTCTTGTCCCCTGTTTGTACGTGTATAAACCACTGTATTACTTGTTTTAATTTAACTTTCCTCTACCCATGTTTACTATTTGCACTAATTTCTTTAACCTCCATGATCTCTGTCAAATATTTGCCCTGATCTCATATGTCCTTACATGTCCATCACTTTTAGGATCTAAATAGGCTCAACGAACTCAGTGAATTATTTGTATGCTTAAAATTAAGGACTTCCGTGCAGAAGTTGGAGCCAGTAGATGATAACTCATTGCAGCATGAGTGTCTGGTTTAACATCGATATTTAGAAGTTCCATCAATTGTGTTGCCATTAGTAAATGTCAGGAATGAATTGTGGTCTTGTGTCAGATCGTAGTAAACATTGCAACGTGATGGTTTATTATGCAATTGCAAATACTGCTTCATGGAGCTGGCGGCATAGGATATTGTTCGCATCCCTGCGGGTGCTAGTGGTTGTAGCGATGCCGAGAAGATGGTTTGCGTACACTTGGCCATACTTCATGTGGACACGTTTGTGTTGCCAAATCTTTGGTGTCCTTGCTGAAGGTAACAAGGCTACACAGACCTTGGGCATCAGAGTCTGTTCCTTATTTAACCTTCCTGAAGAGGGCAATTACCCCGCTCTCCTGTACAGAGGGGTGACCTCTGTCCTCATGCTCTCGTAATTGAGAAGGGGAATGTCTCCGAGTTTCTGTCTGCCAGGAAGGGTCACGAGGATTGAAAGTGAAAGGCAACTTTCAGCAATGTAGAGGTAGTTATTAATATGCTGATTTACTGCCACTTGAGTCTAAAGAGACTTTTAACAATTGCTTGCCTTTTGCATGCTCTTCAAAATGCTGATTTTTTCCTTAGAAATCTAATTACATTTTAATAAGGTATCTTTTTATTTCCAGGTGGTTGCCAACCCATCCCTTGCTCCCATACAGTACTGTAGTTAAAAACCAAGAATCATGTGTATTCATCACAAAGTTACACCCCAGTAAATCCTTTAACTGTAAGAAAACAGAGTTATTTTTCCCTTTTTCTTCATGCACTCCGAGTTACATTAAGCGCTAGCAACAAGGAAAAATGTATGCAGCCTCTGAAACCTGAATTATTTAGGAATCTCCATAAAATAGTATCACAGGTTGTTAGATAAAATCTGGATTAAATAATTTCATTTTCTGTAGCTTTATGATACAATGTGTGGACTTGGCTGAAATCACAGAGCCTGACATGACTGAACTCTTGGTGCCAAATTCAGTTCCTAACTCTGTCCCTGACTTTATTACTTTAATGAAGTCATGACCTATCTTTGGTTTGGTTAACCTACAATATAAGATATAAATAGCCTATAGTCTTGGAGATTTTTTTGAGAAATAATTATTATTAATGAAATGAAAGACTCCATGATGTGCAGGCTATTTTTATTTATTATAATTACTTATTATTAATTCACTGAAACTTTAGCAAGTTTTATTATAGGCCTCCTGTGACTCAGACTTATACATTAACACTTTTGTCCTCCATCATGGCTATACAGTGCCATTATCCACCCTGAAAAATTAACCACTCGTTTCCAAAAAAAGACAGGACTGTTGAAGGAAAAGGGCACTGACCAAAAATAAAACTGAGGGGAAATCAGTGCATCTAAGTCCAGGGCTGTGCTCTTGCAAATGCCATTGGACTCTTGCCTGGCCCCAAAGGCATCTATGTCCAAATTCACAGACCTCAGCCCCAGCCCCGTGCCTGCAGTTCTGTATTGCCATGGCCCAGTCTTAGAGACCTGGTAAAGCTCTTGGCCAAGGGACCAGAGAAACGCATTGCATCTGAATATGGGCTGCAGCCTTCATAGTGCTGTGTGTGAAGGCAAAGCTCGGTATGTGCTCAGTGGCTCTGCCTCTGCCCGTGTGTGAAGGTGCTTCAGGTTGCAGAGCACTTGTTTTTTTGTTTTTTCTGTTAATGGATCTGTTCACCAGTCCTCTTATAGCAAGCTGTCATGCACCGTAAAAGCAGGCTTCTAGTGAAGCGCAGAAGCCAAACAGCAGGAGAGCACAAGGGGTAGCCCAGTATTTAGGGATACGGAGGGGCAGACCTGATGTTTATACCTTGCTGCAAGAAGCACCTAGCTGTAGCATCTGCTGCTCAGACAGAGCAGAGGTCACCGCTCTGTATGGGAAAGCTGTTCAGATATTTGTTTCCTTCATCTGAAATATGGAAAAGATGGCAGTTTTGGAGAAGGAGGCTGCCGCTTATTTTTTTTTTTTTCCACTTTGAAACAGTTTCAGTTCCATGGGTAGCATCTGCATTACAGCTTGGGAATCCTGGCCTTGACCAAATACATTTTATGGCATGTAACCGCAGTATTATATCTTTTCTTGTTTGGTTGTACAGTGTATCCTGGGTTAAACTGTTGCCCCAACCCTTAAAATGACTGCCTCTGAGAATATTGAATTTATATCATCATTTAGACAGCACACTGCTCAAATAAGAATGTGTCTTTATTGTTTTGTGAAGCTTCTAGCACATCTTTGAGTGATGCATTAATAATGACCTAAAAATAAATCAGCTTTATCCTGTTAACCCAGGAGAGTGAATCTTGCGTAGAACACAAGTACTGACTGCATAGAGTATAATACAATATAATACAATATATATAAGAATATAAAGATTTCTGTAACTTTACTTTCCAGCCGTTACATGCCTGTCAGAGCACGATGACTCTGCCGATGTTGGTGACTGCATGCGGTGGGCAGGAGCTATGCCATCTCTTGTACAGGAGTGTCTCATTCCCTGCAAAGATGACTGCACGTTTACCCACTGGTCTAAATTTACAGCATGCTCGTTTGACTGTGAATCAAGTAGAAGCAGGAGACGGTCACTCACAGGTATAATCCTTTATAATATTTGTTTGATGGTGATACTTGTGGCTTGTGGACTGATGTTGGTGTTTTGGGAAAATCCAGACAGAACAGCGATCATCCTTAATTGATTTTTGAGCTGATACTGATCATTGCCTGCTTTATGTACACACATTTTAATATGAGAATAGTGCAGAAAAACTTGGTGACAGAAAGCTGTTTTTAGACATAAACCAAATAGAACAGTGACTATGCATTGTACAAGTTTATCTGACCTGTTAATGTGGGAAGCATGCAGCAGATATGTACACAAGAATAAAAAAGTGTGATTTTTTGTTTAATGCTGTTGAAATCTGGATGAAGTTTGAAATGGGGAATTTTGCGCTCAGCAGCATCCTGTAGTTCAACAGGGCAAATTAATACCATGAGTAAAGAAAAAACAGTATCATTAAAACACTTTTATTTGATCTTTTGTATATATTCATTGAACACTCTAGTTCAAACTATTTTATGGAGCAGTCTCCCATACTTGCTGTTGTGGTTTGTTATTATGTTATTTGAATGCTGACCAAACCGAAAAGCTTTAAAACTCTAATACTAAGAGTATGGAACTGCTTGTTTGGTTAAGAGTTGTTTTCCCCACACCCCCACACCCCCATGCATCGCTAAATCACATAAAAATGAATCATACTGTTTTCAGAAGGTTTACAAGAAACTTACTGTTCTTGTTATCCTGAACACTCACATCTTTTAATATTTCTGTGTTGTTTTTGAGAGCTATGGTGTAGCTGGCTTGAGTTGCTCCATTAATAGAGGTGAAGCTTCAAAGACTTCTACTATGGAGTAGAATACTAATGTTGCTGTAGAAATATCTGCTGCGATAATGCCTGGGAACTGAATGGCAGCAAAGTATGGTGGCTACCACTGCTCCTTTCTTCTAGACTCACTGGTACCTGGCTGCATGGCTATCTTGTTATATTCAGTTTGTTACTGCTGGAATGAGCCACGTTTTTAGTAACTAACAATTACAGTATACAGGCATAATGGCTTCAAGCTGCTGTTAATCAGTATGACTTATTAAAGAATAAAGATTTCTTTTTTACATGAAAATCATTATTGTACAATGCTCTATTTTTTCTGCCAAAAAGTATATGCTAAAATGTTCTCTGTATCAATGCCTGTGTGCTTGTAGTAGTAGAAATCCTCTATCCCTATCAGAATAATAGGTGCCTGATCTTAAAGAAAATATGGAAGAATTAAGTGAATACTTACTTCCAGGTAGTTTTAAACCTCAATTTTCTTTGCAGGTATCTGTGCAAGTTACAAAACAGTATGGTCCTACCTACTATCCTCTTTCTTACTGCATTCTACATCAGACATAGATCCATTCAATTAAGTGGAGCAGAAATGGTTTCTGATGTTCAGGTTTTGATGGCTTATCTCCTCAGCCACACCGCATTTGTGACCAAACACCACCGGTCTCTCCCATATGACCTTGCTGGGTTCCCTTCCTCCTGCCGGGAAGGAGCTCGTGGTCTCAGCCTGCACCCAGCAAAGGTGTCCTGAAAGGCAAGTGGTGAATGTGCAGCCGGTGTCCCAGGCGTGCTTGGGTGGGGACAGCACAACGCCACAGAGAGCAGTGAGGAGGGACCAAATCAGACATTTGGGTTTGGTTTGACCACTTTTCAAAAGGGCAAGTCGGTGAGATTAGTACTGACCTGTATTTGCATAAAACTTCCTGAAAATTGGAGCTAGGCACAAGTGTGGAAGAACTCTCAACCCACAGGAACTCAGTCCAAAGATTTAAGGAAAGTGGTATTTTGGGAAGTACTTCATGATGTTGAAAGAGTCCTTTATCCATTTGTATTTCACCTTTCTGTAAGCATGCATGAATTAATTGAACCTCCTTGTTTGTCACTGTGTGTTTCTATGCTCAAGTGAATGCTTCAGCTTCATTATAGGAGTTCATTAACAATATCATTTAGTGGGAATCCGCTAGCTGTTTGCTAAGTATTTGCTTGCTCCCACTCAGTTTTTAATAGTATTATTAGTTTTACTTGGTAAGTAACCATAGACTCTACATATGAAATTGGTCATTACTTAAGAAGCGAAAAGCTTATTACAGAACATATCAAAATTCAAAGTCATTATAATGAAAACACGTTTTTTAGGTAAGTCCAGTTAATTAATGCAGTGAGTTAATTCACTGTACTATGGATACAATGCATTTTCTGTAGAAAGGTGTATTTTTAATGTTTCATATAATTTGTATGTACAGTATGTACTACCTGATAATACTTAATGCATATAATATTTGTTTGTTAGTATAAAATATTTGTTAGAAATTTAATTTTAAAAAGAAAATTCTGTTTAATTGAAGGATTTATGTCCTTGAAAATTTTGGAGATGGTGCTTTTAATAGTAATTTTTAAAGCTGTCTCTGAAGATGATAAACATATCACAATCATTAATTCTAAAACTACTTCTTTGTGAAGAGTATGGGATGAATGTCACTTTTGCCCTCAGAGCAGGGCTTACTTAGCAATTTCATTAGAGGGAGGATTCCTGCAAAACAGATGGCAGAACACGTTGGAAAAAAGTGTCTTATAAGTGTGAGATTATTAGCATCCTTACCTGTGTTTGATGTGCTTCATGTAATTATGGCAAAACATGGACAAGTCCCAAATTCCCATGCTTACTAATACAATGCAGAACATGCAGCTGTACTTGTGGCTTCTGTCAGCTCTTCAAACATAAAATGCTGGAAATGCCACTAGAGAGCTCCCAATCTATTTAAAGCCTTTTAAAAGACCTTCCTTGAAGTATGTGGAGTTGTACCTCTTATACTTTACCTGAACTTGCTCATAAACACATATATAGAAATGTAAATATATATATACACACACACAAAAATACAAAGATGTTGGCACTATTTGATTTCTTTGTGTTTATTATCCCTTTGTGCTGGCAAACTTTCCATTACCCAGAACTCTGAAAATACAATTTTGAAGGAGCTGGGGCTTGAAGGACAGTGATATTAAGGGTCTGCAATCAGTGCCCTTTTCCTGGGAGGTACATGTTTATATGCAGGCAGGTATTGATGACAGCCAACTTGTGCTCTTACTGACGTGTGGCGAAATAACTCTTGGTTTCAGAGTAGAAAGAGGGTTGTTAGGTTATATAACTTGTTCTTTGCTTTTAGTATCTTATTTGTGTGCAATACCAAAAAGAAAACATTTATTTTGGGATCAAAGCTTTTTGCAGAAGTATTTTTAGTGCAGCCAAGATCCCCAAGGAGCATTTTGAGGATGGGATACAGATGCAGTTTGTTAGTGAGGATATGCAGATGTGAAATGCAAAGACATTCCCAAGCTCAGGCAACTTATAAAGGTAGTTCCACGTCATGTTGGCTAACCCATGCCAAGAAAAGCATTGATTTTATCTTTAGAGGCTGTATACAGACATTTGTTCCCTTGAGCAGTTGTAGGCGATGCCAGGAGCATGAATTCTCTTCTTTACATTATCTCTTCGTGTACCTGGGACCTTTTCTCGTGTCTGAAGTCCTCCAGGAAGAGGGCATGGAGAGCTGTACCACAGGTTTGTTTGAATGCTGCTGCTTCACTCGCCTACTGAAAGAGCCTTTTAAAACCTGTTGAAGGAACAGAGCAAACAAAAACATAAAACCAAATATAACCATTGAAATGCCTTCCAGCCCTACTAATTTACTGAGGATTATTTTTTCTGTTTTCTTCAAAGCACGGTTTGTGTGCAGAGTGCATCTTTAACTAATTTGAAAAGTAGCCTCAAAGAAGAAGTTGTGGCTAATGTAGAGTCTTCTGGAAGTTGTCCTGGCAAC
This sequence comes from Falco punctatus, assembly GCF_963210335.1. Classification (NCBI taxonomy): domain Eukaryota; kingdom Metazoa; phylum Chordata; class Aves; order Falconiformes; family Falconidae; genus Falco; species Falco punctatus. The sequence goes on from NC_137588.1 coordinate 36,641,185, forward strand.
CATTGATTACGAACAAATAGAGACAAAACAATCAATTTATGTTCATCAGATAATTAGAGAAATAGATACTATATAAAATTACAAAGCATTTTCTGGGCAGACTGTTCCTAGTGTAAGACTTTGCATTTTGCTCCTTGCTGTACCCATCAAAACAGTATTTCCAAGTTCTCTGGTTGCCCCTGGAGATAAATACGTTGTCCTTGCACACCAAAGCACTGGCAGCAGCTAATAGACGCTTCGGAAATGTTCCTGGATATTAACATTCAGATTGTCTTGGTTCTAATGTGTTGAATTCATGCAAGTATAAATAATATGGCATGTTGTTATCAAAAGTAGCAGATGTTAAGCTAACGAACAGATTTCTATGGTTGGAACAGGGCGAAGCAGAAAGCGAGACAAATGCCAGAATACAGAAGTTTATCCTCAAGTTGAAACAGAGCAGTGCCCGTGTGAGGTATTTACCTCCCAGCCCCATGGAAATTGGTCCGACTGTATTATTGGAGGAGGTACATCCGAGCCACAGTTGGGAACACGATCCCATGGAGACACCAAGGAGTGTGGTGAGGGTGTACGACTGCAAGCTATTGCCTGTTATGATAAGACCGGCAGACTTGTGGAACCATCTCGCTGTAGCAGTTCAGGTAAGGATATTTTTAAAAGTGCACAACACGTATCAATTACCCTGATGCTGAGCACAGTTACCCATTCAGTGATCTGTTTGGAGCCTGTAACAGGTCTGTACCTGTTTAAATGCTGGAATAGCTTTCACAAGGTTGCTGTGAGTGCTGAACACGGTTCTTCAGATATCTTCTTATTGCTCTTAATACTGAGGTTTTCCTCGGTATAAGGGTCTGCTGGCATTTCTACAATGGAAATGAAGCAGAAGAGGGCTAAAGTTGCCTACACTGTCAAATACCAGAGGTTGGGGTTTTTTTTATTTGTCTGAAAATCCCATAAAAATATAAGCATAGGAGAAGTTATATTCCAATTGCCATTTTGTTTGATGATATCTCCTACTTCAGCTTTTACTTGTTTTGAGTTTTTTATTCCTTTTCAGTACATTTGGAGGTTCATACAGTTGTTTTCAATGAAGAGATAAGGAATCTTCTTGAGATAATTGTATTAATTGCAACCCCCCTGTGATGTCACCTGCAGTCACTCAGAACAAGTACACATGACTTAAGCAACCAGTGGCTGCCTCCTTGCAGTTTTGTGCCAGTCTCAAGCTCAAATTGATAAACAGTGTGTATTCCAGTGTCACTGCTTGCTGGGGTTCTGGGCTGTGGTTCTGTCCACTTACATTTCACATATTATCAAGTAGCCTATATCACACAGAAAAAAAAGCAGAATAAGTAGAGCAAGCAGGAAATGTCATTCCATCTGGCTATTTTCTCACTGTTTCATGATTTGTAGTTCATCACAATCATTATGCTAAATCAGTTCACAGAAGTCCTAATCTTAGGGGCAAATTCTATACCTCTATACTGCCTCCGACTTGCACTCAAAAACTTAGGACAGTGCACAATGTGATGCAGTACGTTGGAAGACTGCTGGTGAGCTATATGATGAGAGAGGGAGAAATGATGTCTCAGGAGGAGATTAAGCAATACAGAGGGAACCATTAATGTTCCTGGGTATATAAGGGAACAGAGAAAGAATTGGGGGTGCTCTGTGAAGGGTCTTCAGGATGAGGATCAGCAGCCTGAGTCGTGTGTAATAAAAGGAAAGAAAACCACTCTAATGAAGTGATTCAGTCCTGGAGTGAATTCCTCTCGCAGCTGTTGATGGCTGTTCCAGCTGGCTGCATGGATTCATAAAGCAGCTTTTCGTGGTTTGTGTTTCAACAATATGCTTTTGTAGCAATTGATTATGCCTCTGTGGCCCATGAAGGAGGAATGCTATACCTTTCTCCCACAACATTACCTTTTCTTCTACAAAAAGGGAGCCATTGGGTTTTGAAAGGTGGGTTTGCCTGTACTGTGACTTTCTCTTTTGAAAAACTCAGTGTTTTTATCACTATTAAAAGAGGAGGCTGTCTATGCGTGGGGCTTTTCTGAATAACCTTGAAGCTTGTCTTCTGTCTGTGATATTTATGTGGCATTTTTAATGGTCCAGCTTATCTTAGGGAGGTGGTAGGGAGTGGTAGCTCAAGGGGGATTATTGTTGGCTTTCTGGTCTTCAGCTTTTTATCTGAGCAGAAATGATTGCAACACACCGTTGGTACAGGACCCATTGTCAGAGGCCAGAGGGGCGGTCAGTACTGTACAGGAGAGCACTATCATATGCTCTTCCTTCTGCACTGTGTTTACAGAGTCCTCTGAAGACCTTCAGGTTTGGAAGTGGGATATAAAGGAGGGGTAAGATGTTTCTACCTTCTGGATGCCCCTTAAGAGTTTCCCTAAGGGTGAAGTATTAATCTCCAGCCAGACCCCTGTTTAATACCCAGGGTGTATAAGCTCCTAATTACTACCCAGTGTTGAACGTCGTCTGTTTCCTGTAAGGCGAGTGGGAAAGCAGCATTGCCTTGGTCTCCAGAGGACACGGCTATTTTGGGGACTTCAGCTGTAGAGTGCTCAAAAGTGGGAAGAAAGCTCCGTAGGCTGCACTTCCATCACTTGGGACCTGCCTTCCAACTAGAGCAACCTTTATTTACGGTCTCTAGAGCTGGGAGCTTTCAAAGTGCACTTCTGAACACATTATTGAATTAGTGGTAGAAACAAATCATTATCCAATTAATAATTAGCAGAATGTTATTCAACCATAATAGAGAAGAGCAAATTACAGAGGCATGCAGAATTGCTAAGCCCTGAGAAATTATTCATGACAGGTTTTTTTAAGCAGCTCAGTTTGTCTTGTTCACAATTGGTATCAGGCGACCTTTTGACATTTGCTAGCTGACCATATTTATGGCTAATTAAGCCATTGCCTTGTATATTTGCTTGACAGAGTCCCCTGGGAGATAGTTCTGAAGGGCCAAGGGGTCCAGGAAGGCTGGATATTCTTCAGGAAGGAAATCTTGAAGGCATCAGAGCAGGGTGTCCCCATGTGCCAGAAGATGAGCCAGCAGGGAAGAAGACCGGCCTGACTGAACAGAGCTTTGGCTGGAACTGGGGGCAAAAGGAGAGTTTATGTCCTTTGGAAGAAGGGGCAGGCAACGCTGGAGGGCTATAAGGATACCGCAAGGTTATGCAGGGCTAAGATTAGAGAGATGAGAACCCAGCTAGAGCTCAGGCTGGCCACTGCCATAAAAAGTAACAAAAAGTGGTTTTACAAATAAATTAGAAACAAGGAGGACCAAGGATAATCTGCATCTTCTGTTGGAAGTGGTGGGGAATATTGCCACAAAGGATGAGGAAAAGGCTGAGGCACTCGGTGTTTTCTTTCCTCAGTCTTTTATAGCGAGACCACTTGCCCTCTGGGCACTGAGCCCCCTGAGCAGGAAGGCAGGGACGGGGAGCAGGATGAAGCCCCCATAACCCCAGGGGAAATGGCCAGCGGCCGGCTGCACCCCTCGGACACACACAGGTCTGTGGGGCCGGATGGGACCCCCCGAGGGTGCTGAGGGAGCTGGGTGAGCGCTCACCCCGCCGCCGCCAGCCATTTACCAGCAGCCCTGGCTCACCGGGGGGTCCCGGCAGGCTGGGGGTCAGCCAGGGTGACCCCACCGGCGGGAGGGGGGATCCGGGGAGCCGCGGGCCTGTCAGCCTGACCTCGGTGCCGGGGCAGGTGCCGGGGCAGAGCCCCCCGAGCGCCATCCCGCGGCACGTGCGGGACAGCCGGGGGATCCGGCCCAGCCGGCGCGGGGTTATGGAGGGCGGGTCCTGCCGGGGACCCCGATCTCCTCCTGTGACAGGGAGAGTCCCTCAGCGGGCGCGGGGGGGGCTGGGGGTGTGCCTGGGCCTTCGTAAAGCCTTTGCCAGGCTCTCCCGCAGCATCTCCCGGAGGAACCGGCTGCCGTGGCTGGGGCGGGCGCGTTCTGTGTGGGGTACGAGACCGGCCGGACGGCTGAGCCCGAGGAGCGGCGCTGAGTGCAGCGGAGTATGGCCCCGGTGCCGGGCCCCGGCGCGGCCGCCCCTCGGCCCCTGTGCCAGGTGCGGGCCCCTCAGCGCAGGGGGGACGTGGGGGGCTGGAGCGTGCCCAGAGCCGGGCAGGGGGCTGGGGAAGGGGCTGGGGCACGAGGCTGGTGAGGAGCGGCTGGGGGAGCCGGGGGGGTTTGGCCCGGAGAGGGGGAGGCTGAGGGGAGACCTTATCGCCCCCTCGACTGCCCGGCAGGGGCTGTGGGCAGGGGGGGTCGGGCTCTTCTCCCGGGGAACGAGCCACAGGGCAGGGGGGACCGGCCTCGGGTTGCCCCGGGGGAGGTTGAGGTTGGAGACTGGGGAAAGTTTCTTCCCCGAAGGGGTGACCAAGCCCTGGGACAGGCTGCCCGGGGAGGCGGTGGAATCCCATCCCTGGAGGTGTTCAGAAACCACGTAGATGTGGTGTTTAGGGGCACGGTTTAGTGGTGGCCTTGGCAGTGCTGGGTTAATGGTTGGACTTGAACTGAGAGATCTTTTCCAACCTAAATGATTCATTGGTGATATGATTCTATACTGAATGCCAACCACTGTGGTATCTAGGCGTTGCTCTTGCTTTTAGAGGTATGAGGGTATCTGATTTCTTGTTATTTCTTTCAGCTCTTCTGACTTCCCTTTGTTTCCTCAACTTTTCTTTTGCAGGACAGTGCTTTCCATGACTGACTTTTGTGATTAGTCTACTGCTTTATTGTAGTGGTGGTGTCATTTTCCTTGGATGTCCCATTCAATTAGCTCAAGAAATGAGTGACCTGCATTTTCCCAATTGAGCTAATTCCATTTCCCTGGATTTGGTTTACTCTCCTTTTTCTTCCTTTAATTTGGAAATGCATGTATGAAATTATGGATAGATGTAACTAATTACATTACAAAAATGTAATTGATAGTTTTCCTCAATTTGCCTTCCCATTAGAAGACTGGCTTATATTGCTTTCAGCTCACTGCTCATCCAGAGGGTCTCCATTCTCTGGCTGGTGTTTGGAACATCCTCTTTGGACATCAAATTGTCCTCTTAATTTCAGTTCATCCACTTCTCAATCTGTCAGCTGAGTTTCTTGTACTATTTTTTAATTTCCACCTCCTTTGTTTTCAATTATTTCATGTAGTTCTTTTGTGCCTCTTTCTTGTGTGGTATGCCAAGAGGTGTTTTTTTTTTTTAATCTTAGAGGAACATAGGGTGCCTCATCTGTTCCAAATCAAAGGCTGGAGATTTCTTGCACAGAGGTTCTGCTTTTGATTCAATGGGCAATTTATGGAAAGCAGGAGTTTGTGAAGAGAACTTATACTATTCAAATTCTACTGTGCTTACAACAACAGGAACCTGGAATAAAGACACAACAGACAAATAGATCTTGGCTTTAAATCACAGAGCGGTTAGCTTCGACCTACAGTCACCTTAAAAAGCTTTAATTATCTCTAAATTTATGAAGAGCACAGCAGGGATGCTTATATACATCCTTATTCTCAACAGTGGGCTGTTCTGTTGTACGTGGTTTAGTTGTGGGTGGACAAATCAAAGAAGACTGGGTTTGCTCACAGGGTTCCCTGGCACCTGGTGATGTAAGGGTGTCACTTTGTTCCTCCCAATCAGGTTGACATAACAGTGCTCCTGGGAATGCTGCCGGCAAGGTCACTCCTTGAAAATGTCAGCTTTTATCCTGAACAGGTGGGATTAGCAAACAGATGCACCAGGAGGAGTTAAAAATTTTGGTGATGTGAAAACTCATTGGTTTTGTGGTTGGTGGGGCTATTTTCCCTGCTCCCAGGCACATCAGGGCAGCCTGTGCCAGCAGTGACAGTGCTGCTTCTGTCCTGCTCAGCCCTGTCCCCAGTGCTGAGAAATTTAGGACAGTATGCAAAGGTCATGGATCAGGAATTTCAACTCTTACAGCTGAAAATAAGGTAGTGTCAAGTCCCATGAAGTTTTTCTGAAAGGTCAGCCCAGAGTAGTGCAGTATTTCTTCCGGGCTGTTCCTCTGGGGTTTGTGCTCTCTTCTGTGAAAATCCTGGCCACTAGCTTGATAGGCATTGCATGACCTACCTGTGAGTTAACACCATGACGAGCTGAAACCCCGTGGCGTGTGAATCCCTGTACTGTCATTTTAGGAGAAAATGAGCTATTTTCAGGTAGCTTTTAATCACTAGATTTTAATAATTGTTCTGCAAGATGATATTTGTGTAGCTCAAAAAAAATTACAAGGAGAGCTTAGTAGGCTAAAGAAATGTGAGCCAAGTCTATTCTGGATTTATAGCAAACTTACCTTTCCTACAAGGTAACAATTTTGGTAAAAAAGTTCAAAAAGCTATGTTGAATAAATGCCTGTTTACTTTTGAAAGTATTTATATTCTAGCAAATACTTTAGTATACATTTTTCCATATCTGGCAGATTTTATTTGAAGAATAAAATTGTTGCAGAAATCTCTGATTTTGTCTTGAAAAATCTTCAGAAATAGAAACTTTTCTGAACAGAAGTTTCACCTGTGTTTTTGAAAATATTCCCAAGTATTTGATTTCATTCTTAGCCTAAGTGAAATCTTGTGTTGAAATTTCAGTTTTTAGCACAAACCATTAATTCCAGAATCCAACTAGTTTTAGTTTTAAGTGGTTTCTTCCATAAACAGCATCTTACAAACTTCTTATGGATGAGGCCACATTTTTGGAGGCCTCTTTCTTGATAGCCTCTTTTCTTTTACAAGAAAAATGGGCAACCCTGCCTAGACTGTCCTCTTCCTAGCTCCAGACCCCACACGTGACAGCCTCGGGATGCGTCCTCCTCCCTAAAAGTGTGGGAGTAGTAGGTGGTCTTAGCACCAGCAGTTAATGATAACATGTAGACCCCATGTTCAGATTCTTCCACCCTTCTTTTAGCATTTTGGTTTAATTAAATATTGTGATACTCTTGTTTTTCTCTTTGGTTTCCCCTGCATATCTCTGGTGTATCTGTTGTGGTTTAACTCCAGCCAGCAACTCAGCCCCAGGCAGCTGCTTGTTCACTCCCCCTCAGTGGGATGAGGGAGAGAATCGGAAGAGTAAAAGTGAAAAAAACTTGTGTGTTGAGATAAAAACAGTGTAATAAGTAAAGCAAAAGCTGCATGTGCAAGCAAAGTAAACCAAGGAATTCATTCACCGCTTCCCAGCCATCCCTGGGAAAGCAGAGCTCTGTTACTGGGGAAGGCAAACACCACCACTCTGAACATCCCCCTCCTCCTTCCCCCAGCTGTATATGCTGACCCCGATGCCGTCTGGGATGGGATGTCCCTTGGGTCAGCTGGGGTCAGCTGTCCCCGCTGCGTCCCCTCCCAGCTCCCTGTGCAGCCCCATCCCCCTCGCTGGTGGGGTGGGTGAGGGGCAGAAAAGCCCTGGGCTCTGGGTGGGCGCTGCTCAGCAGGAACGGAACAGCCCTGGATTAGCAACACTTCCCAGCAGAAATCCAAAACAGAGCCCCGTACGAGCTGCTATGAAGAAAATTAACTCTATTCCAGCTAAAACCAGCACAATATCCCTCTGTAGCCTTTTTATTACAGAAAAATTATGTCCTAGAATTACTTACCAAGCAAAGCTTTTCAAGGAGTGCTTGACGAAAAAAAGTTCAACTAAAAATTCACCTTATTTTCTGCCTCTCCCATCCCTTGGCACGGGAATTAAGGTTGCATTTGGATTGTGAGTGGCTGGTTGCCAGCTGCAGGCAAGGCTGTCCTACCCTCATGTCCCCCCTTCAGAACTCGTCAAAGCCTCATCGCTGTCACCTTTGACTAGTTTTCTGCTGTCTCAGAGCTAAATAGCTTCTAAATTTAGCCCCGAAATCCTGGCTGGGTTCTCCTCTGGACCTCTCTCCCACTTTTCTGTACATCTCCTTGGCTGTGCGGTGATGCTCTTAATTACAGCTGTAGGTGCCAGGGGAGCTGTAAGCACAGAAACAGAGCCTGTAAATGACCTGCCCTCCGTTTCTTGTTTGACTACAGGATTTTTACATATTGGTCTCATAACAATGCTCAAAGAACATTGATTTATTCCCTATCTTGTCCTTTCCTTTTTTTTCCCAAATCTGTTTGCCATAAGACAATTTGGCCACAGTTCCCTTCCTGGATTTTAAAAGTCCTCTCAAATTAAATTGGATCGCAAGACAACCGTTCAGACATTGCTGTTCTCTATGTTTTCTGGCAACATAATCGAAGGTAAACAGCCATCAAAAAAGTTACTTTTGAATGGGTCACACTGTCTATAAGTTTGTTTAAAGTAAGGTAAGGCTTCCTTTGAGACATTAGTACGTAGAAATGCACATTCTTCTAGATCTTTATATTCTTACAGAAAGCAAACATGCATCTTACGAGGAAATATTTAGAGGATTAGCTATTTGAGCAGCATGCTCTGTAGGTGATGCATTTAGTCATAGTCTGTCTGTTCTTACTCCTTGGCTCTAAATATCAATCTTTTATAGCATGTCTTTTTGCCCAAATTTTTTTTATGTTTTTTGCTGCATTCCATAAAATTACCCTTTTGAAGAGGTGGCAGTACCAGACTATGCGAAGGAATGATTTTTTACTAACCTCAAACAGGTTTTTTTGTGTTTAATGATTACCGTCAGCCTCCACTTGCCGGACCACCCCTCCCCACCCTTGCTCTCATCCATGCCTTTTGTTTCTATTATTAGCCTCAGTCAGTTTTTCTCTGGTTTTGACAGGTTGATTAAAGCTTTTCCATGGGAGCTGGGAATGTTTTTAGTGTAGAAATAATAACTCGGTGTAGAAGTAGTCTATCAGAGGTTTAGGAGAGCTTTGATAGCAAGTTAATGCACTGGGCCATCTACTGCCCCGATTCCTGCAGTAGGCTACAATGAGAGCATCTCTTTGAAATGCGGCCCATCTCTTCGGCCTTAATAACACATTTTTCACAAATAAAGCCTGTTACGAAGCAAGGCTCTAATAAAATGTTACCATACAAAGGTAGATTTAGAATTAACATTTTTCTCTCCCTATGTCATTCTTTTTAATATGTTATGTTGGAAGTATGAAGAAATACCGTTTTACCCTAAGCCTTTTCATGAATTATGTACTCCAGTGTTAAGACCTCTTTTCCTGCTCATGGAGAACTTCATGATCCCTTTGAGATGTGCAGGTGTACTGGGAAGTGGCACACTAGGTACTGGCAGTAGTTCATAGGATTCCTCTCATGTCTTATGTGGGGTTTTTTGCGTTGTTTTTTAACCTGATTGCCTTTTATATGGCTCTGGTTAGCAGGACTTTCAGGCAAATAAATGGATGACAAATAATTTTTAAGTGGAAGGTCATAGGTTCATGTCTTTACCACTGGTGAGGAGCCCTGTGGCAGCTGGACATAGTAGCTATTTTAGTGGATTTTAGTGAGGGTTGAAGGGTTTCACATCTGACATATTCTGAATATCTTCAGAAGCAACATCATGTGTTTCTTCTTATGTGGAACAAGAGTCCTACAAAAAGAAAAATTCCAGGTTTTGCACATAGGCCAGTGTCTGAATAAAATGAGCTGTACTTGCCTGAGCAGCAGTAGGTTTGCTGGAGCACTGCATACAGTGATAGTGTTAGCGTGACAGGGGGAGATGGGGGTGTAGTGAATATCTTTTACGTGCTTGATGTAGTCTGCTTGATCAAAGCGTTCGGGAGACCAACTCAGAGACATAGCAACAGCAGAATTTAGAAAATTTGAGGAAATGAGTCTGAATTAGGAAACGTGGATAAAATTCAACCAGCTCTGCTCTGAGGAATATCATAATGATAATGGTGAGTAACTGAGAATTTATCTCAGCTTGGTCTGTTCCTGGGTCTGAGATATACTTTGAATTCTCTCTGTCCTCCAAGGTTTCCAAACAAGGATGGTGTAAATTAAATTACTGAGAGCCTGATTTGCAAAACTTCTAATATCCCACAATATAGACAGGGATTTCCTCTGTGAAATCTTGGATCTCATTTGTATTTGATAAGATTGACCATTAAAAATCATGTTATTTAACAAGATTGCATTGATTTTTGCTTCTGTCTGAGTTCATTGGAGTCCTCCAGCAGAGGAGATTGAACTACACAACCAGAGTGCTCAAAGTCACGCTGCCACATTGATACAAATGTCTATCAGGAATTCAGTACATTGGTACACTGTTCTGGGGCCTGCTAACGTCACAAAAATGTCCTATTTCCATCTCAAAGTTTTCCATCATCTAAATGAGTTGTGCTGCTCTCCCTGTGCCTAAGCTGTGGAAAACCAGGACTATTCCCTGCCTTAACATCCTGTTTCCATCAGAGGTTTTTTTATAGTACAGCTTTATTTAAGAAGGTCAGATGCCTTTGCATCCCTGCTTCTGCAGCAAGGTGACCTCCAATAGCAGGAGAGAACTTACCTGAGCAGGCTGGACCTCGTGGCAGCTACCTGCCATTTGGGAAAGTGCTCACAGATCTTCCTAATGCTGATAATGGTTAGTGGCATCTTTGAAACAGCGCCGGTATAATTAAAGCCTGTAGTTAGGCATCTCATTTACTGTCGATGAGACGAGAAGGAATTGAGGCAGTGTATTGATTTAAAGGTATTGATCTGAGAGGTCACTATGTCACTCACTCTCCCGTGATGGTGGGGAGGGAGGCTGCTGAGGTCACTGTGGGCTCTGAAGCTTCTCCCTGCCTTTTCAGTGCCTGTGTGACCTGCTCTTGAACAGAGGCCCTTACACGTGGTAATGCTGCTCGACTTGGTAAATGAAAGTACCAAGAATGGAGATTTAAAGAAAAGAAACAAAAGAAAAAAAATTTTTCCTGTTCTTATGAGTCTTCTTGGTAATTATACATGAATCTAATTGTTTTGTGTTCCTTTCTTCTGCAGAGTCATCTGGTGGTTTATTTTGTCTGAAATAAGAGCAGTATTATAATACATGACACATGCTAATTATTAGGATGCAAGGAAATACATCAGTGTTTCCCATTCTGTAAAATGGAAGTTTTGTTGTTGTTGTCCGAGGGAAGTTGTGTAAATGAGGCTGGTTTGTGTCTTGGGGTCACAGCTTGGCAGCTGAAATGAGGTGGCATATTGTGTTGACATTGCCTAACATCATACGTTTAGAAACTGGCAGAAAGATGCTCTCTGTGGAGGGCCCCAGACTCAGAAATTGAGTTTCTTACTGTGCTCCAGCAGAGCCTGAAACCATTGACCTTCAGGCCATATATGATCTACTGATGGGGGCAGATATTTTTGGTGACATGTGGTGGCAGCTTTCTCCCAGTGATGGACCCTTGGCTCTGGAAGATGCTTCCCGCCTAGTCCAAATTGCCCAAGTCTATATTGATTTTCAGAGCACCGTGCGATGCACATCTATTTTTGGAGCTCCTGTGCAATTGGGCCTCTGAGAGAAGTCAGATGTAGGAGAAAGAGGGGAATATGACATTCTGTGGACAATTTAATTTTGTCTTTGTGATGTACTGTGGAAGTGTGTTCAGCCTTTAAAAAAAAAAGCCTTGTTTTATTATATAGATCTCATAATAATAATAAAAAAATAATCACAAGCTCAGGTTTATTTTTAAAATGTGCTTTTTTTATCAAGTAGCCTAAAAATACATATGCTAAAGAATTCGTAACGAAGTGCAGTGGGAAAATTTTCTTTCCTGATATAGAGAGGATGACAGCACTGATAAAAAAAAAGAAGCTACTCAATTTTGTATGGACAAAGCAGATGATTTTGCCAGTGGCAGGGTGATGAGCAAAGTATATAGAAAACCACAGATGAGCTACCCTACCCTAACTTGCTGTTGATCTCAGTGCATCATTTTTTATTTGAGTAAGGACTTCCATAAGACGTCAGGGCTCCCAAGCAGCCGGCCCAGCCCTTCACTGTGGGGGAGCAGCCCCAGGAGGAGAGGGAGTTATTTCCACAGCTGGTTTTGGAGCCCAGACAGATTTGTGCAGTGAATTTTTGCCCGTCTTCATCGAAAGTTTCCTGTGTGATGAATGTGCCCTGTGAAGTCCTATGTATTTGCCCTCAGAAGGCCACAGAAGAGTTCTGAGCTTGTTCTGCAATCTCTTACAAGGAATGTGCTAATTAATGGAGATTTCTTTATTTAGTTAAAAGATTAAATGTATCAAGAGTTATGATTCATATGTAACTCATAAGGTGAGCTTGCAGTTTCTTAAGGAAGAAAACTGTAATGCAAAATCAAAAGAAATTAGGAATCATAATGCAAAGTCAGCATTGACCCGACTGCTTCGTCGGGATTTATAGAGACTGTGAAATTGAGCAATAAAACCAACCTTTGGATGAATTTCAATAACAATAATGTTGAGTTAAACTTAGCAACATTTTTTACAAGTCCTCTCTGGTCTGTTTAGAATCTATAATCAGTCTGCCAAGAGATAATGAGAGCATGTGCCTCTTTGTTGAGGAGAGCAAGTGGGAATGAATTAGCTAAGGGTCGGTTATTTGAGCTTTGCAAAACATTTGATACGAGTGTTATTTTTGCTGTGGTTTTTGGTTGTGCATTTACTGAATGTATTCATTAGATTATCTCTTAAATTTCCCAGCTAGCAAACTAATAATGCATAAAATCTCTCAAATCCTTGTGTATATATAAATATATATATAAAAAATATTAAACATTTGTTCCATGGCAATATTGCATCCTTTTCAGATGCAGCTGAAGTTGTTATTAACTTTAAGACTCCCAGACTTATTCTGCTTAGTTTCTTTCAGTTAATGTTCTCCCTTGAAGGAGGATTTAATTGTTTGGACCTGGATTGCTTAGGATGAGGTGCTCCCTTGTAGCTCACAAGCTTCTGGAGCCTTTGGTCATGCCGTGTGGCCCATGACTGGTGGCTGCCTTATCCATGGCTCTCTGGGAAAGCCGCAGTCATAGAGCTATGACCAGCTGCTAGAGTTAGTCTCTTAGCTGCAGTCTGTGTTCGATGCTGAGTTTTGACCCGAGTTAAAACATGAGGTGTGCTTTGTAGGAGAATAATGAAGCTTCAGATGAGCAGAATGTGGCCCACTGAGTGCCACGGTCCACCAGGTCTCCCTCATAAAGTCTCTAGCTGTTAGACTTTTAGCACCACATGGATTTACTGGTGTTATTCTACATATTTCACACTCAGTAACCAAATGAATGTAAATACTAATTGCAAAATGAATCAATTTTTTCCCCTCTACCTTTGGTCTGTGTAATTAGAAATATTTCTTGTGTATTATTGTCCAGTCTGCTGCTCTCTTGTTTGTTAAAGGGTGATCACTTTTATCCTACAGAATCCGAGGGAAATTAGTGCTGTTATTACCAGTGGCAGTGGCACTGATGCACAGAATTGTCCCTCTCATAGTAATGACCTTGAGTTTTATGAAGCACCTCAAGGTTTACTAACAAGGGTAGAACTGCTAGAAGTTTGTTAATTGAAATGATGAAATATGTTAGAGAGGATACAAATGAGTTTAAAGACAATTCAATTAGAAGTGCATCTGTTTCCAAAGCTGCTGGAGAAATGTTTATTTTCAAATCACTTTTAAGTCAGCCTCTTGGAATCCTCTTGGCAGTGTTGTTTAACGCTGTGTGCAGACCTTACACCCACAGCAAATTTATCATTTGGAGGTGCAACAATCAGGTGGATGCCAGTGTCTTACGTTAGCTTGTAAACCTACTAATCATCTGCTTCTCCTACCACGACCCATTTGTGCAGATAGAGGGGGACATGGAAGGACACTGCCACCCCTTGCTTGGCTGTGCTGGTGTGGTATCCGTGGCATCTTGTAGGTGGGAAAGAAACTGTGCTGCAAATCTCCCTCTGGCACTGCAGTGCAATCCGCAGCCTCTTTGTGCTTCTGCACTGCTGACACCCACCAGCCCATCATCCAGCTGCCTCCTATTGCCTTGGTTCTTTTAGGTTGTACAGCAAAAATGAGACAATAACAGTTTTTACACCATGTATTTGAGCCTTGACCTCTGACACCCACCAGACCATTGTCCTCGCTTTATTCATCCACCTGCGATTGCTTTGTCTCTTAGGCTGCACAGAAGAGATGAGACAAGTAATGGCTGTGACATCATGTGTTTGAGCCTTCCCACTACATCCTGTGTAATCTGTGGGAGCTTTTTTTAGGGAAGAGCCTCCATTTATGGCTTGTAGAGCAACAAGCACATTGTTCTTAATGAATAAATAATAGTAAAATGAGCTGTGCAGCCTATGTAAATGCATTTGTTCACCTCATTATGTTGACAGTGTCTCAGTAGTAAAACAATAGCACTTAAACAAAGAAAATGTTTATTTGATCCTCCAGTTCAATTTTTCCTGCCAGTTCAGGGCTATTCCCAGCAGTGTGTTTCAAAGTGCTTACTTAAATATCCTGTACATTGGTGTTTCTGTCACTACCTCCTGCGACATCTGTGTGTGCAGCTCCAGCTCAGCAGAGTTCAGGAGCCTGCTGTTGGCTCAGATAGAATAGAGGTTGTCATCTGTTGTTTCTAAATTAAATGATCTTTATTTTAATGGTTTTTGAGATTCTGGGGAATAAACAAAGAAGTTGAAGGAAGCTTCAAGAAATAATATAAGAACATATGGAAAGCAGGTTGAGCAGGACTGGGGAGAAAAGGACATGTTTTTCTATAGAAGGTCTTGGAAACTTAACTAATTTTTGGTATCAGGTTCTGCAGAGGAGAGAAAAATGGGGAATGCAGTGGATGAGTAAGATGTTTAAGGATGATACTGACAAAACCAGCTTCATAAACTCAGCCTTGAGTTAGTCTCCTCAAACTGAGCAACAATAACTCACAAATGTGTTTATGCCATTTCCTTTATTCATATTCCCTTATGGAAGTGTTTCTCTGGATAAGAGCCTGAACATATAATTATTTATTAATAGGTTGTTTTAATAGCATATCTCCCCTTTTTGTTTGTTTTTGTTTTCTAGGAATTTTCTAGGAATGCCAACATTAGGATTATTGTGGGTATCCAAACTGAAGTCTTTGCAGCTCCCTGACAATGACAAACCATTGCTTGGCTCCTACAGAGAAAAAAAAATATCCTGTTCTCATAGGCAGTGGATGGGCTGAGTACAATATTTTTTACTCGTTTCTCATAAAAAGATAGCCATAAAGGCATTGTCATCTGAGCTGAGAGGACACATCACATAAAGACTTTGGGAGGAAAATTTTTGTTGCATAAAGTCTTTGATCTGTGGGTATCTTGGCATAAGATTAACCTCAAGTGATTGATAGAAGAAATAATGACAGACTGTGAGAAGAGCTTGAAACTTATGATTCTGTAGCATTGTTCAGTATGGAGAACTGGCTTCCTCTGGGGAGTATGGTAATTTAATGCTCTATTAGCTGGCCATTATTTGTTTATGCTTAATGTAATTCGGAAATATGGGTGAGGAAACTCAGAAAGTAATGAGCTGCCCTCTTAGCAACAGGATGTCTTTAGGAATTCTGTGATTCGCTAGGGATTCCCACAGCACTTCCTCGGGATTGAATACAATAGGTTTCTTTAGTTTTGTTTATTATAACTTTTCCTTCCTCTTCCTTATATTTCTTTTTTTATATTTATTATATTTCTTTCTTTATCTTCTATTTCTTTTTATTATAGAGGTAGGTCTTGAACTGCCAAAAGGCTTAGCCCATTTTGCCTTCACTGATAAGTTGATAACCCCTCTGTCTAATCCTACTTTGAAACAAGGAACTTTCTTTGTTTCTGTTGAGAGTTAATTACCTAGGCTGTCACACAGCCCAAGGAAAAATGGTATTTCATACGGTGGTGGAACAGAACTCTTTGGAGAACTGCCTAAGAAATGCTTCTCATAAATCTATCATGTGGAAATCTCTTTTACTTATCATAATGTATTATGAGTTACTTTGAGTGGCAACCTAAGCAGGTGGAATAGAATATTAGTGGGATATATATTTGGGAGCTTCATTTAGGGAAAAAAAAGCTAGTCTATTTTGGAAATATTTGTATATGTATGTGCATGGGTGTAATCTCAGCTAGATGAGAATACAAAATATGCAAAGTTGAAATACCTCAAACATGTGAACACCACTGTAATGGATTGGGTTGGAAATAATTAAGATACCAAATTCCAGTGGCTTTGGAGCTGCAAGTGAAATGGCACTGCACGGAGATAAGAGGTGGCAAAGAAAACCAGAGCGTACCGTATGAGGACAGGTCTGCAGCTTTAGGGAAGAGTTACAGCATGAGTTACTGGGGAAATGATTGCAGCTGTCAGACTACGGGGTGGCCGCCATAAAGGAAGAGGGAACAGTGCCATCACGAAGGAGAGAGAAAAAATCGTTGAACTGAAGGAGGGAACTGCTGTTGTTTCTAGCATATTTTAAGGTCCTCTGTACAAAACCAACATCAATATTTCTTGTGCGTCTAGAAGGAGGATATTTTCTGGTGGGGGATGCCTAAATAAGTCTGAAAAATTTCTTGATAGTGACTTCAGCATGAAGGCAGGAGAGAGGCAGTGCATTGCTGCTGAGGGTCGGTGCTCAGGATGTGGTGCAATCCTGGTTTGGAGTCAGCAGTGGGTTTGGCCCTGGCAGAGCTGGTAAATCCAGCTCCCGGCCAGAATAATCTCTGTGCCTCATCCTCGGTGTTTCCTGGTTGTTTGGGGCTGTTATCGGGGGGTATTAGAGGGCAGCTGCTTCTGGGTTGGGTTTTTCTGGATTTTGTTGTTTGTTTTTATTTTCTGCTTGCTGCAGTGACTGTCACTTTGATAGAGTGGGGAAACCCTTCATAAAAGAGTAATTGAATGAGCTAATTTGGTATTCTGTAGGTAAGGAATATAAAGGGAGTGTTAGTGTGATGAAAACCAAACAGAAGGGGCATAAAAATGAGAAACATCAGAAATAAGGTAGGGGTGAAATTCGGTTATTTCCATGGCTGTCATTGCCAGAGCTGTCAGAAGGTTGAAGCCACCTGTAATAAAGGCTGGTCTTAGCAGCCATTAACTTCCAGGGTCTAACATGAAATCTCTTTTTTTGTTTAAATTAACATAGTACATACAGACGTGACAAGCAGATAATAGAAATTCAAGGAGAATGAATGCAGCACGGTAAGCAGGAAAGTGCAGGAGCTATTCCACACTGCCGACCTGAGATTGGTGCCAGTAATCCCCTGGAGACCTCGAGGGTTTGGCCACCTCGAGGGTTTGGCCACCCTCCACTGCCTTTCTTCAGACCAGGAGCTCCACAGCCAGTGCTGAACTCTGCAAAATCTTTCTTCCCATATGCCAGCTCCTAAACCAGCTGTGAGATTGTGCCTCTATGGAGGAACCTTGGTTTTTGCCTGAGAAACCCTGTTAGATTTTAATTCAGCAAGGTATTGGTGCTGTAGAAGTCTGGTATTCTGATTTCCAGAGGTGATGATCTTGGGAGGATTTTTATGTCAAGCCAGGTTAAGGTGAAAGCAAAGCTTTAAAATGCCATTTATGAAACCCAGAACAAGAAAAACAGTTGGAGAGATGGATAAAGAGAACTACCAGAAAGAAGTGGGAAGCACGTTTTGTCTGCTTCCCTCAGGAATGAATCCGACACTGCTCCAGCTAGCAGGCTGCAGGCATGTCCCTCGCATATTGTGGGAGCTTCCAGGAGCACAGCTCTGGTGCCTCCACTGTCGTCTGGTTCTGTCTGCTGGGTCGAGAGCCTGTGCCAGCACTGGAGCTAGCTAGCATAATACTGAAGGAGTTCAACATTGGTCCGTACACTCAGTTCTCCAGAATTTATTATGGCCACAACCTCATAGGGAAGGTAATCACCACCTGTTGGTGGCCACCAGCACCATAGAATCATATAGAATTATAGAATCATTTAGGTTGGAAAAGACCTTTGCGATCATAAAGTCCAACCATTAACCTAGAACTGTGAAGTCTGTCACTAAACCATGTCACTAAGCGCTGCTACTTTTGCCAGTGTGTGTCCATCCCGTCAGTCAGTTTTATTGCAGCCTTCATTGGACTAAACCAAGTAGAAATTAGTTTTCATCACTGCTGTTCTTTACAAATAATACCATAATCTCATGTTGGGAAGGCTGCCAAATGTCTTCTCTTTAAGAAATTCTTATTTTCTGTTGGTTACACATTGCAGTGAGACATCAGAGGATCAGGGTTTATTAGTTGTGGTGGTTAAAACCTTTCTTAAATTTTTGGTTTAGGTTACATTGAAGAAACTTGCACGGTCCCTTGCCCGTTTGATTGCAAATTAAGCGATTGGTCCAGTTGGTCCCCTTGCAGCTCTTCTTGTGGACCGGGGGTGAAAGTCCGATCCAAGTGGCTTAAGGAGAAGCCTTACAATGGAGGTCGTCCCTGCCCAAAGCTGGATCTCAAGAATCAGGTGAGCGGCGTTAACGAGCCAACAGAAATCTCTCTGTGCTTACTGTACTTTTAATTGTGATCAAAAGGTACCGTGCTGGTGAAGAAATCAAAAATATGAGTTCTCTCTGGGACCACACATTGTGTCAGGTTTTGTAGGCAATCCTCAGATTTCTTGAGAATTGAGGAGGAGCTGCTCATGTAACAGCAGGTTTTGACCTGAAACACCGTATTCCTTATATAAAGAAATTTTTATCTCCCAGAGTGCAGGAAGCCATGGACAAATAATCCTACCTGGACAGTGTGTAGGCATCAGAGAGCTCAGATGTCATGGCTATTTTAAAACTTTTGAATTCTCTACAAGACTATGGTTGCTGCAGAAACAATTGTTAAATATATATTGCTATTTTTAGCAACATTTCCCTTCGACACAAGTTCACTTGAACATTAATCTCCGTATATTCAGTATTGAAGCATCCTATCAGAGGAAAGTAATCTCTAAATTGCTACTCTTAAAAAAAGATCAGCTTTTCTTTAAATGCTACTTAATGCTGTATGCATTTCTGCAAAACTAATAGTGATTGCCTACGTTTGCTGATTAGTTCTCACACTAATTAACACTGATGAAGTAGTTTAGTTTTGCCTGTCCTTTATTTCAGACTCAACCATGAAAATTAGTTAATAGGACAGAAACAGTCATGGTAAGGGGCTTTGTGTATACGTTATGAATATATGGATAGATAGATAGATAGATAAAATATATGCGTGGTGTGTGTAGAAGGATTTTAATAGTATTCATATGAACATTGGTTTGTGTAGTGGCTTGTAGGTGCTGGAGCCGGTGGATCCCATTGTTTTTCTGTGCAACCGTTGCTGCAGCAGTCATGTCCCAGGATACAGCACCACTTCTAACACCTGATTCTGAACTTGCCTCATTTTCTTCACAGTTTTTTTTTTCCTGTGAGAAACATGGTAAATACTTTTTTTGTTGTTGTTGCTTTTCCTTATTACTATTTGAAATTCATAGGCAGTAGTCTAACAGAAGCAGCAGGGACTACAAAAATATAAAACTGCAATCAAGTGTATGTTGTCCATACCTCAGTGCTTTTCTTAATAGATCAGACAGATCACCAAAGAGGCAAGGAAAAATGAAATCCCACAGTAAATTGTAAGGTAACAATAAGCTCCTTTGTAATGAAAAGATAGTGAGGTTTGTTACCCATAGATACAGCAGACTACTTCCATTAAAAGTAAACTTACTGCTATAAAGTGTTGCCTATTCCCACACACATTAGATTTGCTAATTTCAAAAGCCTTTCAGAAGATATTAAAGGAAAGAAATTATTTAAACTTGGAAATTATGTCTTTGTATGGTTTATCGGTGCCCGGTGCTTGTGAAGTGCCATGGCTGGTATTAATATAAATGTCGCTGCTGCTTTTTGCCTCTTTACTGGGAACACACATTTTGATCAAAAACCTCTTGAATTAATTAGAGAACTTTCTATTGTGGGCTGTACTAGTGACACCTTAGAATTGCGTTAAGGTCTGTTTCTTTTGGTTTGTGACTTTTTGGTTTTCGGAATGGTTTTCTGTTTGGTTGGGTTTTTGAAGTTTTTTGTGTCTTAGCCTGTGGGTTTGTGGCTATTTTTAGGGTGGAAAAAAGCTATTTCTAGCTGCTTTAGTGCACAAGTAGATTAACTTTTTCCAATTTAGATTTATAGGATTGGATCAGATTCTATATATTTCAGAGCTTTCAGGGTAAGAATAAATTGTGGTGCAAATACGGAAAGTGTGTGTATATACATATGTATATATATGTACACTTAGATATGCACGCGTATACACATCATGTGCATGATTCTGTTCATTGCCTCCCTGAATGCTTCTTAGTCCTTTGCGCAGTTTGGAAGGAGTTTTGCTCTGCACCCACTGGAGTTTGACTTCCAGCATCGATTTAGCTACACCAAGGTCCTTAGGCGTATCACAGCATGAACAAGTAGCCCACCCAGATGGTAAACTAAATTAGCTGATTGCGCTGCTGTTCGGCTAAGGTGGACACATACCATTAATCCACTGCAAGGTGGATTGTCTTCTGTTTCCTATGGTCTAGGCAGTGTTTAAATCCTAAAACAAAACTCTATAGTTTCTTTATGTATAAATATGTAACATCCTAATCATTATTATATAATCTGAGTTAAATACCTGCAGTAGAATACTTGCTTTCGTTTGATATCAGACATGAGAAAGCTAAATCACCTTGGTGCTGACTTTCACTGGCTACTGTGTTATATTGTGTTTTATGCAGTTGATAAAGATGTTAGAAAACTTAGAAGCAATAATAAACTCCTCCAGATGCCAGTAGATTTCCCTTATTATTGCTTCTGAGCTTGGGTCCTGTTATTGCTTAATGAATTACTTTGGAGAACCCTCCATTTTCCAGTCTCGGTCAGTTTGTGTCTTTTTCTCAGTAAGCCAAATAATGTTTTCACCCTCTTCTTGTGAAGGGTGTTTTCTAGGCTTCTTGGAAGACCCCTGTATGTCTCTCTCTCTCTTTTTTTTTTTTTTTTTTTTTTTTAATGCCTTTCAGATATTTGACATAAATTTAACTACAGAGAGAGTTACTTGAAACACTATTCCCGTAATTCTCTCTCAGCACTTCCCACCGTGTTTGGGGCCATGCCAACACTTCAGCAAAACTACTGCTTTGGAGAGGGGAAATTTGCATGATCAAAACAATTTATCTAATGAATATAAGTAATTGAGTCACATAAACCATTTCATAAAAGACTACCCTCCTAGAGTCAGTTGCATCAGTGTAATGCACTTGTGTATTTAGGACAGAACTTTTTAGCAGAAGTTTAGTTTTGTACAGAGATAATGACACACCTTATTACTGCATGATATTCCGTGGGGTTTATGCTCCTAATTCCACAGAGGTTTTGGCTCTACTGGGGTATCTGGAAGCCATTCTTTTGGATGTCTTAATTGCCCCCGCCTGTAGAGCCTCTCAAGCAGTCCACTTCTTTTGCAGAAGAATTATTTCAGCTTTTATGTATTTATTCTTCTCATTACAGTCGGTGGACTAGGTTGAACGCTTCCAGAATTTATTCCAGGTTTTCTTATTTTCTAATAGAAGCGATAATCAGTTTGCTGGACTGTTTACACTTGGTATTCTGATATGATCACTTGATCTGATATAGTCACTTAAGCCTTAAACTTCCTCTGTGTTGTTGCCCTGTGAAATTAAAGGATGAATTACAGTATTTGGGGGAAGAGATGACAGTACTTTAATGCAGAGCCATGTAATATGTTGAATTACTTTCGTCTTCTACCTCTAAGTGTTTGAAAATTGTTGAAGAGTTGGCTAACTACATTTTCCTCCATCTCTTAAAGAAAATGGGCAAATCATGTAGAAGCTGTGCAGCTCTTATCTAAGGATATGATTGCTTCTGAACAGCCGATTGGATTATGGGGTCAGCTGGCAGATGTTCTTGCCTGTGCAATGCATGTTAAAAGAGGTGTAGCATTTACATTTTTCTATTTCTGCTCTTATTTGAATGCATTTACACAGCATGCAGTTGCTAAGCTATTTAATATGTAGTTCTACATGATGAAAGGTTAAATATGAGTTATGGGGGGTTTATTGCTTGAATATTCTTTTATAGGTTTTTAGGATTACTACAGGAAAATGCATCTTATTTTAAAGACTCATGAATTCCAAGGATTATTTTTTCATCGATTGCTCTAATATATATTCTTGTCAAGATTTTCCCTCCTTCTCCTTCCTCCCCCTCTTTCTCTTACTCGGTCCTGCTAAAGGACAAATATCATAGCAAGTATTTTATTCCCTTTATATATACCGTATATATTTAAGCAAACATCTTTAAAGGATTGGGAGCACTTGTAACTGCAGGCACAGCAGGGAAAAAAAAATGTATTTGAAATTTAAACTTACTGCTTTCTGTAGAATGAATATTTTATTCTTAATGACATTTTCCGGTGTTCAGTCTAGAATATGAGAAATAGAGACACCTTGCACATTACAATTGCAAGTACTTTTCCTGAAATTGCATGCAGAACTTGAACGGAAGGAAAAAGGAGGGCAGTGGTACATTTACAGATCAGATCTCTCAGAAGCAGGTGTGAAGATATATGAACTTCTGGTAACCTTTTCATAGAAAATGACTGGTTTAGTCCTTGCACTGAAGAGAAAACACATCTTTTTGATCAGCAAAAATGTGTCAAATTTCTTTTCAAAAGTGAAAAGCTTACAAAAAAATTATAAGCTTTAAAACCTCACCATTAGAATGTACAAGACTGGATGGGCTTGGAGACTGCTCGTAACTATAGAAGTCACTATCCCTTGTGAGGCAAAGCTGGGCTTAGTCTAGAGGTGGAGGCGGTGTGTGTGCATGTGTGCGTGCGTGTGAAAGATCTTTCCCCTTTTCCTAATCCATAATGTTAGGAAAGGTCTGCCCCGGGAACAGGCTTTTGTTAAGATGTTTCCAGGGCTTTTCACACTTCAGTTTCTCAAAAAACTGCAAAGAAAACCAACACAGTACTATGCAGACAAAAGTTTGACTTGCATTCAGTAGCTGTTTCTCTAGGCAGTTTTTGGCTCAGATTTGGCAAGCTAAGTGTGCGTGATCCAAAAATCCCTTTAGACTGTGTCAGAGAACTCTGCCTAAGGAAGAGCAACGTGGCTTATCATGGGGCACTGTAATGAAACAAGATCCACTTTTTTAGGTAGGTAACTGTTCTCAGAGCAATATTTTTAATACAATAATGTTTCTGAATAAGCAGCATAAAACTACTGCTGAATTTCATCTGTTTTCCTTCCTTCAAATTATGTACTAGTCCTTGCTGACACAAAACATTTGCAACCTCTTTCATTTATCTTTGTCCCTTGACTGTGAATTATCGAAATATTATTTGTTCTTTTAATTTTGACTGACTATAAGAGTTTATTTTCATGCTTTGTTTTGGTGTAGCACTTGACTGTACACTTCCTTTGCATAAATGTATCTTTTATACATACATATGTGTGTATATGTGTGTCGTATGAAGTGTTTTAAAAAGTGTTAGGCTCTTGCATTAGACGTTAAGTTTGAACACAGCGTCTTTCATTGCTATCACTGAATTAGCTCGCATCTAGTCCCTGGGTGGCGAGTTGCATGTGTAACCTTTAACTTTCAGCTTCAGAAATTGGTCTTCAAGAATATAATTAATAATGTATTCATTCTAAAAAGCCCCCGCTTAAACCACTTCTCTTATAATATAGATTTCTAATTGTCCGAACTTTTCTAAGGCACTCAAAATGTCTTCCTCTCATGGATTTCAGTAGTTTATTTCTGAGCCCAGTCCTGTGCTGCTGTATCTATAACATCGGCTCTGTAAGATCCCTTGCTGTGGCTTGCAAGGACATGGCTGACCTATATTTCCCTCTGGCTCTGTCTATCAACACTCATTTGCCTCGTGTGCAACTTAACTTCTCGAAACAAAAATCCTATCCTTAATCTCAGTTTTACCTTCAGAAGGTCTGATTTCCTCCCACCCTGACTTAAAAGAAAGAATTACTACAGCATAGAAAACATTTGTCTTCTTGTTCTAGTGTGGTTTTACAGTATCATAAAAATGACAAGTTTTTTTGCCTGCCACACTAATGTGGGAGAATTTTCATGTCAAAAAAAGTGAGAAACTCCTGGTTCCTTACATTTTTCTTGCTGTGACTGAAAGTTTTGATACTAAACAAAAATTTAGTTCATTAAATGAACAAAAGTAGCAAGCCAAATCCATGTAGCCTGAGCACTATCTCGTCTTCCTGAGGTGAGTGTCCGTCATGTGGGTGGGTACTGCTTCACTTCCTAAGGAAAATACAGCCATTTTCCACATTGTCCTTCAGGATAACAACCCTGTAGCATCTATGTCTAACTTCCAGCATACATTAATTTTGTATTCAGCTTCAATAGCTAGCCACACTTGATTTTCATTTCTCCTGCAGGTTTTGTGTTGAATAAAGAGTTGTATAAACATATTTTCACAGTTGCCACTCATGAAAAGCTTTAGCCTTGCAAAAATGGAGCAGTTTAACAACTTCCTCAAGAGTATTTTTTATATATATGGCTTTTTTTTTTTTTTTCTACATAGCTCCTCTAAACTTCTCTTTAATAATAGTTAATCTTGATATGTGGTGTAATGCTGTTTTCTGTAATTGCAAGAGTACATATGCACTTTGTGAAATTAAGTGTCTTACACTGCCGGTCTCCTCCTCAGAATTGCTCTGAATCCACAAAAATGAGCAACCTTGTGCTGACCGATTAAACCACATTGTTCTGCCTGCTACAGCCCCTACCAAGTTCTTCATCAACTATCTATCAAAGCAGGACTTATTGCTGTAAAAGAAAGCGATATGTTCGCATCTCTGGAACTGAAAATTTACCCGTAATTATTTCTGTTTCAAACACAGTTTCTGTGTTTGTTGTTGAAAAAAATATTTATTGTTTAATACGATAGCATACTGCATATAGTGAAAGACAGGAGTCACACCAAAAGTGCTTTTCCCTGTTTATTTCTCTGCAGAGGAGATGGAAGTAAACAGAAAATCAGCCGTAGACGGTCAGGTGGCCCAGTGGAGAATGTATTAGCATTTCACCTAAGGAACTGAAATTAAATTGGTTTGGGCAATATTTTTTAAGGAAAGAAGTTTTGTTTGTGCTGAATCTCTCATGGACGATATGTCATGTTGGAGGACCAGCATACACCGTGTGTCATAAATCAGTGTGACAGCGTCTAACACTGAGACTGAACTTACTCTTGCTTGTCTTTTGTCTTAGGAGCAGGAGAACACAAAGGATTGATGCCTTGGTTATTCCTTAGCAGCAGATTTAATCTTGAGGTTTTTTCCCCCTCCTTCCTCCTTTTAGAAAGTTTTCTGTTTCTTTTCTGCAGTTTTGCAGTGTAATTTGTTCTCAGTTATAGGTTCACAATCCTTAAGGAAGGGGAAATGCTACATAACAGTTAAAGTAAGGACCTTGCTTCTGAACAAACCCGAGAATATTCAGAATAAAAATGTTGGAACATCTTCACCTTTTCATGTGGTCGAAGATGTGAAATAGAGCTATTTGAAGTCATGCACTTGATCACATGTGACTTAGTCTTCAGAAAGAGTGAATTACGCAGAAGTATCCCTTTTCTTGCTTTTGGCAAGTTAAATGTTTGACACATTTTCTTTCTCTGTACTCTCTTGTATAATTCCTTTCTGTACAAAAATAGTTTCCAAAATATTATCTTGGTGATTACAAAACAATGTTTGCTATAATACAAGACACAAATGTGGAAATTTCTTTTGAAATAGATTCTACGTCAAGTAATAAAATTAATGACGGTAATTTACAGTTCTATAGAACCTGCCACATGATGACTTCAAAACTTTTTTAAAGTGTGAATGCAACAAGATACTGGCAAGGTGTTGAACATGAGTGTGTTAAGCAGAAGGCAGCCCAGATCTGTCCCATCTGGGGAGCTCGTGTGTGCCATCTGAATCACAGTGCAGAGCATCCAACCTGAAATAAAGTTGGATTGGGGCGGGTTAGGTTGAGTTGGTAAATTAGGTAACTGGCATTGGCCTGATTTAGCATCTACTACTGCCAGAAACCAGCAGGAGGCTGTCCTAGGAAGAAGCTTTAAGAAAGAATGTCATGGCAGTGTGCCCCCAGCTCTGATGTTGGGAAGACTGCAGTAAAGGAATGGGTTTTCTCTCCACAGGGCAGGCTCTCCCACACATCCTTTGGTCAGCAAAATATCGAATCCGGATGTGTCTCATGCAGGCCTCTATGTGGAGGTCTTCTGCATTCGCTCTGCTAGGTATGCAGCTCTAGCTTGGTTAGTAATTAAGATTTTGGTCACTTTTTTTCATTTTTCCAGTGGACAGCAATGTCTTTCAACAGGACTGAATTTTCTTACAAATACATAGCAGATTCTGTGTGTCCTCAGTTTAAAGTTGAACGCATTCGGGTGGATGGCTTTATCCTAAGAGGAAGAGTTTGTTAAACATGGTCTGACTCACCTGCATGCTGTGAACGTATCCTGAGCATTCAGAGCAGAAAATTCCTACTTTCTGACACTCCTTTATGACTAAGAGAGAATAACTGGAAATGAAGTTGCTGCTGAAACAGGGAGAATGGACATGAAGATGTAAACTATGTGAATTAATCTGTCAGAGCTACAGAGAAGCCCAGGAACACTCAGGCACCTCTTGCATTACGGTCCTTAGAATAACCCTGGTCTTGCCTTTTTTAAGTATTTAATAACATTGTGTTGTTCCGTCTGCTGCAGTTATCATTGATGAATACTTAACAAGTGTTAATATTTTTTCTGGTGCGGACATTTCTTGTGGCTGTTTCCCAGAAATTATACCCATATCATTTGTTCGGTTGGCTTTGTTTTATGCACTGTGGCTGATTGATAGATTCAGGAATGGATTTTATTTTCTTTTTATGTTGTTTAATTGGTTTCCTCCTCCAAGTCATCAGAATAAAAGCGCAAATGACCTTCTGTATTCCTCTTGATCTTTCCTCACGTGACTGGAAGGATTGTGCCGGGCTTGGCATCAGCTAAATGTATCCACTTGAACCACAAGTTGAATACATGAATTTTGCATCTTTTTAGGTGACAGCATCAGTATCATCAGCATTACCAGATTGCTAGCTGGAATATAAAACACTTTGAGATTTCAGTTTTCAAGGCCCAATTACAGCTTTCTGAGTGGTTGTCAAATACAACCCCTGTGTCAGGGAGGTCTGCTGTTTGCAAGGGCAGTTTTCCAAAAGTTGAAATTCATTCCAGTCACGTGCAGGTGGGTTTGGGGAAAGAAAGGAGAAATTAAAGCTGTCTCCACTGTACAGCTGTCTGGGGCTTTCCCTGCCTCCTGAAGTCCCTGTTTTAGCAAGGACACTAAAAACAGAGTTGTAAATATGAGTTTGCATAAATTCAGCTAATCTCCTTCCTCATTACCTATAGATCGTGACATGTCTTTGTATTATAAATAAGTGTATTTTAGGCTATTAGCCACCGGTAGAAAAACTAAAGATGTGTGCATTTTTATGTATGAATGAAACGCTGAAGGATAGATTATTCTTCTCCAATAAGATGTATATTCTGTTCTGTCTAATTTTATTTACTGCTTCTCACTTGAGAAGTGCATAAATCAGCAGCCCCTGTGTAGTCTGTTGTGATTTATTGCTTAATTAAAAGTTATGAGGGCTTTTAATCCGTCTATAATTTATATTATTTTTGAGTCAGCTGTTTCTCATATTGTAACTGAACCAGGAAACTTGTATCATTTTGCAAAGGGAACATTTTGTGAGCTCTCGTATTCACTGCCAGATGTGGTGCATGGCGGGGTCTCAGATGTTCCAGATTGACTCTGGAGTTCCAACTCAGAACCAAAGATAATTAAATATTAGTGCACTTAATAAAGTTTACACAGCATCGATTATAGTTTGATGGCAAATATAGTGTATACGTTTGTAAAAGTCACAGATTAATTTTAAAAGGGATGAGGCTCATTTGTGGTTTCACAATAAACAGATGTTAGCTACACTTCAATAATTTAAAAAGCAGGCTTAAAATAGTTATTTGTGTTTTAACGAAGAATTAATTTGGCTGTATTATTGAACCACATGCTATTGTCAAAGCAATAGAACAACCAGTTGTAATGTTTTGTTTTAATTTGGTAGTTGAGTGATTGATTTATTTTTTTTTAGTTGGTAGGTTACCATTGTGTTTTTTCCTTAAGGTTATAACCAGTGTGCATTATAAAAACAAGTTTTTCTCCACATGAGTTACAATTGAAGAATAAATGTAGTATGCAAACTTCAATTTTTGTAGTGATAGCAGAGATGGCTGGCTTGAGAATTTCTGCACAATTTGAAAAATTTTAACTGAACAGTTTTGAGTTGCATGTTTCAGACCACTCATCTGATTTGAACTTCGATAGTTGTATCTCCTTTTTTCTCTAGCATTATCTTTGTTATTTGAAAACACGTGCTAGTTCCACTAGCAAAGCTTCGTCCAATCCTGGCGTTATAGGTTTCAGGTAAAAAGATTTGATATCTGGATTTCATTGATGACAAGGGATTTTCACCATGGGTTTCATCAGGAAAGATTTTTTTGTGAGTCCGCTGCCCTCTGTTGGTTAGGTCAGCTTTGCTGTGATTCAGTTGTGTTTCTTGTGACTTCTGGTGGGATGGATGGGAAGGGCATTCCCTGGATTGCTACCTGCTGGTCCTGTGTTTGAAATCAGGGGGGTCCTTCCAGTAATCCACCTCTGCTCGATACAAGCTGTAGCCACTGTGAAATGCTCAACTTCTCTTAACCTTACCTTAAAATTTTGGATTTCTTATATGACTTTGTAAGTAGTTACAGTTTTGTCAGTGAACAGTCTTGTTTCTGAAACAAAAATTTGTTTCTGGATTTTTAAAAAACCCTTTTCTTTATAATAATATTTTAGTTTCATTAATAAAAATCATAAAATTATTTTTTACTTGTTGAAAATGGTTTACTATAAAATAGAAAATGTCTTGTGCCACACTAGATAAAAATGTAGATGTCTTTCAGATAGTCAGAAAGATTTTATCCAGACCGTTCTGCAGGAGTTTGAGAACTGGACAATTATTATTAATTAGTATGAATTTTGTCAATTAGAAATGCTAAACCAAATAGTATCTGTCAGCTCTGCTGGTCAGTCTACATTCAACAATTTATTTCAACACCTGTTAAGTTTAGGTGTTCTTTCTGCTCTTATAAGTTAGTTTTCAATTATGACTTTGAGTTTTAAATTATTACTTTACTAAGTAAATGTAGAGGGATGAAGCTGGGTTAATTAGCATTGATAATACACTGCTGTGGGCTGGCTTCAGGGGCGGCGGGCTGGCTGATGTAGATCAGGTGCAGCTGGGGCTGGTTCTGGTAAGGGGCTGGACAGCCAAGGAAGAGAGAGCAGCCGAGGAGGAAGCAGCATGAGAAGAGAGAGTGGACCCTGGATGAGGGGAGATGAGGAGAAGGCAGCAGAGGGACTGGCATGAAGAGTGTTAGTATGAGATCGTAAAAGACCTTGTTGCAGCTTGATAGTTTGGAGGTGCTGCAACAAGTAAAGATGAGAATTTTTCCTTTTTTTTTTTGAGTGACATTATAAGGTTTGTGAACTTTCTAATTAACTACCAGGCATAAAGATACTTTAATTCCTGTTCTGAGAGTTAGAGTAAAAAGATGAATGCTGAAAACCAGTAAGGTTTAGCAGTCTCTTCTAAGCAAGCCTTTGAAAAGTATTGAAGACCTATTCATATGCTACTGTTATAATATCTTATTATTTATTTAACTGGTGAAAAAAATTAATACACATTAGTTAATGCTTGTTATACTGTTCTATTTAATACATGGAGTTTTTCACTCGGTCTTCAGGGTGTAAGAAGGCCTGTGTTCCTCAGTCCATGCTTTCAGGTAATGCAGCTGCAGTGGCCAGATTTCCCTGAGGCACCTCAGTTGGTTTTGGTGGGGAATGGTTACTGGTCAGTAAGTCCAAGTTCTGACAGCTAGGTGGTACTAACTTTGCTGCTATTAATCCAGTTACTAAGGAATTACTCCTTTGTAACTAGGGATCTAGACCTGGATCAAAACATGCATGCCAAATTTTTATCCATCTTGTACATGATGTCCTCTTTGAGAATTTAAATCTTGGATTTAAAATTTGAATTTAAAGCTAAGTTTTGATGTAAAGCTGTATCCTGTGTCAGGTCCAGGGATATTAATTTTTGTTAATGAAATGCATATTTTTTATAAAACTACTGTACAACAAACCAGCACTTAAAATTCATGCTTTTGGTTCAACGTGTAGTTTAATTAGTCTGATTTACAGAATGTAATCATGCTGCTTTTTTAATCTTGTTAACGTTTGCTACAGGTCAGAGAATTTTGCTCCTCGGGCTAGTCACAGAGAGGATCTGTGAGTCAACACTCCCACTGGGCTGCCAGTTTGTAGCATAACATTTCTAAATGCATGGGCATTGATGGTTTTTTTTTCATGTTGCTTTTCCCCAGTAGTAGCTGGTTGCAATGCTGGATAGTAAATAAACAGATTTATATTTGTTGGAACACAAACATCAGTGAGTACTTTAGCAACTGGAGTAGCAATAGATATTCATTAGAAAATCCATTGGAGAAATCAATTATACTTTGAGTTTGTCTTGTTGAGAGAATGGAATTACTTGGTCCGTGTTAACCAGATATTACTTGAGTGATCAGCAGGTGGGCAGACAAAATAGGCTTTATGGATAGTCTCACAGGTGAGTAAAATAATAAGATTAATTTTCAATTCTGCGTGTTCCCAGAGCAACCATTGACAAAACTGGGTTTTTTTGAGAATGAGATATGGAAGATTACATCTTACAGTGCACAGTACGTACACAACTCATCAGTCCTGAGGAAGAAAAGTAATGATTAAACTCAATCGGATTAAACAATTGCATATAAAGGAGGTTTTTCTTAATATTCATTTCAGGTAGTGTTTGGTAAATGACTCGCAGATTTTCATCAACATTCTCATGTCTCCATTTTTGCATAAGAAGTATCCTCTCAGGAGTTGTATGCAAACAGCAACGTTTTCAGTGTAGTTATTTATCACATAGGAAATTCTAAGTGCAAGTTGTTTTGGGGTCATATCTGCATGCTAATCTCAGAAATTAATCCCAGCTAGAGGAAGAATAAATATTTTTTAACTTCATTTCCTTGTTCTTACCCTGTCATAATAATATAGCATACTGTGGGACCTGAGAGCTTAGCAAGGGAAGGCACACAGGTGATTTCTTAAGTCCTTCAGATAACACTAAAATGTTTACTTGTTTTGAAGTAAAATGTTCATTTTAGATTTCATTTAGTCTGTATGCTATAGCTTTTTTAAAAAAAAAAAAAAAAATTCTAACAGGTCATGCCACCTGTTAGACTGCAGAGTCCTCACACTGCTGATCGTGTACACCTGATTACTATGCACCTGAATGAAAATAAATTTGTAATCAAATGAAAAGAATAATCAGTGCCTGACATGTATTGATTTTTGAGATTGCACTATATTTAAAACTGAAGTTGGGACTCTCTTTTGGTTCCTGATGATGTTAAGGGAGTTACTTCATCTTCATGTCCAGCTGTGCAGAACGGCGTCAGTCAGTAAATCTCGCAGCACCCCACATCAAAAGGCTGCACTTGAAATGCAGTTGTGGGAAGTTGGGATACAGATCCAGGCTCTACATGGCTTATTTCTTCTTTCCCCCACCTTAATCCACAGTAAATAGTCTCGGCCTCAACCAGTAATCGGGATGGGTGAGTGGTAGGCCATGCGGCCCGGCTGCTTGCCACTGCCTGGTGGCTGTGCTGCCCCACCACGTGGAGTTTATGGCAGCTCTTCACTTCTGGAACGTGCCCAGAAATCTGTGGCGTGTTGCGTGACAGCAGATGCAAACACCGGTTTTATGTCCTGTCTTCCACCTCGTGTTTTTCTGACTGCTATGTTACTCTAACCAAATGTCTCTGGCCTAACTCTCATGATTTAATTAAATAAAGGCAAATTCCAATTAACTTTTAAGATGCCTGGAATCGGCTCTGCTTTTTTTAGAAAGCAGTATTAATTTACGCAATATTTCCCTTTTTTCTGTCTATTCAGTGAACGTGAGACCTTTGATCCCAGTCATATGTGAAGCCCTGCAAAGTGGCCTCCCTATAGAACAGTCAATCCTTTCATATACCAGAAGTCTGCATATTTTTGCTGGATTGTGATCTAATTTGCAGGCTGGGTAACAGATGAAGTTTGACTCTATAAACAAA
Organism: Falco punctatus; assembly: GCF_963210335.1. Taxonomy (NCBI): domain Eukaryota; kingdom Metazoa; phylum Chordata; class Aves; order Falconiformes; family Falconidae; genus Falco; species Falco punctatus. The sequence continues at coordinate 36,673,424 of NC_137588.1, forward strand.
AAGATAATTTTTTGGCTCGAACCGGTGTTTATCAACAGAGTTAATAATTAAGGGAACAATCAGTCTCCACATGCTTCCCTGAAATGTGTCCAGTAACATTTGCAACAGTATTGGAGCATCTTTTAAATGGTGAAGTAAGGAACATTTGTTTTTTTAAAAAAGATTTTGTGTGTTGCAAATGGGAAAAATACAAAAGTTTGGAGCATTTCTCTAAGTCACATGAATGTAAAATGCTCTCTGAATTGTACTGCAAGCATCTAAGGAAAAGGAGTATGCTTCCCAGGAATGAATTACAGCAGAACCAGGAGAGGCCAGAATAACCTGAGGTGACATAATTCTGTTTAAAGTGGGAAGTATTGTCAGAGCTCCATGCTTTGTATTTCCTCAGTTTAAATTGCAGCTTCAGGTACAGAACTGTCCCTCCATCATTTTTGGTTTTGGAAAAAAAAAAAAAAATACATTGTATAACTTGCAGTGTGTAAATAGTTAGACTTTGCTTAGGGAAGACCTCTGCTTTTCAATTTTGCCATGTAAAACTGTTGCTGTCTTTTATTGTTCTATTGGGTATGTATAAGGGTAACTTAAATCATGAAAAGTAACCTATCTTTCCTAATTTGGTAGGAGATAAATTCTTCTGTTAAATAACAGGCTTTTTCCTCTTTCCATTAAATTCAGTTGATTAAAACACTTAATGGCTTGTGTGGAAACCAAAATGGTCCACTTTTGTGATGCTTCCACCAGGCTTCCCACGCCAGCCTCGCTTGGCTCCTAACTGAAAGTGTTCGCACCCAGTGTTGCAAACAGCACTAACTGGAAAAAAAGAAGCATTTTTCAACTGGAGGCAATTACTAAGAATAGGTTTGTTGTTTGGTTGGTTGTGGATTTTTTCTTTTCTTTTTTTGCTAATTATATTTTGTAATAAGCTTTAAAAGCCTGGAGTTTACCTTAATAGTTTTACATTAGTCATTGCTGAAGCCAATTTATCTTTTCTTTGATATCCCAGAACTACCTAAACCTGGTTAACAACTGCGCATTACAAAACCCAATTCATTATCTACTCCTAGTCAAAGATCACTTTTTCAGTGGTCTTGAATTTAATTTGCATTTAATTTGAGGTTTCATTAAGATAATTGCCTGTTGGTTCACTCCTCTAATTGAAGGTTTGCAAGAAAATTAATGTGTGATCACCCGTGGGAGAGGGGAGGTGCAGGAGGTATCATACTGCTTTATTCCAGGTTCACACGTGAAATGCATAAGTTTTTTTCACAGGACACAGGACTTATTTCTCTGTTGTAGTCACATAAATTGCAGGCAACTGTATTGGCCCGTTGAAAACATTATTAAACTGCATTGGCATTAGCCAGATGATCTGCATTGCTCCAGTGAAAAGGCTGGCTATCTTCTCCTCTTTAAAAACCTTGTCATTCCCAGACTGAGTGGATGGTTATTTTTTTCTGTCTTGTCTTTGCTGAAGTTTCCATTAGTACTAAAAGCTCTGCACCCTGGTATTTTCTTGCCCTGCAGACTTTATAGGGAGAAAACATGTCTATTCTCTAATGATAAGAGAGCCATCCTTTGTAGTTTTCCGTTTCCAGACATATCAAACCCTTTTAGCTTCTCCTTGCAAGACAGGAGCATCATTGTCACAATCACCCTGATGTTTCTTTTCTGTATTTGTTTCTGTTTCAATTTGGGAAACTTAAGTGTCCAGGTTTATACACGCTACATCAGAGAGGGTCGTGGCAGGGCTTTGCAAAACACTTGTAATTGCATCCTATCTTGTAGGGAAATTCTAACATATTACCTTCCTGGACTGCATTTTCTTCCTTTTTTTTTTTTTTTTTTTCCTTTTTACAGCCACATCACAGTGTTTCATTTTGTGATGCACCCCTGTAGTTTCCCAAGGCTATTTTTTGTTTGTCTCCAAATACGTGATACGCACTCTGTACTACTGAACTGCAACCTGTCTCTGGTACTCCAGTACAGGTGCCATCTGTTTTTTGCCCAGTTTTTTTTGCACTGTCCTACTTCTCTCTGTATAAAGATGTCATTTAGCTTCTTGTCATCAGTACAATTTTAACAGGACCATCATTATTTGTGTGCCAGTATGCTTGGTGAAATATTAACTGGCTCTCTAAGACCAGTCCCTTAGCAGTGATACTAATAACTTCCTTCCGTCCTGCTGTTCTCCGTGTAATGTTGCTGTTACTGTCCTACCTCTAGCAGTTTCAGGCCAGTTTACAATTTTTGTGTTAATCCCCCATCTTCTTCAATTTAACTAATAACTTCCCAGGTGACATGACATTAAAGCTTTACCAAAATCAGACAGCTGAGATCGATTTAATTTCCTTTCTCTGGAAAGTGAGTTTTCTTCTCTAAGAAAGATGTCAGATTAGTGTGCCTTACCTGTATTAAACCCGTGTGGTATTTTCCCCAAAATTATCTTACTTTTGCTAGCTTTGATTATTCTTTCCTTAAAAATTGTTCTAAAGCTTTGCTGCCACTGAGTGTAGAAGAAAGGGCTTTCAGTTGCTCTGATAATTTTTTCCTCTTTAAGTATAGATTTGACATTTATTATTTCTGATTGCGTGATATTGTTCGTGTCTTGCTTCATTTATTTAAACTTGCTACCCCGCATGAAATTTCATATGTCGGTTCTTTCAATAGTCTGGATGGAAATTACTTATTTCCTCATTTTCAGACATTTTGTTTCTTGAGATACGTGTTTATCTCAACCGTGTGGTTAGCATCATTGACTTCAATGAGAATTAGAGCATGTATTTATGTAATTTGGAGTTACTTCTGGTCTTTAATCTGTACTCCAGCCTCACTGTGTAGCGGCTCCACTTCTTTGCAAGTTCGCCCTTCATGTAGGCAATGAATCTTTTCATCGCTTGTGTTAGTATCTTCTGAAGCAGCTCCCTTGGCTGGGCTTTGGTAGCTGCCTCTTGCTGCCACCTCTGCCGTGCCCCTGGGCCGCTCCTGAGCTGTAAGGTAGGGCCCCTCTTTGGTGCTTTCTTCATCTCCACGTGAGCTCTGTTATTCCTGCAGGACTCTTTCTGTCTGTTGGTCTCCTTGACAAGTGAGGACCAGGCACGCTGCCTTCGAGTTTTTTCTTCTTACCTGAGGTCTGGATCTGTAAGTATTGGCATCTCTGACTGAAACGCTCCAGTCTCCTTCCCCAGGCAGATCTTTCAGCCTTGTGATTAGTGACTTCCCGGCTGGTTCCCTCGCTGTGCAGAAGTTGCCCTTTTGAAGCCAAAAGCTGTGACTGAAAATGCCTTTTCTAAGGGTTCTGCAAACGTCGGTGAATACTTTAATATAGAATTGGCATATAATCATGTACTCCAAATTTCTTTTTATAACCAGCGGTTTTATTCCTCTTACATATTAAAAAGAAATGTAGACTAGCATCACATCTTGTTTCAGTGGCTGAATTGACCTGTCAGTAACTGCTTTTGGGAATATCTCGTTCTAATATTACTATTAGCAGCATTTGTTCTCCAATAAATGAAAAGTCTTGTTAAAAAATAGCTCTCTAATAACATTGCTCTTATATTAAATTCCAGCTTTGGAGGTCTGTGGCGTGTCGCCTGCCAGCATCATCACAATGGAACCATCACAGTGTTACTTTCTAGTCCCCAGATAATTTCAGCCTGGTCTTGACTTTTTGTCTTCTTCAATAATTTAATTCACCAAGTCTCGTTTACCTCTCTCTCTGGTGAATCTCCATGATGTGAAGTAGGTCCCTCCTGATTTATATGTCTGTAAGAAGAAACTTAAGCTAGCAAAGTGTCATCTTTATTTAAAGCCTTGCAGAGCTGTGCTGTGCTGCTTTTCAGCAGGCAGTGCAAATGTTTGTATTTATTTCCTGATGCATGAACTGTAATTTGTTTGGAAGAGTTTAGAGTTTTTAGTATAACAACTAAAGAAATATTTTGATATAAATTTTGAATTAAGATGTGTGTGTGTATTAGGATGTAAGTGGATATACACAAACAATGTATCAGAGAAAAAATGAAAGGATGAGCTAGGTTGAAAGTACACTTATTTTGATTGCCCTAAATGTATTCATTTAAAAATTTCATACATTTATTAAGAACTTCCAGTGGTCAGTTGGAAGGCAACACATATAGAAGATACTGAGATAATGTTAATCCTGTTGAAATGTACAGAGACCAATAGAGCAGTTCAGTTTGGTTTCACTGGATGGGCAGTTTAATAGAAGCTGAAGATGCCTTCCTCCTCTGGCTGTTTGGTATTGCCCTTTGGCCAAGGATTTGAACTATTAACCTTGCCACCCTTTAGCCTTAAATTAAACATGTTTGAAAATTCAATTGTAAGTATAATCTTGGGAAATTAAGAGATGTTAGCAATTGGTGTTTAATGAGTATTGGTTTTCACCTTGTAAATAAATAAAATCCATGAATGTTTGTTCACAGGAAAAATAAGTAAGAATGCATGGTGCTGGCCAGGAGATCATTGAGGAAATTAAGAAAAGAATTTTCTTAGAGTTACTATGAAAAAATGAACTTTACAATGGCCTGAATGCTATTGCTGAATACGGTTTATAGCAAGCAAATATAAATGTATACAGATCTATAACAGATAGCATAGATAAGTTTAAGAAGGACTTTCAGCCATTAGTTTGTCCTGTTTGTTCTCTGAAAATGTTCACCTTTGGGGATTCTAGCTGTGACTTGAACGATAATAAAGACAAAGACCCACACAAACAGTTTTTAAAAAGGTCTTCATTTATAAATAGTGCAAATCTAGGAAGAAAAACCCTATTTTTTTCCCCACATAGCCCCCAGGCTGCTGAACATTGAAAGGTCAAGCTTGATGGACTCGTTTGGGAATATGTGGCCACAGAGTAGTACAAAATGGGTGACATCAGTGGAATTGTCTCTGTTCTGTCTCACTATCTGTCTGTCCCAAATACACTTAAATAGCAGATCCTCTGCAGCTGGAACGAACGGTGGCCCTGTCAGCATATTCATTTCACCTCTGGTCTTCAACCTCAGGTTCTCATTAGACAGACAGCACAGTCATTCGGTATGGTGATGGGTTTCAGTAAGGACACTTGTACACTAAATCTTGTCTGCACCCAGACAGGACTTCACTGCTAGACGGCAGTGACATTCCTGAAGTGAGTGCTCCAGATCAGATGACAAGTTTGAAATAGGAGAGACCATGATTATGAAGGTGCTTTCTAAACTATTGATGGCGCTACCTAAGAGTTACACTGTTTTAGTCTTCCCCTTAAAGGCTTTTCATAGGACTTACTTCTTCTTTAAGCAGCAGGTAAGAGCCAATTTCTGAGGAATATGTGCACCATTTACAAGCGACAACTTACGTATTGTAATGCTGCTTATACTGAGTATTAGAGAGACACTACATTATTTTGCAAAGCTAATACATACACCCTGTTAAAATGCATTCAGATTCTTACCTAAACAACAGATGAGAAAATCCGATGAGATCAGACTGGTTTAGATAAAAAGCTAATGAGCATGAGGACTAAGTAATGACTACCAGATTGGGTTCATTGTTTGTATGGTGCTTTGGGCTGAAAAGTGGCCATTTATACAATATGCGATGATGACAGCTTTATTAAAAGAAGCATTGTTTTGGTCCCAGTACAAATATCACAAGTATCCAAATCCCCTGAACAACTGCATTCTCTTTTTAATATGCAATTCCTTTTATTCTTCTTGACTCTTCTAAATTAGTGAAGCATTCTGTTTGTTGCATAAAACACACTTTTTTTTCCTATGCATCAACTCTTACCAATAGCCCAGACACTTCAGTGTAACACAGAAGGGGATAATAGGCTAAATTATCCTTAAGCAATTGCAGTTGTAACTATTTCATGTTTTATTGTGGTATGTAAATTTGATTCTTTGCTGTGTCCCATGGACATATCTTCATTTTGACTACTGGAAGGCACAGTAGGATAAATGGATTAAAGCAAGAGAACTAGCTCTTAGTGCTATTTCTTATCACTTTTATGGTAATGCCCTCACAGATGTAGTTGTGGTATGTACACAGAAGACAGATTTCTTTCCCAGAAGTGATTGCCTATCAGTACCGAACCACATAAAAAAAATCATCGCAAAACAATGGGAAAACATCAGAGAGCAATGAAAAGGGTGGTAGTGCTGGGACTGTTTGGTCATGCAGGTTAACAGTAGACATAATGGGATGGTGTTGCTATTTTTGCAGTGTTATTTTTTGAAAGAACAAGTACAATAAATAGCAGCCAGTATTACCGAGAGTCATGCAACTGAGGTGTCGTGTCTGACTGGTTTTAGGAGGGAGAGGTGAGGCTTACAGCAGAAGTGGATCTTGAGAAAGTAATGAAAGGTGGGAAATGGAATGCTATTTCATATTAATTTCAGTTAAGTATTCCAGGGGGGCAGCATAAAGAAAGGTATAACAGAAGTTCAAACCTGAGTGCTCCTCACCGGTGTCATTGACGGAGCGAACTGGGGACAACTAAAGTGGGAGTAAGATGGGATAGAATAATGTGTTGGCCAGAGAGGAACACTTCAGATATGACAGTGTAAGTGCTAGTTGAAAATGGAAGTTGAAGCCATGGGGGAGATAAAATTAGCTGTGGACAAGAGAGGAAGAAAGTAAAGCAGGCGAGCTGAGGGATAGCTCTCCTGTGCCCTATAAAAAGGAGGATAAGTGGAGGGAGCAAACTTATGAAAGGCATAGCAAAGAGACAGCTAACTCCTGTTCTATATAGCTATTCCTCGTTGCAAAATGTATATGAAATAGTATGTAGCATCTTTGGATTAGAATCAGCTTTTTTGTTCCTTGTTTGAACCTCAGGCTTTTAACACCATACAAACACAAATCACCAGTGACACGCTCTGGCAGGAGCACTACATCTAGGGGGTAAGTAGTACACGTGCTCTTGCCTGTCTGGCCGGCCTGGGACAGCAGTTTGGGATGGCAGTTTGTGTCTGCTTCTGATGTTCCCACACTGCAGCGCGCTCCAGCAGGCAGGGATGCATGGCTTCTGCCTTTGCAGATGGAAGTACCTCTGCAGGGAACGTTTTCATCTAGGAGGAGGGAGGAGGGAAGAAGTTCATCATTGCCAGCAGGTGGGAAATTTTGCTACTGGCACTTAGCTCATAACTTTAGAAAATTTGGCCTGACCTGGCACAGACCTGTGTCGTGACCATATGCTCTCCCTTATAGCATTGCACCCTCTCAGTCTCAGTGAAGTTTTTCTTATTAGAATGGTTAGATTACTTATTTTTTATTAAGTGTTTTCTTGCCAGGTTATTCACTGGTATGGAGTGTGGAGAGAAGTGAAAGCACAAGACTGATGGGCAAGCTGCAGACAGGTGAGGGGGCCATTCCCGATGGTGGCAGTCCACAGGGGATTTCCCTGAGCCCAAGGGAGTGGGGACCAGCCGCTTGGGTGCAAATGACTGAGACAGTGTTGCATGAGGGTCAGGCAGAAGAGGCTGCGCAAAGAGCCAGAATTGGCATTCCCTGGTTCATGGAAGACCAGATGCTCCCTTTGTCCAGCTGCCCAAAATCAGCTGGCCTCTAAAATACAGTTGTTCCCCTCCTTTCACCCTTGCATCCTGAAACTCTTGCTGGCTGCTGTCGGTCCTTTGTGCCCTCTCTTGGATCCAGCTCTGCTGCTGCCACCAAATTAGATTTTGCAGCCTGTAGAGTTAGGGCAAAATAACTCATTCAATTTTGCCTACGTTATTGAGCAGCCTTGGGCCGGCTCGACAGGCAGATGGGTATTCAATTTGACATTTGCGCCTCTGTGAGCCGGAGGAGAGGTTCTAGCGGTGTTGCAGGGGCCAGCTAATACAGGTGAGCAATTGCCAATGGTGGACTAATCTCTTGAAGAACAGTAATATGTCTGGTTATGCTCCAGACTTCTCTCTGTGGGATGATACTGCTCAAGGAAATTAAGCCTAAGAGATAATTTGGCAATAGTCTTATTTTAAATACTGATTAATGACTATTGCTTTAGTGCAGCTCTTGCTCTACTCATGATGTTTTAATATGGCAGAGGAATTATGATTAGTGCTTTTAGGTTTTTAATGTTGATATAGTTAAAATGCCCTGTAATAATCGCTCCCTTTAATATTCAGCATAACTATTACAGAGATATAATTGTGCTTTGGTGTCGAAAGAAAGAAAACGGGATCCCAATGTGATCATGAATGTCTTTGAATGTCTTTTTTTGGTAGCTTAAATCAAATCCTTAAATTTCAAAGTCCTTGGCAGCAAGTTTTAAGAACTTTAATTAAAAAGAAGTCTTCCATAAATAAATCAAAGCTGAAAGAATAAAAATTCTTAAAGGAGTTACTGCAGTAATTGCAGTAAAAAGTATAGTGGAATGTGTACCAGAAAGCACAAGTAAAAGCATCAAAATCAGAAAAAAAAATTCAGATTCAGGAAGCTTGTAATCCAAGATGTACCTGTGCAGCATACAAAGTATTTTCAAGATTTGCAATCGTTATTCTCATGACATTAACATATTTTAGTTCTGATTCTGCAATATCTCACAGTATTGGAAGTCAGGAGTGATTTTTCTAATAGAATTACAAAGAAACCAAATAAAAATGAGAGCAGGTTCCAGCTCTGCAAATTTGGCTGATCCTTGGCAGAATCAGGAAATGTTTGCATATATTTCCCCTTTCCTGCCTCGGAGGTGGTATCTTGCATGCAGTGTTTTTTATCTCGCCCAGCTTGTAATTCTGTTGCTTTCTGTTCTCCTTATCAGGTAAAAAAGTATTCCATTGTGGTTTTGTAAATTGTGTTAAAAGTCAAAGGAGCGTGACTCAAACCTTCCCTTGAAAAGAAGAATCCCACCAGCGCCTGTGCTGGACCGCCGTAAAGTGCAGAAAAGCATCTCTATGTTTGGAATCACAGAATGTGCTGTGAGGGGTTTGGCGAGTTTTCTAAGAGAATTTTTTATGTACGATCACCTCTTGCAAGAATTTCAGCTCTCCCACACAGCCCCACAAGCTCTGCCCCGCCTCGGCTGCATCAGTCCATTGAACGTGTCCTTGCCTCTACCTCCTCCCAGTGTGAACCCCAGTTGTGGCTCTGGATGTGCTGTGGGGTTGTGCTACCCCCCATGATAGCCTCAGCCACCCACTTGCTTCCCTCTTCCCCATACACCTTGTCCATTGTCCCCATGCATAGACAAAACTTCCCCCTCTAGTTCTTTAAAGCATTACCTTACCTTCTCTCAAATACCATTTTAAGATGATATCGCAGATGTTACTCTGACAATTCATGAGGCTCCTGGTTTTGCTAAGCTCTTTTCATTACATTCTCTTCTGTATGTTCTCTCCTTGCCTCTGCCTGTGTCCTGCTTGGCAAGCCTGTTGTGATCTTGCCATTCTTCCAGTTCTGCAAAAGTATTCATAATTACTTACTTATATAGTAGTTTTTACTGATGGTTTAGCTAATCTTGCCTGTGTGTTGATGTACCACAGGTAATGCGGGTCCTTTCTTCCATTTCATATGTTCTACTTCAGCTACTGGTTCCTCTTTTTGCTCCCCTTCCTCCTTCATTTACTGTAAAGCTAAATATGGGTAATTGGTGACCCTCATCAGCTTCCTGGCCTGGCATTTCCCAGGTTTTTTTCAGGATGAACCTGAGTATTTTGCTTCCCACGTGATTTTCTATGTGCATCTTCCAGTGCTGATAGAAGTAACCTCACTGAACTCAATATTGACAGCATCAATGTACAGGACTAGCTAAGTATGGGACTAGAGCACTTAGCACGGAAGGGAACGAAAAATGGGAATGGCTTAGCTTCTAGGATAGAATAAGTTGGAGGTTAAAAGAAAATTGGGGGGAAAAAAAGGCACTATGGAGATATTCCCATTAACCTTTAAAGTTGGGAGACTGACATCCTTCTATAGTCAATGGAAGGAGGTGAATACCTAAACACACCTTAACTAGAAGCCTAAATTAGAGGGCTTAAATACTACCTGTTTTATTGTTGTGATCCATGATCTTATTCATGCATTTTTAAGATGAAAGAAAGTGTCAGATGTCAGGAATGATAAAGGGTAGGTGGAGAGGCTGAACATGTGGTAAAAGTTCTTTTCTGTTCATTTTAATCATAATTTTAGGCGGTTTTTCCCTTCCTGTTCCGTTATTTTTAGGTAAATGAGATTGCAGCTCAGCATTAAACTGATTTTGAAAATAAATTTGACTACTTGCTCCTTATCTTGCAGAGGTGGCCTGATCTCTGTAATGCAATTTCTTGCATTAATGCATGAACCTTTTTATGTATGTTTATTACTTGTTTGCAATGCAGTGAGCTCTTCTGTAAAGATGTGTCTTCAAGAGTGAATTACTAGATTAAAAGGTTCAGCCACATCTGTGGTCTAAAACAAGTTTTTGGAGCTATTTAACTATGGGTTTTTTTGAACAAGTACAGTGCTGTCTTTACTGGCCAACTGCCTTAACTTTAATAAGAGCAGCTGTATTTTCTTGTATTTTTGTATTATTGAACCTCTTGTGTTTTTGACAGGGAGATACACATGGCAGAAAAAATAGCACACTCAAGCACAGCTCAGTTATTGGCAACTTACAAAACTTTGCAAATGTAGTAAGTGATTATGTCTGAATTCATTTTTCACAGAAAGTCTGTAGGAAATAGGAAATCCTCACGGAGGCATCCAGATATAGTTTGACCATTTTCTTCTGTGTTAAAATATGTCAGAGTGATGTCTGGGAAATCAGTGTCTTTCACTAGTGCAATGCTAAACCTCGGCCAGGTGCCTCACCGGTGGCTGACCCCAATATAATTGTACCAGATCTGCAGCAATCAGTTGTCCTCTTGTGTGTGTCTCTCAAACCATCATCACTTCCCTTAACTTCTGCAGTAAAATCCTGTCAAACTCATAAATGCCTTTCCCATTCTTTTTTAGTCTGAGGGCTAAACTTCTAGCTGACATTCTGATAGATTTTATCAGAAAATGCCGACTGAGCACATTTTTGACAGCAATTCTCGCACCTGACCAATTAGCAGAGCTTATGGTACGTGTCTCATGGAGGGCTGCACAGGCAGAAGTCCACTCAAGATGATAAGTTAGCAGTTACAAAACAAATGATGTCTCATGCGAGTTGGTAATTACTGGCTCGTCCATAACTCCGTGTTCCCACAGTGAAAATCGAAATGAAAGTGCTTTTTAGCTCCCACCCTGGGTTTGGAATCGCTCCCTTTACTTCTGCCACTGAAGTTACAGTACTTGGAGCATATTAATGACGTGCTGTATGTGACTATCTGGAGAGGGTTTAGAGACCCACCATCCTTCAGCTGTCAGCTCTCTTCTCCCGGAGGATGCGTGGCTGACACTGTGCACAGCATGGAGTAAGAGAGTGGGTTTGTAAACCACCTGCAGCACCACGACCGGGAGCAGACCATTGCCACTGAGAAAGCAGCATCCAGTAGCATGGTGGTGGTCACTTAAGATCCTTTTCAAACAGGAGCTCAAGTAACCACGAGTGGCCGTCCAAGTTCAAAGCTACATTTATTGAACTTGGGGCTAAAACATTTTGTCCTTGAAGGACATCTTAAAACTCATTATGAATGAGCACTGAGGTGTAAGTTGGAGTGTTTCTTTCAACCTCTATAGTTCTTGTACTTTCTGGAAATTGTACTGACACTTAAAACATCAGATTAACCAAGAGGTTTTTCTGATCTGATTTCAGAGGTGGTTTAGGCTGAATATTAAGGAAAAAAGAGCTATGAACAGTGAAATAATATCCCAGGTAACCTGATGAAAACCCTAGAAATAACTGTTTGAAAAGAAGACTTGGTTATACTGAAACTAAGACTCTATTGAACTAGTTGGGAAGTTGTATTGACATTACTCAAGAATGTTTTATCTCTAGTATTTGTGGTTCTAACCTGTGCATTTATTAGATGTTGCTAGTGGGAAAATGGACACTTATTATATATTCCTTTCAGAAAGGGCAGTCATCTGGGATTCAGCACATGGCTGAACAAAAAAAGAGGAGAGAAAATTAAGTTTCACTGGGAAAGTGGGGCAAAAGATGAAAAAGAAAAAAAAAATATATATATTATGGAGGTGTCTGAGTGGGATCAGATAATATAAAGACCCAAAGATCACCTGTTGAACCAAATAAATAATTCAGGAAGACCCTTGATCCCCAGGGATCCTGGGCTGAATTGGTGATTGAGCTCTCCCAGTCCTTGCCTGCTGATGTGAATTGTTACCTGACAGCTCTGCTGCTGCTGTGCCAGAGGCTGGAATCTCCCCTGGCTGATCCTGGCAGTCTCCTTTATTGGCTTGCATTGTCCTGAGACAGACAATTTCCCTGCCTCGCATTATGGTGTCTGCTCTCAGAAATTACCTCCCGCTGAACTGAAGGCCAACTCATTGACCTACTTCTCCTGCAGGAACTTCCATGCCCTGCATATACAAGGCTGTATGTTTTGAATAAAGATTTAACAGGAATAAAATACCCATCAGCCAGCTGACCTTCCTGATGTGGATGGGAATGTGGGAGCCCAGGCAGAGCGATGGTGTTTTGGGCAGAAAGGTGTCTGCAGGATGAAGTCCTGTTGACACTTACGTTTCCCACTGCTTGGTCATATCTGACAGTATGATTAAAGTTTCGAGGTGCCTTGCGGCATTTGCATTTTAGCCTCACGGTGTTTTTAATGTACATATTAAATAATCATAATCCCTGCAGAAAAACGTACTGCAGCCTAAGGAAAGCTAGGTCAGGCAGTAAGGGCTAGTCTTTGGATTTCTTCTGACTTCCAAGAAACCTTGGGCATTTTCTTGCCTCCAGGTTTCTGGAATTCAATGCTGTGATGAATCTCCATGGCTGACAGATCAAGTGATTCTGGAAACCCCAGCCCATAATATATCAAACATTGATTGCAAGAAATGCTTTCAGATTATTGTCCTAAATGGTGTATTGAAGAAGGAATGGGTGAAGGAAAGAATGAGAAAATGAGTGCGTTTTTAGAAAGAGCAGAACAGAGGAAGACCCTGGCTATTTTTCAGGCTCTATCATATAATCAGAAACATTCAAAACTGGGAAGTGTTGGAGGGAGATAAGCGAGACGTACATAGGGGCAGTTATGTTGCAGGTAATAATCTGCAGGAACCTGAGGGAAGCTGACCACTCTAATCTTCTTAGGTTTATCTCAGAGAAGAGTAAAAACAGTTATGTGATATTGAGATACACAATTCCAGTTTGTGGGAGAATGCAGATAAAAGCAACACAGAGCATCCTAGGAGCCGGTGCGGCCCAATTAAGAGGAAATACTGAGCTTAATCCCGTAAGACTCAGCTCAGAGGTTCTTTGCTAAGGCAGTAGAATTCAGCGTAAACAGATGAAATACGCTAATGTAGAACTGAATTGTGTAATAAACATAGATAGAGAGCTTGCCTTCCACTTTAATGCATGGGAAGAGCACAGTAAATGGGCCAAGGAGCCAGGGGAGGGCAAGCAATCTTTAAACAGTGTGTTCCTGTTTTCCATCAAAGTCAATAAACCTGTGTGTGCTTACATTAAAAACTTCAAGGGCTTGTGTGTGGGGTGGGGCCATACAGCCCCTCCGCGCTGCCCAGGCTGTTTCTGAGTGGCAATTTGTCCTGTATTTAACAGCAGCCGTGCCATCCAGCTGCTAGGGGAGTGGACAGAGCCAAATACTGGCATGAAAAGGCATCTGGGATTGAGCAGTGTCTGCTGTGGTTTATAGCAGTTCCTGAACATATAAAGAGCATAAATATCAAAGAAAGACGGTGGTTATGCAGCGTGGGGCTCAGGGGTGTAACAAGGGTAATGAGGTGGAATTAAAAGAGTGGAGATAGAGGCTGACTATAAGGAAAAATCTTCCTAGCCAATCAACCTATACAATAATGCCCTTTTCAGATGGAAAGAGCTATTGAAACGGGAGCAAACTAATTCTTCCTTCAAGAGTTTCTCAAGTTCGTTAGGTGCTACCAGAGGCCCAGGTGTGGATTACTGCTGCGTGTAATTCTGCTGATGGAGTGGAGCTATGGAGAAGAATCACCGTGCGTGTGCTGTAAAGTGTGTGTGGGAATGGCCCTGTTATTTCTGCCATCGTGTTGAATGAGCGCTCGCCTCTCTGCTGCTGTGCCAGCCTGATGGAGAGCACGACCTCACCGGGGACGTGCTCACCCTCCCTGTCGGCAGTTGCCATGCCTGTGCTTTGCAGTGTGGCGTCCTGCAGAGACGCCCGCACACGTCGGCACGTTTGCAGTGCAATGCAATGTCATCAGTAGAGATGAAATGTGTCACATTGGTGAAGTCCTCTGCTGCTTGGTGGCGGCGGTTAGGTGCCGTGCCGCGCCGCATGGCTAAGGCTATGCCGCATTAACTTGCTGAGCTGTGCTAAGTACAGTCTAACTGCACGTAACTTATCCTGAGGCACATTTGTTCTGCTGCACCCAGAGCAGTTTTAAAGCAAATTTTATGAAGGAAACAATCCAGAAGAAGCAACATGGCAGAGTCTGAATGCTTAGTATTACATTGCTTTGGGAAAACCAAGAAAGATAGACTTTTGTAAGCATTCAGTCCAAGTGGGCTAATTCCCAACAAAAGCATGCATTCTTATCATTAGAACTGGTAAAAATCTAAGATTTTTATGCTATAAGGAAGTCTGACTGCATGTATTACTGTGCCCAGCAAAGATAATCTTATCTTACTGTATCCTGGTTTGTTCTTTTAGAGCTGCCTCTACAGACACCTGTGCTGGTGGCCACCAGGGTCTTCCTTCCTTCAGTACTTAACCGAATTTTCTTTAAGCCTCCCATAATTCATCCCTAAAGAAAGGAGTATTTTACCTACTGTGGCATCTAAGCTCATCCTCAGGAGGTCTTAAAAGCACAGCCATTAAAATAGTGTCAGTTATCGGCGTTTTCTCTGCCCTGCTCCTCCCCACTGGTAATGTGTCTTGTTGAAGCTGGGAGTGCAAAAAACTTGAAGGCTGTAATTTTTGGAAAGCATCGAAGCGTCTGTTCCAGTAGGAAGGTGGAGAATTGAGGCCCCTTTCTCTCGGGCTGGCTGTGTGAACGCTGTGGTTCCTCATGCTCTTTTACACATGCCAACTGCTTTGAGTTGCTGCTGCTTTTGTGGCCGATCTAGGGGGCTGCAGTGACAGTGCTGGGCAGCTCTGATGGCTTTCTGCAGTGGAGGGATGGTGTTTCTGAGTACACGTTCCTGTTTTTGGGTGGAAATCTCAAGTGTCAGCAGCAGGGACATGTTTGATGGCTTCTGCATGTTGTGTAAAACCATGCAGCTCCTGCTCAGTGTGCGGTAAGGCTTTTTCCTTAGTTGCTTTGTTTTCGCTCTGCAGTGTTCAAGTGCGACTGTAATAATTTTCTCTGGGTGAGTGAGGAAGAGAAATCCCCTTTCCTTTTGTGTGGGAAACCTCAACTTGGAGACACTCACAGAGAGCCAGCTGGCTGGCAGTACACTGCAGCTGCCCACTCATGTTCCTCATGTTTACCAGGACTGCTCCAGAGTCCACTGTCCAACAGAGGCACATAAATGTTGTGGTTTGCATTGTTTATTTTGAATACTCTGAGTTTTTCTGACCATCATGGTGATTAACCTGGTTTGGCTTTGTTGGTGTCCAGCATTTGCCTAGTTAGAAAGTCAGGCATTGTCCTTGACAAGCATCGTTCACAGTATCTAAAAGGGTAACACATTACCTCCAGCTTCTGTTTTTCTCCAGATTGTAATGTGTTTTTGTTTTATTAAGAAAAATGTTTCTATATCTGAATACACACAAGCACAAATATCAGTGTTACTCGATTGGTTTTTTTTCATCTTCATGGTGCACAAGAGGGAATTTGTTTGGCACTTTTCCTCTCTGATAATTTTTGTTGATATAATAGAAAGTAATGGAACACAGCTGAATTATTCCGTTATACATTCTGAAAAAAAACCAAACAAAACAAACCGCAACCCAAACTGTTATTTATACCAAATGCATTGGATTTTTCAGTGATCTCTACCCAGGGTGTATTTCTCTATATGCATCTGAAACAATGTGCTCTATATCGGTCCTGCACAGTCTAGTGCTGTCAACGTTTGGTGATTAAAAATGTTATTTGCAAACTGTCTGATGTCTGTATGATAAACACAGAGATAAATTTAATGTCGTGCTTAAGTATTTTTAAATGCAACTTTGAGTGAGCAATTACTTTCCTTGCTGTCTGGTGTTCATCTCTAAGTTATTTACCAGTCTAAGTGAAAAGGTAATCAAATGTGGATTGTTTCCCAATTCAGCGTACAGGGGCAAGGACGATTTGTGTGTGTACAGTCTGTTGGCTCAGCAGGTCAAAATCAACCATAGAAAAGTATATGTCTGGACCCCACGTGCTAGTGTGCAGCTGCACTGTGGGAGAAGCTTTGATACAAAGGGGATGGAGCTTGAATCTAACGCCTGCATTACTCTCTGAAAGCAAAGATTTCCAGAAGTGTCTTTGTAAAGTAAACTGAAAATAACTGCGGAAGTGTTGTCTATTGTTCGTATGTAGAGCAAACAATGACACTAATGTCAGTATTAAGCTGTCAGTTGATAGCTATAAAAGCATTAGCCTTTTAAACATTGCTTCTTTTCCAAGTATTCCGGTGTGTTGCATGTGTCTCATGTAATCAGAGGCTGTTACAGGACTCAACCACAAAGAAACAACCAAAGTAGAACCCAACAGGGCTCCGTGTATTCCCTGTTGCAAAGTAACTTTGGCATTGCCTCTCCACGCACCTCTGTCCTGCCTCAGAAATATTTTGCTTTGTGTTGTACTTCGTCAAGTGCTTGTATAGAGCCCTTTCCTCTAGTATTTTCCTTTGTCTTTTCCTTGCCTTTACCCCCTTCAGTGTCATTGCCAGTATTCTTTGTCACCTCATTTCTCCTCTTTTTCTTATTTTCATTTAAATGCATTTCTGTACAGTGAGTATTTGGCCTTCTTTTCTCACATGCAATTATGGTTGTTCTTTCTGTTTTCTTTCTTTTCACTTTCCTGTCAATCAACTTGTATTTATTCTTAGTGATGTCCATGCATCCATGCATATACTTGTCTGTGTGCCAGGTACCACACACTGACCTGCAGGAGCGACAGGGATGCATTGCTAAGTGAGGGGTCTTCGTAAGAAGACCCAGCAAGAGCAGTTGGCTGAGAAGCAACCCAAAGACCTGGAAGCCTCTGTCCAGCTCGCATTTCTAAGTATGCCATCTATTTTACCCACACCAGAGTTACAGTTGAGAAATGGTAGAAGTTGCTGATGAACAGATGCAGCCAAGAGAGTGTTTGCTTTATTTAAATAATTACTTTTTTTTGTTTTCCTCTTCCGTCCTGCATGCTACTGGCAACATCATGACCTGGCTGAAAAGTGTATTCTCTCTGCTCACTTCCAGCTACTCTGTTGGTTACAATTCAGTAGCTAAAGCTGATGCAGTAAATAAAATATTGTTGTTGTTGTGGGATCAACATTTATGAGATGACACATGGACTGGCTGAACTCCAGTGCGCTTCTGATCTATAATGTAGATATGGTTTTTACAACTCACCCAGTCATCCTTTCAACTTTAACATACTATTTGTATTTTAAGTATGTAGTATGAGTTAATAAATTATTAGTACGTGATTTAGAAGTCTTCTGTGGAGTTCCTCGTTCAGAGATCCTAAGACCAGATTGTAGACCATGGTGATGATGGTCGTCTGCTTTGACCTCTTGTACAGCATAAGCTACATGACTGCAGTGAAATCCCTGCCTACCTGTGGAGATGGAGCAGGTTTGTAGAAAGGCACCCCACCTTGGCACACACTTCAGCTGAAGGAGGATTTACCCTGAATAAGCTGATCCAGTAATTAATTTCCTTCATTCTCAAAAAGTTCCCTCTTCTTCATAACTTGAATATGAATTCGTCTAACCACAGTGCTCAGCCTTGGGAACATGTATCTATACCTGCTAGCTTAAAAAGAGCTCTTCTAAGAGAAATCCTGTCTATATATTGCCAGAAAAGATCAAGCCTCCTCCTCTCTGCCTCTCAGCTGAACCAAGGAGGTAGGTTTCTTTATTTTGTTACTTTTAGGCAAGTTTTTCAGACCTTAAATATTTTTTCCTTTAACCACTCTGTCATTATCAATGTTACTTTTACAATGAGGAGCTAGAAATGTAGGCGGTGTTATAACAGTGCTGTTAATATTTTATATAATGGTAGTTCCACTGTCCTGTTCCTGTATGAGGTTTAAGAGAGTCCCTGGTTTCCAAAATACAGTCTGGCAGTCTGTGATTTATTCAACGCAGCACTGAATTAGGCAGCATGGAGCTCAGTGATGCTGCAGATAGATGGTTTCAAGCTGCTGGAAGATCTCTTTAGAGCTCTCTCAGGTGTCTTTCTGCTGCTCCGCATCTGGTATGATACAGCAGAGTTATTTCTTTTTATGACTCAGTATTGCTATTTTATCTGACAGTGATACCATGCTTCATTGACAGACCTGCCATTGTATAGATTGCCACTAATTATACTGCTGTTTTAAATATTTACCTGTAAAGCAGCTGTGGAAATGCCACCGCTCGCCTTGCCAATTTGATTCTGGCCTTACTAATCTTACTGTCATCCGTAGGCTCTCAGCTGGTTCAAATCCTTCAGATTTCTCAAAGTTGGGCGCACAGATCTGGACATGCTTCCTGAGCTGAAGCCATGCCATAGCTGAAGTGGTATTTTTTATTTTTTTTACAAGCTACATTTGTCTTCTCTTTTTATAATATTACTGACCTAGATTCTCTTTGTTTCTGTACCATTTGTGGAGCCAGGGCCGTGTTACCCCTAAGAGGCCAGCTGTCTCTCGTGCTGTGTTCACAATGTTGTCTGGTTGATCTGTCATCGCTGTAGTCCTCAACTTCTCTTTCAACCTATTTTCTCAGTCCATTTCTCCAATTCATAAAGCCCGTTGAACTGTCCTTCAGTTGCCTCACTGTCCCTCTCACCTTGGCAGCATTCAGAGTCGGTAAGAATCATCTTTAATCCATCACCCCCAAATTAATAAAAACAAGGAATATGACTGGATACAGAACATAAAGCTCTGCAGAGCCATGCATAAGGTTTCTTGCCCGTTTTACCTTATTAACTATTCAAGAGTACCATTTTCCAACATTGTACTTGCTAAGTATTAGATTCATCCAGACCATATTTCCTTAGCCTGAGAGGTAGTGTGAAAGGCTTATTAAAATCAACATAATACCTGCCATTTCATCCCTATCCACAGCATCTGTTATCCTGTTACCGAAGAACATCAGAATGATTTCACACAGTGTGTTCTTGACAAACCCATGCTGCCTGCTACTCATCTCCCTGTTATTTTCTGCTGCTTATAGATAATGTCTGTAGGAAAATATTTTTCCAAGAACAGAAGATTATCTGACTGCTATGCAGTTCAGAGTGTTTTCCCCTCTTTCCTCCTCCAGCTCTCTCACGTTGCATCTTCTGAAGGATGCCAGACAGTCTTGTCTCCATCATTCCTAAATATCCCCATTGACCCAGAAGTTATTTCAAGTGTCTTCAAGTTTGCCCTCCTTGTTGGCCAAACTTTCTGAGCCAGTGCCCATCACAAAAAGTTTCTCTCACCTTTTTTTCCTTTCACCTCGTTGGTGATCTTTAATTTTCTACTGTTCCCTCTACTGTAAATTGACTATTTTTAGTGTTGGGCTTTCTCTGTGTGCTTCCTGCAATGGGTAACAGTATTTTCCTTTTCTGGTTCTTTGACTTTTCAGTCCCTTGAGATCTGCCATTCAACTTCAGATTCTTGTCTCTGCCTTTTAATTTTCCTGTCTTTCTAATCTGCTGTGGTCTGAGTGATTACTTGCTTTTAGAGTGTTTGCATGATCTTTAAATTACCATGTCCTCTAATTTATACCACATGCTATTTGCTCTGTTGCATTATTTAATTCTCTAAAAGTTTTGGCTAGAGTGGTTTGTGTGTACGACACACTGCAAAGCACAGCTGTATTGCGCAGTCTTTATGCATTTACTTTTGACTTTCTCCTTTTACTTCTGTTTTGGGATACAGCCTTTTTCACTCCATTATTTCCAGAATCATGGATGTGTGAAGATGATGCTCTAGGGAAAGGCAGAGGTGTGAGAACTGCTGAATCACTCATGCCCTGACATACCCTTCCTGAATGCTGTAGTGGTACAGAGCAGGACTTGGAGCACTGGTCATGTTTCGGGGTACATGACAACGGGTACAAGAGCAAATAAGGAGTTCTGTTTTCTGGTAGGGTTCCAATAGTCAGACGCTCATAAACTCCTTAAAAACAAACTACAAAGAAAACATAACTCTGTGCTAGATGCTGATGGTTGCAGAGCATGGGTATGTGTGTATGTGGAGTTATGCAGTTGTTCCTGGTCAGATTTATTAAAAAAAAATTGATTTGTTTTTTATATAGCTTCTCATTAACCAGCAATATATATAGTTTATTGCTGTACATTTTAAATAAATGGGTAGTGCAGCAAAAATTCACCATGATCCATACTTTTTTTCAAAAAATATATTTTAGTGATGTATCTATAAATGTTCAGATGTTCCTTGCTTGCTACAGCATGACCCAAACAGTGGAAGTCAGTAGAAGTCAGTAAAAGCCTTTTTCCATTGATTCATGTACGTCCATGTAAAGCATTTAACCTCAAAATACAGGCCAATGATAGAAGTGTAGGTTTTGAAAATATGTGTTCCCTTCTCCGAAAGAAAAGTAGGAAATGCAGAAGAAAGATACCCAGAACTACAGGCACACCAGCTACCCCTCGAGGTAGTGGCTCGCAAGCACTTCCCTCTTACCTTTTGGCTCAGGGGATAGTGTATGTGCAGTCTGATGTTTGAAATAGATTGGGTAGAATTTAACTTTTGGCTCAAAGGAGCCTTTAGTTTATTAAATATGGATGTTGTTGATAGGGAGCACTCACAGGTGGAAGCATGGTTTCTCTCTGCAGCACATCACTTTTCTTGAATGTATGCATTTGGGAAAGAAAACTCAGCTCTTCTGTGCCTAAATCTTTTCTGTCTGGATCTGCCTATAAGAAATATCAATAAAAACTGTCAAATTATAACAATTGCAGGATTTCTAAGCGTGCAGCAGTGTGATTGTAGCTGCCTTCAAATCTGTGAATTCAGATGCCTTGTCACAAGGCTGGCCTCTCAGCAGCACTGCTAGGAGGTCTGCGTTACCTGTAATTATACAGAGAAAATTGCTCAAGTTAATGCCACGTCTAAGCGCGGTACTAACATCTGCTTGTCTTGGCAGTAAGACAGCTACCACAAATATGCGATGCAACAGGCTGTCAAATATCCTGGCTTCTCAGTAACTTGCTCTTCTAAGAAAAAATTTCCAGCACCAGCTCCTAATCAGGCTGTGGGTGATCTTTCTGAGCTGTGAAGCTATGGGATCTATCACTCATCCATCTGCGTCTGTCCTGCTTTCCCCGCAAGCATCCGTTTCTCTCTGGATGCCGCTGAGGAGGAATCAGACCCACTGCTGAGCAGACCTGGGGGAGAGTGACAGTCACACCCTAACAAAACAATCAGGTTGTGAGCTTGTTTGCATTTTTATTCCTGCTTTTGCAGGAACCTGAAACTGGACTGGTCTTGCTGTGACTATGGGAAGCCCCAGGAGCAGCTTGCAGTTTGCTCTGCTTCCAGCCTTTGGTGTAGTCTCATGGAAGTGTGTTCCAGAAAATATACCTTTCAACTGCCTGACACTTCCCAGTCTCTTCTATTTCTCATTGATACTGCTATCAATCAAATTGTTCTTGTCAGCTAACCAGTTTTAAATTTCATGTGGAAAAATTGTCAGTCCAAGATCGTAGTATGTAAGGACAAACGTGTGACTACTTTGCCATGCTAATTCACTCTTGCTTAAGACACAAAAAAAACCTGATAGAATATCAATTTGAAGTTTTTAGACCCGGAAATGATTTAAAATCTCTTAAAGAAAGACTTGGGCTGAAACTTTGTCTCCCAGGCATCATTTTAAACTTAGTAGTAAGCTCTGATGGTCTTCTCTTTAAATTGCCTTTTGTACAGATGCCTACAAAGAAAGTGCTTCTTTGGGACTGTTTGTGTTTAGTGCTGGCATTTATTTCATTTCATGTGACAGACAACTTGGCTTCTGGATCTAGTAATCGCTTGCTCATATCCCGCCGGGGCAAGCTTCTGACCTACTGCAAGGCAGCGATGGGTTGGGAGCGCGGGGGGGCCGTGGTGGTCGCAGGCTCACCCAGGCACCCCGTGTCCCCCAGGCTGGGGTGGCTCCTGGGGCGCAGCCGTGTGGTCTTTGGTTGGCCTCCCAGTCAGGTGAGAGGAGTGGGGGCACCAGGCTGCCCAGGCTGGGTTAGCGAAAGCTGATGTTTATGTTGTCCGTGCTGTATAGTGAGGCTGCCTGGGGGCTGCAGGGTGATTTGATACGGGCTTAAATAGTGCAGCTCCGACGCTGCCGGTGGAGCCCTGGCGATCTCAGCGTGAGCCCTCCCTGCAGAGCCCTCCGTCTCCGTAGGATGTGCATGCGCTGTATGCCCATGGTATTGAATTTTTATAATTTAATTATATTTTCCGTGATGAAATCTACTTTGCATTATTGATGGTGTTCACAGAGCTGGAGTCCCACCTGACAAAGGCCAGCTGGCTGTGTGCCGTCTGGCATGCCTTCTGCATGTCATCCGCAGGCTTCGCTGAAGGCAGTGCCACCCAATTAAGATGTAAATGTCTGAAAGTCTTTCGTATCTGTCGTGATCGATATTCCTTGTTTGTGGGGTTTCTTACCAGGTTTCAGTTTAAGCTTCATAGATTTGGACAAATTTTTTATTATCCTAAGGCTTTGATCATGAGGCACGCTTATGGAATTCAGAGGATTGCTGGATGACGCTGAGTGAACTTTGCTTTATTCTTCAGCATAGTCATGCTTTTCATTCACTCACAAATAAATGCCTAATTTCTGCTTGAGGGATTTTTTTTTTTTTTTTTTTTTGAAAGATGGGAAAATTGAAGAATTGAATACAATCTTACATTAAGGCAATTTTATTTTAAGCAGATTTTCTGCTCTTTTTTTTCTTCGCATTATTATCATACAGCAGCTAAACTAATGAATATATAATTTTCTTTCCTTTCTGCTTGTCATGCCCTGCTAACACGGACATCTACAAAGGCTCAGGTTGGTGTTGCAATGTGTCTTCATCTTACCTTATTGTTCTCATTTAGTAAAAAGGGGCTTCAATGTTGTTCTTCATCAATGAACTTTTTTTCCCTTCCTCTCTTTAAAACTGGATCCAACATTATTGTTGTGTAACAGATTCATCCAGAGAGGTGCCACATTTGTTTGTTACCCCTGAAACTATCCTTCAGCTGCAGCAGAGTGCTCTTTCAAAAAGAAGGGACATTGATTTATTTATATCTCCTTAAATTTGCTATGCTTGCCTGGCTTTGTGGCAGGGAGGCAGCACCTACAGCTTCTGGAATTAGCAAAAATGCACCAAAACTCTCACTAAAAAGTTTCTGCCTTGTTTTAGATCCCCATATTTGACAACATACTAAAATGGCATTTGTTAATATCTCATCTAGATTCGATATTTTCTTGATAGTGAAGAAACATAAGTGAAAAATAAAACAGCAGAGCCACAGGAACTGGCCATTTGTGATTGTATTTGCATGTCCCCCGTTCACTCTTTAACATCTCCACATTTTGTGTAACTCTGAGACTAAATTGTCTTGCCTGAGTGTTTCAGGTAGAAATAAATTCCCAGTATGTGTGTTGTATCTGCAAGGTTATACTCTGTGCTGTGTCCTGCTCCTCAAAGGCTGTAGTGACAGTAAAACCTTGAGTAAAACCAGGGAGGCATGTTTGGGGCCAGGAGCTGCACGTTCTCCCTCGTTTTCTCACGTTGAATGATGCCAACTTCTTATTTGAATCTCCAGGAAGGAGTGCTTGTGCTTTACCACATTACGACTTGGTGTTTGTAATGCCTGCACCACTTACCACTACTAAATATAAATTAATAAACCTTGCTGAGCAACACATTAGTTCTGTCAGTGTGAGCTGTAATGACTGGGGGTCTACAGAGCTCACTTCAATTAACTTTTTAAACAAGGCATTTTCCACTTATTGCACTTTAGAATTTGAAATACAGTGATGTCTGTCTTTGCATATTTAATCATCCATTAGAAGAAAAGAAGGGATTTACTAGGAGCATTTTGTAAAGTCGAGCAAAAGACTGGGTACAGTAAAAGCATCTGAAGGCTGTGGTGTGGGAAAGTAGAGCATCCGGATGTCTTTATAGCAAGGATATTCTGCTGCTTTCCCAGTTTCCCCTCTTTTCCTGATTTTACAGCCAGAATTTTACAGTGCTGCTTTTTCTGATGGCTTCATCCTGAAATGTCTTTATCTGAACTTTCCAGTATCTGATTTTAAGCTGAGATGTCATCCAGTTAGTGCAAGAAATAGGGCATTTCCAGACTCAGTCCCCCAGTCCCTGGGGGCTTCCTCACCAGCCCTCTAATAAATCAGTCAATTCTTCATCCTCCATTTTCTCATGTGTAAATTAGGATTAAAGTTGAACAGTTTTGAGGGTCAGGCTATAAATAGATAATCAAGAGCTGGGGAACTTCAGAGGACCGATTAAATGTTTTTACCCTTCCTACTCAGTGAGAATCATTTTTCGGCAATATCTTTGAGGGCTGTCACCATGGCTAGTCCCTCAGAGTAATGGTGAAAGGTCTGTTTCTGTAGGGGCTTCCATCCTGCCTGCAGGGCAGAGACTGGGAATTGGTACGTCTTTCTGTCTATGCCATAGTAATTATTGCCCTGACTCTTAATTCATATTTTGCACTTGGAATAAAATTGATCCCATCCTTTTGCCAGCTATAAAGTTTTAGGCAGGTCTAAGTTTTCTATAAACTTGGTTCAATGCCAATGAAGGCTTTTCATAACCTTAGCGGAGCTCTAATTGATTTTCTTTTCTCTGTACCACAAAAGGAGGTAAAAAACACTAACTCCCTTGATTTGGGTGTAAATGAAAACTAAAAGTGCTGAATTTGCTTCACGAATATTTGTGCTGGTATCTGCTAGAGGCACAAGAAATCAAGGAATTCCAATAATTTCAGAAGACTTACCGCAAACCAATCTATTAAAACTTTTGTGCTATAAGTCATTCTTGAGCGATATTTTTTTAATTTTGGTGGCTATTTGCAGCATCCAAATACCTAAAGACAAGTTTTCATCAGTGAAACAGCCACTTTGCAAAATCCAAATTGCTTGAAAATTAATTGCTCAACCAGTTTTAATACTGGTGAGCGGTTAGCGTATTTCTGACAGTTGTGATCAATACATAAACTAGCATGAAATAAAATCAATTTTATTTTAAAGAGAACTATTTAATGTTGAAAATGTAATGAGGTCTTTTCTGTGATGTAGTGTTTGTTAATGTGCAAGTACTTTTCCTTCGAATATACAGTTAATTTGGTAAAGCTTTTAAATGCACGCTTAGATCTACCAAATCAAACATGCACTTAAGTAATTAACAAAGTAAGCACTCCATTTTGAATTCAGTTTTAAAGAATTAAATGAAAGCAACTCGTTATTAGGAATTATCTGTTTTGGATTAAATGGGATGCAAGGGCAGTATTAGAGCGTTATAGAAATTATTTGGTTAATGTATGGGCACCATTCAACTGAAAAAGAGATTTGGATAAACTGGATGGAGTCAACATAGAAGTCAGATTTGCAGGTGATTGCAATGGATGGACGTTTTTGGAGCTGTATTTCCTGTCGTGCTCCAGATCCATTTGCATCAGGCTGGTTGCAAGAGAAGTGCTGGCTGTGGTCCAGACTGCAGGAAGTGGTGGCCATAAGCCGTTGGAGGAGGAGAGGGCCACTTCTGCAGGGTGACATCCCACTACTGCCTGTTCTTGCAGCCTGGATATAGAGGGAACATCGAAGTGGGTATGCAGAAAGTGTTAAAAGTGAGGAAATCGCTGGCCAGTCTCAGCAAACCAGAGAAAATCAACTCTCTTTCCTATATGAGATCTTTTCTAGCTTTAGTGTTATTCATGGTGGTCTCCATAGTTTAAAAATAGGTTTTTATTTCTTCGGTTCAGGCTGTTTCAGTGTATTAGGTCTAATGTAACCTTGGTATAAGGGCAGCGATGTGAAATGAACTTATGTTAGCAATGAATTTAGTCCATTTTTATTAGAAATGAATAGCACAGAGGTTGTCCTCAGGGTCTCAGGCAACTGCTACAGTGATCAGTTTGGTTGTTCTAATATAATAAGCAGATATTGACTTTAGTTGAGGTGAACACCAAGATTTACTGTCTTGAAAGCTAAAATATCGACTGAGGGAAAACCGGAGTCAATATTTACCCTGAGGGACAATAAATCTTGATGTTCACTGAAATATGGAGTCACTATGATTTTCAGAAGCATTGAACCTTGTTCTAGTTTACTTTGTAGGTGCTCATCAGAAAAGCCACCTGAAGCAGGTATGAATTTCTCTTAATGAATCACATCAGTTGAGCACGTGCCTTCGTTTCTATACGTCCTTTGCAAGGTCAGTATTATTCCTGACCTACATTTACATAAGTTGCAGAACATTATAAGTCACACTAGAGTTCTCTGATGGTTAGATATTTGGACTTTTCATTAAAATGCAAGTATCATCTATTAAAGTAGATTAATGTTTGTATGTCTTGTTCAAGTAACTGTTGATATCAAGATACTTTAGCAAGGACCCAGGGTTTGCATTGGAGTGAATGGGAGCTGGCTTCTTTTATTAGGCAAGCCTAGAGCAGATTGTCTCTTAAAAAGTAGCTTTTGTCTTTCGTCTCTTTAATTTATTTAAAATTGTGCCCATCAACTTGATTTTAGGATTCAGATGTTAATGTATTCTAGGTTAGTTGTGGCTACAAAGAGTGATACAGGTGTCCTATGAAAGTCGGCAGAAAAACTCCCATTGACTTCGGTCAGGCATCATTTCACCTCTTGGTTCGTTGAGCCCAAACCCCAGCATATGACTGTCAATAAAAATCGAGGAAAACATTTAATTTCCAAAAATGCTAGAAGTGTTTTGATTGTGTTTGTTTCTTGAAAGGTTTAGAGGTGAGGCGCTAAGGGATGGAGCCAGGCGTGGTCCCCTGGGTGCTGAGCTCTGCAGCTCCACACAGGTCAGGTGCCTGCATCTGTCTCCCACCCTGAGAAGTGCAGAGAAATGGGCCCCTGTGCCCACTGCATGGCCTTCATGTAGTTTCTGTCCTTCTGGAGATGGATTGTGGTAGGTACAATAGGTGTGTTGGGTGACTCAGTCTGAAGGCTTCTGTGAATGCATTGTCATAGTGGGTTTGGGTAAGTTTGGGCAAGGGTGAGCATTAAGCAGATCATTTTCAAAGGAACTGTTGTCTTTGTGCTTGGGAAGAGAAGTGGCGTAGCTGGACAAGAGAATTATGTATCTACAGCAGAGGTAGCAGATGGCAAATGTCATGGGAGCCAGAATGCTGGGGCTGTGTCTAATTTGAAGCTTGGCTGCAGTCTGTGTTGCAGCCATGGATCTATGGGAGCATATCCCTAACCCCTCCAGGCTTAGGCATTTTGGGTCCCTGGGCTGGGTGAGGAGTAAGGGCACCACATCCCATCCCAGCTCCATTTAGGGTTGGGACAGGGTGCTCCCATGGACTCAGGCGGTGAGAAGTGATCCCAGGTTCCCCTGGTTGGTGGGACCCAAAGAACAGCAAGGCTTAGCCAAAATCCTTTGAAAAACCAAGATCAAGAACATCACCTCTTTGACCTCCTTAAGTACCACAGCAGTTAGAAAAAGATAGGAATGAAAGGCTTTAAGGTTTGTTGTGTTGTGGGATTGATTTTTTTCAAATACAAAAAAAAAAAAAAAAAAAAAAAAAAAAAAGAAGGAGGAATTGGGAATGATTGAAAACAAATGATGGCAAGCCAGGAAAGAGAAACAGGAGGAAAATGTTGTCCTGTGGAGGAAACGACCGCATGCCACATCACCATGGTTTTTAAATGCAAAGATAAGAGTCACAAATGATATTCACAGCTTCTGAAAGCATACCCACAGAGTTTCACCCATGGAAATCGTGCATCTCTGAGACTCCCATTTAAAAGTGTAACAGACTCTACTGATGCATGTTGTAACTTGCTTGGAAGAAATCTATCCCTCCCAGTGATGCGTGGTAGTTATTTACACCTTCCCAGTGTCTCAGGGTACTAGTGGAGATGGCATTGCTCAGTGCTGGCACAGGGCAGAGAGATTGTTCACAGCCGGGATATGCAGTGGTGTCAGCACAATAACTTAGGAGAACAGGTTATTTGTAACAATTGTATTTCAGATTTTTGGTGGCAAGTGTAACCTGGCAACCCTGACTGAATTGGAAGTACTGAGTGGGTCACCAACACGCTGCTGGGGTGCTGATGTACCGCAGGGACCACACAGCTGTTGCTGTGTGCCCTCCCTCCTCTGGCACAGGGTGGGATGTCTGTCAGAGGAGGAGAGCTGATGGGGCTTCACGTGTAATTGTACAGGCTTGATGTGTTTAGCAGAATACAAGTGCTCTATTAATGGCTTTATTATTATGGCGATCCTGCCTGCTCTTGAAACAGCGCATTTGAAGTATCACTTCACATTTCATGTATTTGTGTCGCTGTGTATGGGATCTCTGTTTGGTCCTCGCATGATTCCTCAGGTAGATTTTTAGGTCACGTGGCATCCCATCCCTGCCCCAGCCCTGCTGGTTTTCTTACACAGAAATCACGCCAGCTAAATGCTGCAGGGAGTTTTGACCACCAAAATGCGGTTGGTCACCATAATGCAAAATTCCTGGTGTTAGATCTCCACTGCTGTCCACAGGTGGGCTTTGCTGGTTTGGAGAGGCCTGAGGTTTAGCAGATTTTGGTGCAGAGTGATGAGAGGTCACTGAGACAAGCAGCTGAGATTGCCAAGTTCTTGGTCCCGTCCAAGTGAGGAGCAGAGGCTGCAGTGCTGAAAGGCTGGCACTGCTCATGTCGTGACCTGTGGGATTTGCAGGGTTATCCTCTAACCCTGAGGAAGAGATTAATTAGAGCAAGGAAGAGAATCTTAAATCCCTAAAGCTGCTGCCTGCTGTGCCTGCCCCAGCTGCCCCGCTGTGCTTGTGGAGGGGCACGGGCAGCACCGTCACCGTCACCTCCTGGCCTCTCCCAGCCTCGTCTATCCAAAAGCCTAAAGAGCAAGAACAGGCACCACCCAACTGTTAATAAACTTATTAATAAGTAAGTTTTACCTCCCTTAACATTGCCCAGTGAGACCTCTCCTCCTGGGTTGCAGGTTCCCAGCCTGTCGGCAGCTGGTTCTTGCAAAGTCTGATGCTTTGCTCTCTTGGATTTGCCTCCCCTCTGCGACAAGGGAAACTCTGGTCACGCCTGAAGCACACATTTCTCTCTTAATCGTCTCCTGCAGACAGCAGTACATTTGGTCAGACAACATAGGCAGAGTGTAGTTTTTCCTTCCCTCCCGGCCCCCCATGGAGAAGGGGAGCTAATAAATACTCCTCGTCTCAGCATCCATCTCCTGGCTGTCTTTGGGGAACGTGAAGGCTTTGCAGTGCCTAAAGAGGGATTGTTATTCTCCCCAGTGTGTGCAGGGAAATGGCTGCAGGAGTCTGTAACTCTCCCGAGGTGACAGGCTGGCTGGGCAGGACGGTGGCTTTGCGCGGGGCTCGGTGTGCTGCCGCTGCCCCCGTGCCCGTGGGCTCCCCGCGCGCTGGTGCTGAGCACGGGCCCTGCTCGGCGGGTACTTTCTGTGCCCCTGTGCACACCAGTTACGTTAAAGAGCCTGGGCTGCACAGGTCATTAGTGGCACTTGTGGTGCCGCTTCCTCAGTCTAGGAAACTTACCCTCTCTGTGCACTTTGTACGATACATAGATACCTATATATCATATGGTCAGGCCAAATACTGCCACCTCGGCGTACAGAAATCGTCAGCCTGTATTGGGTTTTTTGGGGTTGTTTTCTTTTTTTTTTTTTTGAGGTGCATTGTCACCTTTCAGAGACCTTTGTGAAGGCCCAGGGGAAGCTGGAGACGTCACAGACCTCCCGCGCTCCCCCGAAAGGCTGCGGGCTGACCCTGCTCGCTTGTGCAAGAAGGCTGTTGTGCCAAATGTCCTCTGCGGATTTCACCCCTGACATAGCAATCCTAACACATTTCACATGTTCTCACGTTACTTGTGCACAAACTGTGAAAAAGGATTTGTGCTTAATAATATGTAGGAAAATTGGTACTAATCATACTAGTGCCTTTGCCCCCTTCGTTCCCCTCGCCTTCCCCTCCCTCTGCATGCAAGTGATGCTCTTACTAGTTCATACTGTCCTTGCCCCCACCAGTCCCGACTGCCATTTCCCTCTTCCCTCTCCTTTCTCCTTCACATATTTTGCACTTTTCAGCTTCTCTTACTCTTTCTTCCCTGCTAAACTACAGGCGAACCCACAGCTAAAATTAGTTTCTGACGTTTTCTGTTTCTGAGGGGTTTTCTTCAGCAAGTTATCTTCCTTTCATATGATAGGAAGGTAATTTTCTGATGGGACCCCAGTTTTGTGTTTCGATTGGTATCTTGATCTCATCCTCCCACCTGCAAAATGTTGCAAATAAGTTTTCTTTATTGCTGTGGCTACAACATGCATAGTCATAATCTGCTATTTTAAAATGCAACTGTAAATTATTAAACCTGTGGCTGAATATTTTGGGGGGGGATAGTTGGGAGGAAGGATATTGATTTACAGTTGTTTTAGTGGTGAGAACTGAATGGTTCCCCAGCAGCAAAGCCAAGGAGATTATGGTGTGTGGAAGAAGAAATTTTCGGTGCACCATATTTTTCTAGGGCAGTGCATTGTGCTTCATACCAAGCGACAGAGAACACTGTATCTTCAAATCAGCTTCTGCAGACAAACTGGATTCAAAATAATTAGCTTTTATTCATTACTGTAATAGAACTCTTGAGGTATTCATTTGTTTAAACCTAAAAATCTGCTGAAGTACTGTATCTGTATGCTGCTTCTAACAACCTGAATATCCAGCACCTTTTAAAAATGTTTATCAAGCTTTTGGCTGTATTTTTCTCTCTACATAGATACCATAGTTCAGGTGAATACACGGTCGTGTTTGATTAGGAGATGTGTTAGAGATAAGTTACTTGCAGGGAAAAAAAGGGTTTACGTTTTTTGTGTATAAAAATGAAATTTGTAGGATGCATGGAATTTCATTCTTTTGTGGTTAAATGACTTACAAGAATATGTTGGAAGCAAAGGTAAATGAGTGCTGATTTTGTTTGTACCTCCTGAAATACAAAAGGATTCGGTGTATACGGTCCTGGTGAATGACATGTGATAGATTATAGCGAGAGCAGTCAGAGCAAATGAAATTGTAATGGAGTTCCTCTTCTGGCTGCAGGAAATAGCTGTTATTTATCCTGTTTCCTAAGATGCTGCATGCATACTACTGTTTATTATATACTTAAAAATCCCGTGGCAAGTCAACAATGAATAAATGAACTTAAAGCTGTTACAACACCCTCAGCATAAGGACCGTAAGGCAGGATATTTTTCAGCGTGCTCCTTCCTGGGTTTGGCTGAGGCGTTTCTGCAGAAATGCTAACCTGGATAGTTCAAATGAACAGTTTTGATTCTTTGTCCTGGCAGGTGTACGACGCAGTCCCATGCTACAGCGAGTGCAATCAGTATGCTTGGGTAGTAGAACCGTGGTCTCCGTGCAAAATCAACAGTGAACAAAACTCCCTCCACTGTGGAGAAGGAATACAAACAAGGAAAGTCAGGTGCGTGAAGACAAAAGCACAGGTACTCCAGATTAAAAAGAGCTGATACATACTTGCATAAAGCTGCAGTATCTGACAGCGAGTACATTGCTGAGTCCAGTGTCTTTCAAATGAAAAGAAACGTGTTTATGTGCAATGGTTTACAGGAAAAGCATCTCAGAGATGCAGCCTTGTGTTACCATCAAGACATCTTTCAGGAAGGCATGATGTTTAAATTAGAATTCTTCAACCTAAATGCCATATATACATAAAGCCCCCTGAGGTGCAAAGCCTCCATATTTTGATTTGCTAACATTTTCCCCAAGTAATGGAACTGCAGGCACCGGAGTGGCATTCGTTATTAGGGAATACTTGTCCCCAGGCATGGGGAAAATGCTGAGTTATTTCCAAATGTTCGGATGTTACTAGCAGGAGCACAAAGGTTTGTTCTTGCTGGTTGTCATTTTCTGTTCGTTCATCTGTCAGCCGATCAAAGTTAAAATCCCTCTGTATGAAGTTTGAAATGTTTATTTAAAGTGGTTATTGAAATCTGTGACTAACAAAAGCATGTCGTGTGTATAGCTGGTTTTGATTGGCATTAATATGATTAATTATACTTTTTGACCAGTCGTGCTGCATATAGCTATATTGGTTTACGTACGGGGTACTACATGGAGTCAAGCATGTTGTTATCCAGCACTTTGGTAGTATGCTGATGATCCTCTAATGAAAATGTCTGTTTTCTGTGTAGGTGTGTGAGTACTGCTGAGGACCACGGAGGGGAGACAGTGCCCAATGCACTGTGTAACCAGGCTGAAATCCCAGATGTAATGCAGAAGTGTAGCCTGTACTGTCCCAGTGAGTGTGCAGTGTCTGACTGGGGACAGTGGAGCGAGTGCCCGCAGGTAGGCTCTCCTGCTTCTGTCTCTGTGGCAGTGTTCCTCATGCATCAGTCTTCTCTGTCCTTCAGCTGTTTCATGACAGCGATTTTCTAAGAAAGCTCATTATTTTCTGAGGGATGGATCCTGCCAGCTTGGTTGAATCTGGAGATACTTATATTTCTGCGGAGACTCAGCTATAGTTAGTAAAACACAGTTATTGCTGTGACAGTTGATTCAACACATCCTTCTGCTTGGTCTATGGGAGAGGGGCCCCCCAGGCAGAGCAGGTGAAGGGACGAGCGTTCCAGCTGCAGTAAGAGCTGTCTGTGTTACGAAGCACTTGCAGTGCAGAGCTCTGTGAGCGATGCACAACTGCCGTAACAACCTGTTGGTAAACCATGGTGGTCACACTCCTCTGAACAGGTCTTAGGCCTGAGGGAATGGCAGCTCTCCCTTCCCAACAGACACTATTTCTGTCTGGCATCCCTCCTCCTCAAAACCTTGAGGGAAGATTTGAGGCAACAGCAACAGAAGGGCATGGCAGCAAGATGCCTGAACAATTTGTCATGTCACAAAATACTCGAAACTTTGTGAATTATGCAGGCATTCAAGCCACTGCCAAGTGCTGTGTTTTCCTAAGCGTGCAAGGTGGAAAGAAGCTGCAAATGCTGTCTTATGAAAACTCTCTGACCTCAAAGCACAGAATTTCAAACTTATTGTTTCTTTCTGATCGGTGTTGAAATAGGTGCCAGGTTTAATCTCAGGAGTTTTTTTAATAGACTTGCTTGATGTATTTAAGTGACAAACATATATTCATTGCCACTGTGTTAACAGGGCCATTATCAAAAGTCTGAGTGGTTATTGGACAGGTATTTATACTACTGCTGACACAGGTAATTTCCTTCCATAATATTTTGTGTAGCGTATCAATATACTCGGTAAGAACATGTCAAATAAAATCTTGTGTTTCATTTCCTGCATTCGCCGCCTCCTGAGCAGCATAGCTTTGATGAAGTATAACACTCTTGCAACTGATACAGATGCTTAGATACCTTTCAAAGTCCCACTGTGGTTAGGCTGTTTCTTTGCCATTGACTTTTTTTTTTTTCCCAGAGACAGATTTTCTTCATTTTAGCGTGCCGTAAACTAATGCAGAGATTGTCAAGGCCATTGGGTGTTTTTCAGGTGGCAGTCACTTGGTTACAAAGGACTGTGTGAAGCTTTGAGCACCCTGGTATTCTTAAGATACCCTGAGTTTTTGCATGAAGGCTCCTTTTTGGCAACCGTGAAGCTGCTGTAGCCCACAGAAGCAGGAAAGGGATGCCCGAGCCCGTGGGCTACACTCATTCAGGCAACGCAGCTCTTGGCAGTCGCAGGGCCGAGTGCCACAGACCCTGTGTCTCCTTGTACATCCTTGTGCCATGGTAGATGTTAATTTATAAATGTGAGGGCATATGTATGCCAATGCAATTAACTGAACAATATGTTTTCACAAGCTGTTCTGCAATGCTTTGTTGCGAAACTGAGATGACTGTGTGCTGATGGAGCATGTGTTTAAATAGTTCTGTCCAGATACGGGGCAATAAACAGCCTCAAGTTTTATGGATGGATAAAACCTTCCCTTTGACGAGTTTACAGCATCCCTGTCTCCCTTTTATAGCTGCTCTGGCTATTTGTGTTTGGTTTCAGAAGGGGACCCACCACACAGCACACTTCCTCCCAGGCTGCACATGCTTAACGTCTTCGAGGCCAGTGCTGGGCTTGCTGTGAGTGCAGAATGACTGTGCCATGCCAGGGGTGTATCTGCAGCACGTGGGGGTACTGGTGTGATGGGGCAGGGACTGGGGGAAACGTGGTGGCCAGGAGTGAGGCGTTGCCAGCAGCAGGGTAAGTAATGCGGCCCTCCGTCTCCTGAGTTGCCACTAGGCAAGGGGGTCACTGAGAATGGCCACGAGCTGGTGGACATGGTCAGTGTTGTTACAAAGGCAACGGAGCCTACGGAGGATCCTGCTTTATCTGTAAGGGAAGAGCTATGTGTGGTCAGTTGAACAGCTCCACTGGCTGCAGGTGAGAGCTTGGGTCTGGACCTTGCGTGGAGACCCTATATACAAACACCCAAATATAGGAGTCTGCATCTAGAGCCAAATCTCACGTTAAATCTTGCGGTCAGACCTGTTGTGCCCCCAGCCTTCTGTCAAATGTTTTCCCATGGAGCCCCAGAAAAATCACATCCCACATCATTAAGTTTGCGTGTGTAGAACCTCTTGCTCATTAGGGCTGTCTGTTTAATTGTATTTGAGGGAATTTTGCTCAATAGCTGGTATGCTCATGTGTGGTTTCTGATTCATGCCAAACTGGAAGTAAGTGCCTGTCTTCCAAGAATGTATGAAATGCTTTCTGAATATTCACTGAAAATTGTTTTTTTAAGTATGGCTCCTTTCTCTTCCCCATTGTAATCTGAAAAATTTGAAGGATCACATCATATTGCAATGAAAAAGCAAAACCATACATTCTGGCTGCTCTTTTTCAAGTATATTTACATTTCATATCAAAATAGTTGGCACTCTTAGTTGTAGCACTCTTGTGAGGCAGCTGCCAAAGATCATTCCAGGAAATCTTCCTGTATCTCTGGTCATGTTTGGCTTGCTGGAGATAAGGAGGATTTATGAAACTTGACAAATTCTAGTTTGTAAGAAATGAACAATCACAATTTCAGTTTCATCTTTGCCGCAGTAGCTCTTTGATTTGGGATATTTACCTAAGGTTTTGGTCAGGTGAGAATTCTTTTCCAGTCGCTTTGGTGTTCAGCTCATATTTTATAGTGTTGATAATAAATTCATCCTGCTATCAGAGTAACTAACTCTTATCAGCTGCATATAAAAAGGCCTTTTAGATTATCCAGTGTACCTTTTGTCAATATGTCATTGTACTCCAGATACTTTCTAGGGTATTACTCGGTTTTATCTTGTAGCAATACTCTTCCCATGTGAATTTTCCACTTTCAGGATGGTAAATGATCCTGAATCATGTTGAAATCAATGAGTCATAAAGGTGGTGACTGCTTTGTCAATAGGAAATATTTTCTTCGATATTTCTTTCTACTAAAATGTTGTACTTGTTCTACCTTTTTTAGCTGCCTTTCCCTTTTAAATATTTGTGTTTCTAAGGTGGACTTTTCTAATTTCAGACTCTCCCACGATGCTTTTACGTATATTTTCCAACTGAACTGCATTTTTTTGCATCGTGATTATAGTGCTATTTAACACTGCTACACATAGCTAAATTTTAGGATTTCCTCTAATGGCACAGCTATGACCCAGAAGTGCAGGTGTCTGAAATGTAATACCTCAAAGTTACTTTGGACATTTTGTCTCTTTACTGGATTCAAAGATCTCAGAATTACTGATTTCAAGCTTCCCTATTATTCTCACATTCTCTATCATGAGAAGTAAATTTGGAATGGTTTTCCCTCAGATTGAGGACTGAGTTTTGGCTCATAAAGTTTTGTTCTTTATCGCTAAGTAACATCCATGTAACTTAAATATCAAGGCTTTAAAGCCATTCAAAATAACAGTTTGAAGCTTGTTAGAAAAAGCTAGGGGAAAAAAATCAAAAGCAAATTAGACTGACTTGCATTTTGCTTCAGAGATTTCACATTCATTTCAGCTACAATAGTGTGTTCAGTCAGACATCATCACTTGATTGCTCAAAGACCCAGCTAAACAATCTGGAAACCAAAATCCTGTCATCTCTGTTACATATTCAGTGATCGACTAACATGTACGTCCTGCAGTGTCTCAACTATGTATTCATCTGACTTGGAAATGTAATTAATTGACTGCAATTGAATTCATCAAAGCATTCTTAAAAAGAGTTAATATGCGAGTTGTGCTACAAGTCCCTGAAGTAATTACCTCAGATTTATTTTGTTAGCTCTCTGTGTCGTGTGGATAGCTGTCACAGCACCCGTAGCCGATCCGAGTGGCCTCCTTGTTTGCCTCAGTTGTTGGCATTTCTAGCAACTAATTCCAAGAGGTTCAAAATTAGTTAATTATAGGAGGTTACATGTCTAGTGAGCGAGAACAGCTGTCTCTGTTTCAATGAGCATTTTCCTCATGGATCAATAGCGATGTACAGTGCTCAGGACTTGTGACAATTGAGTTATTATTCTCTTGAATGCCAGGGGATTGCAATAACCGATCGTATTAAAAGTGGCACCGGGCACTACAGCCAGCTGTCATGTTTTGAATTGACTTTCATGGCAGATGCAAGTGGGAGTCATTAGAGTTTGGAAATGCCAGCTGGAAGAGAAACTGTGGAGTCCTGTAGACTCTGAGCCTCCGTGTGTTACCAAAGTCTTCATCATGACTAGCACCTTTATAAGTAGGTTTGCCAGAGGACCTGCAGTATGGAGGCTGGATTGAAGAATAGAGTTTGCACAGAGTTGTATTTCTAGCCCAAGAGATAATTTCTGTAGGTCAAGCATAATAATCGTGCTGATCTAAGGCTTTCTGGAAGAACATGCACAGCTCCTTATGCA
Organism: Falco punctatus; assembly: GCF_963210335.1. Classification (NCBI taxonomy): domain Eukaryota; kingdom Metazoa; phylum Chordata; class Aves; order Falconiformes; family Falconidae; genus Falco; species Falco punctatus. Next base: position 36,710,706 of record NC_137588.1, read on the forward strand.
TAGCTATGATTTGATATTGGGTTTTAATAGCTTTATCAAAAAGTTGGTAACTGCTGCATTTTTAGATTAATTCTATTTTTATTCATCTTCATTCATAATGATTTTTTTAAAAAGTAATGGTTCTATATGGAGGCAGATAAGGTTTCAGAATCTAGGCACATCTCAAAAAGAAAATCTATGCAAATGCATTTTCATTTTAAAAGACTGCTCATGTTATTGTAAATGGCTTGTTAAATTGTTACAAAACATCCACATTGGCATGAACAATATAATGGTTCATTGCATTCTTAAAAATAGTCAAATCCTGTTGCTACCAATGCATTTGCCTTAGTTTGTGGCTGTATGTTTCCGTATGAATAGCCAGTTAAATATGTGGTCAGCTATTTATAGACCAGTGTGCATGATACAAGCTGTTTGATAAATAAAACAACTTAAAGGGCTCTCTAATGTGTTACAACCTTTGTGCTGTACAATTATAACACATACGAAAGCTTAGATCAGTGGACAGCTTTTGAAATCCATCCCAAAGAATGTCTAATAGTGTATATTAACATGTGATATGTTAACAGCTCTTACTCTGGACTTTAGCATACATAACCTCGCAGTTTTATTTTATTTGATATCCTTCTCTTCCAGAACAAAATTTCTGTGCTTTGTCTGTTTGGTTATTGTCTGGAGGAAAGGCTGGGTACATCCTTTGTGTATGTTTGTGTCCCTCGCTTTTTATGTTAGCTTAAAATAATGACAAGTGGTCATGGTGGGAAGATGTGATTGGCTAAAAGAATTATTATAAAATGTAGTAGTTACCAGTGCCAAGAATTCCTCCATAGAATCAAGATGATGGCTTTTATAATTTCTAAATGGTCCTTTGGGAAAAACTCTGATTCATGTCTACCTTAACATTTTATGTACCTCTCTTGCTTTAAAATATTGTGTTTCTGAAGTGGTTTATATAATCTGGCCTATAGATCCCTGGCTTTAGCTCCACTTTTTCACACTTCATAGAAGAGGATAATGGATGAGATTTAATACAGTAGACTGAGGCGGTATAGTTATACACATAAAGAAACTTACTGTGTCTGTGTATGACCTCCTACTGCTGTAAGCTATTGATGTGCAACCTGAGCTAGGTCCCCGCTATTACTTCTATCCAGAAATTAATTCCATTCCTATCGGTGATTCCAAAGGAAGCACATGCGTGAATTACACACCCCATTGCTCACAGTCATCAAGTAGGAATCTGGCTTAAATCCAAGAAACAACATAGTCTGTAAAACTTAATGGCCAAACTGAGTTGGCACCTAACCTTGAAGATACATCGAGTTCTCCAGGCCTCTGGCGTTCTACCTCCGTCATCACAGCTACCTCCATTTCATAAGGACTTTTTTCCTCTCTTATATTTATGGCCAACTGGGACCCATATTCATTGTCCTTCTTTGATCCATAAATCTTTAATCTGTTTCTAGTCTGGATGGTATTGGAAGTGGGTTTCAGTTGTCCAGAATAGAGGCAGAATTTGAAAAAAAGGTTTTCCACTTGCAAAGTGGGCACTAAACTCTGATGGTCCCCAGGCTTCAGCATGAATTACTTGTCCATCCTGGTAGCACCAGCCCTCTGGCAGAGCAGAGCCTCACTTTCCTGGAAGGAACAGGGGAAGGTGCCGAGTCTCCACAGTTGCTCTTACTGCAGTTTGCTGGAGATGTCCCTGGAGCCGAGACTCAAGCAAGAAGCTGAATTTCACCCCACCTTCTTTTTTTCTTTCTTCTACATGAGGTCTGTGCAGAGTTGCTCGATGTGGACCCCAGCATGGATCAGCAAGCTCTGTGCATGTGGAGAGCTTCAGCACCTGCATGGGGTTCTGCATTGTGCTCAGTTCAGCCATGCCCTGGCTTTGACACTGCCTAAATATATCTTAATAAATCATTGCAATCTAAGTCTATCACCTTGGCTTTCGATTTCAGCCTAAGATTTGCTGTTACGCTCAATTCTGCCCCATTGTAATGTACCAGATTCTCCAGCTATGGAAGCTAGTTACAAGATTTGTAACCACAGGCATAAAAATAAGCAGCGTGACCATAAAGAGATGATCTCAGAAATACAAGTCAGAAGTTAAACTCCCACTACAGAATGCTCCTGTTGCACCTGCCTTTCTGTTAACAGTGTTGTTGGGTGCCCCTTTTCCTCCTTCCTTGTGCTTCCACTGTAGAAGAAATGTTGGGCACAAGCCCATTGTGACAACTTCACAGGCGGTAACGGCTGTCTTAATGTAAAAATATTTTTTAAAAAAGCTCAATCTATGGTCAGTGAAATTAGTAGTTGTTAATAGAACGGTAGGAAGTAAAACAATGTCTTTGGAAGTATAGCATCTACTCATTGGAAGGGGGAAGCTGTAAATGAAAATAATCCTCAAAGGATTGCTGAATCACAGAGAGCTTTACTTATTTAAAACTCCCAAAATTCTAGATTCGTGTATGCTTGTGGTAAGGCACTTGGATGCCTAGTTGGATAGAGCAGATCCAGCCTTGATCAATGTGCCTTCACTAGTTCGTGTGGAAAAGTATTTGAACAGTCATGTTGTTTTCGTCATTTTCTTAATTTGTGAGAATATTTGGAATCAACCCGTTCCATAATCTTGCCCAAATCTTAATTAATTATGTGATATTTTTTACTTTAATTAATCAAGTAATATATCTTGGTTTTGCTGCCTTATCTATAATATTAATAACTGCTGTTTCTGGTCTACCTCCTAAAAATATAATTTGCCATTGGTGGTGATTGGTTTTTCTCTCGGTATTTTTTAAGATCCAAATTCAGGACTAGATAGATGTCATTAGCAGTGATGGCAGTAGTGGCAATGGTGACATAGTATCTTCCTCCTGCTATGCAGCTTACACACGTCTCTTCATTATTGCTTGTTAATAACCTTAGCATGTTGCCATTGGGAACAATCCCTCCTCTGTAACTGTGACCGTTCCCATCCCCTAAATGACTTTGAGTCTGCCAAGCCATTCCTCAGCTTTTGCCACATTGTAAATATTTAATTTTTCAAGCCTGGGATTTTGCAGGGGTCCTGTGGGAGTTGTGGACCCGAGCCCACTGAGATTCCAGGGTAGCTGGATGCTCAGCTCCCTTTTGCTCCTTTGAAATTCCCAGCTTTCATCTTTTTCTTTGCAAGTCATTCCCTCCTGCTGCTTATTCAGTTCCATACATATTTGGCTCAATTTTTTACATAGTTAACTTGAAAGAGTAAGGCCAGAAAATCAATTATAAAACTAAATTGACTTCTCAACTGACGTAAAGAGAAATTCGACAAATAATATTACAGGATATTAGTTACAGTTTGCCGACTTTGAATTTTTGCATGTTTCCCATGTACTCAGCTTGATTAAATGAACACTTTTCCTACAGAGGTTCTTTATTATTCAAAACTGGTGAAAGTGGGGAGCTTATCGCATTGACTCTGACTTGTGAACAACGTGGCTCATCAGCGCTGTGAGAACGCTGGTCTCGGAGCCGCAGTAAACCAGTTGTTTATTTGGATCCTGTCAGACACCAGATTTTGACCTGTTGGACTGGTCTGCTACCCACTGGGAGGACATCTGAGAAGGAAAATGGTCCTGCTAGCTCGGGAATCTGGGGGGCTGTACGACAGTGTGTGCAGCACTGAGCTGCATCAGTGCCCTCTACTTGAGCACAATGGGATGCAGGCTAGGCCGCGGGGGCGGGGGGGGGGGGGAAGACTTTTATTAAAAGAATTTACTTATCTGAAAATGATGCATATTTTCTGTCTGCAGGTTCTTATTTTGAAGGGAGCAAAAGTAGGTATTTCCGAGATGGCACAGACTTAACTTCTGTCTCAGCATTCACTGATTTTTTTTTTCCGCCTTTGGTAACATAATGCAGAGAAACATTAATTAGGAGTAGCTACTGATATACCTTATTTGATTTTTTTTATTTTGTTTGTTTTGTTTTATTGGCAAATTATTTAAGTTATTAGTGTTAGTTGTGAGGTTGAGCAATCAGATTAGTTGTGGAAAAGCCAGCAAACTGTTGGTAAACAGTTAACATAGGTTTAATTTTCAGATAATTAAGAGCAATTGGGTATTTTAGATGACTATGGATATTCGAATAAGATTACCATTTTAAATTATTTGACAAGGTGTGTGTCAGTAATAGGGACATAATAGAATTTCTTTCACATAGTGTAATTGAAGGGAAAATAGGCCCTGGCTATGTATTTTAAGACTAGACCAGAGTTTTTTTCCTGTTTGTCCTGATATGTATTCTGTTTAGTTATGCTATTGTCTGTGCAACTAATCCAGTTTACAGAAGTCTGAGATCTGGGTTTGTGCTGCAATGCCATTACGTTTCTCTTTAATATTCACAATACAGGAATTATCCATACTTTCACCTGTGCAGGCAGTTTGTTGCATGATAATAAGCCTGTGGTTTTAAACTGTTAGTTATTTTTTGTAATTAAAGTACTTTGTAGAAAAATCATGGTTTAAATTCCCAAGCTTTTATGAAAATGTATTCGTGCATGCATTGGGTTTTTTTGTTTTCTTTGCTGTTCCTGAGCAATCTTTAGTCCTAATGAGGGACTGTTAGGAGTTAAATAGGTCATCTTGTTTGGGAAATGGCTGTGAATACCTTTAGTAGGGATTTTTTTCCATTAGTTTGCTGTGACCACTTCCATGCAGCCATTCCCACTGTACCAGATTATGGGAAAGCTCTGCGGAGTTTCGGTGGGTCAGAGCCCCTGCCCTTGGGGCTGCTTTTCTGTTCCAGCCTTGCAGGTACAGAAATCACCCTGGCTTCGGGATAAGCTTATTGACACTTCGTGATTTCATTTAACAAAACAAAGCAGCAATCCTTAGTGCTCTTCACCTTAGCCTTGCCTGGTGTCACAGACGTTTAATCTTTGGTGCTGGAACTCCTTCCTCCTGAAACAGGAAAAATTCTCCTTGGCATGAGAAACAAGTGCAACAGCTGGGGTTGGGGCAGTGGCACCACATTCCCCATGGCCCAGGTAGTGCTTATGCTATAGCCTCGAGTTAAATAAACCAAGGGAAAAACTTAAGAAATGTGTAGGCAGAGCCGGGTGACACCTCTGTGTGACAGCCAAAGAGAAGAGCTCTCTTGCGCTGCAGAGGAGGGGTGAGCAGGGGGCAGCTGGGGGGGATTTGTGGGAATGAGAAGATGCTTTCCTCTGCACAAAGGGGTTGTCTCTTGGAAGGCTGAAAGCGTTTGGTCACTAAGTCTGCAGCACAATGGAAAACAAAACAGCCCCATGCCACAATGCTAAGACAGCGAGGATGGGGGGCTGCTGAAAACAATTTTTGTGCCTGTGATATACAAACACAAATGAAAAACTGCCTCAGTTGGTTCATATTTACATACAAATGTAAACAAGCAAATCCTGGTTTATGGCCTCTCGGACATCAGTATTTGTATCACATTCTTTGAAAAGTCATCCTGTCTTGTTGTCAGCTTCATAAACTGATAAGCAATTACAAATGTCCCTCCTAAAACTGAAAGCTTTGCTGGAACATCAGTTATTGCTTAAAAAAAAGCATTAATTGTGCCAGAAATCCTGTCCTGTTATTCAGTATTATGGCATTTTACTAGAAGGCTTGGAAAGAGGTGGAAAGTAGAACATGGCAAAATGGCACTGTCTTTGTGCTGTTGTCCCCAGGGATCCTTAAAAAAAACAAACAGAAATAAATAGTATAGGAGTGCCTAAAATAGCCAAATCAGGGTGGACAAAAGATGACTTTTAGTAACATTGATCCTTACCTTTGAACCATATTTCTTTCACATGCTTTTAAGTATCTTTAGAATGGCAGTGTGATTATATAGTGTCTTGTTATGGCCATGGATGTGCATGTAACAGCCGCAGGCGGTTGGTATCTGTATGATTTACAAGCGTCTCTTGTACTGTCCATCACTCTTCTATACAGGTGTGTGATCCGAATGTTATGCAAACCCGAACTCGGCAAGTGCTAAGGTCTTCTGTCAATGCAAAGCCCTGCCCTGAAGATTCACAAGTGAAGCCATGTATTCTTAACCAAAATTGCTTCCACTATCAGTACAATCTCACAGGTAAGTATAACTTTCCAGTATACTCTTAGAATCAAGCGACAGCAATTACAATACACATTAAATTGATGTTCTGCTTTTCCAAGTATCTCTGTATAAAAGATTCAGCTCCTTAAAGGCTTTCTGCAGTTGTATTTTTAGTTATGTTTGCTTGTGGTGATGGTTAAAGCCTTGACATTAAAAGATGTTACATGTAGTCATCACTGATTTCAAGAGTTAATTACATTCTTGAGTTTTTACAGGTTAGTGGACAAATGCACAATTTTTGTATTTAAGTTGTCATTGCAGGTACACTGGAAACAAAACAGGTTAAGTGGGATCTCTTCCATTTGGTGGGTTATCAACAGAATTAATTACAAAAATCCAGTTAAAAGAATGTCATCCGCGTGATTCTGGTGAAGCAAATAATATGAAGAAAAGTTGGGTTTGAAGCAATATGGGTTGTGTGGGTGGATGTAGGATATTCAGAGCAAAATGCATTATTTAGGACCTTAGAAGCAATTAGGTCTGCTGCAAACAAACTAACAAAAAAAAAAGGGGGGGGGGGGGGGGGAGGGAAAATTCCTTTCGTTTTGACCAGCTCACATAAACGAGAAAAACTGAGAGAGATCTAAGAGGAGTTTGGGGGCTGGTGGAAAGGGAGAACACAGCAGGATAAAACATCTGAATATAAACTCAGCCTGTTTGAAATAAAAGCCGTAGAAACACACAGGCAGCGAGATGATGCCTTTTTTATCATCACATTTCAGAAATACAGAACATTTACATGTTGATGTTTATCAGAGGTGGAAGACACAAAGTTAATAGGTTTTCCTCTTGTATGCTTCCTATTTGTTGGTGGTATATGGAAATTGTAGTTGTGTTATGCTTTTTGTTTATTTTAAATGGTGTTTTAAGGCTTATTTCAGTTTAGTTGTATTCTGGCCATCATAATTTAAGACAAGTAATATGAATTTTCTTCTACTAGAAGCACTGTTTTTATTTCATGAGTATAAGGTCTTAGTTTTAAATAATGGAAAGCTTTGCCTTGAGACAAGGAATAGGTGAAACCAGAGTTACGCTTCAGAAACTTCCCCAGCGACTTTATCAAAGTGAAATTTTACTTCAGACAATACAGTCTTGTAACTGTGCCGACTGGGTTGAACTGATACACTTTATCAGCGTCTAACAGTTTTCTGTGCACTCTGATGTACCAGTTGCGTTGAGGGGATATCTGAGAGCAGAGTGAGTGCTTCCTCCTCTGAGAGGCTCACTGAGGTTTAAGAACTTTATTTTGTATGTGTTCTTGTGTGTGGGATGCCCTGACACGGGGCAGCTCTGCCTTAGGCGAAGGTAGCCTGCATGTTGAGTAAAAAGCTGTGAAAACCAAATGACGGTGCTGACCTGCAGCACAGCATCTTTTGCTTTGTGTCCGCAGGCTGGAGCGGGTGCCAGCTGGGTGCCAATGCCACCTGCGGGCACGGGGAGCGTCGCCGCCTCCTGAGCTGCCAGCGCAGCGACGGGGCCACCGTCAGCATGCAGCTCTGCCGGAGGGTGAGAACGGTACACGCGCGTGCATGGGGCAGGGGAACACCCGGAGTGCTTTGTTTTGTTTCCAGAAAGCTGGTGCCTTCTGGTCCACAGCAGGACATGGTCCATAAATAGGGGAGAAGTTGTGTTTGGCACTGGGAGTGCAGCAGTTGAGTGCTTTGGGGAATGAAGCATCCCCGGGGGGGTTAGTGGGTGGTGTCACTCCTCGACTCAAATGTGTGGAGCACAGCTGCCAGCCCCGCACCATCCCGGTGGCTCCAACAAAGCTCGTGCCCAGGGAGATTGCCCTGCTAGAAGACTGGGATTGTCCTTTCAGAGCAAGACCCAAACGCTGAGGGACTTGACGTGAAATGCTTCAACACTGAAACCGCTTTCACCAATTGCACCCTTGGCAGAACTCCCCGTGAGCAGTGATGCCGGTGTCACACCGCAGCCGCTGCCACTTATCGTTTGCCTGGCTTGGCAGGAGGCGGCCAGGGGCCTGGGGAGACTGACACCTCCGTTTCCTTGTCATCTCACAGCTGCACCTGGAGAAGCCCGTGCAGATGAGCAGCCGGTGCGTGGTGGGGTGTGCGGTGGACTGCCAGCTCTCAGCGTGGTCAGCCTGGTCGCAGTGCTCCCACACGTGCGGCGCTGGTGGTGAGTCCCCCCTTGCCTCCTTCCCCCCCACCCCTCAGCAAGGTGGCACAGGCAGGGCTTACAGAACCCTCGAGCAGGGGTATGGCGCATGGGGACCTTCCCCAGCCTCACCGAACCCTTCAGATGTGATTTGGGATGCCCTCAAGGTCCTGAGTTTTTTTGAACAAAGCAGGCTATTTTCAAAGTATTCTGAAGTGAAAATGCAACTTAGGAAACAAGTAGACAGATGCCTGAGGGATCATTTTATTAATTCAAACTCTCAGAATTGAGTCATAGGAAACATTAACCCCTGGGACAGGGGGAGTACATAGAGCTAGCAAAGAGCGGGGGAGAGCTACGGGATTCTTAAGAAACAGGTACATAAATACAAATCTTCTGCTGAAGTTACTTTTAGTAACATAATTACATCCTGTTGAAAAACCACTAAACTATTTTTCGTCGTTTAGTAAGTGCCTGTCTCCATCTTGTATCGGCAGGTCTCTGAACGTATCACTCCAGTAACTCCAGCAAGTTTTTCCATAGCCAGTAGTGCTCACCAGCATGCAGAAAGTGAAAGGATTAGGACCTTTTTTTAACTTTATATGATTAAAACCCCCTTTGAGTATTGACATGAGGAAATGTGTTGAAGGTTGTATTCAAAATAAGCTTCCCAGGCTTCTGACGTGCATTAGATGTACAGCTAATGGTCTTTAAGATTCAAGAGCCATAATGTATATTTGAATCAAATTCACTTAAGGTCAAAAAGAAAAAAGCTCTTAACTTCCAGAAAGTGATTTCTTCAGATGGATTTTAGAGATCAAAGAATGTTACAGAAAAAGCTTAATATTTGGATTAGTGGTGTTCTTTCTTTGCCGAGCTTTTAGCCCTTTTGTAAAGTAGTGCTTTCTTAACAGAAATGAATAATTCATGGCCAGTGTTTTAACAACACACTAGGAATACTATTAATTCCAAATTTTATTTTCTCTTCAAAACCCAATTTGAAGCATTAATGCTCATGTTGCTGAATAGACTTATATTATTTGGGGGGGAGTTCAATTACTTACTAAAATAAACAGAGTTATGGTGCAAAAACAGGTGGTAACTTCTTTATGCCTTTTAGCATGCTAAAGATGCAGCTCACCTTAGATAATGCCTGAAGGTTTTTCCACCCTGAGCTCTTACATTGCTTAGTTTGCGAAGGGTTGTGCTGGATAAAGGTATGCCTTGTATTCTGCCCCTGATCCTGACATGCTTGTGCAAATCCTAAAGACTGGTTGAAGAGCTGATGGTTGCCAGTGCATGTAAGGAGCAAACAGTTACTTCAGTGCCCTAAATCGAAGCTGGGCTTCTGCAGAGGAAAACTGGAAACATCCGTGCATTGCTGAAGCAGACCTTCCTGTGAGTGTCCTGGCTGTAGGTGCCAAACCTCATTAAGGCTGCTTGAACCACACGGTCCAGCTGAAGCTCAGCTCAGTCTATGGGTCATCTTCTGGTCCTTAGAGACCATAACTGTGATATACTGCTGGCTGGAGAGCTGGCTCATACTGTTCAGGCTGTTGTCGTGTACAATTTAAAAGTTGGAGATACCGTTTTGTGAACCTACAGCAGCTAAACAGCTGAGAAATCTGACTTAACAATTATATCATCAAGAAGCCAAGTTTTGCTCAGCCCTTCTCTATCGTTTGAATAGTTTTGCAGGAACCCAAGACTCTTCTGAATCTCATCCCAAAGCATGAACATCAATGAAACAGAAGTGCTTTGCATCCAGGTTATTCCAAGTGCGTGGTTTATTTTACTGCAGCACCAGTCCTGATCTGAGTTTTGCTGCAGAAGCCGTCAAGTGTGGAGCTACTCTGATATCAAACGTCTGTGATGGAGGGACCTTGGCACCTGTCCTGTGGCTGTGGCCTTTGTGTGGTTCCAACAACAGAAATACCATCATTTCAGGATCTTCACCCAGTGCCAGTTGATTATAAATACTACTTGATGATGGTATTAACAGAGAAGATGTTAATTATGTACTCATCTACAGGTGGTACTTCACAGATTAATCGAGTGAGGGTTTCCTGCCTGAAGGTTCATAGGCTGCAGTACCTTTGAAATCATCATGAGTTTCTCAGAGGCGTTTGTGAGACTAGGATGAAGTGTCCAATTAGAGAGGGAAAACCAAAGGATGACAATAAACGAGTTGTGGGAATTGGCTGTAGTAAACACTGATTCAGCTTCCCTTTGCCAAATAAGTAATCGTGCACTGTTTGATAAAGCTAAAACGTGGGCCTTAAATGCACAGTTCTCAGAAATAATTCACAGCAGACCAGTTGTACGCGCCGTTACTGGCTCCCCTCACAATAATATTCTACTTTTCTGACTTTTCTAGGAGAGTGTGAGAAGGGCCTGCTGAAGTACCATAAATGATTCCAAACATTATTTAAATATCATTCCGATCAAATTTTAGTATTGCCGGATTTATGTTTTCATGTGTTTCTTAACTTGAGCATTGTTGCTAACATTTTTATTCTGTCCAACTCTTCCAATAGTGGTTTGGTGTGATATATTTTAATGGATGGTACCTTTCTCTTGCTCAGCTTTTATTTTATGGAACAATGCATTTAAACATGAAGCGGCACCGCTGTATATGTGGCACTGACAGCTAATACGGTACTGGTACAGAGCAGCCAAAGGCGAATATATTGATTTTTATAAATGATGATGAGTAAAGTAGATCTCTCTTTCCTGCCTGCACTGAGCCTACGGAGATGTGTAACTGATATTTGCCTGTTGCAGCTGTAGTTCTGGGCAGCATCTGTTCAGGATGCTGGTTAGGGCTTTAGGCTGACGGTGGGTTATATATTAGGGTTCCTCATATCAGTTGCTGTACTGCTATGAAAAGATGTATAGTACTGCGTTAATGGATGGTGCTCCCACGGCCTGAATCAGAGTTACTGGGAAGATGTTTGGTAAGGATAATCCCCAGCAAATTGTATTTCCTTTGTTAAGGCAAATAAATACATGAGGATGCTGAATTTTTCTGCGTAAACGTTTTCCAATCCCATATGATTTCTCCCAAGTTGTCTAACAGGAATGCTAAATAGTATAAACCCACCTAAACCCATGCTTTTCCACTTGTAAAGCTGACTTCATCTGATAAATTATGGGATTTACCGGAATTACCTAGGGCTGAATGCACTGCCATGCCTTGCACAGTCCTCAGAGCCCGGGAGTGACCGTAGCAGGTTGCAGAGATGTGCACCCCAACACCAGACTGATCTGTGGGATGGAAAGGATGGGGACAGGGATGTGCACGACTGAAAAATGTGGTGGTTACATTTTCCATTGCTTCAGTGCCAATTTGGGAAAATATTTTTGGTTTTGCCTTCTGAAGAAGAAACTTTCATGACTTTTTCTCGCTTGCTACTCAAACTTGGCAAGGTCCAGTCTCGTGGTGCTGGAGACGTTGCTGGAAGAGAGGCCACCAGAACCTCTCCCTGAGCCGTGGATGCCCCAGTGCCTGCTGAAGGGACTGGCAGTGGGAAGGAGGGGAAAAGCCTCATTTATCACCAGTCCCGTTTGCTTGTGACTTGACCTAAGCTGACCTTCAGAGCTTTATTTAAGTAACTTGAGCCACGCTCTCGTCTTGTGGTTGCCTGATAGGGCTGTTTTCTACGCTCTGCTCATGCTCATCAAACAGATAACGACGTGTCAGTGATTTTGACTGGGATGAACTCTAGCAGGAATTTTAATCATCTTGGTTTCAGCCACGACACATCACTTTGTGGGGATAAAATGCAAGGAATGGCAATGGATTTTTTGGGGTAAAAAATCTTATTCTTCTGATTTGAAAATATGTTCCTATGTTTATGAGAAGAAATTTTAGCTGCTGATGCAAAACAGAATTTTAAGTGACCAGCATTAACAAGACTAGCCTCTTTTTTCCCCCGTTTCTAAACTAAAGACAAATTTGAGGTTATGGAGAAATACTTATTTTCAATTTTCATCACACACACTTTCTCTCTTAACCTCTGTATCATTTAACACTGCAGAGCAAAGGAATCAGAGATGTGGCCAAATCATTGGGAAATTAAAGGAAAATTCACTGGGAAATTAAAGAAATAGCTAGGATTGCTTTGACCCTTCCAGAGTTTGTATTGAAAGCAAATTAATTTCAGACGTGGTGAGATTCTGTTCTCTATAGGCAGCAAAGGATAAGGTATTTAAGAAGTAAAAACAGGGAGTTTTTCTGCTACTTAGATGGTAACTGAGCACCTAGATAATGTTGTGGAGTGAGAAAAAGAAATCAGATCTTGCCAAAACTCACCACAGTGCTTGGGCAAAGAAAGATACCAGTGGAATTTTTTTCTTTCTTGACTTATTCACAATATACAAAGAAAGTGAAAGGCTAAATGAGTCAAGCACCAGCTGACCATTGTGATTGTAGTGAGTTTAAATGGATTGGATAGCCAGCTGTAGGAAAATAAAATGTAAATAATTACAGAGCGGTTTTTAATTCCTCTTAAAAGGATAATCGTGTTTTCTATTCAATGATCTTCGCATTTATATTTTACTAGAAAGATGTTAAACAGTGTGTATGAAGGGAAATTATTTCATTAATTAATATAGCTTGATGAATGCTTCAGGCTTGCAAGTCCTTCCTAATGAAATCAGATTTTTTTAACCTTAGGAGACCTCCTTTTCCGTGCTGGGAGCCCGTGCCTGGCGGGGCTGCAGAGCTCCCTGGTGTGGGTGAGCCGCCTGCCCCAGGGCATCCCGAAAACCCCATGGCCGCGGGCTTCCCACAGTTTCCCAAAGAGCCTTTTCCATTGCTTGCCAGTCCTCAGCATTCAGAATTAAGAAGAAACCGGCAAATCTGGTCCAGTGCTGGAGAGACAGGAACAGCGAATTTTGGTCTATTGGGCAGGGGGGTGCTGTGTGGGGTTTGCCAGCAGCAGGCTGCGCGGGTTTGCTTCCCTTGCTCTGACCCCCAGTGAACCGCAGGAGTTTTTTACCTTTCCTCTCAGCTGGTAGGATTTTTTTCCACCTTCTAATGTATCTGATCCCATGATGGCTGAATGCACAGTCCTGTGGATAAGAGCTTTTATCATCATTTCTGTTACAAACTCCCTGGGTCCAGGTTATTAGAATTGGTAAAGAAAGAAGTCTTAAAATTGGTTTAAATGGGCTTAAAAATGGAATTCAATGGGTCAGAGCAAGGGAACAGCATTGTAAAGGGAAGAGAGCTTGCTAAGGTATCTGTCAGTAGCTTTTTCAGGTGTGTCTGGTTTTAATTTTTATTTGCTAAAATGTTTTTGGAAACGCTGCTCCGTAGACAGTTGCGATGACTGTTATTAGAGATGTACCTCAAACCCAGCTGTAGTATCGTTAATTAAAAAGCATGTGTATAAATAGCTGGGAGAAGGATCTGGCTGGATATCGCAGCCTCCCCACTTTGTGGGGGTGTTCGCTCCCCCCCGGGCTACCCTCTACTCACGACTGCAGCTAGCTGACTGCGATCCAAATGGGAGAGCTCCGCCACAACATGTTATCTCTTTCCTTTTCAGTGAGTTGGCAATTACTGCTTGCCTTGTCTTTTTGCATGTCTGTGCCCTTATTACCCAGAACTTTTATTTTTTTTAATTGCCTCTCAAATCCACGCCTATTGAAAGTCAAGGCAGAAACTGTATCCCTGGCACAATCTTCTGCATCCCGTTGCATAAAGGCTCCCCCCCCCCCCCTCACTTTTCTTTTTAATTGGAGCTGGGATTCTAATTGAAACATTTTGAGTGAAAACATTCCTGGACGTAAATGGACAGCAAAGGAGACGGAAATGGAATTGCAGTAACTAATGAATATATTCACTTTTACTATTTCAAAAGTAGTAACATAATTGCTTTTTCCATTCAGTTGCTGAAGAAGTTTGCACCAATAATAAATAGGATTTTAATGGAAATGGCAGAAGTGGTTATGGACGGTAATAGCCACTACAGTGTTTGCAGTTTTCAAATTAGATGCACATAATTGCTCATAAAAAGAAAATTTCATTTGTTAAAAATCTCTGGAAACATATTGAACGTATAATGTTCGAAATTATGCTGCCATAGGAATTATTTTTGTGTCATATTTAATAATCAGGATTTAGTCAAGTATTTAAATATGTTGCATAAACAAGTAAGATATTTGGAAAACACACAAAACTGTGTTCAAAAAATGTTTGAAAATACCAGGGACTTGCATCACTTAGACTTAGCAATTGCATCCATATTATCCAAATAGTCTTCCCAATTAATTGCTTTTTAAACAGATTTTAGTGCTGGAAAATGAACTAGGAATACTGATAAATGACAAAATCTGCCTTTCTTTCTTCCTCCTGGTCTCCTTCACCATGTCCTGTCTTCTCCCCTCTCCTAGGCCAGATGGTGCGTGGGCGCTCGGTGGTCCTGCGGGCAGCGGGCGAGGGCAGACCCTGCCCAGAGCAGCTCACCCAGCACAGGAGCTGCCCAGTGAAGCCCTGCTACAGCTGGCTGCTGGGCCCGTGGTCTCCCTGCAGAGTCCAGGTACGGCTTTCTCCAGCGCTCCCCGAGGGCTTCTCACCTTCCCAGCGGCCAGGGTCGACAACAAAAATCGTCATTACGTGGCAGAATTGATGGAGGCCACTGCTGGTGGGTGGGAGTTGTCTTTGTGGCTATTGAAGGTGCTGGTAAGATCCGTAGGAAAGCAGGGGAAGTTCAGGAGCGGTAAACCTCTGTACCTCGTCTTCCAGCCATCAGCAGCGATTTATGGCAGTACGGGTTCAAGTACTGCAAGCTTATAGATATATTAAAGGGGATTTATGGAGTAAACGTGCTTGAGTGGGCATAGTCGTGGTGACCTATAATTAAATTATATAAAAAAACTCTTTACAAGAAAATAGATACACTAGATTTCAAGAGAGCTTAGTCCTTTTTAGCTTTTTTCTTTCCTTTTCCCCCCCCGTTGTTTTGTTTTTTTTTTAAGTACTGTGTAGCAGGTCTTTCCCCACAAGGTCTCTGGTACAGCGGTGTGAATTGTTGTGTGAAGTGATGGTTTCTCTTTCTTCTTAGCCTGGCTATCTTTTCAGTGTTCTGGAAATGGCTGGGTGCAGTTGTGATGCGCTGTACCTACGCTCAGTACCTCTGCTCGACACTGGAGCCGTCATTTTTTCATTGCCAGTGACTTGCATCAGGCTTGAAGTGCCTTTTTTTCCCCCTCTGTTCTTTTCCCTCTCTCCTTATCTGTTAAATCGCATTTCCAGCATTAAAACGTATTAGTGGGTAACACAGTTTTAAGCAGAGTTGAGTCTTTCGCAGTGATGTTTCTGGGGCAGAGCGAAGTCCACTTGAGCTGCTTAAAGCCAGCTTTGCTGAGATGGTGGTGGGATGTCTGGTCCCAGGGGACAGGACCTGTGCACAGATCTGTGGCTGCTACCCTGTAGGGGACTGAAGCCAGTAATGCACATAAAGACTTGTGTTTTCTGCTCTGCCTTCTACCACCCTGCGAATGCCTTGAGTACCTGCATGGTTTCTAGATGCGGTAGGTGACTGTGTAGTGAACACTCTGGGCGGCAGAATAGACACCCAGAATTTTCCCAGGTTTTCACAAATGAAATCTGGAGCATGATCGTTTTTGGGTAGTCCAAGTTCAGAGAAAGAGAAATGTTTTTATATATTGAACAACAGCTCATTGCAGCTAGGGATGTGAATATGGTCCTTGTATGTACTGCACTCATATTTATTTACGTATAACATAAATACAACAAAATGGTACCATCAGCTTATGCTTTCTCCAGCTAATGCAAGCAAATTCTGTTAAACAATAGGGAAGAGACCTTCAACCATAGGAGCTAACATAGCTGATAATTATTAGGGAAGCTGAATTAAAGCTTTTGTATACTCCAGATAAATAGCACATCATGCAGATTAAAAGTGTGTGCATCCAGAACCCAGCTAAATTCCAGCTCCAAGCAAGCAATCACACCTTCCCTAACCCAGATATCATCCCACACTTTCAGTGAGATAGAGCCTGCTTCTCTCCTTAAATTACCATGATGTAGTTTCTCTACCCTTTGCTTTGTTTTGGAGAGGAGCCATTTTTATTCGTGTTCACTTCTCTTTAATGAGGTGCTTAGGAATTAAATGTAGTTCATAAATACAGGGTGATTTATTCCTGTGCTTTACTGGAAAAGAAGCTTAAGCTTACCTTCTAAAGAAAGCTTTCAGAAGTCCTGTTTTCAAGGATGCTTTGTGAGATAAGGTAAATGCATCCTATGGTAAGACCAAAATGCATACTATTAAAGTATCTTCCTGTAATAATATAAACAGAACAATTAATTATAAGGCTAAATCATTTTACCTTCTATTATGAGATAACTGAGACTGCATTTCTTAATTGCAGAAGGGCTATTTTATGCTAAATAAACTTCACGTGAATAATGAGAGATTTCTGCATGTTTAGGAACAGCCTGCTAGGTGTTCTGTGTGGCTGAGTTTCACAGTACAGAAATCAGTGCATTGCCATCCAGGTAACCACACACGTCACAGGCACACCTCTGGTGGGCATGGGGCATTTCTGGGGTGTTCGGAGGGGTGCAGAATTTGGGAAATGGTCAATACACCTAACCTTAAAGGGTTACATTACATTAATAATTTTCCTACTGGAGTTGATATACTCTGGTTAGTGTAAAAAAAAAAAAAATAGCAGTGGCTAACACTGTTCAGAATTTTTCCACGAAGTGAATATAAGTAGCCAGTTGTAATCAGGAACTAGCTGCCTCAAAGGCTAAGAACCTTTCCTTTCTAATGTGTTTTAAAAGCACTCCCTTAAATGTGGTCACTCAGCGCTTCCTCATTAGAGAAGACTTTTACCTGATTAAATGCTCATCAACCTGTGAAAGCATTGCCCAGTCAACACTTTACCTAAAATAATTGTGAACACACGTGAACCCCAGCAAAAGCTGAAAAGAAAAAACTTTTCTAAAAGACATGTCTGGGCAAAGTATCTCATTAGGACTGGTATCTCCTGTTTTATCTGTGTTGTATGTGAGAGGTTTGTGCAGGTGTTGCCTTAGGTTAGCCTGTTGCTAAATTCAAAAAATACCTGGCTGTCAAAATGCAGTCCTGGTGTAAACCTGCTCCTTACTTTACCGGTGATTGGTCAGGGCAAGGGGATTGAGAGGTGGAGGCTCCATGTGGGTGCTTGTGGAGGGGCCCATACCTCCAGGCTGTGTTTAGGGAACCCAGGGTGTGTTCTGCATCCTCCGGAGGGTCAGCGCAGAAATGTTTGCAGCCAAATGGAGGGAATCCCCTCTGGAAGCCAAATACCTACACATTTCCTACGAGGAGCTCATAACTGAAGAGGCATATCCTGGTTCTAGGCAAGCCTCGGACGATCATATCTTCCAAGGAAGAGGCATTTATAATACGGATTTAATCCTCTGAGTTTTGAATATGTGATCGTTTCCTTGGCAGTTCTCCTCTGATTAGCAGCTATTCCCTGCATTCTCAGTGTGCCATCACTGCAGCAAACTTCCACTGATTCCCACACCTTTTAATTAGATCTTCAAATGTATAATTTTGGGGACATGAATAATTTTGAAGGTGATAAGGAAGTTATTGCAGTGCTCCTGCATTGCTTATGACCTTACCAAATATACGAAAAAAACATCTCCTCCTGTAAATGACAGGATGACATTTTATCTTTTGTGTTCAGTTGATTATAAAAACACATCACTGGTCTTGAAAGAAAGCAAGCAGATGGAAGCCACTGTTGAAAAGCGAACCTTTATCTTTGGGTTTGTTTGAGAGTTGTTTATTTTCTAAATTTTTTCCTATTTATTTTTTATTCTAAACACTGAAACATATAAATGTATTTCCGATATTGCATGATAGTAGAATGAAATATGTATTGTTTTCACCTATTGAAATCATGATATTCATATAATTATTTATATGTTGATACCTAAAGAATTACTAACAAATTGTTTGTAGAAGAATAAGCAGCTTTTGAAAAACTTATTTTGTCCTGTCCAGTCATTTAGTCATTCCTTGAGCCACTTTTTGCTGGGAATATACTGCAGTTTGATTAGTGCCCATTTCCCCTGAGAATTTTCTCCACATTGTCTTCTGTTTCCACCAGCCATTTCTAAGAGCTCTAACACAATTGACAGCTGCATGAGTTATTCACACACCATTAATCTCAGACCGCAATAGAGGTTTCAGTGGTGAAAGAGTAATTTGGAACAGTAAGTAACACACTGACTAATGTGAAACATGGTGTTAAAAACTTGGAATCTGGCTGCATATAGTAAATCTACACTAATACTTCTCTAAGATGCTTTTGATTAGCAACTGCTCTAAATCCAGCTACTTATGCTTTTATTTCCATTTCATTGTGGGTCTGCAATAGAAGGGATGGAGCGTATGAAAAAGCTACCAGATGTGTGCAGGAGAGCCAATCCTGAGATTCCTGCTAGGAAGCCCACTGCTGAATGGATGGACTCAGTAGGAGCCATTCTGTTCTGCAGATGAAGTCCATTATTTTAAAAGAATCCACTGCCAAGTGATCCAAAGGAGCACTTCCCTTGGTTATATAAAAACAATGTTTCATCCTCCTTCTTGAGATTCATTTGCTGAATTATGTAAAGTGCTGTTTCGGCAAGGCTTCAGGTGCATGTTCATAAAGCGTCACGCAGGGTTAGGATGTACACCTCAAGCATCATTGCAGCTCTGTTTTTCAGATGTGAATGAAACAATTTCAGCCTCTAGAAATACTCTCAGTGCTTCAGCTCTTACAGCACCCTGAGCCCTTGATCATCGCTTTAGCCAAACAATATTGCTTTTTCTGATAAAAGAAGTCTTCTTCAGCAGGTAGCTTGGTGTATGACTAAGCGTTTCAGAACTGGGCTGACGAGTCAGTTGGAGCCTCCTCCACCTAAGTGCTCCTATTGGGCTGTACTGTTAAAGGTGAGTAGAAATGGCCATTCCATCATTATGGACAGGAGGCTCTGCTCTTAGCCTCTTTAGAGAAGCCAAAAATGTCTGTGCTGATGTAACTGGGCACTAATTAAGCATCAGTACATTCACTAGCTCTAGTGAAAGGCTTGAAGATGGTATTCATTTTTTATGGTACCCACCTCTTCTCTTGCTTTGGTTATGACATACTCTGTGTGGCTCTGCGCCTGCCTCTGGTGATCTGTAGAGATGTGTACAGAGGAGAACTCCATCTGTCTTCCTATAACTGGCAATACTATTGCAGTCCAAAGACCAAATTTGTATCCTTGGAGTCTTTTTACGTGGAATCAACTGCGTTTCTTCTGTCATCTGCTAACGTCAGTGATGTGTGTCTCTGCTCCCTTCTGTCATTTTGTAGGGTGGACAGTGTGGAGATGGACTGCAAGTCCGCAACCTCACATGTGTA
The DNA here is from genome assembly GCF_963210335.1 of Falco punctatus. NCBI lineage: Eukaryota > Metazoa > Chordata > Aves > Falconiformes > Falconidae > Falco > Falco punctatus. The sequence continues at coordinate 36,730,377 of NC_137588.1, forward strand.
GTGCACGATGCATCTGTTTCTGCTGCATCCAAACCAGTAGAAAATGCGTTATGTGGTGAGCTGCCTTTGAAAGAGAGTGTGCTGCAGTTACCGTGCTCTGTGCCTTGCCCAGGTAAAGTCTTTGGAAAGCCATAGTGCATTTCTGCCTGTGATAACTGTCTGAGACGGACATGCTTCCATAGCTCTGGGTACTGTCAGCCATCGTAAAAATTTGTACCTCAGCAGATCAGGTAAATGCTCAGCCTGCTGTTTCTGGATACCCTGAAAAAGGCTTCTTTTGTTTTTTGAAAAAAATGAGATCCCCACAAAGCAGAAAATCAGAGTATTGCATAGCACTGGGCGATACACTGGGGTACTTCACTATTAAAGCTGTTGTGTGCTTAGGTTGTCCTTATCCTTTAAGGCTGATTCCTTTGCAAAACCCGTAATTTATTCTTTCAATACGCAGGTGACTGCCACCTGACAGAGTGGTCAGAGTGGAGCTCCTGTGAGCTCACCTGCATCAATGGTAGGAGCTTCGAGACAACAGGGCGCCAGTCTCGATCCAGGGCGTTTATTGTCCAGTCTCCGGAGAACCAGGAGAGCTGCTCTGGACAAGCGATGGAAACACGGCCTTGCTCAGGTAGCATGGCTGCAGTGCTGCTTCTTCCCATTCAAGAGTTTATTCTGGTTTTGTTGCACGATGGAGGCTAACTGGTACTGATATTGCAGGAGGGAAGTGTTACGATTACCTGTGGAAAACCAGCCTTTGGCAGGACAACAGACGCACGGTGTGGTGTCAGCGCTCAGATGGAATAAATGTCACAGGTATGTCCACAAATTGCCATGCACGATTACGAATGAAAAGTTTCCATCCAGGTTTTTCTTCTTCTGCATCACTTGCTCAGAGAGAAGTCGGACATCCTTCCTAACACCGCCAGAATTTCAGTTCAGATCAGTGTGTAGGAAAGACAGACGGGAGCTCACCAGCCTTGCTGTTGGGTCAACATCATACATGTATGACATAAGAGTATTTGGGCGAGTTACCCCTACTGTTGGGCTGGTCACGGGAAGAAATGAGTGTACGTATACTAAAAGGGCCACCTGGGCTGGCTTGCACAGCTGTTAGTGCAACCTTCCTGTAACTGTGGAGAACAGAAGAGAACATCACATGCGTGGTAGAGAGCCCAGCTTCTGTACCTCCTCTTCTTCTATTCAACACGCAGGAATCTCAAATCACTCAAACTGTGAGATTCCTGCTGTTGCCGTGACCTACAAATTCTGCCTGCGTGGGATGAAAAGGGAAATTCATGGTCAGCGCTTTGAAGCTCCGCAAGAGATTGGCAAAGGCGGTAGGGCTTGCATATCAGTCGGATCGCTCTCAATATGCTCAGGGTGAATGAGGAAAGAGTGGAAATGAAAATGCAGATCTTCTCATCTAGTTCTATTTATAATGAGTAGTTAAGATAATAAAATTTTAATGTGGCAAAAGTTGCTGAATAGGTAAGAACTCATTAACATGTTTTTATTCCTACAGAAACACAGACTTCCCCAAGTGAGGACAGGCAAAGGTGTTACGTGGATTACATAGTCTTGTGTAGATAGGACATTAATGAGGACACAGATCATCTGCATAATTCCTGATTCTGTCCCCAACTTCCTATGTGGCCTGTGGCAAATTGCTTAAATCTGTATCTCTGTGTTCTCCATTAACAAGATGGGTATGATAATAATTCCCTGCCTTGTTAAGGCAAATTAATTAATGCAGTGCCTACAGATAGGATGCTAATGCACTCAATACACTAGTATTTAACTATATAAGAGTAAGCAAGCAAGCACTTCGTACACCGTGGTGATCCAAGTCAAAAACATTTTAAAACATGCCCTTGAAGGCACTCAGGATTTTTTTTCTTTTACAGGAGGGTGTGCTCTTCAGACGAAACCTGCAGAAGTTCGGCACTGCAGCCCGGCGTGCAGAAAACCCTTCTCCTACTGCACACAGGTAACAGCTTGCTGCAGAATATGTTTGAGAAATTAACGCTGCAAAATCTATTCAATTAGCTTCTGTATCTTAAACGCATTCCAGGAGCTAGAAAATAGTTTAGTGAGTCCCTGGTACCACCTCGAGGAAGATGTGGGAATCTCAGTCTGAAAGGAAACGGTAAACCCACACAGATGAGTGATGCTGTGTTTATGTGGTGTTACGAGTTTGCTTGTGTTCTGTAGAGGGGGTTTTGAACTTCTTGGTTTAATTTTCATTGAATGCTATTTTACTGACCTGTAGAAAATGAGCTGTTTAAAACTTGGGTAAGAGAGGAGATAAAAGAGTATGCTGTCTCCCGCTCTTCCACGGACACAGAAAGCCCCTGTGAGGTAGGGAAGCTGTAGCAGTGTGATCCCACTGTCCCCATACTCCTTTCTAAAGAAAAACCTGGAAGTGACCTTTTTTTGCTTGTATGTTGAGCATCTGCAACACTTGCTGAATCGGGGAGCCCCTTCCACTTCCTTGCCTCTGAGCAAACACGAGCCCAGAGGTTACAGATGTCCCTTCCTGCCATTCCGAGCTCCAGACTGACAGCTTCCCAAAATGCCTTACCCTGTTAGTACTGTGACGAAGCATAAAACCCAGAACCCTTAAAGTAGCCAGGGGCAGTTGGGGTTTAGCTATTTATATTTTGAAAACAGCCTCCAGGGCTTTCAGCTTCAGCTGCGGAATTACCGTTGGAAACTAGCTCTTGTGCAATTCAGGGCTGCTGAGGGGGTGGTCAAGAGAGTGCTCAGAGCCTACAGGAATATAAAAATGATGGGTAAGCATGAATTTATTGGCTATAAAAACTCTTGAGACTTCACCTTTTGTCCAAAAAAGCTCAAGATCTTGTCTGTCAACGAGTGGGGGATGTTGTGGCAGCAAAACTGATGTCAGGAGTTCTTATCACAGAGATTGTAAATCAATTGCCTGTTTGTAGGGTAACCCAGGGTATCAGACCCTCAGACAGTCATTGTAATTATAAGATAATTAGCAAAGAAAAACAATCTAAAAAAGCTGCGTTTAAAGTAGAAATCCAGAAAATGGAGTATATTTTTTAGCAAACCACAGACTTCTAAGAAACCTCTTGAAGAAAATGCTTAGACTGATCCAGTGGCTATTTGGCTGTAAGAAAGCAAGCTTTGTTTGAGGTCGCCCTTTGAAATACCAGAGTGGAAGTATGTGGGGGAAAGTTTGGGTCTGAAGTGGGATTCTTTCTTGTCGTTTCTTCTAATGCCCAGCAGGGTCAATGGGAAAATTGTTACTGACAGGAGGAATTTGGATCAAGCCACAGATGCCTGTGAAATGAAAATGTTTATATGTTGGGCTTTTCTGTAATTACTGACTTTTTTTTCAGCCAATTCCCCAAATATATTTTGGCTTTTTGTACTGAAATGGGTTTGCAGGCACCGGTTTCTGGTTTGTTGGTTTGGTGGTGGTGAAGTCGAACGTGCAGGGTATACCTTGCAGTTTGTTCATAATTTGCCTACGATTTGCACTGGTCTGCGAGAAGATGCTGTTTGGTTTAATACTGAATTCCCTTTTATCGCCTAGAGCGGAGTCTGCGGTTGCGAGCGAGGATATACAGAAATAATGAGATCAAATGGTTTCCTGGATTACTGCATGAAGGTACCAGGTTTAGAAGATAAGAAAGCTGATGTTAAGACCATTGCTGGAAAAAATAAACCTGTCAACTCAAAAATGCATGACATTTTCAAAGGATGGTCTATTCAACCTTTTAATCCAGGTGAAAAACTTGAATATGAATGGAATAAATTGTCTTTACAGCATTTCTGTAGAAGAAAGGTACAAGCTTTGTAGATTGTAACATCAGAGATTGTGTCTGGGAGCTGCAGAGCAGCCTCCCAGTTTCTAACTCACATGCCATCTTTCATTCCTTTGTGCCTATACAGAGTAATCACAATCTCTTATGTTGAGAGATAGCAAAGACAGAGTGAAGCAATAATATTTTGCAAAAGTATACTCATATGTGAATTGGGGGGATGCTTAGAACTGTTATCTGATAATGTTTCTAGAACTAATATGTTTGGACCAGGAAAGATATTGATCACTAGTGCTTCAGAAGATTCAGAGCAGAAAGTACTTAAGATTCCATTAAAGAAAACATTGGTTGTTTCTTGCCATATTTCAAAAGTATATTTAAAAAAAAAAAAAAAAGGGGGTAGAAAATGTAGCGTTTAAAGTGTTGAAGTTAAGACATTAAAAAATACCTGGCAAAAAGCAGGCAAGCTGCTGTGCCAAATCAGTGCATCCCAAGCGGACCTTTGACTTCCACACTTATAAAATGCTTCCCAGTTGGAACCATGTACTGGATGTGGCCAGACCGGTTCACAGGACTGGTGCTGTAGCTGTAATAACTGATTACCGTTTTGGCTGTTATTTGCAGGATTAATTTATTCAAAGTAAATTTCTAAAATGCAAATAGGACTTCAGAATGTGACGTGAAGGTGTATTCTAAAATACTGGCAATGCAGTCTTGCCCCTCTTCTATTACCTGACATTGCATTTGTTTCCTATGAGTTTGTAATGAACACAAGACTTCAGAAAACATGTAACAAAAGGTTCTGTTACGGGATTCAGGGAGCCATAATTCTGCCTGATATATGTGATCACACTTTGAATGTTACATTTACATATTTGATTTGCATTCAGTAGTTAACCTTTGCGTTCATAGTCTCTGAGCTCATAGAGTTTGGTCCAAAGCCTTTTAAAGTTGGCTGGTTTTTGATCAAACCCGTCATCCAGAAGCCCACACAGTTCAGCAGCAGTTTGAGTCACAGGTTTGGGGTTAATTGCCTTTTTGTCAGCATCCATGGCCCTCTGTAGGCTGTCTTACTTAGGTGTCATCTTTTCAGCTGGTACCTTTACGGGGTTAGAAAAAGGGAGAGAGGTGCAGGTGGATGCTGCAATCCTCTTTTTAAATCAGCATTCAAGGCTGCAGCCCTGAAAGCTTCTGGTGGGCTTGACCTCAGCGCAGCATCTGTGAGCCAGTTCTCCCCCAGGGACTGCAAGACAGAAATAGGGACTAAGGAGCTTTTACAGAACATGGTGTTATTTAATTTTAGGGCAGACGTGTTATAGAAACAATAGATGGGAAAGGTATAAATGTGTTCTACGAGTGCTAAGTGTATCACCGACCCCGTGGCATCCTGCAGGTAACTCTTAGGTCTGTATGTGCCCCTCAGACCCCAGCTCAAGGCTGGTGCTCTTGAAATCACTGCCCTTTGTCTAACTTGACAAAATATGTAATTACTCCCCTTAAACAGGCTGTCAGGCTTATTAGTCTGGGGGTTTGCAGTAATTACTGCTAGCTGAGCCAGTAAACTGCTGTTACCTACCAGTTAAGCTCTTGATAGCAGGTCTGTGGTGAATGCTCCCTGTATGGATGGCATTTACTGCCCTTCAGTACCATAGTCCTTGACATTTGTGTACGTCTAAGGACTTACATCTGTCAGTAAAAGTATACGTGCCTTTCTCCAATTAATTTGTTATTTCCCTTCCTGTTTACAGTTTGGAACACAAATTTTATTACGATTTAATGAGGCTGATGTTTTTGTTCTTCTAAATGCTCTGCAGGAGTGCACAGAGCTGATTTTGAATCAGGCTGTGTTTTTCCTTTCTTTACAACGCTCTGGGAGGTCAGAGTTCAGGTACAGGAACTTTTTTCAAGTTGAGAGCAATTTAAATAGCAGTGTTTAAATTGTAGGATGACATGGTCCAATGCCTTTGTGTTGGGGGTGGAGAGCCCAGCTGCCTTCACAGCAGACACGGTGGGATGCCTTTTTGTGGCTGCGACGGTCCCTTTGCAGGACTGCTGAATGTTTCATGGGCATCTCCAGTTGAGAGGGTGACAAATTTCATACCCTGACTTCAGAAAAAAAAAAAAAAAAAAAAAAAACAAACCAAACCAACCCAGACCTGACAAATGAAGTTCGTCTCACATGAGAGATAGGCTGTAAGTGTTTCAAGGAGAAGAGAAAATCTGAGAGGTACTCAGCCTTTCCACAAAGCCTGGAAGAAAAAAAGAGAAAGAATGGGATCTGATTAAGTATGTTTCCCTTTGAAAAAATTCATCATTCAAACGTAAAATGTAAAACAGGCTCGGTGATTGTCCGTGAAGTAACTCCCCGCTCGCATGACTGAGTTTGAAATGGCCTCTGTCAGACCACGGCTGTGAGCACGGGCAGGTTCCTATTCCTGCCTCCGCTATGTATTAACAGCTCTATTGATGTGAATCAGCTCAGGCGACTGCTGCATGGGGAAAAATGCTATTGCTTCTCCCCACCGAGCAAGCTGTACAGCCAGAACGGAGCGAGAAATGGAAATACTGCTCTTTTTAGAATTATTATTGTTATTATTGCAAAGCTTGTAATTAAGGACCTGTCCAAATAACGTGTTTTGGGATGTTGTGTCAGAAGGATATGTTTCAACACACTCAAGCTCACATGTATGTGGAGGGGTTCCTGCAGGGGTCCTCTGTCCTTGCAACCCCAACGGTCCTGTCAAGAGCCTTACTTTGTCTTAAAGCCCGCTGTGTCTTGGGCTCCTGTGGCCCAACTAGAAAGCTCTTGCACAACTTTATCCCTCTTACTATTACAAAGCGTATTCTTGTTTTCATTCTAAGCCGAACTTATGTCCGTTTGTTGCCCAAGTGTTTTTCAGCCCTAAGTAGCTTGCTCACTGGTGTTTACCCCAGTTGACCCCAGGTATTTACAGAGAACAATCCCATCCCTTCTCAGTCCGCTTTTCATAAGGCTGAACGTATCGGGTGTTACCTGCGCTTCTATCTGGGTCAGCTCAACATTGAGCTGCCTTTGCCAGAGCAGCCACGGGCGCTCCGGGGCAAATGCACTGCAATTATCTTGTGCCCTGCTCCTTTCCACAGGCAGGAGCCTGGCCAGGTTGTATTTCTTGTGCCACACCGTAAGCCCGGGCTGCCCGTAACGAACTGCAGGAGCTCAGCCAGAGGAGAGGTTATGAAATAATGCTGCTTTGGAAAGCTGAGACGAGGAGTTCATTTTCAGTTATCGTTGAGAAAAATCTACACTCCTTACCAAAGTTATGATTTTTGTCTTTAAAATGATTGATTTTTTCAGGAATTTTTTTTTCTGTCAAAAATGTGGGGTTTATGGGTTATTCCCAGCCTGACCTTCCTGTGTTTCCCAGCAATGATGCCACTAATTTTGCTCGTGTGCTTTCTCTTTACTTAATCTTTGAAGAATTTGTGTGTTTTAGAATAAAGGTTTTTTATTCTCCCCTTTTCTCCCCCTGTCCTTTTTCCACATCTTCCAACAGATGGTAAACTGAAGATGTGGGTATACGGAGTATCAGCTGGCGGGTTCCTCATCATAGTTTTCCTGATTTTTACATCCTACCTGATGTGGTGAGTATGACCTGTATTTTGTCCTTCAATAAAATAAAAGCTAGTTTGCTTTTATTTAAACAATCCGAAACGTATCACAGTGTTCTGTGTTACAGAGATTTGATCCTCAAGGCTTTAGGAAAGGATGGAGCTTGGATTACCTAACTGCCTTCATTTGGCCTCAGAGTAGTTTTAAGCTCCAAATTGTAAATACTAACGGATGTAGTTGTGAAGAGGTATGGTGACCGTGCAGGGAAAGGATTCTTTTTGGTTAGCAATAGGCCCTTATATTTATGCAGACTTCTGCTGGGATTAGAAGGGGCTTTTTATTGTATTCTTAAAAAAAAAAATAAAGCAAAACTGAAAAAAAAAGGTGAGGAGGCTGATTGGATCGAGGAGCTGGCTTCTGCTCAAGGAAGGACTAAATAGAATAGGGGCATTCATTTGGAAAATGATTTTTGACATGGGAATACAAAAGCGATCTATGAAATCATGAATGGAGTAGAAAAGGGTGCTAGGGAATTTTTATTTCCCATAGTATAAGAAGTGGAAGGCATCTGATGAAATGATCGTTTAAAATAAACAAAAGATTTTATTTTTCACACGGTGCCAGGGACTGTGTGTGCCAGGAAGATAAATGGATTTGAAGATGGCATAACAGTTCACGGGAGATTGGGTCTCCTGGTGTTAATTGTGGTGTTCTGGATGTACGCTCCAGCTCAGGAATTCCCTAAATAGGTTTTTTGCGATGAACGTGTCAGGTGGAGATATGTCCCATGGGTAAGGCTGCTGTTACCAGCCGCTGGTAGAGTACTGGGTGTACCGAAGCCCTGGTCTACACCAGTGTGGGCTTTACTGGTCAGGGAGACGTCTGCCCTCCAAAGCAACCGCTGCCCCAGGCTAGTGATGTGCTCTCTGCTTTGAAAATTTGGAAAGGTTCTGCCATCGATGCATCTCGGTGGATGCAAAGGGAGCAGTGGCCAATGTCCATGTGTCCTGCAAGGCCCAGAGCTATCCCTGAGGACCATGGAGCTGGCCTGGGCTTTACAAACGTTAATCGTGCAAGTTGCCCCAGCCCCTGTCAGATCAGGGCAGGCAACCAGAGCATCACAACTGTGGCCTGACAGCATCGATGCCCTTTTCATCTCAAATCAGTTTATTCTCTCTCACTCTCTTAGTCTTCCCCTCAGTCTCTCACTTCAGTTAGAAGCTTAAAAAACACCATTTGGACGCTGCTTAGGCAATGCAGTTATTTTCCCAGCCATGCAGCTACCGTTTCTCTGTGGCTTCACCGTGGAGCATACAGAGGACTTTTTGAATAACATTACATAGTTTTCCATCACTCGAAGGCTGGTGAGGAAATGTATTTCTCAATAATAATTATTGTTACTTCAATACCATGCCAAAGAAAAAAATGAGAATATCCCACTCATAGACAGTTCACATTTCAATTTTTCTGCGAGGTGTTCCTTGTTTTGTCAGCTGTGAGAAGACAGGGGAGACAAATACACTTTATTTCCTCTCCAAAAGAAGAGCACAGCTGGCTGCCAGTTTTCGGCAGGCTGTATGTCTGCACCACATCACCATACACAAGCAGGTCGGTGTGGTTTTTCTGGGATGCAGTCACTTGTACTAGTTGCAAAATGAAAGAGCTGGGGTGGGAAGTTGATTTTTGGTTGATATTTGAGTTTTGGTGAGGTTTCTGAGCTTATTACAGCTTATAATTTTGTCTCTTGAAATATTTTTCTTGCAGCAAAAAAACAAAGCAGCATCAAAGCACTCCTCCGCAGCAGAAGCCTCTAACCTTAGCCTATGACGGAGACATTGATATGTAACATAAAAAAGGAATCCAAATGTAGACATCGACTGCCTTAACTGCTTTCTTTTTTGGAACTCTCAGACTTCTCAGTTTTTTGAGGAATCTCCTGATGTGTAATATACCGGGCAGAACAGAAGTATTGCAAGCTTAAAATTTTGCCACCTCTCTATTAAAAAAAATGGAGTCAAAGACTTGGACCTTGTGAAACTTTTCTGAAGAGACCACAAAATGCATCTCTTCCTGTTGAGCAATGGGAATCAAAAAAACACCTAAGAGAATCTACAAACATCAAAAGGAATTAGTAAAAAAAAAAAAAAAAGGCATGACAATCCTGAGGAAAATGTGACATTTACTGTAAATGACAAGTTTGACACAGCATCATTATGCACTATATTAGTGCAGCGTTCTTTATTCTTCACATATTTCAACAATGAGTTTTCTAGCGTTTACATTTCGTTCAAAGACTTTAAAACCGGATCATGTATTTTGAGAAACGCAAGGAAGAATGAGCTGAAGTGTCTGAAGTTACTAGGTTTTTTAAAGTTTCTTCCTTCTTATCCTGTTTTCTAGTCTGGAATATGATTTTGCTTCATTTCCACCTACAGGACAGAATAAGGATTGTTATGAAAAAGCATAGGTGGTTTCTTAACCAAGAATATTTTTTAAAGAGTTGAGTAGATAGGTGTTTTGGTGAATGGCTATAGGATTTGATTGTTTAAAAAGTATTTTAAATTAAATTAAACCATGTAGATACATTATGGCCAGTTTAAATTGTTAATTCAGTTTAATTAATACAAACTCCACTTTTGTATTTAAATTTTCTTATCTGAAATATTTATAAATTCTTTTTTTGAATTTAATTACCTGACCTCATTTAATATACATCAAACACAAAGGCAGTTTGTAGAAGGTCTTGCTTTTATAAATGTTTGGAAACCACTGAGAAGTTACATGTTGTAAACATCTGGGAACTTTTGAAGAGGGTAAGTGTTTATAATAGTGTGTGTAACAAGTAAGAAAGTGCCATCTTGTGGTATTGACTTGTATTTATAAGCAAATAAAATGCTAAAGAGAGTGAGAAAATTGCTTCTGGTATGTTGAATTAAATGTGTGTAAACAGCATTCGTTATTAGCCTTCTACTGTGTCTGAGGTTGGACTTGGATTTCAAACAATTCTGGCATATTTTGTGCTGTAGCGATTAGTGGAAGAAATATTGTAGACAAGTACTGGGCGAGAGAATAATTGCAGATCTGGAGAATGTTTGGTCTTATTTTTAGCACAATGCTGCTGCTTATTCCAATAACGAGAGGGAAGAGAAGGATTGTTACCAGCCTGGCACCTATGCGGTCCTTCTCAATCCACGGTTACGTCAGAGCAGATCATTGGAAGAGAAAGAAAGGTATAACTAGGGCAGAAGGCAATGCTGGTCTTGTTACGTTGCTGTTCACAGCTTTGTAAAGTGATTTGGATGTTACGGTTTCATTGAAAAAATGATGGAGTTGTAGATCGGTTTCCTTCTGCAGGTCAGGATCCCACCCAGCCAGCCGGTCTCCTGCAGTGTCGAATTGAGGTGATACTGTGTCATCATAGCAAGGTCAGGAATGAGCTTTCCTCTCCCTGCATTGAAAGAAAAGGCTGATGGAATTGTGAGGGGAAATTGTCACACTTGTTTCTAGCCCTGAAGATGTGCTGGCCCTACTTTCTCCTTTCAGGCTTTAACTGTTTATGGTATAAAAAGCAGGATCTGGTGTTCTCCTGTAACTTTGGGGGCCTAAGTGTTTTTTTTAAGTGCCCTTTACTGAACCTTTGAGTAACTTGTATAGAGTAAGAGTTCTGAGGGGAATAATGATCTAGTGCTATTAGGAAAAATACTGCCAGATCTTAATATATTTTGTCTGTGGGATACCATGTGGGGAGAATGGTGCTCTCTGAATAATGAAGGAATAAATACAGTTAAGCATGCTGCTCAAAAAGGCGTTGGAGTGGGAAAGCTGGTGTAATAATAACAAAAAATGACAGCTGCGAGATGTGGTCGTTGCCCTCAACATCAGGGTAAATTACAGTCCAAACCGTGATGTCCAGTGCAGGAGACGTGGGCTGGATGGAGAACTGCCTGAGGGAGGTGAGGAGCTCCGGGCACAGCGCTGCAAAGTGTTTTCATATGGAGCAGGTGGGTCTGGTTAGGAGTGGGGACACAGACGCGCAGCCCATGTCCCCCCTGGTGCCATAGCGCCTTCTGGCCAAAGCCCTGGAGGGACTGGCCATGGCTCACGCCTGGGCTGGGCGCTGCCGCTGGGGCCAAGGGACAGCATCTGCTGCAGAGCTCGAGCAGTCCCATAGTGCCCTTTAGGGGATGAGTGCGCCTGTCTGACTTCATAAAATAAAATAAAATACAAGAGAGGGGAAGGCTCACGAGGCTGCTGTTAGACAGAGCCGCTGCTGGCCGTGTGCTGGGTCTGCTGGTGTGCACGTGGGTCCTGAGCTCGCTCGTGTCTGGCTTGGACAGCGCAGATATTCAGATGTCGTGGTAGGATTGCATGTATTTGCTAATTCAGGATTAAATTAAGATATGGAAATGAACCAAAGAGCTGGTGGCCCTGCAGGGTCCATGAGGCTGAGAGTGCAGCATAATGCAAAAAAAAAAAAAAAGAATTGGTTCTTTATAGAATCGTAGATTCATTTATGTTGGAAAAGACCTTTCAGATTGTCAAGCCCAACTGTTACCCCAGGACTGCCAAGCCCACCACTAAACCATGTCCCTAGCACCACATCTATGCATTTTTTAAACACCTCCAGGGGTGGTGATTCCACCATGTCCCTGGGCAGCCTGTTCCAATGTTTTGCCACCTTTTCAGTGAAGAGCTTTTTCCCAATATCCCATCTAAACCTCCCTTGGCTCAACTTGAGGCTGTTGCCCCTTGTTCTGTCGCTTGTTATCTGGGAGAAGAATCTGTTTAGGCATGATTGCTGTTGGTAAGAGCCCTGGGTAGCCTGCTGGGAGGGCTGCCCAGCCTCCCGTAGGAGCACTGGATTCAATTCCAACCTTTTGGAGTCCAAAGTAAGTCATGATGTGGAAGAGGGATTGATCCCTGTTCTTGCCTATTTGGGGTTTCAAAACTATGTGCTGAAGTAGCTGGTGCTGACTCCTGCTGAAGAGAGGGGAGAGGCTTTGGTCCCATTTGGGAAGGTAATTCCCGTATCCCCAGCTAAGGCAGCGCGTGAAGACATGTATGTGATTGTGAGTAAAAGCACCTGTGGGTGAAGCATTCCCCAAATGCCTTGGCAATCTGTCTTGGTAGTTAATAACCAGATAATGAAAGAGTCTGCAATTTGTCATCTTCTGTTTCAATACTATTGATTTCAGTGTCCACTACTAGGTGTTTCCTGCTTGAGTATTACAGCTGTAAAATATGCAACTTTTTTTTTTTTTTTGGTGAGATCTGTAATCTGTGGCATTTTTTCTCCTCCATTCAAAGACTCTTTAACACACAACAGTAAAACAAAAGAGCAGCAGCCTGAAGTAGAAGACACCACAGAAGACCAATTGCCAAGAAGTATTGAAGTGTTGCATACCTACATTGTTCCTGCAGTCACCTCGGTTGTGCTCAGAAATGGGATATTTGCATGCACAGGTACCGTGGCTCTGTGTAGCACTGTGTGTAAACGCTGCAAACAGCTGGGCTTTTGTATGAGGTATGTAAATTCAAACTACATTTTTTGTGCAGAAATATCCCGAAGTCTTGGGGCGCTTCCACGTTAGTGAGGCTGGATCCCAGCTGGACCCCTCTCCTCTCCAGCAACAGAAGTGTCACTGGACACTTGAACTTAGCAAGACTGGTTTTGGTTTTTTTTTTTATTCTCTGGAAGCAGAGTAGTGTAAAAATTCCTACAAGACAACATAGCTAATGACTTGTAAATTAGCTTGTGCTTGTATTCCTATGTGTTGAAGAGGAGCCTAATTACATAGTTTTCTCTGCTGAAGTGCACATATATCCATGACCAGTTTCATCAGGAAATGAAGAATATTATTGGGGGGGGGGGGGGGCGGGGCGGGGGGCGGGGGGAAGAGTGGGGCAGAATAATCTGTTGAGCACTTCTGTTTTGGATGAGTCTTGGTAAATGTGAAGTTATTATTTCCTGCTAGCATGGCGTAGCTGGTTTCTTGAGAGACCTATTTTTTCTAAATATGTAACTTAATGTACACCTGTGAATGGAAGGAGAAATGCCTATGAATGGAAGGAGAAATGCAGTTTAAATATAATTTCAGGGCTTGTTTTCAAATGGGAGGTAGTAGTGTGGAAAAAAACCCCGAACTAACTCAGGACCTTTTGAAAGATGGATCGGGATACCTGATGTATTAACGTGCCTCAGGCCAGATTACCATTCTGTCTGGTTTAAAATGTAATTTAAATGAATTAACTTCCACATCTTACAGCTGTGACATGCGCCTGTCCTGGACAGGAGCTTGATTTATATTAGCTTTATGAAGATGTATCTGTGCGCATACCATTACACACCATCAATATGCATATGTTACTTGATTCCCAGAGCTGCGACCTGATGGGTGACTCAGTTACTGTCATTTAACTGCTGACATGACTCGTGCCACCAGCCATGCCGTTAGGCTGTTGTGACGTGACACGACCTGACTTGTAATGGTTACGATGGGTCAGGCCTCCTGCTTCTGTCAGCTGAGGAAGATAAAGTGAGTCTCCTGTAATTCCCCCTGGTCTTGCTGCATCTGTGGGGAAGGGGCATCCCCCCCAGTCACGGCGGTCGTCCCTGCCTGGTGCAGCTGCGTGGATGGGGATGTGATCTGTTAGGGGCTTGGTAACCGGTCGGGAAACGTGTGCAGCTGTGAGGGTGCCTTAAAGAAGTTTGTCTGGCCCCTCAGGGTAACTAGAACTAGAAACACGAGTGTAAAAAACCCCAAGGAATTCACCTGAATTACCGTTAAATAAATGGAATCATGTTCAGTCATTTCTTGTTCCTACCTGGTGGAGAGAAATGAAAATTTTGCTGTAAAGTCTGATGGCACAGGACCCCTGTGACCCTGGAAACGGGTTATTATTTGGCCATGCTTTATGATTTGGTGACATTTACATTTGGGGAGAGAAGGCTAGATTTGAATTAATAGTTATAATGGTAATCATGGCTATGGGATGCTTTCTGCATGAATTTTTAATGTGTACCCTTTTATCTTCCAATCTAATATAGTTTATTCTTTTTTTTCAATGTAAACATATGGTAAAATGATCCCATATGAAATGTCTGAGAAAAGAATCCAGAAACCCTGTATTTGCACTCGTGGGTAATTATGCTCGTTTACTTTGATTACATGCTTTGTTACAATAGCATATAGAATGGACTCTAGGCAGAGACGTGGGTTAAAGCAATTGATAGGATTTATCCTGTTTGTGAGGAGATGTTTTGATGGGATGAAAAATCGGATTCAGTTTCCTCTGATAAAGAAGAATGTTCATTTTCTCTTCTGCTTCATGAAAGTTCACCTGCATGTTATGAATATTGTGGTTGTTACATGCCGATATGACATTTGGAAAAAAAACCTCTTCAAACATAATAACAGTGAAGAATCTTTCCACAGTATGTGGATGAAGTGCAGCACCAAGCATTAATTTTGTAGATGAGGAAGGTGGCAGTTGTAATTATTTTTTTTTTGGGGGGTGTGATTTGGCTTCTACCCCATGTGAGCAGGCTTCCAGTAGCTTTTCTTGCCGAAGTGTCTGAGCAGATGAATTCTGTCCAGAAATGTCATTTCCAGGCTGCTGCCATTGCCCAGTAATCACAGCACTGCAGAGCAGCAGGATTAGGCCAAGGAACGATGTGACGTTTCCTCTTTCCATTGCAACTGGCCTTTGGTAACTGCGTTCTGAGCCTCGGGTTTAGCAGGGATTGATGCAGAGTTAGTGTCACCCCTTTGACACTTGTAGCATCAGGCAAAACCATATCTGGAGATGGAAAAGGAGGGATGTATCTGTTCCAAAATCAGTAAATTATGCCTATGGACTTCACTCAGAGATGAGCAGATCATTTGTAGGCTGTTAGCTGTTGCTTCCGTAGTTTTCCACCTTCGGTGCCCTTTGCAAATATTAGTTCATCGGTCCTGAAATACCTCATGTAGCAAATTAAGTTATTTAATTACACAATTTCATTTTGTCTTCTACATTGCTAGTCAATTTAGTTCAGTGACTGGAATAGAGAAGAACATCCCATCAATTGGAACATCCCATCAATTTGTGGATCAGACCCGCAAAAGGTGCAAGTGTACCATGAGAAATGTGGTCTGTGGCTGCTCTTCTAGGGCAGAGTGTTAAGCTTCTTGGCAGGCGTGCATTGGGTAGACCAAGTGTATCCAAATTTGCTTAAGTGGAGTAGTTGGGGTTTACCCGAGGATGGAAATCCAGGATTGTTTCGATGATGGGATGAAATGGCGATTTAATCTATCATCTTCCATGCTTTGAGAAAGAACAACATGGGAGGTTCACAGGGACAGCTGACATCAGTGGTTTTCCTATTTGAGGTGGATATTTTAAACCTTTCCTCAGATGAAACAGATGTCTTGTCCTCAGGTAAGCAATCCAAAGCAGGACATTGGAAGAGAGATTTCACTATGACAGAGGGTTTTGTTCTTCTAACCTACGCTTTGTAGAACACGTAGAGGTTGTAGCCCAGCTGAAACACCAGTCAACTGTTTTGAGAGGTGTAAGAAGGGCATCTGCTGAAACCCAGACTGTCTCTGAGCCATCTCTCCCGGTGACAGACATGCTGAAGGACGGCCAAGGAAAGTCACAGCGCAGGCAGGTCATGGCATCGTAGAATCATTTAGGTTGGAAAAGACCTTTAAGATTAGCGAGTCCAACCATTAACCTAACACTGCTAAGCCCACCACTAACCCATGTCCCTTAGCACCACATCTACACGTCTTTTAAATCCCTCCAGGGATGGTGACTCCACGGCTTCCCTGGGCTCTGGGCAGCTTGTTCCAGTGCTGACAACCCTTTTGGTGCACCAGAGCAACTTACGACGACCTGGTGTTTCCTCTAATGGCCCCATACCACTATTTTGACTGGGAAAAATGCTTCATCTTGCAGTGTGTGACAGTCCTGGAGCAGAGAAAACGGGGGGTTATATCTCAGTGCCAGCCCTAGCTCAGGTTTCTGTTGGAAGGGGCTGTGCATGATGGGCTCAGCAGAGAAGCATCAGTGACATAGAGCTGTGTAAGCTCTACCTGGTGACTGACAGCTGCACGCTGTGGTGGCAGCGATGACGTTCAGGCAGGTTTCTCAGTGCTGGGAAGCATCAGAATATTGCTGTTCCTTCTCCAGTGGAGGCTGGCAGAAAATATCGCTTCATGTTCTGAATGCAATCAGCTGATGGAACCTGTTAAAGACTTGAGTTGTGATGAAAAGCTGTAATGCAGATGTGTCACATCACAGTTGCGTTGTCACTCTATTTCTTTGTACGATACGGCAGACCCACAGCAATTATTTTTAAATGCAGTCTCTATTACTGAAAAGCAGTAATTCAAATATTTACTATTTTATTTGCTTCACGGCGAGTGAGATTTCGCTCTATTTGTCATTAAAAGCACTGTCCTCTTCTGAGGAAAAAGAGAGCATATTTACATGAACCGCTCTATAGTAATTCTGTGTTGTCTACAGGAGTAGGGGCTGGTTTGATTTCCCAATCTCATCAAGCTTTGTTCATGAAAATCTGTGCTGATGAGCCCACGGGACCGAAGGCAGATGTAAGGGGAAGGAGTACAGATCTGTTTGTTGCATTCAGCGGGCTGTAGAAGGGCCGAAGGGATCAAACTCCCATTTCTTTGTCACTCCCATACATGCAACATGGATAACCTTTGACCAAAAAAACCCCAAACCAACACTAAAACAAACAAACAAAAAAAACCCCCTTCTTCAATTTGCAAAATTGTGCAGTATTTTTGATGTACGGGCAGAACATGAATTAGAAATGAAGATGAGTCTGAGATGAGTCTGCTGGATCCCCCCTGCACACAGTTATGATTTCCCTTTTACAGGAATCACACGACTGCCTGAATTGGCAACCTGGCTCACAAATCATGAGGGATGGCTCTCCCAGATAATGAAAATTTTGAGTATTTTTCCATAGATGCTAGTGCTTTTACTCTTCATCATCTTATTTCCATCACCATGACAGCCATGAAAGTACAACGCTAAAAACCAGAGAGCTGCCTGTCTCACCTAATCATGCGAACCTGGGAAGTGGATGTTAGGGGGGAAAAAGCCAAATGCTGTGAAATTTGGAATTAAATGGGGAGTGTTGCAGCCCAGAGCACAGGGGGTGCGGTGCTGGCTGCGGGCCAGCTCCCTCCCTGGTCTCAGCCACAGGACACGGGACTTATTTGAAACTTCTTTGCCCTGCCGTTGTCCTACAGAGAAAAATACGTTCGTTCATCGTGGCTGTGGAAATACAAAGTACACACACGCACCCACGCCAGCATTAAGACCCTCCCTATTTAGTCACAAGCACTCCCTTAAACTTCTGCTGTGCAAAGCATGAGCCTCTTTTTAACCTGGGAAATGGTTTGTCTGTATTTAAACAGAGAAGAAGAATATGGAGTGTGTTTGGGGGTAAAGCCTGCTGCCGATGCAGGGGCCGGTGGGTGCCAGCCAGGGGCTGGGAGCTTTGGGAAAGAACCTCCCTATTAAGATGCTGTCAGTGCCTGGAGCTGCTGCCTGGTGCAGTCAAGCACGTTCTGCGTTTCACATTTTGTTTAATATTAGACACTTTGTCTGGCCTTGTCTGCTTCTTACTTTGTTTCTATTAATTATCTTTGATTTTCTTTTGCTTCCTTATCAGCTCCACTTACTTTTCCGTAAAACTTCAGATCAGCTTTCTAAAGGGAAAAAAAAAAAAAAAAAAAAAAAAAGTGGATCTTTTTTTTCCCTTGCTGACACTGAAACAATGAATATGGATCAGAATTTTCATTTCCTTCTTTTACCACATCCATTTGCTTGATAGAACAAGCTTGCCAGCCTAGTTTTGCTTTGATAAACCTAATAAGGAAAAAGCACTTTCCACCTCCTTATTATTTTATGCCTTGTTTGTGACTTCAGCATCCCTTATACAGTTTTAAAGACAATTTATTCTTTATTGCCCTTGAGTCATTTCGGGAGAGCACTTGTGTTTTTCCTGACATAAAAATGTCCCCCTATAACATGATGAATATTAAATAGGTGCTTGAATGAAAATGAAATGGCGTGCTCTGACCTGACAGTTCCATTTATTGCAGTGCAGCCGGGAGAGAACTGAAATGTCAGTGTTGTCCGGCCATGGATGCGGGGCCCCGCTCCCAAATTACTTCACCAAATGACCAATTTCACGAATGGACCTAGATGTTGGTGCGAAATCTCTGCTGCGGAGAGTGTGTTCTGCTTTCCTAAGGAGTTCATTTGCTGCCCAGCTGAAAGGAGACCTTGGCTGCAAAAATACAGAGCTGGGTCCTGCTCCTCTGCCGCCACCTGGGCGGAGGGGTGCTGGCCCAGGGGGGGCTCCCCCAGCAGGTGTAAGGTGAAAAACCTGGGTTAATTGTGAGGGTGACAGGTTGCTCTTAGTGAGACTGATAGTTTGCTGCTTTGATATGACCAGGGAGCTGGGATCAGCCCCTTGCTGTGCCAGCAGCTCCCCACATCACTCATCTTCTCCATGTAAGGGAGGCAAGGTCTGAGCATCGGTGAAGGGAACAGCTTGGGAGCACAAAATACCCTGGGGAGATCCAGAGGCCACGGCACGGCGATGCCGGCACCCACCGGCCCTTACCGGGAGCGTGCCGATGAGCAGAGGAGGAGCGGGTGGGTTCCTCACCATGCCGTGCCCCTTTCTGTGGCCATCCGAGCAAGGGTGGGCTGCGAACGCCCGTGGGTGGCGAGTGGGGTGGGATGGCTGCAGGTGGAACTGGAAACCATCCACCCGCGGGCTCTGCCTTTTGCAGGAGAGCTCAGTTTGGCGTTGCATGTGGCCCCTGCCATGAATCACCCCTTCCAGAAAGCGAAGGTGCTGGCTGGGGTTTGTTCCTCTACTACCGAGACAGCAAGCTGGCACTCTCTCGCTATGAAGAAGAATTAGAGGGAGGTGGAATCAACTCCTTCCTCATTCCTGTACTCAGAGGACAGTCCTGGAAGCATTACCTTCCCTAACCTGTAACGTGTTTAATCATTGGTCTGGCCCAGAGCTGCCACTGGAAGGTGGACTGTTCCTAGTGGATAAGTTCAGCAGCTCTCCGTGCTGGGGGTGAAGCAGAGGAGCCCCCCTTGCACACAAAGCAGCACTTCATAGCGGTGCTGAGCAGAGTGCCAGCATTCATAAGGTCTCCCAACAACTTACATTTTTTCCCCTCCTGAATATGTGGCATTTTTAACATTTAAAGAACAGTTTTGCCTTCAGGGTTAAAGTGGAGCAAAATGCATTTGTCTGGATGCTCAGCAGCATGGCACGGGCTGAAAGCAAGGCGCTAAGCCATAGCGGTGCTGCAGAATTGCTGGTGCCGGTGCAGCGCAGCTATCGGCGTTACTTATTCCCACCCATTTGGCAGCTGCCCGTGTCTCTCTGGTCTCTAGGGCCCGAGCCAGGACCTGTGCACCAAAGCCCTGATGCTTTTTGTAGGAGCACCGGTGGCACAGCACCAGCCCCGGGCAGTGTGTGACCCGCTGCACCAGCAGGGCCCCGCACAGCTGTGCACAGCCTGAGACCACCACGGGCAGGTTTCTTTAATTCCTTTTTTTCCTCCACCTCTTTGCTAGTCCATGGTTCCAGTGTGGCTATTTTTTGCATGTGTAACTGTGAGCGTATTTTGAAGCGTTTGAAGGGTCAGAAGGGAAACGCAACTTGGTTTTTAGCTGCTTGCTCCCTCAGGGATTTTGCCGCTCGCCTCCCAGACGTACTAACTTGCTCCAGTTATGCTCCCTTCCCTAGGTCGTGCTTTTTCCAAAGCCAGCTGCGGGTCTAGTCCAAGTGATGATACGAGTCATTGAATTACTATAGACGCTGGCGTCGTTTGGAGGGAGCAGCAGATGTCGGTAGTGGCCTTTCTGTGCTGCAGCTGGTAATGAAGGCGGTGGGGTGGATGGTGTAGTGTGGTGCGGACTGGATTTATTACTCTCTTCTCGCTAGGTATCGCCCTGGCCAGTGTATTGCGTAAATTCCTATCGCGCTTGGTTCTGTTCTGTTTGGAAACTGATGGAAAGATTGGTGTGCTAATCGGGTGCGATGTGAGTGCCCTTACCGAGTCAAACCTGCTCACGTTAGGATAACTGCTCTTCCATGTGGGAAGTATTTATTTTTAAGGAATAAAAAACCGACTGTATCTCTACTGCCTACAAACACAAGGGGGGCCAACTAGATTAATTATCGCTTGCTTTAGCAAACATGGCTGTGTAACGATGCAGAACAAATAGCATAAATCTGCCTGAGATTATTTTAGCTAACACATTTTCTCAATTGGGATCAAAAGCTGTCCTGTGCCTGTGTCGTATAGGGAAGCTCCCCGGCCACCCACAGCAGCAAACGTGACCGCCCCAACCACATGGTCTTGGGCTGCTCTGAGCCCACCTTGGGCTCCTCAGTGTCCACCACCTCGCTCGCCCAGCAGTTCTGCTTTTCCTTTCATGGGAATGAAGGAATTGGCAGCAGTCTTACTGTTCTGTGTTAATAAATAATCCAACTCTATAATAAGCAATAATAGATCTGATAGAGCTAATGTATTAAGATCTAGATGAATGTTAGTCAAAATAGGGTATATCTAGCATTAAAGGAATGCACTACAATAAACCCCCTGTGAATGCAGCAAAGCAAATGAAGATCAATGGTGATCCCCTACGTCGATCAGGACTACCAAAAAAACCCCCAAAAACCCACCAAACAAAAAACAAACAAAAAAAACAAACGGTGGAGAAATACATTCAACAGAGGCACAGAGTCAGAGAGGGTGGGGGTTGGCAGGACCCTCTGGAGGTCAGCCAGCCCTTCCCCCGGCCGGAGCAGGTTCCCTGGAGCAGGCTGCACAGGGTCACGTCCAGGCGGGTCTGCAATGTCTCCGGAGAAGGAGACCCCGCAGGCTCCCTGGGCAGCCTGTGCCAGGGCTCCGGCACACTCCAGGTAAGGACGTTTTTCCTCCTGTTCAAGGGGAAGTTGCTGTGTTGCAGTTTGTGCCCGTCGCCCCTTGTCCTGTCGCTGGGCACCCCTGGAAAGAGCCTGGCCCCGTCCCCTGGACGGCCGCCCTTAAGGGGTTTGCAGCCATCGATGAGATCCCCTCTCAGCCTCCTCTGCTCCGGGCCGAAGGACCCAGCTCCCTCAGCCTTTCCTCAGCAGGGAGAGACATCCTACAGGAAAACAAGAGAGATACGTCCTGTTCCAGTTTGTCCAGCCCATTAGAAGGCAATGTTGCAGGCAGGAGCTGCTTTGCTTTGCCTCAAGGCTAGGCTGGACTTCAGACAGTGCCTGAATGCTTGATCTTGTTTGTGTGCTCTGGTGAGTGGCTTAATTTTTTTTAAAAAAAAAAAAAAGTTGGCTTCCCAGATCTTCTGGAGGCCCTTGAAGAAGTTGAGTCCTGGCACCATGATGTGTCTTATCACGTGGCCATGGGACACCACTTCTCAGAGTGACAATCGCTGCAGGGAGGGTGGGCGAGAGCTGCTCCCAGGGCTCACACACAGAGCTGTGATCGCAGAGTGGGCAGTGGAGACAGGCACCGATGTGGGGTCACCCTGGCCAGCTGTGGAGAAGCCCCTGTCCATTCAGGAGGTGTTTTTAGAGCAGCAAAAAGGGGTACCCACCCTTAGGAGCGTGCAGCGAAGGCAGCCCAGGTATGGTAAGTGTCACGAGAAAGATGGCAGAGCTCAGCGTCTGCATCACTTTTTGGCGCTGTTGGTTGTTAACACTTTTTTCAAGCTGCTATTTCTTTCTAAAGTGTCAGGGTTGACACATGGCAAGACCAGGTACCGCTGCCGCTGGCAGGTGCCTGTTGCCGTATCCTGGCTCTGTTGAGAAGATGGGATCTGCCCTCCCAGCCTGAGATGCATTTCCCCTCTAGACTCGTGACTTTGGGGTGCATCTGAAGGCATGGCAAAGCCCAAACCACAGCATTAATTGCATTCAGATCTGTATAGCTTATCATGGGACTACAGGAAAGCAGTAAAACAGCTCCCTCCTCTTATTTTCCCACCCGTAAGTGCTTGTGGAGGTCTTTTGCAACCTTGCCATAATGGCAATAAGCCTTTATCCAAACAAATTGATGCTGAGATACTGGAGTTTGTAACTTGTTTGCTGCAACCTTGCCTGCTGTTTTTATCCTGGCTCTGAGCAGGTACAAATAATGAATTAACTGCTGGATAAGCCCTGTGCTCCCCTAAGCAATTATTCTGGCTTCTGCCATAGCAGACTCAATTTGTCCTGCAATAAGTACAATTTTCTGAGAATTTAGTTCTGGTTCAGGCACTAATCATCTGCATCTGTACATCCGTAGGTATTTTTTGTGGGGGAGCCAGTTGTGAGCCAAGGTGTCCAACTGGCGTGTGAAAAAGCACATCTTTGGAGGGCCACGGTTCTTTCGGGGATGCAAATACACTCACAGCTGGGCATTGCATTAAGTCAATTAGAGGAGACAGGAACAGTATAAAATATGCAATGATCTTGAGCACTTGGGTAGTGTGTTAGCAATCCTTGCTTCCCCGTCTCTGGAAGATCAGCACTAATGGTTTAATGTGAAATTAATTCTCAAACATAAAATTTGTTTGCAGAAGGCACTGCAGGCTAGAAATGGAGGTGCTGGTTAGAAAGGTTGTTTTGTGCATCTGCTAACTAATTCTGGGCAAGAAGTGTCCTTAGATACTAAAGGAAGAAATTCATGCCAAACAACATACTCAAGCAGCAGGCAGGCACCTGTAAGCCTTACATGCACCTATCCACCAGCTGGAAAAGCAAATTATGGTGGTGACTGGGAGACCCCAGCCTGGAGATGCTAACCTGCTCAAGGCTTTTCTCCCTGTGTTTTGGCTTCAGGGTGCTCAAACACAGAGTAAAACGGAGCAGGGTCAGACACTCTTTCCTTACTTTGCTGTTCATCAGGTTTATGGACCAGGTTTATGAACATTAGTGAGTAGGCTTTGCCCATTTTCCTGTTGCAAATAAATGAGTGGGATGAAATTTCCAAGTTCTAATAGTCAGAAGCAGCAAGGGAGAGCCCTGGAGGTCTGCAGAGCCTGGGAAGGGCTTCAGAATTTGAAGGGTCTTCCAAGTAATTCCAAGCGATGTTCCAAGACAGAAAGTAATGAGCTATGCCCAAGAACTATAAGGTTGTATGTAAAGAAGATGGTGACCCCATGCCAGTGTCCTGACGAGCTGCTGCTGGTTGCTTTTGCTGCTGGGCAATACCTGGAATAAGAGCAGGGTGTGCTTTGTGTGCCTCTTCTGTTCCTGTTTGCTCTCCCACCCCATCACCTTGATCAGCTGCATCTGGCCGTTCCCCCTCCCTGCGAGCAGGGGCAGCCCCCTCCTCTCCCGAGGCAGATTGCAGGGACCCCTCCTTACACACAGCACCAGCAGCTCCCCCCAGAACCTTTCTCTGCCTTTCCAGCCTGTCTTCATTCCCAGCACCTCTCACCCTTGATGCCTCCATCCCGTCCTGACTCTCCCTGCTCCCTCCCAGCTGGTGACACTGCGGGCAGTTTGAGCAGGTCTTCTGCTAAAGTTTTTTTCCCCCCTAGTTTTGCCCTAGTTTTTTCCCCCTGGCTTGTCTCCAGAGCGTTTGACTCGCGTGCCATCAGTGGGACTGTGTGCACAGCCCAGGGATGCCCGTGGTCCCCCCGACGTGCATCGGCCGAGAGCCCTGGGGCTGGCCAGGGTGAAGGGCAGCCAGGGGTGGGTGCCCAGTGGTGTCTGGCCGTCAGTCGGAGGTGGGCTGCCTCCAGGGCCCATCAGACATCACTGGCACACCACAGTGTGCCCTGAGTGGTAACGGCCTTGTAGGGGAAAAGAGGAGAAAACAGTGGTTTCGTGCCTTCCCTCTGAGATCCAGGGCTAGTGAGTGTGTGGTGATGGGGAGAGCTCCGCAGGGGCTTCTCCAGTGGCAGGGCTCCACAGCAGGTGTAATCATCCTGCCCTGGACTGCATGAGAAATGTGGCAAATTGCCGTTTTGCTGGGTCTGGGGAGGTTCATGAGGGTTTCTGCACCAGCTCTGTTGTTGTAACCATGGTTTCCTTCTTTGCATAATGTTTTGCTGAGTCAAAATGGCCTGGTGTGTTACAGCAAACCATCTCTGTAAACAACGGTAACGATCTGCAGGGCTGGTGTTAATCACCTGTGAAACCTCTGTGCATCTCCGGAATGCTACACGTGCCTTGCACCCACACACAAACAGCTTTCCCAGTGCCACAATGTCACCTAAAATGCAAAGTCCACCGCCGAGGGGCTGTGGCACTGAGGTTTTATGGTCTTGTGCCCAACCTTTCAATACGTGCACAGTCACAGCCAGTGTCGTATCCTGTTTGCTCATTTTGAATATATTATTAAGTGTTTATTGGTACCAAAATAGCATAATTAAATAGCACGCCAACTGGAGATGAACACTATATTGATGATGGCTTGTGGCATGGGAGGTGTGTGAATTTTATTAACGTTGTCATTTCCAATCCCTGGCATCATAAAGGAGTTGAACATTTTCTATTACAGTTGCAGATCTACCTTAATATTACTAAAGCAATCGTAGTGTGGGAAATTAGGTATAAAATGAAAAATAATTAAAGGCCTGGTGACAACTTGATAACACTGAATAATTAAAGTGTTGGTAACAAATCCTGAATTTTAATTTTCTCGCTATAGCTGATACTAGTAATCAAGATCTAAAGCATCTCTACTGCTTTAGGAAAGCTCAGTCATGTATATATTATTTAAGGAGGGAAAGGAAAACAGATTAAAACCATAGCTCTGGTTTAGGTCTGCTAACAGCTCAGGAATCACGTTAAATCCTGCAGATGGGAAGGTGCCAGAGCTGACCGAGCCACTTTGTTCCGATGCTCTTCAAAGAGCATGAGGCTGCTGGAGGTGCCCTCAGCAGCCGCGGCAATGCCGTCTGTTTCAGCTGCCCTCCTTAGGCAGCAGGTGAGTGGCAGTGATGGGGGACGTCATGTTAAAACAGATGCCACTACACGGGGGGCGAACACAAGGCCCGCAGCGTGGACGGGGGCTGTGGAAGGACGAGCCCGATGGCACGAGCCATGGAGCGCCCTGATGTTCAGGGAGGAGCTGGTCAGGTTGCACGGGAGCTGCTGCGTTGGCTTTTCTTGCCTGCTCAGCAGTCGGACCCTTTCTGGGGTAAGTAGTTAAAATCTGGTGGGGGGAAAGGAAATGTGGTTTTGTGGCCACATGGGAGAGCAAGGACCGGAGGAGGTAGCCAGGTCCATCTAGGCCTGTCATCACCTCGGTGGCCGTGAAGGGCTTATGTACAGTAAGAATTACAGTTACCCTAATGATGACTGAAATGGCATCATCTGGAAAGATATGAAGTACCTTAATGTTGCCCAGGATTCATGCTCCACGTTTTCACCCAGGGAGGTAGCTGGAGCTGCCTCCAAGGGCTGCTGGGGCTGATCCTGCACCCCTGCATTGGCCAGGGTCACCCCACGAGGGTGGTGCAGGGGCGGCAGCGCTGGCTCTACTCTGTGCTGGGCTATGGGGTGTCGACCCCAGCTGGATGTGGCCAGGGTGCGGGACTCAGCAACGACCCCAGCAGGAGTCGCTCATAGCTGGAGCGATTGGCAGGGGTGCAAAGAGCTCCCAGAAGATCCTTTTATTTCTGTGTATATTCATATAAAAATGAAACCGTTGAGGTGTTACAACAGCACACAGCTTACGGACTGGAAGACTTCCAGCATTTTGCAAGGTGATAGAAGGTTGTCTGTACTTGATGTTTGCAGTAAAATAATCCCATTTTTTCTTGAATATCCTGGATATCTATGCACATGCACCTATAAAAGTTGAAAATTAACTCTCTTTGCTCCCTATGCTGAAACTAGTCATTACATTTTTTTGTCTAATAAACCCATATAAGATTAATATTTTGACATAATTTCAAAGCCATGTTTAAATAACGTTGTTGGAGGCTATGAGCTGTATCATGACTCCAAAGGGCTGAAAAGCCATGCATCTCCCTCGCTGTCCCTTTCCTGTGAGTGGTGTATGGTTTGAAGGCAGCACAGCGAGAGCGGTGAGAGTGATGCCTTTCCGTCGCGGCGCTTCTTCCCCTTGCCCACACATCATGTCGTTGCGTTCATCCGTGTGTGTTCATTGATCAGCTGTATCGAACTGAATTTGACAGTGTGCACAGTGTTGCTGTCTCATACAGGAATGGGCACAGCTTAATGTGTGGTGGAGAGCATTTTGGCTCTGGTTCCACTTGTAGGACGGGAAGCAAGTGCCTTATCTCCTCTGTTACCTCATCTGCTTCTAATCCCATGTCTTGTTATCTTAATATCCTTTGTATCTCACCTGAACACTCATTTGGAAACTCTTTGAACCAGGTATTTGCTTTGCTATTGAGTCTTCAATTGGGATTCCAGCAAAAACCAAACTGTAAGTAATAAACAGAAGCAGGAGGTGTTTCTGTAGGACTGGGACGCTAGAGGATGCCTAGGGAGAGTCTAGACACCCCACACCCAGCTGCCTTTCCAAAGACTGGGATGAAATAAAGCACAACTACCTCACAAAGCACAGACTCAGCTCCAAGGGACTGACGATGTCAGTGAGCAAAAGGAGCTGTTGGGAGGCAGGGAGGAAAAGGAAAAGACTTTGCTGAGGTCTTGCAGTAGACCAGCAGCTCTCCTACTGCATGGCATCTCACCTTCTCCAGTAAAACTATGCCCACATTTCATGAGCTTGTTAAATATTTCTGTAGTTCAAGCAGGCTTTCCTAAAAGCTGCAGCTGGAGCAGATGGGACAGGGGATGCACAGCTGCAACAAGGGTGCAGGAGGCACTCAAGGGCATGTCTGCAGCGGGGCGAGGATGTGCCAGCCCTGAGCATGTCATGGCGGGTGTCACGGCCCCATGGCAGGGCAGGACGCTGCAGGCACTCCCTGCTGCGGTCTGGGGACACCTACAGATGCCGAGGGAGCTTGGCCCCAGGAGGACCAGCAGCAGCTGAGGGGTGCGCCCTGTACATCACCCGCGTTGGGTGTGCGGCTCTTGCCACCGTGAGAAGCCAAGGGCAGGATGAAGGTGTGTTTTCCAGGCAAGAGTTTTCACTGGGTTTGGCTCTGCTGCCGCTGTAAGAGCTGAGCAGCACAACGGCAGATTGTAAAGGGACTCAGGGCCCTGTAACTCTATCAGTTTTGATCAATTTTTCAGTTGAGTTAGTAATACACCAGAGAGCGTGTCAACGTGCTTTATGGAGGTCCGCAAGTGCCTACCATGGCTAATCCATAAAGCTCAAATGGTTTCCTGGAAAACAGACATTTTGTTGTCACCATGAGGAGACTACAAAGCAGTAGGGGAAAAAAAAACAGAGAAGAAAACCAGACAGGGTCTGCAGTAGCTGTTCCAGCTGCTGGGAACACCTTGGCAGGAACCACGGGCAGCACCTGGAGGACCGGCTCATGCAGCTGCCTGTGGTGTCCAGCAGCCAGGGAGCACAGCGGAATGGCCACAACTGCCACCCAGTGCCCCTTCAGCCCTCCCCCTGCAACCCTTCCACCCTCTCACCCAGGAAAAGCAATTGCACTTCTGTGCATTTTTAACGACACATAACAATCGGGTTTTAGCAATTAATGGTGATGCAAATTTAAAACACAAAACAGTCCCCCCCCCGGCCTCTGCCCCCCAATCCTTAAAGCAGGGAATGCTATGAACTGGAGCATTAGCTCCATACTTTAAGCATACAGAGTAGGAAAGACACTTCATCACTTAAATATTTGAATGATCCTCCTAGTTTTATGGATTTATCATTATAAGATTATTTTGCTTCCAGGGTATTTACCAAAGCCTTTGTTCTCAGACTTCCAAAGACACCCTGACACCCTCAACCCTCTCCCCGCCAACCCCTGAAAGCTTTCATGAGATTACCTTTAAATTAATCCATGTTTGGACTTCTTTCAAAGCATCTTCTGTGTTTTGAACCCTGGAGTGCATTTAGGGTACCCCACCATACCCCAGAAGCTGGAACTTGACTGTTAAAGATTTGCTAGGAGAGTTTTCTCACATTCACCTTACTCCAGGAGCCAGGGATTGATGAGCACCAAATACCCTGACACTTCAGCTAAAATAGTAAGAGTGGGTGCTCACTGCAGAAGCCCCAGGTGAATGGAGGTCAGAGCTGAGGATCAGTGTGTAGCTGGAGCCCTCCTCGCTCCCCACCCCCCGCAGCAGTGCTTATGCATTGCAGGATTCCCGCGGCCCCTGTATGTCCATGGTATACATCTGTGCAGCGCTTCTGTCCCAAAGAGCAGGGCTGATCCTGCCTACACCTCTGCCAAATCAATCTTTCTGGCTTTATCTCTCTTATTCATAGGAGAAATATGGATTTCAAAGGAGGAGGGAAAAAAAATTGCCTGGAGATTTGACTGTTGAGCCTGAGGAAAAGCTCCTGTTTTTTTTCCACAGTAACCGTTCCAAAGTATGGCCATTTTCAGAGATTACCAGTTTGCTGAATACCCTTTTTTCCCCCACTGTGTTCAATATAAAGTACTTTTCCTTTCTACAGCCTATAAAAGAAGGCTAATCCGCAAACTGAAAGCCAAATCCTTCACTCTTCCCTCTGCCGAGTCTTGATGCGGAGAATAACATTCGGCAAGCGGTAATCACATCGTAACCGCTGCCTAAGGCCGGGCTGGCTCAGGGTGGAAAGTCAGCGAGTGACAAGTTCCCGAATGACCTCTGTCAGCTCCTAAAAAGAAAAAGCAAACAACAGCCCCTGTTAGCAGGAATGGCCAGCTCGGGCACAACTAAATGGGGATGCAAGAGCAAGAGAAAAAGCAGAAAAGTGTCCTTGCATCCCCATCTAGTGGCTTTTGGCAAAATAGATCTGTAGCACCTGTGGAGACTTTCTCCTCTCCTAGTTAATGGAATCTGCTGAAGGACAGGCAAGCCCATTGCTGAACTTGCATCAGAAGTGCTGGGCTGGGGCAAAGCTGCTCGATTTGACATATTGCCTTGGGGTTCAATTTTTTTATAAATATTCTTCAGTAAGTTTTCAGGCTTTCAAAGCAGTTCTGTTCATCTCTGCTGACTTTGTGGCCAGAGCCACTGTGGCCGTGGATTGCTGCTGGGCTCCAAAGGGCCAGGAGCCATGTCCTGGGGGACCAACGGTGATGCCTGGGATAAATCCCAGGGTTTGAGAGAGGGCAGAGCTTACCGCGCATGGAAAGGAAACATTAACCCAACCTTCAAACAAATGTTAGTTTAGCTAAGGATAGTCTTTTAAAGAGCAGGACTAACCAGAAAGATTCGCGGAAGGCCAGCCAAGGCTTCTGTGAGAGGTGAGCATCCCCCATGGGACTGTACCCGCGCTCCCACCATTTGCTCTCTCTCTACCCAGAAAAGGGCGACTGCCATCTTATTTCCATGGACCACATAAAAGGAAATACTCCAGTTTCATAACTGATTTTTTTGCCCCACAGAGTGGCTTCTCCTGGGGTACTTTGCCTCTTTGGTGTGTTCAGGCCTCTTCCCTTCGGAGGTGGTGCAGTGTCACACGTGCTGTGATGGCTGGGCTCAGCCTGGCTTTAAAAGGAGGTAAGTGAATGGGATTTCAGTTGTGACCCTTCATTTCAGGTGTGATTGAAATGTAATCAGTAACATTAATAATTCAATGCTACTCTTGTGTTATCTCCTTTATGGGCGCTCAGCACCCATGGGTGCCCAGGTCTGCTGGCAGTTGCATCACCTTGCGACATGTTGTGGTTAATGCAAATTGCTCAGTGGTAACCCTGCACCTTCAGACTTATGTGCCCCCAGTTACAGGCTGGTTGCTGAGCCCCACTGAAGCACAGGAACATCAATTTAGCACCCCAGCACCCCTAAGAAACCTTAACATATGCAAAGCTCCCATGGCGTTGGGCTCCCCTGGATGTACGCCCTCCTTGGCACCCCCAGCCCTGTGAGGGTCCCTTAGCGCAGCTTTGTTTCCTACCAAAAACTCACGTCCCCCATAGTCCAGTCTCTTGAACCAGGAAAAACTTCCCAGGGACCAGTCTCCGCAGCCTTAGTATTTGCACCGCTGACTTTGAACCAGGGGCAAAATGTCTTTCTCCGGCAGTTCTCCACATTTCCGTGCAGCGGGGTATGCCGATGCCCTGGGTTTGGATGTGTTTGTCTTACTTGTTGGATGTGTTTAATCCTGCTGATGCTGTGCTCCCAGCACGCGCCCCCAGCATGGGTACAGCCAGGGAAATGTAAATTGTGAGCGTATTTTCCCAGCTGAAGACTTGTGAGCTCTTGGGTGGTAAAAGGCACACTTTACCATACCCATCTGCTCTCAGAGATTATTTTTTTTTAACACCGTATGGTCTGTAGAGCAAAAGCTGGTCTTCACCTCGAATCAAAAAGCCTTTTCTGAAGGTGGTCGTGTTGGACTCTCCCTCTGCCCTCACCTTAGCTCTATGATTACAGCTACATGAGATATGACCTCTAGTCAAATAGTTTGAAAAGGATGGTTTTAAAACACCTAGGAGAACTGCACCAACAGCCAGGCTTTAATAAAAAGGCAGGAAGGGCTGTGTTAAAAAAAATAATCGATTTTCAGACCTAGATGCTTTGGTGGTTTTGGGGAGGTTGAATTGAAATGTGGCCAGAGTGGCCGGGCCCCCAGCAGTGAGTGTCGCTGCCCCTGGGAAGGGATGGGTTCTCCTTCTCCAAAGTCATCTTTTTCACTATTTATCAGAAGTCATATTATTTTTCCTATAGGAAAAAAAAACCCACCTGTATACACATACAAAACCAAATATGTTGCTCAAACTCCAAGATCTAATGCTGCCCAGGAGTAGTCAAATACTTAGAG
This sequence comes from Falco punctatus, assembly GCF_963210335.1. Classification (NCBI taxonomy): domain Eukaryota; kingdom Metazoa; phylum Chordata; class Aves; order Falconiformes; family Falconidae; genus Falco; species Falco punctatus. Next base: position 36,761,630 of record NC_137588.1, read on the forward strand.
GATTAATGCAAAACAAAATTTCTTTCTTTAAGGAGAAATCTTGTCTTTAACTATCAGGAAACTAGGTGCTACAAAATTGTTGGCTATCTTCCTCCCTACCAGAACTTGCCTAAATGCAGAATAACATCTTTGCACCAAATATTTTACTTAGGAGTGTACAGAATCTTCTGGCTATACCTTAGAAGATCTGTCTAGGAAACTGAAAAGATCTAACTGATGAAAACAATTTCATTAGAAAAGGGAACACTGCTGCAGAAGAAGGGAGATCTGCTCACAAGAAAAATCAAAGTTACATTACATGGGCCTTCATCAGTTGTTCTAGGTGGAGCTTGGAGGATGTCAAAAAATAAACTATTAATGCCCTGAGGAACTCTGTAAAAATGCCAAGGACCTTCCTGACATTCATCCGCCTAAGAGTGGATCACAACTTAGAAGATAAATTCATTGAAATTTGATTTCCCAATACCCAGAGTTTCCTGCCTGGAGGTGCAGGTCCAAGGCTTGCCGTGGTGGGCTGATGGAGATGAAGCACCGAGGGGGCTTGGCGCCGTTGGCAGGCTCACCCCTGGGGAAAGGGGATGACCTATTTCTGCAGGATCAGCCCAAAACTGACCTCCCCAGCCGCAGCCTGTGGGGAAAAACACTGTCGCTTTGTTTTTCTCAAACTGCAGCCCGGCTCTGACTTTAGCCGTCATCTCAATGAGAAAAAAAAAAAAAAAACCACCAAAAAAACAACCAAAAAACCCCCTAGCCTTTTCAATTCACATGAAAAACACACTTTAGAACAGATTTAGTCACGAGCTTGCCAGAACAGCCGAAAGCACAGCGTGCTTAGGGTACATCCTCCAAAGCCACCCTGCCGCCGATCCCTGCCGGTGCGGGCAGCTGCCCACAAAGTGCTGTTGTTTCCAGCACCAGGGGAACAAAGGCTGTTGTTGTAGGCTAATGCCGGCTCAGTTGTGGCATGCGCCTACGTGGGCTTTTGGAGCTAGGGGGGGACGCACGGGGGGGGGGGGGGGGGGCGGAGAGGGGTATCAGCCCCCGGTGGATGTAGAGGCTTCCAAGGGCCGTGCAGCTCCTGGATGCTGGAGGTTTCTCTCCAGCTCCTGTTGCTCCAGGGAGGTATGGCTTTCTGCTGGGAGCGGCGGGTTGTCCATCCCTGGCGGTGGCATGGAGGGGTGCCAGGGCCTGAGTGGGTGGTGGGGCTTAGCTGGGACAAGGTGGAGGTGGCAGCGGGACACGAAGTGGCTGTGGCTGCGGCGTGTGGGGCTCGGCTGAGAAATGCCAGGTGCTATCCACCGCTGCACGGGTGCTGCCCAGAGCCTGGTGTCTCTGGTGGAAATAATTAGGGATTGAAATGGCTGAGGTGCAATCACTGCCTGGGTGGTCAAACAGCACCAGGAGCCAAATCTGCATTTTAGAGCTAGCAAAGAGGTTTGGGTCTTTCCTCAGCTTTGATTTGGCGATTTTGGTTAAGAGCAGCGATGTGGCTGTTTCTAGCTTAACATGCTGCTGTGGACCTGCCTTGGGGTGGAGATAATTCATATCCATTTGGAAGCTAAATCTAGTGTAAACCAAAACAAATCTCCTGGTGGTGAAGGATCTCCAACTGAGAACGTGATTCCTGGCCTCAGTGAGCTATGTGGGGCAGGAGGTGTTTTGGGAGAGGGATCTCAGTGAGGGAGGAGGTTTTATTTGTCACCTGCTAAATGTGTTATGCCCGTTGCCTTTGGGGAAAGGGAGCGGAGATGATCCTAATGTTGTGCTTTCCACTACTGGACCTCACTTGGAAGCATAAAGTCTCTAAATCCTTTCTCTTTTTTTTTTTTTTTTTTTTTTTGCATTTGTGTTATTAGATTTTAGTCAAGAGGAGCATCAGTCTGGTGGATGCTGGCAGGAGAAAAGGCTGAATCCCTGTGCAGGGAGTACCCAGGATTTTCTGTATTTGTAATAGTGAGCACTGCAGCTCCCGCTGTGCCACCCCATCCTGGGTGACCTCCAGCCAGCTCTGGCTAGGACAGCTCTCCCCCCAGAGTCTTTCCTTGCTTTCTAATCCCTATGATTTAGCAAGCAGGGTGGGAGCAGGCTGGGCTTACCCCTCCTGCCTATCCCTGCCGTCCCCTTCATGGGGCAGGGACGGGGGTGCCAGGCTGCCCAGGGGCTGCAGAACCTGCTGGCAGGTACTGCTATTATGCCTCAATTTTCCCTGAATCAGAGATGGGAAAATGACCTGCTGAGGTCTCTGGGCAGCCAGCAAGCCCCTCTTCTCTCTGGAGAAAGCCGGAGTCTCTCAGTGTATCCTCAGTATGTCCGTCCATCAGGCAGCAGTGCAGCAAGGATGCAGGAAATCATCTCTTCCTGCCCAGGGCAGCGAGCATGAAGGAGAGGCAGGGTCCAAAGCGATGTAAAAAGTGGATGGAAATGGCTCTGGCTCTGCCCAGAGCCGGCTGCCACCCCTCAGCCAATCCCACTCAGGTTTTCAAGATCTGAAAGTCTCAACCTGTCTCTTTTGTTCTGTTTTGTGTTTGTTTCTTGCCTTGCAAGCAGCGTGGCTCCCACGCCATGTCGGTGGCGCAGACGTCAGGCCTTGCGCCTTGCCCGCCCCGGCCCCTGGCTCCTGCCCAGTGGGGCTCGGGTTTCCCCGTCTGGCTCCAGTGACTCCAGTCCCGGCGGGCGCTGGCGGAGCGCGGCCACTCGCCGGGTCACGGCCGGCAGCGGTGGGCTGAGTGGCTGGTGCGCAGCGGGGCGGCAGGTGGACATGCTCACGTAGGGGCCAGGTGCCTGGCTAACCCCCAGCCCCGTGCCCAGCCGCCGTGTCCCAGCAGGGCACCTGCCCCCACCATGGACCCAGCCCCGGAGATGAAGAGGTACGTGGATTTTGGAAGGGAGTGAGGGTGCGCCTTTCCCCACCGTCCGGCTGGGTGGCAGAGCCACCCCCACTGTCCCCGTGTCACCGACAGATGTGTGTGAGCTGGGAGTAACAGCAGATGTGCCCCTGTCCTGGGAGGGATGGGGGCTAAGCCACCCTCTGTGAGGAGACCCTTAGCCCCTTACCAGCCTAAGTTTAGGTGTAATGAGATTATGAGTTAGCAAGATGTTCCTGCAATTTGTGTTGCAAGAAACATCTTGAATTTCCTGACTTTTTTAGCTTAAAGGTGCTGCATCACTTAAAGTGACACTGAACATCACTGCACCTGCAGCCGGTGATGCCACCTGCTCAGCTCAGGGAGGGGAGGGGGTTTACGCTGGCTAGCAGCGAGCCCTGGCTTAGCCAGGAGCTGGGGCAGGAGCAGCTGCCCACGAGCATCCCGCTCCCCGGCAGCCACCGCTCCGGTCCTGTGCTGGGTATCGGGCTCCTGGGATGGGCAGCACCAGCCCAAAGCATTGCACTCTGGTTTCAGATCTGGGCTAGATTTTCAACCAGATTTTAGAGGGATTCCGTTGTTCCCAGCAATAATTAAGCCTGTTTCACCTTCCCAGCAACAAGCCTTAACCAATCTTAGGAACCCTGCCTGGAGAGAAATGGCAAAAGTCTGGGTGGAAGAGTTATCTTGGCATCGTCTGTCACGGTGAATGCTTGTGTTGCAGTCTGTCCAGGTCACCTGGCAGGTCTCCTGGGGTGGCTGGAAACGTTTGACCGGTCAGAAATGGAGTACGTGTCCCGGGACCCCACAAGTTGTTCCTCTCTGCACAGGGGAAGCCATGATACTCCTCGGCATTTTAGTGGGAGGCTTATTCTGAAAACCATCTTGCTTGGTTCAGCCAGTTGAGAGGACAAAATAGTGCTCTGCTGCTACAGGCAGAGGTGGAAGAGGTCAGAGGGTAGGGTAAGAACTGGAGGGAACTGGCCTGTAGCCAAACTGGAGCTTATGGAGGGTGGACTGAGCTCAGGCTTGTGACCGCTGAACTTCCGTGAGCTCTTTTCTGGGGAGAGGTGAGGTCAGGGTGGTGGAGCAGAGACCTTTGACATAACTTGTGGGAGCTGGGTGTGTGACTTTGGTGGTGAACTCATATGAAGTCAACTGGTCTTGCTTAGGCAGCACCCCAGAGGCTCCGAGACTTCTGGGACACCTTCGTCTTTTCTTGCCTTCATCAACCAAAGCAGTGCGTTATTTGCACATGTGGCCTCTTTCTTGCCACCTGCTAGCACGGTCACTACATATCTTTATCTCAAAGCCCCACTGCAAGGCTGACTTCTTTCTTTTTCCACCTCCTGGCTTGTTTCTTATTTGTGTGGGAGTTTTTTTCCCCGGCAGAGGGGGCTTGGGGGCTGCTTACTGATGTTACAGATATTATTGATAATGCTTGTGGTGAAGCGTTCTCTAATAACAAAACTTTGGGAGCAGCAACGTGTCTAAACCCAGGTTGTACAGCAATATCACCCCGAAGACTGGCTGCGCATCTCGGTACTGAAATGCAGTTACCTAGATGACGATTCCCCTTGTATAAACAGCCTCACCCCAACACTGTCTTTGCAGAAGTGAGGTCCTCGATCCAGTTGAATTTCATCCCTTTCTTTTGCTAGTGGCACCCCTCCCCTGTTTTATAGGTGAGGCGCTTTGTCAAAGGAAAATGAAGATGTGACTGCATTGCTGGAAATCTTCACCAAAAAAACATCAACCGGGAATGAAAATGGGACTGAATGAAAACATTTATGGCCAAATGGCCTCTTTGACTTTTGCTCTTTGAGTCCTGTACCTTTTACAAGTTCCCCAACGTAATTTTTGCAGCCAGGAAAATCTGAAGTTAAGGGGAAAAAGGCAAACCAAAAAGGTCCCCTTAAACTTTGGGCCAAGCAGATCTTTTAGCACTTCAGATGCTGAAGCTCACTGTAGCCTTTTCCTATAGGTTCATTGCTCTCTTCTACCCCATTCATGACTAGAGGTTTTACGGAGTGTGCAGTTATCAGTTAGTCTGATGCCTTCCACCGTATTGACTGGATATCAACTCTCCAGAGGCAGGAAAAGCTTCCCCAGCACACTTCCAGACCAGCACTGGTGCAGGTGGCCAGTCTGTCGCTGATACTCACGGGTGATCAGCTAACTGAGAGGGTTTGACTTTCTTTAGTCTAGTAAAAGAGAACAAAAAAGCATTGATTATCAGGCGAGGAAAATTTGTCCTGGAGCATCTTCCTTCTGTTCTGCATTTTCAATGCAGCTTCAAAAAAAGCATACAGGTTCTTCATATAACTGAAGTGCTATACTTTCCTTACAGGACTAGGTTCCCCAGCATGAACTTTGAAGCAGAGATTCTGACAGCTCCACACGATAATTCAGGTATTTGGGAGAGGAAAAAAAAAAAAAAAAAGGAAAAAAAAACCCCAGAGATTAAAGTAAAATGCCCACTCAGCTTGCTATCACTACAAACATGTTTTAATTCTTTTGGAGTTAGAGATTGTCTCAAAAAAAAAAAAAAAAAAAAAAACGCGCAGGATTCTAAACTGGCTGCAGTTCAGGGGGTTTCAGGTTTGTGTTGGGGTATAGTTCAAAGTGTTGAGGATAGATGTTGATATCTTTACCTGCAATAGGGCTGGACGCAGGGTCCCCGCGCATACCTACCAGACACACAGCTGCCAATGACATGTGGCTTTGGAGACAGCACAGGCATTCAATTTAAGATTGCACAGTCCTGTATTAGACGTAGTTTTCTTACTAGTGGCAACTAAAATCAGATGATAAATAAGCAGCTTCTCAAAAGGCAAAAATGAGGATGAAGGTGTTCCGCTGAGTCCTGTCCTTCACCCTCATTTCATTCAGGAGGAAAAGCTGGTATTTTTCCTGGTGGACGCCACCTTTCCAACACTGATCTCGCACGCTGAGGCTGGCACTGGCTGCCTTCTACTGCAACCCCCTCTGAGATGACAGACCGCAGAGGCAGTACTGAGCTGTGTGGCATCTTCTCCTGAGCCTCACACCTTGGTCTTGTGTCCTGGCAGCAGTGCTGGCATTAGGGTGAGATAGCAGGAAAGTGAGTTTTTGCAATAACTGCTTGCAACCCCTTGAGTACCCCTGGGTGTTGATACAGAGCGGGAAATCTTGGTCTCAGCCACCCACATCTGAGCATGAGCCTGCTCATGTGAAATGGTTTTGCTGCCAGTTGCCCTCCTGGCCATGAGCTGCAGTTCCCAGTAGAGAATTCACCTCTGGCAGCGCATTATAGTCCCGTGCTGTCACGAGTTGGAAATAAGGTGCACAGGGTTCACTATTTTTGCTTCAGCTGCCGGTGGTGGTTTTTGTGCTGCACCACCCCAAGTGTGCCAACAGCTGGTGATTTCAGTTACACTGTCCAGCAGCTGTACAAGCAGCAGCCCCTCCAGGTTTGGAGCTGCTGTGCAATGCCTTTCACCTTCTTGCCTCAAGTCCTCCAGAAACCCACTCCAGTTACCTCCCTTTCTGCAAACTGAGTGCCCAATATATGGCTGAGCATTTTAGAGACATTTTCCTCGGGCTGACAGGTAGTAATGAGGCACTTAATGATATGCTGATGTCAAAGGGCTCCTAAGATTAATTTTCAGACCCTGAGTGTCAACAGTTTGGAAAGCATTTGCATGAGCCCACTGGCACGGATGGCTCCTGGGCCATGCATCCTCCATACCGTCTTCCCAAATCTCTGGCTTCTGTTGGGTTGTGTTGGGTTCCTTCGATGAGGTAAGTGCTTTGATCCTTCACTTGCCTTGAAACCACTAACACACAACTTGTTTTTGTTTCTCAAGAGCTATATATGATCCCTTCCATGAGAAGTCTCACGGCTGAGGAGTATGTAGAGGCCTTTAATTCATTTTTGGCACATTCAACAGAGCACCAGTGCATGGACAAGTTCAACATGGAAGAAATGCCCAACATCATGGCTGGGTAAGGAGTGTTCACTACCACTGAGGTGGGAAAGCTCGCTGTTATCCTGGGAGGGCAACCTGCACACAAGGGTCAGCAAACATGTTAAGAATTTTCTGGGTCAGTTGTGAATTTTTAATGCATTTCAGTTTTAAGTTCCTTAATAGCAGTCTTTAGATTATTCTGTTTAATGACTCCAGAATACAGGCTATTTCAATTAATACACTGTGCTGCCTCTCAGCTTATGTTAAGGAAAGAATCTAGACCTCATTTTCATGTCCATCTCTTTTCATTAGCTGATTTCCCAAGGATTAAAGGGTTTTTTTTGTTTTTGTTGTTTGCTTTTTTCAAATGAAAACTCTCTTGTACTCTCTCCCTGCTTTGGGGACTTCATCACACATCAGTCCAAAGAGAAACACATCTCTAATTCTCTTCTAGTGACTAATTCTTCATTTTCTCAATCCCCTAAGACCTCCTTATTTCTATCCTAAGTCGATTTGCATTGCTTAAGTACCAAATGATAATCAGTTTTGTGAAGTATTGATATAATATATTAAGACTGGATGACTGCAGATAGTTTTGGAACAGCTTAGATCCAAACCACAAGAAAGCCCTTTCAAGTTTGGGTAGTTTTTGGAGGTTATAGAAACTGTCTTCTGCAGTAAGAAAAAAACTTAAGCAGGCAAACTTTTATTCTCCAGAACAGATCTATAGCTATATAAAAAGCAATAAAATAGTAAGTAAAAATTAATTTGTATTGGGAAATTTTAATTGTAAAATTTACTGGCGTGAATTTTAAATGATGCTAAATATTGTGGCTTCCTATGAGGGTCTTGACCCTCATTAGGGCTAAGGCTTCTTGACTAGCTCACACCCTCCAGGATTTACTGCTCGTTCCCCTCTTGTTGCATCATTGCTGTGATGTGTCCTGAAACTGTGTATGGGAGCAACCCCCTGCACAGTCCATGCCCAAGAGCAAAGGCGGCCATAAAGCCAGTCAGAGCAGCGAGACACTTGAAGCCCAGGCTCCTCACCCTTGAGCCAGGCTGTTATTAATTATTCTGCCAGGAACCACATGATTGGTTTTTTTGGAGGGTCTTTTGAAAAGTAATTTTTCTAAGATAAAAATCATTGAAGATTCTGACCTTCCCTCCCAATTCCAAACCAAGTTTAATGTTGAAAAGAGAGGATTTCCAGCCACCTAGCTGGCCTAACTTTATTCTTTTTCTGGGTATTTATAGCCCATATTGGAAAACCCAACTTGTCTGCTGAGGGTGCAGGGGTTTCACCCCGGATCACCCTGTCCCTGCATCCGCAGCGGTGCCCATCCCAGCCAGGCACAGCCCCGCTACCCGCAAAGGGATCCACTCTCTCTGGGGTTCCCCAAGGCCTTTCTGTGTGGTGCCAGCCACAGCTTGAAGAGAACTCTCTGGCAAAGGAAGAGAAACACTATCTCCTAATACCTACTGTACTTTGAAATTGGAGCTTGCTAATATTGGGCTGGCTCCCGCCACGCAGCTCATTATAGCTGGGCTCCAAAGGGATACTCAGATTTCTATCCCATGTCATGTGGCAAAACATGAAAATTTCCGGGGCAGCGTGGCACCCAAGATATTAGAATTAAAACCTGAAGTCGTGTGACACAGCACAGTTGAGTAACGTGTACTTATAATTTCAGTCTCGGCAATGGAAAATCAACGGTAAATGTTCTGGGAGTCGGCAGCGGCACAGGTAAGGAGCGTAGCAGCACCACTGATGCTGGGGGACAGGGGGTCCCTCTGGGGGGGCAGAAAGTGATACTGACATTTTAGCAATGGAGTACCAATAACTGCGCTTCTCATTGAAGCACAGAACGGCACAGTGGGGTGTGGAACCTGGAGGAGAGCGATGCTTCCTCCCTTCCTTTCCCATCTCCCTCCTGAAATGCTGCTGCTCAAAGCCTTCTGAGAAGTGAGGGCAGTGTCATGATTTTAGTCTCTGCCTCTTGATGACTCTCACCAGACTTCATATGTCTCAAAGCAAGGACTCCTGCTCCACATTAGGTATGAGAGCATCTTCAGACCTCCCCAGAGAGAGAGACATCCAAGAGGTTCCTTCCACACAAAGTCTTGTCTAAGAGCACGGCACCTGGAAGGATACCTTTTTTTGCTTTGCTTTTAGGGATCGTGGAGGCCACGGCTGGGCAACGCTCTGCTCCAGGTGCTGCAAAACCAGCCGGCCACAGCCACTAGCAGGGGGCTGCATCCGCTCTTTCAAGACGCATTGCTTTGTTACTGCTGTGCTTTTATCCAGTGATAAGTGGGGTTTAACTGCAAATGATCTCTCTCCTGAGAGAGAAACCCACCTTTTTGAGAAATAGCTTTAAAGCTATTCTAAATGCATTTGTGTTTAAAAAAAACCCCAAACCAACTGGTGAAACATCCAACTTTGCTTCTAGGGAAACTGGCAGAAAATACAAAGTAGAGAAAATAAGTGGCAGTTTGATTTGTCAGAGTTTGCTTTTGCTTTAAAAGTATTTTCAGCTGAATTTTAGGTGTTAGCACTTTTTTTTTTTTTTTTTGCTTGTTTTCCTAAATAAGAGAAAACCAGCATTGAATTGTTTTCCCCAGTTGGGAATATGTTGGAGCATATGAGAAAGTAAGCAGGAAGAAATCATTCCGTTCTCAATTACACTCTGTTTTCATTAAGTAATATAAAACCAAAATTCTAACTCCAAGAAAACACAAGGGAAAAAAAAAAAAGAGAACTTTTTTGCACCATCCTCGTTTTTCCTTAATTCCTCTTCAAGAGGTGTTTTAATGGAAAAGTAACAAACCCTAAAATTTGCAGGGTATCCTGGGTAAGTGCCCCTCCCAGATGACAGGGCAGGGGTGCAGACTGGCACCCCCTCAGCTTGCCCACGGCTGCAAGAGCTGAGCTTCTGTGGCTGGCCAGGGAGCGAGCCAGGATGGCACGGAGCGAAAGGTTACATCTGATCCCTGACCTTTCCAGGCTTGGACTCTGATTTCACAGAGCCCCCAGAATTAGTTTGGTTGATGAAAATATCAATGGGGATTAGCGACCAATTCCTCATCCTAAAAGACCGTTGTCCGGACCGGATCACATTTTGTCATTTGCCCCACGTGTTCCCACGGCTGGGTTAACTCTCCTGGCTGGAACCCCCCAGCCGGTGCCAGCGGGGGCTGCTGCTGCCAGCGGGGGCTCACCCCCCTACCAGCCCTGCTGTGTCTAGTGCTGAAGGATTGTTGCTGGCAGGGCAAGCTGGAGCAGAGAAATTTCTGCTCTGAAGCACTTGTATTTTACTGCTTGTTTCTGAAGATGCCCTAGCTGAGGATGTTACTACCTGCTCTTGCAAAGACTGCATTAGGGCATTTTGCAGAGATGGAGTAAAAAAAAAAAAAAAACAAAGACCCCAAAACCAACAAAACCCAAACAGGTTTTAAGATACCTATTTGCAGTTGATATACCTGTTTGTCATCATCAATAGCTGCAGGGCAGGGGGCAGTGATGTTCTGCCTGCCCCCTGCCCTGAGCCTGCAGGGAGTCCACGTCAGCAGCTGTAATGCGGGTGCTCCCCACCCCAGGCACATGCTAACTGGCATTTTGGGCTGTCTAAAATGATTCAGCTGCTTGCTATAGGCATCTCCCTTCCTGTCAGCAATATTGGTCCATGCACCCACTTTCAATGGATGCAGCCACAACCTCTTTCCTTGTGCCTCCAGCCAGCCCTGCACCACTGCCACTGCATTCCTCAGGGGTCTTTGGCATTTTTTCTGCAATTTCAAAAGTCTCACCCTTCCTTGGATGTCGCTGTAGTGCTGGCGTGGCTGATATTGCCCTCCTTGAATTCCATTTACTGCATCACCTGCCAAAGATGACAACTTTTCTTACAGCTGGTAGGTACATCAGCTGAAAGGCTAGGGAAGGTGCCATATCTCGTATCAAGACCTTTGTGTGTGACATTTGCAAGGACAGGGCTATTTTTAGGCTCTACCATCAGCTACAGGCAATATTCTTGCAGAGGTCCACTCAAGGTGGTCACCTCTGCTGTTTATTTTCATCATCCCAGATGAACCAGATGGACTTTGCACACTTGGTGTATCGTGGCCTTTCTGGGAGGAAATAAGAACGACCTGCATCACCTCAAAAGAGGCTGGAAATTTCCTAGGACAGAAGAACAGACTGCTGCTTGCTCCTGCAGAGCTTAGGCAGCAACAGAGGAGCACCAATAGCAAAATTTGCAGGGCACCTACACACAGATATGTGAGTCTCTACTTGTAACTTGAAGGGAACACATGGCCACAGCTGAGACCATATGGCTGGTCCCCAGAGAGGGAAGATCCAGGGTACCGCATGCCAATGGGCCTTTCCTCTTGCCGCGCAGTTATCCAGGTCTCAGTGATGTGTCACACCAGTGGCAGAGCAGCCACCACCTCCCTGTGGCAAGGCCAAGGGCACAGACCACCCTGTGCCACGCTGAAGTTACAGAGGTGTGCTGGCTGCCTCACACGCACTCAGACTTTGTGGTTTTGTTGAACACTGATGCTTCCTGGCATTTTTTTTTAACCATTGATCTTTGATTATTTTGACCTGTTTGTCCTGTGACCCAGAGTTTTGCCAGTAGCAGGTTTCTGGGCTGTTGCTTATCTCCTTCTTGTTCTTAGTTTTACTACGTGCCACCTCCAACAGTAAGATACCATGGTAAAACTGTCACTGGGTTAGATGCCACCATGCAAGCAAACTCCAAAGTAGAAAGTGCCTCTTTTCTGCTTGGGGAATTTCCTGGCCACAGAGGTGGCACGTGCACAAGCATCCTTTCAGCACATTAACATACTATTTAAAGTAATGAAGTTGTGTTTATTGAATAGGTGAGCAGGATTTGAAAATGATCAGGATACTGCAGGCTGCGCACCCAGGGGTCCTTATTGATAACGAGATCATAGAGCCCAACCCACAGCATGTGGCAGCTTACAAAGGTAGGGCTATACCTGCTGCCTGGGGTATATTGAGGATTGTTGATTTGAATTATGAGTTTTTCTGCTGTTTTGTGAAATTCCTGATTTTCTTCTACTTTTTAAAACAGAACTGGTGAATCAAGCTCCAGACCTGCAGAACGTCTCTTTTATTTGGCACCAGCTCACTTCCTCAGAGTATGAACAAAAGGTGAAAGAGGAAGGCATTCAGAAGAAATTTGACTTCATCCATATGATCCAGGTAATGGAGTATTGCAGTAGTGTAGCAGTATTGGCTTTAACTACCCCCTTAATTTCTGCTGTATGCCTGAAGTTAGGGGAACCAGAGCCGAGCATGGTTCTCCCATGAGAAATGACTTCTGCAGCAGCTCTACCAGCACCAAACCTCATTCCCTATCCACCCTGGGTTTGATCTCTGGTTTGTACTGGTTCAGCTGTGTATGTTAGGTAATAAAACAGGACAAGTCTCAGGCCGTCACACAGAGACCAAAAATTATGCTTTGCTGCTGCAAAAACTTTGAATTTTTTGCCTTATCAGCATAGTTTGGATGGCACTGAAGGGAAAGGTTAGTGAACGAACACCTGCGCCAGGTTTTGGGTCAGAAATTATGCTGCTGTGTCTCTGATACTGATGACACTGATGTTGTATGTGCCAATTGTATTTTGTAAAAAGATCTGTCATTCTCTTGCTTTTGTGCCTTTTATTTCATTTTCCTTTTATTTCATCTTGCTTTCGTTTCGTAAGGGCTGATTTCACAACCAGAAAGTGTTTCAGGGGTTTGATGGCTGGGTCAAGGACTAAGCTCCTAGCCCCAAGGGCAGCGTTTGAGATGAGCCCTGCCTTGTCCTCATGCAAGTTCCCCAGTGTCTGGAAGAGATCCAGCCTGCTCACAGCCCAGGCATGGCTGAGAAATGCCCCTGGTGATAAGAACCATCCACAGAAACCAGGGGACCCCCCTTTGCACATATTTTCCAACCACAAAACTGCCCTGGGCTTGAAGGGCAGTGATGGGCAGGTCAGCATCTGGCTGGTGGCTGAGGCTGAGCAGAGGGTCCCTGGGTCTGACCCCAGGCTCTTGGTGCCAGGGGAGAGCTGGTGATGCTCAGTTCTGTGTGGCATCCCTAAACGTGAGTGCTGCGTCAGGACAGGCTGGGAAGCAACTGGGAAATAATTTAAAACAACTGTACAGAGAAAGGATTTGAGCCTTTGAAGGGCCGTTGCACTGTGGAGGAGGAATAACGGCTGCCTGTAACCCTGTCACTTCTAGATGCTGTACCGTGTGGAGGATATTCCCAATACTATAAAGTTTTACCACAGCTGCCTCGACCATCATGGTAAACTCTTGATCATAATTTTATCAGGTAAGAGGGACCTTTTATTTTTTGCTTCCTTGCTGGTGTTTTGAAGAGCTCTGAAGCCTGAGAGTCACAAAAAAATTGTCTTGGGATCTCAGTAGCACTTATTTTATAGTAATTAAATAAAACAAGCACTGTATTTCATAGGGCACGTGCAGCCTTAGGCTTAGCCTCTTGGACCCCAGTGCCTGAAGGAACCACTTAGGCATAGCCCTTGTGCTCTTGCTTCCCTGCTTATGAAGTAGATGAATTGCTCTGTACCTCAGAGAGACCTCCTGCTGTGAAATTACTGGCTGGAGTGCGGCTATTCATGAATAAGGGTCAATCCTTCAGGGTGAAATCAGCACTGCAAAACCACAACCTAATCTCTGGGAGGACCCATCTTTGGGGCTTTTCCCTGCACACAGCGATGGCCCAGACCCCAGCAGGACAACAGGCTTTGCCAAGAGCTGTAGGCTTTATGGCAGGATAGGAAAAAGAGGCATCACAACATCATGGCTAAAAAAATAAAAAAGGGAAGCGGTTTATTTCTCAGTGTGCCATTCATGAATCCCTGGCTCATGGTGCTGTGGATAAAGCACGCTTCCCCACGTTTGCCATTAGAACTCCCTCTCGCATTGCTGTAGGCTGTTTTCCTTGCTAGAGCTGGGACTGGCTTTTCCAGGTATGTATTCTGTGACATGCACTTAAAATTGAGGTCCAATGTATAAAAACATCTGCACTATTGTAGCAAAGGGGCACTTAACAGGTAGCTTGGATGTGCAGGCTCAGTGCATTGGTACCACTGTGTGCATGCCTCCCTCTGGGCAAATCCAGTGTCGGAGACCATCTCGAAGGAGTTTCCTTTACACAGGAGGGTTTTAGGAGGAAGATCACAGTTTTACTCCTCTCCAGGCATGGATAAGTGGACTCAAGTAAGGGGAAAGCTCTTCTTCTCCTGGCAAGGTCTGGGCCAGCAGCAAGGGAGCATTTCAAACTCATTTAGCAGTTGCATTAGCTGGTGTTTGACTGCCTTGGATTTGCAAAAGTAACCTTCCCTCCTGCTCTGGCAGACAGTAGCGGATGGGCCAGCTTGTGGAAGAAGTACAGACACTGCTTGCCTTCCACGGACAGCGGCCACTACATCACCTCCAGTGGCATCACGGACGTTTTGGAGAGACTTGGTGTTGAATACCGCGTTTATGAATTCCCATCGGGCTGGGATATCACAGAGTGCTTTATCGAGGGGGACCCTGCTGGAGGCTGCATGATGGATTTCCTGACGGGGACAAAAAATTTCTTGGGCACAGCTCCACTGGGTCTGCGGCGGCAGCTGCAGGAGGCTCTCTGCCAGCCTGAGTGCAGCAGCAAAAAGGACGGGAGGATCATCTTTAGCAACAACTTGAGTATGATTGTGGTTGAATCCTGGAGTCGGGACCAGCTGCAGAAGCCCAGTTAGGGAGGGTACGGGAGCGATGCAGTCGCAGGAAAGCGTAGCACAGAATGAAGGCAACTTGCAGGCAAGAGGGCAAGACAGTGGGGCTTAGCTTCAGGCAGGGTCTGGGGAGCTGCCTGCACCACCAGGATGAGCTGTTTGTCCCGCTGAGATCAACAGGGCCAAGATTTCACCCTGGCTATTTAGTCCAGCCCTAGGAGAACATTTTCCTGAAAGTAAAGAGCTCCATCTCACTAAAAAAACTACATAGACTTGTTTTTTAACAGTATGCATCCTGTCTGTGCTTTTGACACTGGCATTTCCACTTTTCTATATAGCTAGCGTGTTTACATACCTAAAGACCTGTCTATATGACCAGGTGCTGCTTTGCATGCAAGAGAAGGCTGCAGCCCCTGTGCTGGCTACATACAGACCCCTGGCTTCCAGCTGTGCCAGGACAAGACCAGCAGGGAGTCCCTTCTGCTCTGCACTCAAGTCATGAGCCTCGCTGCACCGACCGCAGCTGTAAGTTGCTCTGCACTAGGCTATTTCACATGGGTTTATCAGCAGAAGTATTTACTGCCCCAAAAGGCTCAGCATCTCGCAATATAGACATGTCTTAAAAACCTATCAGCCTTTTTGTTTGGAGAAATTTTTGGATCCCAGGATGATACTTGCTCTGAATCTGACTTGCCCTATGCTCTATCAGGAAGATATTAATTTTGTTACTTTCTTACCGCTGTTTTTCTCCATATAAAATAAAAGCAATCTTAAACAGAAAAAGTGACATCTTGTTCTGCACATGTGGGATTACAGAAAATGAGCAAAAAGAGTATTTAGTTAAAAACAACAACAAAAAAAGCAAACCACCATTTTATGGAAGCGTTAAGGATTTCTGGTAAGTGAGAAAGATGAACCTGAGGATATGGGAGAGCTGGGAGCGAGCTGCAGCTTGTCCTTGCGCTTCAGCCACGGGAGGCAGCCTGGCTCACTCAAAGCATCGCAGCAGCAGAGAATCAGCACCTCTGTTACTTAAATATAATGTATGTGATTAAGGTGTTAATATAGGTAAGTTAAGACTACTTCCACAGGGTCCTGAGTTGGTCAAAGGGCTGAAGGAGGTGCTGCCAGGGCAACTGGCTCTGAGACGCCGCACAGGGTGCTAGTGGGGTTTGGCACTGCATTTACCAACCATGGTGCTGCGCACACCTTGGACTGGGTATGTGGGGGAAAAGATGCCTGCAGTCCCTCCGGCCTCATCGCAAACAGCTCTCAGGGCAGGAAGCACCAGCTCAGATGGAAAATACCTGCAGGCACAGAGTCCACCTCTATGACCGATTTTGCTGTGCTTAAGCCAGAAAGCATATGCCTGTGTGCACCTGAAGGGGCTCCGGACCGCTGCCTTACTGATGCCTGGTTGTCACGGTTTACGGTTTAACCCCAGCCAGCAGGTAAGTACCACTCGGCTGCTTGCTTGCTCCCCCCGCTCCCTGGTGGGGTGGGGAGGAGAGTCAGGAAACAGTGAAACCTGTGGGGTGAGGTAAGAACTGTTTAATAACTGAGATAAAGGTAATAATAATAATAAATAGGAAATAACGAAAAGAGAGAAATAAAACCTAAGGAAGAGGAGTGATGCACAGTGCAGTTGCTCACCGCCCGCTGACCGATGCCCAGCCAGTCCCCGAGCTGGCAGCCCCCGGCCAACCCCCCCAGTTCATACCCTGGCCATGACGGTCTGTGGGATGGAACATCCCTCTGGCTGGGTCGGGGCAGCTGTCCTGGCCACGCTCCCTCCCGGCTTCTCGTGCCCCTCCTGGCTGGCAGAGGTGGGACACTGAAGGTCCTTGACTCAGGGTGAGCACCGCTCAGCAACAGCTACAACCCAGCGTGGTGTTATCCCCATCCCAAACCCAAACACAGCCTGTGCCAGCCACTGGGAAGAAAATTAACTCTATCCCGGCCGAAACCAGCATACTGGTATTATCAAAAGGCTTTTTCTAGCATCACAAACAGATGTGTTGGCACATTGGCTTGCAAAATATTAGCTGTCATTATCACCCAGAGTCCTGCTGATCCTGCTAAACTTCCCCCAGCCCACACTCATCTCTCTGCCCAGAGGCAGCAGAGCTCCCGTTTGGAAATGTAATGTCAGCCATAGGGTCAGCGTGGCTCAGCTTTGTCCTTTGGGGTTGTTTTGGGGGTTTTGGTCTGTTGAGGGGTTTTTTTCAGTTTTTGTTTGGTTTTTTTGGTTTGGTTTTTGCTTTTGGGTTTTTTTTTTTTTTGAGATGCAACCTTTTCTCCTGAAACTACTGTAAGGAAAGAAAAGAGGAAAGCAATGGGAAAATAGCTTAACATCATCTCTCTGGCAGGACTGTGGCGCTCTGATCTGTAAGTACTGTTGCTGCCAGTCTAGAAACATCAATCAAAACTGGACAGCCTCCCCCAGAGTACCCCATACATGTGCACAAGATTTTCATTCTGATCCATTTTGGGTTTTGTTCTATAGGTACCTCTTTTGCTTGCACTCGTTCACAGCTCTGAACAGGGAGTGTAGGGCTGGGCTGTCAGACAGGCTCTCAGCACTGCTCCCCATCGACATGCTCCCACTATTAATTCCCATGGTTTATTTCCAAGTGTTAGTGATGTCTCTGTCTCTCCGGTAGACTAAAAGGAAAAACAAAATATACCAAAACTCAGGTTTGCTTTTCAAGCTCCAAAGAGCCACCTACCTGTTAGTCTTTGCAGAAACTTGGAACAGTCCAAGTTCTCCCCAATCTTCCCCAACCAAAGAACCCCTCCTTGAAGTTTCCTTAGCATGATAGACATGTTTCCAATAAGCAGATACTCAGCAAGACCTGCGAGCACAAAGTTTACCCACACCATTGTAAATCAATGTGCAAAGGCTCAAAAGAAAAGGAGCACTTCAAAGCAAACTGCTTAGTGACAGCCTGGGGAGATGAAACAGGGGGCACCCCATCAAAAACTTGAGTGCTTAATGCTTTATCTGTAATTTTTCTTTTGGTTCTTGACAAGCAAGTAATTTAACGACGACTCTGCTTGTACACCTGGAAAAAATACTACCTTAAGTGTCTGTTCCTTTTATTTAAATATTTACTCTTGGGTGAATATGCTATTTAATAACTATTTGTTGTGCTTTTTAAATGATGTTCTCCTCCCGATGGGGTTTCGGTCTGTGCTGCCCCAGCAGCTGGGGCACGGTTGGGCCCGTGTGACCGCGAGAGGGCTGCAGCAGCCAGCGGATTCAATCTGCCTCCCAAAATGCTTGGGATGCTGAGCTGAAGGAGCAGAGCCAAGGAATCAGGTAGGGGAATGGAGCGCTGCTGCAGCTCAGCTTTCTTTGCTGGGTCATTGCATCCTGAGTCCAGCTGTTGGGCACCGTGCTTTTTTCTACTGCAGTCATGTTCTTGACGCCAGGCTCCGACTTATAGAAAAGTCATGATGGCACAGCACGGGTGCCAACGAGGGCTGCACAAAATTTGCTCTAGGACTGGGGATTTTTTTTCCCACCAATGGCTGAAGTGCTGCAGCTTGGCTGCCTCTCAAGCACAGGTCTGCAGACAGCGAACTGCAGCGCTGCGGCTAAACAGCAGGAGGAAAACACAAGGAAGGGGATGTCAGGACTAGAAGCTTGCTTCTGGTTTAGCTTTGAGCTGAATTAACGTTGCTGCCCTCAGCCCAGGAGGAGCCCAACTCCACAAGGGGTTCACGGCAGCTCCCAGTTAGAGAGGAGCAGGTCCGTGCCCCCCAAGGGAGCTGTGCTGCTCAGGCAGTGCCACAGCTTGTTCCAGCCCAGAGCAGATGCCTTTATGGGTAACTGTGTACTAAGCTGCCCTGTGTACTCTGGAGTAGAAGTAATGCCAACAAAACCCAAACTGCAATTAATTATGTTTTTTTAAACTGAGCAATTTAAAAAAAGCTTCTACCCTTATTTCAAGTCAGTAAGATGCCCACTTCAATGGCATGGCAATGTTCTGACTGCCGAGTTACAGCCTCCTGAAAAGGAGCTTCAGAAAGCAGCTCTTTATAATATCAAGGAAGGATAATTTGCTTTTTACTGGCCCTGTATTCAGTCTTAAGGGCTGAATAATTTGCTTTTGTAATGGATGTTAAGGCTTCTCTACCCGTGAACATTACCAGGGTAATAGGTAGCATAGGAAGGTAGCATAGGAACTGGAAAATCTAACAGCTTGTTTTCTGAATAATCCCATTAAAAGACAAGCTCAGTAAAATACTGGAACATATATGGAAAAGATTAAAACTAATCTCAATCAGTGAGTAAAACAAATATACAGTTGCTAAACTTTTTCTTTCCCACCTTTCAATATATGCCCACAGATATCTGCTGAGGCTTATACTGAGGATGTAGAAAATCTTTGGGTACCCCCATGCATTCTTCACAAATAAATACATCAAATAAACGCATGGCTGTCAGGTGAGATCTCCAATAGTCACGAGCTGTACAATATATGTGTTAATGGATTTCATTGATCCACCAGGGTTTGTCCTGCAGTCTTCAGATTTGGGATGCTAGTTCGCGGTCCCTTGGGTGAAGAAATCTGAGGCAGGACGTAGACGTGGCAGAGAGATCACCACAAGGCTGTACTTAGGAAATCCCAGGAAAACTCAGGGCATGCCTATGCCCAGAAAATGGTCTTCCAGCTGCCCCCAAAACACACATGGTTCAGAAATGCTTCCTTGGAAATGCTGTGAGGTAGTCCTTACCAGGCACAGAATCCGGGTTTCCTGAGGGACAGGCTGTTTTCAAAGAGCTTTATGATGAGAAGCACAGGAGTAACGGCAAGCTCAGCATGCTCTTTCGTCTTTTGATAGGACGTCATCCTGATGACCCAAAACACGAACCATCTCCACATGCTCCGTGTCCTACAGAGAAGGCAGAAAAGGCCAGATAAATCTCCCTGAAGCTGCCCTTTGTACCTCCACGTACTGGTGGCAGGATCATACTAACCTTCCTGGAGCTTACAAAGGCCTTCATAGGAATAATAACCCTCGGGCTCAGGGCATAACTCTAAGCAGGTGTTTATCACCCTGCTTTTTAAAGTACAATATTTTTTGAAGGTCATGTCCTCCAGACTGAGAACAGATAC
Organism: Falco punctatus; assembly: GCF_963210335.1. Lineage (NCBI taxonomy): Eukaryota > Metazoa > Chordata > Aves > Falconiformes > Falconidae > Falco > Falco punctatus. The sequence goes on from NC_137588.1 coordinate 36,781,329, forward strand.
CGAAACAAACTCTAATATATCTTGGTTTTTAACCATCGCTCTTTGGAGTCACTGAACTCCAGTACTTAAATATCAATGGAAACTTAAATCTTGCTCGATGGTGGGAGTCCTGGTTAGGTCTCTCAAGACACCTATGGACCAGTGCACGGTCACCCTGCTGCATACCAAGCTGCCAGGACACCAGACAGCAAAAGCCTGGGATGGAATCCCCTTGTTTTGGTATAGACACAGTGGGGTGATGGCACTAGCAAACATGCTGGCGGCAGCATGGGTGCACTTGTCCTGTCCAAGCAGGCTGGCTGGGGAGAGACAGCCACCTCGAGGAGACTCCTGGCTCCTCCTCACCCAGGGGCTTCACCCCAACTCCTGGCTGGGGGTGAGTGCTCAGGCTCTGGACAGACACCCCTGGTAACACCGGTGTCCCTCGCTTCTGCTCCATTTGTCAACCAGCCCAGTTCCACTGGGAAGTGCCGACATCCAGATGCACCCCCCCTTAAAAATCACAAAGCAAACCAAGATCTCCTTCTGCCACCAGTATTAAGTCCCTTTGCCTCTAAGAACACCCTTTTCAATGCAAATGTTCCTCACAATCAGTCCTAAAACATAAAAAGGAATAAACTGGCAGCTTCTCCCTCCAACACAAATAGGTTCATGTGATCAGCCTGGTATGGGAGCTGGGGCTGCAACCTGCACACCTGGAGGAGTCTGTGGACCAGCCTTCCTGCACCATGTTATTTAAGGCCACTGGTTTTAGCTAAACCAGCAGCTGCTACAAAATGCAGGAAACCTGTTGTTTGTCTCCCATTCCCCTTTTAATTTCTTGTTAGAAATAAAAAATAATAAAAAAATCCTTCCAAGGTAAATGTTTGGCACACAAGTTACAGCTGGAAAGATCTCTGATCTGAAGAGGGTTTGCAGAACACATGAGATGGTCAGATCTCAGCGGGGCTTTTCTTCTCATCTCTGAGAAGAAAAAGGGAAAAGCAGAACAAGAATTTCATTCCCACTCATTACTTCCTGATAGTCTGATGACACTTTTGGTTAGACCTGCCAGTAAGTTCACAGAGAAAACATGTTTTGTTGTGCATTGTAATGACGGTACCTCTGGTGAATTTAGAAATGCAATAAAGAAATTTTCAGAGCAGTCTCTAAGTCCCTACTCTTTGTTAACATTTTTTAGCATCCTATTAATCACTCTGTATGTATCTGTCAACAGCTGATATTATGGATTAAGGAAGATTACAGCTCATTGCTCCAGTGGCTGTTTTCTTTAGGATTTAACTCTACGGGCACTTTGCCATTGACTTCACGATGACAAGACTGAGCCCTTTGCTTTTATGGACACTCTGTAATGCTTTCCAGACCCAGAGTGGTTTTAGTTTATAAGGTATCTAAATGATCGTCCAGAGGGTAAACATTTTGGTTCTATTATTCCTGGAAGAAGGGCTAAAATACTTTTAGTGCTGAACAAACACTCCACAAGATCTTGATTTGCAGATGTTTTCACACAGATAAATGTTGACTTTGGTCTGTTGTGCTGGTGCAGATCATCTCGTTTGTTATTTGGGAAAAGGGGATGATATTGGAGGAAATTCAGATAGAAGTTTTCCAGATTTAATACATTTAATTCACAGACCTTCTCCATTATTTACTATCATCTACAGATTATTCATATAATATTATATACATATGATATAATATTACATATTGCTTATCCACTTTGGGTTGCAGAGAAATCCCTGTGACTCATACGATCCACCGCAAAGCAGAACTAATTAACGCTGGAGAATCAAACAACTCAACTGTGAATAACCTTCAGTCTAAAAATTATTCACCCAAACTTACCCCCTCATGCTGGGACTTTTTTTTATCCATGCTTAAAAATAACCACGACAAAAATACAAATTTCAGCCTAGACGTCCTTCCTGAGCTTATTCAGTTCTTCTGGCTGCACCCCCCTCTCCATGGTCTTACCTCAAGGCAGCCAAAGGAAAACTTTCCTCCTGTGCGCAGGTGACCCGGGGTCACGGCCAACCTCCACCGCCACTCACTTGCAATTCCTGCCAAAAATTAATGCAGATTTTTTGCTTCAGAGCCTAAGGTGACACGAAACAAATGACACACACTCATGTGGGTGTTTTACTAGGAGTGTGTCACCCGATTACAAATGCCTTAAAACAACACGCGCTGCCAGAGTCTACCTTCATTGCCCTTTGCATAAATTATTCCTGAGCCGCTGCTTAATGTTTATTAATATTTCAGATGCTTCAGAAATTTTAAACTAAGGACATTAATATAACCCATATTATTATTTTTTATCTATAAACCATATGTACAAAGCCAGGTAAAGGTATTAACGGGAGAGTAAACTTCTTGCTTTCTCTTCTGTGTTGGCGAGCTGTGTTTCGGGTCCCCGTACATGTAGGGGAGCAGCCCATGTGCCCCCCACCCCAGCAAATACAGACCCCAAAATAATTCTTATTCTGGTGGGAATTTAAATAAATCTTCCAATTTCATCATTCAGCAACAAATTGCTTCTGAACATAATTAGCATTTATACTGGTACTGGAGTCTTGTTTATTTATGCACCCAAACAGTCCCTGGAAAATATAAAAATATATAAAATTTCACTCAGGCTCAGATAAAAACTCCACCTGGACCAGAATTCTGCCCTGCCTAGGGAGGGATGGCAAGTAGGGAATATAGAAAATAATCATTCTTCTATGACATCTTTCTTTTTCTTCCCCCATCCTCCCCTGCCTTTGCAACCTGTCAGTCAGGGACCTCCTGCACTGAAGGCTGCACCCAGGTGATCATACCTCCTCCTTGCCTTTCCTCATTAATTTACCTAATTTCTTTCCACACGTTTTGCAAAGATGGGCAACAAATAAACCCATTTTAAGTGCCTCTCCACAGTCACTTTTTATCGCTGTGAAAGACATCTCTTACTAAAAAATCTCCTCTAACGTGAGGACCACCCAACCTCCACAAACAGGACAGCTCAGCTCTGGTCTTTGTTTCAGGGCTGCTATGGGCTGGGTGGCACCTGCTTCACCATGGAGTCACCACTCCCATGGTGTCACGAGGGAGGAAAAGGGTGAAGAAGGAAACCAGCAAAGAGGAGAAACAACCCTTACCTACCCCAGTGCTGACAGTCCGGCGGTGAGGTGGGCACCTGTGGCCAGCCGGGAGATGCTCCCCAACAAGGGGAAGAAATGGAGGAAAAGTTTTTCCATCACACATTTCAGTCCTCTGGGGAGAAACACGAGATCATCCTGATAATGCTGAGCATGTTCCCAGCTGCCAGTTAACAGCTGGCAAAGCAGAACCGTTGGATTGTCTCTGGGTGTCAGTGGCTGCTCACAACATCTTTCCCAGCAGGTATCATCATTTTCTTGCCAGGCGGCAGTGATCTGAAGGCACAGCACCAGCCCTGTGGTGCAGGATGCTGCGTTTTGGTGGGCTGGGTGTGGGCAGGATGCTGCCTCTGTCCTAGGGGATCCCAGCCTCCTTCGAAAGCCCATATGCCAGGTTTGTCCAGGCTGGTTGTGCCTCCTGTTGTGCCTCTCTGCTCCTCGATCTGCCACGTACACCCCAACTGCAACATGGTCCTTCTTCTGCTTCCAAAATCAGGCTAGAAATCGCATCAGGAGTACCTGCTGTTAAAAACATCTCATTTGTCTATTTAACAGAGACATATTTAAACCCAAGCATGCAAGTGGAAGATCATTTTTGTAATTAAGGGCTGTCCCTGTTCCCAGGAGAGCTGCCTTCTGCACAGGGCACTGCCGTGGGCTTCCCCAGTCTGGCCAGAATCACTTCATCTTCCCAGGCCCCACTTTCCCATCTTTAAAATCTTCCTTCCCTTGCAGGCAGGTCATGAGGCTGTATCCATTACTGTAAGTGAGAGGCTTTATTACTGAGGTGATAGGTGTCATGCCAATACAATAGTAATAATAAATAACTTCTCTAAAAGTGTAAAAAGGTCTGACATTATTAATTACATTCCGAGCGCTTGCAGTGTGTGTGGACTGGGACTGAATGCAGAACAGACTGAAGGTTTTTCTCTTGCTCATATTGGAAAGAAATGCCTTTTTTTTTTTTCCCAGCTGAAATGTCCTCGGTGAGACATTTCAGGAAAATGAAACCGCCAAGAACCCCCCTACCTGTGCAAGGCCCCATCACTCTCATTGTGGTTCAGATGACCCTGCCGAGGTGCAAAGGTGGAGGGAAACCCCTCCGAGAGGCAGGGGAGGTCTTGCTTGATCCTGTAAGTTTTTCCATCTGTGTGTTTTCAGAGTCACTTCCTATTTCCCAGAAACATTTGTTTCAGGCCCGTTTCACTGGTGGGTATGGCTCAGTGAAGTGAAAGGCTTCCCGAGAGCATCCTGCCAGGGTACGCAGGCAAAGGAGGCTTTCCGCATCAATTCCCCCGGGGGTCCTTCTGAAATACCTGCCCATAACAGCAGCCCAGGACTTCAGCATCACAGCCCTGGTGCCACCTCAAAGCACCTTTAATCTGCCCTTAGCCGCCACCTCTATGCGCTGCAAGTGTCACCCCTGTAAGCACATGGCTCCTCAGCCTCTCGCAGCCCCTAAAGGTGGAAACCTGCCCTTTAGCTAACAGGTACCTAAGGATAAACAGATCATATTTAAATGCTGCATAGAAAGATCTACAAAAGCAAACCCTGCAGGAGCAAGACACACATCCTCCTTTTGGTGCAAAGAACACAACTTTTCCCCAAATGTCCCATGTGCCAGCTTACCATTACTTCTTCTCCCAAGGGCTCCTGCACCATCCTTCCCCACCAGCCAGAGCAGCAGAGCCACTTGCCAGACCTCAGGCTTCTTTCAGCTCTTCAAGCAAAGGGTACTCTTCTGGTGACACCTTGCAAAGGGACTGTCTTCCTCAACTGGGATGAAAAACACAATTTTTGCCTTTGCTTTATCTGCAAAGGTTTCTATAACTCCATCACTCAACATCATCCTCTCACAGAACAAGGAAAAACCCATTCCCTCAGTGACAACCATCACTTCTCGTTATTTTTGCCATGTAATTGAAAGTTCTGGAAGTATTTGTGCAGGGTATTTTTGCTGGTAAAAGATTAAGTGTAAAGCCATTCTCATTATGCTCTTTGTTTTCCTGCATTCCAGGGACATGTACTGTCAGGATGAAACCGAGCTTGAAAAATTTTGCCTTGAGGAATGAGAATCTGGGGGAAATTCTTAAACACAGAAAACTGAGATTTAGAATAGGAACAACAAGAAAACTTTAAAGGTGGCAAGCTTCTCTTGTTATAATTGTATAAGATGTACAACATGCATCCTGCTAAATAGCAATAGAAAATCCTGAGTTCTTTAAAACTATTATATTTTCTTCCTAAAATATTTCTCACATCAGTTAAATCTTATTCAAAAAAGAAGGAAATTACAACACCTAGAAAACCTTAGCTCATGCTGCCATCATGCTACAGGAGAACCATCCTGCTTGAATGCTTAGACAAATACAAACCAATCAATTCCCAATGTCATTCATATAAAAAGTGGTAAGACCCAATCCTCAGCAAATTCTGAATTTCATAGGACCAGTTGTACGACAAGCAGAAAAATGGCATCAGACCCTTCCTTTTCTAAGGAGTTAGAAACTTTATTTTCTTTTTCCTTTCACAACAAATGCAAACGCTCTAAATCTTCTCAGTTCTAAGTAGAGATGGTGTCAGATGACTTCAAGAGGAGGCAATGCTTTTAGATGCTTATAAAAAAAAAAATGTGCTTCCGTGCATCTCTCCTGCAGGCTGTTATTCAGTGATGGATGTGCAGAGGGCCTTCACAACGCCCAAAAAGCGACTAAAGCTCTTTGTTAAAGGCAGAAGTTGGTCTCAGCTGCTGCAGGGCTCTGGCACAAAGCATCACACAGGGCTGTAGCCTACCCTGTGCAGCTGAGCCAAGATGCTCGTAGATAAGTTCACTGAGCAAAAGCAGGTCGCATCGGCAGATAGAATGTGTCCTTTGAACCTCCGGTACCTCATTTTCTGTCCTCTACTGTGGCATCTGTCTTCCTTTGATCATTGAGTGAAGGGCAATTGTTTCATTACAATGGAAATAAAAATAGTTGACACAAGAGAGTGGTGTTTTGCCTATTCAGAACGACAGTGGAAAGCTGCACTCCCGAGTTAGCTTGAATGGAGTGAACATTATTAAGTGCTGACATGAAAAAGACCTCTCAAAGGAGATAATGCCTTCACCCAATTAATCCTTCCTAATGAACTTACCCTTCGGAGGTGGGTAGAGCACTTTCAGCGTGAAGTTTGCTTCCTGTGATCATTTGTGCCAATAAAAGTCTTGTGAGAAAGCTGATGAAAACTGATGTGAATGTGCCTGAAGTGAATTTATTTTGATATTTGACTTGTCAGGAAGAAAAGTGGTTTGTACTTTTCAACCTGATCTGCTGTCGTGCTCTCTTGATGATTTCTATTCTTTAATAACTCCTCAAATGATAATAAGGCTCCTAGGCAGCCACTTCCCTTTGAATTTGCAGCTGAGAAAATCCCATGTTTAAAATACTTGGAAATAGAGTTTTATTTGATAACCTGTATTTTTGAGGTGGATAACTACTTTGTTGAACACCTTGATGGTTATTTCAGTAATAGTAGTCTGACAATGCTCTTCTGGCTCTGAGAAATTTCAACTGGGGAAAGAAGCTTTTTTCCACCCAAGGTACATTATAATGATACTTTGCACTTAGGCAGATTCTTTTATCAAAGCATGTTTTATTCATCAGTTCACCAGACCCTCAATTGGTTTTGTCTAATTGTGACTCTCTTTATAGCACATAGGCTTGGAAGTCCAGCTGTGATGGTTTTTTGCTGCTTTTCCCTGCGCTTTGGAGATCTCGAGAAAGCGCCAGAGAATTGGGGCGGGGGAAGTGTGAAAGTTCAAACAAAGCAGAGGGTGTCAGACTAAAACAAATGCAGGTGGAAGAAAAAAGTCAGAAGAATTGATAAGATTATTTTTTTAATCATATATTTATGATGTCTGGTTTTTTACAAAAAACAGGAGCTCCTATCAAACTAAAATTAGAACTGGTTTTAGGTAGTCAAAAGCATGAGGTTACCTCCAAATGAGGGCACCTGAAATTAGCTACCTAGTTCCTACTTCTATTTTAGGAACTCATACCAGTGAGCTGATTGTCACAGATACCATTGAATATTTTTGCAGCCTTGAAAAAAGAAAACACGCCTGAAGATTAGGGCTTAGGTTGATAAACTGAATACCCAGATTTTAAATGTTGGCCACTGCAACTTGTCCTCTGCTGTGGAATGATTCAGTAGTGTGATCATGGACAGGAACGGTAAGTTTGCTCCATCTCCAGTCCAACTAGCAAAATAAAAGATATTTAATGGAGACAATGAAGCTAATAGCTGGGAAGAAATTATTTTCCAACTGCTACACATTTTTTGGGGGGGGCTGTGATTAAATTAGCCACTTTGAATTTGTGCAGCCCAGTTTCACACCTCAGATGAAGAACTGGGACCATTTTTGGGCACTGCAAGTGGCTTATACATCTCAGCCCCTGTGGCAAGAAGGAACAGTTTTTAAATTGCACTTTGTTAAATATGGTTGTGGAAGAGCCAGTGTATCCAGGCTAGTATATCCAGGTGATGGGCACCGAATTAATTTTTCTTTCCATATTCTGGAAGAGTCTTTCAATCAAAGTGAGACTTTATGGCTGGTTTTTAATTTCACAGCTATAAAGATAAACATGCAACCTTTTCAAAGAAATAATTAGGTATCACAGAATAAAACGCTTCCCTACAAAATCACAATAACAACACATTTAATTAAGTGAAAAACTATACTAGCTGTAAGATTTTAGTGTCTATAATTTCTAGATTAATGGGTATTTTATATACACCCTACTTAGTGTATAATGCTTTTTTGATTATTATTTCTGCTTCTGTTCCATATAGTTTAGAAACTATTACATCCATTCTTTCCAATGAATGTCTTAGTTTCCTTCTAATGAAAATCTGTTTCCTGTGCTCATTTTTGCCAGACATTGTGCATCTGCATCCGTTTGCTGGGTCCAAAGCAGTATATAGGCTCCTTTCTTTCTCTGGTGGTCCCATGACATGCTCAAGTTAGAGTGGGTGCTCCTCTTGGGGGCCATCACCACTGCTGCAATGAATGGCAGGTGGATTCTGTTACCAAAATCTTCAAAGTCAGCTGTTTGGGTTGGTGTTCCCCCCCCCTCCATCCCTATCCTTGTTGGTACCGGTGATAGCCTCCAGCTTTTCATCAAAAATTTTCACATTTCTGTCATTTCTGCAAAGACTTTTAATGAAATTACTATCTTTGATTAGTCCATAGACATTCCACAGTAAATTTTCTTTGGTCTGACAGTTGCATTTTCAAAACACCATCTAGTGCCTCCCTTTTAGCCATTTCCTCACCCACTTCATCACCTCCAGATGGCTCTCCTGTTGAACTAATTACACCCCCATGTGTCACTTTATCCAATCCTATCTAAAGACAGGAAAGATCAGAACCATGGCTTTTTCAGTCTAAGCAAATCAGTAAATAATCTTCCCAAAGAAGAGCTCACCCAGCATTACCTGTGCCATGTCTGAGGAGCTGTGTGTGCATTACACCCTATTTTAACCTCTTCATTTAGTTTCTTCCAGCCTTTGTACCAAAGCCAGCCCCACCGCTAAGGCCAGGCTGTCTGGGCTCCTGCATCACATTTTTCAGGCTGCAGCCCCATCACCGTACTCCTGACTTGACAGATTTGTTATGGACCCTTCCCCCTAGACTTGTGACATTACATTCTTGCATCTAAAAAGAAAACACATATAACCACATGTAATTGTTTGAAAGCTGGCAACGGGCTAATTAGGGCAGACTATGGCCCTGAGCTGGCCATGCAAGTAGTGTAGTAGCTGTAAAACCTGAACCTAAGCAACGATGAGGTTCAAAAAAGCAAAGGACATTGCTGCTGGCCCTCATCTTCAAGCTTCTGTGTTTCTCTTTGATATGATCCTCCCTCTAGGAACACTTCGGGCTTGTGCCTTGGGGCAGGAGGAGGGAAAGGCTGTTGTCTTCCAGGGAAGAAGCAGGTCAGAGAAGATTTGTTCCTTGGGTTTGGTTTTAAAAGCTTAGACATGTTTTTTGGCTTGTGGCTGAGCTGATGCTTGAGTGATTCCTCTGATCATAAAAGACACTGATGCATCAGCCAACACCAGAGCCATCTATTTACCCAGGGAAGTGATGCAATAGATCAATGTTAAATGCTTATTTGCACTTGACTGCCTCAAGGCACAGAAACTAATTACCAAAGATAAATTAGCCCTTGTGACAATGACTAAGAAGTACACATCTTAGGATAGACCACCTTGACCATAAACACACAATTCTCCCTCTGATTAGGAGGGGCAGAGGGTTCCGTGGCACATCCTTCAGCCAGAGCTCTCAGGGTGGAGTGCTGTTGGGTTTGTCCCTGTGCCAAGGACTTGGCAAGCATTTGCCGAGCCCCTGACTCTTCCTTTTCCCTGCATGACTCTGTCACTCAACTCCTCTGTGTCTGTTTGCCCAGCTGCAGGTTAGCAGCAGTAATAAAGCACCTTATGCAGATTATCAGAAGACAAAACTGCTGGCAAAACTTCCCCAAGAGTGTTGCATTAACACATCAGCTTTCCCTTTACTTGCTGCCTGCCCAGGAACAACACGTGCCTTGCTCCTCTTCTGTATCACCTGTACACCAGGTGAAAAAAACAAGCTGAAAGTTTTCTGTGGTGTACATGAATACAAAGAGCTTTTCCAGCAAAAAGCCTTCAGTGGTTCTCATTGCAGCTGTAATTAGTGTGTGGCAGATGCCAAAGAGAGCTCAGCAGGTTTGCCATCAGTCTGTAATGCAATTGTTCCAGCTTTACTTCCCCCAAACCTTTTGCTTCTCTCTTCCTTCTCCAAGAGTTGCCAAATTTGGTGGATCTGAAGCCAGAAACATCTACTCCATGTTACTCCCTTATTCTTTAACTAGAAAGAGTGCCTATAGCTGAGGGATGCAGGATGGATCTCCAGGTCCCCAGGGAAGGCAAGTGCCTGGAAGGCTGCAGAGCTGCTCTTGATTTTCCCTGGAAAGGCAGCAGGAGTGAACTGCTTCCATTGCCTTTCTGCCTCTGAGCCCTTACAAAAGAGCTTGCAGCCAGGCTGGGCGCTGCATGTTCAGTAAGTTGTGTAAAACCAGCAGAGCACAGGGAGCAGCACAGACATTATGGACTCAAGCCTCTACACTGCATTCATCATAATAAGCTCAGGGGAGACCTGCAGGAGTGCAGGAGGGACAACTAGAATGAGGAGACCTGAATCTGCTTTGGGAATGGTTTCTGGGGGTGACACATGGCCCTACACATCACACAGTGCCTGGGGCAGCAAACGCGGCCTGCCTGGGGGTCATGCTGGTGCCTCAGCATCTGCAGCAAAGTACCTCTGTAACCCAGGTTGATTAAACAGCAGCCTTCAAATAACTCCAAAATTACTACTTTGCTTTTGTGTCTCCATGGAAAGTACATGTACCAATACCTTAGGATTTCACTTTTCTTTTTCACCTGGGTGTATTCCTGAGGCACCACAGATCCATCTCACTCTGCAGCAGAGCAGTCCCTTGCTTGCCATCTTGTGCCACCCCAGATTGTATTTCCAGCTTTCTAAGGTATCTGTTCCTCTCAGCATCATTTCCAAATCCTCCTCTATACTGACAGTGTCCCCCGGGTTTGTGGCATCAGCACACTTTTATCACCACACACTTCATTTTCTGCCAAGATCATTAATGGCAATATTAAGCAGCATGAGTGACCCTTGAGGAAGAACCCAGAAAACACCTCTGGGTCTGGTGCCCCTGTCAACATCATTCATTGCTGGAGCCCAAGCATACTTAAGAGGGATAGCCTGTATTTTTATAATTATTTTTTGACAAGCTAATATTTTCTAAACATGAATAAATATGAAAATGCACATTCCTGACTGAGCAGCCAAAATACCACTTCTGACCCCATGGTACCCTCTCCCCCAGTTTCCCAGCCAATAGAGCAAGCCACTGAAGAAATTGGTGGAGGTGGCCAAGCCAGAAGCTGGCTGTGTGCCCACTCACCGTGGCTTCTGTAAACTCACCATGGTGGATGGGGTGGGCACATCAACCCCAGCTCTCCCTGCCATGGGACACAGCCAAGCCCTCAGCATCACCATCAGAAAAAAGTCTGACCCCCCACTTGTAACCTAGTTGGCTTTTATATCCTCTGCCTCCAGGGCTGGCCTTGGGTCTGAAGTTACAAACCTGTGCTCACTCAGCTTAGGTGATGTGGAAGTCATTACACCTGGGTGGTGTTGTGGTCACTCCATCAAAGCCATCTGGCCAAGATGCTGCTGCTGCAGGTAGTTTTTCTTAATTTTGGTTTCTGGCAGCAGAGGTCAGCATTGCCCTGCTGATGGGCAACCAAATTTCTACCTGCAGAGAACAGCAAAACATCACAAAGATTATTTTTTTTTATTCCTTGTTATGGTGATGAAATGGGCATGAATTGTGTCTTTGAGCTACAGCAGCTCCTTAAGGGCCAAGTGACCAAACTGCCTGCTGTGCATGCAAGGGAGGTGGCAAGGTGGGCTGTGAGCTGGCCTCACATGTGTTGGGGATATTCAAGATGCTGAGAAACAGCTGAGATGTCCTCAGGCTGCTGCCATGAGACCTGCAGGACACCTATGTCCATCTAAAGTAGGAGCAGCAGAGAGGCTGGTACCCCCAGCATGGCAAACATCCCCAGTCGTGGGCAGGCAATGGAGCCTGGGGGTCTTGGCCATGCTGGGGATGTTTCCCCAGTCCTATTCGTACCAGGACTGTATTTTGCCTGATTTACACCTTGTTAAATGGCAAAGTGATACTACAAGCATGTGACTTACCCAACTGCCACTGTGTATAGATAATTATAACATTTCAAATAACTTCTTGGAGTCTAGTTAGTCCATTAAATAATTGCTCATTCTTTATAAATGTACTGTTGACATAAAGTGGACGAGGAAAGGAAATAGAGATGCGAGCAGATCTTCAGGGGAGCAATTCAAGGCCTTGAAACCTTCCACAGCAGTGCCCACAGGGAGAGTCAGCCATGGAGGGTGCTGGCCTGGCCTGGGGAGAAGGGCACGAGCCTCCCGGTTTGGGGCTGAGCTGGCGGGTGGACAAGCCTTGGTCTGAAGCAGGGGGCAGAGGGGGCAGCTTCATGGGCCTAAACACGTCGTGTGGTGCATGCATGTCACTTGTGCCACATGATTAATTCACGCTTCCAATGCTAAAAAATCTCCGTGTGTCGAGCCAACACTGGGCGGTAAGTGGTGGGAACCTGTGCTGTTTGAATGTCTGATTTCTAAGAGCTTTGAAACACACGAGCCACTTGGGGCTTGTAACACAGAAATACCGTGTTTAAGCTTGGCGGTCATTAAAGTTGTATCTGGTCAAGAATACACAAAGACCCGTAACATTTGCAAGGTACCAATATAGACCGCAGCTGGTGACTGCTTACTGAAACTTTAGCCGATTTTCCTTTTTTATCCCGACTAAATTATATCTTCAAAAGTTCTGAACCATTTTCCTCAGCGGCCTGTGCCTTTAGCACAGGGACAGTGCTCTGTGTACATGAACACCAGGTTGTTCAGCTATCCCTTTCCTGCTGCCTGCTTTTGCCCGTGGCAGGTTTCTCCCTTATAAATGTAGCGCTACAGAAGTTATTATTAAACATGTAACACCAATTTTCAGAGCCATCAGCCTGGCACCAGGCAGCCCATCCATCAAGTAGATGTCCATCCAATTGCTGTCCTATGTCCCTAATTTATTTTTTTCCTGAGCTAGGAAATTCATCTTTCTAATTAGAAGTTTTTATTTTGAAGTCTTTGTTTCTTCAGCTACATTTTGAGTGATTCAGCCAGGAAGTTTTCAATCCATATGTTCTGCACCATGCTTATGGTATATCGCTCTTGGTGTATAGTCAAAATATTACACATCACCAAGCCAGTGGCTGTAGAAGTCAAATCAGTCACCTCAGTGTTGTTGCATTCATCAGCCAAAATCCTAATCTCATAATTAGCCCCACAGGTTCTTGACAGAAGTAGTTTCCATCAGACGTGCACTCGTGCTCGTTGTGCATCTCCTTTTGAAGCAGGGAAGTGGCACAGCACAAATCTCTTCCCAGGAGCCTGAATGGCCCGTAGGGACTGTATTGTCACCTGTGCAAAGCAAAGTGGCTTTCCTGGCTCCAGGTGTCTGGCAGTGCATGGATGGCCAAGGTGCTGGCCAGCCTTTGGCCCAGCTTGAGGTAAAAATGGCAGAACTCAACAGCTCTGTATCTTTCCCCTTGCCCTCCAGGAGGTACAAAAGGAACTAAATTTGGGCTGAATACCTGACAGAAAGAAATAATTTGAAGGTTGGGTTTGGTGTACCTTAGTAACGACAAGGAAATTTAGGCATAGTGGTAAGCCTGGTGAGCTTGGCCTCCAGCACTAGCTACCCAGCTGAAGCTCAACATGAAATTACCTCAGAAACGCGTGTGATATGACAGACTTCGTTGGACTGGTCTGGGCAAGCTATCTAGGGAGCCTAGCACGGAAGGCTGCTAAATGAACAAACTCTTATTGCCATTCCCTCAGCACCCCTCAGACATTTACTCTATCTCATACATTTCTGAGTTCTCTGAAATTTTCCATCTCTTGCACTTGAATGCAATTTAGCCAGACAGACCCCTGAACAACCTACATTAGACCACGAATGAGAAGTATACCAGTGGGACAGGGATAAACACAGCAACTTTGGTCTCCAGACATTGGGTTGCAGTGCCACATTGAGGTGAAGAACCCACTTCTTGCACCCCAATACTGTGGTTGGGACAGCTGGACCTGGGTCCTCACTGGTCCCCCCACCTCTCCACCCTGCAGTTTCCATTGAGTTCATAAAAGAAATGCCACGCAGAATCCCTGGGCTGTGGCAATAGATTCAATCAGTCTCAGTCCATTAGTTTTAAATAATCAATAGCTGTAAGCGCCATAGTGCTGTCTCCTACTTCATCACCAAAGCTGAAAAGTTAGAGAAGGCCACATGTAATTATGGGCGCTATCTCCATTAACTTTAGAAAAATTAAACAGCCACTATTGGGGCGTCTGACAGGTTACTCGGTAAACTTGGCACATCCAGCTTAAACAGAGAGGATCAATAGAAGAATAAGGCATATTTTTATCAAGGCTTTTTATGGCGTTAGCATGTTGCTACAACACCCAGCATCTCAGTATGTGTTCTGTATGGCACAGTTGCGTCTCCCCGGCTGCGGGAGGGGCTCCTCGTCTTTGTGGAACTGACCCAAGCTGAGAGGGGCTGAGAGAGAGGTGTGCTCCCAGCTTTGAGTGATAGCCAAAGATCCCACTCCCTTGCTCCAGACTGAGAAAATCCTTGAGGCAAATGGCAATAAACACTGAGGAAAAACAAACAAATAAATAATTAAGAATTAATTTTATAATAATAGTAATCGTAATCATAATCATAATCATAATCATAATTGGAACAGTGATGATGATGACAATTATGATCATGATGATATTATTGTTGTTGTTGTTGTTGTTATTATTATTATTATTATTATTATTATCAACTGTTCTGCCTTGTTCCCATGCTGTAAAACCTCTGTCTGAAAAAAGGTGGCTCCAAAGTTTTATATTAAGCTCATTTTGAAGCCACTGTGTATGGTAGATGCAGCTTTTAAGAGCGCTGGGGAAGTTCTTGACGGGTGTGGGTCTGAGCATCCAAGCTTACTCCAGGTTGGCTCTCCACAGCCTGCCGAGTCCTCCCAAAATCCTGAGCGTGACCTCAGAAGCAGCAGCAGCTGGGGGGCTGTGGGAGCACTGGGTGCTGGTGCACAAAGGAGGCCAAGCTCAGAGCAGGGGTGGGAGAGCCTTTGCTTGGCCCCCAGCAGCCGCAGCTGCCCTTTCTGCCCCTTTACCCCAGCTCTTCCCTGGGATGCTTGGCTGGCAGCAGGGTGCCTGCCCCACTCATTCCTCCCCTGCCATCCCCAGTGTCAGTGACCCCAGCAGCCCTCAGACTCCTCTGCCAGCCCTGAACTGGGATGGGGAACTGCCTCCAGCCTGGGCAAGAGGTTTAACCCCGGCTGGCAACCCAGCACCATGCAGCTGCGTGCTCACTCCCCCTCTCCAAAAGGGTTGGGGAAGAGAATCGGAAAGCAATGTAAAACTCAAGGGTTGAGATAAGAACAATTTAATAGGTAAAGCAAAAGCCGCGTGCGCAAGCAAAGCAAAGTGAGGAATTCATCCACCACTTTCCATGGGCAGGCAGGTGTTCGGCCATCCCTAGGGATGCAGGGCTCCATCACATGTAACAGTTACTCAGGAAGACAAACACCATAATGCCAGATGTCCCCGCCCTTCCTCCTTCTTCCCCCAGTTTATATACTCAGCATGACGTCCCATGGTATGGAATATCCCTTTGGCTAGCTTGGGTCACCTGTCCTGGCCGTGTCCCCTCCCAATTTCCCGTGCCCCCTCAGCCCTCTGGGTGGCAGGGCCCAAGGAACTGAAAAGTCCTTGATTTAGTTATAAACATCACCCAGCAACAACTGAAAACATCAGTGTGCTATCAACATTGCTCTCACATCAGCGTCAAAACACAGCATTGTACTAACTACTAAGAAGAAAATTAACTCCATCCCAGCTGAAACCAGGACACCTTCCTAGGAGAACAGTCCTCGGGGTGCCAGCTGGGAGGTGCTGTGGGGTTTGGCTGCAGCGAAGAAAGATGCTACAAATGTCTTGGTCACGATTCCCAGTGGGAAACCCAGATGCATGGGGTGCGCTGGGGACTGCCGTGCAGCAACGAATTAAACAGCCATGACAGCAAGACCCCGTCCTCGCCTGGTCACGGCAGCTGCAGTGCCCTCTTCTTGCCCCAGGCATGGCTAGTTCTGGCTCTTCCCCAGCTCAGCCCAGGGAAGTGTAGGTAGTGGAGGGACAAAGTCTGGCCCCAGCTGGACAAAGCGGTTCTTGTGAAAGCTGCTGCCCCCACATCCAGTCAGGAGTGAAGGGACCCACGAGAGCTGCCCCTATGTCATGTTCCCAAGGGTGGGACAGGCCTTGGGGACAAAGCTGCACTGCGGTGGTAAAAATGCCAGGTTTTCTGAGCGTGCTGGGATGAGTCTTTGGGTTCATGCTCTGCTTAAATTTGTTACTTGACAGATGGGGTTGGACTTGTGGGCACCCCCAAAACAGTCTGTCTTTTGTGGAGCTCTTACTGAGGTGCTGATGGAGCTCTGTGAGACAGCATGTGCAACAGAAAGGGGATAGAAGAGGATGTCAGATCAGGGTGTGGCGTTCGCAAGCTAAAATATTGGGGGGAAAATAAATAAAAAAATAATCCCCGGACACCCTGATGGTTTTTACATGTTTCCACTTTTTTATTCACCTGTGGATGTGCAGATGTTTGCCTCTGGAAATTCAAAGCCAGATTGTATTTGCATTTTCCTGCCTGGAGGCTGGAGGCTGAAGCTTTATCCCCCCCTCACCAGGCAGCAGCCCACAGCCGAGGGGTACAGCCACGGCCCAGCTCTCCCTCCTCCAGGCTCTGAACTGCACGGTGAGTAAAATCCAGTAACTAAAGCAAGATGGCATGTTTCTCCAACTACCTATCTTGGACATAACTGCTACACTTTAATGAATTCCAGTTTGCTTTGCATTTTCATGTACTGTAACCCATCCTTGTGTATCCTAACCTGAAAGATATCCCCCACCGCCCTCCCTCGCTCTTCCTGGTCCCCCTAGAATCTGGATGTGGCTGCAACAGGGAGACAAGCATCTGTAACATGACAAGGAGGTGGACTCCTATCACCAAAATCAGCAGCAGATCCTGAAGTCTTTCTTTTGTCGCCATTAACTTCACTAGGGGTTTGTCAGAGCAGAGACAAAATCAAACCCAAGTAAAACACTGACTATGATCTGCAGAGCAGGTTCATCTCAGAGCAGAGATTGCAAAGAGGATTCCTGCTCAATAAAGGCATGGATACGTGTATGTATAAAGAAACTCAGAGGCTTTTGTCTGTGGGAAGATGAGAAGTGAATAGGGATCAAAATAACAAGATGGCAATACAGCTTTCTAATAAAACCCTGATACCTTTAAAGTAACTGGTCCTGGGTTTATTTAATCAGGAAAATAGCTGGGAGTTTAAATAACTTGCAATATAAAGCCTGCACAAAGGAGAGAGTGGGCAGGCTGAGTCGAATGTGTCGGTATCTTGCGGGAGAATATGATGCTTGAAAGAAGCAGTGACACATGGAAACTGCCTACAATGGCACCAGCTGGATTGAGGTGAGAGATAGAAACAGTATTAAAAAAAAAATTATTACAAGCAACAGTTGTAGGCCTGCAGGGCAGAAAGGGAAGGGAGAGCAGGAAGCATTGCAATAGATAAGGAGGGTGAGTGAAAAGGCAAGGGACACCATGCCGGGAATGGCAATTACTTGGGCTGTGATGGGGGAAGGAGCTCCAAGGATGCGGTCGGGGACCACGAGTGGCTGCAGGCAGCATCAGGCTGCCTCCTCCCAGGTCCACCCCACTGCGAGCTGACAGTCAGGCTAGCTGCAGGATCCCTCACACCCCCTGTTCCCACACATAACCCACTGAAAAGTTCCTTTTCAGACAAAATTCTTCATGTCTGGCTTCAGTGCAGATAAATACATCTTCAGTTTAAGGCTTGAGGAAACAACAGTCATTTCTTTGGGAATGACTTTTCACAGAGGGGGAAAAATCCTCAGTACTTTTACTTCTAGGGAAGTTTTAAGGCGACCTTTTCAGCATCCCTTGTTAACACATGAATGTACTCTGCAGGGAAGAGCTTTCCAGTCAACTCCTGTTGGCTCCAGATTAAGTTGTAATTAAAAACAGTAAAATGACAGCACTATCCATGAAAAGCTCTTGTACATTTTCACTTGAGTGATGTTATAACCCTACGTCAAAGGCTTTTGCATGATCCACGTGCCTAGCACTGGTAAGTGCTAGCAAGGAAGCGGTGGTTTCCTACTGATACTTCATTGTGAAATTCCACATCTGCAGCTCTTTTTGGCAGTAGGTGGTATGCTCAGCTCTGAAACTAATACAATAATTTGAACTGTAGTAAAAACCGTAGTATCAATTAAAGCATGGCTACACTTAAAGCCAAGCTGCAGCATGGCAATATGAGGCCCTGGCAGGTCACAAACCATCGCACTTTCCACCCTGAATAGCAGTGTTCATGGGTCTAATTGCATGTGGCAGTAGTTGGTCATAACATCTGGCATTTCCAAAAGAAGTGAGATCGTTGCTAATGTCAGTTTTGCAAAAATTTCAGTATGTTTTGTGGTCCTAGATGCAGTTTGTTTTGTGGTTATAAATTACATGGTGCCATTAAAACTTACTCTGCTGGGTGTGTTTGCTGAAACTTGAGGGCTGGAGAGGCAGAGGTCACGCAGCAAGCAGCTCTCCGTGTCCATCCAAGCTGCTTGCAGGAGTATTTGATCTTTATTTTCCTTATTCCTCCGCCTTTGACCCATTGTTAGGCCTGGGAGAAACAGCAACAGCAGGGCTGAGCTTCTCCTCCCATCTGTGCCCAAAGCTGAAGGGAGGTCTGGGGCCACGCGGTTCCCCTGGGAAATTCTGGCGATGCTGAGCTGCCTTCCCACGCAGGCAGTCCAGATGCTCGCCGGCCCTCTGTTATCAAACAGTTTTCCACCAGTAACCTGTGAGAACATTACATTATTGTAATGAAGTTGGCAGATGGAACGAATACTTGGGAGTTGGAAGGAAAAAGGCAAAGTCTGAAAGGGAAAGGCAAGTGATGGTATGGTGGGGCTGGGTGCAAACCTGTCACCACCCGCCAAACCAACAGATTTCATCAGAAGGATACTCTTTACTAGGTCAGGGTAATTTAAATGCTAGGGTTTGGCACGAAGGATGGCTTACAAACATCTGAAGTATTCCTAATAGATGGTTTTACAGTCATCTTAATGCAAAGATTTTGAGTATGAGTCGTACGCGGCTACTGCCATCAGAGGGGAGTGAGTGTGTCTAAGCCATTTCCAAAGCTTATCATAAGTTCCCATAGGAAGAGATATGAATGGCATGAAAATATTACACTTCAAGCAGAGAGATTTAGGAGGCATGTGAACCACGCTGAGGAGCTGCAAGTGGAATATTCAGTTGTCAAAATAATGCTGCAACAGCAGGCACTGCACTCGCTGCATTGACATGTCAGAGCCGGAGTGACAGCAGACGTCGGCGCCGTGTGCTTGGGGGGGTGATGGCTTCCCAAAGACGGGTTAGAAGAAAGCCTTTCTAATTTCAGCTGATTGCTTTTCAAATGTCGCTCTTTCAGATCCTCTTCATCGCCTGAGCTCATTAGGGCGCAGCTAGAGGAGGGGGCAAGGGGAAATCAGTAACGTGGAAGGTGCCCATCACAAGCAGGCATTGAGTCGGTATTGGGAAGACAGTGACCTTCTGAGCCAGGAATACTTGTTTCAGTACAAATAACAGACTATTGCTGTTACGAGTGAACATTATTTAAAACATGAGGAGGTATTAAGAGCTGCATTACTTCTGTATCGCTTTTATCATCAGTGGGTCTGAAGCTACACTAAGTTAGCGTGGTACCAGGGGCCACCCCATGCAACAGTCTCTGAAAAAAAATAGTCTGAGATGGTATTTTTCATTTATAGGTAGTTGGGTATTTCTGTCAGTTCTCTCCTCATTTCACTGCATCTTGAAAAGAGAAAATAATTATTCCCATATATGGGTAAAATGCCCTAAAATTGCTTTTTTATAATGAATGATTGCTGCCTGCTAAAATGCATAGCAAACCTAAATCAGCATCAAAAATGTCAAAGAAAACCCAGCTCCTCTTCCCTGGCATAATTCTACTTTCCCATAACATCAATAACCTGAGCGAGGTCTTTGCCAAGTCCTTCATGCTACTCCAGCGCAGAAACTAGTTTCTTGGCAGAGATTGAAGTCCCAAGGGAAAAATGAGCTGCATACCACCCAGGGGCAGTGAGATCCTGGGGGTCTCGTGTCTGGTCCATCACTGCCGCGTGGCTTTGCGGGATGAAAGCTGTAGACTCTGGGTGATTTCTAGCAGCATCACTTTCTACCAGCTCTTTCTGGTACAGAGTACCAGTCAGTGAAGGTGCGTACCATCATTTATCACCTCCAAACCTGGATAGAATAATGAAATCCTTTAGTAATATTTTTTTAAATTTGAATTTCTTTCTGAGATTGATTTCATTAAGAATTTCAGTTTCAAATTACTAATTGAAATACTCTAAAAATTATTTTTTTCAGTCTGGGAATAGAGCGCTGATTTGTTTCACTAATTGCAAGCCAGAAGTTTGGAGTGCTCCTTAATGAGATATTTCACAAACAATCTTTGTTTCAATTAACTTCAGGGAGGGGGGAAAATACAAAATTGTTGTAACTAAGGCACACATCTGTAAAAATTAAATGTGTTCCTCAGATGTACTTGGGAAGATAGAAGGACACATTTGTTGAATAAATTGTTCTCAGTAGCCAAGTTCAGGTTTGGCCTGTTGCTCAGTGTATTATGACAACAAAAAGTGAAAATGCAGCCAGGCATTAATTTTTGCTCTTTTTTTTTTTTTTTTTTTTTGAGATATATATATATATATATATATATTTCTGTATTGGTTTTGCTATCATCAATGTTTAAGAGGCATTTGGACAAAGCCTGCAGGGATGAACCAGCTGCAATGGCTTGAGTCTGGCCATGCCGGAGAGGAGTTGGGGTGCTGCACCCCTCTTGCATGAAGAGCTGTGGCAACCCAAAATTTGAAAGGCCCAATTTTAAGGTAATGGCTTGAGGAGGGAGAGCAAACCCTCACCCACATCACATGGGCAATTCACAGGGTGCAGCCGTGGGGGAGCGCATCCCACCCACCCGAGGCTGCTGTACCTGCCAAGGCTACCTCAAAGGCATGGTGAGGGTGGGGGCTGCAAAGACACGGACCCCTTCATCTGCGGCAGAGAGGTCCCCCAGGGCACCCCGCTTTGCAAGGGCTTCAGCTCATGAGCAGCAGGAGGAAGGGGGTGGCTGTGGCCTTGCAGCTAGCCCCTTTCCCCCCCAGGAGGATGTCAGCACCTGTGGCCACGTGTGTGTGCATGCAAAGCTTTGGAAATTTCCATTTTAATAAAGGCAACCTTGGAGAAGCATGAGCAATAACCTGTCTGCTCTTTGGCACTGACAGTTAGGTTGTCCTGCAAAATGAGATTTTGTTACCCCAGCGCAGCAATCTTGTTATCAACTCCAGCTTACATCAGCGTGCTTTATTAGAAGACAGCAGAACTAATTCTTTAGACATTAAGCAACATCTAGCTTCTGCTTTTATCAGGCTGGCTGAGTGTGATTAAATCAAATCCAGAGGTAAGCCCAATAAACTCCTGGATCTCTGGGCTCAGATATTTGGTCCACCCACAGACGCTCTGAAGTCTGGTGACAGGATAGAAATTAGGTCTTCCCTGCCCGGCCTTTCCCACTCTTGCTGCCTCTTGAAAATCCAGTTTCCTACATCTGACCCATGTACTTTGGGCTCTCAGGTTTTATTAAGGCAGGGGGATCCATCCTGTTCCCAAGCTCATGTTGCTCAGCTGTGACTCCACGCTTGAATCCCTGCTCCAAAGGGATGGATCTTCACCCCAGTGGGGGCTGCTACAGCTGTGCACGTGATGGATGGTCTATTCTGGCACTCCCATCCCTTCCAAGATAAAATCAGCATCACACAGCTGTCATCATGTGTAACCAGCAGCCAGTCCCAATATCCTGCTTGCACCCAGCTTTTTTGTCAACTTAGATTGCACTTTCATCCCTGAAGGCATCAGTTGATTAAGCAGTTATCACAGCTCTTCTATATCTTCAGTGGAGAAATGTATGCTGCTATTCCCACTTCTACCATGGGACTGACGAGGCTGTTGGAGCTTATGGATCAGCACAACGTACAGGAAACCCCACATTACTGCTGGACATGGCTGGTGGCCACCCCGGGGAGCATCTGCCAGGGCACGTTCCCCTGCGCCTTTCCTCCTTCAGCAAGGGCTGTCTCCCAGCAGCGCTTGCAGCGTCCCTGAGAGAAAAAATGGTAGTGATTCATTTGGCCCAAGACTGTAACATTTAATTCCTTTCTCCTCCTTCCCAGAGTATAAATCTCCAGCCAAAACCCTTGCAGATTTACTCCAGAGAAGGAAATAATCTGCAGATGCTGACTTTTCCCAGCTCTTGCCTCACCTAAGGGGCCAGTGACAACCACTTGGGTCCTTGCCAGGTTTCTGGGTGGACTCGTCTTACTCACAGCTTTGTGTTTTAATATTATCCCACAACACTGTTGGCCAAGTATCTACAGAGCTGTGAATTGTCCCCTGAGCTGTCATGACAGAGAGATGTTTAATGCACAATAGCTATTATTTCCCAAATATTGATACCCTCAAGGCTTGTGGGATCTCCTTTCAATAACTCAGCCTCCTGCCATCTAGGACAGTGCTGTATATAAGAGGACGTATGGTAAAATGGCACAGGGAGGTGATTTTTCTTTTCTAAGTATTGATATTAAACAGTGTAAAACCACATTAATGAAGAAAGACCATAGATCTGCCTGGGGGCAATGTACAAGCTTCTCTGCAGGATTTCATTTTGCAGAATGATGCCAGCCCTTGGCCTGGCTCCTGCTCTTCCCTGCTGGCTCGTAGCCTCTGGCTCAGTGCAGCCCTGCCCTGGGCAGAGGTGCAGCTGCAGGGCATCATACAGACACCGTTGGGAAGGGACGGGGCTGGGGGCAAGGGAAGTGAGGTCCAGGTGGTGGTGCAGCATCCCCTCTCCCCATTTACCCTGCACCATGGTAGCACTGAGCCCACGTCAGAGTGAAACGACTGGGATTTGGCTTAAAGCTCACAGAATATGTCTCCAGGGGAAATTAAAGAAGCAAATTAACAGCAGCATCTTTTATTTTCATAAAGCACTTAAAAGCACCAGATGCATATAATCTGTATTTTTGGCTCTCTAAACTTAGGCTTTCATTTTAAATGGCAACTGGCGCTTGGAAAATTCATATTTAGTGGATGGCAGAGGGAGAAAAGCATGGACCAGATGCACTGAGTTTATTTTCTTTTGACCAACTTGCACAGCTCTGGTGATGCCAATTAATCTGGATTTCCAGAACTGCAGAGAAAACCAGGAAAACAGAAACCACCACTGACCTTGCTGTTCAGCTATGTTTGAACAGGAGTGCTTATCGCTGGTATGGAGCCAGGACAGGGCTTTGCACAGCATTGCACGGCCACCGCTGCAGCAGGGCTTGCACCCACAGCCCATGTGAGAGCCATTGCTGCAGAACCAGCATTTGCTGGGACACTGCAAGCCAAGAGGAGCTGGCTCAATTCATAGCTGTCTGACAGAGGAGCTGGGGTTTCATTTGCCTTAAAATGCCTCTTGAAGTCGTGATTGTCAATTTCAAATGGAAAAACAGTTGTGGGTCTGCTCATCCCTCCTGCATGGCTTTGGCATTGCTGTTTGCCAAGGGTCTTTGTCTTTGGATATCCTTCCTTCAAAGTGGTTTGGAAATGGTGCTGTGTATGGAGAGAGAAGAAAATGCAGCGGTTATTGCCTTCCCACACCCTCATCGTTCTAGCTGAACAAGTTTAAATGTTGATATGAAATCTTTCTTTCCATAAACTTTCAACTAAACTTCCAACTACAGCCATTCTTCCTGTAACTGTGCTTTGAAAGCTTTATTATTAACATTACTGGTATTCTTTTACATGACTTTTGTAATGTGAACCGTTAATTTCTCCATCTATGTCCAGAAGGAAAACGTCTTCATTTAACTCAAAAAAATTCCTTCTCACTAAACATGAAGGAATAATTTGAGGCACACACAGAGCAAATATTTTATTAACACTCCGAACACCAAAACACAGTGTGATAGCAGACCTGGGTCAATGTTTTTTTTGCTCTTGTGTTCCCTGGGATAAAACTTCTCCAAACAGGGCTGTGGAGGGTGCATGCAGCTCAGAAAATGCTTCCCACTGCTTCAGCCCTGGAAAGTAAGGGATAAGCAAAATCTCAGCTGCTGGCAAGAAAACCAGCTAAAAAGCAAGGTAATCTGTAATGGTAGGCTTCTATGGGCAAACTGTAAACGATCCCACACGTCACCACATGCCACACACTGAGACAACTATTTCCAATTTGTCAAGAGCTGCATTTCTTCTATACCAGTGGCAGGTATTTATTTTTCATCCGGAGTCTTAATTAACACATCGATAGAGCTCTGTGTTTAAACGCTCCCGGGGCACTGGTGGCCGTGCCAGGTGTGTCCTGGGGGATGGCTGGTGGGCACCATGCGGAAGGCACCGGGTGGACGTGGCAGGCAGGGTTTGAACTGCCTGCTCTGCCTCTGCAGGCAGCCGCCACCGCACGAGGCTAGGATGATGCTCGCTCCTTTGTCAGGCAGCAAAACCTCCTCCACGCTGCCACGTCGCAGCCCCGGGGGTGGGACAGAGCAGCTGCCGGGAAGGTGGCCGGCCGGGAGCGTGTCCCAAGCACCGCAGTGGCATCGCGCCGTGGGAGCCCACGACCCCGAGAGACACAGCCTGCGCGTGTGTAAGTATGGCTGCGGCGAGGCGAGCACAAGCTTCACAGATCGCATTCAACTCCTGCGAGAGGGATCCGTGTTTTGCTGGTGTTCAGCAACAAGGCGTAATCCTCTGCTAATCAGCCCAAGCTCCGGCTGCAAATACTTGACGGCTGAGGGCAGGGTCACTTTGTTCTCTGGCTTCCTGGGGAAGGTTTAAAGGGTTTTGCAGGGAGCATAAAGCAGGTTTAATTCTGCTGGCGCTGGTGTAAACCAGGGGTGGAACAAGTAACCGCAGTGTAAACACTGAGTCTGGTTTTGCAACTCCTCAATCTTTTTAGGGAGCTACATATAAATCTGGATTATGGCTGAAGGGAAGATGTGCAAGAGAACATTATTATCCAAAAGTTTCTATCAGCCTGATCCAGAAAAAAATCCTTTTCTTCCTTTTCTTTACTCATTTTTAAAGTTAACTGGCTGCCGTTCAAACAGCAAAAACTATCAGGAAATAAATAGAGCACATTCAAACAGGCAAAATCGTAATGAAATAAATGAGACAAATTCCGTGAACTGCACCTAACATGAAAATGAATCTCAGCTGCTCATTAGAGACTGCTGAGCAGGGGACGTGGGCAAATTAAATCATGGGAAGCAGAGGGAGGCATAGAAAAAAAGGTTGATTATCTAAATCTCCTCTTATTAACTGCAAAATATTTTTTCAAGATTGAAGACGGTAAAATTTGTTAGTGGCAAGTAGCAAAGCCTCTATGCACTTAAAGTAAAAAGCGAGGAGCTGGGCAGAGCAGAGGAATGGGTAAACAGGGCATATACCGACCGCTTTATCTTCATGGTGGGTTAGCAGCGAGGAATTCTCACCTGACGTACATCCAGGTGTTTGCTTCCTTATGCTCTCTGGCAAAATACATCCTTGCTTTCCCAAGGTTAATTGGGATTTTGCCGTATGGGCAAAGACGGGGCCGCGGGTCGGAGGCTGAGGCGCAGCAGCAGAGCCAGTGGGTGGCGTGGGCAGCGTGCTGCCTGTGGGCGAGTTGTGGGTGATGCCTGGGCCATCGCCCCCCACCTGACAGAGTCAATCCAGCTGTGGTTTGTTGGTCTGTCTGATGCACGGGCCAGATCACCTGTCTTATCTAACGCACCAGGCTTGCTGAAGCAGGCGGTGGGGGGGAAAGCTTTGTGGCTGGGGAGGTTGTCACCTTCCTGTGCCACTCTGACCGGTCTCGTGGGCATCTGAGATCCAGCAAAGTTTTTAAAGCTCTGCCATCTGCTTGTTACCAGGCCTTTTTCATCATTGCTTTTTAACATACTCATTTTTGCTGTTTTTTCCCTTGAAAGCACTTTGCTGTCTGAGAGGGTGGGGAATGGGGAGCATGCCAAAAGCCAGGTATGCCTCGGTGGTGGTATGGGTGGAATATCATACCGTGGCTCCTGCTTCAGAGGTCACCGCTGCTCTTCAGGACTGCCCCAAGTACAGCAATGAGCAGGCATTGCTAATTGATCTAATGGTTCTCGTAGCAGCATGCACTGGAGAAGGTGCACTGCCTCCAGCCTTCACTGTTCATCTTCCTGCAGGAGCCTTTGGGACATGTGGAGATGTGGCTCATGGGCTGCAAACCCAAAGCATGTCACAACCTGGACGTTGGCATGAGCAGCAAAGGAAACCTGGCAAAGCTAAGCATGTTATGCTACGGTCGAAGAGGGGGCAGGAGGAGGAGCTGAGGAACTGCAGCTGCTCAGCATGAGGGCTGTCCCTAGAAATCATCCTTCAAGAAGGAGTGAGAGCCAGGAAGAGAATAAGGCAATGGCCAGGCAATGTGGAGATGTCAGGGAGAAATTGTGCCAAACCCACCTTTCTGCCGGCGGTGTAGCAGCCCAGCTGTACAGGGGAGAAGGAGGTGTTCCTGTACAGGGGCTTTAGGGCTGCACCATCTTCTGTGACATTCTCATAAACAAGGGAGGAAGACGTGGCCTTGATGAGACAGCTATTGGGTGGGTGGGAAAATGGTTGCACAGTTAGTCAGGAAAATGATCAGCAGTTCAGTGCCAGAAAGGGAGGTAATGGCGAGTAGGAACCGGAGCCCACTGCTCTTCTGTGTCTCTGTTCGTGATTTGGAGGAGAGACAGGACAGTTGCTATTTGATCTGCAGCTCAGAGGGACTTGAGCACAACGGAGGACAGAATTACAGTCCAAAGGGACAACACTAGTCTGGAAAAAGTCCATGGTTTCTGTTTCAGTGGTCAGGCTGGTGAGTGAAGGCAAGGGGCAGGGGGGTCCCGGTGGGGTGAGGAAAGCTGTCCAGGCTGCGCTGGGAGCCAGGGGATGTCTGTGCGTGGGAGGCTTTCACCCTTGGCTGCTGTGCTTCAACAACAACAGGGCTTGGCTGGAGACAGTCCAAAGGCAGTGATAAAAATAACAAGAGGTGGCTGGGCTTTAACCTCTGCTGGAAAGCCAGAGGAGATGGGTTAAGAGACTCTGGGGAGATATGGTGCAGTACTTAAGCACAGGACTTGTGAGGAGGAGAAGGGTTCCTCTTTCTCCTTGCCAGTTATGACAAGACATGGTGGACTTAAGCTGTGGTTTAAGAGGGGATGAGCACATCTTTGTGCACTTTCCAGGGTACAGCCCAACATTTCCCGATAGCACACTCTGCCTCCCCTGGCTCCCAACTGTATAAGCCGGGTTTAGCACAACATCCATTCCTGTATCTCACATGACTTTCCTGAATTAAGTACTTAGCCCGTGGGAATCACACCATTATCTTCAGAGAAACTAGAAAAATAAAGAGTGCATTATAAGGTTTTTATTGTTTTCACCCCACCATCAACATTCCCTTTAAGAACATCAAAAGATTAAAAAAGCAGATAGAGACATCTGCCAGCATCTCTGGAGATGTGTGCTGCACTTTCTTCTAATCCAGACCAAGTCTTTGGAGCCTCTCCATGCCTTCAAGAAATAGGGGAATTTTTCTTTTATTTAAGAACTGTCTAAAGACCCTTTTACTGGGTTTTAACAAAGCCCTGTGTCAGCACACTTAAAAAATGTTGGCATTTCCTCTGCACAGATTAAAGATGACATATCACCCTTTGCTGCTCAAACCTGATTTACAGCTTCTATTGCAAAATTGCATAATACTTTTTTAAGTGCTCTAAGGCGCAGTGGCAGGGGCGAGGACACAGAGCAAAGTCTGGGCGCATGCTGGTTTGTACCTCTGCAGCATTTGCTATTCCTTCTCTAGGTCTGAAAGAAAAGCTGCAGGGAGCCACCTGTCCCCTCCGGCACCCTTCTGGCCCCCAGCATGGCATCACCCATGAGGAGCCTGTTCACCGACCCTGCCAGATACCTCCAGTCTTTCCGTCTCTTCCTCGCAAATTCAACCGAGCACCAGTGCATGCATGGCTTCATACAGAGGCACCTGCCCGCCGTGATAGCAAGGTAACATGGAGGTGGCCACATGGGGCTGAAGGACAACCCTGGGCATGGGCCCACGGCGGTGACGGGCTCGGCTGGGCTGGGGGGGCTGCCTGCAAAAGACAGATTGCTTCTCCCCGCCGGCCGTCCCATCTGTGGGGCTCTGATAGGGTTTGGCTGGAGTTTTGTTTGTACACGCAGCTGAGCGGCTGCTCTTTGGGCTGGAGCCTGCCTAGCAGCGGGGAGATAAGGCTGGATTCTTTCCTTGCATGCAAATACAGCTTACCCTGAATCAACTCTAAAATAGAGCAACAGATATTATATTCTAACATTAGATTTGGCTGAAAACATCTTTTCAAAAGTAATTTTTTTCAGGTAATATTTAGGCCCTCTCTGCTATGTCTAAATAATGCTCCTGCTTTGCTGGTGCGTGGGTTTTGCTGGAGCCCTCGCTTTGCGGGCTGGCTCGGGCAGCAGGCAGCCGGCATCAAATCCTGCCTGCGGGGAGGCCCTTCTCTGGGCTTGGAGGTTTATGGCTCTGCCAAGACCTTGCTAAGGGATTTTAAGCATGTTACACTCTCCCCTCTTCCTTCCCGTTTTGCAAAATGTAAGACTTCTACAAATAATTGCTCAGCTGCTGTGGTCCTCGAAGCACAGACACAGAGAAGACATGTACCTGCTTCTGCTTGTATGCACATGTAATGAAAGCAGAACTCCCCTGCAAATTGCCATATTAACGGGAAATTGGGAATCTCCAAAGAGCAGAGTTCTGAATCTGGTCCCTCCTGCCAGCTCACCAGCACACCTGTACATGTGCAGGTTGCATTTGATTTTGTTCTGCAGATTGTAGTCTTCATGGGATCTCCAGTGCTTCGCACAATGCATGTAACCCTCTCTACCAGGAAGCTCTCCTAAAACACAGAAATAATGTTTTTCAGTATTGGAAACGGGAAGTCTACAATCAATATTCTGAGCGTTGGTGGTGGAGCAGGTATGCTATGGACTTCAATATCAATGTGCTTTTACCTTTTTTTTCAAGAATAGAGGATTAAAATTTGCAGAAAGGAGCCAAGTGGGAAACAAGTCTTCTCTTGAAAAGCTCTGGGGAACAGATGGTGTTAGCCGGTGTGTGGCCACATTGCCTAAAAACAGCTTGCGCCTCCTCACCCTGATACTTGTATGTCCTCCATGAGAAACCTTCTTCTGCACCATTGCTCCTCAAGGATAGGGAAAGGCTTGACCTGCCCCATAGTGTTTCTATGCCCCCAAAAAATGCCATAATCTCTTAGATTCCTCAGATTATTAAATTTTTACTGGCATTGAAATTATTTTCCACTGTAACTATTTACTGAGGTGATAACTCCTCACCATTGCTGCCTCCTGCCTTGGCTGACTTCTGTTTTGCCTGTACAGACCTGCTGACCACAGGCAATGCATAAGCCCCTCTGGGATCTACCCTCCCCCACAGCACTGGAGCTGAATGTAAGCTCCAGAAGAAATCCAAAGAGATCAGAAAAAGTGTCTTATCTGAAGTTCACTGGGTGGAAAAACAATACCAATAACATCGAGTGGATGCTTTTCATTAAGTTCTTCCTTAAGTTCCCCCATAATTAAAATCTATGAATTTTCTAATTCTGCTCTGCCCATTAAGTCATCAAACTTAAATTCTCTATGAACAGTTAATTCAGTTTGAATGCTTTAGTCATACTATGTCCAAAGACTAATCTCAGCCTTGTCAATCTCTCCTAATAAGTAAAAATAATTGTATGTAAATGGTGGGTATTATTTATAAAACAGGCAGTGTGACAGAGCAGGAACATCGCTTTCCAAACAAAGGAAACCATTCTTCTGCTCCCAAAAATGTTGGGTTTGACAGGAACGCTTTAGGCAGGTGACGTACAACTCCCTAACCAGGGATGCTCCAGCTTAGCATGATGGACATTCAATAACATGCAGGCAAAGCTCATTTTGTGATGCAAAACCCCCAAAATTACCAGACCCTTGCTGCTTTCTGCCTTGTTCAGGTCGTGGGTCCTCGGGTGGTCAGGAGGGAGCAGCTTCCCAAATCCCCAGCTAACCCTGGCTAGTGTCGGAGGGCAGTGATGGAGCTGCTGCCCTGGCCTCACCTGCCCCTGTGCTTCGCAGGGAGAGAGCACGGAAGGGAAGTGTTTCTTTTCCACTTTCCCACCTCGAGAGACAAGCAAACCATTTAATGTAGCATCATATCCCATTACACCCGCCCATATACAGTGCCTGTCTTCGCCTACAGCCTCTGCCTTATTAAGTTCACACTCCAGCGCGCAGCACTCTGTACCTTTAAAAACCATAAAAGTCATCAACACTGCTATAAAGTAGCAACTGTGCTGTAAACTATCCCGTTACGTAAAACATTTAATTAGAAACTTAATGGTGAACATAGTGGTAGCCTTTAAAAGGTAATTGTGTTGGAGAGTTTAAATAATTCGGATAGCCTAATTGCCAAATTGTTGATAATGCAAGCTGCCACAGATTTGACTGTAAAATGCCTCAGGACACTTGTTTGCATATAAAAGAGCTAACTGAAGTCAATTAAGGCTGTGGATTAAATTATGAATCAAAAGGGGTGTTTTTTCTGGTTAAAAGCAATACAAGGGTGGTTTGGCCACAGAAGAGTGGAAAGGAATATATTAACCTATCTGCATATGGAAATGCAAAATTAAAATTATTTTTTTATTAGGACCTGCACGCCTTTTCCAAGGGCTAATCCATTTTACAGGAAGTTGGTAAAACAACCAAAAATCAAAATATTGCAGTAGCTCATTACAAAACCTGTGTTCCCAAATTTTACCATGGCAGCCTGTGGATGACTGGCTTTGCTCTGATTTTTCAGCAGAATACAGGGTTTGCAGTGACAGCAAAGCTGCATCTATTTATCTTACTTCAGAAATTCAATTTCCCTCTCCCAAGGAACATGCTTGCACAGATGCCATGTAAATTTTGGTGTTATCAGTTGATTTAAGAAAGACACGTAAGTCTGAAAAAATTGAACTCTTCCTCACTTTTTATGTTAAATTCTCAGGGCTTAAATGAGCCAGTGAGACCTGGGCTGGGGTGCCTGATTTTGACCCGAGGTGATGTGTGGTGGAGCCAGGAGCAGGCAGAGATCTCCTTGTAGTCAAAGGGACCTTCCTGGGGGAGGACCTGGTGTGCTGGGTTGAGCTCTGGGGAACACATTATGGCTATTTAATCCCCAATATTTTCCTTTTGTACCTCACATCTTCTGTGTAAGTGAGCTAACACTAAAGTGGCAGGAGCCCAGGGGCACTGAAAATCATGAGGGTGGGCAGAGGCTGTGCAAATACCTTGGAGGCCATCCCTCCACAGTCCCTCAGCAAGGGCCTGTCTGGCCGTCAGGGTTTGCTGGATGATCTTCCATTCAGTACAGAATTTTTTGTTCATTTGCAGGGATTTTTATAATATGGTATTCTAAAAGCTCAATATTTGTTGGTAACATGACCCCTGGCTCTATATTATTTGCCACCGATACCCTCTGTCTCACTCTTTCTACCATAATTTATTCTTCTGTTATTTTTTTTTCCACCTAAAATTTATTTAAGCACAACAGGCAGACATGAGCCTTAAGAAAGCTAAGCAAGCCAGCGTGATGCTGTCCCTGGACACGTGTCTCAGCAGGAGCATCAGCTCCTTGAGCTTCCTCTATTGTGGATGGGGAAAGGTGACCAAGAGCAATGGCAGCTCATTTTAAATTTTGAAATGTTGGATCTGTTGGTACTTCCCACAGTAAAATAATTGTATCTGGCCTGAACAATATCCAGAGAGAACTACTCCTCCCCAAAAAAGTACAGTCAGCTCTGGGGTGTTCTGTAAACAGGGGTTAGATAAATACAAATTGTATGTGTAGTATTCGTCATACTTATGGAAAAAGTCACAGGACACTTAAAGACAAACAGATATAAAGGTTGTTTCTGATTCCAGTGTAAACACATACTCTTTTCTCCCTCACCCACATGCCCTGGTAACCAGTGAGGTGCTTGGCTAACAATGCTATTACTAATCCTAAGAAATCCTGTCAGGTTCACTGGTGACGGGACCGTCAGGACTGGTACTGTCAGAGCCACTGAGGATCCTCCCCAGCAGGTTAGCCCATGTCCACAAAACATGAGCTCAGGCCATGCATGACTGTGTCTGGTTTTCCCTTGGCACTGATGGTGGTAGTCAGAGAGGAGGAATGAGGATAGCTGGGACTGGTATTTATATTTTTCTCAAACCCTAGAGCTAAATCTTCAGGGACAATCTGCTGAGAACACAAAGCAGCTACATGTGCCTGTGTGGTTTGTTTTCCAAACCTGAATGGCAGGCATAGGTCTTCAAGACTGGGGATGTGATGGTGGTGGAGGTAACACTTGCCTGAGCTTTGCTTTCACCTTGTGTTTCCTGTCTCCCGCTTCCCTAGGTGAGATCGACCTGCTGGTCCTCTCAAAAGTACAAGCCAGATATCCAGGGGTCCCCATCAACAATGACGTGATAGAGCCGAGTGCTGACCAAATCTGCAAGTACAAAGGTATTTTTACTTTAAATAAATTGAATTTACATTCAGTATGCTGAATGCATTAAAAAGAGTTGAACACTGCATGACCCCACATTCAAATGTTTTTTTGTCAGAACTGGCTCTTAAAAGTTAAAAAAACTCACTGTTTTATGCTTTTTTTGCCATCACTGCTCTTCAACAATCTTCAGTCTCATTGCAAAGAACTCTGTGTGGCAAACACTTGGGCTGGACAGACTTTAAAAGCTAAGCAAGGTGGGAACTGATCAATGATTTTATGGGAATAGAGTAAAATCCCCACATTTCAGAGAGTTCTTCCTCCTTCAGCTTGCACTGAATCAGGATCTTCCTCAACATCAAAGGGAAAATTCTCCCTCGTGGTAATTCTCGCATATCTTAAAAATCGTTTCCAAATAACAAATTGCTAAACCTCATGGTGTTGCACTAAATTAGTTACCATCCTTTGAATTAGAAAACATGGAAAGGAAAACAAGATGGATAGAAAAGATGTCGTTAGAGCTTGTTTCCTTCTACCAGCCCAAAGGTCTGAGCACCACCAATGAAGGAAAGCCAAGCATTTTCCAGGGAGGATTGAATGTTAGGCAGGAGTGCTTCAGGCAAATTGCCCTACAAATCGAGCATTAAATATCAATCCACAGTTTGATTATCACTGGATTAGCACCTACGAGGCTTTACCTTAGCAGGTCATTATGGTCTTGTAGGGAGATGACACCAGCTACAGCGCCGCAGGCGGTGTGCAGTACCTTGCCAGAAAGCAGCTGCTGGATGGATGGACGTGGCAGTAATGAATGAACCTCCTCAGCAGCCTGTGCTGCTGGAAATGCTCCCAACTAGTAAATACCAGGCTGTAAAACTACACTGTAAATTTCCAACTCTCACTCTTGCTTAAGTCCTTAAAGAAGCATTCCCAGTATGGAACAACTGGTGGAAGTCAAAGGGGAAAAAACCCAATATGGTAACAATCCCTTTCTCCCTGTAGTGGGGGAGTTTGATGTCTCTGGAGGTACCAAAGGCTTCCAGGAAACGCATCATTTTTTATTCTATCTGCCTCTGTATCACATGGAACTGATCTTTGAAAAGATGGCTTGTGCAAAATCCCAGGAACTTTTACATCGCTCCAGACTGAGATACTAAAGGATGGGCAACAGAGCATCTGCTCTGTTGATAAGACAGTTTTGGCACTTGCCCATAGCATTTCTGTGCTGTCTGGGCAGTGGACCACAGGTGTGTGAGGCTGGATTTGCGCTGAATTTTCCTAGTGGTCCTACCACCTACCACCACTGGCAGTCCTAGCCTACTTCCGTGAGTTTCTTTCCAGAAGAAAGTTAAAGAAAATACGAGACGTTGTCCTTATTTTAAGTTTTATGCTAAACCAGAAATGAAATATTAATCTGAATTTCTTTCTTTAAACTTTCTTATTTGGTAATTAATCATGTCCCCAGTAGGTATCATTAATTAGGTTTCTCAGCCCTAAGAATTTCCAGGGAGAATTGGAAACATTATCTGCGCCTCCAAGGATTCAGTAGTTATGCTTTCTGCCTAACCAGATACTTTCTCCTTGGGAAGGAGAAGCCAAGCTCACAAGAGAAACTTCATACTGGGATGTGCAGTGATGACAAGCTGAGGTTTCTCTTAGGCTGCGTCACACAACAGAGGAACTCCTCAAAGCCCTGTGGCCAGGCTGTGCCTTTCCCTCTTTTCTGGTCCGTGTCCAGGTGAAGTTCCTTGGTGACCGTGGCTGGGGTGCTGGCGACCCCACAAGCTGGGTTGAACCCAGGAGAAAGTTCAGGAAAACTTTTCAAAATGGTTAGTGTGATACATTTTGGCTTCAGATGAACCTTTGGGCAGAAACTTCCCACAATCAGGATGAGTTTGCCCTTTCTGAAATTTTGACTTTAAAAGCTCACCCTGGGAAGCAATTCACTTTTCTTTCTAATGCCTCCTCACAGACTCTCTAGCAATTGAATTGAACCAGATTGCACCAGATTATTTGTGATGGTGATATGAACTGCTGCTGGATGAAGCCTGAGTTTAAAACAGCAAATTAAATCTGAACCACAAGTGCTGGGGCCAGTGACTGATAACTGGAAGCGAACAGAATAACAGCAACAGCATCCGAAAGGGGTGGCCCATTTGCAGCCATAACAGAGAGGAGATAAGCGCTGATGAAGCATTTCTCATCTGTCTGATGGGGATATGTCCTAATCAGAGCCCAAAAGGAGAAACATTTTGATTAGTGGTGTAAAGGCGCTGGTCTTAGCAAATCATGTTGTTTTGAACATGTGTTCTGTAGCTAAGGCTCAGTCTGCCTTTGGGCCATTGAAGTTTTAAATTTATGTTAACTCCAGTGAAGCACAGGAATCGCATCAGGGTTAGCTTTGTCCTGGGGCAATCCCGAGCGCCAGGCAGGAGTGCAGTGATATGAGCTCCATATGCCAGCAGATGGACATTAGTATTCCAGCATCCCCTAAATTATGAAATTATCTCTCGGGTTTGCTGCTATAAAAAGCAAACAAATGCAGTGATGAGCCAGGCCCTTGGTATAACTTATTCCTTGAATCCAGTTCTCCAGCTTTCTGCTTTGCTCAGTTGCTGGGTGTGCATTGTATCAAGGTCTGAAAGCACACCATGTGTCACTCTTTATACTAGTCTTTGCTTTAAAACACCATTATCCCTTTCACCTGAAGCAGTTGGCTGAAAGGGTGGGCTTTTGAAAAATTATTTGAACACTTCAGAAGCCAAATGTCCAGAAATGGGTCCTTGCCCAGGGAGCAAAGCTCCTTCCCTTTCCCACCATCCCTGTGACACATTCGAGCCATTTGCTTTCTCTGCCTTTCTCGAGCTTTTAATTGTGCTTCTCTCTAAAATAAAACCCCCTTTGATCCATCCTCGAGCCCTGTATTTACTTATTCAGTCTCTGGAGTATCCTTTGCCATGGCCTGGCTTCTGCTCAGCTACGTGGGTCTTGCATGGTACCTAAATGAAGGGTCCATCAGCTCTTCTTGCATTTGCCATCAAATGTGCCCCTTGTGGTCTCCTAACTGGTTATCCCAGCCAACACCTCTTAATTCAGCTTGAGCCAGTCATGAAGAAGAGTTTCTTTTTTTTTAATGAGGTAAAGACTAGAAGAGCCCAAATGAGGGTGCAAAGGCAAAAGCATCAGACCCTCTTAAGACTTCATCCTACAAAGACCTTTCTCACATACGGGCTCAAGGTTTTAAATATTCCACTGCTGTGTTCTACTGGCACCAAAACTCTCTACCTAAATATGAGTTTTGGATGTTTCAAAGCTCAGAATGGAAATTGGTCCTGTATTTCCAATTGAGATATCACTGTCCTGCCTTCTGTATTTCAGAGCGTGTGGCTGAGACATCAAACCTTGAGAACGTAAAGTTTACTTGGCATGTGGAGACAGCTTATGAATATGAAAGTCGAATGAATGCAGAGAAGAAGTCTAAAAAATGGGACTTCATTCACATGGTCCAGGTAAAAGTCTCTGCAAAGTAAATGTTGTCAAAGGCTTGGCTGTTAAAATTATGCATGAAGTATGTGACCTCATTATCCACTCTAGGGGGAAGAAAGGTGAGTTTATTTCCCTGTAATTTAAAGTACTTAAGGGTAAACGAACTGCAAAAATGAAAGATGGGTTACAGCAAAGCAACTTTGAGCACAGTAGTCCTATTAACCAGGCTGTGGGTGGCAGTCAACTAAAAATACATTTTAACTAGTGTTTTCAAAGCTCCTTGTCCTCTCCATGAAATTGCCTTTTTATTTCCAAGTTTATGAAAGCCATTACAAGCCACCTTCACTGCTAAGAAAGGCAAATCTCTTCATCCCAGATGAGTGAATGAACATGAGCTTGGTCCCGGGACAGCCAGGAGCAGGCAAGGCAGTGCGAGGCAGTGCAAGGCAGGCAAGGCAGCCCCCAGCGTGCAGTGTGAGCCCGCTGCCCGCTGCAGCGCTAACGTGTCTCTTGGTCCTGCTACTTTTCTGTCCAAAGTTGCCCCCACTGCATTTCTTTTACCTAGTGGTACCAGTTATAATATCCACTTGGACAGCATTGTGTCTCCGTAAGCATCTCCGCTCTTTCCAGATGCTGTATTACGTGAAAGATGTCCCAGCGACTATCCGGTACTTCCACAGCCTCCTGGAAGCGCAGGCGAAGCTCCTCATTATCCTGGTGTCAGGTGAGAGCTGCCCCACCACCACTACACCACATGGCAAGAGCCATGAGGACCTTCGGCATTCCTGTGAGTTCAACACAGGCCAGCTAGAAACCAATGCACGTTTTAATTTACAACACCCTTTATCACCGACAGAGGTGCACTGAGTAACAAATGGTGCCCGCTGATCTACGCCCACTGAACTCTGCACACCACCTATATCTGTGCAGCTCTGTGCTTCAGACTGTAAAGCCGAAGGCTCTGTGGGCCAGCAAACCCGTGCCATGGGCACAAAATGTCTTTTCTCACCTTTTGCCCTTCCCCATCCTATAGCCTGGCCAGTGATGGATGGCAGCAGAGAGCCCCCCAGCAGGCGAGAGGCTCCATCCCACAGCTCTCGCTTGCAAGAGCTCCTTCAGCCTCTGCTATTTTCTGTGAAAGGCTTTTCAGGCTGGACACCGCATTATCTCACTCCCAGAGACTGGTGGCATTAAACAAACAGCTACAACAGGACTCAGCTGTGCCATACAGCAGGTGTTAGAGCACATATGGTTCATTTTCTTCTCAAACTGCCCATTTCCTTAATATCATCGTTTTGGGTGGAAAAGAGCGTTCTTAGTCTGTTCTTAGGCTCTGTGGCCAAACCAGTGGGAAAATGTGGGAGCGGAGTAAACAACAGCCTTTTAACGCTGTGGGCAAGATATGCTAGAGGTAGTGCCATGGTGAGGTCTAGTTTGACTCTAGAAAGCCTTTACCTTGCCACATAAGCCACGGAAATTTTAGTTGTGCAAACAGTTGCATCTCATAGTTTTGTCAAGGATGTTGTTACTTGTTCAGAGGTTTAAGCTTAATTTTTTATTGGATTTGGACATGTCTGCGAACTGTAATGTGTTTGATGAAGTTCCTTTTCTGTGTTCATGAAGCGTCCACCGTGAAGTGACACTTCTCTGACCTGAATTTATTCAAACTATTTTTCTCCAAAGAGTTTTTGGCTTAAAGTGTTTTCAAGCAGCTCGCTGCAAGAAATCTATATTTTAAATGATCTGATTGTAGATGATTTAGAAGAACTGTTCCTGTTCTTTGGCTGAACCAGAATAGATCATGATACCAGACTATTGCTGATTACCTGCGTATAGTTAATTGAAACACTTTTCCAGTTGCTCAACCTGTCCCTTTGGATATTCGTGAAATATGAATACAGGGAGGAACATGTGTCTATTCAAAATTAATGTGATTAAAAACTTGAATTCATCAAAAGTATTTGAAATCCTCTCTGGGCCAGGTGAGGCTGTGTTTTCTGAGGGAGCAAAAAGGAGCAGAAATAGTTGGGGCCAGCAAGAAAATGGGAGAGAGGAGCAGGGCTCAGAACAGCAGAGAGGAAAAGATGAGGAAAACCTTGGGGGAAAGAAGAGTATCAAGAGAGGGGAAGGGGAATTGCTCTGAAAATGAGCACTGAAGCAAAAAGAGGTACTGAAATATAAGCAGAACAAAGGTAATTTCAAAAAACAAAGGTAATGTCATCTCCAACACAAACACATTAGGATGTGTTAATTAAAAACCAGTCTGGGAGTAGGATTGGTGGGAGAGGGCTTGGTCAGCTGGCGAAGGCTGCAGTCCCTCCTGCCCCGGCCCCGCCGGGAGAGCAGGCAAGTTGCAAGAGCTATGCGGTGTTATTTTTAACATATTTAAAAAATCTGTTTACATCGCCTTGAAAACAAAAGTAGTGCCATATGCTGAGCCTATTGAGAGCTATTATAATAATGCTGCGTTCAGGTAGTGTATAATTGCTCGGCTCAGAGATGGCACTGAGTCACACAACACTGACACCAGCAAATTTTCTGCAATTAGTGCTCTGCATTCAATTTCCACCAGGTGAAAGAAAATATTGTAGCCCCTCTTCTAAACTCCAAACTGTTTATTTGACTATAAATAACTGTTTGCAGATAAAGCATTTGCAAAACCGCCGAGCAACTGGTTTTAGTAGTTATGGAGATTTATAGTCATAACTCTCAAGAGCTGCTCATTAGGCTCAGAGTTATTTTCATCCCGTCCAGTCATTCTGGGTGACCCTTTTGAAGTGATTTATAGCAGAAATGCTGAATCAGAGATCCAGGCTGAGAGAAAATAAAGATGTGAAGACATACTGGGGGGAGGGTTCACCTTACCCAGCTGGTTTTCTTTGTAAAGGGTCCCTTGAGAAGAGGTGCATGCGCAAGTGTGGGCTTGGCACGGGCTCAGTTCTGGCAGTGATTGCGGTGCTACAGGAGCCTTTTCCTTCCTCACGCTTCACCTTTGCACACCCACACAGTACGCAGCCAAAACGTCCTTCTGGCACGACTGCGGCAGTCTGCTTGGGGTGAGGGGCAGCCCTCTCGGTGTCCATGCCCAACAGCATGTGATGGGAGCCAAGGCTGAAGGCTGGGAGGATGGTGCAGCTTCATCCTGAGCTCTGTCCATCACACATCCAGCTGCATGGACAATGTGATGAGAGTTTTGTACCCCACGTATTTCATGTAGCAGAGAGATTG
Organism: Falco punctatus; assembly: GCF_963210335.1. Classification (NCBI taxonomy): domain Eukaryota; kingdom Metazoa; phylum Chordata; class Aves; order Falconiformes; family Falconidae; genus Falco; species Falco punctatus. The sequence goes on from NC_137588.1 coordinate 36,820,707, forward strand.
TTTACTGGTACTAAGTAATTCAATGAAGCTCATGTGTAGCTCGACCACAGGGTAACTACGTGAAGGAATAGTAGAGGACTTGGTCTTCCCAACAGGCAGCTGAAATCTAGGGAATAGTTTAAATCAAGAAGATGGCACCGAATAGCTAGTGCTCAGCATGTGGACACAGGAAAGATGTCCCTGTGAGATACTGCCTATGTGCACGAGGCAGAGGGGTGCAGCGTGTTGGGAGTGGAAGAAGGGAGGATTGGGTGCACTGAGCTGCTCTGGCCTCAGCTGGGGGCTTGGCGGGAGGTGCTGGAGCTCCAGGGTAGGTATGTCCAGCTCCTCCTGCAGCCCCAGTCCCAAGGCACAGAAGCAGGGAGGCAGATGTCTCCACCACATGTCCCAGCTCTGGAGAGATCCCACTCACAACGAGGACAACTACTGAAAAAACGGATGATCAAAAATTTCTTCAAAGAGTGTTTTTCCTTATTCCTGAGCATTTTTCTTGTGGTTTATCTCTCAGAAACCAGTGGCTGGGAAAATCTGTGGAAGAAGTATGGGTCTTCCTTGCCTTTAGATGATCTCTGCTCTTACGTTTCTTCTGCTGACATCAAAAGGATACTGGATTCAGCCGGGCTGAAGTACCAGGTCCACGAGCTCCCATCCTCCATGGACATAACGAGCTGCTTTGTTGAAGGGAACAAGGATGGGGAGCTGTTGCTGGATTTCCTGATGGAAACTTGTGAGTTTTCAAAAACTGCTCCTCCTGAACTAAAGCGTCAAGTAATGGAGGAGTTAAGAAAGCCTGAATGCAGCGAAGAAAGAGATGGGAAGGTGCTTTTTAATAACAACCTGAGTGTCATAGTGATTGAGCCATGAGTTAACCTCTCCTTGCCTCTTGATCCAAAGCAAATAGCCAGATACAAACTGTTAAAAGCTGAAATACATTTTCCAATATTTTGTACGTGGCTCAATTAACTTCAGTACTGACATATAATTTTTGGAACCTGTTAAGAAATCAATGTTAATGTCTTTTGTTACAAGTAAAATTTAATATCCAATTAATTCTGCACTAATTATGAATGTGTAACTCACTAAGCAGTTAATTTTGCTTTATCATATGGATGTTGTATAACAGATGTAACTTGCACCAGCCGCTCAGGCCCTGCAGAAACCTGACCATTTCCTAAGAAATAATCATGAACTGTACATGGTTTCAGTATCTTCATTTTAAAACTTTCTATGGACCAAATAAAAAAAATTACAATTTCTCAGTGCAGCTGGCAAGAGTAGAGGCTTAGAATGACTGACTGGGTGGGATTTCTTGAGCTTGTGACATCAAGATCTCACACCTCTAGTTACTGTGAAAGTGGCCTCACACCTTCAGCACGTGCGATGGTTGCTTGCTCCTGCCTCTGCAGCCAGCTCCATCTAATGGTACTGATTCCCTTTTCCTGTATTTTTACTTCGTTTTTGTGAGGTTGCATCTGCAGAGTGATTTCTGTGCCAGGTCCACACTGGCACTGCAAGAGGGAAGCAGCTGAGAATGGTTGAGGTGCAGCAGCGGTAATGACCATCCCAGAGAGGTGGATTTCACCAGCAAGCCCTGACCCAAAGCCTTTGCTCGGAACCAGCTACTGCTGTCACTTTGGCCTTTTTGCTATTTTCATTTAGCCACACAAACCTGCTGGCCACAGCCTTTCTCTAGCCTGGCAGCAAGGGCCATGCATGGCTTGTGAGCTGTGTAACAATGAAAAAGCGAAAAGAAATTCTGATGCCAAACTCACAGGTTTCAGTGGGATTTGTTTCATTTTCAATAGAGTCATGTCAGGTAAATCTGTTCAATATATAGTATACGATGTTCAGCAGGAAGATTCTTTACCTCCTCGGTCCCTTCTCCATGAGGAGTTTTCTCTGCTTTTGTAGTTGATGCATTTGTTTTGCGAAATGATTTTACAGCTTTAAGAAGTGTTGCGCTCTCTGCAAGGCACAATGCATAGTGGGATACAATAGGGTTGCTTGAATGAATTTAACAGTCTGAATGCTCAGTTTATCCCATGAGACAGGTGAGGTTTATGCCATTTAAATAATCTGACTCAGTGTTGAAAGGGCTTACTTTAGGTAATACTTCAGCTGTGAGCAATTGTATTTTATTTTTGCATATATATTTCTGATACAATATAGATTATTAATGATTTTAAGTGATTTACAAGAAACTATATGGGGTGTTAATAGCTGGTTTGTATTCATTTTAGGGTGAATTATTTGAAACACAGAATTGTCTTGGTGATCAAATATTGATTCCAGTGTATTTTAGAATGTTTCTATGGTATTTCTCAGTGTTGAATGGGACAAAATCTATTGCTGCTTTTACACAGTGCTACGTACAGATTCCTGCATTAGAAGACCCCAGTGTATCTGTAAGCAGCTACAGTGACAAGCAGGAAAGAAAGAAAAACTCTCATTAGGACAGATTGCTCCATGCATTTCTAATGGGAAACAAATTAAAGTTACAATTATTTTTGCAGCTCTTTTGTGCTGTCAGTGGCCTCTTCTAAATGGTGCTTGCGAAGGGGTTGACCGCTGAATATTGCCACATCAACCCTGTCAGGGATGACGTACCTTTGGGAGCCACAGAAATGCTAGAACAAAAAATACCCCAAAACCCAACAACAAAACCCAGCAACAAGATGCACGTGCAGGTCCTGTTCCTTTTGGGTTTAGCAAAGGTAAAAAAAAAAAAAAAAAAAAAAAAAAAAGAAAAAAGCTTTTTAGAGTTTTTAGGCAAGGTTTGTTCTGAAACTGTGCAAGACAGCAGGAAAGACAAGGAACAGGAGAGATGATCTGGAGAGAAGAATAGGAAGAAATGACCATACATACACAAACAGGACATTCACGGTGGATGCATGTATGAGCCCCTTCCCCTCTTTAATTGGAAAGGGAGAGGCTGGGGAGAGGGAGTGCCTGCTGGGTGCGTGGCGTTGCACGGGGTCTCATTTAAAAGCTAAATTCACTGAGGGAAAAGGCACTTTTACCCCAGGCTGGAGAAGAAAACTCCTTATCTAAAAGCAGACACGCCAGAGCAGTCCTCTGCCACTGGTTTTGCTTCTGAGGAGAATTTCATTAAAAAAATGGGGTGAAAAAAAGATACAGCAAGCTCCATTCTGTATATGCAGCTGCTTCTGTTAAGGGACTGGGGGAAAACTGAATCAGAAGAGCACCCTTAAGGGATAAATTATTTTTAATTTTAAATTTGTAACACACACATTTCCAAGAAGTAAGTACTGTAACTATTATTTAGTAGGAAATGAGTGTGGGGAAGCACAATTTTATGCTCATTTGACCATAAAAACTGAAGGAATTTTTGTAAATCTCTCAAACAGCCTCCTAATAGACTGAAGAACCACATTTTCATGCAAGAATTGCCCTTAATTGTACAGCACGATACTGCTATTCCAGAGCATGTTTGGGCAGTCCAGCCTTTCCATGGGCTGGCATTTATGCAGCAATTTTGAGCTTACCTGTGTGCTTTCTGTACCAAATGAATTGTTTTCCTCTCAGAGAGCCTGCCTTATCTCAACCAGCAGAAATTTCTTCTGAGAGCACACCTTCAGACCAGCCCTGGTCTTTGCAAACCCCCAGGTGGATGTGTGAGCCAGCGGGGTGGCCCTTCCTCGCTTGCACCCCTAGAAAGTGAATGTATAGGCTTTGTGCCAAGAGCAACGGTCTTATACCAGCACAACACTGACTGAAACAAACCAGGCATCAGGCTACCTGTCTTAAAAATATACTAGAAAGGGTCCTGCAAGTTCTTCATGCATGCATGCCCCTTTCTGGCCAAATATATGTATCAGAGATGATGTGTAAACATTTTGCAGAAATGTGACTCTGGGTGAATGCAGTCCTTGACGTTGCATCTATACGTCCATCAGAGAAGGCTCAGAACAGTGTTCATTTTGAAATTGGGAGACATCTTTTTTTCTCTTTTCATTTCACGGCCACATAAACCTGGAATATACTGATTATATTACAGGGACAGGAGAAAAAAGCTGGAGGGAGGGAGGGAGGAGGCAGCAGGCAGACACCCGGGTCTGTGTCCCCCTGATAAGTAAGCGGGAGCTCGTGGCTTTGACACTGCGTCAGGTGATTCTGTCCCAAAGTAATTCCCACTGGGGTTTGCTGTGCAGGGAAGGGAATAGCCCCTCGTCCGCGGATGAGGCATGGTTGGAGCGATGCCACACGGGAAGGCTTGTGGAAAGCAAAAGCAGGGGGAGAAAAAAGTGGACGTCCTCCAAAGGAGCCCAGTCTCCACGTCTGTATCGCCTCTGCATCAAACCCATCTGCCTGAGCAGCTTCAGGGGTGTTACTTACATAGTCATACACAGAAAAATATCCTCACTGCTTTGTTAATCACAACAGCAAATTGAACAAATGCACTTAGAGCTCGGTTGCTGTGGCCATTTCACCATCGGTGTAATTCATGCTTGCAGCCGATGACAGGATTTTTTAATGCAGTTACGCATAAGGGCAAAGTCTTCATTTTTAATAAAAATACAAATGCTAAAATGAAATGGATTAATATCTAATTTTACATCTTCATTTACATGATGTGCAAAATTATCTTAAATATTTGTTATGGATGGAGTGGCTTTCCACCAATTTAGGCTTTTTTTTTCATACTGGAGAATGTTAACATAAATTGTAGCATAAATCATTGCCTTGTAGAGTACCAGAAGGCACATATAAAAACCCATATCTTTACTGCACATATTTCCCATTAACCATAATCTATTAGTAATTGAAGTTCATTACAAATTCTTGTAGACTTTATTGCTATCATGCTGCATGACATAGTGAACCTGGCTTGCATAACAAGAAGTCCTTGCTGGGAAATATCCTATTAACAATGACAGTGCATTTGTCATTGTGATAATAAATCCAAAGCTGCCTGTAGATTATAAATTATTGCAGCGCCATTTCCACTGTTGTAGTTTAAAAGTTTTGTCAGCATTTCCATTTTAAACCTCTGCTTTACAGGCAGTTATAACTTGACCATAAAAATCTGCAGTGAGCTGAATCTCAGCTTACAAGGTCTCAGTCCGAGAGCGCGTTTCTTCCCCAGTGAGATTCATATTTCATCCACACAAAAATCCTAGAAGCAGAAGCTGTGTTTATGGCAGATCTTGCCTTCTGCATTTGCATAGCTTCTAATTGGAAAAACCAGGCCATTTGACAAGCAATTTGTCCATAATATTTCTAGAGACTGTGGTAAAATTAAAGAATATATCAAAACAAAAAGATGGGAGCTGGGCTGAGCTGAGTGTTTGCTGGTCTAGAAACTGAAAAAGCCTCAGTCCTTATCTCCAAGTTCCACAGACTTTGGGGAAGCATTGGGCAAACCCCACTTCTCTTCAAAGGAAAAATTGAAAAGAAATGATGCTACCCATATGCCTTGCAAAGGTGCTTTGAGGATTAATTACCAACACTGAAATTCTGGCATCCATTCAAGTCATCCTTCATCATGTCTGTGTAATTCTTTGAGCTCTATATAGGTTTTAAGTGTTATTAAAAGAAAATTGCCATAGAGTTGAACTTTAAGTGTTAATTATGACTCGAGATATAAATGACATCAGGCCAAACCTTTCACAATTTAACTCTGTAATTGACTTCAGCTCGCTACACCAGGGGATATCTATCTAGCTGAATGCATCTGTCCATCATATTTCTCAAGCACCTATAGCAATGCATCCAATTAGCTGGACGTAACCATTACGCGTCACCAACTCCTAAATAATGTAGGATGAAGCCTTCACCTCCCTTCACCTTCACTTCACCTCTGGGAAAACTTTCCCTCCCACCAGCAAGGCCAGGTTTTCACATCATCCTGCAATACATGCTCTGTCTTGAAGAAGTGCTCCTGCTTTTATGGGGTGTATAATGGATTTTGCAGTAAATATAATAATATTTGTCTTTTCACATCAATGTCTTCCATCTCAAAATGCCCCAAATTACTTTAAAATCTTGATATGCAGAACCACTTCACTTACCGCTGAGGTGTAGCAATCTCCCAGTGACATTCAGCAGTTGTTGGATGGTTCACGGCACCGTTTCACAACGATTTATGGCAGAACGAGGAGGAGGAGGAGGTGGCTGTCAGCAGCCGAAGTGGCAATGCCATGGAGCAGAAAGCAATTACTTGTGCTGGCACAGAGCAGGGACACAGGTACTAACATGTCTCCTCCAGCCAAAATTGCCATCAGCTTACTGCTTTCCCTCTTGCTTGGCAGCAGAGTGGTGGGACATTAGGCTGGGACATGGGGCTGCCTCAGGATGAAGCCTAGTGCCCACCACCGACCTGGCACATCCAACAGCTCATGCTGGTGGTGGGACCAATGGTGCCTACCATCAATGGGTTTGACACAAGCTTTTGTGTTGCAGTCTTACCTGCATGTGGTGTCCTGGTGCTCCTTCACACCAGTGGCAATGGCGAGCTTTCCTACAGCTCACAAAGTCAGCCTTCATTAGCTTGTACCTCATGTTCAGATCTTCACAATTTCCTTGCACATCAAGAGGCACTTCACTGCCAGCCTTCGCTCCCCAGCAGAGTTCATGTGGAAGGTAGGGATGGATCTGGTGAGTGTAAGGGGAAAAAAGTTATCTAGCCTTTTTGCTTTAATGTAATATTCCTTGTTCCACGCCCAAGTGGATGTGAATAGTACCTAACAGAGATGCATGAACGTGTGGGTCCAAGGTGGTACTGGTGTGATTGAGCATGGTCCTTTTGACTGAGTGGTGAAATAAGCATTGGAAAAAAAAATCATTACAGCATATTGCAGATTTCTCACTCAGTTTTGTATATTCTATCTGTATTATCAAGTCTCCAGCCAAAAGACCAAAGACCAATGAACATGGAAACAACCAAATTAGTGACTCTGAAATCCTTCAGCCTAAATAACGTCATACTTTCCTACTTAAATAGAATATAAGGACCTAATAGCTTTGAGACTCTTAATGCTATAAATATATTTTGGTATTTTTATAACCATGATTTTGTGGAGGTGGCAATGAGGTATTATTTTTTTTTGGCAAGGGTAAGCAGGACACTTGCCAGCAAATACAATCTCTTTGTTTTCTTAAAGAAAATGAAATGACAGTATTTGGAGGCTGTTTCAAGGATCTGGTATGTTACAGTGGATCCTGGCGGAGATGAATTAGTGGCCAGAGTATAGGTGATCTTGCCAAAAATGAATAGCAATGCAATTTATCATACACTTCTGTAATTTATTTCACGACCATATATTAGATTAGATAAAGACAGAAAGACATGTGAATTGGATGGACTGGACTAATACGGAAAACATACACCTTCTTTTATTGAAGCTGACAAGAAGATTTCTGTTGCCTGCATTGCAATCAGAATTTGGCTTCACATTTTTAATTTGCTTTGAAGTATGATCTCCAGTGATGAGAAAAATGCTAACTCAACATTAAAGTTTGTTGATGGTGTCTGCTATTTCTTATTCAATACAAATGTGTTCCATCATATATTTCATATTCAATCTATGAAAAACTGTAAATATAAAAAGCACTTAGAAGCTTAAAAATAGTGGTAATAAGCAGCTGTGAAATCACTGCAAATGGGTACATGCTACATTGTTTTCAAGGTAAGAACCCAATAGTTTATTTTGTCCCCTTCCAAGAAAATCTATACTTCAAACCCCACTTTTCATACAAACTGGTCTGTCTGTAAGACAAACAGTCTGCAGCTTGGAGTGTTTACCTACAACAGCAAAAAGATGTGCTACACTGCCTTCAAATTCAGTAATATCACCAGCTACCTTCTTTAGGCTCGTTATGAACCAGTGATTGATATCTGTTCTTTTGCATTGCTCTCCTCTCATATCTCTTTGTCCTGCTGCTATAATCGATCACGGATTTTTCCATCAGGCTTCATGTCAGATTAGGATAGTGAACATGACTTGCTTAGAACAAACTGCTTCAAAGAGCACTGAGGCAAGCTCAGAAGTCGAACCACTCTAAAAATGATTGTTTTGGGCACATCCGTGAAGACAGTGCGACAGCAGGAGGTCAGTAATACGCTTTTACGGTAAGGGTTTGGGATTGCCTCTCTCTGCGAAGCCTGTCACAGGCACATACGCTGCTGTGGGGCTGATATTTCAAGGGAGGAGCAATGATCGGCTCATCATTTTCCTGATTCAGGAAGGAATTTCTGCTTAGCAGTCAATGGAAGTGTCTGGCAGGGTTTGCACACATACTCTGTCTGCAGTCTGAGTTGCAAAGTCACACTTAGCTTTTGTGTTTGGTGCTTTATGTGAGCTATCAAGAACCAAAAGGAATGAAAGCCTAACAACTTTCTCTGCTCTGCATAGAAATATATTTTACAGATTCACTGTGACTAGTCTTCCTAGGAGAACTAAACTATCAATCCCTTACTTTAAAAGCTCTTTGGGAGATTACTGCTTGGTTTTATAGTGTCTGATACAATTGAGTCTTCATTTTGGTTGGTGTGTTTTATGTGCTTCTACTGTATAAATCATAGAATCATAGAATGGTTTGGGTTGGAAGGGACCTTAAAGACCATCTAGTTCCACCCCCCTGCCATGGGCAGGGACACCTTCCACCAGACCAGATTCCTCCAAGCTCCATCCAAACTGGCCTTGAGCATTTCCAGGGATGGGGCATCCACAGCTACTCTGGGCAAACTGGTCCAGCATCTCACCATCCTCACAGTAAATAATTTCTTCCTTATATCCAATCTAAATCTACCCTCTTCCAGCTTAAAGCCATTCCCCCTCGTCCCATCACTACACGCCCTTGTAAGAAGCCCCTCTCCAGCTTTCTTGGCGGCCCCTGTAGGCACTGGAAGCCGCTGTAAGGTCTCCCCGGAGCCTGCTCTTCTCCAGGCTGAACAGCCCCAACTCTCTCAGCCTGTCTTCCCAGGAGAGCTGCTCCAGCCCCCTGATCATCTTCGTGGTCTCCTCTGGACTTGCTCCAACAAATGATATATTTTTTATTATTTTTTTTATGAAGGACAAATTGTCATTTATGGAAGAGGACTGTAAAAATTTGGTCCAAATTTGGATAGGTGATTGTGGATGTTTGTTGACAGTAACTGCCTCCCCCATGGTTGCTGTTGCTTAAATCTATAAACCCCAAAGAAGGAATTGGCTCTTCCCATGGCAGCTGGGTGACCTCTGGGACTCCTCCTGAAAGAGGAGCAGATATTAAACCTTTACATGGGTTCAAGAGAAGACAACGACGTAGTGAACAAGAAGTGTTTTGAGGAGAAACATGCAGTGTTTAGTGCACAAGGTCCCTGAGCTGAAATAGGTGAAAAAATATTCAGGAAAACTACCACACATGCTTGCCTTGTATATATAAGACATATAAGATGCTCTTCCCTAGATGCCCACCTGTAACCACAGCTGGAGAAACACTAAATAAACGATCATGATAGTCCAATCATTTAGAGCTTGTTGTAGCCCAGGCTGAGAGGGCCATCAATGGAGATGCTATACAAGATGTCGTGGCACAGAAGTACTGTTACCCATTTTACACACTAAATCTCTTCTCCCTGAATTTCATTCTTTTTTCCTAACAATGACTGACACCTAAGCCCAGGGCAAGCATTAGGCTGTTGAAAGCAGTGCTTGCACAGTCCACGAGAGCATGAACCCTGACATCCTGCATTTAATCCCGGGGAAGACACAGGCAGTGGTGCGTTAGTGTAATACTTCTAAGCAAATTCTGAGTAAAAGGCTTTTTGCTGTACTTGTATATAAAACAGGTTCTCTCGGGTTTTGAAATGCGAGAGCGGATGCTATGACTGCCTCAAGTTACAGCTTTCTGGAAAATAAAACCCAAGAAAGCTTGCGAGTCAGCAGTCATAGAATATTTCCATCAGAAGCTATTACTGGGATGGGGATCTTTCCTGAAATAAGTCAGGTGAACTGCTGCTCAGATGGATATACTGTCAGGGCAGAAAGCAAAAGATGAAGCAGACACAAGTACCTGAGTTCTGATCTAATGCTGCATGCCTAACAGCAGGTAATAGTACGGGGGGATAAAAGATGTAATTAAAAAAAAAAATGAAACAAAGCTTGTGCTCTGTTAAAGGCAGTGGATTTGCAGCACAAAGTTTGCAGGATTTCTGGTTCCTAAAGGTCTGGTCCTGGCTACTCTTCCTCTCACCTTGCTTTGAGGCTGTGCCTGAAGACAGCACTTGCTCTAGGGCAGAAGCAGGGGTCTGGTGGAAGGCAAAGGACCGTGGCCAGAGAAACCTGGGGGTCCTTCCATTGCAGGTGAAACTCAAGCCTCCTGGCTGAACAGTTGTGTTAAGCCCTTGGGTAGCTAACCCACACGGCAGGAAAGGTTAACCCAGGTTACGAAGAGAAACCTCACGCTGGCATGATTTATAGAGAGGGTACAACTGCCCTGTAACCATGCAAGGGACACAGATGCCATGGTTTACTCTTCAAATGGCTTATCGATGTGTAAGGTCACTCATCACACATTGCCTTAGACTCCCAGGCCAATATATATAAAAGTCCTGTCTCACAACAAGCGCAGCCTTTTCGGCTCCCACACGCCCACAGCAGCCCTTCCAATGTGGCTAATTATGCTCCTGCACATTACTATGTTGGCTACAACTCACCTCAAAGCCACAGCTGTACCGATGTGCCCCAGGGGTGGATTGTGTTAACGAACAAAAAAAGGTGCAGGGTCTCCATTCAAGAGCCTGTTTCAAATCCCAGAAGTTCTAAGCTTGACCTCTGGACAACCACACTTCCATTTGGAGGACAGAATTGCTCCAAGACTGCCTCATTTGTTTCAGTTTGTTTGCTATAATTCAGTTTCTCACATACATGTGGCTGCATGCTTGCATTAGCGATGCACAGAAGGGCTCCATTTCTTTTGCAGTCAAAAAATGAAAGATAAAAAGTAGGTGTGCTGAGAAGGCAAGAGAGTTCAGCTGAAGGGAGACCCCAAGAGGAGCAGAGCCAGTGCTGTGCTGGGCTGCAGTGCAGGAGAGGCTAAAATCTCCAGGTTTCCCAGAAAAGGGGTGAGAGGGGGAAGTGGCACTCCCAAGGAAAAGTTCTGTCTCATGTTATGAAAAGCACGAAAAGCAATTAAAACAACTTAAAAATAGGAAGGTCTCTTCATCTCCTCCTCTTTTTTTTTCAGAGCACACTTCTGCACTTCCAAGGCTCTCGTTGACGTAGATAGTGGCCTAATGCACAGGCAAAAGTTATTCTGTTTATTAGCTGGGGACAGGTATTGCGGCAGCACTCAGCAGCCCAAACCCTTGGAGGAAACCAGCGCTGTGCCCTGGGGCCATGCCAGGAGTGCCGAGGGCAGCCAGCAGAGCCGCTCACACCTGCTCAGTGGGATGCTGAGCAGAGGAGTTAAGCCCCACCATTTTTAGGACATAGGTATTTATCCTGGTCATTAGGCATCTTCATGCCCAGGGGATTTATAAAGCTTCTGCTGGAACTGAGAGAGCCAGGCAGAACAGGGCGATCCAGCTTCCCTTCCAGAGAGGGCAGGGGAGCCGAGCTGGAGGGACGTGGTCCATCCTCACCTCTGTGTGCATCCCCTTCACACGTGAGAAACCGCTTCCTTGTGCTCTGGTTGATTTGGAGGAGGTTTGTGAGCCAAATCCTCCCACAGTGATGTCCTCACTGCTGACATGGATTATTTGTACGAAACACAGGGGTACTCGGGGGCACATACCGGGGAAACACAGCGCTGGTCCCACCAGTAGCTATTACGCCACACAGCTTGATTTTAAGTTAATTTGTTGGAAGGAACAGGTAGTTCCAGTTTTAGATACAAGATTTCAATCATCTAATGCTTTTCAGTCATGGATCTCATGCTGAGAACTGCCTCTCTGGAGCTCTAGCTGTGACTTGCAAGCAGAGAAAATAGAAGTGGTGTCCTGTGAGGATTTGAAGAGGCTTGAGCTGGAGCTTGTTGCTGTCATGGTTTTAACCTTAATAACAGGTAACCCAACAGGCAAGGAGGGTGCGTGGGGAGGAAGGGGGCAGATGGTTCTGGCACCCAGCCAGTGCCATGGACCGCTGCCCACCCAAAGCCTTGCCCTCCTCTGTGGGCAGCACCAGCACCGAAAGCAACACTACCCCAGCGCAGCTGGGAGCTGTGAGAGTGCAGCGGGATGGCTGCAACCGATGTCAAACACAGCAGCTTCTGCCCCGCTGGTGCCAGCCCCAGCCCCCCGGTGCCAGCCCCCCGGTGCCACACCACTGCTGGAGGCTGTGTAGGCTCACAGCCACGGTGCATTTTAGGGACGGGGTTCAAGAAGGACATGGGTGCGCAGACCTGCAAAAAGCAGCTTAGGATGCCTTGAAATGAAAGGGGTGAGGGTTCTTCTTAAAAAAAATCTGACTGTACCAACCGGGCTGATGTCAATGAAGCAGGGAATAGGAGATTGTGTAATGGAGTTTTTGATTACGATTCCTTTTACTTTCCTAAAAAACATTTAAAAAGTCATGATGTGACCAATGACTCAAGCCTGCAAAACACTTGTAATTTTACTTTTATACTCATTGTGGCGCTTTGTTAATTTATAGCTAGTGAAATAATAAACAAAGCCAATCTTATCATAACATTTAACACGATAAAAGCAGTAATTTTTAAAAGGTTACTAGGATCAGTGGGAAGCTTTGATTTCTGTCATTAGCATATTTAAATCTAGCTCAGGAAAGGTTTCTTCCCTTTCACAGGGAAAAGAAATGCACATTTTGTTAAAAGCTGTTTAGCGCCCATAACCATTCTGCTGATCTTCTCAAAATATGTTCTCCTCACAGGCCAGAGCTAACCTGTGCATATGAAATGAGTTCAGTTTAATGTTGTGTTAAAAGAGTTCGGTCTCTGGAGCAGTCGCTCTTCTTAATAACATGTAATCATATGCCTTCTATTTGATTTTCATTTAACTTGCCCCATACAAGCAATGAATCCAGTTTAATTAAATGTTCTTTTAAACAGCGAAATGACACTGGTTTGTATTTTAAAAAATCTATACGCCACAGGACACCCTCAAGACACAGAATCCTAATAAAAGAGGATGTAAGATGTACAGCTAATAATACAGAGCAAGTCTGACATTTGCAGGGTAATTTAGTGAACCAAGTGCTTCCTTGCAGGCTTCATGCAGGAGCACAGCGGCTGCAGTACCATTTAATAGAAGATGAAGAGCCATGTTTGTAATAATGCTAATAAACAGCTAATCTGAAAATTAGCATGTGGCAAAGGGATGTTGTGCATGTATAATAAATGCCACTCAGCAGCAGGATGAAGGCTGTCAGCTGATGCTGAAATCCCACCACAGTGTTAACAGGCAGCCCAGGGTGGCCAGGCAAGGTCGGTCTCCTGCACCCCACCAGGGACTGACCAGGCATCCCTGGTTAGTTTTACTTTTCTCTGATCACTTAAATCTGGTCTAAGTCTGGCCAGTAAGTAATTTAACTCTTCTGCTTTCAAGGGCATCATAAGGTAGAAGAAGAAAATGAGGTAGAAACAAGTGGTAAATATTCCTTTTTCTCCTTTAGAAGAATCGAGACCTTTAATAAAGTAAGTATTAGGGCAATAAAGAAATAAACACTGAAAGCGTCTCACTCATTACTAAAATGAAAGTGCTTGCTAATATATGCAGTGCACCTGGAAATGCCCATTCAAGTAATTACAAAAGGGAAAAACACCAGGGAAACAGGCAAGCATGAAGACAATAGCCATTAGAAACAATATTAAATTAAGTACGCCTTTTGAGATCTACAAATTCACTGATTAAATTGTGCATTACAAACCCTGCCTTGACTCCACTCAGCTGGAATCCTGGAGCGAACCTGCAAAATTTGAAAACAGCCTCTTGATTTGTATTGAGCTGCAGTCAGGGCTGCTCCTAACTTTGCTTAGTCCTGAGATTTTAATAGAAATAATAAAAAAAAAATTTTTTCCAGTTTCCAGCTAGCAGAAAGCATCACACTCCCCTAGTCTGAGAAAAACAAGGGCAGAAAAAGGGCACTTCATGCCATACAGCATTCTGCTTGGCAAATGGCATAAAGCCCATCAAAATCAGCAGGCACCTTCCGACTGACCGAACAGCCCCGCAGCGTGGCCAGCCACGAGTGTCCGGCTGAATTTGGCTACACTAGCCCCTGTGTGTGCTCCGGACGAGGAGCCCCATGTTCCACCAGGGAGTCCCTTCCCACACAGCTCTAGGGCAGGATGGCTTCTTACCCTGTATTTTGGCTAAAGTGCCTTTGGCTATGGGGCAGATCCCGCAGGCAAGGGTATTACCCCTCGGTGATTCCTGCCCCTCGGATATTGCCAGGCCAGGGACAGCTCATGGGGCAGCTACCCTGAGCCATGGGTCAGAGCTCGCTCAGTTAAGGCACCCAACCATACGGATATTTGCGAAGAAAGGGTGGAATTGAGACCAAGATATGACCTTACTGGTGACAAAACAGTATCCTCTTACAGAGACACGAGAAATGAGCGAGGAGAAGGTTATTAATATGCTTATTGGAGTGCAGGGTTGTTTATAACCATTTTCCTGTCGTTGATGAGATTACCAGGGCTAATGGAAACTCTCCCACTTTCTCCTGTTCTCTGAGAGATCTCCTAAAATTGATCGTGGAAGCCAGCAACCACTTCAAATTGATTTTGTGTCATTAAACATTAAAAACTGTGCGCAGCTTCCATAGAGTTTTCTCTTCTGGGAAGTGGGCTATCACCCACCAGAGATCCTGGGTTGCTGCAAAAACCACGGCTTGGCTGGGAGGCGGATAAAATTGTTAGAAAACTCTTTTCTAGCTGAGACTTTCTTGTAACAAGACACACGCATATCCTGTGCTCCTTCCTCTTCCAAAACCTGGCAAATAGGCAGCTTTATTTAATTTTTCAGCTTTCAGCTTTATTTAGTGGGAAGAGAAGAACTGGATGGAGATCATTCATTTCTGCTTCTATCCACTCGATCTCCCTCCGCTTTTCCCTAGGCAATGAGGTGCTTCCAATTTGTTTATTCTTAGGGAATACCCTAATAACTTTCCTCCCCTCATTCCCTCAAAGATTTCTAGTGAGCCAGAAGAAAATAGCACCTTTGAGAAGTCTTTGCTCCCAGGAAAGCAGAACGTGAGGGCTCCCTCCCTGTTTCTCAGTCCATTCCCTCCATGCGAACAATCTGGAGCCAATTTGCACAGTGCAGATGGAAATTCCCATTTTAGCTGTTGATGGGCAGTGGGGAAGCAGTGAGCTCCTATGCAGCTGCAGGCTGCAGGGCTCATACCTGATGCTGATCTCAGTGAGGGCTCTCCAGAGACAGATTTTGGGAATATGGATATGTAAATGAGGCCTTTCTGAAAACCCAGGTAGGGTTCTCACTGTGAGAAGTGAATCCAGGATGACTTCATCCCTGTCATACCTAATTAACAGATCTCTGTAGTCTGAAGCTGTCAGGACACCAGGAGAAAACCAGAGTCACACAGACCATTTCCCCTCCATAAACCCATCAAGGGTCCTGTAGCCTTCTCCCACCCCTTCATGAGTCCCATTCCGTTAGCTGTCCCAAAAGGCTAGAGCACTGATGGGCTGCTGAGGGGATAACGGCTCAGTGACAAATGGCAAGCCCAGCCACCCTGAATGCTGAAGGGTGTCAGCTGCTTTGCTCAGATGTCCTGGATACAAATGGAAAAACATTCTGACTGAGAGACAAAGCCTCCTGTTCCTGCAGGGAGCACATTCAAGAGGACAGTTTTTGTGCACCATTTCAGACTCCGTAATTAAGGCCAGAATAGCCCATAAAGTGACACATAACATATTAAACACCTTCTGCATCTTAGGAAGCGCAAACTAGGTGTTGCAAATGGAGACTCATATGGCCCAGCTGCCTCAGGCCATATGGTCACTTTGTTCCTTGCTGTGCCACTGTACATTCGGAAATGCAGCAGGATGGCAGTCGGGATGCCAGCATGGGCAGGGAGCAGCAACACATGTGAGGGTGAAAACGATGCTGATCAGACAGAGCCTCACTCGACGTGCTTCCTCTGCTAGCGTTTGTGGACTTGGTTCAGCTACTCAATTTGTGATATGTAGAGCAGCCAAAATAACTCTATGCAAAATCAACAGCTGAGAGCAGATGAAAATAGAGCTAATAATACAGTCATTAGGAAGAAAGCCAAAGCACAAATTGCAGTGTCGAGTGTGAAAGGAGAAGTCAGAGAAGGGAAATGACTGTATGTATCCTATGCTGCATGGGAGACACAAATACAGCCCCAAACGGCAGCTGCCTGCAGCACAGGCACAGCAAGAGGCTGGGTGGCCAGACCTGTTGGCTTGAACTGGACATCATCCCAGCAGCATGGAGCTCGAGTGCCTGGCAGGTTGTTCATGGCCCTGCCTGGTCGGCACCAGCTCGGTGAGGTACAGCGGCAGGCAGGGCGGGAGCACCTCACACCATAAATTTGTGTTACCTCTTAAGATGGGAGCACCACCCCCCTCTTACAGATGTGCAAGACACATCTGTGAGGGGGTCATTTTCTGGCCGCAAGATGGTTCATGGATGAAGACAGCTGCATCTGGATGTTTCCAGCTAGCAAAATGGCAGTCCGGGAGGGTCAGGGGTGGCAATGAAATACCAATTCCAGTCCTTGGATGGGCATCAATCACTGCAGCTGCCTCGTCCCATCCTGCGGAGGCTGCAGTCCTGTAAGGGGAGCTTGACCCTGGTGCATTTTGTGAAGGCAAACGGATACCAGAAGTGGTTAACAGCAGCAGGGAAGCTGGGGATATTTTACTGCTGTTTGCTTGACAGCCAGTGTTTCTGATCCATCTAAGGCCAGACAGTGTATTTCTTTTTTACCCTCAGGTGGAAGCCAGTGATAATGCAGCTTCTTGACTTGCTGTTCACGGCACCTATCTAAAGTTGCTCAAAGAGGCCGTGCAACGGCATATCCCTAAACAGAAAACTTCAAGTGCCTTTTTGTGCCTAGTGCTCTTAAGTTTACACCTATCTCCAACTTGAAACCAGAGGAAAATCCTTCCAGAGAACAAAAAGAGGGCAATTAGACATACCCTTGTTTATATAATAGCCTCCCACCTGAGATGATCAAGGCTGTTCTCCTTTATAGGAGTATCTCTGCTATGATACAAATGCTGGAGAGCAAACGATGCAAGCCCATGCTTCTGGGAATGACTTCTCCCCACTCTTCTTGCTGTCATCTTTCTCAGGTGCTTCCTGTCCAGTCTGCTGCATTCTTAAAATGACCAAAAAAACCATAACCCTGATTTCTTAATCACATGTTACAAAATGATTGTGATTTCCCTCAATATCTCTCTGTGCCTCCAGGGAAATACAGTATAGGGCAATTTCTGGCATCTCACTTTCCTAATCCCCTGTGTACACCAAGGCAGAAGGTTTGTTTAGTGATGTGGAAATGTCCACCTCTTCAATGATTTTTTGTCTGCTTTGTTCTCTCATTGCTGGAGAAAAAATGTTAAAGACTATTTGGTTTTCTGTTTTTAACTTTTTCTTTTTTAAGTAACACTATGAACCTAAAAATTTAAACTGTCTGCTGAACAATTTTTATTTACAAGTACCACCTAAAATTGCACTAGCAGGAAGGAATATGAGATATATTCACAATCCCTTAATTTTCTTTGTTCCCTTGAAGTTGTCGGAATTGCAATGTATGTAATGAATTTTCCTGTTTAGCTGAGGCACTCATATGGCCTCTGCCAGAAGTTTCTTAGCTTCTCACAAAATTTCATGCTAGAGAAATAATTGTCTCTCCATAATACAGGTGGGTGACCAAGATGCAGAGACTTGAACCAGATTTCAAAAATCACTGTGGTGTCTAAAGCTGAGAGTAAAAACTAAATGACAGTTTCAGGGGCTCTCATTGTGTGAAACCAAGAGGAGTTAGTAACTATTTTTTCATCTTTCAGCACCTGAATGTCTTCAAACTCTGTCCCTTGCCAATGAGCCCAAGTCCACCCATGAAGCCTGTGCAAGTTCAGCCTGCGCTCCCAGCTCTGGCCCGAAGTGCGGGCTGAGCCCACATCCGACAGTGATGCAAACTTGGTTAAACACAGGGAAACACATCCAGAAAAGCACAAAAGAGCGATGAGGGTGATTAAATAGACTTGGCAAGGATGGCGTCATGTGTCACGGTGTGTGTGCCCATGCAGGCGCAATCCATCTTTGCCAAGGTGGCTAAAGCGGCTCTTCTAAATAGGTGCTCTGGATGAGCTGGATTGAGGCAGAAAGACTTCCCTCTTTCCTCCTCATTCCTTGCTCAATGCAAAACAGAAGATAACCTATGCCAAACCATTTAATTTCTTCCAGCTTTATCGCCAGCCTTCGGGCTGCCTCATTCTGGACCTGCTGCAATCCAATCTGTTCTTGCTAATACTTCAAATATAATATTTATAACAGCCCAGGTTGAACCAAAGGCTACTTGCACTGACAGATGCCACAATCTATATCTCTCCTTTGCATTTTATTGTTTGGTAGCTTCTGGCAAAGAGGGAGAGGATCTGGTAATGAAATGCTCCTTCTCTGCTTTAAACACACTGGAGCATTTTGTTGTGCTGCCTCTTATTCAGGGGGGAGTAATCAAGTGGTGGCCAGTTGGTCATCAGTGTCTTACGGAAGGGCAGGGTACCGGATTGCACTGGATATGTCGCTGATGTAATTATTGAGCTGCAAATGCATATCAGCTTTCACACTTGTGGCTTTGCGGACATGCACGTGGGCAAACTCAGCTGTGACACTGTGGACAGAGGAACTTTATTCTGTAACAGGGATGTAAGGTCATTTCTCTGTAACTACAGATAATGAGTTCTGCAGGACTATAAATAGGTACGGAGCTGTTTTGCAGATAAAGCATCACTTTGCTCCTTTGCTACAGCAGAGCAATGGGGAAAATTCTGCAGGGAACAATCTTCTCCTGGCAGATGGTTGGGCCAGAAGACCTGCTCGACATTTTCCATGTCTAGTTTTCATGATTTATACAGCATAACCCCTTGGAAAAGCAATTCTGTGAGGACATTATGATTCTACAGTAATCCACTGTACTTGAAAGAGGAGAAAAAAAGCCAATATAAATATGCACATCCCTTCTGGTTGGAGCTAACCAAACTTCTCCAACTCAAGTCCTGTTTCAATTTTTCAACTTTCTTGGCTAGAAATATAGAGGGGTTTGCTAGATGGCTGATTAAGCAAATTTTCACAGGAATAAAAGTGATCTTGGGAGAGAAGTGAGAATAGTCAGAAGGAAAGAAGAGGGAAAATGAAGATGAAGAGGCACCCTGGGCCCTGCATTGTGCAAGGACTAAGCTCATTCTCTGGCAAGGACCAGACAGAGGAGGTACCCGGTGTCTTCTGTCCTGGACAAGTGCCCTAGCCACTAGGCTGCTTGTTAGCTCCCTCTGAGGGAGAAAGAAACTTGTTGTTTACTCAAATCCCTGTTTTCACCCAATCACAGAATGAGAAAGATGATGAAATATGAAAAACAACTGTTGGAAGGAAAACTGCTTTCCTCCAAGCTCTGCTCAAGTGCCTCTGGGAGAGTGGGGTGGCAAGCTCCTCTTTCTGGTCTTCATTAAAAAGAAAGGTGTGAATCAAGGGGGAAAATAAGATCTAAGGAGATCAAAAGGCTTCAGGGGATTTTTTTTTTGCTTGGTACAACTCAGTTTAACGTTGCTGGCACTGGGAGAGCTTTGCATTGCTCCGTTATGAGCCCTTGCTCCACGTGGCAGAGCTATGGGGCACAGCTGCTGTCCAAAGGCCATATTCTCCAGAAGTAAAGATTGAAATTACCCATTCATAGGGACATCAAAGACTAGAAATAAAAATATTTCAGATAAAGGATATGCCATCAGGCCAAACTGGGAGGATATAAACATGTACAGTACAAAGAGCCCATGATGGGAAATGGCTGGAGACAGATGATTTTGAAACTAACAAATAGTTTTAAATCAAACTAGCAAGCCATTTAAAATCATAGTCTAAACAGAAGACAATTAAGTCATTAAATACAGAAAAGCTGTGGAAAAAAAAATACCAACTTTATTTATGTTTACACTGCACTCTGTGTGTCACCCCACACCTCCCCACCCCACCCCCCACCTCCTTGATCTTTCTGTATAAAAACAGTGCGGAAAAAAGGCTCAGAGATTTCCAAGTGCCATACACAAGCAGAGTGCAGAAACCTGATTATTTGTTGGTTTTATTCTCTTTTGCTGTATGTCCATGGCTACAGTATAGCATCCACCGATAACTCCTACTTCATGCTACTGCTCTTTCCCGCAAAGGAGCTGTGCTCCTCTGAACATACAGTTTTCTTTAAAGCAAACATCACTGTGAGAGCTGGGATGTTCTTGTGCAGATTTAATCTAAAACCACAGCAAAAGAAAGAGTATTTTGAATGCAAAGCAAATAGCAATTACCCTGACAATTCTTTATTTCAGCAATGAATTGCAGCTGTATTTGCTGTTGGGCAGGGGAACTTTTCACTTAAGCTGTGGGGAGAGGAGGCTACAAATCCCAGAATTTCATTGCCTGGAGGAATTCCCATGGCACATGCATTTGGGTGTGAATTGCTTAAGTCCTCCTCTGGAAAAAAGCACTCAACTTATTCTTGCTGCTCTTGGACACAGCTGGCCAGGACAATTTACATTGCCTGGAAACCAGGAAACAGAGCTTATGTCCAACTGATTTTGCTCAACTGTTATTTTAAGCAGCACCAGCCTCAGCAGTCCTCGAGAGGTCTCTCCCACTCCTTTAATTTCTTAATACATGTAAAACCAAACAGAAGAAAAACAGAGCAGAAGGTTCATGCAGTTAAGCTCTAGATTGACTTCATCCAACTTAATGCTTTTTAATCACTCTTTGAACAAAAGATTTAGTCTTCATAATCCTCCTTTTGCTCAATTTGCTGTTCCTTACTATATGAAACCTACTATTTGTTTGGTTTTCCTGATTCCCAGCCCCTGAATGAGTTTGCAGGAGGAAAAAAAAAGGAAGGCTAATATCATAGGGAAAATTACTTTCAAGAATAAAATAAACTGTAAATTACAGTGCCAGCTTTTCTTTTATGTCTTTTCATCAGAAAGTTGCACCAAAACCCACATGGAGCCCTTTTCGCTCGGTAATCACCTGAGCTGCTAACGTACCAATCACCTGAGCTGCTAACCAAAACTTTTCTATGTCCAGGAACAAGAATGCAATTAGTCCTGCTGATTTCAAGGCTAACGCAGCCCTTTTTTTTGGAAGACTGAGATTTGTTTTTAGTGTTAGAGACATTTGCAAAGAAAATCCTACCAGAGGCTCTGCTTCTTGGCAGTGTCTAACAACATTGCTACCACTCTCCTTTTCCAAACTTTTGAACTTACTTTTGCCTACATGTAATTTAACTTGACTGTGATGGAAACTGATGAATCCAGCCAGTGCAGTGGGTTTTGAAGGCACTGGGGTCCACTGTGGACACCACTGACTGCTGTGGGTGTCTGGCTTCCACCAGCTCCTCCCTCACCGCTCTGTCAGACAGGGGAGAATAACTCTGCCCTGACAAACGAGTCTTTCTTTCCTTTCCAAACATTTATCTCTGATTCATTGGGCCTTCAGGTCTGTTTAGGAGAACATAATTCAACCTCAGTATTTCAGCTGCAAAGAAATACACTGATGTGGGCAGCAGCACATTAGGCAGGAGAGCCAGACCTGCAAATCACCGTTTCCAATCACCAAAACCCGCTCCAGTCTGGATTTTGACTGGTGTCTTTTGAACAAAATCCTCTAAGACCTCTTTGCAAATCCCAGAGTTACTAAGCTCACACCTTTCCTCATGTTCACAATATCCATCTCAGATGCGCTGTAGACCTTGTTATGTGAGAATACTTGCAAAATAAAAAAATTAAACGCACTTTATCCTTCTTACAGTCTGTAAAGCTAAAAATAGATCTCATCTTCCCCTAGTTCCTCATTCAAAATAAATCAAATCAATTAAATATCACTTCTAAGCTATTATAAGCTATTATGTACTTGAAAACATATTTATTCTCCAAGTTGATCATAAATAAATATAACTGCAAATTAAAGTACTCTGTGAAATTTTATCTTTCAATTAAACAGTTTCAATGAAGCTCCTTGAGAAAACTTACTGCTGTGTTTCCTACTGTTCCACAAGGTCAGACAGTTGTGATCAAACATACGTAACGCGTGAGGTACACGTAACATTCTCTTGCCGTCTTTTTCTTTATGAGAAAAAAAGAACACGCCCTTAAACCATGTGAAGAAGAAAAGACTATACACCTAGGTTCAAACTGTATCTAGATTCTTTTGGAAAACGGGAACATGGTTTCCTCTGAATAACAGACACAGAGCCCTAGGCACTTTATATGTTCAAAAATTAAACTTACAACTGGCATACATCTGGCAGTGATCCTGTACACTAAATCCATTTGGTTGGCCAGATGGCCTGAGACTTGCAGCTTTTTAATCTCACACACAAAGCACTTTAGGCTGGAAAAAACAACAAATACAACATAATACAGCATCATGACAAAAAGCCTCTTTTATTGGTTTTGGAGCTACAGGTACGGAAAAATATGGGCAGAGCAAGTATTGTTTTCACAATTTACTTTCTAAAATGTGCCATATTCTGTGACTGCATCCTCTTTTCCTCCATTTCTTATACCTAACTGATCATCAGCGAAGGATGAGTGATTCCTTAGCTACAAGTTTGGATGCTGACGGCAAAGAATGGCATGGTCTGCCACGACTCCTCTCCGGTGAGGAAGAGCAGGACTGCAAGATCTCAATATCTCTTTTATTCCTGCTCTCTTTAGGACAAACATCCCACATTGTCTTTCTGTATTTAAAACGGAGGCAGCTTTAAAAAGTGAAATTTTCTACTGTCAGTATCTTGAAGCAGCCAAGGGCTAGAAAAACCAAACAATTGCTTTGTTCTAAATGTACATTTCTTTTTCTCAAATACCTTTCTGTATGTTATTAGTGAGAACCCTTCCTCCCATTGACTTCAGCAGGAGCCGCAGCCTTTGTCCTGTGTGCTACTGATCAATTTATGCACCTGTATCTGCTTTTCTCTCCTGTGAGGCACATTCCATTAAAATCAATGTAAAAACTCACACTGAATTCATAGCTACCATTCATACTACTATGGTGAAGTCTCCATGGTATCACCATAACTTTCACCTGCCCCGCACCACCATTACACGAATGCCATCAGGAAAAGAGCACATTGCTACGAATTTGTGTTCGGTCCTTTGCCGTTTTCTGCAGCGAAAGCAGAAGTATTGCACAGCTGCATGAAATCCAGCCTCCCAGCATTACGGCCCTGTTGTTGCACTAAGGCTGCATGCCACCTTGCCACTGCTGTTCCTTTCTTACCCTCCCTTTGGAAAGGCTAATGGAGCAACTTTGGCTTAAGCTTCTGTTATTCACTGTGCAACTAATTCACTCAGAATAGCAGGGTTTAGGACAAACAGATGACTTCACTCACTGGCTTGTTTCATCTTTCCAGCGATGGTTTTTTTGTAGGCAGCTTCAAAGGCAACTTAGTGGATAAACTGTCTGACCTACTAAAAGAAGTACAAAGAGAATCCCCTTCTCAATTAATTCTTGTGTGCCAAATTCATACTCAGATTTGTTTCTGAGCAGCTTTCATTTCTGTTAATCAGCTACGACAGTTTTAGTTCCCTTGAGTTGTTGCTTGGCTGCAGCTCTCCTCCTCTACTGTACTTTTCTCAATCGTTGTAGGAAACGTTGCTACTGAAAAGGCAGAGGCCTGGATCTCAGCTGAAGGGAATCAATACCTCCACCAAAAGAAATTCTTTCAAATCCACTAAAGCTAAAGAAAGCAGATTTATGTCACTCAAGGCTCCTGCTGTCCCTAAATGTTAGAGATAGCATGTATGTAGCTTAAAGCCTAAAGACCTGGTCCAAACGCTGTTGCACACTCTTAAACTCCATGAATACAACTAGCTGGGGGAAGAAGATGGCTCTATGTTTTCATACCAAAGATCCTACAGTAAGTTTGTGCTTCAGGGAAAGCAGCTGAATATAATGAGAGAAGCTCACAGGACACATAGAAAATAAGCACTGTCATCACTGTCTTACAGACAAGGAAGCTGAGGCTGGGGGAAGTTTCACCCAGGGCTGTGAGGGGAGTCGAAAGTGGAGCTGGGAGAAGAGGTTAGTGATCTCTACCTTTCAGCTCTCTGCTCAGAGTACTGAGCTACACAGGTGTTTTTGATGGATGAAAAGAAAGATGTGTGGTTCAGAGTCAAAATCTGTGGATTTGTGGTGGGGGGTGGGGGGGAATGCACAAAACTATAGTGGTTTAGCAACTACCTGGGGTGGTTACCTACAGCACCTGAGGCTTGTAGATGAAGATTTGAGCTGAGAAGCAAAGCCATTAAACTCTTCCCCTTGCCTCCAGTATTCCCAGTACACCCGTGTGTCACTTGCTGAAATCTCTTCACCTGGACCAACAGACCCACAGCACACCTGGAAGCAGAAAACTTTAATCTGGATGCCTAACTATTAATTTACGAGCCTAACTTTAGCCAAACAAGTTTGACAGTCCTGGCCTCTGCCTTTAATGCTTTTAGTATTCTGGAGGGTCTATTGATGATTTCATGCCAAATCAATTTTGGCACATTAAAATGATTTGTCTGAAATCCAGCAAAAGAGCTTTCCTAATAATTTAGCTTTCAGACTCTGCAGTGTTGGCGGGAAGGTAATATGTGCCTGCATAGGTGCCCTCAATTTGCTCTAAAAATTTCATAAAGATTTTACTGAAATTTAAAGCATTTTAACACCCATACTTTCTTCTAAATCTTTGCTGTTCATTTTAACACCAAGTAATTTGTAGCTCACTTCAAGGTAGTTTTAAAATTAAAAGGAAAAGGTCTTTAAGCAAAAGGTGTTTCATCTTGAACTTAAAATCTTCCAGGTATATCTTTTAGGTATATCTATATTTACACCTGCAAAAATGCACATTAGACTGTCAAAATGTACACTAGCAAAGTAGTCTTGAAATACTTGATGTTAGTCAGGCAACATGAGCGTCTTTCTACCAGAGCAATGATGGTACACAAATAAGCAAGAGCCAATGCATGATTTATCCGTGTCCTTTGTGGATTATGTATCAGCTCCTTCCAAAGTATTCTAACTTTTCACCCTCTATGTGGACTCATATAAATGCGACGACCCATCATTACTACATTTGTAAATCATACATCGTCTGAGATGAAGGATCGTATTTGCTGACTTTATAGGAAAGGTTACTTACACTGTACTCAAAGCTGTGAAAAGAAGAAATACAAACCACAGTGTTCCTCCTTCCTCTGTGCATTGGGCGAGGCAGGTTCAGTGGTCCAGTAAATATTGACAATCAGGAATGTTAAAAAGTATAAAAGTTTAGTTGCTGTCTGGGTTTGATATGTATATTGTTAGCAGTCACTGCTATTTTGTTGAAGGATATCAGATATTTCAGTTAGCAAAGAAACAGCCAGGGATGCTAAATAGCTTGAAATGGGAAACAACCACCACCTGAACTGCCAGCTCATTTAAATGAGCGTTTGAGTGAATATATTGCAGAACAGAGACAGAGTTGTCCAGGGTCCATCCAAAACAGTGCCACCCAAATTCATAATGGCTAACCATAAAGGAAAAGGAAAATAAACATTTCTGCCTCTTTGCATTATTCCTCCCCATTATGGAGTTTACCACCTATCCCGCTTTACAGGCCTTGGACAGTGGCCCCAGTGCCAGCTGATGGCTTTGGGTCCATCAGCACGACAGCCAGCTGCCCAGAATGGCTGGGGTCTGGCTCTGGCAGCCCAACCCAGCAGAGGGGGGACCATCTGGCACCGCCGCCTTGCTGGGTACTGGTCCTGAAAAGCTCGCCAGAAACCCTGCAGCGTGCTCCAGGTCTGGGCTGCCAGCAGTGCTGCCAGGCCAGGGGGCACCTCCTCCCCCAGGGAATTGCTTTTGGGAGGACTAAAACCTCATTAAAGAACACAAAAATTAACCTTGCAGCCTCTAACATGGTGCAAGAGTCTTCTGGCAACAGATCTTCAATGCAAATGTATGTTATAGAGCTAGATGTCATATATGGGAAAAAGTAAGTATCCTTTCCCTGACTTGACATTATGCACGATGGTCAAAGAGACCTTCACAAGGGGACCAAAGATAATGTACCAGAAACAAAGAGCACATTTTTCTTGCTCTAGGTAAATATACTGATATGCATGGACAGCTTTTCCAGTTCTGGCACATTGCTTCAATCTTTTCTTTCACACCATGTGAACAAATGTTTATTTGCTTTAAGTCCAAGACAGGTTTTCCAAGGCAAAATCCATCCAGATGGTCACCAGACAAAGGGAGGAGTCTCAGATTTCTCTAAATAGTTTTTTAAACCAAAGAAATTTTCTACAGTGTTCTTCACTGATGATGCCTTTTCTGCTGTTGCTCACGACATTGATGGAATAAGCTGCTTTTGTTGATTAAAGCTCTGCAATCCCATAGGCAGTATAAATCCTATCAAAAGGTTCATCTTCTCAGATGTTCTTTTTAAGTTCTTTAACTATGGTTTCTGAATTCTCCCTACTATTTAAATCCTCATAGCTAAGCCCTTCATGCTACCTTTACGTAGTTCCTGAAAATTACATGAGCACTGTATGTAGTACACATTTACTTCAAATTAATATCTATGTTATTGTTGCACATGTATCACACACAGTGCCCCAGAATTGCACTTTTCATGTACTGCACATGTAGTGGATGTGTAGACAGATGTTTGATGAATGTTTGTATATTATTCCTGGTTTGTTTCTTCAAAAACAAAACAATCACCCAAACCTTTAACCCCAAAATCTCATTTTATGCCCTCTATGCTGTTTAAAATATTGCATTTCTTTTGCAGACCAAATGTTCTTGCCTGCTGTTTCAGAAACAATCCCTTTTGTGGATGCTGGTGACACAGTTTGCTGCAGGCTTGCTTGCCACTGGAAGTATACACTGCTTTCATCCAGAAGTAAAACGTAAGAGGTGAGGTCTAGCACTTAGTGCATGAATGATGTATTGATTCCTCTAGTAAAGTAAAATCTTCAGCTGTGATTAGCCCAAACACATTGTTTAAATAAGGAGGGTCTTCATCGCAACCCAGGCTTCCATATCCTAACTGGTTGTGCACAATCCCCTTTACTAGGGAACTTTATAAATAATACCATGCTGTTGGAGAGCACTGTGTGGGCTGGGGGACAGTGGAGGAGTTTTGTGGCTGCTGGGTGCTGCAGGGATGCTGTGGTGCATGCACCTGGGAGGGCAGGCTGCAAGCATGGTGACCCCCTGTGGCAAAGCATCGTGGATGGGACTGGTGGGACAAAAGTACCAGGAGGTCAGGGCAGAAGAGTTTACACGTGCCAAAAGATACTGAATGGAAAACCCTGTCCCTGGGAATGTCCTGTGAGAAAGCAAGAGTGAGCCAGAACAGCAGTGTGGCAGGTGGATCAAAGGATGTGATAGATGTGGTAGGAGAGGGTGCTTGGGGCAGTGAAACGTGGGCAAGAAACATCAGTGAGATGTCCTCACAGGTTTTTGCTCCGGATTATTGCAGAGGCCATGTTATTTATGGGTAGTAAATGTCCTTTGTCAGTGATTTTCTGTTCATGCCCTGTTCACTAATTAATACGCATTTCATCTGAGCGGGACAAGACTTTTTTTAGGGAGCTGTTGAAAAATCACATGGATTTGGGTATGACTCGTACTGCCTTTGTAATTTCTTGAGATTCACTTCACTAGAACCAACTTTTGACATCCTGAGGCTTGCGAGATGGTTAAATAGCTGTTATGGTCCGTTTGGTCATCACACTTGGTACTGTACTCCACATGTGGCTTAAAGTGTGTGGCATTAAAGATGAAGGATGCCTGTCAGGGTGAGATGGATCCAGCAGCCACCCATTCAGCAGGTCACGTGGGATCTGGTTACCATCAAGGCAGCTGAAGGACTTGAAACAGCCAGCTTCAAACCATCAAGGCAGCTGAAGAACTTGAAACAGCCAGCTTCAAACTCCTGCTCCATCAGTGTGTATGAACTTGGCAAGCACAAAAAGTCTTTCTCTTCCTCTATGAAATGGGGAAAAATATGCTTCCCCATCTCACATGGTCCTGAGGATAAACTCCTGAAAGCTGCTGAGGTGCTCAGATCCTACAGTAATGGAGGCAATATAAGTACAGTAGATTGACAGTCTCTCCATTAACTTTGGATGAAACCTTATAGGCTTTGTGTATTTCTTGCAATGTTCAAAGCAAGTAATTATCATTATTTCCATCTGTTCTTCTCTGCCTGTGTCCTTTAGAAGTTATGGCAAAGCTTGGTGAAGTAGAAAGACTGTGTGACTCAGAAACGAGCAATGTGAAACAAAACCACTCACAAAAGTATGTCTGGAAGAACATAACACATTCTCAAAACTGTTACCCTTTGAGTAAAATAATACATACATAGTATCAAGTCTGAAATTTTTGCAAATTATTTTGTGAACCATCATGAAGAATGCCTTTGGGGCTTGGGTGAACGGCACCTAATCACCAGCACGTTCAGCTAACAGCACAACTGGATTTTATAATAAGTAATTCCTGAGTATTGGCATGCTTTAGTTTTCAAAACACTTCTATTTTACAGTCTCTGTAAAACTGTCTTAGAAATGGACAGTGTTGTTGACTCCTTTGAGAAGAATAACACAAAAAACTTGCTATGGGTAAAGAAAACCAATCCCACAGAGCAATCACTTCTGCCCAACAAAGTAATGCTCACCCAGAGCAATCACCATCTTTTACCAGAGGTGTTAAAAGACCTATAAAGTCACTTCAAAGTGGACAGCTAACTATTGGCTTTGTATAAACCCAGCTGCAGCAAAAACTGGAGTTAGGGTCTCTTCGAGAAGGTGAAAAGCAGATTGGCGATGAAGTACCAGCCTAAGAGGTAAGAAAGAACTGTGATGTCTCTAAAATTGCTGTCTTCTTAAAACTCACATATGCGTTAGCCGTCTCTTAAATTCTGTTTAGCTGGTGCCAAATACCCTGCTCAAACTTGTCCCTAAATCCAAATTCCCAGCTTCTGGGGAAAATACAGGTTTTTACCTATATTATGGTTTCTCAGTTCCTCTGCCTGTATGAAAGTTTATGAAATGATGTTGCAGCTCCTGTTAAACACTCTTTATTTGTTACAACATAGGCAGACACTCAGAAATATGATCAATGGTTAGGAATAAATTCACATTTATCATATTTGAGCCTAGATAATGTGTGAGATTATTTCTTATATTGCATTCCCAGCAAGCTTTAGTGCCTTTCAGGTCTCAGAGAAAACCACTGCCTCCAGCAAGTGCCCTGGGAAAGCCTTTCGGAGCCATAGTGAAAGGATGCCCAGGGAGTCACTGGTTCTATCTCACAGGTGTCATGCATCCTTTTGGGAAGCAGAGAACTGCTTTTCCAGCTCCATGTAGTAGAAAATCAGCGCTGGTGTAAAGCCAGACAAGAACGAGGGGACCCAGGAGAGCTTTGAAAAACTTCTGGAAGCAGTTGGCTGGGCACTTGAGTAACTTGAAAAGTGCACAAAGTAGGTGGAGAGCAGGGCAAATGGTTAGTTTTGCTTCCAGGATGATTTTCATGTGGATTCAGGGGGATTACAAAATGGTCTTTCCTGTTCCTAAGTGGAATGGTGTGGGAGGCAAAGGTCAGACACTAAAGGTTTCCATTGGACCAGGTCCCGGCACACCTTGGCTTTCGAAACATTTTTTACAGTTGTTCAGACCCTGCTCAGAATAGGACAGCATCGCTGGCTTCCTTGATGAGCATCAAAAGAGGAATAAAGACAAACTGGCACCTGACACTCTAAGGTTGCTTTTAGGTTCATCCTGCTTTCCTTATTCGATCAGTGTATCTAAAGCACATAGGTGCCTAGGGAAGCATGGATTTCTGCCAAAGGCTCTTGTGGGCAACTTCTGCTTCTGTTAAAGAGGCTCAGCTTTAGTTTCCCCAAAAAATCTGTTGGCAACCAAGGTGTTAAAATTCTGCATTCACCACTAGAAAATATGGGTAGAAGCAAAATGTCCATTTGAAAATGTATTTCCATCTATGTTTGGGTAGGCCTGCGTGTCTGGAAATGTTATCAAGGTTAATTAGAAAAATTATCTCATCAGAACAAAAAAAAAAAATCAAGCGAGTGGAATCTCTCTGCCTGAGACACGCTAATCTTTCCTAGCTTGGTTTCAAGTGCAACTGCGATCCATCAAAGTCATCCCCCTGTGCAGTCCCTTGAGGACATCAAAAGTTTAGCCGAGTGTGGCAATACTCACACCGCACCTGCAGCATTAATGAAAACAGGTGTTGCAGCTGCTACTGCCAGCGGTGTGCAATATAATTTTTTTAAAAAATAAAAAAATCAAAACTGACATATTCATGCTGTTAAATACTGTTGTCCCTATTTGAAAATGTAAGTTTTTTTCTTTCTGTGGTTTGTGAATACCTTCCTTGAGTTAAAAAGAAGTCATGGCCATTCTCTGTCTCTTTTGTCATTTGACTGTTCTCGTTCAATATTTGCTTACATGCTTTTCAGATATTTATTTTTTTCTTTTAATCAAGTAAGATGCGTGGCCAGGCAGTACAGTGAATGAGAGGTGCATTCCTGTAAAAGTGGCTTTCAAATGAAAAGCTAACGATATCACTGATTCTGTACTTGCTTGGGCTGCACCCCATCAGGCTTTTT
The DNA here is from genome assembly GCF_963210335.1 of Falco punctatus. NCBI lineage: Eukaryota > Metazoa > Chordata > Aves > Falconiformes > Falconidae > Falco > Falco punctatus. Next base: position 36,851,522 of record NC_137588.1, read on the forward strand.
TGCTTTTTTCAAATGGGCAGTCATCACCACTGGTACCTTGCTGGTCGTTCAGCCCATTGATTTTAAAATGTTCATTGTCTCCTTCAGTAAAGTGGGGTTTTTTTAATATCAAAAAGCCTCACACAGCGTGATTCACTGCTCACCTGTCATGCAAATAGGGTACTGTTTGGAAAAGGCTGTAACAGAAGCCAGATATTTCTGTTTTCAGCTGCAATGATATTTTTCACATTCTCCTTTGGGAGGATTTTGCTATGTTTCTGGTTCCCAGACTTTTCTCTCGTCATTCACAGGACACATCTCTTTGACTCCAGTTTCAGGAGAGCAAGATTTAGCCCGAGGTGGCTCCTCCATGAAAAATTAACTCTAAATTGCTCTCTGTTTTGCTTTCTTGAGAGCTGCCCCATGCATCTGATACAGGTCTTTGCCTGACCCCTCTGCTCAGGCACAGCTCCTCGTAGGTGGTGGAGGGGGGGGCTCTGAAGTGCCAGCCTGAGATCAAGCAGCAACAAAACTGTCAGCACTGAGATCTGTTTTTACATTTTGCTACACAGTGTCACCATAAATAAAATGGGAAATCACTGCCACAGCTCTGTTGCTTTCTCCCTTTATCAGTCCTTGTCCTTTCTGCTGCAGCAATACAAAACAAGCAAGAAAGAAAACAAATTAAATTACTCTCTGGTGCATGGATAAAAAAAGAAAAAATGTCATTTAGCCCAGAATTCCCGCTGGAACTGCCAGGCTGCAACGGGGAGAAAAATCTCATAATACCACTGCTGTGATGTGCAAGAGTATGAAGTGGTTGCTACCTCTCCTGGCCAAGCACTGTGCACGGGAAGGCACAACAGCCTCCCAGTTTGCAAGGGGTACAGGGAGCCACAGTACCATGGTGGAACCTCCACCCCCGGGGAGCTAGGAGGTTCCCCCAGTTAAGAAGAACCTCAGTCACTGACTCCTGATTAAGGAGTCATCCTCACAATGCCACCACTACAGGTTCAAAGCATTGTGTGGGGCTTATACTAACACTTCCAATGTTCTTACTCTGACCATATAGGGGATACAATTTTAGCCCTATTGTACGAACAAAAGTTGGTAGCTACAACCTTTTCTGACTTGTTATTTATTATTTACTACCAAAGCACCCAGGAGCCACAGTAGCAGAAAGAAGTAATCTTGGTCCGTTGCCAGTTCCTTCCATCTGAGTATCTCAAGCTGGTTTGCATGTAGTAATTGGTTTCCAGATCTCCAATATCAGTGTAATGGCTTGTGGGGTAACCATGGTCAGCGAAAGCACTTGTTCAGGCATCGTCACTCACATGCACGTGGTCCTATTGAAGTGACAGACATCTGCCTGCAGACATGGAGAGAAGGGACCTGGCACCTTGCAGAAGGGGTTTAAGCACTGGGTTTCTGCATGCCAGACCACTGCTGGCTCTGCCCTCAGCACCACTGCCTCTGAAGTGCACTGTAGAGCAGGTCATTTGTAATTAGATATTCCTGCTCTATATGCAGCATCTATATTTACAGACAACAACTCTGCAGCAGAGCCTTCATCATTAGAACAAGGTATTTCTTGACTTGAAATCTTATTCACGTGTAAAACTGAGCCTTCAGAGATATGTATAAATTAACCAAGAAATACACTCCACTGCACTGATATGTCAATGAGATTGAAAGCTTTTTAAAAAAAAAACATGTTTTGTGACTACTTCTGGCTATTCAGATCACTGGCCAGAGACAATACACAATCTGGAACTCATCAAAATCAGAGCAGCATCGAGAGTTCAGCGCAGCCTGCCACATACACTCTCCAGCAGCAGATCGGAAAGTTTTCAGTCTCCAGATTTTACCTTGCAAGTAACACAGGCTGACTCCTTAAATGGCTTTTTAAAACCCAATTTTGTTTCCAGTGTAATTCACAATTAGAGACCCTCTTCTCTGTTGCGAAGTGTTTATGTTGTTCCACACTGATCTGCAGTGTCCCTAATGAGCAGTTAACAAGATGTCAATTAATCATGCAAATGGAAGAAATAGATGATTGCACTACCTGGAGCTAAGATTTGGGACTTCATATAGTTAGCTATCTCTTATTTGGTTCTTTTATTTTTTTCTTAATAATTTCCATAACTTTCTGCTTGTGCCTTTACACATAACCAGATGGTCAGGACCTCCACTGCATCATCTTCTTACTGGTCCTGGAAAGGGACATTCCTGGCAAGACATACTTCAAATCAGCTACAAAGAACCATGTCTGTGTGTGATGGGTCCTGTTCCTTCAGAAGGTGTGCACCCTCTTGCACGCATGCTGTCCAGGTGGTCACCACATGTCTGCAAACCCAGCTTTTACCTGAAATATGGTGTTTTCTGGGAATATACAAAGGAACTTTGTGGTTCGGAAGGGGTAAACATCATTTTCTGGCTATGCAGGACACTGCACCAACAGATAGGAGGCAGTTGCAGTGCCTAACCACCACCCCCACCCCCCATCACTACTTCTTAGTCATGGAGTTAGTTTGAAAACACATTTAAGATTTAGGGACAAAACTCCCACATTCTCAATATACATGTCATCAGTGTTGCTTGGCATAAAATGAGGCTGGGCTCAGGAAAGCTTACACACATGGCAGTGTTAGGACTTCAACTCAGGTCACCATCAGAAAAACCATAAGCAATATCAACCCTGTTAAACACCAGTATTTTTTTCCATCATCAGGCAAAGAGATGCAGGGCTTCCATATTTAACTATCCTAAAGAATTCTCAAGGACAAACAAATGACTCCCCTTGCACAATTGCTTAGAAGGATAAATCTGAGTAATTGCGTAGATTTAGAGGACTGGAGAATATTGTTTATGATGACTGAAACATGAACTCACAAGCAGAGTCAAACAAGGGACAGCAGAGCTGTTGAATTTCTGCTTAGGACATTTCCTCGACTGCCAGGCTGCCCAGATCAGCCAGTTCAGACTGTACAGGTGTGGGTATTTCAGGATGCTCTGTCTACCCGGAGGTGTTCTGAGGTGAGGGGATCAGACTGATGGGGCATTAGCCTGGGGAGAAGCTGCAGGAACCAGGAGGACAGTAGGCTCTGCGGGGAGCTTCCCAGAAGGGATCCCTCCAGTCCCCCAAATCACCCATTGAAGGTGAATCTCCTCCATCGTGGACACAGTTACAGAAATCCCATGTCAAAAATGAGGAGGGTCCTGGGAGGGCATGGCATGTGGGGCAGCAGCTGGGCTTGGGGATGGGGCTGGTGGCCACATGGCTCCTGCATGGCTCCTCCCTGCAAAGCCATGTCCTGTGCTGCTGCCCCAGGGGATGGTGCAGTCCTCTCATGTCCTTTCCTCTTTCGTCCATCGGGAATTTCCTCTCATTAATTTCATTTTGTAGTTCTGTGTTTTCCTGAGTATATGCATTGATTTTGATTTCTTTTTTTCTTTTTTTTTCCCCTCCTTTTTTTTTTTTTTTTTTCTTTTTCCTGGCAAGACTTATCCAGCAATTATTTGAAAGGCTGCGAAGGCATCTGGGGAGTTTCTCTTGTGCTGTTATGATTTAGGCTTGAAATTGCTTAATTGCTGTTTCCTATACTTCTCATTTTCAGTTCCCTAATGACTGTGTCGATTTGTTGCCTATTATTCCCAATGACAGGGCAGTGTTTTGTGCCTATGTTTCAACAGGACATTTTAAAATCTGTTTCCTACAACCTGCAGAAGGATCTAGCCTTTCTTCCTGTTTTGCTCCTTGTTTGTGTTGGCCGTGAGGAATTCTCAGGTACAGCACCACCAGTTGCAGGCAAGATTACATTTGCCCAACATCTGAATGCCACTAAGCATGCTCAAGGTTTTCCTATGTTTATCTATCACATATTGCTTTTAATTTAAATCATTAATTACTGATTAATTGTGTAAAAAGCCAATATTATTGGCTTTTTGTGAAGAATTGCAGTAATTATAATGTTATAAAAATCTTGAGTTAAAAAATACACAGCAAAACAGTAAGGACAACAGAAGCAGAAGGAAGGAAAGCAAAATTTCAGTGGTGTGAACAAGTGAGCGCAGAGAAAAATAAAATAGGCATAAATGAACTCCCACTTATACTGGGCTAAATTGGAAAATAGTCCCCAAACCTCAAATTTAAAACGTTGGTGAGATGAATGATCAAATCCAGGATGTCTTTTTACTGTTGAAGCAGCTCTTAACCTTGGGACAAACACCCTGCCATTTGATGCAGTTCTTCAAGATAAAGCAAGGCTTCTCTTCAGGTCAAATACATCCTACAGTTTTGTGGCTACTTATTACTGCAATAAGAAGATAACTGATAGATCACTTTACATAGCACTAAATTTTTCTGTTGGAGACAAACTCACTTGTTTTCTCAGTTTGTTTTCTGTTGCCTTTGCTCTCAGATCTCCAATTCTGCATTTTAGCATTGAAAGATGAAGAATAAAGACCTGTTTCAGACCCCTCTTTGCCATCTTGTATCTCCAAACGTTGATCTGCTGCACAGAAGCTGGTTTTGTTTTAGAAGGGATTCAGAGTTGTCTCTGCTGTCTGTACAACCTCAGGAGTTGGTTGAAAAATCCTCATTTTGTTTGCTCTTTTATGTTGATGGGTACTTTAATGTAACATCAGCCAAACACAAGTTGAACTTTATCAATAAAGTCTGTCAGGTGAATGTATTTGCAAATATGAATAGTGCTAATAATTTATTTTTAAATTGATTTATCATACTGATTATTGGAAGTATAATATGTAAAATTAGGTTATGAAGAAGAAATCAAGCTTATGCATAGAATGATGTCCAGTGTAGTATTAGCTATCTGAAACCATATGGCATACTTTTCAGAAGATGACAGGTGGTAGCCAGTGCTGAGAAGGAGAGTCCTCTTGGCTCCAAGTGCTAACAGAGGACTCTAAGCATATGTTCCTCCAAGAAATTTGCATGAAGTTTGAAAAGGAAATACTAATGATGCCTTCATAAATTCTCTTCTTTCCTGGCTCTAATGGAGTCATTTCAAGCTTCTGACACCTTAGATTATTACTTGATCACAGGACCTAACAGAAGCTGCTGATACTAATGGTCACTGATATTTCTTAACCGTACAAACCAGGATTTGATATGTGTAGTGTGCAAGAAGGGCAGCTTCAGTGGGGATGTAAGGCTTCCTCCAGAGGTGTGACCTCTTGTCATTTTTCAATGAACAACATTCTGTTTTTATTAAGTACCACATTCACTATGTTTATCCATTTTGTTTAATTTCATTTAACCACACTTTCAAGGATCACCTGCATGATTCCATTTTTCATGACTTAATGGCTGAATCCACTGGGCAAAGTCCCAGAGATTTGGACCCAGAGGGCTCTGAGTTCCTCCACATTAGGTGCAACGTCTCAAAGGTGTCATCCCACATAGCCAATTTTGATAATTTGCAGGTTATCTGAAAAGGTCAGGTCTCATCTTAGACCTGAGAGCACACTGTCCGTTGTATATTTTATCTCCCAGCACAGGTCTCACTGGAGCACCTGAATAACTTACAGTTTGCACTGTAATTTGATATATATTCACATAAAGTGAAAGTTTAAAACTCAAACAACTGCCAGTCAGAAACATGGCTGGAAAAATGCCAATTTTTGTCCAATTTTATTCAAAGCATTTACAGCTTACTTGGTTACTTTGATGTAGTGCACTGGGTCAAAATACCCACCAAACACTTTTTGTTATGTTTGAGGCATGTATTTAGAATTAGCTTAGACAAGGTGCATTACCCTTGAATTATCTGTGTGAGCTAAAGCAAAGCAGATGCAGAAAGAATGTGATTATCTTGGTAATGTTTGTGAAACAGATGCGAGCGCTAGCAGAAGAATAAAGCACCCTTCTATGTTACTAATGTTGTTGCCACCAGGTTAATAATACACCGCACATCCACCACCTCCTAGATAGATATGTGAAAAAAATATGGTCGGGAAAAGGTCGTATCAGAAATATTTATCTAAAAGACGGTTTACCCATTGAAACAGTGAACAGACTTTGGCGTCTGACTCCTACAGCATCACATCCCACAGGTTGGAAAAAAACAAGAATCACATTTCTGTTCCCTTTACTTTCTTTTTCAATCTATTTTGCCTCAATGCAACATATTCTAAAAAGACAAAAAACAAGCACAAACTGCATGATGAGACCAGATATGATCCAGGCTCTCCTCTTTGCAAGAATTTAGCCATTTCTCTCAAGTTTACTATAGGTTTGGCGATTGTTGAACCCACATGAAGGAATAGAAGGTGCATAGATACACATTTGCCTGGACAGCAACCTTGTGCCCAGCTTGCCTCTGTTGTGTGGGTGACAGGGAGGGGTGGGGGCAGCCAGATAATCTCTGGGGTTGGCAGCCAAGGCCGATCTTAGAAGCCCTCATGGGGCAATTTGTTCTGCCTAAGAGTGATGAAGTGACTAGCAGGTGCTTTCACATGCCGACTGAACTCCATACATTTTTTTTGCAAAGGGGCTGGAAGCAGCTGGTAGATGCTCTCATCTGGTATTAGCACATTCATCCTGCTTTCCTCATCAAGGATCATAGAATCATAGAATGGTCTGGGTTGGAAGGGACCTTAAAGATCATCTAGTTCCAGCCCTCTGCCCTGGGCAGGGACACACCCCCTGCCTCAGCCCAGGCTGCTCCCAGCCCCATCCAGCCTGGCCTGGAGCACTGCCAGGGATGGGGCACCCACAGCTGCTCTGGGCAGCCTGGCCCACCGCCTCACCACCCTCACAGTAAAGAACTTCTTCTTCATATCTAATCTAAATTCACCCTTTTTTTAGTTTAAAACCATTACCCCTAGTCACTTTGCCTAGCCCAGGAGCTGTTGCCCTGAACTGTGTAGCCCGTAGGAGAAACTCCCAACACTCCCTGTTACGGTACAGTCTTGCCTACCTCAGCATCTGCTTTTACTCCTGAGCAAATTGGGTTGGGGCTGTGGCCTCCCTTAGCAGTCCTGCTTTTCATCTTCCCTGAAGGTGCTGTGCAATGGAGCACCTGCCATCTTGCTTGGTCCATACATAGGTAATGCAAAGGATAAAGGTCCTTCATCCCTGTCGCTGGAAATAAACAAAACAGATGGGGAATTTAGTGTCATGCAAGGCACTAAGTCATACCTGACACAAAGTTATGATGTGAGATAAATCAGAAACATAACAACTTGGCTATCAACACTCAGCCCAAAGTAAAATGGCATCTGTGGGCATTTTTCTAGGCATGATTCCTTCACAGATTTCAATCCCCGGTGGAAAAAAAAAAAAAAATCCGTAAAGACGTCATGCATTTGCCTACTAAAGAAAATTGGCAAAGGAAAGATTAAAAAATATATATTTCTGTCACCAGGCTTCTAGGGAATACGCACAGAGCTCTATCTTACTCTTCAACACTGCACAAGAAACAGAATGCAAAATTTCCGCCTTGAAATACTTTGGCACAAACAACTACTCTGCACTATTTGTTTAGAAATCCAGTGGGGCTTCACTGAATAAAAGCTGGTATCTTCATACTGGTAGCTGAAATAAGAACTAATTTCATGCACAATTGGCAACACAGAAGGAACTTCCTTGATATCCAAAGAGCAAAAGATTTTATGAGGCTGCATATGTATTTATGATTATTTAAGGTTCTTGTTATAATGAGGATCCTTTAAGGAGAGGAATTTTGTATTTTAATTTGCATAAAGACAATAAAAACTCTTTGAGAAGCAATTTCTCTCTATATAAAAAGTGAGAACATAGCACCTTAGTGGCACAGACATCTGTTACTTAAGCAGATGCCACCATGTAAACTCCATCAAGCAACACTCTCCACCAATCAGAAACCACCCAAACTGCATCTGCAGCCAAATTTCAGTGGGTGGCTGGGAGCCTCCAAAACAGGTTGAGAAATGATGGGCTTTTCTTCAATGTCCTCATTAAGCATTCAGTGGCATTTATTTGTTCATTGTTAACGAACGCTACTGTATCATATGGCTCTGTAGCTGCTCTTTGGTATGAAGTTAATCCCCATGATCTACAATCTGCAATTCTTGCTTATGAGATTCATATCAAAGGAGCACTAGCACTTCGACACGTGAGATAAATAACCACTTCTTTGTTTCTCATTATGACTGTGGTTCAATGTCCTCATTCGGGAGCTGATGTATCAATATCTCTGAAACAGATTAAATATTGCCTGCTTAAGTGCTACATGCAGTGATACAGACTCAGGGGACTATATTCAACAGCCAAGCAGCACTGACAAAGTCTGGGGCTGATAAGCCCTTTCTGAAGTTAGCTTACACTTTAAATCAGGAGTTCATGAAATGCATTAAGAAAAACTATTATATTACTTGAATGGATGGCAGTACAGTTTATATGTTACACCTTGAAGTAAGCAGTAGGATTTTCAATCACTTGATAACCTTGAAACTGCTAAGGTATCAAATCGCTATCATGAATATTGTGCAGGAACAGAAATAACGTAGAAAGCTGCCTTTGTGAATAATAATGTGGGAAAGAGCAATGTTCTTCTGGGCTGGACTCACAATAGCACCGACAAGAAGATACACATGAAGTCAAGGCATGTACTTAAATAAGCATATTTGCATGCGGCTATATATCAATCAGTTATCAGTACAGCTACATCTTACCTGACCCACAGAGAAAGTAAAAAGCCTGCTAGATAACCTAACTTGGCCGTGCAGGAAAAAGAAACTGCAAGAAATTCATTTTTATATGTGCAACCAAAACTATTAGGATAAAATACCCCGTACTTTGATAGGCATTACATCTTGACTGAAGTATTTTTTACAAATGAGCATAGTACGAGTCCTTCCATGCAGGAATTTAATTTAAAAACCCAAACAACATATCTTCCTGGTTTGCAAGCAAGACATGTTAATAAATCCTGAGAACTGATTCTGATTTCATTCACACTGGATGAAAATGCAGAGATTTCCTGGGGAAGAGAAATCTGAGGCAGCCCTCCAGACTCCCATGTTTATGTCCTGAATCAGTGGAGTTTATACCAAACTCTGTTTTTGTTCTGAAGTACAACAGGGTTTTAGTCTTGTGGCATTTTCAGGTGACACAGCCTACTGAGATCATCTGACAGCCATGTGAAAACTCAATGTCTGGAGTGATTCATCATTGTGTCAGTTTGTCCTGCACTTTGTCACAATGACTGACAATAGGGGAAACTTGGAAATAATACAAAGATTCAACGCTTGCTGATAATGCCTGCATTGTGATTAGAGCAGGCGGTGAGCGTGTGAGGAGAATGCTAATTCTGTTCCCCACCCCCTATTTCATACCGCTTTTCCTTTCAACAGCTGGGTGTCTGCGCTTGCTTTCTTAATCTTCACTTCTGTGGCATTTTTAAATGCAGAACCTTTTTTCCAGTGTGTTAAAGAGCCATATTATTACAAATGCAAAAAGAGGCAATATCGTGCAGATGGGTAAATTCTGCCAGCGATGCTAGGCACTGCCTGGTCAGAAGTGTCTCTGAGTGGACGTGCCCTTCCCTGCTAAACACTAACCTTATCAGATCATCTCACCAGCACCTGAAATAACATTAAAACATTTTAAGCAGTGATTGCAGGAACGGTATTAAAACCAGTAAGCACATGTGAATTTGCATGTGGAGAAGGATCTTGCGGAAGGGTCTTATAAAAAATGATTACGGAGAAATTTTTCCTCTATTTTGCATAGACTTGCAATAAAGGTTTAAGATAATTGCTGACTCGATAGGGTATTGACACACCAACAGCCAGAAAGACCGGTTGCAGCAACTTTCATGCTCTAAAGCTCCTCAAGTTTTATCAGTGTTCACAGCAACAACATCAAAGACCATGGACTCAGCTGCGTAATTAATCGGGAGGAAAAAAGAGGCCTTTTCTGAGCACTCCAGCTGTCCAAGTTATTTTCTGGGTAAAGAACAGGGGGGGAAAAACCAGCAGCAAGAACCAGCAAGCCAAACGTTGCTGCCTCTGCCGAAGAAATGAAGGCAGCAGAATATCTCCCATTTCTGTGGATGTAAGAGGAGCAAGAGGTTCTGGCTTATGTTCCCTACTTGGGGACAGGCCTGCAGCCCTGCTCCGGGGTGCGTGGGGTGAGCCAGGCTGTCCCAGAGGTTTTCCCCTGTTGACCGGTGTGGCACATGTTGCATCGCCAGCTGGGATGCAGAAACGGGCATGGGGCTGCAGTGGGCAGGGTGATGGCACACAGCTGCAGCTACGGTGGGTGACATGGGCTGCAGAGCGTGCAATTAACAGCTTTAGTTTCTTGTGGGGAAAAACAGCAGCTCTACTTAGAAGACAAGACACAGGCAAGTGTCAAACAATCACCTTTGCTCCATCTCTCCTTCAATTCTGCCTTTTTCGCTGCTTCTCCTGGTACGAGGCTCATGAGGGAGGCTGGACTAGCAAGCAGGTTTAGAAAAGACAGCAATAGCTCTGAGCTTGACAGATGATGGAAATTCCATTTTGTCCCCATTTTAATAATGGATGAGTGCAAATTTCTCTGAAGAATATTACTTGTTACAAACTCGGAGAGTATTTATAATTTCAGAGCTCAATCTCACAAACAGCCCATTTAATTAGATATGCACTATTATGCTTTAGAAGCCAGGCCCTTAGAAGCAAAAATAAAATAAAAAGAAATTTCTGATGGAAGAAAACGAACGATCCAGTTATCTAATTGGCACTAGCAATGTATTTTTCTTTAAACAAACATCAAACTTAAATAGATTCAGAAGAAAAGATGGGCAAACCTCCTGCAGCCTGGTACTCTGCTGTAAGCCTCTGGCTCTTTGTATGAAGAGCTGCACGATGCCAAAACTGGTTCAACACATCGGAGAGAAGCCAGGGTCTGATTCTGGTCTGGCTTATGCTGATATAAACCAGGAAAAAACACAGGCCAAGGTTCAGAGTGCTGAACTGCCACTGGTGAACCTGAAAGAAAACACAAGCAGATTAAAACAACTGGTAGAAAGTTATCTAATTTCCAGCAACCAGAGCTCATTGTGGGTCGGGTTTGCGTGAGCTGGAAGCTGAGGTAACTTAGGTTGTATATATTGGAGCGTAAGAGGCTTTTTAGTGCAATCAGCTAGCATTTTGTCTCTAACAAATAACGGCACACAGCTTGAAAATGTTTAATGAATTGGTACATTAATTTAAGCTTAGTAATACATTTCCATCCCTAACTGTAACACCGCTTGATGAACACAAGTATATGGTTTATTTGCTGAATATGGTTAATTTCAGGATGGTGAGTGAGGATGCAAGAACAGGGTAGATGTTAAAACACATCTACACAATAAACGATCCACAGATAAGAAAAATGTCAGAAGTTATCCATTAAATAAAGCTCCAGAAACATCACAAGCTGAGGGAAAGAATGACTTTACTGACATTGAAAAAATCTTCTCATTCACTTAATTTTCTTTTAAATGATCAGTAAGAAAAACAGTTATAATTGTTTTCACTCTGTTGCTTTGGCAAGATGAGTTTGAACCATTAGCTTAAGGTCTCTGGACCTTTAACTTGTGACAATGGTGATGGAAGATGCGAGTTTCCTAAAATATCTTAACAACCGCAACAGCATCTGTCCATGTAGATATTAAAGATATAGTCAGTGAAAGCAATACAAATCCACAATGAGATTGCAATCTAAACAGCTGGGAAACAATTGCTATGTTCAATCATTCAGGTGAAATCATTGCTGGCCTTTGGACTACCCATTACCTTTTTTCCCCCAGTTGTTTCTTTCTTATAATTAACATGTACTATCAAGTACAGGATTTAATTATTTTTTTTTTACAAAAAGCACTCTTCCATATGGATTGCAATTATCTTTGAAATATTTTAATATTAAGAAAACAGCAAAAAAAAAAGAGCAGTTTCTTTTTTAACGTTCCAGTTTAATTAAGAAACTGTTCAAGTAATTTGAAAACGTAGGCATTGAAATACCAATTAAGCTTAAGGCAAGTTTTCCTATTAATTTTGATGACACCAATACAGGGGTGTCACATCAAGGTGACCCCTTAGAAACAGGTTATTTTGAGTATGACGTTTGGCTATACTACTGCTAAAAAAATTAATTAATTTATGAAGAAACTACATGTACTTGGCTAATCCCAACAGGCTGAGCCTCGAGAACCACGACGCAGTTCTCACAACAGGTAACTTAGCAAATGTAACCTCCTTTCAAGGGTTTAATTACAATTTTTATTTCTCAGATGTCCACTTTGGGTAGCCGTCTTGTTGAAAAGTGAAAATATTTAAACATCGCTTTAAGTGTGCAGTATGAACACAACTGAAATCTAGAGTTTGAAATAAAGGCTATTCTAAAGTGCAGTAATTATTTTTTAAATTGTTCATTGTTCTAATTCTGTGTTGGCAGCTAAATGATAAATGTACCATTTTAAGACATTAAAATTCTTCTATTGCCTGAAACACTAATGCAGGAATACTACAAGTTTTCATGAGTGGCAGTAACATTAAGAAAGCAGAAGTCCATATATCTGATCTGAGTATTTACAATTAAAATTTTGAGGGTATCTGGGCCCATTAAAAAGCTCAGAATAGATTACCTTGCAGGAACAGTTACTGGAAACATCCTTACAGCCCCAGAGATATGAGTTCTTAAAGCCAGCCTGGTTATGGTGAATTTAAGTTAAATTTATCTCATTTCATTTTAGATCTCGAATTGGTTAATGAGGCTGAAATATGCTTTATTTCAGGGAAGTCATACTGATCTGGACGAGGAACAGAATTTACGCTGATGTTCGAGTCAAGTGCAAATACCACCATCACTTCTTCATTACCGTGTTAACTAGTGTGATCTGTTCTGCTCAGCAGAACTCAAGCAAAATGTCAGGCTCCTAAATGAAGAAGTTCCTGGCTCTCTGTGAGAAACAAGCTGGTTGGTTAAAAGTGCTTCAGCCTGTGTTTAATTCATGCCTTATAAGTGCTCTTTGGCAGAAGCTCTTGGGATCTGATCTTATGTCACACTTACTGAAACTCATTTAATTATTTGCAGCTGAGGAGGGCAGGGAGATGGTTATCACACAGGGAAAATCTAATCTTCCTCTTTATCAGCTTAAAACCCAAATGGGGGAGTCAGTTAGGATTCCTCAATCCCACCCCCTGGTAACTCATCTGTCAGTACATCACCCATTCCTTTTGGTGGCTTTTTAGGGGGTGTGTGATTTCTTCCAGAGATTTAAAGGGCTTTTGCAAGCACGTGTCCACAGTCTCCCTGAATGCAGACCCTGCCCTGGAAATCTCTAAGCTGCTGCTCCTTACCATGCTTCAGTCGGCAACAATGTCATTAATGTTGGGATTGCAAACATCCCCAGTGGTTGTTCCAGTTGCCAGAGGAAACAAATGGAGCAATTTGGATCCTCTGCAAACTCAGGCAGCCGCTGCCAAGCCAGGGACCATGCATTCACACTGCCATGCCAGTGCAAAGGGGCTGTGGCCCCAGTTAATACCAAGTTCTATTACAGACCAAGCTCCAGCCACAGATTTCTAAGTGTTTTGCATGGATCCTTGCTGGAAAAAAAATTGTATGCTTTGTACTAAAGGGTGGGAAAAGGTAGAAACACACATATTCTGCCTTTATGAGCAGAACATGAAATGGTTTTGATGGAAAGCATGTGCAGGATATGGTATTCAGCCTAAGGCTAAAGACAGGGAATAAGTGACTTTTATACCTTTAAAAATTGGCTTTATGACTATCATTAAATTAAAGCATCTTTCCTTGCGGGAAACTTTTGTTTCATCAGGGGTTGCATATCTCTTAGCACAATTAGTCACTTCCAAAGTGCTGTCATCATAAACCGTATTCTTTTAAATTGTAACTTAAGAAAATCAGACACACACACACATCATTTTGCATGAGGATGTTCAGTAGCAGTAAGTCTCAGACCAGTATGGTTAGATTTATGATAAATTCTTATCTGTGTGATTCTCTTTTTACAGATTCCAGCCTGAGCAACATATAAAATATATAGTGTAAATGTTTCCTTTGAAAACTTTTGTACGCTTCACGATTACATAGCTTAAGAAGTTTAGAAGCCTTGGGCAAGCAAGCTAACATATAAGAGGAACGCTTAAGAATTGTTTGTATGCTTGATTTGTTTTACAGTGCATTTGGTCTTTAGTTTTGATTGGATTGTCTTACTGAAACATGAAGGGCATTTAGAAAGTAAGAAAGTGAATAGGATACATTTGCAACTATATGCCCAAAAGCAAGATCTTAATGTCAGAAGTAAATTATAACAACCTACATTACTGATGACATACATTATAATTCAAAGCTTGGCAAACCACATCAAGGTTGTTCTTACCATGATCTGACAAAAATGTCTTTAAAGCCTTGTGTTCTGCAGGTTTACAGTAACCAGACTTCATTTATGCTAGGAATTTCATAAATAAAAAGCAAGCATTACCAAAGATAAACCTACTTCTTCTAAATGCTGCTGAATCAGTGTAAAAATTAGAACATTTTTACAAATAATCGTAAGACGAGGATGGTCCCAGTGGATAAGACAGATTTCAGCCATCACCTTTTACTATGGCATCTTTGGGTGACCTTGAAGTGTTTTCTAGGGATGAATCTATGAAAGGATTTAGATAGTCAAGTCTAAACTTCTTGCCTATCGGTGAAGGTATCCAAGGCCTGCAAGCACTTCTGCAGGTGACGTGGGATGTGCAAATGTGTGAAGTTCTCCTTGTGAACAGCAGAGAAGCACATGAGACTTCACCCGTCCCCTGGCACACCGCAGATCTCTCCTGAGTGTATCCCAGAGGATTCTCTGGCTCAACATTCCCCACCGGGACCCAGTCTCGCAGGAGGACTTAGCCCAAGCTCAGGATTCACAGGTGGGGGAAAGCAGGAGATAACACCCTCCCCAGTTCCTTACCCACGCAAAACCAGCCATAGTGCTCAGGCCAAGGGTGATGTAGCTCACTGCTCTGTCTCTGGCAGCAGCCCAGGAACGGCAGGAGCAGAGCTCTCTGTGCAGCCCGCTACACTGGCAGGAGTCCATACCCTCCCCTTGAACATGACTGCAGCCTCCAACAACCTGCAGTTCCTGCGCTTCCTTTGCAAAGAGCAATTTCTCCATATTTCCTAATCTTTAGAAGATTTCTCTTCTGTGGTTTTGCCTGGTCTTCCCCAAACTCCCTTAACCTTCAACATCCACAGCCTTTTCTGGCAAGGAGCTCCAAAGTAAATCACAGGTTGGGTGGGGGAAAAAAAAAAAAAGTGATCTCCTTTTGTTTGTTTTAAATCTGCTTTCATTTTGGAAGAGGGACTGGAAAGTCCCTGCTCACCCTCTCACTGCCATCGGTGATTTTATACATTTTTGTCATATCCCCCATCATGCTTTTTCCAAGCTAGAGTCCCAGCTTGCCTCCTTTGTAAAGGAAAGCCTTTCCAGCAGCTTAACGCATTCATCCCCACATATCTGATTCAATGCCTGATCTCTCCAGTGGGATTAAACCCCAAATCTCCCAGCATGTTGACCTGATGCCGAGATTCTCTCCTGGGTAAAGTGAAACTCTCCCCCTGCTTCAGTTTTTATATAAACAGGAGAAAAAAGAAAGCAAGAAGTGACAGCAGCCGCTTTCTGCAGGTTCCTGTTGGAGCACTTACAGGAATGATGGACTTGTGTTTCAGTCTCTGCTCCGCTAAATACTCCACCGTGATAGACTGATTATTCAAGGCTCAGGCACCTTTCACTCCGATGAATGGGAGTCTAGTTTAACTGCAGGGTGAATGACGACGAAGAGCAAGGTGATTGCTCCCAATTTACTCTGGTGGAAATGGCTACCACTTTAGAATCAGGCCCACTGAAAAACCAAAAATAAAAATATTCACAACCCCTAAACATAATAAGCCTGATTTGTCTTCGTTTCAGCTGCAATCAGTGAGAAACAACCATGCTGAAGTAAGGCTGAATGAAACATGAGATGGCATATTTAGGTTAACAATGGCTGAATTACTCTAGGTTTATTCTAGTGCAGGATTTAGTAAAAAATGATCCACGCTGTTGCTCTGTCCAGATGCTGGAACTGCAAGCTCCTGGCATGAGTGCCACAACATTGTCACATCAGCCCCCAACAGAGAGGGGCTGTGCTGGGGCTGGACGAGCAGGGGCTTCCCAGCCCCTCGGATGGGCTGGGAGCATCTTGCTTTGATCACCAGCTGTCAGGGCTGCGGCTGGTTTGAATCTGCCTGGTTCTGAGCATTTCATAACTCCTGAACTTTCCATTAAGCCCAAATTTATACCTAGTCTGCAACGAAACTCCATGGGGGTTTTATTTATTCTGGAAGCGTACACATACCAAACTAGGTCTATTCTCTTAGCAGAGCACAAGAGATTTTTGTTTTAAAATCCACATAGTATTATAATTTGTTTCCTGGAAATCCTAAATATCCCTAAGGGAAGTTCACCAAAAGTAAAAGTTCAGTAAACTAAAATCCCTTAAAAACCCACACTGTCTAGCTTTTAAAATAATATAATTTTTTGTATGCCATTGTTTGCCAATGACTTTGGCTGCGAAGCAGTGTTCTCTTTCCACTCTGGTTTGTACAGACAGAATTGCATGTAGAGCTTGTTCACGGCATATGCACAGTAACCTTGCACTGGGCTCTGCTGGCTCCAATGAGAAATTAAAAGGGACTTGTATGGAAAATTAAAAAGTAGCAACTGTTAAAAAAACCCATTTCATTCATGCTACTTATAACCCCTCTGAAAAGAAACTAATAAAAATGCCTGAGAAATCTTATGACAACTCTGAACACACATTAGTGCTACCATGATTTGCTGTGCTATTTACATGTGTTTCTTCTAGAAGCAAAGCCTGGGCACAATATTTCAAGGCACTAAGCCTTGGCAACTAATGCAAAATCTCATTATCACTCACTAACTACTTCTTTTTCTGTTTGTTTTTATTATAATTTTTTTGTATTGATTCCTTTACTATGGTAGTGGCAATGCATTGGTCCTGGGCTCCATAGACCAGGATCTAGTAATCTTACTTAAATCTGAAGCCTCAGCATAAGTCTTGAATCTGAGGGGACCAAGATGAAGCTAGAACTGTGTCTGTCTCCTACAGCCACTGAAGCATTCACAAAGTAATAGGAAGGGTTGCAAGGATGGGAAGAAACTCTCTGAGTATGTAGCTTGAAATTCCTCTCTGTGTTATCCTTTTTTGTTTTTACATGTGGATATCTCAAATGTATGTTTCTTAACCCAGACACTGTCCTCACATGTCCTGGGAGGCTGTGCTTGACTTTTATTAAGGAAAAGCCTTAATGGAAGAACTACACTTCTTTCAGGGAAATATACTGAAAATCACCTTGCTTTTCCCAAGGAACCCAGGCAGACTGTCATCCTGGTATTACACTCTAACATCACATTTACTCAATCAAATCTTTCCTCCACTGCACATAAGACAAATTTTTCCTTTTGAATCAGTCTCAGAGAAATGGTCACTAGGTTCAAACTCTGGGCAGGTGAAACAGCTCCCAGTTCCCCAAACACCATGAAATGGCACTGTAGGGAGGAGGAGCACACACCCAGCAACATGAATATGATCACTTGCTTTCCTAGAAGTGGAAATAAGGTGATTTGGCTTCAGCTGGTCTTGCTCAAGACACAGCAGCAACTGCTAAAAGGAAAGAAACAACGTCTGGTAATTAATACTATATGACAGTTTATGTAAATACATATAAGTTAGATGTTAACACTAATGTCATTGATTATCATCAATGTTATTAGACCAGAATCAAGATTTTCTAGCAAAATCTTCTCAATTAATATCTAGTCTAGCAGGGAAATACAGACAAGTGTTTCTTCAATATACTATTTAAGCAGCTAAAAAGCTCCCAAACCACAGTTATCCCAATGATGTGACAAGCACCAGCTATCCTTTCAGGGAGGTTTGCATAAATCTCAGAAATAACCTGTGTGGCATGTGACAAATTTGTGATTAGAAGAAAAACAACATATTCAAACTCTGTTACGCAGACTGGATCCAAAATGTTTAATGCCTCTTGACAATAATAAGCCAAACTGGATCAAAGTGCTCCCCCTAGTCTAAGGGGTCCCAAATTCAGACAAATTCCTGCAGGCAACAGGTTACTACCAGCTTGAGAGCTGAAGCTTAGCAGTCCTGGGCTTTTATCTATGGAGATTTTTGGTCTCAACCTATATAAAAGTTTATTTGGAAGTCTCAGTCTTGCCACTTGTGGATGCATACCCAAATTTAACATTAGCTCACAATTTATGAAGGCAGTAGCCTCTCCACCAGAGGTGCAGAAACACCACCACAGCAGGACATCTGCAAGCAGCTGAAATCCCGCTCACCAGCACCATGGTTGATGGCACAGTGGCTGATCAGCTTCAGCTTGGAGTGAAAAAAATAAAAGGCACCACATCCCTACAACAATAAATTTAAAGATTAACAAGCAGGCCTGGGAGTGGATTTGCAGCAAGACTTTTGTGCAGACAGGCTGCTGCAAAGATCACGTCATAGTTTTCACTTCTTAATGGTAGTAGTAGAATAATTTTATTTAAATGATCCTCAATTCTTCTATGTCCTAGCCTGTGGATTTTGGGTGACTGACACCCACAGCTGGTGTTTGGCCAGTCAGTCTGGAAGGACAAGCTTAGCATGAGCATGCAACTGGTTATTTTTCCTCTCTCCGCTTCTTATGTCCTCAAAAGGGAATACTGATTTTGAAAGAGACTAGGTTGGCAGCACACTGTGCTGCAAATGACAGGAAGCTATCCTGATTGCAATTTATAGGAGAAAGCATCCAGCACATAGAGATCACATTTACTTTCCCATATTAGGAAAGAGTTTAATAATAAACCTAAACATCTGCAAAGATCTCGTAATGACAAGGCAGTCCATCTGTAAGAGACTATGCCTGTGTCTTTCCTGTCCAATATCAGCATTTTCCTCAGAATCCTAAACATCTCTGCCACCATCACCTGTGGAAGCAACTTGCAAAACATTCAGTACCCAAACCTCTTTATGTGAACATTTAATTCTTAGAATGAGAATTTCTAAGCAATGACAATTTAAAATTGAGAAAACACAGAAGCTGGTGGGTTTGACAGTGAATTAAAATGGTATGAGGTCAGAGCTTGTCCAGCTGGGATCTGTCAACATTTGTGCAATAACACCTGACTGTTGAAGAAATAATTCCAGTTCAACCTGGACTGGAGTCTGAGAACCCCTTGGATGCTTGTCACTTATTTCTGTAAAAGTTTTCTGTTAATAAATCACTAGTATGGATATATTTAATAAGTACATTAAAAGATAAATCTAAACAAAGCTACATGTTTTGCCTATTCCCACAAATGCATCTTGATCACAGGAAAACTGGAAGCCATGAAGTTTCTTTGGATTTAAACAAAGCTAACTGAGGCCAGACTCACAACTGCTGCAGAGGATCAAACCCCACAAATTAAACTTTCCAGGGCTCCAAAACAAACGCTAGGCTTATTAAACCAGACTTACCATTCATTTATTATGTTGTCTGTTGACTAGATTATAAGCCTCAGGGTTCATCAATTCAGCATTCAACAGACACCCAGAGTAGTTGTCACTTGCGTGTTCATGCAGTTAAACAGAATTATGGAAGGAACGGGAGATGCCAGATGAAAACACATCAGTCGGCCCACACCTTCACTGGCAGACCTTGGGCCAACCCAAACTTTCCACCACAGAAGACCTAGGTTTGATGCCTGCGCCTTACCTGTCACAGGTGTGATGGCTTCCAAATCTCAAGACTTGGAATTCCAAGCATCCTTTATAGCAAACATTGAAAATACAAAATCTTCTGCCTTCTGAACAGCAAAAGCTGTTCTAGAAAAAGCAGTAGTTTTCCCACTTAACATCTGCTGAGATCCAAGGAAGCTATGAATTATTTGCCTCTTCTAAATGTTAAAAATTACTGCAGTATTTCAGAAAGCCCAATAGTGGGATCAAGGGCAACTACAGATATGTAAGCACTACCACTGTGTCCATTACACAGCTGATAGCATTTACGATCATCAGCTAATCAGGAAAAATTAAAATGCAGTTTTGTGGCTGCTCTAAGGCATCCATGTTTTTATTTGATTTTTTAAAAAAGAAATAGAACATATTTTCACATGATGTTAAATCTAAAGTAAATTTCTACTTGTTCTGTGAAAATTGAAAGTCAAATGAAAGGGAAACTAATCTGGGTAGCTTACTGTGGGAGAACCTGCAGGGTGAACTCAGCCAAGCTATTAGACACTAGAGAAACCACATGGGAGGGAGCTGCAGGAAATGAAGCTTCATAAGTTCCACTGGTCACAGAATGACTCGTTTCTTTCCTAGTTAGGATTAGCCCTTATACGAGCAAATGGAAAAGCTGTGAGAAACTCCAGCAGGTAACTAATTACACAATGCAAAATTAAACACAGCGTATCAGATATGTTCTTTACCCCTCTTTCAGTATGAAAGTGTACACCAGTGCCAAAAACCAAGGCATAAGGATTTTGAGGAATCTCCACGTTTCCATTTATTTGCTGAAATCATTCTTTTTAAAATAAGGCGGCAAGAACTGACATTTTTGTGAGTATAATAATTCCTTTTACTAAACGTCAAATGCCACTTGCATAGGGAAGAAAGGAAGCATGAGCCAGATGCAGAAAATTGCTCCATTTGCTGGCAGTGTTGCTATTTATATGTTGACAAACAGTTGTGCCAAGAGCAGATGGATATTTTCTAGTATTGAAGAACTGCTAATTGTTTGCTGCTGTTCCTCTCAAGTTCATGGGGGAAAGCCATTGGTGTTCTGCGGAGCAAGGCATGAAGAAACCAGTTCAAGCCACGCATTTAGCAAAGTGGCCCAGCACCTCCTATGATGACATGGAGGATGCCCTGAAGCAGGAAGATGCTCAGCCAGATGTCAGCTTAACAGTGCTCAGTAATGCATGACCAGGAGGAGCAGCACTTTCTAAATCTTCTGCAAGTCCTCCAGCGAGCTGTACAACTAATGCAGAAGTATTCAGCACAGTCTGATAAACACCGTAGACCTATAAAGATTTTACAAAGCCATTTTGGCTACCTGCGTCTCACACATGTTTGAATTATGTGGAAATAGAAATGTACTCATCCTAGAATGTAGGAATGATATCTATTTAATCTTACAAGGAAAAGGCATCTTTCCATAAATCTGTATATAAATTACCTCACCTCTACTTATTTATATATGAGGCTGAGACACGCACTGTCTGCCTATTGACATCTCTAATCACACAGTAGAGTGAAGTGTTAAAAAAAAGTGAAGGCAGATAAAGAGCATTTTTTTTTCAAACTGAAGTGCCCTTATCCCACTTCTGAAAAAACAAAACAAAACAGAAATTCAGTATCATGTGTCTTGATATTCTTATATATCAGTACTAAAGTACAATTTAGTTAGCTTTAAGAAGTCTCAAATCTGATTTATCTGTGAGACACACTTCACAACACAAACCAATTTTGCTGTGGTAATACCATGTCAATATTTCTTGACAGAAGACAAATGTTGTTATTATTTTGCCATTTCTTACCTTTGTAAAAGTTCAGAATTTTACAAAATGATTCTTCTTTACATGTCAAAATGTAAGTTGTTGGAAAGAAAAAAAATATTTGAAGCCATTCTTATATCTATTGACAGTGATGGATTCTAAAGTTGGTTTAAAAATTATTCTGGCACAGTATCGATGTTTAAAAAAATAAAAAATAAACCATATTTTTTCTTATATGTTCATTTTTCCTATATAAACTGAGGAAGATAAAGCAGGAACAAAAATACCAGAACTATTTTTTGTTGTGTCTTGTGGTATTAAAAATGATTTATCTGCATGCTGTCTGCTGGAGCGATTCCTGCAAATCTGTGCAGACACGCATTGCTCTCCTTAGTGATCTTAAGAAAAAGCAGCCTTCCTTACCTTTGTGTTCATCCTCTCCTTGCCCCTTCGCTACATTACAAGGGACAAAAATAAAATATCACCTGTGACTTACATGTATTTTAAGAGACTATTTTAAAACTGACTAAAACTCTTGAAAGTAAAATACTTCAAGATCTTTGCTCTGTCATATTTTTTAAGTCTCTGCAATGCTTAATACATACCATTTCAAGGATATGCCTTGCACTTTCATATGGATCTCCTTCTTGTGCTAAGGTATTCTTGTTTCTGTTTACAATTATATCCTGTGCTAACATAAAAACATAAAAAGACAGGAAACAACCTCTTCTCTCTGCTTCAAACTGAGAAAGGGGTAATCTCCAGCATCCAGGTACGGGATTATCTAGGTACGAGTTGCTCAGAGGGAAGCAGGCTTTCCCAGATGATGTCCAGATGTGCAAAGAGCTCAGCACCTAGCCCAGGAAACTGAGCCTGTACATCAGGGGAAATGCTTGTTTTGATAAAAACTGGTGTTAGGGTCCTAAAGCTGGTCCAATAGACCAGAGCATATAGCTGAGGGTCTCAAACTTTGTTCTGCAGAACATCTGCATGCTACTGCTCACCAAAAAATATAATAAGAAACACAATTTAGTTTCATCCCTAGGTAAGCCAGGTCTAAAGGACAGGGTAAAGAAACTGTATGATAGCCACAGATATTTGTAGAGAGAAAATCAAATCACTTTATCCACCAAATTAGCCACTAGTCAATCAGTACGTTACTCTGTAATAAAACGTGGTCAATTTTGACCTTTGCAGAACATTAGGAATCAATCCAATTACTTGTTAATCTAGCCAGGTTTCAAAAATACTCCTCCCAATATCAAGTATGAGCAAGTGGCAGTTTATAGATTATTTACGGAAAGACCGACACTTGGGTTTGATATTTAAGCTGCAAGAGTGCTAAGCCAAGTTACTAGTGAGCTGAATATGAAAATATGACTTCATATATGGATGCCGAATAACAAATATAAATATGCAGCTCTAGGATATCTATATTTGACTGAATTTTGCAGGCCATCTTCAAAAAGCTTTGAGTTTGTGGAACAGACAGACTCAAAGGCCATTATGATCAAATTTAACCAAAGTAACAGTATTCATATTCACAGACACTTTTTTTAGTACTGTACTGATTCATTTTTAATTATAAAAAATCAAAGGCGAGAAAAACACTGTGCATCGTATTTGAAACTAAGGACCACAGAAGGACTGTCTAAACATTTTCACTTATCTAAGGACCAGCTGCACTAATATCAGTGAAATTATTTTTGTGTTTATATTGCAATAGCTATATTGGCCTAAAACTGACACAAAGGGAGAATTGGGCCATATATTTAAGTTCAATACATTCTATGGTTCACTTTCATGCTGATGATTTTGATATGTTTCCCAGCTCCATGCTGTGTAAGTAATTGTGGGTTATTATTTTACATTGCAGCAGCTATAAGAATGGTCTATCAATTCTTGTATAAAAGTAACCTGTATTCTGAACTCTACAGTCTTCATTTTGCCTTAATCCTATGCATTATATAAGCAGAACACAAAAAAAAATCCTACCTTAAGAATAAATTACCTGAACCTTAATCTGAAAATTGTACAATCACATAATTACAGTATTTCAAAGAATTTAGAATACTTGTTTTTCTGTTTCCCATTGTTATTTCCTTCCTAGCACTGGCAGAATGTCCCACAGAGTACATGGCATACATTCTCAGGTATGAGCTGGGGATACAGCAGGGTCAGTGAAAAACAGGGCATATTTCAGTGCACATTCCTGTGAAATTACCATGCTGCTTTCCTTCTTTATCTTCCACCAGAGATGCTAAGCAGATGATTTTGCAAAGACTTACGGAATCATTTAGTTTGAACCATGCCACATGTTCCTCCAACTTCAACAGAATTGTTCTCACACAGAATTTAAGCACATGCATAACTGTTTTCTGTATTAACTCATGGAATTCTGTATTGAATTGGCAGTTTTCCCTGCATTCATGTAGGTTTTAAAAACAACCAGAGAACTGAAACACAAATGTTTATACAACATAAAATAAAATAAAAATAAATTAAGATAAAATCTGAAAATAAAAATATAAAATAAAATAAAATCTGGCAAGGTGGCTTATGCACTTCTGTAATACACAAGACATTTTACTTGATTAGATTTGGCAGGGGGCAGCACGTATTGAACCCCCTATGCCATTTCCATATCTTTACAACTATTTTCCCATAATATTCAGAAGCACATAACACCATGATAGAAGAAACTTTCTCAGAATCTTAGGATATTTATGGCTGTCTAATGTTTATTTTCCAAAAACCTTTAATGCAACTACATATGAAAATGTTGGTTTTATTGTGCACGCAGTGTGTTACATGGAATCAATGCTACGGGTTTGATACCCTTCTCAGGCCTGTAAAAAAAATTGTGTAGAGCAATTAATTTGTACTGCAACCTCTTTGACTGAAAGTAAAGATTTGTGCACAGTGAACTGTACAGAAATTAAGCTCATGAATTTATCTGATACCTAATGATTTTAAGTAATTTTTCAGATAAGCTGATGCCATGTATGATCATTTTCCTATTGTTATGATTCCTACCAATTACTCCTCATAAAATATAGCTATATAGCTGATTTTTGGTTTCCCTGTTCTACTTATTTTCAAAATGCTTTTTGAAAAGCTAAGAAAAAAGGTAATTAAATTTGCATCTTCAGAGTGGAACTGTGGTTGTGCACCCCATTTGTTTCACTGGCCATCACAAACGCACACAATCAAATCATCAAAAGCTTTCTAGAATTTGATTTCTGCATGTACAAAACATCATTTCATTCCTCACCATAAAAATTATGTACATTACAAAACCTTCCCATATACTCCTGATTTTAATAAACTACTGTATTTCTAAACCCCCCAAGTTAATGTTCTTCACTCACCACCGATCTTAGCCTATTGCTACATAGAAACTGGTGCTGCCTGACACGGGGAGCAATTAATTCATGCTGCCAAACACAAGAGGATTGTAATGCTTTTTCAAATATCAAATCAGTCCAATTTCATTTAGACTTAAATGATCTTTCCGGTCCCTCTTCATGTAGATACCTCTGCAGTCAATTAGCATTGTCACTTTTAATCTGTAATACTCAGACACTGGTCATTTGCCATTAGAGTCTCATTAAATAGATTCTTATGGTCAGATAGAACCTTCTGCAACGTAATATCTGAGGAGAGAAAATGGACAGCCATTATGCAGCTGGCATTTACTAAAAGGTTAGATATTGCAGATAACCTTAATCATAGATTACACCGCATGTCAGTAAATTAGCTCGCAACTTCACAATTCCACCTAAACAGCCAAGCTTCCCACCCAAACACTCTTAAGACTATTATTAAGTTAAATTTAACCATCTATATGTGTCCTAATTCAAATGTTTTAAAGCTTTAGAGCATCAGACTTTACATCAGACTTTCACGTTAGACAAAGAAGCCTGTTTCAAGAGCTTTGGATTCTGCTCTCTGTAAAACCATATTCCCTTCAGCTGTGGGCACGTGTCTGCTGCTGGATCCAACTGTGCTGCCCAACCTGCCTGATGAGAGCCTGTTATGATTGAAGCTGCTCATGCTAAATGGTTCATTTGGAGAAATCCCACAAGCAGCTCAGCCAGCAGGCTGAAGGGGAGAGAACTTCTGGCAGCCAGAGCAGTTACAAGCAGCCGGACAGTGACTTCGGAAGTGCCGGTCTTGGATGGTGTGAAGCTCAAAAGGAACCGCCGTTTCCCAGAACTATCTTTCCTGTATGCAAAGGTCGCAAAGCATGAGAGTCCGGTTTCAAAGGGACTTGCTAGAGAGGGGTCCTCCCCGTCTTGTTAAAAAGACACTCAATATACACTAACCCAAGTAGAAGGCAAGGATAATTTTTTAATGAAAACTTGATGTTTTGTGAGATTTTTTGTGACAGATGATTTAAAAAAAAAAAAAAAAAGATTCTGTAAAGCAGCTGAGAGCTCCTCTGGGCATAAATAAATCCAAAGCAAATGATGTGTTGGCTGGGATGTAGGTAAATACAGAAATCAATATATCCATCACTTGGCCTTAAATAGCAACAGTTAAACCAGGATGCAGCAAAAACAGGTGATCAAATGCCTGATTTGATTATTTGCTGCCCTTCAAACTCAATAAAAACCCATTGACTTAATGACCAACAGAGCAGAGTTGAGTGACCAGAGTGCTTGAATCGCTACTGGCTTAATGGTATGAGATCATGACAAAGATTATTAAACAGCAGTCTATATATTACCAGCAAGACTTAAATAATTTCCTAGGGATAAGCATCTACTATTTTGTTGTGGTGCTCATGGATATGATGGCAAGCATAGGTGGATGGCTTAGCTGCAGGGGCAGGGAGGATATAGTCATGTTGTGGTTTGTGGTTGGTCCTCTCTGAAGACTGCTTGCCACATTAATGCCATTTTCCCCTGAAAGTTTTGTATGTGCTACATAACCAGTTAATGAGTGTCACGTAACTGCAATGACCTGATGGCTGACTCTTGCTTACATCTGCACCTTGCCTCACTCACAGATGTCCAGCCTGGGAGAGGCTGCCTGCCCCGTGTGTCTGACAGAAGAGTGCAACTTACTCCCCGCCTTTTCCCCTTGAAAAAAGGGCCACCTGGCCCTAAGGAGGCATACCTTGCACGACTATTTTTGTTTCTATAATGGAGGAGTGGAGCTGCTACACAGAGAAGAAACCACACAACTCAAGGCTGAATCTGTGGCAAAACAGGGAAACTGGCCATGGATCTCCATATTCTGATGTCTAGACCTTCCTCCCATTGCAGCTCTAGAAAATAACTCATTTATGCAAAAGCTAGCTCTCTATTAATTAGTTACTGCCAGTCACTGTATTCACACATCACGTATTTTCATTATGCAACTTTATCAAAATATCTATTTCATCCTGAGCAGTGCATGTGCAAATGTTTTTCCTACCCAGATTTGTTTAACTGATTGCCTGCCTGATCAATCCTGCTGATTGTTTATCTCTGGTGGCATAACAGCACGCACAGAGCTATGCTGCAAACTGACAGACATCTCACTGTATGGAATAATTCAATGCCTCATTAAAAAAAAGAATTAGATGTGGCTTCAGAGATTAGTGCCAAGAGAGTTTTGCCATTTTACATTCTTGTTGATACAAACTGTAGAGACATGTAGCGTTGATCAGCAGGACATGATTCAAAAGACACCACAGAGGTCAATAGAAGCTAGCCTGTGTAGGCTTCCTCATGGGTCACAGAAATACATGTGGGTTTGCTTATTGCTGAAATCCCTTTCAAAGTATCCTGTTTACACAGTATTAAGGCGACCCAGGAGAGAAAAAAATGGAATAAAAGTTGAAAGCTCAGCATTAATGCTGCTCCTTGTGCTTATGCATCACAATAATTTCTGTCAAACTTTAAGACATTATATCATCTATAATGCAGCGCAGTTTTGTATAGTCTTACTCCTGTACGCTCTATAGATAAGTGTAATATACTTGAAATCTGGTTTGATTTTCTGTTGCGGTGGGATCTAAAAAATAAATCAAGAGGAAAAAACTTTAAGCAACCTTCAGTTATCTTCCTTTCTGTCATGTGGTTTTCCTATAACTTCCTATCAGGGATGAATAATAGTAGTTCATTTGCACACTGAAAAGTCATTGGATTAGCACGTTCACATTTTGAGGCTATCAGGGAAAACGTTATAATAAAATATTTTCCCTGCATCCTTTCAAAGTCTCTTCAGGGACCTTGAATTGCAAGCAAGCAAACTGCCTAATACCCTGCCAGCTTTCCTTTCCAGACACCCGTGGGTTTGGGAAGGGATGTCCTAAGGCAGCCTCACTTTTCTGGCTGCGGGGACCGACTCCAGGCTCTGGGAGGGACCTCCTTCTCTTAGCCTGTCTGCAGACACAGGAGGTGAGGACGGAGATGCATGGAGAAACCCAGGCGTGTCCTCGCTGACCTTGAGGACAGCAGCCAGGCACATAATGCACAGCCCTACTTATTAGGAGAGCTCGTCACAGCAGAGGAAGGCACTTGCATTGCCCCATACAGCAAACCAGGCCTCCTGCTCTACCGTTGTACAGAAGAAGGAGAATCTCTGCCTGGCTCCACCCCCAGCCCACGATAACCAGAAAGCATTTCTTCGTGCTCAAGTAATACAAATACTACACAGCTTACTACAGGGAATGAGAATGAGAGACTAAGCTCTAATGCTCATTAACAAATAACCACTGTTTCATTAAGCTGTGTGCAAGGACTGCACAGAACAGAAAACTACAGTGATTTAATACAGATTTCTAGTTGGAACGCTATGATACCTGTAGAATACTTCAGTAAATTACTGATGTCAGTTGTATTTCTCTCAGAGGCTAGGGAAATAGGTTATTGGCACAATAAAACATCTAGAGGCATTTAAAATGTCAGTCTAATAGCAAGAACCAGTAAGGCTTTTAATTACCTTCTGTGCAATTTTTTTAATTGCTTCAGTGGCTGCAGTGCTTAGTGAATTCCTGACAGAGCAGCTGCAACTGACTTTAAAATGTTTTTGAAGCTCTTAGAGAAAGCATTAAGGAATACAACAGAAACAGGGAACTAGGTGGGATATTTTCTGCGGTGTGTGTGAGGAAACCTTGGTCTCGGTTTGCAACATGGGCAAGAATGTTTTGAGCAGCTTGACTGGACATCCCCGTAAGCATTCCCCTGATCTGGGTAGAAGATGGCGTTGCCTGCCTTTTGCAGAGCATTTCTATGGTGCGTCAATTTAAAGAAAGCAAAACCTATCCCTCATGGCCCTGGCAGCTGTAGGGAAAAGAGCAGAGGCTCAAGCAAAAGGCTGAGCACCAGAAATTGTCCCACGACCCTGACAGAAGAAACAGAACTTACCTTAGCTTGCAGAAGCACTTGCAGCTCTTGAGACCTAACTCTGCTGTGTTTTGTTTTTTTTAAGGGATAAAGCTATTCTGATAATGGGGAAGAAAGCACATGAACATTTTCCCCTGATACAATTTAATTTACAAATAACTGGCACATCCCACCCAAGGACTACTATTCACAGTGATCACAGAGGCCATCTTCAAGAACTCCAAGTAACCAAGTGAGCTCGTTTTTTTCCAGCAGAGAAGGGAAAAGGCCACTTGAGCTGGAAATGCTGCCTAAACTCCAGCCACTCAGCTGCAGCGATATGCTGCCCAGAGTGTGGAAACGGCACACGAGGAACGCCATTTCTCTTTTGCCTGCAGGCACATAGGGCCAGGCCTGGCCAACCCTTTGGCAGCAGATGCAGGATCAGATTGTCCTTGCAGGGAAGCAAGGGGACTCCGGCAGCACAACCTGGGGGATGTTCCCCTGCCAGTCTGCGAAGACAGAGGCACACCCAAACCCGTGTGCCACCTCCGCTGAAGCACTCCCAACCTCACGCTCTCCAGCCCTGCATAATCAGCTTGGCTCGGTCGGTTTGGCACCGCTGTCCCATCCAACTCACTGCCACCACTGTAGCCTCCAAACAACAGGAGCAGCGAGGTCCAGCTGTTGGCCCAATGCTGCTGAAGCTTCCTGGCAGAAGGAGGTTGGGACTGGGAAAATCACAGCAGAACTCCAACCTATGGCTCTCCGGCAGGGCAAAACCATATGCTTTCAGGTTTATTTCATACTACACTGCACTCTGTTAATAAAATGGACTTTTAATCCATTTGAAAAACCACACGGGGCACAGATCCATCTCACAAACCTCTCTTCCCTCCTGGGGTTTATCTTGATTAGGCTGTAAAAATGCATCATTGAAAAGGATTAGCTAACATGTTCTAGCATTTTTTCAGGGGGTTTTTCTACCCTACAAAAGCACAGCAGTATCATATTCTGACTAGAATATGGTTAAAAGAAACTTGTTTCCTAGTAAAATTGCAGGGAAGGTATTCTGCTCTAGCACACACAAGGAGGTGTGGACCTCAATCGCACAACCGGCACACAAACTAACAGTATCTAATACACTTCAATAAATGTAGTCAGGACAAATTCTCAGACACGTTACAATGACATGTCATGGAAACAGCAAAGAAAATATTGCCAAATCCAGCACACTGATTCTAGGGGACTTTTAAAGTCATAAAATAAGGCTATTCATCAAAAAGTACTGGACCTCTTGTTGTCAATTCTAAGTGAAAAAGAAATAATAATTTCTAGCTATTAATTTTAGTCTCCCATTGAAACTGGGAGGAAAACACAGACACTAAGCAGAAATGTACTGGCAACCTTTCTAAACTGAGGTTTTAGTTAAATATACAGAGCAGTCCTTAGAGTGAATTTTTAATAGTAATTCTGAAGGTCAGCTATAGTCAGTAAACAGTTCTATAAATTATGTTGAAAAATACTCTTGATGAGTCCTTGCAATAAATCCTTTTTGTGTAAACTACAACATATTCTACTGGGTCCTTTCTGATTTTATTCATACTCACATAAATCAACAGAAAATCCATGGAAGTCAATGGAGTTACTGAAAACAGAAACTTTACATTTGATTTTTCTAGGAAGAATAAGTCCATGCATCAGCTTTTCAGGATTAATGTAGTTTTAGGAGACCATGTGTTGGTGACAAAATCCACCAGAAGATCTTACAGTCCAGTAGTCTAAAAATTCATCTTTAACAAATAATTGTCATAATTCAAAATAATCCTTTTAAGGGGGAGGCTTTGTCAGATTTTACAGAAGCTGTAGGAACATGATCAGTATCTTTAATTTAAAGCAAAGTGAGATGATTTAGAGTTTTTTGTTGTTATCTTAACTAAGAACACGGAAAATAAAATTTAGTTTATGACTCTGTCTTATAGGACAGATTTTATCCTGCCTAGCACACCACAATGCTTTTTTTGTTTGTTTAAATATAAAGGCTGCATATTTTTGGATGTGCACAGAGATAAATGCAAAGAAAAATCCAATATAATACTCATGTACACAAAATGCATCACTGTCATTAGAACTAAGAAAGCCTGGCCATGCATGGATTTTTATTTTGGATTTACTCAGAAGGTTCTTGTAACCGGGACAGTTATAAGACCCTGTGCAGGCATTTCAATGTAGACAAACGCCTTTTCAGAATAACTGGGTCTCTTTTCTCTACTTAGCCATCTAGTGTTACAAAACATCGAGAGGTAATCACAGATTTCTTTCTCAGCTTTGGCTGGACGACATATTCAAAAGTTGTTAGCTTTTAACTGCATCAGCCTTTTTTTTTTTTCCCCAGAGGATTAGACTAAAATATTATTGTCTAATAGCAGACAGGTGGACACACCTAAAATCACCTAGATATAAGCCTAAGGAAACACACACTTGGATAGAACAGTAGCATCCCAGCCTGTTGCACAGCTTGACAACATGCAGTTAGCATCAATGTTGTTCTGAAAAAGGAATGCAGATCAGGTACCAGTTTTATTTGTCTTAAATCAGAATAATTCTGGTTTCGTGTTGCAATCCCATTGTCATTAAAACTTGGAGCAGTTTAAGCAAACAAAAAAGTTTGGTTTTTTAAAAATCAAAAGCTCTCGTTAACACCTTATGAGTTTATGTGGAATGAAAATATGTAAGGAGAACAGGCATCAAAATCAAGCAGGCAAGGTACATGAGAAGTAGTAGAAGAGGACAGTAACAACCTTACAATGAGAAATACCACTTAACGTGATGATCTGTGTCATGGTGTGGTGCAAAAGGATCCCTAAAACCTTTAACAAAGGTGGGGAAAATATTCACATATTTCTCCTAGATATTTGGAGACAACGGTTTTAATTTGGGTTCCCCCTCATATCAGAAAAAAGTATAGAACCATGCAGTATTTAAGTACTATGCTAAAAATTTATATGGTAAAAGAACAAAGGACCCTTAAAAATAGGGTAGGTTAGAATACTTTCTCACACTTAAATTTGAAAACTCATTCAAACACCATAAGCAGTGTATTGGAAGGCTACATTTTTTATCGGCTATCACTGTTCTCATTCATTTGTCAATTTTTATTCATTACTAGCTTCCTATTATAGAATTTTATTGGATCATTGAATAATGTTTTCTGGTTTTCTCCTTCTGATTAATGTGTTTATTGATGCAAAAAATAACAGATATTAGTTTTGGGAATAAAAAGCAATACACTGAATTGAGCTTTAATGTTCCTTTCTTTACCAAAATGTCTAAAAATAAGAAATTAAAATATCTGCTTCCATTTATCATTTCACCTACACAAGTTCCAGTATCCTATTATATGCAAGAGGTTTTGCACTTGAGACAAAGGTTTAGTTATCAGGTTGCTGCTAGAACTGTGACATATTCTCGGGTAGCTATATTGTCTATGATCTCCTAGCAGCATTTCAATGTTTAAATTTTAACCAATGAGACACCGCATTTTACATCTGCAGAACATTGTTAAATACACTGAAGAACAACAAATCTTTTATTGATCTTAATGGAGTGTTCAATGTTAACTTTGTTTCACTCTCACATCCATTTTAATTCCTTTTATTCCTTGCAGCCTTCAGTTCGGTGTAGGACAATATAATTCATCAAGGCTCTAATATGTTTACTTATGCTCGGTGGAAACATGTTTTAAATTTATCCTACTTCTAACAGACATATATATGCCAAATGCTTCCATAAAAAAAGAAAACTCAATAACTGGACACTCCACAAATTTCAATTAATTCCATCTAGTGGAAAGGGAGAGTAATCTCTTTCCCATCTGCATCCTTTGATGAGCTATTTTAGTCCACAGTTTCCTAAATCTGAGGTTATATCTTCAAAAAGGCAAACTCTGCAGTCCTGAGGCGAGTTACAATCAGTAAACTACACCAACTAGCTCTCCCTTGGGCACAAAACTAAAACAGAAAAAACAAAAAAAGTGGATGCCTGAAGACCTTTTCAAGGATGAGGCCACCTGCCAGTTCGAAAGTAGAAAGGTGAATGGGTCTTAATGTACTCTACATGTCTAATGTGCTCTACGAGTCTAATGCACTACACAACCGGTGGCACCAGCCTGAAGATGACGGCTGTGCCTGTAAGACAGGCTTACCAAAGCACACCGCGCAACAATCGTACCACAATATCCCATCTTGGATGTTTTGGGCATGCGTGAGACCTCCAGGTAATGCCACTTCCGTTAGCTTACTACTAACTGGAATAATACGCGTCATTAAAAATGCATTGTGTTTGAATGGGGAATTTTGCTGAATTTCCCCTTGGTTTTGCATTTTCCTCCTCTATTTTCAGTCACAAATTTCCTTCACTGACCAGAACCCTGGAATTAATTCAATTCTTCTTTGCTCTTTTCCCTTTTGGCTGTTGTTAACTTGAACAATCATTCTACTTTTTCTGTTAATGATTAGATTAACAGTTTTCATGTTCTGGGTTGTTCTGTAATCTTCTTTCTCTAGCAATTTTAACTGTCCTACTTTGATGTGCATAGTATATAAACAGTACTCTAGATAACGGCCAACTCTACCATATGGAGCAATAAAAATGCTTGGATGTCCTTTTGATTTATACCGCACAGGACTAGTAATTCAATTCACTCCCCAACTTGATTTGTTTTTCATTGCCAGTTCACACTGGGATGAATACTTTAGGGATTATTTTAATGCAGAAATATCTAAACAACTAAAGCAGTCTAGGTATCAGTACCTTTTGCAGTTTATGAACAGCTCTTGTTTTTGTTGTTTATTCATTTACCTGGACTGAATTCATTTGTCATTGGTAGGTCCCATAATCTAGATGTCTTCCCAAATGAGCTATACTGTACACATGGGATTTTTTTCTTTATCCACTCAGTTGATATTAACATTACTGCTTAGAGATTTGGCTTATAATTAAGGGGCATATTCTGCTGATGCCAGCTGCAGCATTCCTCCACACAGGTCTGTTATTTCAATCTGTTGCAATCTGACATTAAGGTAACATTAGTGTTTCAGCATAAGCCCTTCTCCAACATTCATTATAAAATCGGAGTTTGTGGCACACAAGCACTAAAAATACTTCAGCTAATTTTAGTTTTCACCCTAGACTTCATAATCCCTTTTGGGCTACTATGAAAAGTCTTCTAATAATTTAAATATGGTTACTTCTATGTCTTCCTTAATGGACAGGAGAGCAAGAGTTTATTTTTCTTATTGAACTGCTAGACCAGCAGTTAGTCATCCCCAGGTACTCTCCTCTGGGACAGATACTCGTGAGTATTTCATAGACTCATGCATGCTTAAAATTACTGTTAATCATACTTAGGTTTTTTGTCAGTACATTACATAAGCAAGCCTATAACATTCATTTGAATGTTTGCAAAAACACGCATTTCAAATTGAATACTTTTAAAAATACTTTTTCCTACCAAAACTCAGTATATATAATACAGTAAGGCTGAACAACAAACCAATTTATTTAGCATGATCTAAAATGCTTATCACTCATGCTGGAAATACTGATTTATCAGATAAAAGATTAAGGTCTTTACAGCTTATTATCCTTTTATTTTAGTGCTGCTCTGAATCACTGGAAATGAGAACTTTCCCTGATTGAGGTGTAACATGTTTTAAGTCCCTCTTACCTTACAAAAGGATTTAAAAGAAGAGTCATGCTGTCAAAGTCAAGCCCAGCAAATCTACAATATAAATCTGTAGCCTTCTAAAATAAGACTTAAGGAAATTACTAAAAACAGATAAAAAGCTAGAGTATAAAAAGACAGAAAGGAAATAATGTCACACGTGAACACTGAAATCTAGTAACACATTATTCGAAGCTGGGAATTCTGTCCAGCAAGAGCAATTGGCTACTCCTTGTTTACTATAAGCATTTCCATTTGCCTTCAGACTCTACAAAAGATAAAGTTTGGTAAAAGTCATTTATTTACAGACTTCTGAACAAACCTTTTTAAAAATCATTTTGTTTGATGAAGGATTGATACTTCTTCCCTAATTTCATGCTGAGTAAACATAACATCAGTAAATTGTAAGGATTTACAGGAGCAAATAACCTCCAAATTTCAGGGGTGATCATCTACCATTCATGCACTTTTCTGCTGTTGGGATGCAGCAATGTTTTTTACTGCTTGGGTCATGTCCTTTAAGGGCTTTATCTGTGGATTGCTACCAACTGAATCATTTCACACAAGAGTTAGTTAAGTCTATCTAGCAGTGCATCTAGTAGGGTGTGAGCAGTAATATTTGCTGAGTCAACTGCATCCACACAGGGGAAAAAAGTGATTTCCACATGCCTTGAAATGCTAGAGTGAGTAAATTATACTTTTTTAAATGGAATAATGTTATACAGGATAGGATTCTTGAAGGAGAATATATGGCTGTATTAAATAAAAATGTTAAATAACAAATGCAAGCCAATTCACGCAGGTAGTTCCATAGACCTGAAGCAAGACACGTCTACCTAAATCAGACTTAGCTTTCAGTTTCACAAACTTCATCACACAAGGAGAATCGAAGCACAAGATACAACAAAGAAGAGTTCTTGTCACCAGTTTCTGAACAGAAGATGCAGCATGAAAATGATCAGGATGTAATATCTAAAATATCCAATGAAACACAGACGGAAAAGAGGAAATAGATCACAATAAGCTGTATTGCTTATCTTTGGCACTTTTTTTAAAAAAAAGTAGTCACTCTCCCTTACATATCCTCTACCTTCTGTGTATTTTTATGCTTATAATTATTTCCAGCATGACTTGCAGCTTCCAGGAGCTGAGCTTGGAATAGCAACTGAGGCTTTTTTGCTGCAAAACAAACTACATGAAGAATCAGCACTGTATTATCTCTACAAACATGTACTCTTCCTTACTCATTTTGCAGTTCTCAATCTAGGGGGATGTCAGGATATTTAATATGGCCCATTCTTCATGGAGAATAGTCGTCCCATTTGCTGCTGTGAGATTGATAGTACTGCATGCTATCAATCCCAAAAGCTCTGATGCAGGCCATGGACCTCAACCAAAAGATTCCTTTCTGTGCTATCAATCTCACAGCTCTGTACTCTCTCCAAGTCTTAAATCAGGCTGGTTGATACCTTTCCAGTTTCTGTATTCCTGCATCAGCAGTCTGGCTAAACATGGTCATCATTCACTACCTCTGTTTCTGCAGTGGTTACAAACACAATATCACTTTCTGCAACGTTACACTATTATTATTGTCACTACTATTTATTTATATTACAATAGCACCCACAATGTGATCAGTGCTTTCCAAACCTAGAGGAAACCACAAACTCCATCCCCCAAAGTGGAAGAGCCATACAGGGACTTTTTACCGTAGTAGGACTTTCAATCTTAGACAGCACAGATAAATATAAACTACAACAGTTTTGTGTTGAATAACAGGCAACTGCAACGTTTGCTCCATTACAGATGCTGCCATCTTTCATACAATGAGCTCCAAAGCACCACAAATAGTTGCTGTAGGTTGGAAAGACACAGGTTCCCCTGCTCTGATGGGCACCCTCCTGGTTACTTTGCCTAATGGCCATTAAGTGACCTCCTTAAATACTCTCAAAAGACCTTACATGCAATGAGCCCCTGGAAAATAGCTTGTGTAAATGTGAACACTAAAAAAAAAACTATTAAATCAGGTTTCTTGCCTTCTTTTTACAAGGCTCATTCTTTATTTTTTAGGCTAAGTGCATCCATGAGGTGTAATTTTTTTACAGACAGGCACCCAATAAAAATAGCTTTAGAATGTGGGTCTTGGGTGGTAAGAGAAATTTGCAGTCAAAGCCTTATGGCTCACATAGAGAAGAGTTGAAATGTCCCTCATATTCAAGTCTTAGTATAAGCTGATAATTAAACTCTTTACCATTATTGTTGAATGTGGATTTTAAACCCTTAAAATATGGAAATATCAAGTCACCTTTCCCACTGAGACAATTTAACAATTGAAATTTATGAACCATACCCTTCATTATGACTTCCATTATGTAAGGGGATCTTAATTTTAAGCCCATTCCATTTTTCAGTGGAAGGCTGATGAAATAGTACGAACCATAGCTTTTACAGAACTGCTTCTGTACATAAATGATTAGATAATATCCTACACGAGTATTTGGGTCTACACAGTGCTGCTTCTGTGAATCAAGTGTTAAGTCAAAACTAGGTACTTATCAACTAGCTACTTACTCTGTTCTCCACAGGATAATACAGGAAATAAAAGAGTACAAGGACTCGGCATAAAGCCAAGGAAACTGCCAAAGGTCTAGAAGCAGCAGCAAGAACAGATGAACTATCACTATTTCTCCCTCTGTGGCTCTGGCCAGCTGAAGTGCAGAGCCAGATGTGCACGCCCCTGTTTAGAGGTCAGGATACAGAAACAAGGGAGCTGTCAGTTTATCCAGCTGAATCAAACCTGATAAAAAGTAAGATAAAAATAAGTACTGAAGTGATAGATCTCTCCTTTTTCATTTTTGTTCATCCTTCCTTAATTAATATGCACAATAAATATTTCTGGACAAGCACCCTGCTTGGAGTGCCAAGATGAAAATCTGTAACGAGAATCAATAACTTAGTGGAGATTCTATTTACTGATCTATTTTTGCTGCCCGTAAATGCTGTCACAAAGACTGACGCCCCACCATGCTACATGCTGGGCAAAACAGCTCCATCTGAACTGTTTGATGTCTGCAAATACAGCAGATCATGAACACAAAAGGAAAGGGAAAATAATGCTGATGACCAGCTCAGTGAAGAATTGGAAATAATACTCGTGACTCCTAAAAGGTGATCTGCTGCTCTAACTGGGACATGTGCTCTGCGGTCTTAGGGTTACGGAGTTATTTGAAAAGATGTATGATTTTACTCCAACAAGCAGACTCCAGACCAGGCAGGGCAAAGCAGCAGTCTGATAACCTAAAAAAAGAAAGGATGCAAGTTAGACATAACTGGTAACAGAGAACAGGGTGGTAAGAAAAGAAGAAGTGCCAGCCGATGGAGATGGGGAAAAGTAGTGCTGGGCTCATCTTGAGCTCCTGCGGGTGGGAGTTGGAAAGGGACCCAAGTGCAGACCTTGCTTCCCTTTAGTGGTGGAGGAGACGATGTCCCTACACACGGCAGGGCCCCGTGCCAGCATGCACACCTGCTGGGCTACGGTCAGCAGAGCAGCTGCTAGAGGATCCTCAAGCTGCTTAGGCTAGACTGAGCTCAAAGGCTGCATAGGTTTCACCATAAAGAAAGATGAAATTAAGTATCAAAAATCCCAGCAAAATGCAAGGCTTAAATGGAAAGTTTAGCTGAACAAAATGTTCCACCAGAAAAAATAATAATTAGTGAAAACCAAGAAAAATCTTCTTTTTACATGAGTAAGTTTTGAAAAGTTTTCATTAAAACTGATAATTTCACGTAAAAGCGCTAAGAGGTAAAATTAAAATGCAGTATTTCAATTGGCCCAAGGAGTTGGGTCAAGTAGATGAAGACAGAGATATTTTTAATTACCAACAGAAGATCCTTTATCAGTCCCAGACTTCATATTGATTTTCTCTGATTAATTTATATATGTGAGGTCTATGGACTATGTATAACGCAAATTTGTAGGCATTATCTGCTGTAAATACTTAATTTCTCTCATCTTTCAAGGACAGATTTCTTTATTTTAAACTAAATTTCATTTTATTCTAGAAAAGATCTCAGCTAATCACAACTTCAGTCTGCAATGAATGTATTTAGTGAACTAATTTATTCCTTTTTTCACAAATGTAATTACTCATTTTTTGTAGAAACTATGTCTCATGCAAGAAGAACTGATTTAACTTCCACTGCTTATAGTGTGAGACTATAAAGATGCTTGTATGAATCTTACAGTAATATCTTTACAGGAGACAGAAATGAGGATATAAAAACCTGAAATACAGTTCACTTAGATTGCAGTTTAGTAGAAGTGCATGACACTTTATCAGTTGTATAAGTCCTTCTAACTAAATTATGTTACAATGATGATGCTATTAATCATACCTACAGTATTCTCCCCATCGTAAGAGATGTCTCAAATATACTCAGGCTCTGCTAAAGAAAAATACCCCATGCTCATTTATCCTCTATTAAAGAAAAAGTGTGGAAGCAAGGTAATTACTAGTAACGGTGATGTAAAAGCCAAAACATGAACATATGCCAAAAACAATTGGGGAAAAATGAACAGTAAATTCTATCAGTAAAACTGTTCTGTTTTTCTGCAGTAAAGCAAACTATAAAGTGACTCCATAAAGCTGTTAATGTAATGTAAATCAAGGCCTCCAGAACCAAGGTCATCCAAAAAAATGGAACTTTCTTAAGTCAGGAAAGCAAAGTGAGGAAAAAAATCATGTTATATGGCATATACTATCCTATCTATTAAAGAACGGTGGCCAAGATGAAGCAAGAATGAATATTTAAAAAAAAAACCCAGCATACTGGATATGAATAGGACAGAGCACTCATCAGTATGCAAAAAAAAAGTCTGTTTAAGGGAAGGATAAATTAAAGGTTATTTCAACAAAAGCAAATTAACTGCACAGAGTTCAATATCAGCTTCAGCATTACAATCCACCCTAAATATTAATGCAGAGAGCAAACAGCTAGTATTTCTTCTACCTCTACGGCATGTGGTTCTGGATCACAGAGAGTTTAGAAGAATAATTTAAAATGAGTTACTAAGCTCACTCTAAAAAAGAAATATTTATTGTTGCTTATTGGCTTTCTTTTGGAGGGAGGGTAGTTCTGCTGCATTGCAAAGAACAACCTTTAATGTGATATTTTACATCTGAGTCCCCATAGCTATCAAAAAACCTTCATTTATCATAAAACTCTGACTTTAACTGCAGCGATTCAAACACCTCTATACAAAAATTGAAATTGCCATGGCAGTGCTCCCAGAAGCCAGGACATGCGCTCTGGATGGATGCGCACGCACAGCATGGGCCAAGGGAATACCATCAGCCCCTATACAGTACAGGCATCACCACAATATGCTGGTGTCCTACATGGGGTGCTGAAGGACCTGGGGCATGTACAGGCTCTGATGGCCAGGAATGAGGGTGGAGGTGCCAAAGTGACCTTCCTGCACTGGGAGGGCTGAGGTCGCTTGGCTGGATTCACAGCCACTCTGGGTGACCTCTGGGGACAGCTGCCTCCACAGCGCAGCAAAAGCCCCCAAGACTTTCCTGAGGGTGTCTTGCTGCCTCGTGACCCAGAAGCCAAAGCAAGAAGCAGATGGACTCTGCTCATGGGAGCTGCTGGCTCGGGGCTTCTCAGGTCCCAGCACTCTCTCTGTGCAGGTTCCTTTTACGCCGGCTTCCCAGAGGACTCCAGGTTCCTGCCCATAACAGTGTGAATCTATCGCCTATGGGAAGCACTAGAGCAATACACTCCACACCCCAACTGCTCTTCGTGTAAGCTGGTGCACACTGGGGGTGGGATGCTGGATCAGTGGAGAACATCTGCTTCCCCCAGCTTTGCTGAACACTTTCCTACCCTTTCAGGTACCACTCCTTATGCTTCTTTAGGCTCTGTTGGACACTGAAAGAGAGTGGGCAAACACATCTCAGCACCTTTCTTACTAACTTAGATCTCTGCAGAATTTGTTCATATTTAACATATTTATTATATGTTAACATAACATATGCCCAACATACTTAAAGAAGCTGGCACTGTTGTAACAGGAAGCTAAGTAGAAGCCAAATGAAAGCATATGCCAGACCAGCTTATAACCAATTTACATTCCTTCAGCATTTTCTTAAAATCACCAGTGAATTGAACTCCTTCTTCATTGGTTTAAACTGTTCAAGCAGAAGAAGCGTTCACCATGAGTCTATAGTTTCTGTCAATGCACAGCAGTGTTTTTATGCATTGTTGCACAGAGCAGCTAAAATTACTTCAATAAACAAAATTATTTAATTTTCCCATATATCATCATTACATTAGGCTGAAAGCCTAACATGTTTTTCAAAGCAAAAGAAATGCAAAGAATGGCACACAGAGGCTTCATCTTCCAAACCTGCAATTGTCAAAGGAAACATGATTTTTTGGCTTTTACACAATTTATCCTGCATCACACACTTAAATCTCAATGCCTGATAGCTGCTTCTGTGTATGTGCTGAAATATTTGCATGCAGAAACTACATATGTGCAGGAAGAAATGCATCATTAGCTTCTGCATGCACATTACTGAAAATTGCAACAAAACGCCCTAAGGAAAGGATCTCATGAATTTACAGTTGAAATGGTCAAAGACCAATGGCTAAAGAGCACCTTTTAACCATTTAACAATATATTGTTTGCTTTAGGCTTTTTTATATGGACTCCGACATATGTGTGGGTGTATGCATCTTCTGGGCAGAACGTGAATTAGATCAGATAAAATATATATCAGCTCAACAGGGTGCCCCAAAACACTCACCAGCCAACCCATCCATTGCTGCATTTGCCATCTTAAGCAAATTCAATTTCTTTCTTTGTGATAAAATAAGCCAGTTCAAAGCAGATAACATCTCACAATAATGAGT
This sequence comes from Falco punctatus, assembly GCF_963210335.1. NCBI lineage: Eukaryota > Metazoa > Chordata > Aves > Falconiformes > Falconidae > Falco > Falco punctatus. The sequence continues at coordinate 36,893,059 of NC_137588.1, forward strand.
CCCAAAGCTGTAATTTAACACAAACCTAGCAATTCTATTATACAACACATCCAGTTCATTAAAAAAAACCAAGCCAGCTTGTATATGATCTGTATCACCACAAATCAAGTTTCAGCAAACTAAGCTGCAGGGAAACGCATAGTCTAGTTGAAAGGAGAAAAAAAAATTAAGCAATGTAATCACCTCAGAAGACAGCTAATTTAGATTAAATGTTCAAATGAAATTATTATGTTTAAGAGCCATTAATACTGAGATAAAAGCTGTTCTCATCCAGTAAACTTAAAAAGATCTTAACTCCACCCTATATAAATCATAGCATATTCATAGTAAATATAGTCATATTTAATGTATTATTCAAAATACTTTTGAGTTTATTCAGCCAAATGGCTCATAGTATCAGAGGTCTGGTTAACAAGTATTAGTTTATTTACTGGAAATCTGTGTAAAAGACAACAAAAATCCATTTACAAGATATAACTGCAACAATTTGGACTCAGTCCTTCATTTCATGAGCTGCTGGACACCTGGCAACTCTCATTATCTTTAATGAGAAGCTTCCAAATCTTTTCAAAATATGAATACTGGACACAACGGGACCCCAGCTGAAGCACCTTATATATTTTAGCATTCATACCACTGCAATGCTACTAGCTGTTTTGCATTTATACTTGCTTCACTTTGTCTAATGGAAGAATCTATCAGGTTTAACGTTAATGAAATATTTTTTAAATTCCTCTAGGCTCAATAAAAGGCAAGAAATGTGGCCAATACATACTGTTCGAGTGGTCAATTCTAGTTTTAAAGCAACAATGTGTAACTATTTCTTACAGGTTTACCATTTTAATTGCTCCCTCTAATCTAATTTTATATCTAATAAACCATCAGAATGCTTTGAAAATAGTCTACATATCACTGCAGCAATCTGGTTACTTTACCCTATATATGCCTTACCATCTAACTACTGAACTACTCACGATGTATTTACTGCCACAGCATATTGATATTCACAGGACAAGAGCTGGGGAACAGCAGGGTGGTGCGTGGTCAGGGTGGAGTTAAGATCCTGCTTAATTCACATAAACACCCCTGACCACAGCAGTAACACATCTGGAAGTGCAAAACGAGGCAGGGAATCCCCCTTCACCCCCAACTAGGCTCTGTGCCTCCATAATCCACACGTGCAACAAGGACGTTCCTGGTTGTTAAGATGTGCAGTTTATACAGCCATTCCCCTATCGTTTGCAAAGAAATAGCAATAGCTGGGTTATTTTGTTTTTCACATATAGGAAACACAAGTTCCAGTTTGGTTCTTTAAATGCTACAGGCTGTATCTTTTCACGGGACCAGGACATCACAAAGAGCGGAAAGCATGACTAGTACAAACCACAGATATTTATTTTTTTTTTTTAAATTATAGAAGAAATGAAAATTCTAAAATTGTATTTTACAACCATCAAAACCTCACTTTGTCTCAGCGTTTCCAAATGTTTTCAAGAGCCTTCCAATTCTCGCAAACCCCAGCAGTGAACCAGAAATGTGAGGCTTCCCAAAATACTCCAGGATCAGGGAACGTGTTAGCCCTGGGTCAGTCCCCACTGCCCCAGTATGAGAAATAGTGCCTGACAGGCTCCAGCAATGCCAAGAAGCCTGCATGTGCTGCCAGCCTGACAGGGAAGATGGACTGGGAGCAATCTCTGTTTACATTTTCACCTGGGATGTTTTAATTTTATGGCAAGTGAATTTTCTCTTGGAAAATGACTGTGATGGCAAGTTCCCAGGCCTCAGTCTTGCTCTTATCTGAAATGCTTCCTTGAACAGGATGGACAGTGAGCAAAATCCTGGAGGGCTGGATCACTCAGGCTGATAACGACACACTCTGCAGCAAGGAATGGGCTTCCATGGACCAGAAAACAACACAAAATACACTGAGATATGCCAGCCACCAGGCACCAAAGAAGCATGGACACCTTCCCCTTTAGGAGTGTGTGGTGTGCCAGTGGAGCTACTAAATCAAGTTTCAAAGATGCAAACAGTGTTTAACAGCCACCACCTGCTGTCTCATGTATTGTGTGCACAAGGCTTCACATAACATCGCACCTTGCAGAACGGCTGGCGGGATTCTGAGACGTGCAGTTTGCAGCAAGGGAGCTGGTGGATGAATACCTTACTATCACAAGTACCTACATAATTCAGCAGTTTGCTTGGTTAGGATCAGGGTCCCAAGCCTGGCACATTACACAAAACCTGGCTTAGGCCAAAACAATTACAGATATCCAAGTGAGCTTCCAGTTGCTGGGGGAGGGAAGAGAAGGGTGGTGAAAACCTGTTCTAGTGAAATCGGCTTCCTGTGCCAATGGACATTGCTTCTCTGTAAACAGTGGTTAGAAGGAGCTACACAGAGGTGCTGAGCAATACACCATAAACACAGCAGATACAGATGCTTTTCCACATGTTGCTTTGAAAAGTTTTGCAGGTGTCATTTCCAATTCACAAAGAACCTGTGTTCTTTGTCAGCAAGCAGTCATTTTGCAAGATTTCAGCACCACTACATCTCTCAGCTGTTAGAACAAACCCAGAGCAATCTTGGAACTCAATTAATCTTTTTAACCACTTATTTCACAAGTTTAACTGTAAGTTTTACTCCTTAATTGTAAAGATCTTCCTATCAACTATGAAGCACTCCATCTTAACACAGTCCATATCTTGAACACCACCACTTTAGCTTACTTTGACACAAACACGCATTATATGGTGTAAATACCATGTATCATACCAGTTACTATTATCTGCGGCAATCGGTAGTTTTAAGTTTGCTGCCAAAGGGACAAAGCGAGAAAATTTTGCACAGACATCCATTTTAGGTGTTATGTTTCAGTGACTTAAACTTACTAAAAAATTTAACTGTGGATTTGCACAGATACTAGTTACACTGCTCTGAGCATACATTTGTCTTCTGGAAAACAGTAAGTCATTGCTCCTTTGGCAAAGCTACAAAATGAGGTGACCAAGAACTACACAGTTGTTTTGGAAATGTAATGTGTATTTGCCTTACCTGAGAAAGGACACAGAAGCAAGGCAAGCCTTTAGATACAAAACATACCACATACCACTCTCAAAGGAAGTTGGCAGCACTATTCCCTTCAGCATAGTAAATTATGCTGGAAATGAAATGAGAAATTACTAGTTTTCCAGATTCTATACATTGACAAGTGATATACAGTATGAAATATTGCTTCTCAGGTAAAGCAGCAGCCCTCACCTCCAACTCTATACTCCAACAGTCACCAATGAAATATAATTGCTGGCAAGAGAGAAGTAAAAAATGAAGCAGTGGATTAAGCATGAAACTGCCAGTAGGCAGGCAGAGAGGGAACCAAAGGGAAGCAGTCTTTCCACATGGATTAGTTTGTTTCTCTGCTAACTTACCACAATTAATGCTATATACCACAACAACTTGAAATATAAGATAAAGAGAAGGCAAATTGTTTTGATATGCTACTGCTACTGACTTTGGAGCAAGGCATGCACTATCAGTATCAGGCTCAGACACTAATTCAAGTAGATGTTAAGTCCCCATATTCATTATGCTTTTAATACTTTCTTTTTTCATAACTTCTGTTTCTGAATAAGATTGCAGCATTTGACCACAATGCTGTTATTTTACGTTATTACCATGAATTCCTGGCATATGCTTAGTTCTGTTTCCTGAGAAACTTTTTATTTTCTCATTTTCAAGAGTCTCAGAACTTAGAAATGCTGGTCGATACCTATGGCTGAAGGTAGATGATGTTGCTATGACCCAGTGCACAGCTTAGACTCGTGCCAGCATGAAGACGCAGCCTGGTACCGAGGCGGTGGCCACAGAGCATCCAGGCCAGCTCTTGCCCTCCTTGCCCACATGGAGCTGCAAATTCCACTTGCAGTGTGCAGTCACATGAGGCTGATACTGCAGTTCCAGAAGTGGTTTAAAAAGATAAAAACAAATGACATTTCTGTACAGCTTTCCTCCACCAACCAAACCAATGAATCTTGAACATCTAGATTCTGATCGCCTTAACTGTATGTCCTGGTTTCAGCTGGGATGGAGTTAATTTTCTTCTTAGTAGTTAGTACAGTGTTGTATTTTGACGCTGATGTGAGAGCAATGTTGATAGCACACTGACGTTTTCAGTTGTTGCTGGGTGATGTTTATAACTAAATCAAGGACTTTTTGGTTCCTTGGGCCCTCCCAGTCAGAGGGCTGAGGGGGCATGGGAAATTGGGAGGGGACACGGCCAGGACAGGTGACCCAAGCTAGCCAAAGGGATATTCCATACCATGGGACGTCATGCTGAGTATATAAACTGGGGGAAGAAGGAGGAAGGGCGGGGACACCTAGCATTATGGCATTTGTGTGCAGCTCTTGCTTTACCCTTTTTTCCCCACCTTTCCATTTTGTTATTATTGTTATTGTTGTTCTTACCTCTTTATTCTGTTCAAATTATTAAATTGTTCTTATCTCAACCCTTGAGTTTTACATTGCTTTCCGATTCTCCTCCCCATCCCTCTGAGCGAGGGGGAGTGAGCAACTGGCTGCGTGGTGCTGGGTTGCCGGCCGGGGTTAAACCACGATGCTGTACCACTGAGGATTTCCCATGCTGTATACCACCTCCTCAGCTACAAAATGCTCCAAGAGTACATGGAAAAGCATTAAAGCCTTTCTCACATACAGAAGCACTTTCTTTTTTCCTTTCATTTTTTTTTTTTTTACACACATTTTGCTTTCAGAGCTAGCCCTTCAGCTTCTACTTGATCTTTGCTAGGACTTAATTCACCATGTAGCTGAAAAATAAAACTAAACTTCTGGCTATCCCTACATTTGCAGCTGGGTTTGGCCCTAGGTCCTAGCTTTTGGGAGTCTCTGGAACCCCAGGTAGGAGCTGACATTGCTGACAACAAACCTATACATTCTGAACTCACAGAGATTAAAAATCCTGTTCTTGAATGCAATTTTTAGATCCCATCCCTGCAAACTAAATGCCAGCTGAACACCTGGCCAAGATATGAAGGCTAGATAGCACTGTCCCTCTCGAGCCACTTCTCTCAGCATCTCACACTCCCCTTGCACAATGAGCAAGTCAGTTAATCTGCACCTTGTAGGTGGTCTGTGTATGGTTTGGGAGAGGCCTGATTGGAAGGCAGTGGTTTGAAATTATTTTTTTTTATTCAGAAATATTTTTACCTGAAAGTTCACATATTAAACCCAATTAAAAATGAACATTGTCCTTTAAAAATGAGACTCTGTATCAGCCACTCTTCTTTCATCTCTTCAGTACAGTGGTACTGCTAGAGAAGTAATTAATGAAGAGAATCAAAAAGTTTCCAAAGTGTTTCCTCTTCACAATACAATCATGATTATATTAATGTAGTGTTTTTATTAAATGAAAATCAAGCCAACCTAGGCCTGTGAACGTTACTTCACAGGCAAAGAGAAACCCTTATTAGCATTCCCTTGCTGCTGTTGCAATTCTTTCAGAGAAGTTTTATTGCTGCAATATATATTCTCTGCCTGCTACTAGATTTCTGTCTTGTTTATGGAATTCAAATGGTGTATTAGACTAAATTCTTCACTCTGCCTCTTTCCAGAAACAGACATCCTAGACAGATGAGTTGATGGAAAGAAAACCAAATAGAAATAAAACCCCTAACACTTTCACATTAGAATTCAGTAAACAGCCACGTTTTATCAGATATCAAATTCTCTGCTGACCTCTGCTGAAGCTGTTGTGGGAGCAAGAGCAAGCAAAATGTGGTTAGGCAGCTGCAAGAGCCACGTGTTACCCTGAGTCCCAAACTCAGCCTTTAAGCTGTGTGGATGAAGCACCAGAACTGTAGCTCTACAAACTTCAGAGTACCTTCACCCCTCCTCGGGTCTCCTGAAGGATGATCCCTGGCACTTAGTGACACCCAGGCCTGGAGGCTGTGGTCTGCACCCTCGCGGCCACCACCCCCAACCACTGGTCCCTGGCACTGAGAGAAAGCCATACACTGGCAACCACTCCCTGCTGCAAGGAGGAGGAGGATGAACGGGCAAGTTGGCTGAACTTGCTGCCTTGGGAGCTGGAGGCAGCAGGAAAGCTATGGCTTTTCCAACACCTGCATGTTATCTGCAGTAATGAGCAGGGTTCCTGTTGAACTCATGATCTGGAGGGTAGGAAACCCCTGCCCTTCACATCACTTTGTCCTGGGGAGGCAATATGTACTCTGAAGGGCCAATACCATGATATTAGACTCATTCATAGGAAGGCAAAATCCAGTTTTGCTTCCATAGCTTTGTAGCCTTGAGTTCACACAGCCTTTTAAACTCACTGGTGCAAACTCTGCCTTTTCCTCCCAGCATATCTCTTGGTTTCAGCAGCAGCAACTGAGCCCTTTCAGCTGCCTTGTGCCACGGAGCACAGCACGCTCACCTTCCACCTTCTTCAATTTTAGGACTCCTTTAACAGGTGTTAAAGGAGTCCTAAACAGGACAACAGGAGACAGCACAAACATACCAGGTCTCAAAGCTAATAACAGGAACAGGTTCAACCCCCCCCCCCGAATAGTAGTATCGCCAACTAGCTATCCTTAGTGTCCTCCAAAGGCAGTGCGACCTCACACAAACTTCAAGGCCTTATATGAAACGGGGGAAATAATATTTAGAAGATAAGGAAAAATCAGCTCTGGTGCGTACAGCTAGACTACATCTATATGAATAGCAAACAGCACTGTAAGAAGCACGTTAAACCTATACCAAGCTCTAAAACTGCCAATATCCAATAGGCGAGCATCCTTTTCTCCTCCCTCCCTTGTCTGCTAACTCCCAGGGCAGGGACCGGTGCATCCCCAGTGAGCCTCCCCCATTCCAGGCCAGCTCTCATACTCCGTGCCCTGATGAAGCCAAGATCTCAAATGGTTTCAGTGTAGGGAGTAGCAAAAGGGCAGGATCTAACTCTGCTTCTGCTCTTTCCAATCAAGAAGTCCTTCTAACGAAAAAGGGTCCTCAGCACAGGCCCAGCAGTGCATGAACTCATGAAGTAAAATCCTTGCCAAGGGGATTGAGTCTGTCTCATCTGAAACTTCACTTCCTTCTTAGACAGTTTGTTCCCACTAAGCAAACAATTCTGAAATGAATATAGTGACTCCTGGGGTGCCACAGGAAGACATTAGGTAGACGCATTTATCAAATAGAGCTTTCTCCCACACCCTACCTTTCAGGAGGGATGGGTCAGGGAGTGCCTGCCTTTGCTCAGGGTTTCTTTCCATCTGGTAGACAGTTTATATAAATAAAGTCACGCTGTGACCTTCCCCTTGTTCAAATGGGAGCAAACAGCTTCTTTCCCCACAGTGTTTTGGGCCCCAGGGCTTAGGTTTAAAGCCAGAATAACTACTGAGTTCAGTGGAGTTACACTAACATTAAAATGGAGGAGTCAGAATCTTTGAATCCTTAGTACTCCAGCCTTGCTAGCGTTATTTTATTTATTCAGCTTGTCTTTCCAGAAAACATCCAATTTAGATAATAGCTAGTGGGAGAAGCAATCCCCTTTAGGGATCAGCAGTGGTTGTTATATGATTTCTTAACAACTATTTTCTCAGCAGCAAACAAGTCTGCTACTGAAATAGTACTTTTGTAGCATGTGAGAGTACAGCTTCCAGAACTACTTAGATCTATTAGGGCTGAGAAAAAAACCAAAAGATTCATAAAGCGAGATTAAATCATTTGTAACAAATGCATAGTTTACTTGGCCTCTTTTTCTCTTGGTTAGCTTTTTGACCACAAAAGGCCAAGAGACAAAGCGCACCGACGTGCCCCCAATCCAAAAGAGGAGCTAAGAAAATCTTTTCACATAATAATTTACTGCTGGTTACATTAGACTGCTTGGCATGATGAGGCTGTAGCACGGTTTGTACATAACATGGCTCCTGGCACACAGGTCCTAGCAATCCTTACACTTCTGCCTACCAATGGCACTGCCTTGCATGGCACAACTCAGTGTCTGGATGCCAACATACATTTTTACAATTAGAACAATTTTACAATTTCTTCTTTCTCTGAAATTTGTTTAGACTGAACTGTTTCCATTTAAAACCTCAATTAACATAACATCACTACATTCCTCCAAAATAGCTAGGAAAGGAATGTAGATTTTCAAATTAAAACCAAAAGAAATATTTTATGTGCTATTTTCCAAGACTTGAATTAAAATGTAGAGAGCATATCTAGGTCCTTATATGACATCTGAAGAGGTGCATAAACATCCTCAAATTTCAAGGAAATATGTTTTGCAATTCAAAAAAAGTCCAGACATTTTAAGGCCACTGGAAAGGGTTAATAACATCAATCAATGCATATAAATCTGATAGAATTCTTCAGCCTGCTGACATTTCATGTATACCCATGGATGAGAATATCAGAAGTCAGAGTGGGATCTTCTGGCTTTTCATTACTTAGTGGTGACAAACTGCCCTGCCTATAGCACTGCTGTGGCGACAGTTGTATGGGATGGCTGAGCGTTATATACCTGCACACACACACTTAATGATGCAGTATGTGGTTCTCTACTAACAGTTCCGCTGATGAGACACAAAAAGCAAAGCAAATTTCACCAGTTGTCTTTAATTATACAGATTTCCCAATAAAAATCACAAAAAGAATCAAACCTAAACATCTCTGCATAACACAATTATTAAGATTATTAGAAACTGGCATTTCTCCTTCCTTATTTTGTCATTAATTCACTTCTTTTTATTGCAGGGGGCCTAAACCAAATCTTACTTTTTGACAGGGATGAGGAAAGCTAATAAATGTGCAGGGAATGCATTTGTAGACAAAGCTACCCAGCCACAAGGTCAGTTTTGAGGGTCTGCTGCTCGTACAGACCCAACACTCCTCCAGAGCTTCATCTGAAGACCACTTCTGGCTGCTGCCCACATTTCAGGCCACAACAGAAATACCTCAGGCAAAGAAATAACGCTTCCTGGTTCTGACTCAGCATTTTAACAAGAACCTTCAGTTTGGAGGCTGCCAAGGGCATATAATAAATCTATTTCCCACATTTATTAGTTCTGTTTGTTGTATACAGTATTGATACCTTTCCTTTTTTTTAGGCTTCTGTTTTAAATCACTGTCAAATACTTCTTAAGAGTCTTCATTGTATTTTATCTTCTGATTGCACAAACAAAACAATTTCCTACTGACATCTAATAAAATATCAACCAGCCTTCACTGCCTCATACTGGTGCTGCGTATCATGATGCTCGACGCAGCTGCACAGGACAGCGGCTGTATTGACAGCAAGGGGAGCATGTTCCTCTGCCTTATCATAGTCATCCCTCCGCTGATGGATACAAGAAGTATCTTTTGCAGATTTCTCTCAGTCCCTTATAGCTGTTCAGCTCTAGCAGGTCTTTCAGAGCAAACAAAATTTACCCTTTACAGTTAAGTACTTGGCTATTTATTCACTTCCTTGTCCTAAACGCGTACCACCATTCCTTATTCTTAATAGTGGAATAGCCCATACAGACTAGGACACCTTGTGCTAGACAGTCTAACAAATTTTAATATAGAGATGGCTGTTCTCCAAAAGAGCTTATAGTTCAGAAAAAGGAAGTTATTTTCAACAGAAAATAAAACAAATGCTGTTCAGAAAAGCTGTTATGTTCACTCAGTGGGTTTTCCTCTTTTTTTTTTTTTTTGTAAGATTTGCCATTTACAGACTGAGCTCTATGTACATAAACCCAGCTCTCCGAAGGTCTGTGGAGATTGAGGCAGCTATACCTGCATTGCTCTAACTTAGTTCCTGCAGATTTTCCTGATACACACTGTTAAACAGTGGCTGTAGCTCCTGAATCGATTGTATCTCGCACCCTACAGCAGGATTCATACAGCCCACAGCTTGTACCAGACTTACTCCAGTGTCACACAGGTTAAGGTAAGAATGGGTATACACCAGTGGTTAAGGCATCGAGTCTGGGGTATCAGATCTTTCAAGCTTCACATAATTTTACTTTACCCATCTGTAAAATGGAAATAAAGCACTTTCCTGTTTTATCCGAATGCTGCTGAGATGTTGCAGAGAGAGACAATCAGCTACTCTTGTAATGGGGAGGACACATAATTATATGTTGGCCAAGAATAAGGTATTTTGCTCCCAGGATATTTTTGCCTACATGAGCAAAAACTACAAACTGGAAGAAATGCTCTGAGTTTGCAAAATGTTAATTAGATCACAGGAGGGAAATCATAACAGTAAAAAACAACACAAATGTAACTACCCTACTCCTGCAATTAACTCCTCTCTTCAGAAGGCAGGAAAGCACGAGTAGCACTTAGCAGTAACCCAGAATCACAGCTCACACGCACTAACTTTCTAAAAAGCTCTAAAAGAGTAATAACCATAATAACACCAATAACTATGGGATAAAAAGAAAAATTTTGACAATAAGGAATTTATTTCATCTGGAGAATTAGTCAGCAAAGGAACAATGAAATATACCAATTAAAAGATAAAGATGCTTATGAAAACTATAAGAAAAATTCAAAGCATACACAGCAGAGCCATCATTCAGGACTGACACAAGCTGGAGCAATATGCTAACAGGAACCTTATGAAATTCAACAGACAAATGCAAATAATCCCCAGAAACAAAACAGACTGTGGACCGGCACTGCAAAGAAGGACCTGGGGGTCTTGTTCAACAGTTGGATCAAGCCCTGAGCAGACTGGGCTGACCCCCGGGCTGACCCCGCTCTGAGCAGGAGTGTGAACTGGAGACCTCCTGAGACACCTTCTAACCTGAATTACTTCTATGGAACACTCAAAGAAAATATGGCTAGCAACTTCTTATCTACTTACACAGTCTCCCTGGCCTAGTGCAATACCATCCCACCAATAAACACTGAAAGATACTGTCTGGGGGAATGCTTCAGAGCCTGCTGATAATTCAAACCATCACATTGACTATATGTGCAATACACTCCGGGTACCTTACACCTTCAGCTACACATTAACTCATGCATATCACATCCACATCTACAGTACAATGAGAGTAACGATGATTTTACAAAGACCTTTGGACTTAAAGGATACTATTAACAATCTTATCAAAATCCTTGGCACTAACACAGCCCAACCTTACTGACATCTTGCTTTGCCTCCTAGCAGCAAAACCTCTTAAGGCAGACTCACTTTACTCCTTGCACCTTCTTTGAAAAGCTTTAAAAAGAACTACAAGAAATTTGTGCAGGTTTCAAAGTTTTCAGATTACTAGAATCATAGCAGCAGAAAGCTGGCTTTGAGCAATGGCAAACACAGGGTGTCATTCTCAGGGACTTTGGAATAAAATTGACTTTAGGAAACAATTGCTAATTTCCATTGACTAGTTACACTGACTTGCATTTCAAGGGCATGCGCAGCCTCATAGGAAACTTACACAGACAAAAGGCAACAATCTCTGTGCTGCTACTCTGTTTGCCCAGGAAGTGGTTATCATTTTAGTACTTTTCTTAGTGGGAAAGGTTGAACTAATTTAAAGAGAAGACAGGTTTGTTGTTATTCAGCAGGCAGAGTGTTTTTTTCACTTGAATCTGTGCAGTATTTGTCATGATCACATTTTCAGTAAGAAAGGCTATACCATCAGAGAAGTCATCATTAAGCACTGAGCAAGTATATATTGTTCATTTGTAGCATCAGACACACACAAATATCAAATACTATTTGCATGATATCCTTCATTAGCAAAGGTTAGTTACACCTCTTGCACTTCTAAGGTTCTTGGCTCTTATCTCTAATTATGCGCTAGCTTGCCCAGCTGCACAGGGAAATTGCACTGATAAAATCTGTAGAACTCCCTTAGACCTCTGAGAGCAGGTTTGATTTACATTACACAGATATCACCAACTCTACCTCAGGAACCCTGAGATCAGAATTTGCTGTCTATTATTAATAATAAAAGGATTCAGAACGGATTTGTCATAGAACGTGGAGCAGGGCAAACTGTGCCTCTTGGGATGTGACCTCTGAGTAACAGATTTACTCCAGCATATTACCTGAATAAAGGCCTTGTACGAAACCCACTGAAGTCAGTGGAAAGATGCTCAGGGGACCAGGCAGGCAGATCCAGAATTAGAGTGCTACAGACTGCATTAGCTCCCCTACAGCTGTACCCTTCCTGGAGTGCAGCTACCAAGCAAAAGGTTTGCAGGGGTTAGGTAAATGAGTAAGTCGAGAGAGATCCTGAGGCTCTGAGGCTGGACTGGGGAAATGGAAGAAGCCCAAGGACTACAGAGACGGATATCTCACTCATCAACCTGAGAGACAGCACCGAGCCTCATAAGCCATTGACAGTTACCCATACAACTACTTACATACATAGCTATTAGTACATAAAACTAGTCATAGGTAGTTGTAGTAAGGAAGCCGATGGGTTGAGTGAGTTGCCTGTGGTTGTAGTTTGAGCAGCCAGGAGATAGGCGAGTCAAGATGATGGGGGCATCACTTGCTTTCTGGGAGGGAGAATCCCCCTAGAAGTGGGGATTAGCTGGGATTTTTTGAAGGCCAAGGATCAAGCTCTCCTTCACCTTTACTGGACAACGCTCTGGTGAAGGAACTGGGGCACCCGGGAAGAATACAAAAATGCTTCTCCAGCTTCTGTGACTGCCACCTGCCATGCCATCTGCTGCTGCTGCCAGTGCCACCTGGGCAAGTCACCACTTGGATGAAGCACCAGGGGCAGCAACCATAGGAAGGGCAGAGATGACATCCCATCCCATCAGCCTGAAGCTACAGTGGGCTCTAGAAACCACAGGCGGAACTGTTCCTGCTCTGACCAGGTGTACCACAGCCATCAAACACACTGCAGTCACCAGAGATGAGTGAGTGACATTTGACAGCCCTGACATATATCTTTATGCATAATTGTATTTTTCATTTACCAGCTGAGATGGCATGAGTTCAGATATTGACTTCTCTGGCTATTAAAAAAAAAAAGTTTTCACATATTTCATATAACTGTCTGCATTTTCAGAGTACTTCTAATTCAACAAGAAATACTACAGATGAAAGTTCTCTGGACCAGTTTGCTTATCTATACTCCTTGGTCACTTACATCAAAGACTTCACCAATTTTAATGCTGACTCCATGATAAAAACATATTTTAACCACAAGTAACTGTTGAACACCTGTATTTTCAAATAAGTTTAGATCACATTTCAAAATTACTATAATAAATACACTGTCCAATATTGTCTGACATGTACAGAACTAATTTCAGTCATCCCAAAGTTGATATGCCTTATGACCTTGATCTGGACACCATTTGCTTGATTTTGCAGAAGCACAAAATGGAATTACACTGCTTTCTAACTTCCTAACATAGTTTTTGAGGTTAGAAAACAGCTGTTTACTTTGCAGCAGAAAAGCCAGACTAAATGTACGGATTTAGCAGATTTAGTTGTGGCTAAATGCTTGTGCTGTTTGTATGTATGCAGCAGCTGAGAGATAGTTGGTTTGACCACAGAATCCCTTTCAATCACCTCTGCAAAATCACTTCAGGATACTGCTTTGAATTACAGAATATGCAGCTTGGATGCACAGCAGTGGTGTAGCTTGGTTACCACGTGTATTGTCAAGTTGCAGCAAAGTAAAGTACCTTAAACATGGATAGGAGGGGAAGAGTCTCTGACGTGGCCTTTTAAAGCATAAAGAACTCAAGCCCACAGGAGAAATATCCTCCAAAGCCCAAGTATATCTTGTTTCGAGGCAACTCACTCAAAGCAACAGGCTTTCTGCTGTGTTACGATTTATAGGCTTCTAGAGGAAGGAGATATTTTGCTTCCACGTGTGTCAAGGGATCTGATTTGTAAACAGGAACCATGAACAGTAAGCTGCTGCAAAAGATAAAGTACAAATGGTCTAAATGTTGTTAAGTAGTGCCAGTGAAAGGTCAGATTTCTGGATTAAGAAAAATTTTGGACACTAACCTCAGTAAGAGCCAGACTCATCTTGATGATATCAAAATAATATTGATAGAAAGGAGTAACTTACAGCTCTACAAGAGTTACTGTGGTTTTTCGAACAGGACTATGCTATAATCCCTCCCTGAAAAACAGCCAGAACCTTTTGGTTTCCTACAGGCTCAACACTTGTAGACTTGCCAGGTGACCACATGGGAAACCAGTTCATGAAACCTAAAACTGAAAAGGAACCAAGCCAAATGCCATATGGACAACCTGACAGTTCAAATGCTTTTACAAGTCTTGGTGTCCCTTTGGAAGTCTGGGTTGAGCGAATTCTTCCTCCTGATCAAATAGTGTGTCAAACATCTACAAGGTCAAGACTTGGGAGCACTTCTCAAGTTAAAGAGGATGTCTTTGACCTTAATTAATTTATTTTTTAGTAGAACAAGTTCAGTGATTGCCAGAATTACATCAGACATACTCGGCTATTAAACGTTTGTAACACAGTAGCCCCACAGGAAGCTAGGAAAAGGTAAATAACATAGAGACGTGATGAAATGAAACAGAGTCATCTACAAGAGCAGAAGCATGGCAACTTACACAGCTTGATAGCAAAAGGTGCTTCTGGGCATCCTTCCAAAAGACAGTATTAATTAGCAAGTATATCGAGGTCCCGATTTCAGAGTCCTCCAGTAATCTTCAGACTCACAAGAGATTGCAGCAACCTTGGCAGCTATTACATAAGATTCACATTTCACAAAGCAAGCTGTCCATCGTGCTTCCCAGCTGCAAGGAATAGTAAACTACAAGAACTTCCCTTCCCTGTCTCATTTCATTAGCCTTGACGTCAGTGATCACCCCTGTAAGACTTCAGCATGCACTGAACAACGGCTGCATGGGCTTCCCAACCAGTTCTCAGTGACACGTATCTGGCAGAGTCCAACTTACAAGGCATCACATGTACCATAGCTTCTGTATTAATAGTAATTTAATAATAATAGTAATTTAATCTAACCAGCCATTTTCTCTCTGCTTTATCTTACTAAACATATCAGGTAGTGTATATATTGAAAATGCTCAGTTCCATTGTGGTTTCTTTATAAATATGTTTCTATTTCAATGAGGTTGCAGAGCATATAAAATTTTCATATAACTGAAATGAGCTGTGTAGGGTAAAAGTAAATGCCAGCAGGCATCTAAATATTGTAGCATCTGTTATATTTTACACTCTGTGATCACAAATCTTATAAAGCTTCACTGCATTTAATGGTATTTTTCACAAACTATTGAAGATTGATGGGTAGTGTAATTGCCATATCTGATATGCTATCATTTTTAATATACTGAACTGCTGCAACTGCCCCTTTCTTTGTACTATCAACCTACGTCTATTTTATGTTTCCATAAAGAACTTATTGTACCAGTAGGCAGTTATATTACTACCAACTAATATTTTTTTATATACATTGTAGTGTTATCTTAATTTTCATTGGAATACATGGTTATATGTAAGTACAGACAATACACGATAGCAGATGCAGCAAGATAAAACATGACCTTTCCTTTTATAAGCAACTAATTCTACATATTTCAAAGATATTTTTTTTTCTTCTTTCTTGTCGGTTATTATCTGTACTTACAAGATAAGACTGGGTCAAAATGGGTAAGGCTGATAAAAATGGACTTCTGAATTTTATATATATTTGCACATTAGATTACCCGAAAAGAACAGCAGTACACAAAGTTTCTAACCAAACTGGAAGTTGCTAAAATAAAATATACAAACTGGACTTAGGAGATCAAGAATCCCAACAAAATACAGTTACATGCATAATGAATATCTATTTAGAAGCACAAACAACTACCTCACCACCTTTCCATCCATCCTGTTGACTAATGATGTGCACGATTTGAAGAAGAAATTAGTCTTAGGGAGTAGCACTAGCACCTTGTTGATCAATCCAACAGAAAGCTCACCAAAAAGAAGCAGATAAAGTACATTTCCCTAGCTAATCAATTAGAGCTCTCATTTGCCATCCCCAGCTGGGCCCATTACTCCAAACTGTATTTCAGGTGTCTTTGCTTTAATTTCTAAATAAATACAGCATTTCTGCTAGTGACAAGAACATAGTGCCAATCAGAACTAACTGTTGACTTCACCGCTAAGAGGAAGCTTTTGATTTACAACAGCATCCAGTTTACCATTCAGTTAGGAGGTGAGTCAAAGATATCAGAAGTTTAAACCAAGAAACATAACCTGCCTTTTCATTAGTTGTCTGCAAATACGGGGTATACTAACTTTGGTGAACACCTGTGGTAATGTAAGCTAAAAGATGGCAATGGGAACCTGTGTATGACCCCTCCTTCACACAAAAAGCACAGCTGGCTACAGTTTAATTCCCCACAGAACTAATAATTTCTTGGTTTGCCAGAAGATGCTCGCAGGGCTCTCCTGAGAGCAAAAATTTCTATAGATCATTTAAACTCACTCATCTCACTCTTAGAAAGCTTGTAAATGCACATTGGAACTTATGGGTGTAATATATTCAAAGGAAAGGTGTCAGTCTTTGAGTAACAAGGCTATCTCTTTTGCATCTTTAATAAATGACTCTGTGAACAGTATACAAAGTCACTCATTTCTCATTAGCTGAAAAAATGAGAATGCTTCAGAACAGCCAAAGAAACACTAAAACACTGAACATCTGCAGAGATATGGTTTAATGAACAAAGACTATTGAAGGCACTCACTGTCCTAATTTCCACTAAGTTGACAGACAATGCCCCAAAACTGCCTTTCAGATCCAACATTAACTAATAAGCTAATCAGAGCAGAACAAACCATTTGTGTATGACTTTAAAATAAAGAATAGGAAGTATAGTTCTGCAACATATGTACCGTTCTGTTTTTGTTTTTAAACAAGAGAATGATTTGTTTAGCTAAAAATGCACAGACTTATGCTGAATAGTCTGTTCAGTATAAAAATGCCCAGATTTGTCTAAAATTACCGTACATTTTGTATGAGTTGCAATAAACTCTACAGTTGTGAACTCTGGCCAAAATTCCTTTCAAAGCTCGTAAGACGTAGCCTGCCATAACTCTGCCATTTGGCCACCGAGTTTATTTTCTATGGTGAACCTCAGTGCACTCATCAGTCTAGCATCAATAGGTGCCTTGCAAAAATGTCCTTTTAAAATGCTCTGCAACACCATTCAGTACATTTCCTGCAGTGGCTAAGCTTTACTCAATAGAAAAATTTCGCATCTGGTTAAAATGCGTACCGCGTGACTCAGTAGAAATACTTTATTAGAAATAGATGACCATAATAGAGATGTAAAAGAAAGGAAGTTTGCTCTGAACTTATTTTTACCCAGAACTGAACTTGCAGCCATGACATTTCGTGCCCCTTGTGGCTTATAACTTGGAAAGTGATCTGAAAATATGTTTAAGGAGATATTTTGAAGTTTGTCTTCTGTAGTCATTTCCTTGAATCCTGTATGCTTCGCATCTCTTTTAAAATGCCAGCTCCTTGGGGCAAAGGCTGCCGTCTTCTTACTGTTGCATAGATTCTGATACTAGTGTTGGGACTGGTCATAGTGTGATTTAGGACCTCAGTGATAGCACAATTTAGCGCAAATCACACACTATGTAAACACAAGCAAATTCAAATTATAATTATTATTGTCGTATTTGATTTTTAGTAGGAGCCTTCCATGAAAATACATGGACAAACATGCATTTAACATTTAAAGCATTCACCACAATTTTATCTAGGCAGTGAAATTACAGAGGACAATGAACTCAAAAATTAGGTTGATGGCAATTGAAACATATCCAAATACAATAGAACGGAGCCTATTAAAAAAAAAAGTTACAGCACTTTTTTAAACACAGAACTCAATCATGTAGCTCACTTTATTTCTGAACTATGCCCAGGTAAGCAGGCTGTAGGACTTTTAAACCAAAGATACTACATTCCCATTTTCTTCAGCGATCTGGGCTGCCCAGACAGATAACACACTGGGAACATGAACAGTGATCATTCACCTCGCACAATAACTATTTTTTATCATAAGAAACACAGTTCAAGCAGGGAGCTCTGCTCACGGAGGATAAAACCACCATTAAGCAGTGAATTAAATTAGGATGGATCTCTGAATTAGATGTGCAGAAATCTTGGTGAGGTTTTTTTGTTTGTGGTTTTTCTGAGATTTTATTTTCTGTAACAATTCCCCAATCCAGTTCACCGTGGAGCTGCAAAACCAGCCATGCCAAACCAAGGGAGGGGGCTGTAATTTTTGGCAGCAGTACTGGTTTACACCAGCTTAAGGTCCCTGTGAAACTACTGCTACAGACTAAAAAGCCAAATTTGCACCAGAAGGAGAGACACCAGAGCCAATGACTTTATCTCTGAGATTAATTTAAACAACGGTGCCCACCTATGAATAGTTAGTTAGGGCCCAGAGGCACAAACACAATGGCTTATCTTATCAAGCTGGGGCATTTTTGGGAGAAATTGAAAGTTCTCCTTTGCATTGCTGCCTCGGTTATAAAGTATGTGGAAATGTTGATCTTTGTACTGTTTGTTTTATGCAGGGAGTATAGAAACACACAAATGTTCTAGTGAAAAATGAATCAATTGTGCAGATAAAAAGCTCATAAGTACAACTTATGAACGGTCATTTGCTGTTGTTTGAACGGGCCAAACTAAGTCAGCTGATCATTGGGAAGGGAGGTGAAAAATGTCCCTCTGGCTGCTGAAGGGTAACTCCTCACCCTAGAGGAAGGGAGCACTATGAGCCTTGCATTCCTGAGATGCTCCTGAGTCAATATGAGTAGAAATACCATTAAAACATGAAGGCAGCGTCTCAGTTTGCCAGAGGACCGAAACTGGGACAGGTGTCTAGGAAAACTTAAGGTCTCAGGTCAAAGATTTGAATTCTCTCTGGTATCTCTCTCCACTTCCTCTCCTATATCGTGGAATGAATAATTTTCTTAAGTTTCTTCAGACTGGAACAAGGAGAATTCATAGAATTAGTGTTTGCAATGTGTTTCAACAACAGGAAGCAATGTGTGAGCGCTACATGCTCTTGCAGTTATTGATAAGCCTCAAAATACGCACAGATGGGGGACTTGGTGTTTCAAGAGCTAGGAGAGTTTTTAAAAAGGCATAGGTCATGTTAGACATAAGCCATACTGAGGAAAGAAAGCAGAGTGAGTTAAGGTCTTATGTGCACTGCCAGGTCAAGAAGACTACTCACAAACCCCATCATTCTGCTGACAGATTCAGCAGCTGCAATATCTAATGCAAGACTAATATGATTCTTCATATATCTGTCAGCAATGATACTCCATGACCTTGGTGGAAACTGAAGAAGGAAGAGCACTAAGAAATCATGTTAACAGAAGAAAAAACATGGAAAGAAAAAGTGAAGGGGGGGGGTTCTTCTTATAAGACACCAGAGCAGTTAATGTTAATAGTCCCATTGGGAACGGTGTGCATCTGACCACTTGATGTCAGACTTGACCCACATTTCAGTCAGCCTCCAGGGCAACAGAAGCTTCAGAGGAATTTGATACTACACTTGAAAGATGTCTTTTGAAAGACATTTCTTTGGAACACAAGTTGAGCAAAGTCAAATATATGAAATAACATGAAAAGCGGTATTTAAATCTTGACCTACTCAAAGGAGCTGAATAAACCTCCTCACGGCCAGAAACTCACATGGTGCTCAAATGTTAATTCTACTGAAATCTTTAGATTCGAACATGTCTCCAGTTTGTAAGGAAGCTTGGAGAGGCCACTTCTCCTCCAGAAATCACCCAGACAGAAATCTTGCATCCAGAAGTCCCTTGGTCTCTTGGAAATATAAAATACAGATCCACTTTCAGCTTCAAAAACACTGACTGTCTTGATTAGTCAATATTACAGCATTTTATTATTCTTTGTGAGGCAGAACGCTCTGAAGTTATGCTATTGCATTGCCTTGCAGATGCAGCACCAACGTTGCTCAACATCACCTCCCTGTCCAAGCTAATCGGCTTCTGAGATTCTTGCTTGAACAGCATGAGATGTTCAAGCAATGAGCATTCTTTCTGTTGTTAAAATATCGTTTCACAACATGGAAGAAAACTACTCATCAGCTTCTAATTTGGGCAACGTAAGCCAATTTCTCATCACAAATAGGTACATTTAAACACTAAAAAGCTTTACTGCCCTCGTTTCAATGAAAGCAAGTGAATTAGCCAGCATTTAAACTGCTTAAAGTCAGGTGCCTTTGCTTTCGACTAGATAAAGAAATGCACACAATCAATCGCCCGATGGAGGTGGTGAAGAGTAGAGAAGTGGTGTGCCACCAGGCACCAGAAATGGTAAACGACAAAACTTACGCCCAGAAGACCATGTACCCACAACCTAAATCCCCAGCTCAAGAAAACATTAACCAATACTGCTTAACTTAACTGTGTGCTTAAAGTTGCCCTGAGTTCCATGAGATGGAAGCATTTGCCAAAAATTACACTGGGGCTTAAATGACTGTTGAAAGAATGAACTTTAAAATGTGCTGAAATACCTCCCTGAATGATGTCTAGGTCTTCACAGAGGTTTAGATATCATGAAAGTTAGAGTGAGTTGTACAAAGAACCACAATAATAGCGCAGAAACTTCATGGCAGCAAGAAGAAAATGGACAACTGTATATAAATTTAAGCATCTCCAATTTATTCACAGAATCACCAATCCAAGAAAGCATTTATGTATCCAAGTTATGCATGAACTTAGATTTCAGTGGCTTTAATGGGGTTTAAGCACTTAATTTTGCTGGTGTCAAGGTTTTAGTGATTTAAACCAATATGGCCCTTAAGATCAGGATTCTCCTTACTTTTCTCAAGAAAACAAGAAGGAAAAAAAAGAGAAAAACAGTGGCTGCTAACTTCCTGCCACTACATGGGAATAGGACATGATTTGTGTATCCTGCAGCAGTGATGTTATCTTTACTAGAGCATTCAAACCACCAACATTCATTACCATAGCCTCAGTGACTGAAATTACTGTTTTGAAATATGCAGTGCCATTTTCTACTCCATATACCAATTTTCAGCAATCATAAAAGACAGACCTTCCAAGGATCCAATGAAGCAATACAATAATCTATATTCCCTGTGCAGAAGTAGAAAAAAATGCAACTGAAACAACACAATATCAGCAGAGCATAACACAACAAGCATTAAAAATAAAACAGGGTTTGAATGATTGTTAGAGAACTAGTAATAATCATAGGAGTACTACTGTCTAAACAATCAGATTTCAAACTAAAATGTATTAAAAACAAACACAGGAACAGGTGGCTGAGCAGTTGAAAACTCAAGTGATGTGATTTAATTAATTGCTACCTGTAATTTATTTTTTCTTCATTTTTCCCCCCAAAGTAATCTTTTCTCTTACTAGAAATAACAGAGAAAGGTAAATATATAATTTATCAGCTTCCCTATGAAATTTAGCAAGGCAGAAAGCATAATGTTTCCATATCTCCCAAAAAGGAGCCATCATATCTCTCTGAATTTAGATGACCATAGCAAAGAAATAGCCCATGCTCCCAGACCAGAGTATTTATCCTTGTAACTCAGTTCTGCTTCTGACTAGAATTATTCTACCTTTTAAAGGGAGATGGAAATCTATCACATACCTTTTAATGTCCTATTAAACCATGAGCAGAAGCAAAAAAAGGTGTGGGTTTTTTCTAACTCCTCTGGTGATCCAAGTTTTACTCTGAAGCTTGAAGATATAAGGGATCCTCACTAGAACTGCAGTCCTCCTAAGGTGTTTAGCCTGGTAACAGCCTTTAGAAATTATTGATAGAAATCAACTGGTGGTAACAACAGCTACATAAGACATGCAAATTTTTCTCATTCCTTCACAAGCTCTTTCTTTGTGTATCTGTAGTTTATCTGCTGCTGTACCGAAGTTCAGCACAACTACAGATTTCTTAATCATCAGTACCAATACCACTCCAACTAGTGGATCTGCAGACCCAGTTACAAATCTATAACCATCTGCAAGCCCCTCTTCCAGACAATAGGAAAAGATAAGATGTTTCCTGAATGGCATTCCAGGCAAACCCTACACGGAGGATTAATTTAAGAACGATTTTGTTTATGTTTTTACGTATTTCACATTCAGCACACCTGCTGTTGTCTAGCAAGAACTATCACATATGCCTAAGCCTTTGTCCAGGAACAAACTTGTTATGCCATTTAAAAACTACAAGCTTCATTCATGATAGACTGTCTCAGGAAAGTTTCATCAAACCTAACAAAGCAAAAGGACAAGCCTGCCTGAAATCAAATAATCCAATATTTTGGGAAAATCGGTTAGATTTTTCATGGATTCACCACAGGTAGCGCTCTTTAAAAATTGCAACCTCCAAAACGCCGGTGCCCTTGGTTGTTCCAGGGCTCCGAGGCCAGGGTTAAAAAACTTTTGACCTTTTAATCTCTGCCTGAGTTCAGAGCTCAAGTTTTTATCTCAGATTTATATCCTCCCTTACTCTGCTCCTACTTAACCATGGTAAAACATGAAAAAGATCCCACAAGTAGCTAAGACTTGTCTCTACTTCTAACCTAAAAGAGAGTCCACTGTAACAGATAAGATTGTTCCTTACCAGTGCAAGGCTTCTCCAAAAGCTGTTAGATTAGTTTGTTTGAATGCAGATGTTTGGCTGTAGGTATAAATGATTTAATGTCTGCTGCTCTTGCATGATTCAGAGTGATCATGTAGCTATCAGTACAGCACAGGAACTAGTTATCGATGGCTGGCTAGTTTCCGAGAGATTTGAGGTTGGAAAGCTGAAGGTATTCCCCTTCCCTATGTAGGATGCTGAGCTATTTTTTAATCACAACTGAACCTCATGTCAGTATTTTCATTCTGGATGGTACATGCTTCTCTCTTGAATGTCCCATGTGTAAATGTCAGATGGTATATTTTGGCTATGAAAAAGAAAAATTATACTTAATCTAAGCTACTGCCAGACAGGCTTGGAAGAGTTTTCCATAACACCGAGTGGAAAAATCTCACAGTGGCTATGGACAATGTGCCAAAGTGCATGTAGCATCTGATCAGTGCCTTTATTTCTGTACCAGGGCTCAAGTATTTTCTGCCTTTGATCAGTTTATGACTTTTTAGTGCATGAGGCATTACTACTGCATTTCATAATTCTTTCTGGTTTCCAAATTCATCCCTGTGCCTAAGCGGAAAAAGTATAGAAGAGATCAGGTCATAACTTGTTTTGCTTAGATTTGTTTCTCAGAATTTCTGACAATAAATGAAGTGCAGGCTTGCATGAAGGTGGCCTGGGGTCAGTGGGATGGGGAGGGAGGAGATTCTTTCAAGAATACTAATAAATGTTATTGACTGGGACAATGAATCATTTGTAGGTCATGTGGGCTCAGCGAGGTTGAATTTGTAGCTTTTTTATTCAGGTGGCTGAACAAACTAGAAGCTGTCGTGCCTCAGAAAGGTCAGAATAATCACAAAACTCAGTCCCTTCACAGAAAAACATAATCCTCTTTTTCAGCCAAGCTGTGCCGTACTAAAAGGAGGGAAAGTGGTTCTGTAGATGCGATTAATCCAGTTTTGAGAGTTCTCAAATTTGGGGGAGTTCCTAACATTTTTAGAGTTTCACATATGCTTAAATTCTTTTCTCGATTAAAACCCAAATCTGAAGCACCGTTGCAGTCAGTATGATTAGGTAGCATAAATCCAGTGTGAAATAAAAGTCAGACCCACTAGTTTCTACTCTAGAAGAGTGAGGCAGCAACCAGAGCAATCTGAGCTGAGAAGGGAATGGTTGTTGCATATGTCCTCTGCTGTAAGATCTAGGGAACATCAGATGAAAGCAGCAGGTGTCACACAGACAGCTGAAGATGCTACCTCCCATAATTAAAACTGCAAATCTCCATATTACAAAATGGATTAGATAGATTCCTGAGGATAGAGGGACAAAATTAGTGTCTGCTGACAGAGGAAGTTGTTGCTGATCACAAACCTCCAGAACATAGTGTCACCTTACAGTCACCTAGTTACTACCTTCTTTCATTAGCATCAGCTAGCAGTGATGGCTAACACTAACCAACACAGAGCTGGCTGAACCCTTTGTGCTGTCGAAAACTGCTGTTCTCATAGTCACAAGTGGTTCAGTTATCAGTGACACACTTCTTGCTGCAATTGTCCTACAGGGTCTGACCATGGTGTCAGAGCCAGGAGCTGGTAACAGGGTCCATCAACGACCCCAGACAAGGTCCATCCAGGGAGCCCAGTCAGGGATGAGACAGGGACAGGACTGGAGGCTACAGCATGGGTCCAAAGTCCAAAGATTCAATGACAAGGCTGGAGACAAGCTATAATACACATCTGAGGCACCCATCCATGAGACAAGCTGCCTACAGTGTGGACCTAAGGTCCATCCAGAAAGCAGGCCAGCAAGCAGACACGCTTGAACCGTAGCTCAGGCAAGAACTGAGCTTAAAGGGAGCTACCGGGTCCAGGGGCAGGGCCAGGGGTGAGATCCCAGGAGACAGGACAGTAACACCTATGAGCACCTCAGGGCCCAGACAAGCATCCACACAAATGGGTGTCAGCTGAAGTTTCCTTTAATCTTGCTGATGGCATTTAAGGAGTTCTGGCCAACTGAGAATGGCAAACCCATGCGAGCCACCGCACTAGATGTATGTATGACACTGTTGTGACCTACTAACACTTCACATGTGCTTTCCACATAGGCAGCCATCCACTGCCAAGGGGTGAAGTGCTCTCACTCAGTTCTTCCTACACAGTCTGCTCCAAAATATATGAAGGTATTTCAGCAAGAAAATACACAGAACTGAGAAGCAATAGGACCGCTGTTTATTTTCCTCAAATATATCTATTATTTTTATTATTACATCAAAGAGTTTGCAGGAAGTTTTGGACCATGTCTCATGTGCTAGTCAAAGTAATTTTAGTCATAAATCTATTTGTTTAACGGACTTCTTTTGTTGGGAAAATAAGTGGCACAGTGCAAGCAAACAGAACTTCAAATACATCATTTTGAAGGCACAAGGGCCTGTGCTGAAAATCAGAGAACTTAAGGATGAAGTAACAACTTTTGAGTCTAGAAATAAACTGTTCTAACACTCTCCTGCACTATGTTCATGTGTACCAATGAACGGCAGATGTAAGAGGCATTACAAACTGGTTCTTCTTTTCAAATAAAGTTAAGACAAGAATACTTCAGTAAGCAAAATCTTCTGTGTAAAAGATCATTTGGAACTAGTGGAATAGTAGCTATTTTTAGTGGCATGAAATTTTTTATAACCTTTGACAGAACATCCTACTAAAAGCCTCCTTTCAAAAGCATAAAATGCCTGAATATCTGTCTATATTATTTAAACTAGCAATTAGTACCAGATGTTACTGCACCTTATATTTAGACACCAAATTTCAGTATCTCAAATAGAAAGAACACTCTTGAAGGACAGAAGAAATAATTCCAAATGTAATTACAGCATATTGTTTTCATTCTCTCTCATTAATTTACCTGATTGCAAAGTAAAATTAAATGAAGTTATATTTAAATTTAAAATTGGACCTGTGAGTAATGTAACATCTTATCTTACTGAGGAGGAAAAAATAGTTTTAGTGCATATTTCACATTTCATTAAACAGCCCATACCCTCCATAAAGCTGCTAAAGGACATGGAGAATATAAAAATGTCGTAATGGTAAGAGTACACAGCATATCAGTTATTTTGTAATACATATACACCCCAAAACATCAAAGATCTTTTTAATAAATCTGTGAACAAAAACTGTACTTAAGCAAAAACATGTGATGTAAGCAGTTATCACTAAATGCACTTCACTGATAATCACACTGGAAAGTTCACTCAACTTGCCCAGCATCACAAAGACCATTATCAGTGCTGAGAACTGAAAGTCCATGTCAAGATCCCGATCCCAAGGGGAAAGGCAAATGGTAGTAGCCTGGTCCACATAAGCCTCAGGCACAACAGACAGCACCTGATTCACTGGTAGATCTTTGACATCACACACAGAGGATGTGTGACTTGGTCTTTGGAGCTAGCTCCAGACAAAATCCTCTCCAAGGAGATAAGGGAGCTTCACTGCATACTTGCCTGCTTGTTGACAGTGCTTGGCTGGGAAACAAAACCACTTCAAGTAAACAAAAGCATCATTGTAAATGGTCCAATTCTTGGCAGTGTCAACAAAGACGAGAAGATAGTAAGCAGCCCTTTACTGCTGAGTAGATGCCAAATGCTGAAAAACTGTTTCACTTGCAGGTATCTATAAAGGACTTCAGTCTCCACAGCTAACAACAGTAGTAAAGGGGGCTTATGGTTTTTAAGAATATTTATGGTGGTGCTTCCGTGCACTAGAATTATGCTACAAAAATATGTAGACACACATGTAGTTTCATTCAAAGTCATACCTTTGTGGAGCGATTGCAGAATTCCCTCCTGGCAGCTGATTGTTCCTGTTCTGGAGACATTATTGTTCAAATCCAGACAAAAAATAGACATAAAAGTGCAAACACCTACCCAATACTTTTCTTCCCTAAATAGATTACCACTTTTTTTAATATGGCTTCTCTGTATCACATTTAATCTTTAACAACCCACCCCTGTTTTCAGAAAAACTTGTCTGCCCCATTACCAATAAAACAAGTGGCAATAGGTTGCAAGTCTGAGACTGCTGTGAAGACTTACATGCAAGCGTTCCCAGCATTCCCACGCAAATTCACTGTCACCTCAACTATCTGTGCAAAAGGCTGAGTGCCTACAGCACAGTCCAATGTTTTAATGTCTAGGGGCTGAGTAGCAACTGCACATTTCACTGTAATTCTAATACAAGTGTTACATTCTGTTTCTTTAGCTGCATCTAAACCCACAGGCTAAATAATGCAGTCAGTGATTCAAACAAAACTTTCACTAACTTGAGAGGAAAAGCTTAAAAGCATTTAAGGAAGTCTGTTGGGATAATTCCTGCTGACCTTTACTTATGAGGCTTATCTGTCCTATTGAAGTAAACGATACATAGCATCAGCAAGAGTTAAGTTACTGTGGGCTCCTCTCACGTGAATCCATTACAGAGTAGTAATTTTGATATTCTTACACTCACCCTAAACTTCCTTTAATGGATGCAAAACACCCATGCATAGACCTTTGATATCAGCTCATCAAATTAAGATCTGGAATACCTTGATGTTCTTCTGCCAAAAACTGTCCTTTAAAAAAAATTCAATCTGTTACACATTTTATTCAGAACATTCCTGTATCATTACACCTAACATTTATTCATAGTACTGGCTTTCCTCTCATCACCCATGGTAGGATCTGTATGTCGGTAGTATGTTGCTGTATTTACCTAGCAGTAACTTTGGCTAGAAGGAAAGCCCACCATCCCATTTGCTGAAGGAATATAGGGAAGTCTGACTGTACTGGTTCCATCAGAAACTCTGGTAGTACACTTCACTACCTCTACCACTCTCCTACACCTTTTCAGACCACCTTCCTCTGTCCACCACCAAATTCACTTAATTAGAAAAAAGCTGAGAGCTGGACCAGGGGAAGAGGTAGAGCTGCGGTATGGATGGAGCTACATCATCCTTCAGTGTAGAAAAGATATCCATGCATTCAGACTCCCTTCCCTCCTTGTTGTGGAAGGATGCTCAGGTTCCTTGCAAATAGAAAAGGTAATCTCAGCAAAGTGCAGGTCTGGGAGCAAACACAATCGAATACCTCTAGTCAGCTGACGGTATTAGTACAAGCCTACCAGCACAGGCAGGGGGACTAAACTGAAGAAATGACATCTAGACAACCAGAAATGCCATGCATATGTAAATGTATTCTGGCCTTCAGACTCTGTTTTGGACAATTTTCCCTATTAAATCTCAAAAGAAAAGCTCCAACCCGATTAATTTTTAAAAGACCAATCCATATAGGGAAATCCAGGTGCTTATACTGGGAACATTCATAGCTGTAATGA
Source organism: Falco punctatus (assembly GCF_963210335.1). Lineage (NCBI taxonomy): Eukaryota > Metazoa > Chordata > Aves > Falconiformes > Falconidae > Falco > Falco punctatus. The sequence goes on from NC_137588.1 coordinate 36,921,073, forward strand.
ATTTAGAACTTGATATTTTGCTGTAAGCTTTATATATTGTCTCCTTTGAGAAAGAGGCCTTTTTTATTTTTGAGGCATCTGAAAACAAAACTCTGCCTCTGGGAAACTGCAATCTTAAGTGCTCAGAGTTGGCAAAGATCTGTTTGTATCTGTCTTTTGTTTGGGGGCTTCTTCATCAGTATGTAGCAAATTTAAGAACTACTATTTGGTTCATGACTTATTCCTTTAAAAAAAGATTAAAAATTTTAATAATCCCTTTTACACATTTACAGTAGGTTTCACAAATATTTCTCAGGTGAGCTGATATAAAGTTATTTCCATTTCCAACATTTGCATAAAGCTCTGTCTCCTCCTGTTTGAAAATCTGCTTGTATTTTCTTCCCTAACATTAATCCAAGATCTCTTGTTTTAAGTTTGTGTATGACTAACAACTGTATTTTAGCATTGATCCATTCCCATTTGTTCAGAATCTTGCATACCCGCATAAGAATCCTCTCTTAATCTCCCTTTCCTTAGCCACAGATGAGAAATATGTCCAAACTTTCTTCATAAATCATGGTTTGGTTACTAAATCATCTTGGATTACCCCCTGCCGTACCTTTTCAATGTCTTCCTGTAATGAAGTGCCCAAAACTGAGCTCTGTTTTCTAATGAGACTAGAAGCATGCCAGAATAATTTCTGCAGCTTTATACACCACATGGCCAGAGCTATATTTCAGAAACTTGTTTGCTCTTCTTCATTTTTGTTATTGTTACCAGGAAATAGTACTAATGGTTTAGCCTATTATCTGCAGTCCCTTCTAGGTTCTTTTCTTAATATGAATTCCATGTTGTGTTCTTAGACTGCAATCTTCATGCTTATTCTTTTAGTAATTGGCTGCATTACTTCACATTATGCTGCACTGAATTTTATGAACCACTTAGCCACCCAAAGGCCAATATGCTTGTGTTATAAATATTACATTTCTGCTCATTCCAAGCAATGCTGCTATCACCTGTGTTTAAATCCTTAATCTATTCCACTCTCAAAACACCTTTGAGAAAGGTGAGCAGCTGTAGTTAAATGGACTAGCTGCTATGCAGTCTCTCAAAAAAAATACCATGGAGAATTAAACAACAACAAAACCCAACCCACATCACCTGTGTAAGGCCAAGTTCTCCCAACAGAATAATTTAGTCATCAAGGGATTTTCCTGACTTCTTAGGCAACTACAATGTAAGTTACCACATTTCATGAAATCTTGCCCTCCACCAACATCCATCACTGCCTTCTGTTCACTCAGTGCATCGTTTAAAGGGTCATTCTTCTTGGGACCCCAGCTTCTCAAATGGTTTCCCTAACACCCAGCCTTGGTCCCTTTTTCCTTCCCTCTGGGTAATTATATCTACAAGCAAGATTCAAATGATCTCTTCAAGTGGACTGCCATCCATGTAGCACTTGTCTCTACCAGCCCATAACTAAAGTGCTTCTGCCTTTCCCCCTGACAACTGCTTAGAAATGTTTAACTATTATGCTACCATAAGGATGACTAAGATGTTGCTGTTAACCTCCCTACTCCACTAGATGGGACCTTGCTACTCCTTTTCTTGACCCTTACAATGATTTTTACCTGTCACTCAAACATTGAAAAGGGGAGCCTAAGATGAGCAAAAGCCTTGCTGATTCTTTCTACAAGAGAACTGTGAAACTGCCTTTTTTTCTAATAGCATGTTAAAAATCATGCATACAGGTTCAGCAATTATTTCAATTACTTTTTTTCCATCTTCTAAGTCTGACTTCATTTGTCACAGTAAGTCTTTGTGTTTCTTTCTTGTCACAGTAAGTCTTTCATTGACACAGTAAGTCTTCATGCTCCTTGCTGTGATCCTGCTACCCCTCTCTTTTTCATCCTTCCACAGGTCCCACTTTTTGGTCACATTAAGTGTAAGTCACTGGTTCTCATCTTCATGTCCCTCATAGCCTACCTCTCGCTGGAAATGACAGCTCCTGCCTCCACCGTCTGTTAGCAGGGTTTCCAGATAAACTATTCCCTGCTGCCATCCCCACTTGGGGTGGTTTTTCCCCAGCCATCCTCAGAGATATTCCATTATCTTTCAAAACCATTCTTATACCATTCCTTGGTTTGACATCTTTAATGGACAAATGTTAGGCAGCTGGTATACTGATACTGTTTGCTTTCATGCTTATCAACTCTTTAGTAGTTTCTTTGCACTTCACCATCTGCCCATCTCCATCTGTTGTCTCCTGTCTTATACTTTGGATGTAAGCTCTGGTAGTGGTGACTGTCTTCCAAATTTTTTTATTTTGTTAACAGAGCAGCTAGCACAGGGGTTTCTGGTCCATGACTGCCATTTGCTAGGTACTGTGAAAAACAAATTATTCAGTCAGCATGCCAGTGAACTATTTTCTCTGCATGGAGCAAGTATGCAACTGAGGGTGCTCACAGACATCATATCCTTTTGAATCTAACTAGCAACCATTCCCTTCTCCTGTTACTTCCTGTTTCTCTCAATGTGTAAGATGAAGGGGAGAGAAGGTAAGCAAAGTCAACCAATATTTACCAGTTGCCTTACTCCTTTCCTTCCTCTGCTTTTTCAATAAAGGCTAGGAAAGCAAGCTCAGAAATTATTTCTTCAGTTCCTCATTAAAGAAATGGAGGAGATTAATTGAAACAGAGTGACAGCAATGACCTAAAAAATTATACCTGGGAAAATATTCCTGGTATTGATGAGTTCTGAAAGAAGTTATCAGTGCTAGCACAATGGTCAGAGCTTCACAGCAAGAGACATCTAGAGAAAAAAAAGGACAAGGAGAAGAGTATTGAAGTAGTATGGCATTCAGGGTGCACAACTGTGAGCATCAGTGATCTGCACAGCACAGGAGATAGTGCACTCCAGTAAACAGGCAAGAAGAGAGGTAAAAGACCACACCGAAGGTATGAGTAGGCCAGGAACATGAAGGGAAAACTGAGTTATAACAGCATGGAAAGAAACATTTTCTTTCCTAGACCTCTCAAATCCCTCCAGAACATCATTACTGTTTTTATAGTATAAATCTACTGTATTTCCTTTAACTCATATCACACAAAAAACCTGCTTATGGACACAACTATTGTTCTGCTCACACAATGCAGAGATCTTAAGAAACACCAACCATCATCTTTGAGGTACCAGGAAATCTTTAATGTGTCTAAAAGAGGCAGATATTTACTTAGCACATCTAAAAAAAGTGTTCAGGTCTCTGCAGTATACGCCCTTTGTTCCCTTCTTTTAAGGCCAGAAGTAGGAAAAAAAATCTTGAACACAACACCAGTGTTATTTTAGCAGCTCAGGTTTTACCCTTAAATAATATTAGGCACTTCAGATTATGCATTTTGGGTTTTTAAAAATTATTTCTAGATACAAATTTTTGAGCAATGAAATGACAAATGGTAACACCATACCTTTTTCATGAAGCGTTTATGTATGCCTTCTCAAAGACTTTATTTTCCTACAACTTAGTGGCTTATATGAAAAGTTAAAATACATTAATCCTGAATCTTCTTTAAGTCAATAAGGGAAATTCAGCCGAGTGGTGTTTAGGAAAGATTTATGATATATCTCATATTGATCAGCATGGATAATTTAAATGCAATCTCACAGCTTAGTATTTCAAAAGACAGATCAAACCTAACTATTTAAAACAGCTGTTGCTGGAAGTCTTGGGGACAGTCCTCAGCCTGTATAAATCAGTACAGTTCTGGCAATTTCAACGGATCTATACTGATTTACACAGCAGAGGATCTAGTGCTCTACTTCTGCAAAATCTATTAAAATGCATGCAGTAGATTGACCGTGGCTTAATACTGCTAATCCAGCTGCCCTTGGTCTCTTTATTTTCTCTACTTAGACTTTGGAGACACTTATTGTGTAGGTAAGCAGCATTAAACTAAGAGTTCTTCAAAGAACTGGACATTATTGATTGGCAGATGTTTTAAAGCCATTCCAGTAAGTACCATGCTCTGTTAGCAATAGTTTCAGCCTAATGCACACGAGCCCAAACTCAGTGTAGCTCTTGATACTAGTGAAATTGTGAAGCTAGCTTCCTGTAAGGGTAGGACCTACTTTTCAGGAATCAGAGCCCAGCTTTTACATCAGGCTGTTTCCCCATGATATACTTTACCAGAGGCAGTGTAGCACATAAAAACTTCAAGAGTTGTTTCAGCTTGCAGGATTCATTGTTAAAGCAGATGTTAGATCTTGTTCATAATTGAGTACCAAAACTCTTATCTACATACAACAAAGAACTGTCAGTTCCAGACTATATTAAAAGCAGAATCCAGTGCTCTTCATCTCCCTTTCTTCCTCCAATATTTCCCCTTTGTTACCTTTTTATATTAAAAGAAAGTGTACAGTTTTACACAGTAGGCTTTTGGGGCAGGGACTGCTGCTTTCTGTAGTATTGTATAGCACAATGGGATTTCCTCCAAGCATTGCAATGGTTCCTAATGATTTCTGTTATATCTTAAGTCAGAGACCTTGGTGGATGACATTCAGAAAGACCTCCCCTGTATGATAACTTGTGATCTTTATATCTGAGACCAAAGCTCCTGAGACACCAGGAATACCAAAAGAATATGAACATGTGCAAACACACACATGACAATATTTCTGGTTTTCTGCAGGGAACTTTCTTGCCCCTGCTAATAATTGCTGAGCAGTGCGTATGGAAGGAGACCTGAGGGACATGAGAAAGCTCATATTGTCTCATTTCCTTAAGGTCTGTTTTCACCATGTGATACAGAACTTTTCCTAAGGAACAACATAGATGTGTAAAAAAATGTGCACTGTGAGATGTGGGGGAGTGATCCCAGAATCCCACTGCTGACTTATCTCCAAGGACTGGAAAAATTCTAGTCTTCTTTCTATAGTAAAATGGCCTATTGCATTAAGAATATTAGAGCTTTCTACTTGTCTCAGCTCTTGATTAGGAAATTAGTGCTGCCCCCTCCCTTCTCCTTCCCAAATTACAGCAATTGTACCTGTGAACAGGTGCTATAAGAAACCAGCATCCATTAGTGTATTTTCTGGTTTCATGATTAGCTGATACAAAACTGAAGTGTAATCAAGTAAGGATTCATTCCTTTGATTAGCCATTGAAATTATTCTGTGCCTAATCAGATGCCTGGCTAGTTTGTCAGCCTCCTTTAGGGAGTCTTTACCTCTAACGGATGGTCCAAACGCATTCATAACTGCGGATCTGATTTAAGTATATGTCTCAGTGTCCTGACTCGTCTTTGAGAGTCAAAACAGACAGATGAAAGAACAGCTTTGATGTGAGCTTATGTTATTCCTCAGCTACAAAAAAAAAGCACCATTTTGAATTGTGAAGATTTGTACAACAGAACAAGACTAGAGATATTAGTAGAGAGAATGATCTATTGGAACAAGTTCTGTGCCACAAAACCAGAGATCTGCAACAAAACAGATCCAGGCTTAAACCCCTATCCTAAGTCATTGTGAAGAGGCTTCTTGCTCATATATATGAAGATTTTCGTATTCACAAGATAGTATGTTACTTGTCTTTGGTAAATTTTGCAAGTAGTATCAAGGAAGGGTTGCCTTAAGACTGGAGAATTGTGAACAATGGGCATTTCTTTCAGGTCCTGACTATTTTATAGAGAGAGACAAGACAAGATGCAGCATAAGCAGTTTGTTTTGGAAAAAAAGTTGTTCCCCAGTGTGTAACTTCTCTGAGTCAGTGTGCCATAAGTAGGTCCAAAATCAATCAGCAAGCTAGCCCTTGTGAGGCATTGCATTGCTCTGGGATTCTCGGCAAGGCAAATGAGCAAGTGTCCCTGCTGCAGGGCTCCCTCCTCCCCGCGTCCCTCCAGGAGGGAGGGGGCTACTGCAGGGGGGTGAGGATCTGAAGTCCCAGTAGCAGACGGATTGCCCGATTTGGGGACCAAACCGGCCATTCCTTCCCGCGGGCCCCGGGGCACGGCCCGCCCGGCCGGGGGCTGCCCGCGGGCGGCTCCGCTCCGGCGCCGGGAGCCCCCCCCGCCGCCGCCCGCCCCGGCCCAGGTGCCGCGGGGCCGCTCCGCTGCCGGGGCCTCGCTCCTCTCTCCCGTCCCGCCGGGGCGGTGCCGGCTTCTCCCGCTGTCCCCTGCCGTGCCGGGGGCTTCGGCCGCGGCCAGCGGCGGGCCCGGCTGGGAGCCGGCGGGCCCGGGCTCCGGCCCGCCCGGGGGCAGTGCCCGCAGCACCGGCCCGGGAGGGCCACCCAGGCCAGGCCTACAGCAAAATCCATTTCCCCAGCTTCAAGCCGCTATTTCCTGCCCCAGGAAGCTCTCCAGTATGTCCAAAGCCAGAGCTGCTCAAATCAATAGCAAGTTTTTTATCTCCTTATTTAGGTTGTTCTGTAACTATCCAGTCAAATTTCTTTCATACCTTCTCCCTCCTCACATACTCTTAGGTTGTTACATTGCAACATGCATTTAAAGGAAAACTGTTTCAAATTAGGTTTTGCATCAGATTCAAAAAATAAATTTTTTTTTTGATAAAAAATTTGGCAAACAGGAACATGAAACTATATTTAATATTGCTATAAGACTAAAAATTATTTTGAATGCTACTTTAGGATATTTAAGTTTACCTCATTCCCACAGTAATTACTTCAGCATAGAATTACTCCTGTTTACTTCCATAACTTTTTCCCAAATATTCTTTAAAAAATATCACTGAGTAGAATGACCATATTATAGTTTGTCTTATTTCTATTAAAACAGCCTTCATCATTCACAAGTCATAGTGGGGGTACGTAAGCCACAAACCTCACCTTAAATTTAAATGTTGCTGGTTGGTGACAAAAACATTTTTGCTTTTCTGACTTCTGATGTTTTCTCCTCAATTGCTGCTATTTAAAGCTAAAAAAAGCAAAATGCCACTACAGCATCTCAAACAATTTTTGAATGTAGAAGGAATAGAACTATTTGGGCTTTCAAGTCCAAAAACAGATAAATATTATTAATATATCAAATGTTTAGATATTAGAAAGTACTTTACTAGGAATTATGATTTTCAGCCTTTTAAACTGATATGGAGAAATAGTGTGAAATGGGGACAATGGACATCGATTGTGATTGTATATGTCTGCTCAGGAATGTGGGTATGGTGACTGGTCATGGGTGCGGTGTCTGGTCACATAGGCACACAGCTCTGAGGAGACAACTACAGTTTTTGAGGAGACGCCTGCCCCTCTTCCTCTAACAAAGGGGAGACGGGGAGACGCCTGCCCCTCTTCCTCTAACAAAGGGGAGACGGGGAGACGCCTGCCCCTCTTCCTCTAACAAAGGGGCTATTTAAAAGAGAATGAGAAAAGATGAGAGACATTCAAATGCTATCTAGAGGGAGGGAGTGCTAAGTCTCCTTGCTGGAGAAGATTGGATGGCCATAAGGACATGAATCACCTACAAACCTGCAAGACCACCACATTCCAGGAAACGGACTGATAAGCTAATTAACATACGAAGCGGGGTTTAGGTAACGAATATGTATAGGCGTTAATTGAATATTCATTTGTTTCATTGTATAAATGTGAGATGGTTCGTCACTTCGGGCATGCACGCTTGTGGAGGAGCGATCCCCCGTGCATCTGCGCGCAATAAACATACCTACTTTATAACTTTCGAGTTATAGAGTCAAATTCCGCACGTCAAAACAAACTCAATTTAAAATTAAAGATTAAACTTTGTTTACACCATAGTCCAAGACCTGACCGAATCAAATACCAGAGTGAACTCCAGAGTCAATGTCTGCTGCCATTGAACACCATACTCTAACATCTGAACCTGAATGTTTATCTCTACAATTTCAGCACTCTTTATAAAAATAAGTGGTTTTCCACCCTCTGGTAAGTAACAACCGAGTTCTGTACCACGTGTCAAACTTATGATTTCAGGGTGGAAGGAAAGAATACAAGGGTACTTTCAGGCTAAGGAAGTGGTCTACAGGAAACCAATAACTAGACTTGCCTTTAAAGCAGCATCTATTCCACTCCACTCACTTTACTCATACAGTTTGTACTAAAAACTTGTCTTCAGACACTAAAGAGTCCTTGTATTATGTCTGACACCTAGTGAAGGTGAAGCACTACTGAAGAGTAAGGAGGCAGCCTTCTGTACTCTGCTAAAGTGAGCTCTAACTCCTGCTCCTGCTATCTGCTCCTTGTAGGTTGCCTCTGATCTATTGCCATCCTGGTGAAGCACAGGATGAAGATTTTATAGAACACACAGAATCACTGAGGTTGGAAAAGACCCTCAAGATCATCATGCCCAACCATAGCATTGCCAAGTCCACCCCTAAATGCCACATGTACATGCCTTATAAATACCTCCAGGGACAGTGACTCCATCACATCCCTGGGCAGCCTGTTCCAGTGCTTGACAAGCCTTTCAGTGAAGAATTTTTTCTTAACAGCCAAACTAAACCTTCCCTGGTGCAACTTGAGGCTGTTTCCTCTTGTCTTTTCACTTGCTACTTGAGAGAAAAGACCAACCCCCATCTCCACCACAACCTCCTTTCAGGGTTGTAACCAAGAATATAATGGGATGAAAAGCAGTATAAAATTCCTGAATCAGAGTAGAATAAGCTAATGTGTTCACAAATGTCATGTCCAGCTGAGAGGAACAGCCTCTGGAAATCAAATGCAAATCTCAACCTGTGAAGACCATAGAGGACAAAGACCATGATATACATCTGAAAAGGTGTGCCATCCAAAAGCAGTATCTGCTTTGGCAACTGATTGGTGTGACTCATCTGAACTGGACAGACTGCAGAAATACCAGAGATTCACTGCTGATGGCCCCCTTTAGGGATTCTCCATCCTTCTTTTAGATCTATCAGTTATCCTGGCATGGAAGGTTCACAGGTGATCAAAGCTGACTACTTCACCTCTAGATCTTCCAGCTGCCACTTAGGTAGTGAGGGCTATGCAACTGCTCCCTTTCCAGTGGACAGTTACAGCGATGGTCCTGCCACATCCTTGAAGGAGTGCAGAGACTTCATCCTTTATGCAGAGTCTGACCCAGCATCTATCAGGCCAGTGGGAGTCAAATCAATGATCAGATGCAACCATTTCTGGAGTCACTCATAAGCCTCTGATCACGTATGTGCAGAGTCATCCATCCCCTTCAGTCATTTATTTCAGCAGCCTGCCTTCTAATACTCCAAATCATATTAGAGTATTTCTCTATCTGGAAGAAGCAAGAGCAATTGAAGGGCTATACTCTTACGTGGAAAATTATAAGTTATGCTGAAATATTAAATAAATGAAGAGACACTTAAAGAGAAAACTAGCTATCAAGACACTAGGAAAAAAGCTCAAAAAACTGAAATCAAGTCAGTAACATTTAAGAAAAAAAATCTAGAGAATCTGCTCAGCCTGGCTTTGCAGTCCAGCAGCTTGGAAATGACAACTCATGAGATGTTCTTTAACAAAAAAAATTTACCCTCTGGGCACAATATATATTATTGATCCTCAAATAAAAAGAGAGGACTGAAAAACAGATTTAAAAACCCTCTAAGAAAACCTCAATTTCAAGTTTTAAAATAAATACAATTGCAGAGGTATACTCGGGAAATATTTTCTGACACAGCACCTTCATAACTGCTGCAGTTCAACATGACATTGTAATTCACAGAGAATTCTCACAGGCTTCAGCTGATGTGGACACTAATTGGAAAATTCAGTGAACAATGGAATCTATAAAGAAGTTACATTTCAACATACAAAATAGTGTCCTTAGGAAAAAAAAAAAATCACAACAAAAAGTCTTCTACAGAATAATAGTACAATGTAAACTCTTTGAAAAGCTTACTATCCTGCAAGGAAACTCAGGGGAATTAATGTACAATGTTAACCAGACATTAATGGTTTTTGCTCTGAAACAAAACAACTTGAACAAAATAGTCACCAACCCTCCTGGTGGCCTCCCAAATAAGTCAAAAGACAGCAAAAGATTTTAGAAACAAATTCAGAAATTATACTAGATTAGGCCCAAACAATTCTATATTTAACTAAATTTTAATCTCACAGTATTCTGTGAGAATGTGTTTACGCATACCTTGTCTTTTGCTTAAAAAAAGATGAGCAACTCCCAAAACCAAATCTACACCTTTGGATAATTCATTTCCAGCTTGGTACTGCCCTCAGAAAAGACAATTCCTGAATGCTAGTGAGAAAAGAAAAGTTTTAGTTCAGGAATGTACTCAATATTCCATTGTTTAACTCTTCCATCAACTGCATCCTATATAATTGACAAAATGTCTCTATTGAAAAGCAAAAGCTACATATTTTAATCAAGTGTTAAAGTTTTCTATTAAATTCTTGTCTTAACTGGATGTGCACTGCCCCTTTAAAAAAATCTCTGCCTGTAAAAATCTGCATCAAGGAGCCAGTACCTAGTCTCAAAAACAATGCAAGTCTTCAGTGATAATGGGGAACAGACTAAAATAGTCTCCTGCTCACAATTAATAGCATTCATGACTTTTCATTGTCCTTCGATTAATGATTTCAGAGGTACTCCAACTGGAGTTACATTTAAATTAAAAATTAGAAGTACTTATCACACATGATGTAAATTCATTATGATAGCTTACAGATTTGTTTGAGAACCTTTTTAACAATATTGTTAAAATAGGCTATCAAGTGCAAATGCTAAAGCTATTAATAATTATTGTCAACCTTCACAGTGAATTACCAGGTATTACACATCTTAGCCACATACCAACTGCACAACATCTGTGTGGCATCTGAAAACACTGCCAGAATTGCTGCTAACCAGAAAATTTATGACATTTCAGGCAACAGAGTAATAAACAACAAAACAGGCATTTTAAGTAACTGTATGGATAAAGTCCCACTTTCCAAACACAAATATGCTTAAAATTAGCATTTTATGTTCACATTTTGGCACCTAATTAGAAATCATCTGACTTAAAGGTACAAAAATGTACTGATCTAGTGGGAGCTGATATTTTTCCAGGATCTTCAAAACTCTGGCCTGCTCTGTTCAGGCCCTTACCATTAGCATTTCACATTAGCAAAAATCTGAAAACCTGCCTATAGCTTCTTATTCAGAATCTCTTGCTCAGCTTCACTGCCTTTTTTTGGAAAAAGATAACATTTGCTTTTGTTTTTCAAGCTTCCTTCCTTTATAAGCATTTCCTGCTTCAAGAATTTTTCTTCTTGTATTTTCTACACTGACAGCACACTGTTAGGACTCCAGAAATCAGCTGGGTTATTAAATGATTATTTATGTATGAGGTCATGGTAATTACCATTCCTAATGCCTTGCATACCCTAATACCTTCAGGCCGGTAATCTTTAGCATGTCTTCTTCCAGCAAGTGTTAAGAAGCTTATGCTTGAGAATTTCAAACAACTTTGAGAACAAGACACAATCCTGTTGCGCTTTCAGCCTCACTTTTAACTGGCATGCCTTTTCAGCTTCAGTTCTCACATGTGTTATCGTTCTTTCACCATCCAGCCTTTATAGTAAGTCCGCAGGGTTCCATCAGTTCTCAGACAGTCTTTCCATACTGAGTAATACACTTGTTTAAATTCCAAAAAGACCCTACCAACCTATCATTTCCATACTCCCGGCCCTATTTGTTTATTCGTCTCAGAAAGATCTGAAAAGCACAAGCATCCTCTTCTGAAGCCAGATACACTTTTCTGCAGCTTGTAAGAGCTGTAAGAGTACCCAGGAGGCATATTGAATAGATTAATGCTCTTTGAATACATATACAGATTTCTGCTCCCCTTTTTGAGCAAAAAGAGAATTGCTACTGCTTCACTCATCTTTCCTCATTATATGTACATTTGATTTGTCTACACTAAGTTATTGAAATTATGTCAAGAAGTTCTATTTCATATACCTTCCATACATACAATTTCAACTCACATTTCTCATATTGACCACTTGTTCTATTTTCTTTAATACCACATCTTTTTATTGGTCTCTTACTTTCCTAGAATGTTTTTTTTTTTAAGATTATAAATACTTACTGGTTCCAGTCTATCTGCTTTGACTCAAAACTAAACCTGGACCCTTCTGTAGGTTTCCAACTCATCCCAGTAGCTTGCCATTTTAAACCAGGAATTTTCAGTATCCACTAACCCTGCTCAACACCAAAGATCACACAGACATGCAAGCAGGTCATTCACAGGAGCATTGCTCCCAGTCCAACATCCAAGAAAGACAGCAAAGTTCAAGGAAACCTTTTCACTCTAAAATTACATCAAGTCCCAAGGGCACCTCAGGATCAAGGCAAGCACGTAAGGATCAGGACACTTCATATGTGTTTCCTGTCAGTGTTGAAAACACAAGTATGAACCCTCCAATATACTCTTCCCTCCGCAACATGGCTCTGTGGGCAGCGTGAACACAGGGAAGTTGAGAGCAGGCATCTTGAATTGGTTTGAGCCACTTTTAAAAGGGTGGTTGTAACATCTGTTTTTGTTGTGATTGTCAAGCCATAGCCTCATGCTGTGTTTGTGCCCGGCTGCAGCCAAGCCAGGGAAAAAGCCCCTGTGCAATGCAAGCAGCAGCACATGTGCAGGCATGGCCAGCAGAGAAACTCCTGCTGCTGGTATATGCTGCATCTCCTCCAGAAGGCTCTGCTGACAGAGCCAGTGGAGAAGAGGCTTTCTGCCATGCAAACAGCCATTTGTGACTTTCTTCCACAAGAAAATTAACACCAGCTCTGCACCCTCTCTCATTACCCACCAAGTCTGCCCTGGATCTCATCTCAGCACATGGGTCTGCTCTGCCAAACATGGCAGTCTTTAAGTTTTAGGCCTTTGGACCAGCTTCATGCAGTCTGGGGAAAGAGAGGTGACATCTGTTCTAACTTGAAGCCTGCCAAAGGAGAGCTGACTGGTCAATATTTTAAGACATTTGTACCAGCACAGCTAATTCACACTTAATCAGTAAGTCACATGATAAGAGTCAGTTTGGATCCAAGGAAACAGTCAATGGAGCTTCTGACTGTCTCATCAGGCTGCAGTTTCAGAAGTATCAGTGTTTTGAAGAAACACATTTGCTCATCATATCCTTGCATGCTAAGAAGGGAGCATCTCCACCACACCTTAAGCTCTTGGGTTTTTTGCCACAGGAAATTTTAGATGAATCAGCTTCCTGTGCATCACTGCTGGCACAAAGAAATAAGGAATACATGGGTGGGAGGGCATACCCCAGAACCGATGAATTTGTGATGTGGATCTGCACCTATACTCTTCCTTAGGAGCAAAGCCAGCTTTAAAAGTTCCTAATACCCCTCACGCCAAGCATTCCTTCACCTTTATGTTGTTGCAACTACAGTTTCTATGCTCAGAGAAGGAAGTCAGAGGACAGGCATTCCATGAATGTCCTAAGCCAGTTTAGCCTCCAAAACAAAGCATTTTCCCCAAGTATGTTTAAAAGGCTTTTAATATAAAAATAATTTTGCTAATAAATACAAGATTTAATAACTACATGACTCTCCTCCAATCCTAACTTTCAATCTAAACTTGGAAAAACTAGTATGACTGTGAAATATCTTCACTGCTCAAGATTCATGGTCAGTAAGCACTGTACTCAAACATTTTCTTTATTGCCCTGATGACTGGTTTTCCTATCAGCACTTCCTACACTGTTCAGTCTCTCACATTCTCCTTCAGAAAGATTGGCCTCATACAACTATCTTTTCAATCATTATTAGCACTTCAGTCTTGCTCTGAATTTCTCTAGAAGCCTGACACTACTCTCGCTAATGTCAGTATTAAAACCTTGTTTACTTCAGTAGGATTAAGCACAATTGTAATCCCTTTATATTTGCAGTGTCATAAGAAAAGCAGGTTGTGTGATCAAACCTTTCTAATTTTCAAATGAAAACTAAGTGGCCCAAGAAAGTATTAATATTTTTGTCAGCCTATCACCACCACTTGTTCAGGTTCAGACACAAAGCCAGAAGGGTCTCTTCAGCTGTTCTGAAGCCAAAAGTGGGAGCTCTCATTGTAGGAGTGCATTATCACCAAACCTATATTCATGTACCCTGCACTTTCAGGGCAACTAGCAGCTCACATAAAGTGGGATTTGAGCTCCTTCCAGTCTCTTCTTTCAGTCTGGTCTCATCACCACATTTTGCATTGCCTGTTCTGGTGACTATGTACAACACTAACTGAGCAGTTTCTCAAATGCACCACATCAAATGGCCTCATCAACCACTTAACAGGCCTCCACACAAAGTAGTGAGACTCAGTTTTCTCAAAGCCGTAGACATCCACACTAACATGTGTAGACACTTCTCAAAGCGGATTTTACCCCAGCTCTTCAGATGGCAGGCAGAACTCCCCTGTGTCTGCCAGCTCTTGACCACAGCACCCTCAGGCACACATAAAAGTGTGCTAGCTAGTGTGGAAACAAACTGACAGCCTCAGCCCCCAAAGCATGCCATTTTCTCTCTAGTTTTCTTCCTGTAATTCCTTTTGCCCTGCCCAAAACAGAGTGTGTACTCCTATGTGATCTAACACCTTCTTGCCAAGCTAACAAGAAAGTATCAACGGACTGGCAGAAGTTTATCTCCTCAAGGCCCAAAGTGCCAGTGCAAATGAATCATTCAATAGCTACAATAAGCTGCTATCAGAAAACCTAAAGATGGCTCCGAGAGCTTTAAACAATTCCTCCCTCCAGACGTGGGTCACCATCTTCTTGCTGTGACAGCAGGGTCATGCTGCAGAATGAGTAATCTGAACAGGTTAGTCTGACAGCTTGCCCACAGCAGGGCTGGTACCATCCCTCTGCTTCTCACTTGTGCTCTCCAGCCACTGAATCCATGCTGCTTTGGCAAAAACACTGGTAATCATCTTTCTGGTTAATGTTAGATTTGCTCCCAAAGGCTGATGGAAGGAAAAGGATAAAACCAAGAGGCAGGGGCAGAAGCAGGGCTTCCTCTTTGCCATCAGCAAGCTGTGGTATCACTCAACAGATGACGGTCACGCTCCTGAGCTGTTTCAACACCAGGTCTAGATACAGTTAAAACTGTCAGCAAAAACTCAGAAAAAGCCATCACCCCTGGGGCACTGAGGCCAATTTTTCTGTTGCCAGCAAGAAATGCAGCATCCAGCAGATGGGCAGAATGAACAACTGGAGGAAAATGTGGCAACATATTTTGAAATACCATGAGTAGATCTGTTAGAGCTCATCACATCACGCTGTCATGACACTTGGAGCATTCTTCTGTTCTTACTTCATGAAGAGCTGAACTAATTGCACAACTGAATGTCAGCTGAAACTAACCACATCAATCAAATCTGCATAAAACCACCCAAGAAATCAAAACAATGCATTTCCATGGGGACAGCACCAAAAGCTTCAGCTAGATCCATTTTGCTAGGTCAGCATTGTACTGTGCTGACTGCATGTGAACACACAGGGCTCTGGATGCATAAGCAGGGAGGGCTGATCTCATGATTGTCAGCCCCAGCAGCCTATGTTTTGTTCTGAAAGGTTTGTCCCCACTGCATGTGTGTGCAGTTTACAGCCTCCTTGCCTTAGGGTAATCCAGAGTTGGTATGAAGTTTATTTTAAAACATTGGGCTAAAGACCATACTTAAACTACAACCTCTTTGTGAGGTGTCCCTGCCAGGCTGCCCCTGCATGGACTAGGAAGTCGGCTGTCCTGCTGCAATGCTGTAATTCCATATATAATTTAGGACAGTACAGGCTGATTCTGTCTCTGTAGCTTCCACATTTTTCTGGTTTGTACATCTCTTGTATGGCACAAACACTTGTATAGTCACAAAGTGAAGCAGATGAGGGCACTCAAACCATTTAAGTTTTGCTCCACCAAACCTGTTCTTTTTGACACACAGCTGCACAAATGCTTGTGCTGTTACTAGGCCTTCTCTGGAGGCAGTTCACATGGAACTACTGAGTAAATATCCCTGGTTGTGTGTGTCAACAGCCTGCATATTACTTGCAATCTGGGATTTAGTTTCTATGTTACACAGTTTGTACATGAGAAGTTTGACTAGGTTGCTTCAGAAACTTATCTACAAATTTAAAAAGAAGGAGCCTAGTTTAAAGTTTGAAAGAAATAAGGCAAATTTTATCTTGCTTGGCAATCCTTTTTGAAGGTTTCCACATGCCTCTCCAGCTCTGAAGAGCATCTTAAAATGGCAAATAAGGAAAGATGCAAAGATCTCCAGTTCAGAGTCATATTCCAAGTTATTAGACTGAACACACTTTTAAATAGATGACAAACTTTCAATGTTCAAAAAAGCTAAGTATTAACTCATTTTAAATAAAAGTGCATTATAGGTATTTATAGACATCACCATTACCTTGTAACCTTACACAGTATGTAGTTTTGTAATTCTGTGCCTATACTTTCATATTTATGCAAAGGAGCTCTTCAATGTAGTGCAGCTGTTTCCTCAACCATATAAAGTGTTTGCTTGTTGCAGGAAAACATACGTAATTACATTAGGTTGGCTGCCAAGAAATAATAGTCCAAGAAGTAAAACCTATTGATCAGACAACTGGTACATCAGTCTGTATGTCACAGCACAGCTGCTGTTGTTAGAAGCTGTGGGATCATTCCTCTGTAAACTTTCCAGCTTTTCAGATTTCTGCCATGTTTCTTTCCCTCCATACAGCAGGATTGTTTAACACTATAAAATCAGCACCCTTCATTTCTCCTGATAATGGCAACTGCTTTTAAAAGGCAAATCTTAAAACTCCCTCTCCTACAGGGATGTTTCTTTCAGGTGCACAGCACATGCACACACACATACTTTACAGTATCGGCTGGCTTTTCAATGGAGGCAGTTATGCTGCAGAGAGTCTGAGTGTTCATTTTTGGATTCTAGAAATCACTATAGGGATTTAATGGCAGGGACAAAGAGGTTTCGGACATCAAAAGTTTGGCTGCTCCTCTGGGCACAGAAGTTGTTCCATCTTTTCTCTGGGTCCATCTGCACAGTCAGCCTCCAAAAATTTCAGAGACCAGCTGCTCAATAGAATATCCAGCCATGCCAACAGTTCTACCTACTTGTTGCTGAAAAACATACAACATGGCAATATCTTATGAATCATTTAAATGTGATTTATTATACGAGTGGTGGTCTGCTGGAAGTTTCAGTGGATTATTTGAACCTTCCCCAATGTCAACTAGTGACAACAAAGCACACGCAGCTAACAACTTCCACTGATAACTTTGTTTCACTGCAACCATTTTGGGGTGGAGTAAGAAGCAAATCCTTAGCAGCTTCCCAAGGAAACTGAGACTGTGAGGTTAATGTCTTTGACTTGCAGCCTCTGCCTGTCCCTGCCAAAAACAAGGGAGAGAAGGAGGTACTAACCCATTAGCAATTACAGATTTAGGTGATCTGAAAAGCTCGAGACATGCTTCTAGCAGTTCCACATCAGAGTCCTTTCCTCTCCCACGAAATGGCCAGGCAAGCTTGTAAGAATCACCAGAATCAGAGAGGAAAAAGCTGATTACAGCTACCACCACCACCTTTTATGCACATGCGTTTCAGGCTGACCCACACAACAGCCTCTAATTTAATGTTTTATATATATCAAAGGTTTTATCTGCTGTGCCATTTTATGATCTCTGAACCAAGGAAAGTAAAATGTTCATTGCCACAAACAACTCTCAGCTGTTAACTACTTGCCTTCACTTGCAACACCATAAGCCCTCTAACCTCCTGCTGGTTTCTGCTATGGTGAGACCATGAAGGCTGAGGGTGTAAACCCCTTTACCCAGCATCCCCAATTATTGTCAAACTGCATCAAAACACTTTAAAGAGTCAATACAGAGACATATATGTTACTCTAGCAAATTATGGAACACCTAACTGCCACTGTGAGATTTAAAATAACAGTTACTTTAGAAAAGTCCTTGATGTCTTAATTATCTTGTCAATTTTCAAGACAAACCCACATAATAAGCATTTTTAAAAATGCTAGTTCTTGACTCTGTGGATACACATGGCAAAACTTTAGCAGCTGCAGTGATCTTGTCATGCTGAATTTTGCTTGTATTGGGTTGAAATTTGTTTAGAGGAAATAAGCTTGTCAACAGCAGCATATATTTAGTAGAAACAACCTATATGTAATCCCCTTTGCTCTTCATTTGTGAGCTTCCATCTCTCAATTTCATCTCAAATGAGATTTGGAATGAAGAGTAACATTTTGTCACAGCAAAGTATGTTTTCTCCTTCTATTTTCTATTAGCATACCTTAAAATCTGTCCTCCCTGCCCCTCTCCAAAACTGAGGATTTCTCCTGTTTTTCTCAGAGCCTTGGACTTCCTCTTTTATCATAACCCATGAAAGTCTCATACTGAATCATCAATCCAGTCAGGGGAAGTTGGATGTACCTCACACTGGAGAGCAGCTGAGATACAGTGAAGTGAGGTACATTTGCACCAGCTGAACCTGTTGCCTTACCAGCATTCATAGCCCCTGCCAGCCTGAAAATGAGGGACTGAATTGAATTGGCAATTTGTTTTCATACAGCTGAGCCACCAGCTCTGTTCCCACATTATATTAGCATTTTCTCTTTGGCCTCTGTTGACAAAGCTTTGCCACCCACTCGTGAGAATGGGCTGCTGGTGTCTGGCTGAAACATGACAGCAGTGTGCAACCCATGGAACAAACACAGCCAGCTCAGGTCTGCTGAGCAGTCTGTGCTGCCTGACAAAGGAGAAATAGCTTTAGCAATTGGCAAGTCAAAGCCTGCAAACCTCTGCTGAGATACTCACAGGCACACCAAGATGAAACATCAAGTTGAGACTTGCTGTCGCTGGAGCTATGATCTGGTCCAAAAGGGTGCTCTGACCTGCAGCCTGCCCTGTTTCAGGCCAGGCAGGTGTAGAGCTGTGGCAACATGTGTGCTCTGCCAGTGGTGCTGGGCAAAGCCTGCACGTCGCAATGTCAGAGCACACTCATCTTTAAATTCAATTGTCTGCTTCTAGAGCCAAGTAGCTAGAAACATAGCCCCCCAGGAAATGCCAATTCCTCTGAAACAATCTGAAATCACAAGAACACGTAGTTTGGAGTACTAAAAAAGTAACTATGTAGGCACTACTTTCTTCTTTTAAGGAGAAGCCAAAACACAAGTTCCAAACAAACACCAAGTCTGTGAAACAGTTTGATGGGACACAGTGGACCAACTGAACTGATGCTCAGGATTTCACAATCCCAGAAAGGCATCCCACAGCACACTGTAAATGAACTCCCACTCAACCATTGCAGAAGAGACAACAAAACACTCATTTACAACACTGTGTAACACCTGCAGGTAAAACCAGTCTGTGTGAGGACTCTCTGAACCCAGAGCAGATGAGTTACAGGAGTGCTTGCAAAAGAGTGAGAGTGTTACTACTTGAAGCCACCCAGTGCAAGTAAGGCTTAAGGCAATGGCAGGAACACAGGAAAGAATGGTTGTACAAGCCAGTCCATTAGAAATTGGTCATTATCAGTGGTCAGTGCCTATTTCAGAGTAAATAGACTGAGGAGAAATTGATAATTAATATTCTTAAACCAATTATGACAAATCATGACTGAAGTAATTGCTGCCATCTGGGTAAAGCTATAGATCTATTATTTTGCCACTTAAACAACACCACATTCCTTTGTTAGAACCTGGACTAGGTGTGTCCCACCAGGTTTAGTAAAAGACTGCATCACTACTCTAAATGGGAGATCCATTTTCTTTATAGTAATCAAAATAAAAAAAACAGTTTGTGTGCTGAGAACTGGCTTCTCACATACATGCAATGGGAAACGAGCTTTCAGCTGCTTCTAGAATCAAGGCTAAAATACAGGCAAGCACAGGATCTGTGCCTAAAACAAAATCTCAAACAGGGCAAAAGAACTGGAGCAAAGGGTAGTGTAATCACCAGCTTTACCCCAAAGACTTGTTCTCTCTTTAGGCCTATTCCAGTTTCTAATGTAGAATTTCATTGACTTCACTTGGGCCTTGTGTCAATTTTTTTCCACTTTTACTGCAGACCCATATTTGGGATACCATGCTGTTAAACCTATTCCAAATAAAGTTAAGCACATGACAAATTATTTCCTTGTGTACTGTCCTAAAATCAGCCCCAGAACAGCTTACCAATTTGCACTGTTAATGTCCTTGAAAGCCTTTTCACTTTTGACCTCAGAGACCTTTTGCTACTAATAGAACTGTCCCTTCAAAAAAATAAAGATACTTATTTAACTAAAAGAGAGAAGATCACAAATAGAGGAAGGAGTTTTAATCCTACACATATCCAAATAACTGAGAAAGAGGAAGTGAGAGCCCAAATACATCAATTTTACTTTGAAGGACTTACTGAAAACCATAGACTAAAGCAGCTTATTTTCTTGGAGACAGTTTTTTGGTACAGCAATATCAGACATCAATGTAAGACCAGCAAAACTTCCTCAGTATGCAACAAAGTGCCTAGAGGACTGCACTAATTACACTGTGGTGGGACATGAACTCCTCCGCATTTGTGAGTAACATGTTAGTGTGCAAAATTTAAGGAGCATAGATCAATAAGCAAGCTCCAATACCACATAAAGTAAGGAAGGAACCTATATGACTATAATATCAATGGCCAAGTGATCTGATCCCTCTGCATGTGGTAGAATAAAATCTGCAGAAGCCAAATCCCTTCCCTAAACTCTCTTCTTTCTTGAAGCCATGAATACTAACCAACATTAATGGAAATGCTGTCAGGCACCCCAATCAGTATTTCTTTTTTAAAAAAAGAATCATTTCTCTAAGAAGTACCTTCCTGAGGTCTCCCAGCACAGTTTGTGCTGTCAGTCTACTGTTAAATTGCACACTCCTTAGGCCAGGCAGTGTCATTTTTACCACCTCTTACAGTGCTAAGCACATTATTGAAGCTTAGCATCCATAACTGAAAAGCAAAGCAAAGCCCCACAAATTACCTTTGATGTGGGTTGCAGACCCTATTCCTGCTCTGACATCAGGAAACTGGACTCATGAAGGCTTTCTGAAGGCTGTTAGAAAAAAATTGTAAAGATATTTAGGGCTCACCTACAGAGTGACAAATGGGAAAGTTAACATGTTTCACTCCGGTTTATTTGGCTACATGAAACCTCTCTCCATGGAGACTTAAAATTATAGTGGCTTTAGTTTTATTAGGGAAAGGTCTTTTTACACAAGGAATTTAGCTTACAATAAGCTATGCTACAAATTTCTGGATCTTTGGCTGCTCTACATTCACTCCCCATGCAGTGATGATAACAGAGTCCACTTTTATATATATATACACACACAAATCATGCCCACACAGGGACTTAGCATGAAGAGGAGTAAACAGCATGTCATCGATTCACACTCTGCTGAAGAGCACTCTGAAGTGTCAGATGACAGCGATACATGTCAGATCTTCAGGGTATGTGTACCTTTGTCAACAAACTTTAATCCAGGCATTCTCTGCTGCTTCTGCACCCTCAGTTACTTCAGATAGCTCTTCGTCCATGTAGCATAGGGAATATACAGGCTGGCATAGACTTTTTAATCTCTAGTTTCTACAGGGTGACAGTACTGTACCATCTAAGAACAGAATTAAAATGCCATTGTGCTGGGTGCATATATAATGCCAAAGTGAGGAAGTCTGTCTCATCTTCTGCAGTTGAATATTTGTACTGAAGTAGTGACCAGATTTCCCCAATCAAGTTTGGGGTTCCACTGTTTGTAATTTTGTGCATGTCTGTAACAAGTCAATCACAGCCCTAAAACATTCATCTCATCAGGAGACAACAAAACCACAAGGAACATCTACCTCATGACCCAAAACCCACACAACAGCACACTTTAGCTAGACTGGATACTTCTCCTATAAATGGGTTTTAAGAGTAGCTAGAGTTTTCATTTGAACTTTACCTCTTCCTAGAACACCTAAAATTGCACTGTTTCCTGTCTCTATCCATTTTCAGTGCAGCTGGGAACATTTTTATTATTGTAAAATCCAGGACTTAAAAGACAGCAAACTCATCTGGAAGACATTGCTACTGATGTCTAACTGGTGATACGGATTCTGGTACCTATCAATCAGGACTTAATCTTGAGCTTCCCGAATAGAATAAAATGAACTTGGTCCACCCAGATTTTGTCAGCATTATTTTAAAACAGAAGCCACAAAACCACACAGTATGAAATGCATGCTTAGATACTTCTTCCCTTTGGTGAAAGGGAACACAAAACTTCCTCTGCAGCTATGTTCACAGCAGTTCTATTAAAAATCAGAGAGACCAAACCCTTGTATCACATTATATTACATATTCAACCATTCTATTAGAAGGAGAGTGATTGGATGTACTCTGCCAATTTAATCCAATTCTTAAGCAACACTCTCCTTCCTTGCCATTAAGCATCTCAGCCTCCCAATCTATAATAACTGGAATCCTCTGTCTTTTACCACAGCATTTCCCACTGATCTAATAATTCTATTCATATTTCTTGCTGACCTGATTTTTCTCCCCTTTCACTTTTAAATCCTCTATTGACTTGAATTAATCTTGCAGAGGGCTTGTATGACTGGGAACTCACTAAGTTTTGAAAGGAAGCTCTGCTAGCTCACAAAAGGCCTTCTCACACATCTGTTTCCAAAAAAAAAAGAAAAGGTTAAATGCCTAGTGGCAGAGGTAGCAAAGTGTCACTGGAAAAAACCCACAGCCCACCACATACATAAGAAAAGAATGAAAGTGATGGTTAAAGCAAATCTGTACCTGATAACTTGAATTGAAACAATTTAAAACTCATTTGGGGGAAACTACAATTTTACATAGGAGAAGTAACGAAAGAACTGCCACTAAAATAACAGACCAGCCAGTTTCATGGGTACAGTACTTAGGTCCTGCAATTAGCTCTTACCTCATGTCATGCCATAGGCAAAATACAAATTCTGCACTGCATCCATCAAAATCTGTAACTAGCTACAGTTCACATGCCTTAAGTAACAACATTGAGCAATTTAACAGGATTTGATCCTGGGTTTATACTTTTCTCCTCATCTCAAACCTGAAGACTATTTACACAACAGCTACCTCTACCAACAAGGAGTCTTCAGTATGATACTGACTCATGCTTGCACCTATACAACCTCACTGAATAAAAACATTTCAGTTATGAGATTGTGAACAGAAGGCATTTCAGGCTGTTGCAGTATCTTGTGAAATACACATTTATTTTCTCAGCTTAATTGCCCCTTCTTAGCTGCACTAAAGTGAGGAGAGAAAGAGGCTGCAATTTAATGACATATACCGAACCTTGGTTTACAATACTTAAGCACACTAGGAATATAAATTCAAAAATATTTTGTTATAATCAGATATGAGCTCATATATAGTAGGAAATAACCATTTCCCTGCAGGGAACAGTGTGGAAACAAACATCCTGATGCCCAGAAAACTATGTAATAGCTCTTTACTCTTTCTCAGTGTAACAGTCATGCTGTGCAGGAAAATACTTATTCCAAGTACAGTGGTTGTACTTACCATTTCTATTATTGTCTTATAGAAAAGAAAATGCTTTTAAACTGGGATCAAGAAACAGTATGATACTACAGTACTGAACAACATAATACAGCTGTAACAAATTCCTACTAATGTTTGCATTTCATAGTTTTATGGTTTCAGGTAGTTGTTCACCAAGTCAGCTAAGTCACGTCAAGGTATCTGAAGAGCTACTGAACATACTCTGTATTTTCAGTAAAGAATTTGATAGAAGTGAATGTATCCCTGAGAAACTGAGATGCCTAATATCTATCCATAATTACACAATCAACAATTGACCCCTCCTCTCAGTTGTAGGGGAATATTAACAGAAAGCAGCATTCTCCATGTAAAGAACAAGGATTCAAGTTTCAGCTGAAAATAGAAATATTATAAATGGCCACAAGCTAAACTTTCAGCCAAGGGAAGATACCCTTATCCAATTACATGAAAACGACTTGTCCCTTCCTGTCATTAAACCATTTGGCTGCACTATTAATAATACCACAGCAGTATTTTCTATCTAAAGAGGTAAAACCTAGCACATGCAGACAGAGCAGTCATTTGGCAAGGGAAATAGTGCGAGTCTAAAGCCACAGAAGGCATCACTTCACAGCAGAAACATTATTAACAGGTTTTCATCTCATGTTTTTTTGCTAAATTGCCATCTCCTTTGTACAACTTGCCTGGTTTGATTAAAAAAAAAAATCACTAAGCTTTGTGAGTTTCTGGCATGAAAAATATTGTGTAATTATTGTACTAAGATGGAAACAAAAATACTTTAGGTGCTTAGATATGGGCAAAGGTAAAGGAAAAAGTTTCAGCTGGAGTGACTACTGCATTTAACACACATGTGTAAAAATACTTCTGAAGAAAAATTTCAGATTACAATAAAAAGGTACAGAATAATTTTTCCCATTTGACAATTTGCCTCATTACAATACCAGAGCTGTTGACAGCAGTCTTATGAAGGTAGGTATTACAGAAACCAAGTACTTTACATCTCATTTTCCTTCTTTATGCTAGTACTTTGACCTTTGAATATTAGTGTAGATTCTTGAAGTGATTATATACCTGTCTGCAAGTTTATGCCCAGTATCTACTGAAAATATTTGCAAGTTTAAAAGAAATAGTTTTCACCTTTAATTGCAGTAGCAAAACTATTATCTTATTACTTTTCTTACTCACTATGAAACTGCAAAGCTTGTGTGGGCCAATTATCCCTCTTGCTGCTAGATAAAAAAATTGAACATGAAGCTGCTAAAATAATCTTGCATTATGGGTGTTTAAAAATGAAGTACAAATGTTATTCAGAGGTTCAAAGGAGGAGCAATAATGAACACTTACCAGTTTTAAGGTTATTTGGTGATTTGACTCATGCAATTTTTTACAAAACTACCTCATTGTTTTAATGTCCTTGAGAGTTTCATGCCACTAGCTGTAAATTTGAGAAAATGAAATGCTGTTTTCCATCAACATGTGCATTAAATCCATATCAGATTTTAATTGCAGAAGTTTATATCAGTCAATATGGGTTCTGTACATCACCCACTGTTTCATTTTAATTTGGTGCAGTATGGAAAACATCTCAGTTTTTAAGGACTTGACAAAACTGTTAGCTGCATATTGTCACTGTGCCTTCACAAATCTGGGGTTAAGGGAGTAAAGGTAACAAGAAGCAGAGGGCAACAACAATAAGAAAAAGAGGGAAAATACACATTAAAGATTCAACAAGGGGTAAGAACTCTCAGACACCAATACCATAGACTCCAACTCACTGGCAAACTATCTGAAGTATGCACTTCATGCACACTCTCAATACTTACTACAGTTGGTCAGGCAGCTTGCTACCATTCTTACTTATAGAGAGACAGCCTCTACAGAGACCATAACCTTTCTCTGGAGGTCTATCCATAATCTAAATAGGCATTCTGCATACCCAAGTGTTGCGCTGGGGAGTCTGAAGAAGCCAACCCCTTTCCATGAATCTAAGCAAACCACAGGTCCTCGGAAAATGCTCCCCACCAGGAGGATCCCTGTGTGGCCACAGCTTCCACAAGTTTTATAGTAATGCAAACACTGCTGATTGTCTAACACAACAGCTCTAGACTCTGGTATGGCCATATTTGACTCATCTGGCTGCCGTGTTATGCTTTGCCCTTGAGACAAGGAAAAACACTAAGGTCAGGACCATCAGTCATTCTATTGACCAGAGGAAAAGTCTGGCAGAATGAGTACAGTGTTAGGACCTAATCCTGTGAGAAAAGGGATTGAGAAGTGATTTCTGGACAAGCAGATTTACCACACTGCATGCCTATGATTAGTTTCAATCTAGCCTGATGTAGTGTAAGCAGAAGTGACAGTCAGAAAGAGCTGGAGCTGGAAAATGAACCTAGAAGTGAGGGGATGAACTACCTTCTGAACAGTCATCTTCCCACTACAATAAAGTGCTTAATTTAATATTTGCATTGAATTACAGAAATTACAGTTAACTGAAGGGCAAGATTCCTGGTTTCTTAAGACCCAAATTTTGTTCAGCTGAAAATGATATCCTTCCTTCTCCCATGCATTTATTACCTGAATTGTCAAGAACTTTTGGATCTAAAAGAGATAGAAGTCCTCCAAATTTCTGTTTTTGAAATGTCTAATCTATTTGATCCATACTTCATGTCACACAGTCAAAACTAGAGATAATGAACTTATACTAGGTCTTCAGATGTAACAACTTGTGATCTGTTTGGTCTGCACGATAAAAGCCTGTACTGAGACCACAAAGATCTCAGGTCTCTCAGAATTTTAACCACATTCATAATTTAATGCAGACTACAGACACAACATCCTGTAAAAATCAAGTAGTTTACTTACAAGTAGTACAGAAATACATACTCAAGGATGTGGTTTCAGTATTACGTTTGTCTTAGTACAGCTAAACTATAACTTATTTGCAATTCCAAATCATTAAAGTCACTTAGGAGCAGTTTGCACAACATTGTGAGCCCGTACAAGAGTCCTGTTCACTGCAGTGATAATACAAGAAAGGAATACTTGCTGTTGCGATAATCATCTCTGGAGGACATACCTTTCTAAAATGTACAGATCACATTATGATATTTTTGTTCCAGAAGCTCAGTTTTCACTTTGAAACACAAGTGGCAAGCATTGAAAAGTAGTCGGAAAAGAACCTTGGCTATTTTTCAGTTTCAGATCCCCATAAGCATTTAGATATAATTCACTTTCATATGTTAAATTGGAAAGGAGAAGATTTGAAGTTTCAAAGGCCTATTTATCTTCCTCCTAATCTAGCATGCTTGTTCCCTTTGCAATGAAACTTTTTCTGTTATCTGCTCCTGTCTATTATCACATCATCCAACTTCTCTCCAGTGTTTCTGACCTTCACCTACACTTGCTGCTTCTCTCATTCCAAGCTCCTCCAGGGGATGTTAGCTCTGAACTGAAATATATAGCTATTTTTTTTGGCAAACTTTTTTAAAAACCCACATCTATTGTGACACATGCAAGCAATGAGGTGACTAACAACAGGTCTGCCAAAGGGAATCTGGAAAATATTTGATAGTTAAAATAGCAATGACAATTTATTCTTTCCTACTCTGACTAGTTTCTTAGGGCACATCTGCACTGTACAATACTACAGGACACAGAGGTACCAGAGCTACTACTGAATGAGCCAGCTCTGCAGGACAGAGCTAATTAGCCTAAGCACAGTGCCATGCTAGCAGTGTTACCTTGCTTTAAAGAAGGAAGTTAGCATGTCTTCACAATACTGCACTCTGTCCTGTCATTGCACCAGCTTGCTCAGTGGTAGCCTCATGATTTCTGGATCCATCACAGCATAGAATTTCATTAATAGAGTTGTATTTGCACAATTAGTAAAGTTAGCAAAACTCATACAATGACTTATTTGTAGATAGTTTTCTTCTTAAGAGCTTAGGCAGGTGCCAAAAATATTTCTTGTAAAAAACCTACTAATTTTGAACTTCTGTCCATTAAATATATACACTTTTATAAAAAAAACAAATCATATGTTCATGTGTGTGAACAAACAATATATTCAATGTTGAAGGAAATCAAGGAAACCAGTCACCCAGAAGCACATGCACATAAACCAGTCTTTTGGAAGACATTTAAAGGAATTTCTTAACATTTCTTGAAACAACTTCCACAATGCAAAAATTTTTATGCTCTTGCAACATTACAGAAATTTGAATAATTATAAATTTCATTTCCAACTCCATTAACAAAATAGCAAGAAAGTATTTCTATAAATTGCAAGATTATACTGCCCTGTGAAAACTTTGCTATACGCTAGTGATGGAAGGCCATATTATGTCTTTGTACCAATATAACAAAGCCAAGGAAGCCATTCCAGGAGCACAGGTCTCAGCCAGCAAGTCTTGCTGATAACAATCTATAACCAAGATGATCAACCTTAAAAAAGCCATGTTAGAAACTAGCAAACCAGAAGAAATAAACTTACAAAATGAAGGCAGCCACTAAGAGTTTCCAAAAGACAAAAGTACGTAAATTAAAGTGTTTAGGCCCAGCTTAGAGGCTGCTTAAGCAAACCATAGTTGACTAATTAGAAGCACCTATAACCCTGAAAGGAAACAAGTGGACTAGATTAAAACAGAATGACTAACCAGGAAGATCCCTATAAAGAGTTATCAAAAAATATGATTTCTTCAAAATATAGAAATCTCCATCACAATCAAGTCAGCCATACAGGACAAATGACAGACAGTGAAATGTAAAGCAGGAGCTCAGAAATCCAGGAATCCGAAGTCAAAGTGGCAAGATTTATAGTTTTACAGACTTTGAAAGTAAACCTTTCCTTCTTTTAAAGGAGGAAATGAAAACATGCTGAACTAACAGTGCAGCAGAGAAAGATAATAGTCATTACGGGTAACAAGGGAGTTGAGATGTGTTCATATACCAAATATAGTTGTGGTTGGGACACTATCACACAACTGCACTCTCCCTCTCACAGCAGCACCTCAGACTTCACACATAGCCCGATATCTTAGTTTAGTCTAAGAGTGACTCTAGGCACTGAAAGCAAGGCAGCGGAGGTTGGTCTGACACAGGCTGTGTTCCCTCAGCCCTGCTGGGGAGATCAACAACCTGCAGAGCACAGGGCAGCCAGGGTATGGCTTTAGGGCCCTTCATTCAATAAGGGCACCCTGCTAGGTAGTAAGAATTGTTCTCATTGATAAACTGCTGTTGGCCAGGTCACTTCAAGATAGCTGGACCAACCCATTACCTGGATATAATAATAATCTGTGGGAGAGATTTCTGTTTCTGCTCCAGGGTGCCCCAGAGTGGCACAGCTGGGGGGCTCTTCCAGCCATTCAGGCAGAGACTCTCAGAGTCTCTCCCACTGGCAGAGCCCTCCCAAGCTCAGCTACTTCATTTGCTCACAGCTAATCCACAGAGCTCTGAAACGGCACTTCCCACCTAGCGGGACAGAATGGAGACCTCACCGTGTACTTCCAAACACTAACTGACTCCATGGGAAGCTGCTAGTGTGACCAGGCACAGTACCAACCCACCACTTTAGGAATAACAAGCCAGGTGCAACCAACTCCCAGCCCTGCCCCAGGGGTCACTAGTACAGGTTCTGTTGTACAGGCAGCTCTGCAGTATCACTGTCTGCTTTTGAAAACATAAACCTCAAGAAGTGCCACAGCACTATCAAAACTAGCTGGCTGCAACAAGGCTTTTAGCATCCCATACCAGATTAGCTTCAATAAGTAGTTCCCACACCTTGCAGTCACCAATCCCCCACAAGGCTTCAAAAGCTCCTCTGTCCGTGCTGTTTCATCATCCTCTTCAGGCCAGTCCACCCAGCTTCTTACCTCTGCTGTGTCTGGATTCTTTCCCTCACCAGGTTCCTCCTCCAGGGCCTCTCCTCCATCCAGAGCACACTCTCACTGCTTCTTCCAGGTCTCTCTTCATCACATGCTCCCCTTCCATCCCCCTTAGAGCTATTTAACTACTTAGCAGGAACCAGCCACAGCTGCACCTTATCCATGCCAGCCAACCCACCGCCCCTGAAGCCAGCCCACAGCTGTATATTATCAATGTTAATTAACCTGCCTTCATTCCTCTACAATTCCTCTACAGGGAAGTAATAGGTTTATTTGTAATGCAGCATAGTGAAAATCAAAAAATGAATTTTGATTAACTGCATGTCTTGAATTTTTTCAGGCTAGCCAGTTCCATAAACTACATTTTTATGACACGCTCATCATTGACATTTTGGCTTCTATCTTACCCAGGCGGGTTGCTTAACGACCAATTTCCAACATGCTCCAAAGTGACTCAGGCATCATCTCTGCACCAGTCTGATCACCCTGTCAAAAGTTCTTGCTCACACAGATCTCTACACCCACCTTCCACCTCAGACTGGGGCCATATCTTATTGGTTGAACAGCTAGAAAGCATTAACAGTAATTACAGAAATGTTTTTCCTCTGCTCTAATTACAGTGACATCAGCATTCTATTAACCTTTAAATTACTGGTATTTTTCCAGGAGAGAACTGTAATGAATAGCAGTTAAGAAAAAAGCACCATGATTTCAGTGCAGAGAAAATAAGCAAGAAACAAAGCAGAGGGAATATATCAGGTGAGCTATACATGCCTGCTGACAGTGCTCCTGTAGCGATGGACACCACTGCCTCTTACAGGCCGGATCCTCAGCTTCGATCTATTGGAATAGCTTCACTGATTCTGGTAGTCCAGTAGCTATAAAGCACATTTTTTATTTTCATTCTATGGATCTCTTGAGGAAACCCACCTGGAACTCAGAGTGCTAAATGTAGGTACCTAGCAGCCAGACGTAGTGGGAAGTAACTGTCTTGCATATGCCTCTGTACAGACAGAAATGAACACTGCTCTGGATTGATAACAATACACAGTAAAACACTGATGAACACAAAAGAAAAATGGTTTTCATTCTTTTGTGATAGTCTGATTTCGTCTCTAAAAGGCTGATATTTCTTTTTATTCCATTGATGGGATTCCTGAATTTTTCTGCAGCTGACCTCAGAATGGAAATATCTTTTCCAGAGAAGCTGAGGAAAGAATAGGTTGACAGAAAAACAATGCCTCATGGAACAAGCCAAATGAAGTAGCTGATATTTTTGTGTATTATGAAAATGATGTTTAACAATTTAGGGATTCTTAGTCAGAGGAAATGGGGTTTTGTCCCTCTATGTTTTCTAAGCACTTCATTCCTTTAATGCAAGTCTGTGGAAATACTTCCCATGAGAATATGAATATTCAGGAAAAATAGGGAACCGTTTACGCTGATACATATTTTTTTACTTGGTTGTTTCTGTGCCTGTTCCCCAAATATACCTAAGCAGCCAGATACACAATGGCAAGCACTTCTACAGTGATGTAACCAAAATTTCTGCTTTACAGTAGCATAAGCAGAGTCTTGGCATAGTAAGAACACAGGAGAACCAGTAATGGAATAAAACAACCTTATTACCTCATGCACAACTAGAAGGAACCCAATGGGGATGAATCTTCATGGAAACAAAATTGCTCTCTTCTTCCAATAACAAGAATCACTTTCATAGACACAGTTCTTAATTTAGTCTAGAATTCTGCTGTGTGTCCTCTGTAAGTGAATTTAGGACTATCACTTTAGGTTAAGCCTGCTCTGGTTTTTGCTTTAATGTCTGGCTAACATATTTATGCATATGTATTGTGAACTTCACTCAATCTATTCCTGCAGAATGAGATCTGGGTAAAAGAGCTCCCACTGAAAGGTTTTTTTAAAAATTGAAAGTCAATCCTCATTTCTGTTTTTCAGCGTCTTTTCTAAGAACCGTTCTAGTTCAAATAAATATATAAAAAAAATTGGACCAGGTGAAGTGAGTGCTATGACAAAAGAGTCTCAACTGAGAGTCAAGTCCTTGAACTGAACCAGGCAAAGCAGGGACTTAAGCCAGCTTTTTTCTCTTGCTGTGTGACAGTCACCATGCCATGGATAATAGTGGATTGATTCTCTCTCTCTCTGTGTTTGAAATTTCAGGCAGGATTTCAGGGAAACCTTCATTGGCCAAGAAGAACTGAAACTGCCCTTCTCAAAGGAGAAGTTTCAGCATTTCCTCAAAACAGTTTTTTCAACTGAACAAAATACCATGACCAGCGGACTTGTACCATTTTCTAAAACAGCCAAGGCGCTTCAGGACTATGAGATTCATTTTCAAAACATTATACCCTTAGAAGCCTTAATCTCACTTCATTTCCTTGAGGGTGAGAACAGTCAGCATGGATTTACCACAGGTCAGATGAAGATTACAGAAAGCCAAAGGCATAGTGGAGCATGTAACAGCAGTATAACCCTGGTGGCATTAGGAACGCAGTGCTTTCTGAGCTTTGGCAGAGGTGACTGACTCCAATACAGGAGCTCTTAAATCAGCACACACATTTATTGAAAACGCATCTACAAAGAATTCAGTTCTAATGAAGCAAGTAAAAGGAACTGAAATTGCTCAGTATATACCTTTAGAAAATCTTATTCATCTTAATATATTGGCACTGCTACAATTAATAGCCTGTTTGAATTTTCCTTACAGTTTCTATTACAGGAGGCTTATAATTCAGGCATAGAAATCTTACTCTGGGCTGAAACTTGTTATTTAATGTCTTGGCTCAGTTCATACAGCTTTTCTGCTCAACCCAGCTCACCTCCCACCCCCAAACAGTAACAGAAGTTGCCAGGTGCGGTTCCCAGCATGCTGGTAAGGGTTCAGCAAGCTCTGCTTGCTGCCTCGTGTAAAGTTTGCAAGTGTATATTTTTAAAAGAAACACCTAGGTCTGTCCAAGAGCAGATGGGGTAAGGGCTCAGGAAGTAGCCCTTCTAACTAAAACTAAACACAATCAGAGAATGTCCCTAGCAATTTGCTGACTTCTTATTTGCCTATCACTAGCATAAGGCATTTGAATCTTTCTGTCACCTTGAATAACGATCCTATTAGCATACAGGTTTTTGAGGGGGTATGAATGGTCTTATACTGAAGGCAGAACAAACAAGCATAGCACATCCATTGAGAATGAGACTGAGAACAGAGGAGCAAGAACAGACCGACAACTGAGAACAGCCAGCCATCTAGATGGCTTAAGAGATAATCAAGGGCCGTATTTAAAAAACTGTTTATGGACAGGTCAAAGAAATGAGCCAGAAAGGAAATGGAAGCAGAACCATGTCTGGATGAGACCTTTACCATGGTAAAAGAAGTGATGACATTGGGATTCTCTCCAGATTTGTCAATACTGTTCATTCTGACTCAAGCCGTGACTCCGCAAACAGTAACACCAGATCTGTACAATATCAAATCACTTTGTCGTTTAAATTTGATCCACATCAGCCATGGATGCAAACCACACTTCTGTTGAATTATCCAGACTAATGATAATGTTTATGATGGTTTTCTACTATGATTTGAAGACAGAGAGCATTTTAACTAGCACATGAGACTTATGCAAGATTGTTGTTTGCAGCTGGAACACAAGACTTTTATCTAATCTGGCATTAGGAGTTCAAAATCCTAATTTACTACACCACCAAATCATTCCAAAGGAAAGGTGTTGTGTTACATACCATCACAACTCCACTATATGTTTCCTTTCTCTTAAGGCATTACGGGCTTTCTACCGTCTCAGTTTAATAACATTTTCTTTAGATATTTTTGATAATATTCTGAATTCTGTATGTGTCCATTTCTTGAACTCTCTTCTAATTTTTGAAAATTCAGAAGAAACAGAACTAAGATCTGCAGGGGTTTTTTTTCTCCAGAACACTGCCAAAGTACCACCTTCTGCTATTTTGCAATAAAATTGCATGAAACTGCTAAAAGTGACTTAATGCATCATTTATCACACTATCTGTGCAAAACTGCAAGGACAGTGACTTTAAAAAGTAAAAGTAAGTTATGGAGGAATTTAGGAATCGTATGGAAGGGTTATGATGGGACCCTGCATCAGTCAATGCTTTTAAACAAATTATTCAGACTTTCTTATTACAGCTAGCCTGAATGGGCTGTAGCACTCTGGGATAGGGTAGGCTTATGTAGCTGAGCTGGAATCAGGCAATGATAGAGTACTCAGAATCCGGGGAATAAGATGATGCTCAACATTGACTGGAGTGGGAGGAAACATAGCGTGGTAGGAAAGATGTAGACTAGAACAGGCACCTACAGACTAGAACTGGAAGTGACATAACCATCCCTAGTTTGTCATTTCATATCTCGCGAATGCTTGGTTTTGCTCTGCTGAAGTTGTTGTTACGTAGCTCTGTGTGGGGATGTGGGGATGTCAACCACAGCACAGTGGTCTCTATTGATTAGAGTGGAACTGGCAGTAAAGATCTCTGGTTTCTATTCCCAGCCTCGCCACTGACAGCACCACTCACCATGAAAGTCACTTTCCTTCTCTGTTCTTCAGCTTCCACATTTAATAAAACATGAATATTGTTATTCACTTACTTCACAGAAAGTCTTAGTGATTCAGTTAAAATGCTTAACTAAAAAATAATGTATATGAACTTTCATCACGGAAAAGAAAATAAAACCTGCAGTTAGCATGGTTCCTAATGAAAGGAATCACAACAAGAAGAAAATTAGTTGGAAAAAGGTCACTTTTAAGAACTTTACCAAACTGTAAAGGCTATCACCCTTGACAGCATGCTAGAACAGAGTTCATATGAAAGTACAACCCTATGGATGAGCACTGAATAGTCAGCCACTGAGGAAGTTATGTTTATACTGAATCATTTGATCAGAAAATACTGTGTTCTTTTTCCATTTTATGAGCATCAAGTCAAGAGCATGATGAGATTCTATCAGTTCTTTTACACTGATGCAGGTTTTCATTTTTCCTAACCAGGAAAAACTCCCAGGTTAAATCCACATATTTTAAGTCAGAGGTTGGTAGAGTTTTATCTGTTGTGTAGGGTCTTATCCATAGTCTCTCTTCTTGCAAGAGAGACAATAACCTCTCACCTGTACTATATTTTATCTCTAATGAGATCCACTGAGCCTGGATTCCAGCTTCATATAGTATGGGCTATCATCTTCAACCTGGTCTTCCCAATAAAGCATGGATGTTTCCTCACTTTGCTCTACATTGATATTGTAATTTTGAAGACAGAACGAGTATAAAAGAGTGTAAAAAATTCAGCTAATTAGGTACTTCAGCACTTGGTTTGGATTAATATAGTTGTTTTGGTAGTACTTGGATTAGAGTTGGATGGTATATTTCTGATTTTCAAAGAGAGAGAAAACCCCCAACTTAATAGAAGGATTTATAGGTTCTCAGATAAAATGATATATTATTCATTTGAAGGCATCTCTACAGCTCAGAAGCTGTCCTCTACTGTGACAGATTGAAAAACTCCAATACAATTTGTCTTTTCAAGCTGTCCCTGAAAGATTCTGGGGGAAGTTTTTGAAGTGTAGAAACATGTGCTGTCTTCTTGGCTTTTAGTTTATATCCAAGCTACTGAACTGAGCACACTTTGTATCCTTTATACAAACAGTTTTGATGTTTGTTAGTCTACTTACATAATTATGTCAGTTGTGAGATTTTGTTAGAACAGAGACTGGGATTTGTAAAAATGCAAGGTGGGAAAGCAATGCAGTAATTCACAGACAGCTTTGTTTACATAAACATTAAAAAACAGGATGCGCAAACTCTCTGGTTATCCTAGACAGCTTTCTAAACTCATGCTTTGTCCTGTCTCTCATGTGGGAAGTGGGATCGGGTCCTTACTCCAAAACAGTGAATTCTGCCCACCAAGGCACGCATTTTCATTATTGTGGCACGTTCCTTGATTTGCTTGGCAAATGCTTATTTATTTGCAAAAGTACTGAAGAGAACCAAAGTTATTTGTGATTTCAAGCCAAATTTTGTCTAGGTATGTCTAAAAAAATGGCAGGTAATGAGAGAAGTCAACACATTTTGGAATAGTAGAAACACTGTCTATGTTATACAATTGTTTTGTTTTAGCTTTTCATTAGGAAACATTTTAGAAGTCACTTTAAAATAAAAGAAAGCATAGAAAAAAAAGATGAAATCATGTAACTTGATTTTAGAAAAAGGAAATATTTCTATGGTGGGTCAAGCTGATGGCTCATCTGAGACATACTGAGCTGGTTTTGGAGACAGTATTCTTGAAAGGTAGAGTATTTCTGTGTCAGTTGTTAAAAAAATTCAGGCAAAAATATATCATCTTGTGAGGAAGTTTTTTGGTAGCCAGTTCACTGGTCTCACAATGCTGAAGTTCTCTTCTCATGGTCACGTAACAGTTGCTTATCAGTGTTGCTGGAATATGACTACAGCTCTGTCAGTCAGCCAGAACCCAAGTTGTCTTGGGTCTTACAGCAGTGGCAAAAATAGCAGTCAGCTTCTTCTGGGTAAGTGTGCATATGGAGAACCTGGAGATAATCTGGTCACAAACCTTGTGTTCTTTCTTGGTAGTCTCTACATGTGCTCACAGGTGCTTCAACATTCATTTCCTTTAGGGAACAAACACTGGGATGCTTTCTTTGCCCACACAATTCTCAGTAATATTTTAGGCTAAGCATTTTATTTCCTGCCTTGTTCTGTTTTCTCTACATCGCACTGCAATGCCTGCTTTCACAGGTCATGTATGCCTATTCTGTTTCCCCATTCCTTTACCTTGAACTTTTGGATTTGTTCTGTACTAATGGCTATTTGTGTTTTGATCCTTTTCACTCTACAGTCTCATTCTCTCTCAGGTCACAGTTCTCATCAGTCACAATATCCATTCCAGCATTTCAGGAGTTATTCCCAGTAACTGTGTCAATCATTTTACGTCCTTCCTTCCCAATGGGAAAGTACAGAAAGAAAAAAAGAAAAATGAGAAAAAGAACCCCCAGATTTCATCTTCATCTTTTCATCATTGTTTTCATGGTTAGGTCAGTTTATGGTAAGATTTAATTTTTGTTTCTGATGTCATGCAAGTTTTTTTTTGGTCCAGATATCCAGGTTACCAGATGGTCTATCTGTAGATGTTGCGTTTTTGTCTTGTTAATCACATTTCCTGCCACGTTGTGGGTGTCATGAACCTGCTCAATGACGTGAAATTTCATCTCAGGAGTGCTGAATAGTAATAGCTCCAGTTTTACAATCAAATTGTTCTTTATCTACTGCTTACAGAAATTCTAGAACTGTGGCAAATGTCTGTCATGTGCATATAGATTTGTGCTGTCTCACCTACACTCTTCTCTCTTGCATCTTGTACTTCTCATCTAAGTGCCATCCAACGTATTACTTGCATGAAAGATGCCTTCTAGCATATGAATTAGAAAAGCTTCAAATGCTGCAGGTTTTCAGCCATTATTGCTGCTCCGCTTAAGCCTTACCTTCATGGCTAGCACTAACACCATTCTTAATACGCTTTCTTTCAGGTAAGGCAATGGTCAGCAAGAGTGCACCAACAGGCCCTACACTTCCAAGGTGGCCTGAGTCTAAAAAGAGCTAATTAAGGTTTTATTAATCAGCATGCCAGACTACATAACTGCAGCTTTGCTATGAACTAAAAGGCTGTACTATCAGGACCACGGATTTTTCTCTTTCAGCATTATCCCTAACTGCTCCCCCAAACAATTCTGTCAGTTCTATACTCTGAAGTCCGAAGTCAGTCCTCAGAGGGACGCCTTATCTGTACAAATGTGTTTGCACAAACCTCCACTCTCCTTGTATACTTTTTATGAAAGTCCTGTTGCATATCTGTACTCAATTATTCAGTGCACAGAGGGAAGAACAAGTAATATTGACCATTCAATAACTGAAATATTCTGATAAAGAGGTTAACAATGTAAAAGTTTTCTATTTATTTCAAAGAAAAATATTGATAGATTTATCTTTTAAAATGCACCAACAGAAACACAATGTCATCATCCACATTTTTCATCAGTAAATATATTTGCCACTGATGAGGGACTCTCATGAGCTAGTTGTTTTTGAAGTTCCTCTTGTGATCATTCATTTAGGTAGAAAAAAGCCAGATTCCCAAGCTCAGGTAAAAGCATTTGAGACAAGGTGTACACGGTTATGAGATAAGACCTATCCACCTCTACACGCAAAAGTAGTCAAGGAACTAGAAGCAAGATGAAGGTAATATTACCTGAGATAAAAGTTGGCAAGTACAAGGGAATTCTTTCCCTTCACTAGAAAATAGATTGTGCTGTTAGTGGCTGGGATTCACTAATGAAAACAAGTTTTTGAAAATATTTATCTTCATCATATCTTTGATGAGTATTTAAAGTTTGTTTAGAATGAGCTTTCATGCCAGACATTTTGAAAGTAAATTTACCTGAAGCAGGTAGTGCTGATGGAGTAGAAGTACAGTTAGCTCTCTGTTAACTTCAGGGTTCAGTGTCAACAGTCCGTCCCTGGACTGAAGGAAGGCAGTTCTGAGCTCACCAGGGTAGAAGGTTAGGAATGCCATACAGTGAGTTTAGATAGGATCACATCTCTAAAAAACTAGTAGTTGGAAGTATTCAGAGGGCATGGATCCTTCTGTTCCACATCGGAAGGTGAGAACTTAAATATTTCCATTAAAGGCAGGAGTAGATTGTTTACAATAGAACTACTTCCTAGAGTACCGGCTTTTTTGCAGGTGGATACATATACATTTCTCAAAACAGTGTGAGAAAAGCTTTATTTAAAACATATTAAAAAGCATTACAGCTTTTTTTCTGGCACCAGCTCAAATTTCTCTTGATACTGAGCTTCCTTCTGTATCAATGGTTTGTCTTCACTGTCTAAAAGTGTTCTTTATCTGCACATATGTACATGTATAGTACACCTGCTAAAAAAGCTTTGTCATTAGCTTTAGGTTTTCTTTAGGCTCTCTGCTTCCTCAGACACATCTGATTTCTATAGACAAAGATTTACATTCCCTCACTTTCTATGCAGCTGTTCTGTGGATATCATATCAACACAAAATGTCCCCCACTGTTCTAGAATTGGAGTTAGCCTTTAACTCCAAGGTATTAATATCTGTGAAAGGTCTTTTCCTTGCATAAAATCTTTGAAATAGAAACTGATGTGCTTATTAGCAATACATGATATTGGTGAAGTGTTACTAGGCTTGACATGAGAATCATCTAATGAAATTCTGCAGCCTGTATTCTGCAGTTTAATCCTATTTTATTTCTTTTTTTCTTAACTTGGATAGACAAGTTCTTTTCTCAGGACCAGAAATAACACTTCAGAAAGCATTTACTTTTCTAGGTTTTCTTATATTAATCACAAGATGCCACCCTAAACTGTTTTCAGCATGGGTGACAGACATGTTCTCTTTCAAATTTTAGATGGGAGGTTTTCCTCCAGTGTATTCTGAGCTTTTTGTTTTGCCTTTTTTCTCCTCTGTTGATACAAACTAACTGGTTGCATACAGGTGCTCAAAAGAGGTTTCAGAGAAGCCACACCGATGATAGCATGTAGAAAAAATTAATCCTAGTAATGGTTGATGAAGCTCTGTCAACAAAGACAGATCAAAGTATTAAAACTAATTCATTCTCTTTCCAGACGTTATGGAATTAATAACTCCTTCACAGAGTACGAGATGAAAAATTAGAACAGATTTCTAGAACAACAGAATACCAAAGCTACAAATCAGAAGTATTTCAAAGGCACTTTGATTAACTGAATTACAGTTATGTATTGTGCCAATTGTGCCAATCTCTGTTTCTTTCTTGCCAGATATTGTTTCTTGCCTCTCAAAATAAACTGACCGTATTCAGCAGTGACCTTAAAATTATCATTAGGGAGATATGACTCAGAGAACCTTGGATAGCCTCAAGCTATTCCATGTTTATGAGATCACGGCTTCCTTTGAATCTCTTCATTTTGACTCTTCATTTTGAGGAGATGCTGCTGTCATCTTCTGTTATCTTAAAACTTGCAGGACCAAACAGATGTTTTAGATGACAAATCTGATCTTTGACTGTGTTCTCAGAAGACATTTTTAGTTTCAGCCATGACGGCTAATGACTTTGAGATAACACTTAATTTTCAAATTTTTGTTCACACCTAAAAGGTAATTCAAAGTACTTATCCAGGATGAACATACTTAGCTTTTTTCCTTTTTAGCTAACTACCTTATATGCTTGTAACAGCACCCTGAAATACTAAAATTCAAAGGACATGTAGCATTTTAGTTCTTAATTAAGCAACAGCTGAAGTGCAAGATACCTGCCCAGTCTGGTAGCTATCTGGTCTTTATCACCAGGACTCATTTAGGGAACTATTACTTACATTACAGTATGTTGTACAGTGAATTCCTGCTTTTTGGATATGGCCATTACTGAAGCAGCTTCTATACTACTATGAATAATTCTGTAGAAATTAACAGAGATACACAGGCATAAAACAGCCACATGAAAAGATGCTAAACTTCAAGTATTTAAAGTAAAGTAGTAGAAGCATAAAACCAGAAACAGACAAAAGAAGTTAAGCAACTCAACTTTGATTTGCACGAAAATTGGGCTTTTAATATATGTATGGGAAAACTATGGAAAATTATTTTAAAATGCATAGATACAGAATTAAACCCTGCATGCAAATATGCTGTATCATGATGTATAATTACTGAAAATCTCACATCTTTCCAAATCAATGGTGTCAATAGACTGTTTAAAAAAAAAAAAAAAAGCTACTTTCACCTTTTGATAAAAGTGGGATTTTGACCTTGTCTAAGTGTAATGTGCATGAGAGTTTACTGTGTAATTTTCTTCACTAATTAGCATTTGTGTTATGTAAATTCAGTAAGGCAGTTGAAAGCTAAAATCTCAAATGAAGTTTGCATCCAGTTACAGTATTGCAGAATGATTCTAACACTATTTTATCACTACAGGTTTCTTATGCCAGAGGAAATCTGACTCAGAAGACCATTATTTGCCTTAATCTACCTTTTCCTTACCAGCAGTTTTAAGCTATCTATACAGACAGAATATCTCCATCACTGAGTGATACACCCTAGTCATATGACATTATTAATCTGAGCTTTTGCTCTAGGAATAGGATATTTCCACACTGGTCTCTAAAATCCCAGAGCAATAGGAAGCTATTCAACTTATGAATCACAATATGTCTTGAGACACAAAAGGCTTGCCAGCGAGGAGAAATGAACTAGATGAAAACATCAGCAGTACAAAATCTGTGCTAATGAGAACTACAGTACTTAAAGCACACACTGATATGTAAAAAGATGTGAAATCTAAATAGATGCCAACATAAATAAAAATAGATAACCCCTGTATTGCCTTAAAATGAAAAAGCTGGCTATGTAAAAATTTCAAATATCAAGCCTGACTCTATGAGTAGTCATCCTGGGCCCTGTTCTGTGTTTTCAGCTTGGTGTTCAGCATTTGTACTGGAATCCTTCCAATAATCCTGAAAGGTGTTTGTTTTTTTTTTTGTTGTTGTTATTCAGGATATGTTATGTATCCTTACTTCTATTCATAACCAACAGTGAATCATGCAATATAGAAATTCCAGTATTTTGTAAGATTAAATTCATTGAGGTGGTATGTTTTCAGCAAAACTCAGACACCATTCTGCTTAGATTTCCCAACAGAAAGGCATACTTATTGCACAGGTTTTGTTATTTTGTCTACTATTATACACATATATTATTATATACATATATATATTGCTTATTGTCTAGTGTACATGGTCCAGCACACATTCAAATTAACTTTATTTGGAGGATAGCTGCACCCTTAACATTTTTAACGAACTTTATGAAGATCAGATCAATTATAGCTCACAGTGGTGAATAAAGTTGTATATGTTATGATTTTGAGGGATGGTGATATTGAAAAATTAGAAAAAACAGCCAGCAGAATGCTTGCATTTCTCAGAAAAAATATGGAGGAAAAAAAGTAATTTATGGTCAAGCAAGAATCCTGTTTGATACACAGTAAAAGCATGGTTTATTTGGGAGTTAATTAAGCTTCTGAATGAACAGAGGTCAACCTAGGTATAAAACATGCAAGCATGAGCTCTCAATTTGAAATTTCTCCCTACATCTATTTCCATATATTATTATTTCCTATAAAGTTTAGCACAATAGGAAAAAAAAGAATAAGAAAAATACAATATTTTTTTGGTGAAATACAGAGAATTGAACAACATAGACAATTGGATGTGTACCTCATAAATCCATGGGTAAATTATATCAATTGTGCTAAAATCAGTAAATATCCAGTTACCTGTCCTGTATATTTGGCAGGTGTAAAAATTGGCATTTACTGAAATGACAGTGCTGGTTTATTTTAGTCATTATAAAAGTTATATATTTAGTGCTCCGTGCTGAAAATGTTAGGTTTGCAAGGTATGACAGAAGAGCTCAGTCCTATAAAATGCTAAGTCAGAAGGAATATGGGGTTTTTACTATTCATAGAGACAACCAAGCCAAGTCCTGTCATGAAACTCAAGAAAATCTGGGGAATATTGCTGTTGAAAAGTACTCTCGTGAGCAGCATAATTAAGGATTTTGTTTACCAGCTAGGAAGCAGGAGGCCATTTCAAGAGGCAACACCACAGAATCTCAAAACCAAAAAAGGTAATAAAGTTCAAAACAACTTGTCTTCCTCACATTCTGAATTGAGGTGTGGCTTTTCCCCTCTGAATGCATCTTACCAATTTTACCTTCATTCAGTGAAGAATCTATTGATTCTTCTGTGAATCCACCTGTATTCTCCCTGAGCCAACTGAATCATGTTCAGATGCTGGTTTTATCTGAATTTATAAATGATGATGTTCGGAGCCCACATAAAATTCAGAACTTCATGCTTGTTCTTCCTTCTATGAAAGTGACTTTTAAAAGCATTTTAAAAGTTACTTGGTATTTAAATGAGGAAAATATTATGCATTTGGCTTCATTATCAAATTTATAAGTATAACCCACAAAGCAAAATCCGCTCTTTATTGTTGCTTTCTGGTATAAAAAGAAGTTTCCACACTCTCTGAAACAAAACGTCTGTAGAAGTGTATGCTCCTTTGTGTTTCATTGCTCTTTGGAGGGTGGCAGGGAGTAGAGGAGGAAAGAGTTGGCATTACATTTAAAAATACAGGAGTTGATTTTACTTCTTTTTGGGAAAGGAGAGGAATGCTGATTTGCAAAGAACTTAAAAGAGGCTTTATCACCCTCTAGCAAGATCTGAGAAGAATCTATTAAATTCACCAAAAAAAATATATCTTTTCCACTAGAGACTACTATAAAAATTTTACCACATCCAGGAATGTAACTAGTTTCCAAGTTACAGCCTGGGAAACCATATTTCTAAAGAAATCTGAACAAAGCACAATGGCTGTTGTAGTTCTTATTTTTAATTGTATACACAGCCAGCAGTACTGATTCCTCTATTTAGACTGCCTATCTTTTCCCATTATGAAAAAAAAATCTCATTCTACACATGTGCATGGGGGAAAGGGTTGTTTAATTTGAAAGACCTGTAAACATGCCATGACTGCCGCAGGGAACATGAACTTGAAAGCAGTAGTAGCTGCCAGGTATGTGTCTTATTGAGCATATCAAATAATACCACTGGTTTGCACTCTTAGTTGTGATCCTCAATGACACTGCAATGGCAAAGTGAGTAAAGTAGAAAGAACCTGGGACACAGCACACAGTTATACAGTCATAGTTGTGGAGTTCTACTAAATATGAATGAATTCAACAATTTGCACATGCATGAAGGATGAATAAGGAAAAAAAGTGGAAGATTTGTAGGGGTGGATGACTGAGAGGAATCTGGGAATTTTTTTGCACAAAACCCTGGTGATAACATATTAAAAGAACACTAAGGAGGAACTAACGAAAGATGGTCAGCAATTTTCAGTCCGCCATTCTGTGGAAAAATTAATGCCATGTAGTGCTGCAACCAGTCTCCAGTGAGTTTTCTCCCTGATATGACACATAGGAAGATATGATACCTACTCTGAAGTCCTGACTATCTATTTTAAGATGTAACAGTGAATAGAGCAAACTCAGAAAGAGAAACTCATGGAAAGGAGCATGACAATACAAAGCAAATTCTATTTAATAATTCTTTTTTTAATGCTTTTAACCTATAAGCTTCCCTTGAACTAAAATGTATCGCAAAGCTAACTAAAACTGTCAGAAAGGTTTGCCTGTCTTGTAAAGTTAGAAAAGTCAAATGTTTTCACATTTTCCATGAAAATCTTCTAAGTGTTTATTTATTTGTTTTTAATGGAAAAACAAAGGGAAGCTCACACAGAACAGCTGCTGAGCTCAGGCAAAGACTGAAAGTCCCAAGTTCAAGTCTCTGCTAAAATTAACGTTTGTTTATACAAAGTACAAGCAGGGAACGTTCTAAATGAATATCAGCCAGTAGCTTGGTGGTTAAGGTTTTATCTGTGATACGAAAGACAGGGGATAAATACTTACACAAAATCAGGAAAAACAGGCTTGAACAACTCACCCAACACTGGTAGGCTCTTCGCTATAGCCACTGGAACACAGTTAATTCATACAATGTCACCCTCCTCCCTCAGAAGAAATTGCACCTTTCCTAAAATCCTTCTGCCACAACTAGCATATATTTTACAGTGAATAGTGCTGGTTTCAAAACATTGACCTTTTCAAGTGAACACCCATTCTGTTGAAACATTACTGAATAATTTTAGACGTGTATCACTAACTTTTAAGAAATGAGTTGCTTATTGCAGCTTAACAGGTTTTATTATTTTCCTTTTCAGGAAGAAAATCTAGAAGGAAAATATAAAAAGAAGTTAAGGTGGAAAAGTCAATCTAAACTGGGTAATGCCTTAATACCCTGGATTTTCAAATTCTAAAAAGCAATTCAAATTCTGAAGCCACTATATTATAAAAAGACTAAAAACTTCTCTGCTGAAATCCTACATGCTTCTAAAACTGTCTGTAAAATCGTGAGTCATAACAGCTAGATCAGGCTTTGCATTTACTTAATGCAAAATCACCCAAACATCTTGGCAGTACATTTGCAATGTTGTCTGCTTGCTCTTTTAAAAGTAAATAGGGTAGAATAAAATAAGATATTACAGTTTTACTATGATTCCTCCAGAAAGAGCTCTCATTTGGATGACAGGAAAGGAAAACAGAAAGCATGTGACACTAACACAATCTTGGGTAGTTTGCCATCGACTTTTTCTAGCATAAGTTAGTAAAAACAATTAACTTGACTAAATAAGTACATGAAATTAAATTCTTGTCTTGAATTTCTTTCAGAAAGCTTACTTTAGTGATATAATACTGTT
This sequence comes from Falco punctatus, assembly GCF_963210335.1. Classification (NCBI taxonomy): domain Eukaryota; kingdom Metazoa; phylum Chordata; class Aves; order Falconiformes; family Falconidae; genus Falco; species Falco punctatus. The sequence continues at coordinate 36,965,945 of NC_137588.1, forward strand.
GTGAATCTTGAAAACATGCTGCAGCAATATGCTTATGCATGTCTGTATGTGCAATGCTTCCTTTCACCAAAAAGATCTCAGAGGGGTTTACAACAAATCCGTAATTCCAATGCATAATTTAACCACTGATAAATGGTTACCTATTGGGTACAGAATGACTTCCACTTGTAACTTCACCTTGCAAATCATTTAAATGCATATTTATATATGCTACTACTTCCCTTAAATCTGTGGGACTGCTCATATGCCTAATACTGAAAACAATCTATTCTGCAAATTCTGAAAGTTAACATCATCATGTACAGTAGCTGAATTCAGACAGTTCACCTCATATCACAAAACAAGGGTGAGGAAGTCTCGTCAATAACCTAGAATATATTCTGTCTTTCAAATAGAAGCACAGGAAATACGGTGTTCAATATACAGCAGACAGAATTTGTATTTTGAAGGGTTTATCTAATGTGAAAGTCCCTGAAGCTTGATCACCCTGGAAAGAGGAAAGACTGTGTTGCCTGCCCAGACTACAGCACTTAAAATCTCCAAATCCTAATCCTTTTATGTTAATATGTTATATTATAGTATGTAATATGTATATATGTGTATATAATATAGTATGTTAATATGCTTCCTTATTCTTTCTAGGAGCATCCTTAGGTGAAATTATCTGATAAAGAAACCCCTAAGAATTGTTAGGTAACATGTTTGAAAAAGCCAGCCCTCAAGAAGGGATCCAGATTGACTGTAGTAAAGGCATAGTATCAGGTGGACTAGATGATTGTTGTGAGTCCCTTCTGACTGAAATATTTACTGTGTTGTGTTGTATTGTATTGTATTCTATTCTGAGGATTTCCCAATGAAGGATGGCACCACCACAGTGCAGTGGAAATGTGGCTCTGTCCCAGTGGACACACTACACATCTTCAACAGTGTTTTTCTTCTTTTGGCTTTAATCTCTTTTTAGACAATAAATTTACATAGCATCTTTCCCTGAAAAGCTTTGAAAACTATTGATACCCCCAAGTTTCTGCCAGAAAGTAGCGTAGATTTTAAGAACATATTCCTGTGGGGCCTCCAGCCTAGTTTGAGAAAATACAATCTAGGGCACTCACCCTGGACCTAGGAAAGTTTTGTCCTCCCTCCGGTCTCTGCCACAACCTTTGTTCCGCAAGTGTGTTTAATCATTTCACCCTGTCTTGTTTTTCTCTAGGATTCTCTATCCTGTCTAATTAGATTACAAACTGTTTGTCTCGTATGTTTTGTAAAATGTCTGGCATAAAAGGCCACTTATCTCAATTGACCCACTAAGTGCTGCCATAATGCAAATAATACTGATGCATCCTGACATGACAGTATTTCACCTTAATGTGATACAAAAGGCTGGTACTATACGGTGTGCTTTAATTTAGCACTGAGAGGAGGAACGAACTCAGGGTACAAAAATGGGAATCTAAGGGGGAATAGCAGGGAAATAGACTGAGCAGTAGATTAAAAGTACAGGAGAAGGAATTAAATTTCTGTTAAAACCAGCTGGAGACACAGGATCTGGACAATGCTAGTTGCTTTGCTTGGCAGCCATTCACAAGCCCGTCTGTGACATTTGCCCCCAAATCCCCCCCAAGAATATTATGTATCTGAGGGTGAGCAAAAGAACTTTACAGCCCGAGGGATGCATGAGCTGTAATCTCACCTTTTGTCGGCTGACAAATACGCATGTGTTTTTCACAGCTTCTGTTAATGATCCATCTTTGCAGACTTTATCTCTAGAGTGGGATTTAAGGGAGATGGTAGTTAGTTACTACCTAGGAACATTCACTTGGCTCACTGCTTTTCGTAAGTGCTAAATAAAGCATAAGATTCTCACTAGACTCTTCAGTTACAACTAGGAACACATCCCTGATTTCCAGTAGCACAGACCGAATTCTGCCTTGTGAATGGACTTCACTACCTATTTGCAACAGCAGCTCCAAGCCCTGAGCGATTCAGCTCATAATACCAAAAATCCTGATCATCTGTGTTCTACTTGTGCCTCATGCAACCCACAAAGGTATATACTGCGTTTTCTTTTAAGTAATGGGCCATATAAAAGGTAACAGCCTGTCCAATCATCCTGTTCAGCTAAATGGAGTAAGCCCTGGCTGTGGCTGTAAAGCTATTTCCTACAAGGTCTGGTATGAAAAAGACTCCAAACAAACAAAAAACGCTGAGCCATCTGAAAATACAGCGAAATGTTGGAGAGGTTCCTGAAATAGGTCTGAGCGAACTAGTAATACCAAAAGCAGTATGGCCCTGTCAGTGCAGTTTTTCTCTGCCGGATGAATTATCCAGGGCTCTGTGCCTCACTAATGCAGTTGTATTGATTTTGAGACCTTGCTAGCTCAGGTACCCTTATGCAGCACAATGCTGTGTACATGTATTCTTAGCGTTCATTCACAAGGGAGGCAATTAAGGTGTCACTGAGTCTTAATTGTCTCCACAGATTATATTTTCCTTAAAGCCCTGGTCCTTAGGAAAACAAAAAGAAAACGTGTTGCTCAAGTTTTATTTCCAACCCTCCACGAAGAAGTTTGCGGTACCGTACGTGGAATTTACCATTATAACATCATTTATTTTTAGAAGCAACGAAGGAGATACGTCAATGACTTGGAGAAATTCCTTCCACCTGGGCTAAAGGAAACGGATCTTGCGGGCAGCGCTCGGCAGTGCTGGGCGGCGATGCTGGGGGGGCCGGAGTCCCCGGGCCGGGAGCAGGCCTGCGCCTCAGGTGAGGTGCTGAGCGCCCAGCGCCGGCGCTGCACCAGGGGAGGGCCCACGGAGGGCTGCTGCTCGTCGGCTCCCAACACCTGGGAGCAGATGGAGCTCAGGGGTGTCGTTTTCAGGTTAATTTCATCAGGAGAAGAAATAAACAAATTTAAAAAAGGGTCCTCAGAAGCCCCAGGTCCGCCCCGCGGCGTGAGGCAACCGCTCAGCGGGGCTGATGGCCGGGCGCTTGCTTCAGGGGAGCGCCCCCGACCCCCGCGACAGGGCAAACCGCTGGGCGGCAGCGCCCGGCACCCCCCTCGCCCGGAGGCGCCCCGCCCCAACGGCCGCCCCCGCCGCCCCGCCCCGCCCCAACGGCCGGCCTCGCGCCCCGCCCCACGCGCCAGGCCCGGATGGAAGCGGCGCGGCGTGAGGCGTGACCCCTCCCTTCCCGGAAGCGCGGCGGCAGCGGCGGCAGGAGCGGCGGCAGCGGGGCCGGACGGGAGCCGCGAGGTGCCGAGCGTGAGGGAGGGGCGGGCAGCGGGTCTCGGCGCGGGCAGCGATGTGGCTCCGCCACCGCCCGGCCTCGCCGCTTCCGCCTCCCGCCGGGCGCCGGTGACCGTCACACCTTCCTCCGCCCCGGCAGTATGAGCCCCGCCGCGCCGCCCAGCCAGCGCCGCGCTCCGGTACGTACCGCCCCGGGCTGGGGGTGGGGGGGGCCTTTGTTGTGCTGGGCCCTGCCCGGCGGGCGGGCGCGGGTCCCCCGCCCGAGGCAGCGGCCTGCGGGGCCCTTCCCTGTGGCGGCGGGCAGGCCGCGGGGCAGCGGCGGGCGGGGGCGAAGCCCCCTCGCCCGGGGAGCCGGCCCGGCGCGCACGCACCGCGGCGGGTTGTGGCGGGGGGCGCTTCCCCGTATGTCATCCGTACGTTGTGGCGGGCCCGCGCCGGGCTGCGGCAGGCGGTGGTGCCACACAGCCCGTCCCGCCCGGCTCCCCGCGCTGCCGCCTGCCCCGGGAAGGCCCCGGGGAGCTGGGGGGTGTCTCCCGGCCCCCCGGCTCGGCGGGATGCTGCAGCAGCCCGGAAGTAGCGCTGGGGAGCTCGCGCTCGCTGCCTGCGCGCGGCGCGCACCATTTTATACGTGGTCAGGAAGTGGAGTTGGCCGAGGCTGGATTTCACCTGGTGATGTCATCTGCTGAGGGCTGCGTCACAGCAGGGCTGCTGGAGGGCAGAGGTAGTTGAGAGGGAGCATAAAGGACGGGAAAAAAGCAAAACAAAGGAAACGCGGGCGCTCTTGATGAGTTCGCGATGTTTTGTAAACTGCGGTATCCTAAAATCAACAGTTTATTTTAAAATGTAGCTTTATCTGGGGAAGATATTCTTAACTTGTTTTCTGAAGTGGTGTTAAGAGTTACAAGAATAGTATTATGAACAAAAAGCATTGTTTTAGCCTCCTGCCAGGAAGAACAACCTGTGAGACTTCAGCTGGGTCATTATTCTTATCAGTTCTGCAGAACGCGTTATTTTGATAGATATCCCATATGGTTAGAAGAATTTGTGCCACAGTGATGCTGAAGCTGAGCCTTTTGTATGACTGCCAAGGCATTTTGTTTAACTGTTAAAAAAAAGAGAAAGGTTTAGTTCCTTTTTCTATTTTTACTAAAACGGGTGTTTTTTCTGGAAATAAAAATCCCTTTTCTAGAGGGGTCGTTAGCAGTCACTGTCACTCCTGAAAATATTTTACCTGGCTTCTCTGTCTGTCTGAGCCTTCTGGGATGTGTGACTAGGGCAAACATAAATTTTTGCAAAGGATTTCCAGCGTGTGTCTACTGCATAACATTTTTCCCCTGCTCTGTAAGTGGCTATTTGCTCAGGAAAGGGAAAATAATTTTTAAACAATACGCCTTTTGTATATAAAGCTGCAAACATGGCAGGCTTTGATACATCACCAGAAACTACTTTTAACTCTCTTCTGGAAACCTGAGATTTTAAATATCCAGAAATATCCTTGGTGTTATATTGCCTTGAAACAGCTTTCTGCCAAACTTTCAACTTTGGTACATTGCAGTCTGCTTTTAAACTGTCAGTGAAAATAAAGAATTACATTCTGAACTTGCATAGGCGTTGGAGCTACTTGTTGCTATTAAAAACTTGTCTATGCAATAGACAAATATAAAATGAATTTGAAAAGCCACCAAGTTTTTTCTGGCTTAATCACTGATTCCAACTGTGAATGCATATGGCTTACAGTTCTTGGATGTTCAGTTGAAATTAAAAATTATAAACTTGCTTTTTTTTCCTCTATATGATGTGCTTATCTGTTGAGTTTTGTGACTTTGAAAGCATCTAAACTTAAATTGACAGAAGAGATAATTAAATCATTTGTCATTAACAGCAGAAGTTAGTGGAAAAGAAATACCTGAGGATGGTAATAGGCAGTGTAGTTAAGGTTTGTACATAAATCTCATTGACTTATCTTTTTATTCATTCTTCCTTGGTTTTCTGACTGCGTTTATTGTTTTCTCACTAATTCATATACAGTCTCCACATCTGAACTGTATCTGTGCACTTATTTCTCCTTACGTCTTATGCTCTTGTAGAAATTATTGTAGTTAGACATTTCTCCTCTTGAATTTGTTTCTAGGTTCTACTCAGAAGTAGGCTTCTGTGTGTCTAGCATTACAAAACTACCCCATCCCATTTGTTTTGGCTTTGTGTTGTTACACACACACACACACACACCCCCCCCATTGATAAATGGATATTTCTGGTTTTTTTTCTCACTGTTTTTGTGACAGGCTCGTATGCTATTGTAGGTATTTCTGTCTCTGTAAAAAGCAGTCTACAGCATGCTGCCCATCCTGCTTCTTGCGTATTTAGTAAAACATAGTTAAGAGTAAGGAAATCCAGATGAGATTGTTCCACTCATTGAAAACGCTAACCTGGTACTTGTAATCATAAAATCCTATGATCTTCAAAATCCTGTGTCCTGGATCAAAACAAGAAGGCTTTGAAAAGTGGTGTGTTTTCCAAATGTTTTTTTTAGGTCTTCTTTCACTACTTATGTTAAGCACTTTGCCTTCGTGGGAGTCACAGTTAGTGAGTGCTTCCTTGACTGTCTCCATCAAATCAGCTAATATGCCACACAGTCAACTAGTGATAAGGCAGCAAAACGATGTACTGATGATATATCAGCTTGCATGAATTACATTGTTTCAGAGGTCTGCTGGCACAGTGAAGCTGGACGGATGTGCAGCCCTCTCCACACTCTGCAGAGATCATCAGACCGAGGAGGAGCAGTTGGATAGATAGCCAAATGGGCTCAGTGTTTTGTCATCTATGTCCTGGTCCCTGCATCTTGGGGGTAAAATAAAGGCCCTTGTCTCAGTGGTTGTCCAGTGCCGGCTCTGGCACATCCCAGATGTGCTCTCCAAGAGGCTTTCATATCTTGACTCTTGATTCCCTTTCCTCTCTCTTGGGTGTCCTTCCTTGCTTTGATTTCTTGAGAAACTTTTCAGTTCATGTCTTTCTGATTTCTTCTTGTCCCACCCATATCAAAAGGAGTCTGATAGGAACTGTCCCTTCAGATGGAGGTAGGAAATTACCTCCTTCAGTTTGTGCTCAGTAGTTGGAGGAGAATTGTTGCGGCTGTGTGAGAGGTGGAGGTGTTTTAATAGCGGTGATTTAGATGCTGTAGTGGTTACTGAGGGAAATGGTTGCTTGCCCTAGTTCAGCGGGCTTCTTTAGTGTGTATACTATGTTACAAGTTATATGTTGTTTTGCCTAAATGTTTCATTTTTTTGGTATGTTGCAGCTATTCAATTTGTGTGGTAAGGCTACATTTTAGCAGGAGTATGTATGTTTGCTGTTGGAGTGAGCTTAAACAGAAAACCCTCTCAACTCTCTTGATTCCATCTTGCCCAAGTTCAATAGCTTTCTAATGTGGCTTTTGGTAACCTGTTTTAAAAATATTCTTTGTCAGCTGTGAAGGGGCTTTTTTAATGTTCCTTACAAGGAATCACTTTGCAAGCATGTATGCATCTGCCAATCTTGTTGTGATCAGTGTTTGCACATAGCATTTAAGAAATGTAGTGGAAAGTGAGATACTCTTTCAGATGAGTCAGAAACTCATTGGCATGGAATAATCTAGAGAGCTCATATGTACAAATGCCCTGAATTAGATTACTTATCCTTGATGCTGCCTTGTATGTCCCATAAGCCATTTATAATTTGATTTTTGTGAAAAATACTACGACGCTTGCTGCTTTTTGTTGGCTACTTTTTCTTTCTGTGGAAATCATCAAAAACAAATGACAAACCAGATGTAATATGTTATTTCCAGAATTTGGCAGTTGCTTTAGTGAAAAAAGCTGGTTTCTTTTCCATGCTGCTGCTTCAGAGATTCAGGAAGGACTAAGTGATTTCAAAGTGGACTTCACATAAAGTTGACTGCTAGGAGAATGGGGAAAAGAATTTTTTTTTTTTTGTTCTCACCTCTGTAAAAGAAGCTGCTTTATGTACTTGGAACCTTCTTTAAGCATTAGAAATGTCTAGTGTTCTGTCCCTTGATTTCATTGCTACATATATGGAAAGAGGCTGGTAGGTTTTGTGAGTACTTGCAGTATGCTAGTTTACTACTTGTGTGTCTGCGAAGGGCTTTTTTTGAGACATTTTTTTTTTTTTTATTAAACATCAGATCTCGGCTCTATTTGTGAAATGTGATAAGTATGATTTGAAGCTCTAGTTTGATTGTAGTCTTGCTGTAGGATTACTTTGTAATAGACAGCTGCGTAGCCTTTATAATTAGAGGTACCTTACGAGTTGAGTAGTGAACAGTCTGTCAGTTCCATCCACCTTTGTTTCGGTGACATTTGTTCTTTGCACTATATTGTGACTTGACTTCTGAAGTGGTTCAAAGGTGAATTATCATTTGATGTGTAATTTAACTGGTGGCTTTATAGAAAGAAAAAACAGTTGTGTGCCAGGTAGAATGCAACAGAGTAGCTCTTGGCATAGGCAGTGCTGCTGCTGGTGGAGTAAATGTTTCCAGCTGTTGGGAAACTTCCAGAGTTCATGGGGTGGAACCTTTTATTGTTGTACCTGCCTCTGTTATGCAGTGGAGAGGATCACTGGGTGCAACTTGGGAGCCAAACTTTCTCTCAGCCTCCTTCCTGGTTGTTCCTTTAATTTTTATCCCCTCCCAAGAGCTCACTTACCAGTTGGTCAAGTCCCTTGCAAAATCAGTTCATAAGTAGGGTTACAAATGGAGATGAAGGGAATGGGGGGTGGGGTGAAGTGGTGAGTTACACTTGATTTCTTTCAAATGGCTTGTTTTCTTGTTTATTAAATGTTTGGAAAACTAATTAGACTCTAAAAGGGCTTGGGGTTAATTATGTCAGCTGTTGTTTCCTGAAGAACTGAAATTGCACGTAGGTGCAGAACTCATTCCTCTGGTGTCATAATTTCTAGTTCTGTTCCATGTTGACTTTTTTGGAAAACTACTTTCCCCAAAAGTTTTAATTTTCCTGGCTTTCTTTATTCATATTCAGTTTCTAACTGATGGATCTGTTTTCTCCATCAGCGTGGCCTGTAACCTCTGAAGGACAGCTATTTTCAATATATGGAATTTAAGTAAAAAAATCACTGGTTTAAGTTGGAATAAAATCTCAATACAAGTCATTTGTTGCTTTGAGTGCTTAATGTATTAATCTAATGATTCAGATTAGTTAGCTAATAATTTCTTAGAATTCTTCAGAGGAGGCACTTGTTTACTGTCTGCAGCATGTAACACAATAGGGCCCTGAATTACTTAAACTGTAGACATTACCTCAGCAACAAAAGAGCACTCTTTAGTGGTAGTTTTTCTTAAATTTTAAAACAGATGCATTCCTTGTGAACTGAGTTTAATTTCAGTCACTTGTTTACTTATAATTTTACCTTCAGCAGTTTAGATCAGAACTGTTTTGTAATTTAGGTAAAGTGCTTAATATAGTTCAGCTTCTGGGGTGGGGCAGTATGTAATGAAAATATTAAACTTTAACTCCTTTTTATAAGTGTCAAATGTATCAGTGGTCACACTGATATTTACGTATCAAATAGAGTAACTGTTCTTGTAACAGGACAAAATACAGTCCTTCAAACGATATTGTGACTGTGGTGTATGTGAAATCAATTGTAGCAATTACTTGTGTACATCTGGATTTGTGCCTATTTTTAGGTGTTTTTTCACACATTTGGAAAGTTTTGCTTATGGCCTGTATGAACTCATTTAAAGACTTGAATCATATTACTTCAGTTCTTGAAATGTTATACTAGAAACCAAATTGGGTGAAGCTTCTAGCTTCTTTGGGTAGTTTTAAGTTCATATACATTGCTGTACTGACGAAGTCAGTGTGATGATACTCTTGGGTCTGGCACTGTTTGGCATATGTTGTTTCAGAGGAATAGAATGTATGAAATCTAGTTTTGATGTATTTTTTATCTTCCTGTGGAATATATCAAGGTAGATTTTGCTTGTTACTTATGTGCATATAATAAACTTTAAAAATAAAAAATGGCAGCAGAAGGATATTTGTTGCGATGGGTGATATAATTTATAAGAAACTAAAACTATACAGAAGAAGTTTACATCAATACATTTTTGCAAGTTTTGCAAAATACACAGGGCAGGTCATTGATCTGAGGAAAAAGACAGACATTAAATAAATCTAGAAGACTTGAATTAATACTGTTACATCCCATGCGAGGCTTCTGATTAGAGGAGCTCCTGTCTGTCTTACAGCAAAAGATGCCTTATCAGTAATGTTATCCTAAAGTGTGGTTGTTGCCTTGTTTAAAAAAACAAAGAACAAAACAAAAACAAAAAAGGGGAGGGTAGGGGAAGCATGATATATGTAGAAGTGGAAGAGAGGCAGTAGCCTGCTCAAAACCTGTATGTGGGAAACCTTGGAGTTAGTTGCTATGAATAGTTATATTAATAAGATTATCAAGCAAAATAAACTTTTATTCTGTGGTCAGTAGTTTTTAGTATTTTTTCACAGGCCAGGCATAGTTTTTAATGATTTAAATGTCAGTTGTGTTTGGAAATGTGCCTTCCCCTTCAACAACTGTGAGACTCCGCTCACTGAGTGGTGAGAGGAAAAGTATATGGCAGTAGCATCATCAAATCTTTGACACTGAGAAATTATAGCGTCAAAGCCTTCGCAGAGGTTTTCATAGTCACTTGTAAAGATGGTCTCATCACGTGGTGTTAGCTGACTTCTTGATTTCCTGATATTAAATTGCATTTCTTCCTTTTGTTTCTTTTCTGTGAAAGTAATTTTCTGTAGCTGTGCTGCAGGCATTGCACTGTGCTGTGTTTAACGAGGCGGCCTCGTCAGGATGATTCACAGTGGGGTCATGTCTCATGTGGACAGAGGCAAAAAGCAGCAGACTTGCTTCAGCTCTTGGTCTGCCTTGTTTGACAGCATTGAAGGTGAAACCAAATCTGTTTACTTGCCATAGCCAGTGGAGGCCTTTGCAAGTCCAGCTGCGCTAGGGCATCGGCAAAGCAAGGAGGGATGTTTGGTTTATTCAAGTATAGATGTCAGTGGACAATTGCCTGGGCCGGCTGCAGCCCATGCAGCAGCTTTCTGGAGGCATGGTAGTAAGACAGATGCTTGCAGTAGTAGTTTATGGTGTGGTGGTTTGTGGTGTATGGTGCCAGCAAGAAAGAGCTTCTTGAAGGCAGCTGAAGCAGCTTGTGAAAAGTTTGGTGTGATAGAACTTACTGCCTTTTATCAACCCCTGTTGCTTTTGTCAAACAAATCTGCCTAACCGTGCCCAGATTAGCCAGGCCACCCTGACAGCCCTATGCCAGCCTGTTTGCCTTACTGTTGTTTTTAAACCTTAGTAAAACAGTCTGCCTTTAGAGGAACAAACTGGTGGCATAAGGAGTCTGGGCTGAGGAGGGCAAAAAATGGGAGTGAACATCCTGTTCAACAAGGTGTGAGTAAGTTTTTACACATTCACGCCTTGGTAACTAGGGCTTTTTGTAAGGCTGCATTCTTCCTATTGTTTTGAAAATAGTTTTAGGCCTCAGCTCTAACCATCAAAGAGTTTACACAGGTTTTGTCAAGTGAGCAGGTGACAAATTAACGTTCTGGAGCAAGACGGTAGTAGAGGAGCCTGATGTGGAGCTGCACTGTCCCCTGGTCCCTTTCCCTCTCACCCTGAGTAAGCAGTCCAGGATTGCAAATGGAGCAGTGAGTTCTGCAGTCTCAACTGCTGGAGAAACAGTGGGGCTTGGTGTTGCAAAGCAAGAAGTAGTTGTTGCTGAGTAGTCTTTCTTGTGAGGAATGAAATGGTTCCATGGAGATTGAAAGCAATAGAAATCCTTTTAATGATCTAACTAATTTTAGAAAAGTAACACTTGTGAGGAAAAAAATGTGAATACTACTTTTGGTCTCAGGACTTAGTGTTTCTAATCCATAATTTTAAAAGTTTATGGCTGCTGAGTTTGCTCAACCTCTCTGTCTAGAGAGTTAAGAGATACTTTAAAAAATTTCTTTAGTCTTGAGCAAGTAAGACTGTGCTGTAAGTGGGAAAAGTCAGAAACTGCAGAGGTTTGAATTTATTTTGTTATGGAAAAAGGGATCTTAAACAGATTATTTTGAAATTGTTCTTAAGTCCAAAAGTATAAGCAAAACAATATCTGGATGTTTTAAAAACAGTAGAGTAGGAGAAATGGTCTACTTCTCTTTGAACTTAAGAAACTGGTCTTTATTGGACTGAAGTTGGGAGTGGACTCAAGGATTCTTTTGTATCCCTGTGATTCTATGAACTTCTAGGATTTTCTTTTTTACATCTGTGGGTGTGAACCTGTTTAGCTGCAGTCCAAGACTGAGATGTCAAGTTTTGCTTGCCTTAATGGCTTTCGTCAGGTCTTCATCTAGCTATGCTTTCAGAGATTCTTGCTTCATATTCACCAAAGCAAGTGAATATGCAGCTCTACCTCTTGACATACCTGTCTTTCCTTGGATGTTGTCTAATCAGCTCTTGTGGATGAAATTTAATACCCAGTTCACTGAAATTAGTTTAGTTTCAAGACTATTTGGGTGAACTAGCATTGAATGCATTTAGTCCTGGCAGAATTGAGTTTTGCAGTTTGGAAATTGTGTAGGGGTTTTTTTCTCAATCTCCTAGCTTGTAAGTACCAATCTTTTCTTGCACGAAGTATACTACTCTTTTTGACTGGTTTGGTATGAGGCGTAAAACAGGCCTGAGTGAGCTGTGCTTCTGTTTCCATGAAGGTGCAGCTGTGTGCACAAATGTATCCACATTTTGCCATTATAGGTAACAAGGTAACAAATGGATGATCAAATCCCCCACCTGGTAACATCTGTGAGTATGAGCTTTTGGCTGCTGAAAGCAGTTGTACCATTTCAGTGTGAATTTGCCAGGTGATAACAATCTGCAGAGGTTAATAAGGACAGCATCATGCTGCGGTTGCTCCATACAACTTCTCTGCAGCAAAGGAAAGCACTTGTCTCCAGAGAGTATAGTCTACTGCTTTTCACAAACCTTATGAATTTAAAGAGAAAATCAAAACAGAACACACCAAACTCTAAATCTGCTGGGGAAAGATATTTTTTTGTTACAGTTGAAGTCAACTTTCTGTTGGCTGATATGGATGCTTGTTTGATGTGCAAAAACAAAAGCCAAGATTAGCATTTTCAATTTGGTGAACTCTTGATTGTGTGTAACTGAAGTATTTAGGGAAGAAATGTCTTCATTTAATATACTTTCATATGCCAGTGATTTGTTTGAGTAAGAGTAATGGAGTGAAACTAAAGAGGGGAAAAGATCACTTTGGCTGTATACCAGGAAAAAACCCCTACAGCAATAGATTATTCAAATAGAATATCTTTCCAAGAGGAATTGTGGTGGCAATACCCATCTTTTGGGTCCCATAAAACTAGACTGGACAATGAAATTGAAATATGCTGTAAGAAATCTTGCATTTCTTCTGAAGGGAAATGTGTAGGTGACTCTTGTAGGGAATCATCTAGGTTATCTAATAAGGAGCACAATGGGCTTCCTATATTACAGAACAATAATGCGAGGATAGTGCTGAGGGATTTTTATTAATAAGCTCGGCTGATGTAAAGCAGTTACAGTTCAGGCTCTGCTGGGCACTAAGTTTTCTCTCAGCTGAGGTGAAATTCAATTTATTTTTCAAAGGCTTAGGTTTGGAAAGAAAATTCAGAGAAAAGCCTGAAAAGTACATCTACTCAGCTTTACAGTTGTTACAACTAATAGTATAATCTTGCTGATTTTGAGTTGCTGACTTCAGTGTTATCAGTTATAGCTACATCACCATCCTCCTGAAAAGGTGGGTTTTTCACATGTGTTGGGCTTTGCCTTGCTTGGGCTCTTCTGCTGGAGCCACCTTGAGGATGTGCTTTTAAATTCTGGAGTCTTAGCTGCAGCTATTTTGAGATGGCTCTGACCCCAGCTGCCTGCCCCTGTCTCTGCTGGAGTGTATGTCCCTGGAACAGGGGTGATGGGGGATGTATACATAGTTTCTCAGCTGTCACAGTCCAGGGTAATATTTTTTTCTTGCTGATGAGCTGGGGAGAGGGTTATGAGTTGGCTCATGGTGTGGGTGCTGAAGTGTGTGTGTTTCTCCTAGCTGGGCGGTAGCTTCCAGCAGATCTGGGGGATGGCAAGGGTGAGAGCGTGAAGCATGAAGGAACAGCCAGAGCTTATGATTTAAGCCCCAAAGCTGCTTTAGGTTTGTGTAAACTTGGTTGCTGTTGTGTGGTTCCAGAGCAAACATATACTTAAATAAGCATTTCTTAATACTATGTTCTAAAAAACACCCAAACCCTTCCTTTTAACTGTTGCAGACCCTTTGCCGCTTCTTTAAGCGTCATGGGGTTTCCCTGTGCATGGCCCAGCTGCTGTTCCCTTCTGTTTGCCCTGGAAAGGCAGCATTTTGTATGTTGGAAGTACTACAAATAATGTAAAATGTAGTATGTCCTTAACCTGTAGGTTCTCTAACGTAGGAGAGGTAGATATGGCTGCAGTTGTTTAAGTATTAATAATACTGTCCACTCAAATGTTGCAGTGATAGATAGGGATTAAAATCAGTAAATACTAAACACTGTATTTAAATTTTCTAGATATATCTTGAGTCTGTTTTCAGAGAAGCAAATGATGATATACTGAACAAATTGGAAACTGCCTAAGCTTAATAGACCTTTCAAATGTCTGTTACTGTGTTGTGTATCATCTAGCAGAAAACTTAGTTTAATAGTTACCTATATAGGAAATATGCAGCAACTCTTTCAAAAAGATCAATTGTGAAGAGATGCAGATCGTGCAAATTAAGAAAACAATCCTACCTTTTAGAAAGTTCAGACTTTTTTCTACTTACTAGTAGAAATCTTACGCATTTTGCCAAGCATAATTGGCTTACAAGACAAATTCTTAAACAGAAGAAGATGGTAAATTTCTCTCTTCAACTGGATGTTTTTTTTAAGTCGGAGATTCAATGAAGAAGGTAATGTCTCTTCTGTGGATTTGAGCAGCATTCAAGCCATAGGAGTTTCATGCTATTGGATAAGCATGACCAGCGATGATGGGTGGCTGTTACACAGATCTTGCGTGACCAAGGAGAAAGGGGCATGGCTTTCCTGGCTCTCAGACAGTTTGGCCTTCCTAAGTTGATGCTACCTACAACTGTGTGTCACCTGGAACATTGCTTCAGATGGGGTGGATGCAAAAATAACTGTCTTGGGCCTTAAAATGTCTTTCACTTCAGACTTAATTATTTTGGTTTGTTTGTTTTCCTCCATCTTCAGCTTCATAAATGTGTTATTCTCACTTACCCAAAAGTGATTTGTCTCAGTAATTTAGAAAGCCAAACTGATTCCTTGAATAAAAACCAATGATATGTAGTATTATGTATAATACTTATTACATGGTTTTATATAAGTAATACGTACTTTATTCACTGGTGATCATTTAATGAGAGGAATGAAATCACTGTCTCTAACTAGAGATGTTTATATTGAGCAGGTTTTTGGAGGCTAATTTTGAGTGGTAGACCTACTCACTTTAGATTTATATATTTTTTTAAAACCCAGAGTTTTGGCTGTAGATTTAGACAAACTATATTTAGTTTCTGAATTACGTATTTACTAGGAATATAAAGTTGGCAGAACAGGGTGTTATTTGCCAGTCAGCATTTGGAAAGTGATCTTTTATTTCAGCCAGTGATGAAATATCGATACTTCCAGAGGAAAAAAAGTTGATTCATAACAGCTTTGCATTTCTTGAAGTTGTTCAGCCCTGTTCAGGACAAGACTGTCACCATTCAAATGGAATATGACATGCATGTGGGATTTGTTGGTCTGGGCATTTGTTAGGCTTTCCTTAGAGACAGCTAAATAGTATTAATATTGTTCACTCTTACTAAGTTTCTTTTCCATTAACTATTAAATGCTTGAAGTGGTTTGTTGGATAGAGATGTTTGATGTTTCAGCCAGGACAGGCTCTGTACTCTCTTTCTGGGGCATTGTGGAAACTGTGCTGTCACGGTTTGGAAGTGCACCGTGACGTTACTGTTAAATGTTGCTTTGTCATTCAGGTTCTGGACAGGATGTGAGAAGTCTGCACCGCACCAGGCTCCTGTTTAGTTATAGCGTGTGATCAGGTGTTGGAAGACCTATCATGTGCCAGAATATGGACAACCTGGGAGGGAAAAACTGATCCTGGAGGTTCAAGCCACAGGAAGAAGGGATAGAAAAGGGTCAGCAGGAACTGATCATCCAGTTCACAATGTTCTGTCTTGCTCTTGAGGGGGTCACTGATTTGCTTGGTGAACTGATCTGTGGGTTAGGTTCTGGCAGTCTGGATTTGACTTGCAGGGTGTGTTGTATACCCTGCAGAAGACCATTCGTTTAGCCATTCCTGCCAGTAATTTGTTGACTGTAATACCTTACTGAAATACAAAGATAAAACATGGCTGTGGTCACTGGCTAACATGCACACCTGCTTATATGCACCTGTTACATTATTATTACTCTGAAAGAACTGTTACGATATAGTTGTTACACCAAGCTTCTGCTCTTAGATGTGAAAACTGGCAAAAGATCATACTAACACTTCGGGTGATTCTTCAAATAGGTTTATGGAGTGTTTTGCAGGTTTATTATTGGGGGAGTAGAAAATGCCTGTTTGTGTGTTCATATGCATATGGTACTACTTTAATGAGCTAGCTATTTTTTCAGTGAAAAAGTTGAGGTGATTCCAACACAAGATGTAAGACTGGGAATATGTCCTTGTCTAGCTCTAAGAGGTTGAAAAGTATCTAGAATAATGTTGTCAAACATTTGGTTTCTGGGAAGGGAAACAATATGATGAAATTCACATGTTACATTGATGTGTGAAGTAGCTTTGAATATTAAGATATCTTAAAGTTAAGAAAATAGAGAGCTGATACAGCTTTTGATGAAATTCAGTGTAAATACGTTTTATGTGGGCTAGCCCATGCTTTCTTTACAGTCTATCTGCAGGTAGTGGTAATCAACTTCAGATGGCTTGAAGTTTACCACAAGTATTTGTTTGACTAGGAGAGTACTTCAGTTGATTCCTAAATGTACTTTAAAAAAAAAAAAAAAAATGTTATCTCTGCCTCTTGCCCATTACTGCTCTGCAAGTAGTACTCAACTCTGTGAAGATCCTGATTTAAGAGACTGGTCTGTTTGGCAGAGTGATTAGCAGGTGAAACCAATATGTTCCTTAAGAGATCTGTAGAAGTAGTGATAAGCTCATCATGTTTGGAGTCTGGGAGTACTGGTTAGGTAAAATACCTTTGAGCTTTTCTTCTGTCTTTTGAAGTAAGACAATGAAAGCAAACTTGCAGAGAGTAAAATCATCACTGACTGCTGCACCACATTCAGTATGGGTATTTCACTTCATTGAAAGAATCAAACAAACAACAAAGGTACTTAACACCCTTTAAAAATAATCTCATTTCCCTTTTGAAAGCCAGAAACTTCTTTTGCCTCATCCATTAAAACTTGTTTTACTGTTCCCAGTGCATGTTTCCTCTGATGGTCAGTGACTTCTGCCTGGCAAAGTGGCCACACTGACTGGTTTGTTAAGCCATGTCCAGACAGGTATGGCTGTGCCTGAAAACTCTGAGGTGTTGCAGGATAATGTTCCATCACCTCTGCTGCTTTGTTCATGATAGCCTGTGGAGGAATAAATGCAGGTTCTAGCATGAAAATCGTCCCTCTAAGTTATTTTGTCCTGCAGATAACAGGCCTGTCTTCCTGCTTTTGATTTAATTCTGCCCAGTCATTCTCCAACTGGTTTTGTGAACTGCAGCTCCCTCTGTTCCCAACCATTTGATCTAATAGGCTGTGATGAGGGTTTGATGCTTGAAAAACCTTTTTGTCAGAGCTGATGACAGCGGCTACTTGGTGATTCATAAACATTTTCTCCAAAGTAGTATTTAGTTTTCTCCCTAAACAGAGCACAGTACATAGAACCAAGGGTGAGTGTGCAGCTGCGTCTGTCTTCTCACCTTCAGTCTACCCTTGCGAGGTCCACTTGGCCCTGGCAGCCGTCAGTGGCCGCAGGAAGCAGGCAGGGCATGCAGTGGCCCACTCGGGCTGGGTGTCAGGCCGGGGGCTTCCTTCCTCATATACCTGTGTACTTCAGGATAGCATCTTTGAAGCTTGTGTTCTTTCACCTTGTAGTTTTGGTAAATATTCCCGTGTCCCCACCCAAATCCCGATTAATGGATTAAGTGAGGGGTGGGAAGCAGTACTGCTAAACTGCTTCCCTGCTGTTCTCTGTCTTTTGCTATATGTCTGAGCAGAGCATCTAATGCTTTGTTTATTCATTCTTCATTGTTCAGTTTGCTGTTGGTTGGTTTCTTGCTTTTTAAAAAAATATGCATCCAGACATATTAAAAAATAAAAAGGACTGTTCCTCAACACAGGCTTCCAGTATGATATCAAGTATTTAAAGTTACTGCTTTTCTCCCAGTTTTCTCAATCTAAAAATTTGATTGGTTTAGTAAATTCATGCCAAAAAGAGTGAGGTATAAATCTGCTCCTCAAAGGTGTGTCAAGAGCTCATGAAAATCAGTTGTCTGGTCCTAATGCTGTAATGGCAAACTTTACAAAAAGCTGAAGCTGTTCAGAAGGATCTGAAAAGTATACTTGTGTAAAATCATGGCTTCTGTCAGAATCTGAGATAAAAGCCATGCAGCAGGTGGAAGCAGCCTCAGAAGTACAAATGCCCTGGGTAGAACAGGTACAGAGACAAGTCAACAGATGGACCTGAAAATAACTACCTTTGCTTAGAGTTAAATTCTTAGTGAATCAAACTGATTTTTAGCTGTGAGACGGGGGGAGCAGCTGACTACAGGTAGTTGGCCTAAGGTCACCGGACACTTTCTGAAGAGGATACTATACAGCAGTTATTTGCAGCCTTTTTCTGTTTAGAGGCCCCTTCAGAGCAAACTTGGCTTGGATCTGCTGTTCCTTCATAGTTACCAGGAGCTGACTGCTCTAATGGACTGAAAGAACCAGGGAACAGGTTAGAGGTGAGACAGTTTTGTGCATCTCATGCAAATGATAGAATAAGGAGTGGGCTGTATTTCTTGGTTTTCACTTTGGAGAACTGAAGAAGAGCAAACAGGTTCAGTAAGGCTGAGGTAAGCTGTTCCAACACTTCCAGGATATGGTTCTATGTACAGTCCATCATGTGTTTGGGAAACAGCTTCAGTTGTTATCATTGAACAGGATATGCTTCCAGAAATAATGGTAATATAAGTACTAATATTTGCTTTATAAAAGATGGATGTTCACAGGTATCCTTCCTAGGAATTTTACTCAGGGTGGTTCTGTACAGAGAATTAAAACAAACTGTGATCTTGTAAACCAAATTCATGTAAAGACAGCTTCCACAATCCATGTGATTCCTACTTAAAAAAAACACAGGGCAAACAAGTTCCATTATCTTCAAATGTAGAGTGATTGTTTGTTACTAGTTTTCATTTATGGAAAGTACTAATTAAGTATTGAATATTGCCATAAATGATTACAAGTTTCATTTGGGAAAAGTTACTTAGGAGAGACAGCTGAAGTGTATTTGTGATTACACTTTCATGTCCCAATGATCCATATCTTGAAGGAGAACTTATTCAATGATTTTTTTTTTATCTTGTCATAGTAGATCTGCTAATAAATCTGTTAAGGGGTTTGATTGTATAGCATCTGTGTTCTCATCTGATAAAAACTGAGAAATACTTTTATTTTCAAGGTTTTATACTTTTGTGATTCAGAGCAGTTCCCATGTCAGCAGGCTTTAATGTGGAAGGGCTAATTCATATTGCGAGTGAGAAACCTACCAGAAAGGCAGGAGGGAAAGCATCTACCAAGGATCATAGCAAGTCACAGAAAAATTGTCCTTTCCATAGGAATAATAAACTTGTTCACATAGTCACTGAGTTGCATGTGGTCTTGCAGTGCTGTCTTACCAATGTTTGCATAAAACCTTGTTCCTACATGTTCCCTATCCTGAAGGCAGAGTTCCAACATGATTAGTGATGTGCAATCATATCTTCTGTGTAGGACAATTTAACGCTGTTCTATCAGAAGTAAAAAGACCTATATAGTGAAACACTCGGATGTTGCAGGGAGATTGTAGTTTTCTGATGTCACTTTAGTGATAGCAGGAGATGTTTAAAGAAAGTTTCTGTACTAGGAGAAAACGTTGCCTGACAGGAGCAATTGTGACTTTCATCTGGTTTGATCAGGGTTCGTTTCACTTTTTAAGCAACTTAATGGAGCTGCTTAAGTGATAAGCTGTGCTCCTGGGAGGAACCTGTCTAAAGGTGACAGCAAACCCTCCCTAAAGGAGAGTCAGCCCAGTAACCTAGAGCTACCCTCTGACAGGCCCACCTTCTTTCACTAGCTATGTGCAAAGGCTAGTGTGAGTAGGCTGGCTAATTTCGTGTCTTAGCTGGATGCGATTAATCTGGGCATGTGACTCAGTTTCTGATGGGCAGGAGAAATTGTAGTGCTGTTAAGTGATAATAGCCCATAAAGCCATTTTGCCATTAAAAAGTTCTTCAGAGCTGGTGAGTTGACTTAAACTGTTTTTCAGCTTTGTGCTTCAACAGGAAACAGGCACACAGTTGTGGTGATTTATAGTTCTTCAGTTGAATCTGTTGGTGTTGAAGATGCAAGGCAGCCGAAAGATGTGTGAAGAAAATACTACTTCAAATGCAAATTTCTTACCCTCCCTTGAGAAATCCCAGGGTTGTTTGAATGTATTCTACTCCCAGGTGCCTAGGTGCTCTTTTAGGACTGAATTATGCCTGTGTGGGCAACTAATACCTTGGTACTAATAACTGAGTGCTTACAAGGCGCTAGTTACTCTTCAAATCAAAGAAGATTCTGAAGAAAGTTATAACATGACTGGAGCGATCAAGGTGGTGATTTGCAAAGGTGATGTTGAATTAATGTCTTTAGTGGTATTGTACGATGCATAAGCGCTTGCTTTTATAAAGTGTTGCATGAAGATTCAGCCTGCAGATTTTTAGTACAAGTGGTCATTAATGTGTGACACCTAGCCTGTCTAAATAGCAAAGGCATCGTCCTGTTTTCAAGTTTAATTTTCAGATGCATCGTTTAGTAAACACAGTAATATGGATATGAAAATATTTTTCACCTCACACTTAAAAAGGATGAACAAAATATATTAATTACTTTTTTTAGGAGAATTACTGAAGTTTGAATTGCTATCTTGATACTATAAACCTGCAATAAGTGGCAATGTCAAGGGTTCCTACCCCACCTCCTCCTGGGGAGATGTCCAGTGGACCTGTGGCTGAAAGCTGGTGTTACACACAGGTAATCTGCATAAATTCTAATGGCTTTATTTTTTTAGTCAATTATAATTTTTAAAAAAATAGCTAAAATTGAGTTGTGCTTATAGTCCAACTAGTTCTCATATTTAATGCTTTGATATGTAAGTTAAATTTTAATGACTTTTTCTACATTTTTTGTTCAGGTTAAAGTAGTAAAATTTTCCTACATGTGGACCATTAATAACTTCAGTTTTTGTCGAGAAGAAATGGGTGAAGTTTTAAAGAGCTCTACCTTTTCATCAGGGCCAAATGACAAAATGAAGTGGTAAGGTCTTTATTCTAGCAACTGCTTTGTTTGTTTTTCACTCACAAAAGCTGGAAAGTTAAATTGCAAACAAATATTAAAACTCAGACATTATTGAAGTTTTGCAATAGGTATGGGTTTGTTCTAATTTCCAAGTTTCAATAGTCCTAACTGAAACATTCGTTTCAATAGCATGTATCATTGGATCTTATAAAAATATTTCTGAATTTGTTCTGGGTAAAATTTAAAGTACAATTTCTGTTTCTTTCAGGTGCCTGAGAGTGAATCCAAAGGGATTAGATGATGAAAGTAAAGACTACCTGTCATTATATTTGCTTTTAGTCAGTTGTCCAAAAAGTGAAGTCAGAGCAAAATTCAAATTTTCCCTGCTGAATGCAAAAAGAGAAGAAACAAAAGCAATGGGTAAGGGAATCTTAATGTATTTCATGTGGATTTGTAAGAATATCCCAAAGAAAATCTGCATTGTAATTTTTTTCAGTTGCAAACAGAAATTAGTATTGAGATAAACTTTAAAATATCTTTTTTTTATATCCTTTTAGAAACTTAATTAAAAGCCTTGTTCACGTTTCATACATTTCTGATCACTGAGCGATGTTAATTCTATCCTGAGCAGTATAAATTACAGTGCATTATTAACTGCTGTCACTCCAGATTCTTGTCACTTAGCATTTCTAGCAGATTATTCCTGCTTCCTGTTAGTACGGGTGTATTTTCTTGTTTCTAGCTACAGTGGAAGTAAGTGTTTGATTTCCATAATTAATTAGGATAAACATGCAGGGTTGTTGGGTTTTTTTAGACACTCCTTTACAATGTTTTGGTCTATTTAATCTGATTTACACTGTAATCAGCTCAAAAACATGAGTGATGTACCCAAGGAATTAGAAGACTTTGAACTAACTGGTAGCTTGATTTAATTGCCTTCTTGATATGAAAAATGTATGGCTCTTAGTTTCAAACTTGTAAGCACCACCTTCATTGGAAACACATTTTTGGGAAAGCTGGAATCATCATGAAAACACATAATGCTGGTCTGCACCAAGTTTTTGCTGTTGCTAGTCCTTTATAAGAAGAATCTGTGTACCTTTCTTCCCTCCTCCTACTCCAGGACTTAAAAGATCTTACAGGGTCTGTTCTGTTGCAAGTTCTGAATTTCTTGGAGACATCTGCAGATCTCCACTACTCATACCCAAAGTTCATGCTACTTTCTCCTTACATAAATAGGCCCACTTGTAATCTTTGCAGTAAATCCACAAAACTGAGTTCAAATAAAAATTAAATAATTGGACTTCTCAGGCGGAAAGTAAATTAAAGAAACTGCACTCTGTATATCCTTTTCTGCTGATGGAGCTGCTTGCTTCAGCCCATGCAAATCACCTGGTTCTGGAGCTTATATGAACAAAGGTACACTTCTATACATTTGGTGGATCATGGCTTTTGGCTTTGAGATAGTATTCCAGTCCACTACTGGACTGGTGTATGTAATGAAGTGAAACGGCAGTGTGTGCATCAAAAAATATTTTGAGATAATCACAGTATCACAGAATTATTGAGGTTGCAAGGGACCTCTGGAGGCTGCCCAGTCCAAACCCCGTGCTGAAAGCAGGTCGGTTAGAGTAGTTTGCTTAGGATCTGTCATGCTTTGAATATCTGCGAGGATGGAGGCTCCAGAACTTATCTGGGCAACCTGTTCTATACTTCTGACTGTCTTTTGCCTTAGGGGTTTATTGCTGACTCTTGTTCATTTGCTGTCTGCTAGGACCCCAACTGCCAGTCACCTGTTTCTTCCTGATCAGCAGGTCTAGCAGCAGACACCAAACATGATATTGCTTGCATGGAGCTGCCCTCTAATCCCGACCCATAAACTCTCAACTGGTTTATCTGTTGCAAGTAGAGCTCTGTGCATTCCTGCAGTTGTCGTGGAAGGGGTAGCTCCCTTCCCTCACCTTCCTGGCATGGCTTCCCTAAAGAGCTTGTACCTGTCCACTGCAGCACTGCGGTCACTTGAGCCATCCCACCGTGTCTCTGTGAGGCCAGGGAGATTGTATCCCTGCAGCTGCACTCAGACCTATAGTTCCTTCTGTTTCTTCCTCATGCTGTATACATGAGTTTACAGGCATTTCGGAGAGGCACTCCTGAAGAGTATTTGCCAAGTGTTACCTTAAATGCTAAAAATCATAAGGTCTTAAAACACCAAAATCCAGTGGGTAGATGCATCTTCAGCTTTTGCAATAGTAGCTGTCCTGTATTTGGCACAACAGGAACATTAAACATCTTTTCGTTTGGGGAAATTACCAACAGAAATCTTGTTTCTTGGGCTTCCCAGCCATTTGCCATCTGCTTCTGGAGATGCTGTGTTTTTATTTATACAGTATAATGATGCCTGACTTAAGATGTCCTTTGTAAATTGATAATTCATGCATAGACAACTGCTTCAAGTGGTGAAGCTGTGTATAAAACAGGTAACAAACTAACATTTTAACATTATTAGAAGGAAAATATGTGTAGGCTTTTATGCTGCTTTATTTTTGTGGTTTTGTGTACTGAAATTACTACTGATCACCTAATTTCAGAGCGTTCGCACTGGTTGTTGCTGATACAGTAAAATCAAAGACTGCAGAATAAAGAATTGGGCTGAATATAGAGAACACATTTTTGAACCTTTTTAAAATGGTTTTATTTTTTCATTCTATTTCTTAAGGTGTGTGAGTTTTTGGCAAGTTGGTAAAAATGTGAAAACACTAATCCAGATGCCAAAAAAACCTAAACAATATATATATATTTTAAATTAAAAAAATGTGAACAGTATTTTACATTTGTTCTGTTGCCCTCAAAGCCCACACTGCACTTCAGTAAGTGCATTTTAGCTTTGCTTCTGTGCTCTGCATCGTTTTTTTTGTTTGAATATGTGAGTGTAATAAGGTGACAAGGGTAGAGACACCTCATGCATTCTCCGTTCCTGGGTGGTGGTTCATTGTGTTAAACCCACCCACCCCCAGTCAAAACCTGTACAACATTTTGCTTAATTCTAGTGAAAAACTTACGAATATCATTTTTCCAGCTATTGGCAGTGAGGACAACGTATTATACATGTAACATACACAGTGTGTTGCATGGTCAAGTCTGTTTCAGTGATGCTACCAGTTTATCTAGTGTAGAGAATACACTTTCCTGATGCCTAATTTGGGCATTGTAGAAGGAATGATATTTTTAATATGTTCTGTAATGAAAAATACTTGGCTTTTATAACATACTTTGGACTTTAACTTCTAATTTGCTCTCCAGAGGTCTAAAGTATCTATACAGCAAATGAAATGGTGACATCTTTCTCGCCCAGCTTTTTTGGAATGAAAGGAAAGCTCCATCTTAGAGAACTCTTCTTGAAATTACCCGCCCTCCCCTCCAGTCTTATTTCAGAAGTATTCTTGCTCTCTTCATTTTGAAGACTCTTTCTTAAACATAATTCAGAGTATGATTTATTCTACCTACATTCTCAAAGCTATTCCCAAATAACTTCTTTCCCATGTTTTAGTTCCATGTAAAAGTATATGGTGTTCTTTACTGTGGTTCGGTTTGTGGAACAAGTGGCCACCTTTCAGTGGACCTGCCATGTAAAACAGCTAATCTTACTGAATTAGTTGTGTTTGCACTAATACGACCTTGGGGAACCCTTTGTGGGCTATGAACCTTAGAGCTGGAAGAAAAGGGTTGTGTGATCACATCAAATCTGATGGATTAAAAAAAAATTCTCCTAACTATGGTTAAAAGGTAAATATAAATATCTTTCTATGGCCAAAAAAAAATAGTTTATGTGAAAGCTTTTATTTCTGTTTTGCTTTTTTAATGCTTTTACTGTATTTCAAAATAATTTCAACCTGTGAAACAAGATTTTCTGTTTCAAGAAGAAGTCAAAACAGATTATGACAACTGCAGAAGTGTTGTCAGAATGCATTTGTGATGACAAACTCATTGTAATGGTACTTCCCTGTGAACAATTTCTGTTTTGACACATTGGCATTCTTAAACACCAACTGAAAAACTCCTCTCTTGCTGGATAGTGCCTAAGATAACATTTAAGGAGATGATATAGTCTGAATTGCAAATTGTGCTCTACTGTCAAGTGTTCTATGAAATAACACCATTACAACATTTTAAAAAGTTTTAATTTTGTGGGGTTTCTAAGAGTGTGACACATGATCCAAATGTGTTAAATTGATTCATTTCTTGATTAACACTTAGCCTTAATATAGACTTTAGGTGGTGTTTTGTGTTAAGATTTTTATTTAACTTGCTTTATTTGTGCATAACTATTTTTTATCAGAAAGCCAAAGAGCATATCGATTTGTGCAAGGCAAGGACTGGGGTTTTAAGAAATTTATCCGAAGAGATTTTTTACTAGATGAAGCTAATGGTCTTCTACCAGATGACAAGCTTACATTATTTTGTGAGGTGGGTATAGGTTCTTAAGTAGTAAACTTTCAAATAAAATGTTTTCCGCTCTAATAGATAGATGTTTATGTTGATTCAAACAGTAATATGCTATAAAAATTGTCTTCTGTAAACTATAAATATATTAAAATACATGTTTGCTTTGGCTGTATTTTTTTTGTTTGGTTTTTTGGATACATGTTACTAAAGTGTAGTGTAGAAGAAGTCTGAATTGATCATTTATAAACTGTTGGGCTTCTCCATGAATCTGCCAGATTAAATTAGAATTGACTGTAGAAATATTTAGTAAAAGGTGGCTGATACATGCTGTCTATAAAAGTACAGTTTTACTGAGGTCACTTTTATTTGAAGAAGTTGTATTTGGAATTATAGGATTGTTTTTCAATATATAAGCAAAAGGAAATGTCTACATGCTGGTTCTCTTCACTTAAAAAAAACCCCTATTTGTCAGTCTGTATTCCTATAATATCATAATTGACGTCTTTAACCATTGAACAGGCCTTTCCAGTAAATTAAACACTTCATTTTTATAATAATTATTAAACATTTTGTTTTTTGAACAAATGCAAGTATCCTGTAGAAGGACTGCTTAATACTGAGAATTGATGTTGAGAGCTGTGGTGTAAATGTAACTTGATGGTGCATTATGGGTCACTTCTACTATATCAGTTACATTGCTAACCTAAATTGTCATATTAAAATTCAGAGAAAAGCTTACTCAGTGTTTAAAAATGGAAACTAGAGGAAGTTGCAGTGTAAGTACAGTGTATGTTAAATATACATTGACTGGTTATCTTTGGTGCCATAAAGTGATTGGTGACTTAGGAGGATGATAGATGCTCTAATTGCTCCTATGTTTGCTTTGATCTGTGTATTTACAGGAAATGTGTAAAATTGTTTTGGCAAGATTATAATTTAATTATATGTCGTTATGCTGTGTAGGAAGAATAATTGAAATGTGGCCCCTGAGACTAGATATTGCAAGTATAGTGCATCTTATTTTCACTTAGACAAGTTAAATTAGCTGTATGATAAATTTGTTATGAGTACAGTTATTTGGATGATAAAAACAGATGTAACAAGTGTGTTATTCTTCTGTAAAGATACTTTTGAGTATTTTCTCATTTTAAGTTTTCTTTGTAATGAATACTTTGATGTAACTGAACACTTAAAAATTGTTTGGTTTTGGAAAGAGGTTGCTATCTAATCTTAGAGATAAAGTTTTAAAAAAACTAAATGGAACAAATACTGAATTTTCCAGAAGAAATATTGGTTACGCTTTGATGGTAATCTTTAAATATAACTGTTTCCCTACAAAGCTTCTCCATGTTTTAATGTGAGTGGCTTTTGTGAAGTGTTTGACCTACCCTGATTATAAATGCTGAAGGAGGTGCAACATTTGAATGTGCACAGTGAACATGTTAAAATAACTCCTGGCGTGTTTCAAGCTAAAGCAAAAAAAAAAAAAGGAAATAAAAATATTTTTTAAATGTTGTTATTTGGATGTGTTCTAGCTCTTCAGCTGTCATTAGAAATAACAGATGTTGGCTGAAGGACCTGTTTCTGTAGACAAATCTGAAGTTTTTGTCCTTATAGAACTTAAGTGTAAGTTCTAATTTCTGTGTTTGCCTTCCTACTTGTACCCTGCTTGGAAGGCTGACTTACCACGTCTTTAAAACTATATTGCACTTGGCTTGATTAAACTTGCCAGACAGAGCAAGTATTTAGTAAAGGTCACTGAGTACCAACTGTGCTGTTTGGCTCTTCTTTTCTCCCTGTTGGGTTGCAGGAGGATTATTTGGCCTTCCTTGGCAGCAAAGATACTCCTTCTGTGTTGCTAAATGTTCTTAAGATCAGTTGGATGTGTTCTTGGCTTGGAAGGTGAATGGTTGTTAAATACTTCTTGCAAAGTCGGATGTTGCCACCACCAAGTGACCTATTGACTTAATACAACTTTGAACTTTTATTTCTTTAAGAAAACTGATCTCTTTCATTCATTCTCACTTTCCATATGATTTGAAATTACCGAAGCCTTGCAATTATTTTCATTTGCTGATAGAACAGACAATTCTCTGCAGGATTGTTTTTCCTAGTGAGTACTTTCACAGATCTCTTACTTAGCTTAGGCTGAGTAGTCTAGGTTATCACTTACAGCATCTTTACTATTGGATCACCAGAGATTCAAACCCAAGAAAACAATAGATGTTATCAATGTTAACTGTCATCACACACAACTTGTTCAGGTCCTAGTTTATAGATTTTTATATACCTTTACACGTGAGGGTAGGCAATGCAAACAGGACCTGTGCCCCTAGAGTATGTATGCTGTGCAGAAGCTTCATGTTGGATTGATTCCTAAGTAAATCAGACCTTGTAGAGTACCTGGAAGTCTTGGCTAGACTGCTGTTAGTTTTAGCATCTTCATTCCTGCAGTTTAGTGAAGAAATACCTTCACTCTTGTGAGTGATTTTTATGAACACAGCTCTAAGGTGCCTGAAGTGTAAGGATTTGTGTCAAGTGTTGAGACAATCGTAAACCAGTCACTTTTAGCCGAAGATGAGTTTTCAGTTTGTATGTAGGATAAACTTGATTGGATTTCAGCTTGATTTAAATAAAAAAACCTACTCGTTAAGCTTACTGTCAGGACAAGTGAGATGAAATATCAAACCCCTGTGTTTGTATTCAGAATCTTTAAATCGTTATTATCTATAGACAATACATGCCAGGCCACTTAGATGCGGGAGACTTGAACTAAAATCTTGCTTGGCTTATATCCTTAAAGGATGTCTCAACAAATGGTTGTGTTGCACAACTGTCTATATATTAGCCATTCTGAAATAGAAGCTGGGAACATCAGAGATCAGTTTAAGTACTTGTAAAGAATGTGTAGATGAACTTCCTAGGCACTGCCTGTAGCTAACAAGAGGCTGCTCTGCAGACAGCTTGGGTTGTGAAGTTTTAAGAAGCAGAGTTCTCCGTTGGCAACAGAAGAAAACTTTTCTAAGCTAAAACTTTGTTGTGTGTTTGTGTATCTCCTGAAATCACTCTGTGTGTATGAAAACTGTGAAATAGAGTACACAACAGCTCTATAGATTTTTTTTCAGTGCTGTAAATAGCTAGTCTTACTGTGAAAGTGAAATTTCAGTGCTTTGGGGGATATATATATATATTTTTTTTTTCCCCCATAAAAGGTGGAAGAACATAAATGATTTTATTATAATCACAAGGGGGTATGGGATGAAACAGGGCATTAAGCAATGATTCAAATCCCCAAGCTTCTGTCTTAATTGGATCGTCCCCCTCTTCTGATCTGGAGTTTGGTTTGCAGTGCTCCAACTTCTGTGAAGCTTAGCTATGCTATTTTTGCTTTATGCCAGATTTATTCCAGATGCTGTGCCTCAGGAAATCAAACAAAGCACTGATCTTAACAGTGTCAGCATTTCTCTTGAATATATAATCCTAATTTTCTGTATTTGGGAGATGCAGTTATCAAGATCTTGTAGTATGGCTCTTCCTTATGAAGGTTTTATTCTCAGGCATGTGATCTCAGACAGCAGAAGTAAAACTTGCTGGATTCTTCTGTTTTCACAACATACTGATTAAAATGACTTAATATGTAAAGATACATGAAAAAAAGAATGCTACTGTCTTTATGTAAAAGACTTGATGGAAAATAACAGCAGTATATTCACTTCAAATGCACATATTTCGCAGTTTTCTTAACTAGTTCTGTACAAAAATTACATCCTGTGACCATGTGTTTCATTATTGAAGTTACCTACTACATCTTGTATTTCATTGGCTATTATTTCTAAAATAATGGCTTTTAATCTCGTTTGGAAGACAATCACTTGTGATTCCTGCCTCAGTTGGACACAGTAAAATGAAATAATGAAGGGACTATGTTACTTGCACTTAATTTGCATTATCACATTGCACGTTAAGTATAAACTTACTGTAATTAAAATTAGAAATATCATACTATTCAAACTTTATGTGGATCTTCACATTTTCAGTGACCTTGTGATCCTGATGATCTGTTTAGGATTTTGTAGTGTATATATTTTAATTACACATGTGAAGAACGTTGAAGTGTTAAATTTATCTCTGAAATAGCATTAACTTCCTTTTTGATCCCACTGGTATCCCAAAACCCATATCTGTCCTTGACTTATTTACTCTGGCATTTCTGTCAGGTGGCATGTGGTATTGTGCTCTCTCTTTTTGTTTTGGTTGGATAAATACACAATATTAGAGTCTGTATGTAAAGCTGTGTTTGTTTTATGATACTTAAACCAATGCTTTACAGTTTGCTTTTATGGCTCTGGCCTAATGCCAGAAACTATTGTTTTTTGCTTTGCTTTGGAATTGCTGAAGTTCTAGCAATAGGTACTGTAATTTATTTATTGTTAGCATTCAGTTATGAAGGAGTTGTCTTGCTGTGATTTTCTGTTAGGTAAGCGTGGTCCAAGACTCAGTAAATATATCAGGACAGTCTAATACAAACACTTTGAAGGTACCTGAATGTCGACTAGCAGAAGATTTAGGGAATCTCTGGGAAACAACAAGATTTACAGATTGCAGTTTTTATGTAGGAGGACAAGAATTCAAAGCTCATAAATCTGTCCTTGCAGGTACTTTCTACTTTTGTATTGCTATTATTTTGTAATTTAAATTGCTAAAAGTTTAAAATTTGATTATATTTAATATTTACCTTTCTTGATACAGCACGATCTCCAGTTTTTAATGCAATGTTTGAGCATGAAATGGAGGAAAGCAAAAAGGTAAGCCTGACAGAAAACTTCACCTGTAAATATTTGTACCTTATGAAAAAGGGGAAAGTTGCAGAGATCTTCAAGTATTGCCGGTTGAGGAAGATGAGTACTGCATGGTGGTGCATGAGTGGAGGAGGTACTACTCCTGAACACTCTCCTGTTGAGTTCTGGGGGAGTTTCTTTGTTTAGAAAGAGCAGATAGGGCTGACCATGCAGATGTTCTGGAGGGAGGATTTGTTCTTTCAGGTGCTATCTGCCCAAGATCAGTGTTGGTTGGTTGTTTTTTTTAACATTAGCTACTGATGTAGTTGACCTAGTAATCTCTTCCCCTTTGTGCTTTTATTCCTTCACGTAAGCTGATTGACTTGATTAAGATTTTGCTGTAGTGCATTAAAACATTTTATATGGTAGCTATGACACAAACAATAGGTGAATTATGACTCAAACTAAGCCCCGAGGCAGTGAAGCTCTCCTCATTCACAGTTCCTGCAGGCACTTGACCTGTATAAGTCTGTATAAGTGTTCTGGACGGGTAGTTACTTAATCAGCAGAGAGCTGCTTCTGCTTTTATGCACTTGATATCTCCCACAATGAGGAGTTGTTTGTGTATTTCATGAAGAATAATATCTAAAATGGGTTGGTTACAGGCAGAACCCATGAAAAAGCAAGGGACTGATCAGCTACCTCAAGGACTGTAGTAGGTGATCATCACTTAGTTACGGAGGCTGCAATAGTGCCACTTGTGTGAACAAATAAATCAGATAAATATGGTGCTGTAGCACAACAGTGTTTCACTGACGTGGTGTTTTTCTCCGCTGCACTTCTCTAGTCTGGAAACTTTCACAGGTAGAATTGGAATATTGGAAGCATTTTATCGAGATTTTTGGACTGAAAGAAACTTGGACGTGTCACAGCTTCAGTAGTGCAGCCCTACTCCTAAATGCTGTATGTGGTTCAGTGGACAGGGAACCAGAACGTTTACATCTCATGGGCTGATAGCCTGTGAGTTTTGTACTCCGTTCAAAAGTCTGTTGCTTGCTTGTATATCTTTGACATTATTTCCTACTTCATTAGTTGCTTATAGGGAATACTATTAGAGCATGGGTGAAGCACACAATACCACAGTTTTATTAGGACAGTCTTCAGCTACACAATGTCAGCTAGATGTGCTGCTTTGTTTGCTTTTTGGATTCTGAGAACAAAACAGGCTGTGTTGACTCAATTTAAGTCAAGCCAAAAATGGCTCACTTTGTTCTGTCTGCTGCTCTGACTTGTGATGTTCCAAACACATCATTGTCAAGCTGGAAACTCTGCACCACTTTCAAATATTTCTGAAACTGTGCCTTGAGTTGTATGTACAGCCTGTGCAATAGAGTCCAGAATTAGACATTTCTAGGAAAAAAAAGCAGCAATAATTTTTTATTGTTGAGGCTTTTCCAACAGATTTCTGCCTGACTTTAAGAGCTACTGATTTTGATTACTTTTTGCTTAATATGGTTGAATGTTAACTTAAATGTATAAGAATTTTTGTATGATGGATGGCAAATGCTTGTAGTGTCCGTGCAGGTGATGCTTGATATGTTCACTTTAAAGTTGTAGCTAAACCAGAGGCTTTTATTGATTATTCTTCTTCACCAGAATCGTGTAGAAATAAATGATGTAGACCCTGAAGTTTTTAAAGAAATGATGAGATTCATTTACACAGGAAAAGCACCAAACCTTGAAAAAATGGCTGACAATTTGTTGGCAGCTGCAGACAAAGTAAGTAACGGACTCCTGTTCTCAAACCTAATCTTTGTAACATTCTTCTAAAATAAAAGTATCTTTTCAGTTTGATATATATTTTGATATTAATATGAAAACCAGATCTCATCAGAAATGGAGAAAGATGGGAGAGAACAGGCTTATCTTTAGCAGTACAAGTCTTATAAATATTTCTTGATCAGAAGTTTCAGATATTAATTATACTTACTATCCAAATTTTTTTTATCAGCAATATGATTTGGAAAATTGGTCTCAAATGAAATGTATCCTAGTTCTTCGTATTCTTAAAGAGGATTTATACAAGTGTTTGAATTAACTCTGCTCCCTAAAATACTGCTGCTTCAGACATTTTTTGTCTTCCTTACAAATATAGTAATTCTAATCTTTCATAGCTTCTGTATTGGGCTCTTTTCTATTCTTTAAATTGTTGCTCTGTGAAATATTTTTTTTACTATTATTTTTGAGGTGAGGGGACTTATAACAGCACAGAAATTAAGGTGAGATTATTCCCTTTCATAGCATCATTTACAGTTTTTCTTACACTTTAAAAACTTGACCCATACCTTGGTTTTTTTCTTCACTGCTTTAAAACTTGGGTTGAAATTTTAGTTAACTGTCCTCAGAGGGCACACAGTTGTCTTTCCCTGAGGAGGCATAAGTAGTTTAGAATCCGGAAAATACTAATTTCAGTTTGTGTAATTGGAAACTTTTTTCACTCTCAGCTGAGTGTGGCAATTTGTTAAACTAACTTTGCAATTTCTGCATTGGCTGTGCAGTCATATCCGTAAAACATTAGTGATAAAACCAGCCTATTCTCATAATCAATCTCAATTAAGTCATTTAAGGTAGTGTAAGTCATCCCAGTAGTTAATTTCAAGAAACACTTATAATTTCTTTTCTGGCAGCTTAATGTGTTCGTTTTTTTTTTTTTTTTTCATCATCTCTTGACCTGATGCTGCCCTTTGGTGACTTACTACTCTTACTCTTTTCACCTGTCACTGCCAGCATCTCACCTTCCAAAGCTGATGGTCTTTTGTTAAGTTTCAGTACACTCAAGCAGGAAGGGGAAATGGTGGTGTTTTATGAATGATGGCCTTTATTTAGGGCATAATTGATAAATGTAGAGAATATTATAATGTACAGTTGCATGCTTGTCCACAATACCAGAAAACAAAAATGGTGATCTAGGAGGTCCCTGTAGCTTTTTGTAACAGTAAAAAACTGCTAGAAAATTTTTGCTATTTGTTCTGAATGTGAAATAATAATAATCTAAGAAATGAGTGTTCTGCATATTACCAAAGGCATTACACTGCTGAATTACCTGGTGGGTACAGATTGTTGCAATTTATATGTATTTACTGTAAGTAGAGGTAACCTGAGGAATACTGTAGTAATAAAATGGAAGTAAAAATGCATAGGTCTAGATAGATGTTAGCCTAATAAATTGAGTTTTCTTAAGTGGTGTTTCTTTGTTGCATGAACAGTTGCTAACACAAACACGTGACTGGCAATTTGAATATATGCCACTTATGTGGCTGAAATTCTTTTCGGACTTGAAAACTGTATCTGAAAGATGCTAAACTAAATGGGATGAGTAAGATCTCAGTAGAAATGTATACAGCTGAATGAAACCTGTTCAGACCATGGCTTGCCTCAAGAAAGCACAGTTTATTCACGCAAATATAATGTGGGAATGCGATTACTCAGTTTTCTGGTAGGCTGTGTCAAGGGTATGGAAGAAATTAAGAAATTCAGATGGGGATGGGGCTAAACTTGGAACAAGGTAGTTTCAAACAGGCTAATGTATTTTCCCTTGGATAGTTTAACAGATACTTTCCATTGTATAATTTCTTGTCTCTTGCTTAGAGATGTAACCCCATCTAATGATGATTTTGATAAAGAGCCCATGTCTGTTCCTTGCTTTTTTCCCTTACCAAACTGAAGGAAAAAGAAAATTTCTGAATAAGTTGGTTTTGTTGTTTTATTAAAAGTTCTCCTAGTAAGCATTTGCTCAGTTTGTGTCAAACCTAATGCATTTCTTACCCTTTGAGGACTCATCAGTGCAGCATATTGAATTTTGAATTACCTGTTTGGAAGCAGTTTAAGTGTGGGAGGCACCAAGCATTTTCATGACTGGAACTGTGTTAAGCTGTAGAGATAACGGTAGAAAGAACGAGTTTGAAGAATGATTAGTGTAGTTTTTTCTTTTATCAGTATGCACTGGAACGGCTGAAGGTCATGTGTGAGGAAGCACTGTGTAGTAACCTCTCGGTAGAAAATGTTGCTGACATTCTTATCCTCGCAGATTTGCACAGCGCTGAACAGTTAAAAGCACAAGCAATAGACTTTATTAACAGGCAAGTAATATTTGAGACTCTAAATATATTTGTATTTATGCTTTGTGCACCTTTTCAATATTAGCACGGTTCTCTCTTACAGGTGCAGTGTTCTTAGACAGCTTGGGTGTAAAGATGGGAAAAACTGGAATAGCAAGTAAGTTTCCCTGCCTCACGATGTTCTGTGCAAACAGTGCTAAACAGACTGCAGATCTTAAGAACTGTTGATTCATTTCCACACTGCTGAGGGCAGTCACTGATCGGAAGTAGGCTTCAGCAGATGCTAACCCGGTTGTGATTGTGACTTCCTCCTTAAACGACAGGGACAGTTAACTGCCCTTCAGTGTGAGATCGTAACTGTAGCTGGCTTTCCTTCCTTTCCCAGGGACACAGCAGTGCTGTGAGGTGGTGTCAGCAACCTTTATAAAGGAAACCATTCTCTTGACTAACCAGGTTTGTGGCTGGAGGAGTGACAACCCCAGTGTGGTTTCCAGACTTCCTTGGGTCAATCTGAGCCTGCAGCCTTTCCAAAGAAAGGAGGGCAGTTGCTCTTTTTGCCTTAGGCAACATGTTTGTGCACCTTCCCCCATGCCAGCGCTAGTATTGAGGCCACACAACTGGTCAGTCAGGTCCCTCTGATCTGGCTGAGTCCGTAAGTGCTCAGGCCTACACTGGAAATAGGTTGAGAATATGTGGGACTGTAGGACAGATTGCAGCATATGTTTAGAACAGCTCAAGTGAATCATGGAATAGAAGACAGCCAGCTTCAGAATAGCCAGTGGTAGGCTGGAACAGTAAAAGAATAGCAGAGCACTTACTACTTACGGTCAGAATCTCCAGAGAAGTTATAAGCTGTGTTGTACCAGTTAATACTAGTGTTTCTGCTTCTTTTTTTTTTTTTTTTTTTTTTTTTTTTAAAAAAAAAAAAGCCAGAAACATCTTCACAGGACTATTGATTAAGCATTACATGGACAAGGAAGTGGGTGGTGGAAGGTAAATAGTAAAATGCCAGTAGGAAAATTAAAAAAGATAAGTCAGAATGCACAATAATGTAAACTAGTTGACATGTTCCTTCTCAAGTGATTTGGAATTTACTGAGCTGAATTCTGCCTTTGGTAATTGGTAGTGAAGATGCTGGTCATCTTAAGTTCAGCTAAAGCATCTGCAATAAACCAAAGAAGTAATGTGAGAGGGCCTGGTTTAATTTACTGGCTCTGGGCACCAGGGAGTATGAACTTTGGTTTTGTTTCTTCAGGCACTTACCTTTACTGACTTGCAGCAGAAGATTAAAGGCTTGCATTAGAAATCTGCAAAAGGTTTTTTTAGAGATCATATAGTGTAGAGGTCAGCTGTTAACTTTATGCTTGACAGTGGTCCTGAAGCAGTGTGAAGGTGGTCATGAGAGGCTTTTGAAATTGCAGGGTCGTGGAAACTTGGGCTTGAGGCATAAGCTGTTGGTTCCAAATTACAAATTGATCCTGTGTCAATGTGGGATGCATCCCAACCAGTGTAATATTCTTCATGTACAGAATGGATTTTATGGTTTTATTCTACATTATTTCATAAGAAAGTAAATACATAGTTTTTAATCACCTGGACGTCAGTGTTCTACTTGCTGAAATCTGTTGTTCCTTCTGTGTTAGTTCAAAATCAACAGTGGCCATTGAAAGTCATTCTAAATGTAGTCCGTTATCTTGTACTGAAGAAAGAGTAAATGTTCTCAAGTATGCTCTACTGGTACTGTAACTGCGAGCTCCCAGTAAAGGGTTCTGTAGTTAGCCAGCCAATCTGTCTTTGTGGCTTTTCTAGTGCATGAACTACATCATTTTTGCTGCAGTTTCAGCTGATTCATCTTATCATCCTTCTCTCTCCCCAAATTGAGCATGCCCTTCTAGGTAATGAGGTTACCGTGTCTTCCCTTGCTTTTTGTCTCTGCACTAGACCTCACTTCTACTTTCCCTCTTATTTTTATTGGTTTTCCTGAGCAATTTCAAGGCAGTTATCTTAACACGGTGCCCAGTATTGGACACTATTTGCTACCTGAGGTCTTGCTGGTACAGAGTAGAGCAGAATAAGTACCCTGTGTCCTACATGTGATGATATTAATATAACCAAATTGCAATTTGCTGCCTTTGAATGGCAATTTTACTGGCATTCATAAAGCCTATTGTCTGATAGCGCTCAACTGCCCTTCTGCAGTAGTTCTGCCTTGCCTGCTCTTCTCCACTGTGCATTTGTGCATTTGGTTTGTAAAATTGTGTGACCATTCTTAATACTTCTGTTTTCAGCCAAGCAACAGACATAATGGAAACAGCAGGTTGGAAGTCCATGATCCACTCCCACCCTCACTTAGTAGCAGAGGCCTTTCGCGCACTAGCATCTGCACAGTGTCCACAGTTTGGCATTCCACGCAAACGGCTAAAACAGTCATGAAAACTTCCATGAACTTTAGAGAAATTGAATTGACTCTACTCCTCCATGTCCAGAGGTGTTTTCACAAACCATAACAAGAGTTTTTGTTATCCTTGTCCACAGAACAGAAGCTGAAAAAGCCTATTGTTTGCTTTTCAGATGGATAATTTATGGTTTAATCCTCAGCTTTAAATTAGACTGATTACTCTAATTCACTGAAAGGCCTTAAATTATCTTCAATGACTCTCTAGTCCATATAGTTTAATGTATCTTGATTTTTTTAATTATTATTTTTAAATGTGCCTTGTCTTTTTGACTAGGCTCTGCAGGATTGCACTAGCTCCATAATGCAGTAAAGTTGATAACTGAAGATTAATTTTTGAAAGGGATCTTCCATTATTTTCAGAAGAAAAGAAAATGATTATAGTTTGGTCCTGTGCTAACTGGAAGGTTTTAACTAGCCTCTCATTAGAAGCACTTGAACCAGAGGCACATCATGTACCCTAGACAAGTGCTAAATATAGGGAGAGCCTGTTTACCTTCAGCAGATGCCTATAGGCTATTTATGGCAATATACTGCTTTGAACATAATTTATTTTTCATTGTGGGGGCAAATATGCAATGGTTTGGCCCAAAAATGTATTTTCATTACAGTTTGTAATGCTTATTGTGTGTGTGTCAAAGCTGTCCAAATGGTAAAAAGAAACACAGAATAAACCTCTTGCTTGTGTTTCTTTACGGTCCATCATTAGTTTACATTTAATGCAGAACTGACCGAGAGGTAAAGAGTTCAATGTGAAAACAGAATAGTGTTGTGTATGGAAAAAATATATCCCACGTGTATGGTTTCATAGAAAAGTAAAGGATGCATAGAATGACCAAATGTAAATTGAAGAAATGGGCCAAATGGATTCTGAATATGCACTTTTAACGTGTAACTTTTGTATGTTGTGTGGTACATATATATTTTGCTTTTGATGATAATGAGGTACAGGTAATTGTGGCTTAACTTTTTAGATACATTTTAAGATGCCCACAGCCACATGGGATTTAGTTTTGTTAGAAAGAAAGGCATGTCTTTTTAAGACTCAATTGAAGGTGGCTATTGCAAGCTTTCATATTTAACTAACAGAATATTTTTCGCTTATCTGAAAAAGGCATGTGAATGGTAAAATTTTGAAGGGATTTTTTCCCATCTTGACGGATGTGCACAGCTTCCATTAACACCTAAGGAGGTTATGTGCACATCAAGAGGAATATTTCCCCAAAATGTCAGATGGTATTTGCAAGCAGAGACTTGCTCAGTCTTGCATTTCAGTTATTGTGCTAGCATTGTGGATGGTATTGAAATTCTGCATAATGTGAAAAGGATGAAACATTTGTAAACTGCTTGTCATGGGCCAGTTCCTTATTATATAAATCTTAGCTTTAATATCAACATCCTCAGTGTTTGATAGCTTTGTTTACAATTGGGAGGAAAATTCTGCAGTAGTGCACACTCTAAATGTTTCCTGAGTTATTGCATTGAGTTTACTGTAATAGTGATAATATGCTATATTTCTTTTCTGGGAAGACTTGGGTTTAGCAGTGGGGAATGGGAGGAGATCTCACCTAATTTATAAACATATTTGCATAAGGGTTTTAGTTTCTCTATTAAAAGGAGTTATGCAGGGAGGAGAGAGGAAGAATTTCAGATTTACCATCTTAAAAATCTATCTCCATCCTCATATCATTAAGATTCACCTAAATTTGCGCTGAACAAAATTTTTAGAGGAAAGAGTGTATAGTTTTATACTTTGGCATCTAGTAAACCATTAGCAAAGATAAATTGGAAAAAACGCCCGGTCCAAGTTTGAAGAATAAAGTAACCTCTAAATGTGCATTTTCTTCTTACCTTCTAACTAAATCTTTGATGGATAAAGTGTAAAATCAGAAACTTTAATAGTATGTAAGGCATCAAATTATATATTTACAAAGATTTATCCTTTTATCAATTTTTAAATATTTATCTAAAATAAGGTCTCGTAAGCATTCTTCACAATAAGATGTAAAGATAATTGTTCCCTCCAAAATAGTGATGTTTTTGCTGCACTGTGTTATGCGTTAGAACTATATATCCTCATACTTATCACTGGTAAAACTTGCAGCTCTGACATACGAAGTGACTTGAATATTTAATGCTGTAATGATTGTCCAGTTCAGCTTGTTCTAAAGTAACAACATACAGTAGTCAAATGGAAAGCTTAGACTTCCATGAAAACTTTTCTTTTAGAAGCTTAATAGCACACTTTGTACCAAAAAATGTGAGACACTGTGCTGTACTATTATCTTCATCATAGAGTGTCCACTTCTCAAGTCAGGCATTGTATACCATGCATTAACAGGAAAAAACCCCACCAACCCAACAAGAATGACAATTGATTTGTTTAGATTTGATTTTATTTATTATGTATGTTTTCAAGGTTTGTCAGCTCTTAAGAAAAAGGTAAAATGGTTGCCATATTCTTAAGTGAGTGCACTAATTTATTCACTGCTTCTATAATAACTACATGCAGTGTTCTCACTGGAACGGGATAGCTGGTAATTGCAACCTTCTCCTTTGGATTCAGTAGCTTTTTTTATTCTCCACATCTCAAGAGCTTGCCCTTTTAAAACCTCAGTTGTCAGTTCTAAGTGCAGCAGATATAAGACTATCTCATACAACGGACAGGTTTTTTTTCAGGCTGAAATCTTAGCGGGGGTTTCTTAGTTTTCTATACAGATTAGGAATATAATGTATGAAGGTGCCATGTTTTGGCTTGCCAACACTACTCCCTCAGATACGTGTGAACCACCGCTTCCATACTTCTCTGGGGAGAACCCTGCATGTGTCCTGTGTGTGCGTGCGCGTGTGTATGACTGTGTGGTGTTTTTTGTCAAGAATGACTTTGACTTTCTAAAAATAAGGACTCAAATTTGCTGTTAAAATGCTATTATGTATTATATATATATTATTTTTTTTTTCCCGTTTGAACCTCTCCTAAGGAGATACTTTGGGTGGAAGATGCTTCAATAAATCCTTATCTCCTAGTCCATTTACTGCATGCAGAAGTATGAACACATTGTGCCTTTTAGGAAACTGTTGTAATGATGAAGAGAAGATTTAACAGGATACGAGATCTTTTTAAAAGGGATTTTTAAAGGTGAAGGAGAATGCTATTTGATACACAGTTGAGATGGAAAAGTTACAAATTACCCATGTGAGCTCTCTTGCATGTTGATTCTTGCTTCCTAAATTCAGTTTCACTGAGGTAAAAACTACACACAAAATAAGCATTACAGATACAAGTTAAGTAAGGGTATATTTTTGTGAAAATGTAAAAATATTTGCTGTTACAAAATAAGTGTATGTCAAAATGTGATAATCATGGACACAAAGTTAGTTTTACAAGTTACTCTAGTTCTGATGTTTTTCTAAACGTTGAGTACTTAGTATAAAATTCACCTTTGCACAGAAGGTCAGTAGAAGATTTACATGGAGATTATGTTCCTTTTAAATGCTCGTGGTAAGATTTCTCCCTTGGGAGAATAAAACTATGTGCAGTATTTGAAACTGTGTTTCATAAAAGACAGTGAATTGCAAATGTGAGGTATTGCTACCTGAAATATTGTTGAATTTTACAGTTGGTTAAAATTTCTAAGCTTAATTGATTTATTTTTTTGTAATTGACAAGTGGAATGTTAACTGTCCTCTTTGTCTGGTGTTGATAGCATATTTAGTGCAGAGTTTAGCTCCTTAGCTAACAAGATACTGACTTAATCTCATAACCTGGCTTCTGCTTACAGTAAATGGACTACGTTTGTAAAGGGAATTCACTATTTCAAGTGTTTTGCAAGGAACTTCACTGTATTTGTAACCTGGTTTTTGAAGGCTTAAGATCAATGAGTCCTATTTTAGAAATTAAACCAGTGAAATAACTTAGACCTGTTTTGGGGTGGAAATGATTAAAGAGAATTCAGATATGTAAACAGTTGTATCAAACCATCCAGCCTTTTTTATCAGCTGATGTTAATGGTGAAATACTTTTTGTACCTTGTTGCTGAAAATATTTTTGCATTTCAGCACATCAAGTTACAATAAAGTTGTTAATTATACAGAATGTGTCTGTGTGGCTTGTATATGTTTTTTTTTTTTTTTTTTCCCCTGTATATGTTCCCAATGGCTACCTTAACCTTTCTCAAAGGAGAGAAGCATTTTATTAGCACTGTCAATCAGTCTAGTGTAAAATATGCTGCTGTCCTTCTGGAAACCTTTCCTGGGGAGGATCATATTGCAGTCTTGCTCTGATCTCCATAACTTTGTTATTTTTTCCATTTTGACACTCCAATAACTTAGACCTCCGAACAGCTTGTAACTTGTCTGAGAAATGACTGCCTTTATACAGACTGTCAGAGCCGATGCTCAGTGGGAAGAAGAGTTGATCCTGTGGTAATGAAGATGGGCCTCGTGGTTTCCAAGAGATTTGGTTTCTTTTTCCATTTACCATTGCAAACCGTCTTGGTTTTTTTTTTCTTGTCAAGGAGTATAGGCTTATTGTGACCACAGAAATATTGCTTGCATTTGTTATGGGAGCAGTGGTATGTAAGAATAATCTGTCTGGGCAGTTTGTGGGGTGTAATACGCTTATCGATACCTTGCGAAGATATGTAGTGCTACTGATAGGCTGCTCTGTATTTGACTTTGGATGCACCAAA
This sequence comes from Falco punctatus, assembly GCF_963210335.1. Classification (NCBI taxonomy): domain Eukaryota; kingdom Metazoa; phylum Chordata; class Aves; order Falconiformes; family Falconidae; genus Falco; species Falco punctatus. The sequence goes on from NC_137588.1 coordinate 37,007,345, forward strand.
CTCCAGAAAACCATGATGCCAAGGTAAGTTTATAAACATGATGCAGGTCATTTGAACACACACAGTTACCTGTCTTGTGTTATCTAGGCTACGGCAAGAATGTGGCACAGTCAACCCCTGCAGTTCTTCCTAGGATGACTTGGGTAACAAATAAGGATACCTCGCTGTCGTCACAGGGCGGTCTTGAGTATCTCAGCGTAGCACGTTGCTGTTTTGTGTGTAGGTACATGCAAAATTCTCAATGTTTGCTTAAAACATACATCCCTTAAATTACTCTGTAATGATTCAGCTCAAAGTTCCTTGTGGGGGCTTATATGAATAATGGCATGACTTACACCTTCCCAGACAGTTTAGTAACCTCCAAGGTAAACGTGACTGGTTACCACTGTGAATGGTAATGAAAATTATTTATGCAATCCCTGAAATTTGAAGCTCAGTTCAAGAATTTGGTGAAGAATTATTAAACTTCACTAATTCGTTTGGTTTTTTTTTAGTCTTCATGAAGTAATTTTTCTTCTGTTTATCTTGTCATCATACAAAAGTTTTCTTTGTTATTCAGCAAAATGGGTTCAATTAGCATTGATTGAAAAAAGCAACTATTTTCCTTCTAAAATGAAGTCTAATAGTCCTTTGTGTGGAAACCAGGCACACAAATAAAGCTTTTCCTCCTTTTAGTTGAATGTTTCTGCTAAAAGGTTTTATGGTCTTAATTTATCTGAATCTTGGTTTAACTAAGATATTACTAGTAACAACTTTAGCAGCTTTCTGAGAATTCTCATTTGAAGTCCAACATACATCCTTCCCTTTTCTTTAGAAGGGGAAAGCAACCTTGGTTGGTAAGATATGCTGTTAGAGTAAAAAGCATCTCTCGCTGTACAGAACTGCCCCTGCCATACGCTGAAGGCATAGTTTGATGTCCTACCGAGTAGCGCCAGCTTAAGCAGTCCCTGTCACTGCCACTAGAAGTATTTCACAGCGCAGCCTGAGCCATCACAGGTGAGAAATACAGATTCAAGTGTGTCCCTGAGCCTCTTCTCCAGACATCACAGCTGTTACGAACTAATCATGACATCTTAACTTTATCATGAGACATACTGATTTTTTTCCTAAGATCTTACCTAACTTACTGTTTTATTAAAGAATTCAGTACACGTAGCTATGTTTATATGGAAGAATATAACCTTGTAATATTAGTGGTTTTCTATTTTTGGATTACTTTTGTTATAATTACTGTTTAAGTTAGTATTACCCATTCCACTACTTGCCACATTTATTAAGTAAATTACATTAATGATCAAACCGCCTCCATTATACGCAAAACTTTGCACTTAACATTGTGATGGTATGGTAATGGAGGAAGCGCTGTTAATAGCTGTTAAAATTAGTTGAAATTTTGAACAGTTTTATCTTTCTGCAAACTTCTTGGTACTTTTTCCACTAGGGGAACATGGTTTTATTGCCAATTTTGAAGATTCCTTCTTTATTCTCTCAGAGAAAGCTGGAAGAAATACAAGTGCAGAAGTCAGCTGAAGCATTTCAGATGCATGATGCAAAGGACGTGCTTTTTCCACTACCAGCACTGCACCTAGGCAAAACCCCCCAACACCCAGACTTAAGCTCTGACTATTCAGGAGTGGCTTCAAATGGAGATGGCATTCCACTGGTTGTCAAACAGGTTGTATTTTAAAGAGTATGTGAAGTTGATGCTTTAAGTGGAACACTGGGTTTCTCCAAAGCCAAGTATAAATAACAGAAATGAGCTTGTGATTTGAGACTCGGGAGGGGAAAAATTTTTTTACAGACCTCCCTTGTCCTTGGCTTGTAGAGAGACTATGAAGAGTGGTTTGACTTCTCAGTTAAAGTATTTTGAAGGAGACTTAGAGCTGTAGCAGCATGTGGTGATCATCTCATAAAGCAGAGAGCGGACTGGACTCCTTTAGAAAACATTACCTGACAGTAATGTTTTGTCTTGCATTCTTAGCAGAATTTGGAGCATAACAGTATTTTTGTGCAGGTACACCCTTGATTGAAATACAGTGTATATAATGAGTGAAGATCTGTGCTTTGCCAAACTTATGTATGTTTCATGTGTTGGCAGTGATGTCATGTAGAAAATAAATTGCACTATGTTAAACTTTGTGGCGCTGATCAGAATGGAGGCAATTTGTGCTGCATTTTAAGCAGTTATGGTTTTTTGACTACCCACGTTTTTCACTGCATAGTTGACTGAGCCATTTCGATTAATAAAGGTAAATTTTGAAGCATATGCAAAAAAATTCTAATAGGGTGACTTCTTAAAGCATGGAAGCTTTAACTGCAGGCTAGCCTCCTATTTTAACCTTAATTGCCAAGTAAACTATTTACATCTTTCATTAAGTTGGTAACTTTCTGTAAGCTTTAAAATTTTATGCATTATGTACATGATTTTCTAACACAGCTGTGTTTATCAAGTTTTGAAGTTGTACGACAAACCACCTACTTGCTACTGAAGTATGCAACTAAAATGTTTATCTACGGTGGTCGGCAAAGACTAAATCTTGCTAGGGTAGTCGCACCATCCCCAGGTGAAGACCTGCGATTTTCTCGGTAAAGCCCACACCATATGTTTTAAGAGGAGGGGGGTGGGGAAAGTCTATGAAATTTTGCATCTTGTCCCATCTTGCAGATGGGCTGTTCCTTTCAGACACACGTGGGAGTTCTTACACAACCAAGTCTTCGTTTCTCCCCTACAGCAGGACTGTGTTCTATTACAATGGATCAAAAGCCTGTAGCAGTACAGCTTACCTGGGGAGGGTTATCCCAGGGCAACAAATAGAGGGACATAAAATTTGTTTGTCTCTTTCCCTGCTGCTGTTGCAAGGACTGGGATGGGTGCAGGGTGTGCTCACCAAGGCTGAGGTTGCTGAAAGCGCAGCTGAAGTTAACCAGAGCTGTTTGATTTAATGGCTATGTGCAGATGAGCTTCTAAGTTTGTCTTACATCTTTGCAATTGCTTTATAGTTACTCACACTCTTCGCTGTAACCATTAGGACAAATAATGTCAGAACTTGTTGCATGTTTATTGGCTTTTCTGGTCAAAGTGAATTTGAGGCATAGGTGTGGAGCAGTGTGGATGTCTTTTCCAATGTAACTTTTTATTCAAATGCCTCTTTTCTGGTTTGTTTTTTGGAATGTGTGCTGGCACCTCTCAAATAATATAAATAAATACAAAATACCTATTGAATCTGCAAATGCTTTATAATGAAACTTCAGCAAGTTCAGTTTCCCTGATTTACAAAAATGTAGACACAAATGTCTTTTAACAAAAAATGTATCATGTCAGATGTAGTTAGTTTGTTCTGCAATTATAAGAAGGGTTAAATTTTATTCAAGATTAGGAAAATATGAAGTCTTTTACCAGTAATGCTAGAATAGCTGGCATCTACTTTTGACAAGCTGACAGACCAGAGAGCTGAAACTTAATGAATCTTAATGCTTTCTGTCATGTACTTCAATTTTCTCAAATTATTTCTCCAATTAGTTCTAGTCTTTGTAAAGGAATGATTAATGATAATTACTACATTCTTATGCTTTGCATATGCAGGCTTTGGTGTTACACAAATTTACATTTTTTATTTTTTTTTTTTTTTTAGTATGTGGGCAAGCCAGGTTTGTTATTTCTTTGGGGTGCTGGGGTTTTCCGGACTTTCAGTTCTGTATTTTTGGTTGAACAGGGAGAATATAGTAGATGCATGAGGTAGGCTTACTATGCTTTTTCCATAAGAAATAATTTGGGCATAACACAGTTCTTGGTTCTTTTCTATAAAGCAGTTTCTTCCCAGCTACTCTTTAGTGGATAGGTAGGGAGTGCAGGGATGCAAAGTTATCATCGGGAGCCTTAACTCATCCTTGAGTTGCATCAGATTTGGAAAATTAGATTTGCAAGACTGTAAAACCAGTTCAATTCTGGAGGGCATCTGCTTTTCCAGGGTTTGTTTTGTTTTTTGCCATTTGGGTGGGGTTTTTTTCTTCTCATTTTTAGAGTCTTCACATGCCGTCTTCATGTTGTCGTTCAATTTTATCCTACTCTTAACATGCACGCATAGAGAGATTTATCAAAATGTTATCATCGTATTAGTTTTGTATTTAAAATCACTAGCACGAGGTTTTCAAAGCCAGTGTGGTGGGGTTTTTTGACTGCATAGGAACTCAAGCTTTTCGTGCTGCTCTGCAGGTATCTAACCTTTGACTCTTAAAGGAAAAAACAGTTTTGGTTTCTGCTTAATTAGTCTTGTCTCTTCTGATACAAATGCTCATCTGGAGGAAAGAACTGAGATCAAACAGAAGTATGTTTGCAGTAGTAGAAAAAAGGGCAGTAGGATAAAACTTTGTAAGAGATTGGCAGGAAGTAAAGATTCAGTTTGAAGAAATAGAACTTAATATTTGGCAGAATAATCGGCTGAAAGAGATTTGTGCAAAGGAGGTGCCTTAAAGCTACTAATACAGAAAAATACCTTGAGGCTATAATGAACACCATGCAAGATGGAACCTTGCAGAAATGAAGTCAGCATGACTGGTTTACAGACTGGTATCACGTTGAGGTCTGAAACGACATGGTAAATGTTTGTGTTCAGCTTTTGTTCTTGCCCAAATCACCGTTTGGTTCTAGGTCTTTGCAGCATTTTTCCATGGCTGGGAGAACATGGAGACAGACAACATTCAGGGGATAAAAATCACGAGGAGTCATTTGCGTGGTCTGTCCTGTTTCACAGGGTTGAGAAAAAGCGTGTGGATTTAAACAACCACGAGCTGCAAGGTGAACACCACGAGGCAGTTACAGCAGAGGGCTGCCATAGCCCACATCAGTTAAGGGGCTGAGGGCATGGGATGCGTAGGGACTGCCCCACCTCTGCCGCTCTCCTGCCCGCGGGTTGGAGGACGGATATTGCAGATGTTTATTAGGATACTCCGTGGTTGGGTAGAACTTGTAAAAGCTTTTTGAATATATACTAGGTTGGCTTCTGCTCATAAACTGGTTCAAGTCTCCTGAACTGGTGGTGGTTGCTGATGGTGACCACTGGAATTGGCAGGAATGTAGGAATCGGTCTGTCCAAGCTCTGGGAACCTGCAAGAGTTGCAGGGTCTGCACGTCTGCAGTCGGCATCAATTTGGGTAGCTATAAAAAGGCTACTTCTTTATACATATTCTATTAAAGAAATGGACTGCTTGCCATTTCAACTATTTTTAATCAACAGCTATTTCATTTTAGCTGTCTTGCCACTTGTTTAGTTAAAATATGGTGTTTACTGGGGCAGTCTGCCTCTGTTATATTCACCTCTGAATATTCTGTGCAAATTTTAATTGAACTACTTAAGCGGAATATTGAAACTGGCTCTCCAGAAGAATTATCCTGAAAATATAAATGTTAATATGGATGTTCAGGAAGTGTTGAGATGGGGGCCAAGCAACCAAGGTACATATTTAGCAGGTGGCTGCAGTTTTCCAGTAAGGTGATACTCTGGGCAGTTAGAAGAAGCAGGTAAAAAGTACAGGTATCTTATGACTTTTAAGAGGAGGAATTAAAGGTCTAGTTTGGGGGACTTCAAAAAAGTATATCAAATCATCAGCTGTTGAGGATACTCCACGTGGTATAAAACTGAGAGGATTTCTAAGTTGGGCTCACTCTGTGCAATAATTAATTTTCTCATGTTCTTGGTCATAGTCATTCTATGAGCACTCACTGTATGTACTTTAAGTCAGTGCTATCAGCAAGTCCATAATCTTCCCTTGTTGCTTGTTTGCAGAGAGCAAGCTAAATATTTATTCCCAATTCCTCCAGACAGAAATGTGTAGAGGAAGGTGCTGTTGCACTGAGACTGTCTTTAACTATAATCCTTGTTTGTGTTTTAGCATGAATTACAAAAATGAAAGTAAGTTTTCCTGGCATGAATGTTTTTCTTCATTCTTTAAAAACAAGCACACAAACCAGGGCTGGCAGAGACCACGTTGGTAATAAAAATGAGCTTATTTAGCTGTATGTAGAGTTTCCTATCACAGAAACATCGATAGTGCTGGCATAGTTTTGTAAAGTTTACTTGCTGCTTATAAGGCTAAACTTTGAGTGTCAGACCTGGCTTCTATTCCTGCAGACAAAAGGGTTTAGATAAGGGAAATGCCAGTTCTGCAGAGGAGGAAAGCAAAGGGCCTGGCTGTCTGGGTAGAGCTGAAGCATCACTGCTCATCTGCTAACGTCCTTGTACGCTGTTGTCAAAGCTGTTTTATCAGCAATTTTACCTTAAATGGGGAAGGTGAAGTGAAGGAGGGCATTTGTGTTGTCCACACCAGTGCTCTCCAGCAGGGCTGTGGGAACAAGTGGCTGAGCAGTAAATACTGTATTGGTGCCCTGATCAGTGGTGATTTTCATGGTGCGTGAACACCTTGTATCTGGTCTTCAGCTGCTTCAGCTGTCATCTCAGCGCCTTTTTTGCACCTGTAGAAACACTTGTGTTTTTCCTGATCAATTCTTCGAATGTAATACAAATGTATTTGAGCATGCTGCATCATTGGAATTTGCAGCTGAACATACCATTGGCTTGATTACAAGCTCCATGCATTTCAGATGAATTTCCCTGAAGTACACTTCGAGTGCGTGCACATGCACACCCAGCAAAAAAGTCCACTGGAGTTTAAGAGGTTGTTCATGCTTCGGTCTTGTCTGCGAGCACTTGTAGGTGGGAATGCCTTCTGCAAACCAGAAAAAGAGCACGGCAATTGCAGCTTGTTTATGTTGTGGGTTTTTTTCTTTTGTGTCTTTGTCAAATATTTGAAACGGAGGACTTGCCAAATAATCGGTGAGCGAGAGTGTGCACTGGTGACGAGTGCTTTTATTTGGAGCTGGCAGGACTTGATGCCACCTTTCCATTGCCAGCCAAGCACTCTTCTTTCCCGTTTCACCTTTAATTTTTTTTTTTTCTCCCACTCTCCTGGGTAGCAGCTGCTAAGGGAGTGGGTGAAGAGAAATGACGTTATAAAATGGGATTCTGGCTCTGTTGTGAGTGCTGTGGTCAGTAGCCTGTTTCTGAGTAGGTGTATGGCAGAGCAGCCGTGGCTGTGCTTGGGAAGATCTGCAGGAAGAATTCCCAGGGGAGCAGGACATTTCCTTGGTCCTTGCCCAGGAACTGGGCGTTGATGAGATGCGTGCCCTTCTGGAGCCCAATAAAGGGATTTGAACAAACACACATGCAAGACCCTGCATCTCAAAAATGATATGCACTAAGCCAGCTGAGAAACATTTTTTAATGTTAAAGAACGATTACTTGTTGTTCCTTAAATATGTTGCTACGTTAGCATGCTAGACATCAATATTATTGTCTTCCTAGTTTTCAAAAGTAACAAAAGTTACAGAATCTGTTCATTATATTTACCTTACTTGAAAATCATCAAAGAACCGTTTTTCCTTAAAAATTGCAAGTAGTACATGTTCGAAAATGTAGAAGTGAGGAAAATTCCAAAAGTCAAATCAGCCGGAGGGGATTTTTCCTTGATAAAAAAAAGTGAGTATGTGTGAAGGGAAGGAAAGCCGCTCTTAAAACTTCCCACTTACAGCTGTCTGTACTGGTTCATCATTTGTAATGCTCGTTAAAGCTTTCTTAATCATCTCATTCAAATGTCCTGAGTGCAGGAAAATTATTTGAGCAATCTCAAATTTTGAGGGTATGGCCAACTTTTGAGATGCTTAAAACTGTTCAAACTTCCAATCAATGACAATTCTGAACCTGTTGCAACAGCTTTGAAAGCCCTATCGTGCGTTTTACCAACCGTAGTCCCTTGTCTTTGGAAAATGCTGGGTTAGGTGTTAACTAAGCATGTATACGGCTGCTTTCCATTCGGGAAATGGGCTCTGTGTTGACTCCAGGTGGCTCATAAATCCCTGAGCGTGCTGCGCGCTATTCCTGCACTTCACATCTGGCAATGTAAGCAGTACATGTGCAACTCCCTCCAGCCGGGACAGCTTGCCTACTTTCTTCCTCCGTGGCAGCGATGCCCCGTGTACCACCTGGGTGTAGTATCTTCTGGGTGGGGTGTAGGAAGAAAGCTGTGCACTTGGCGTTATGTCTGCTACCAAGCTCTCGCTAAAATAACTCTGTGAGTCAGACGGACAGAATGACTGTCCGGCATCTTTTGTTCTTTGCCTGCCTGCTCTTGGGAAGTGTATGTATCCCAGGAGTCGTCTCGTATTCTGTGATCATCTGAAGAGCTGCTATTTGTAGAGGTTTCTGCACATTCATGGGGAATCCTCCTTTAGACTTGTTAGTTAGGAGGTTTCAGATTGCTAACGTAAGGCACTGCTGATATGGGTTGCCGAATTACCGCTGGGTACATAAGCCGGGGGAGCCAGGCAGGCATGCTGATGGTACAATTTGTTTTCTGAAAACCTTAGTTCAATAGAACATTTCCCTTATTACAAAAACGCACCAGCCAAATACACGTACATCTTTTGAGCTTCAGCATTACGCTTGTGTATCCTGCAGGAGATTAAAACATCAGTCATATTCTCCATATTTCATAGTCCTCTAGAAGCCCCCGGGAAGGTGCCCATGTCTGGTGACACTTATGTCCTGCCAATAAAACAACCCTCTAGAAGAAAGTCTGTGTGGGCCATGCAGCAAGATGTCAAATTAATTGTACTGAAATAATGAGTTAGCACCAAATGCTAATTAAATATTGATGAAAGTCATACTTTCAATTATCTTCATTATGGTGCAATGTTTTATGTAGACATGAAATGCTGGGAATGCGGGCATATATTATCGTTAGACTTGTCATATAAAAAATATTAGTTATGTCTCTTCTCTAAAATCCATTTTAGATGCACTGGAGGTCCATGTATAGTATCTTTCTGACATAGTAGATTTTTATTAGGGTTTTTTGTGTTTATCCTTTTGCTCTCCCCTTCCATTAAAAACCCTGCGAAGCAATCATCTTTAATGGAGAGGCTTTGTAAATACGGGCTGTGCCGCTGCTAGCTGTGGTCTGCCCCCACAGCTCCTCGCCAGCCAGCACGCTAACATGTGGCCACTGAGATGGGTCTTGCTATGATATTTTTTAACAAGTTTTTGAACTTTACTAGCTAAAGTCCTTTCAGTCTTTTTGGTTCCCGAGGAAGTAAGGGATTAGTTTCATCTTATGGATGGAAGGTTTCTGAGCATTTATTCTAATTTATACGGTCCTTCTCTGTTATCTTCTTCTTTACAAGGTTTTCTTTGCTCGCCTGAAGTGAGGTGGTGGAGGCTGCAGGAGCTCGTGACGGGTATCTCACCGCAGTCAGGCTACAGGAGCAGAGCTGGAAGGGACAACCTCGAGCTCAGAGAGGACAGCAGCTGTAGGGCACCACAGCAGAGAGAGGGATCCGAGAGCGTGAGCCTTACAGCAGGAGGTTGAGTTGAGGCAGAGGGGCATGGGTAGGTAAGATGTAACCCAGGGTGCTGTGCTTTCAGGAAAGGGGATGGGCAAGAGCTGTTCCTCTCCTCGTGTGCGTTAGCGCAGGGGAAAAGGCTTTTAAGCTTAAGAAATTAGAGGACTTTTTTTGGAAGAACTTCATTACGCAAAAACAGAAGTCCAGGACTACATGTTGCTAGGACCTAATTGCCTGGAGAGTAGAGACTAATTAGACGACAAGAGTCCCAGGAACAGTCCTAGCAGTATATTGTTTTATATGCAGTTGCCTTTGGGGAAGATGGAAAAACTTAGCACAGGATGCACAGGTCAAACATGCACAGTCGCATGCAGTCTTGTTACTCTCAAGTTCCTTTGAGCTCTTCTAGAAAGACAAAAACTTACTTCCAGAATCTGCCTCGAAAATGCTGTCCTAGAAGTTTTCTAAGCAGCAGTAGGGATTTCTTTTTGATCAGGAGACAGAGGGTATGAACCGAGGTGAAAACAAATACTTTCTGGAGACTTTGTGGAAGGGAGAAAGCTTGTACAAGGTGCTTGGGTGGGCCGGCCGCCTTTCCCAGCTGGGCTGGAGGAGAGGTCTGCTTGCTGTCTTTGAGAGTCACGTAATGGTAAATCTGTGCTGGTCGGGGGGGGAAAGCCCCCCCACCCTTTTAGTGCTGTTCTATTGTCTCTTGGCAGTAGCTGGCAATCTTTGCAGCAGGTGAAGGTTAAGGATGCTTACAGCAATGCCAGCATGAGGGGCTGGTGTGTGCCTGTGTCTGGCAAAATACACCCAGTCCCCAAGAGCGTGAATGCTCCTTGTCACTTCTAAGAGGACTGGCTTTGAGCAGGGGGTGGGTGGGTGACGTAAGATTAGAAAGGAGGGTGCAGCCTTAGTGCCACTGTCTAAGTATAAATTGTTCCTAAAAGATAACTCTGATATTATTCACTGCAGACTATATGTGAATATCCAGGGAGAGGCATTTTAAAATGATGGGTGGTGAAGCGTGGCAGAGCAAAAGGCGCACTTGAGCTGAAGAATAGCTATTACCCAGCAGAGCAGAACCACAGTACCAGCTGCCGAGAGGGTAATTCAGTGCTCATCGTGATTTTCAACCTCACTCTAAACCTATTGCTTTGGAAGCATCCCTCATCTAAGGACAAAGTTTCCCCAGACCATCAGAATAGAATCTCTCCACATCCCGAGCATGTGAAATTAATGACTGAATATTATGCTGAGAGCCATTTAATTAAAAACACTTTCATTAATAATGCAGTTGGAGAGTGTATGTGTGTTATGTAATTAAAGATAGTACATCAGTAAATGATACTATGCAAAACCAATTCAAAAAATTTAAATGAGTCATTGTAACATAAGGAACTTAATTCAAGTGGGAATAAAAGTCAACGTGAAATAAGCTCGGTTTTTCCTGGAAGCTGCAATTAATCTGCTTCTGGCAACACAATTCTATACTTGTATTTCAAATAAGGGGCTCTGCTTGTTTTAAAGCTAACTGGAGTGGTGAATCAAAATATCTTTCTCCACTCCTTTTCCAAATAAAGTAAGTATGTCTTGACGCACCGACGAGCTTGGCTGACCCGGTGGGTCTGGGCTGCCTTGCATGCTGTTCGTCTGTGGTGCCCGTTTCCCTTTGAGCAACCAGGTTGGGCTTGGCTGTGGCAAAACACTGTGCATCTGGTATTTATGGTATATTTACTTTAAAGCCAGGAGAAGGAAGTGGAAGAGGGGAGGGTATTCCCTTAGGACAGAGCGACCGCCCTGTATGGCATCTCCTCCAGGAGACTGGTGGGCATGGAAACCTCTTGTTTTCCCCGAGTACTTCAGCTAATCCAAATCTTCAGTGATTGAAGTCAGAAACGCTACAGTTAAATATATCTGACATGAGAAGTGGATTGGAATTAAGTAGTCTTAAGCACTATATAATAAATAGGCTTGCTTGTCATCTTCAGTACGGCAACTTGAAATATTTTTAATCCTTTGGTTTACCTGCTCAAAAATCTGTATTGAATATTCCATACTGGGAGCCCTGGTTAGCAGCGCCAGCCTGCTCGGCATCACCTGCCGGTGCGGCGCATGCTTCAGGTACTCCTTAAAAGCAAATGTGGATGGAGGTGTGTGACTGTGGGATTAGAACAGAGTGAAGGCTCCTCGCTGAGCAGTTCTCATACTAAGCTGAAGCACGCGTGCCCATGTTCAAGTTAAATCAGCTTGACACATTTTGAAAACATGAACTGATTTTTTTTTTTTTTTTTTTTTTTAAAGAACAGACTACAAGGAAACAATGTGAATTGTTGTTGGGCAAGTAGTAGATGACGCTGCTGTTGCTGTGCCCCTGGGGAAATGCCCGGAGCTGGCTCCTGCAGCAGGCTTTCCTGGTCCACACCAGCACCCCGTCCCTGCACCTGTGGGAGTCAGCGGGTGCTGTGGGGAGCAGCACCCACGTACCACCCCGTGTGTGAGCAGGGGCGTTTTGTCTGGCTTGGAGAGCCCCAAATCCTTTCCTGTGAGGAGGTACCCTAGAAGAGCTCAGGGTGGGTTGCGTTTCACCAGGGGCTTTTGAAATGTGGACGGAATTTGCTGCCCACCCATCTAAAAACCTCATAATTGGGGTGTTTATCTAGACCTGGCTGTCATGGCTGCTTAGGTGTTTACCACTTTAATCACAGGGACAAAACCTAGGCTCGGAGCAACGCAAGATACCTATGGTGATGTTTCTGAGTCCCAGCTGGAGGCAAGGGAGAGTGGTTTGCTTTGGGCTTGCCTGGGACTGTCTGAGCTCTAGACTCTGAAAAATTGATGTATACGAGGGACATATATAGAGTCTGGGCACCTGAAATGCGCCCTGTGTCAGGTTCTGTACCCATCACCCTCTCCCCTGATGTGGCTGGGTGCTAGCACTGTGGATCCATTTAATCACCTAGATCTCAAGTCTTGTTTCCTGGGAAGTAACGTCAGCTATAACAGAAGATACAAACCTGACCAATACTAGAAGATCTAAGCAAACATCTTAGTGACTTTAAGTGGTGGTGGTGGGGTTTGGCCATTTTTTATTTCAGGGCTAATTTAAATAACCTCCAAGTCTCATATTTCACTATTCTCTTTCTTGCCGATTTGGAACCAATTATAATGTATCACCTTCCAGGAAGATCACCAGCTTATGTGGAGCTGTTAAGATAAGGTAGCCAAAGCTTAATTGACTGCATAATGATGAAAGAGCCATGTACTGTCTGGGAATGAGGCAAGAGAATAGAGAAAACGGGATTTGCATCCGAGGGGGCTAAAATGTAGAGCTGCCAAGGGCAGATGCGCAGGGTGATGACTGAAGCACGAGATGCTAGTCTGGGATCAGGCTGCTAAGAAAACTGCCTTGTTTCCCAATGACAGTTCAAGGTTAGAGGGGCAGGGTGAGCGGTGGAATGTCTGAGACGTTTCAGAGGCACCTTTTGCACAGTTGTGGCCAAACGGCGTTGTGGCAGTGCTTGCCTGCCGCGGTCAGCTTGAGTCCCGTGGTGTCCTGGGCTCAACCTCTGGCCAGCCCTGCCTGCTGCCGAGCCAAGGGACCGTGGTCCTCCTGTGTGCCGGCCCGGCGTTTCCCACATCACTCCTTTCCCTGTGGCTGGGAAAGGCAGCTGAGCCTTTTGGCTTAAGTAGAGAAATGCTTAGCGTAGTTCAGCTTCCTGTGGCTGGGTGAGGAATCATGGATATGTGTTTTTCATGGGACTCTTTAATGTATTTTCTTCACCCTAACTAGTGTTGTTTTTTTCTCTCTGCTTTAACCTGAGGGCAGAACCAGGGAGAAGTGTCAGAAATGCAGCCAACTGTGTCAAACAGTTTCAGTACCATCGAACGGGAAGGTGCTGATACCTTTTGTGGTCTTGTTTTAGAGTTCTGCCACTCTTTATGTAGGTAGAAATTTTTTTCTTTGCAGTAAACTGTTTCACCCTGAATGTAATTGCTTTTTAATTGAGCTGCAGCTGGTGCTGGGTTTGTGCTGAGTTGGAGACTTAATTACATCTTTGGAAAAGCATTTTTTTTTTTTGTCATTTACACCCCGCGCCCCCCCCCCCCCCCCCCCCCCCCCCCCTTTAAAATTTAGTCTGAGTGAGGTTCTTCCTTGAGAGTACCAGCAACTGGAGGCTTGCTGCTGGCTGAAAACCCGCAGATATTTTGGAGAGCTGGGATGTGGCGGATGGCAGCAGTCCTGGTAGGCAGGTGCTGCCACACCGTGCCGCTGGCAGCATCCCGTGCAGTATCCGTCACTTCTGATGGCACATCTGAGCAGGCTTTGCAGACCCGTGCTCAGTGACCCTCCAAGTGAGGCATGGCCTGATGGAAGTGGGATGTTTCATGACAACTCAACTCTTCTGTAAAACCAGTCCCTTGGATCCCTCTGTTGTGGAGCCAGCGTGTTCCTTGCACGTGCGCTGAGCTGGGCTACGTAGGCAATAGGGAGCTGCCTGGTGAGATGTGGTTTAACTTCACTGGCTCCAGAGACCTGAATCCACCAGGGTTGTGACATAAATCTGCGATGTTTGTTTTTGTAGACCTGTTGAGGGGGTTACGCTAGCTCCTGGACTTTTGTCTAACACGGTACAGGTGATACCCTGTAAGTACAGCTTAGTGCCAGTTGCCAATATGTGAGAACTGTCACTTTATTTGCTAGTTTTAAAACAAAAAAGGAAGCAGCTTCCAACGGATGCTTGCAAGAGAGATGGAATGGTAAAGTCTAGTTTTTCAGATGAGACACGCTGCAGCTAAAAATCTACTTGATTGATGTGTGTTTTATTGAGCTACTTAGTATATTGTGACTTGTTACCATCTCTTCAACTGTGCATATTTGAATAGGGACAGTGGTAATGACAAATCATTATTATACTATAAATAAAACATTACCCAGATTATGCTGGTCAACAGAGCATAAAACAAATAGCAAATTCTAATGTCCTTGAATTACAATTAAAAAAAAAAAAAAAAGGCAGCACAGGATGCAGATTTGCATTGAACACCTTTGCCCAGTTGCTATGAGAGTTTTTCCAGTTGCAACAAGATTATTCAGGGCTTTTCTCTTCCAGTACTGCCTAGAAAACTTCCCCTAAAAAGAAAATGTGGCACCCCGAGGGAGCTCAGAGCAAACAATGCTCAGCTTTTGGCTTTTTTCGGTCTTGCTAGCTGCTGTAGTACAGCATGGCTGGTTGATGTAAGAGCTTGGGAATTGCCGGGCGGGCGGGGAGCCCCGGGTCCCAGTGCAATATCATCAGCACCATGATGATGGAGAGGCTGCGGAGCTCATGGCAGGATCTGACCACCGGCTAGCGTTACGAGATGGAAAGGCTGAGGGTCCAAAGGATGAAATTCTTGAGGGGAAAAGGAAAAAAACCAAACGGAGTTACTTCCCTGTTCAAGTTGAAATGATGACAAGAGAAAAATACTGACTGTGTGTGGTTCCCGCAGCACCACGGTGTGCTGTCTGGAGGAGAAAATCTGATGCTTATTTGTATAATGGATTAGCTTTTTATTGGGATTTTTTTAATATGTATATCCATGGGATGGGGAGAACAACGGCAAGCGTATTTAAGGAGCTTAAATACATATTTGCATTGATATAAATGCATACGAAACTATAATGTTGAGATTTGGATTGAAGTATGTCTATTTTAGATTAAGGTGCTGTGGTCATAAGTCATTATTGCCCATTTGGGGCACTTTCAAGAAACAGTATTTCATATTCAAAATTTTTTATTTTAAAATCTTTTGAATAAGAGTCCTGAGAGGAAACCCCATGGAAATTTGAAATTTGTCTAAAAATAGTCAGCTTTTACACAGGATTTTTTTTTTAAATATGGCCTGTTCTGTGTGAAATTATATCAAATTTAGTTCTCTTTACATGGCCAGTGTGAAATTTGACCTAACAAAGTGTGTCACTTTGGGTCATTGAATTGTATTTGGCTTACCTTGCTAGGTGTAAATAACTTATTAATCTGTTTTTTGATTGTGCTAAGACTGTAAACACTTTTTTTTTTTGCAGTGACTTTCTCAAAACTGATCTGAGAAAAGCCCAGCATAATGCTTTCAAGCTAATTTTTAAAGTATTGTGACTGGAACAAGCACGGCGGCAAGTTCTGTGGCATGGTGGGTTTGGGTACCGAGCGTCCCTCCTGCTCCGGGGGGTGGGCAGGAGGAGGGTGCTGCGAACTTCTCCCATCGCCCCGGCATCAAAGCATGGGAACGCTGGTCAGACGCTGGTGCCAGGGGTTAGCTTCCCCCTGGGAAAACACTCGGACCATGTTAAAGCAGCCGCTGAGTCTCCTTGGGCTTTCGCTGAGCTGTCCCGTGTCGGCCAGGCATGGAGTGAGCCAGGCGGCTTCTCCATTGTTAGGTTTGGGGGCAGGGAAGCTCCTTGGTGGGACTTACTGGTGAGAGATGGCAGCTCTTCCCACTGCTCTGCCAGTTGGAGCTGTGTCCAGGGCAGGATGGGTATGGTCTGGCTTAACCCTCTCCTCCTCCTGCCGTCACAGGCTCCGTTCCTCCGCTGCTCCCCGTACCCAGCGCTGCAGCCATGGCGTGGTGGCACCAGCCCCAGCATCACTCAAAGAGCCCGAGTGTTGTTTTAAGCCAAAAGCTGCCGGCTGGATGAATGTCTTCGCAGTGTCCAAGAAGCTCAGGCACTAAACCTGTTAAAATACTTGTCCCTTGATTCATAACAGCTTTTCCATCTGAATCCCCAGGTGGCCCAGGCTCCGAGTGTTTCCAGAGCAACGTTTGGTAGCTCAAGGCCCTGGTTTGTCTTCCTGAGGTCTGGAAACCTCAGCCTGGGCCCTGGCTGGGCCTGGCACCCGTTGTGCTGAGGAACTGAGCGAAGGCAGGATTGGCAGTGGCCTGCGTGTCTCCCAGCATCTTCCTGCTTGGAAACGTTTTCTAATTTGGAGTAACCTCTTTACTTTAAATGCACCTTGCATAATTATTAAACAGTTCATGATTCTCAAAACATGTACTTCATTTCTCAGATATCGTGAAACTCCCTTGAACCTGTCCTGCCTGGGCTTGTAGCACAGCTCAACATGGTGCGTGCTTAAATATCTCCTAGAAAAAACAAATTCCAGCTGGGGAAAAATGTTCAGTGGTGTGTTGCAGTGCCTTCGTTTTACTTTGTGTCTTTATATAGACAACATTTAAAAAAACCAACCAATATGCTACAAGCAAGTGCCAGATTTAGCAAACTCTCTTTATTTACATACAAATACATGTACACATATATTCTGTATATGTACACATATTTAAGTGTATATACATACATGATTTCCACATACTCTACAATAAATAGCATGTAGGGTTTTCTTTTAGTTGCCTACAGTGCTGAGTAAAAATACATGGCAATAAAATCATGGCTTACAGCTAAGTTACAAAAGCACCAACCACTGAACTCATAGCAATAAATCCAAGCTTATATACAGCCAGAACGAGGACACGCTATACAGAATACAAAGTAGACCATCTTGTAGGAATCAACAGTAATAGACAAACTAAAAAACATCATTTAGACCAGGAGAGACTCTGTGTAAAATAAGATGAGGGAAAATATTTAGATTATTGATCAAACTAAACCACACATTAGAATTTGTCACCTAAAAAGAAAAACAAATTAGCCAGTTACTTGTATATTTTTAACAAGAGTAATTTTTTTGTATGACTCTTCACCAAGGAAATCAGAATTAATCTCATGAGTGAGTCCTTCTGAGCAATCATGGTCATTTGTCTGGGTGCACACCCCTGGAACAGAGTATTTTAATAGTACTTTGCTTAAGCTGTAACTTCCTGGACCCTGCACGTAAGTTTGATCGGAGGCAATATAAAGCACTTCCTCAGCCAGCTTCTCCCATGGGACCTGCGACATCAAACTGTCACAAAGGACTATGACAGTAAATGGGTGGCAGCAGCAGCAGAATCAATACCCAACGAAAGCGTGGGGCGTTGATGCTTGAAGCGGTGGTGCTGAAGCCAACCACCATGGGCTGCGGTGGGAGCGGCATCTGCCCTCTCAAAGCCAAACCCCAGCTGGACCCTCTGTTGTTACAAGTAAGGGTGGTGGAGGGTTCCTATTCTGTGCCTAGGGGAGAGGCTGGCTGAATATTTTAATACTGATAGTAGTTGTTGAAATCTGCTTTATGAGGCGAAGCTGCATAGATTTGTAGATTTTTGTTCTCTTTATCATTGCTTCTGTTTTGACTTAAAGTTGCAATGCAGTACTGAGGAGGACAACTGGGTGCCGTTAAGCAGAAAGCCTGTTGTTCAGGTAGCATCCTTATGCTGGCACGTGTTTTCCTTGCTGCAATACAGTGCTAAGAGGGCTAGATAGCAAAATAATTACTTGCTTTTGCTGAAGCCAGACCGTGCTAAAATTCTCAGACTTAAACAGAGATTATCTTTTTTCCAAGGTACATATATTCTCTATCACTGTAAAACTAGTACCAGTGTATACGTAAACATTTGAGAAAAATAAAAACCAGTGGTGACCACAGAAGGAAGAAACGTACACCAAACCTGCTCACCTGGTGGGGCTAATGAACTAAAGCTCATCAATGTCTAATTACATCATTGCATATCCACGGGTAAGAAGTCTGAAGGAAGAACTACTCACTCCTCACTTCAATGAATACGTACAACTACTACAAGTCAAAAATGCAGATTCCTTTTTTTATTTCTGTCCTAGATATAGCACTTTCTCTTCGTGTTTGGACTTGATTCCTTGAGCCCTGTGTGTCTAACATTTTTTAGGAAACTAGTGGAAGAGCTGTTTTATTTGGATTTTGTATATAAGCACCTGGGAGTCCACTTCATCATTTGTTCTTTAGATTGTCATCTAAAGTTCCCAGTAAGAAATAGGATCCTGCTAAGTGCTGCCGAATTCAAGTAACAGACAACCTCTCTGCCATTGAGTCTAGTGTAAAAAAACCCTGATTTTCAAGATTGATGTTCATTACAGACATAATTTTGTTTGATTTTTGTTATGCATCTGCCTAGTAGTTCCCTTATTGATGACAAGAGCGCTAAAATGCAATGGTCTCAAATGAAAATGATCATTACAGAAATAGTTTGATTATTTACGATACAGCACAAACACAGCTACAGTTTTTAAAGACTTTTTAACCTGATAGGAAAACATATTCTTCTCCAAAAGGTTAATGGAAATGCTTATTTTTGTGACTGATGCTGTATCTCTACCATTACCCACGATCATATCAGCCAGAGGACAAGTATGGAGTCTCACTATGGTAATTATAATCAGGACAGACCTTTTGCACCAGTTTGTAATCTACACTGTAAAAAGCAATGTAAATGCAGATGACTTTAAATGGTTTGGAACACAACCAGGAGACATGGCTTTGGGTCTGCTCTTGATAGCAGATCTTTGAAGGGTCAAAATTGCACAAGGCAGTTTTTTTAGCGCGGTCTGTTTTTTCGTACTCGATTCGGCAATTAAAGGACTTGGATTCCTTGGTCTCCAGTGTTGACTGTGGGGATGATTCAAACTCAACCACCTTGGAAGGTGGCACCAGGCTTACAGAAACATTGCCCAGACCTGTGGAGTTATGTCGGAAATAAACACTGAAGGTCCCGTTGCCGTGATCAACGATTTTCCCTGTGATCAGGAGGTTCAGCTTAACAGTTTTGATGTTAGAGTGGAAGTCGCCCCATCCAAACATTTTCTTGAATTTCCCAGTTTTTACTATAGGTCTACGTTTAGTTCGTGCGAGAGATTCCTGAACCTCCGTGATGTTGGACAACCAATCCCAAAAGTTTTCTATGCTGTCTGAGTAGGACACTTGGCCGTGTTTCAGTACTGGAGATGGCTTAACAAACAGGCGTAAAGGATTGATGATCCTGGAATGGACCACGTTGTCAACCAGTGTCTCTGCAGCATCCTTGTCTTCCCAATCCAGCACGTCTGTGGCTTGTACGACTTGATTAGCGTCACAAAATACCTGTTTCAAAACAGAAGGAAAGAGTTGTATAAAGTGTGAAAATAAAACAGTCAAGATACAAAAGGAGCCATTAATATTTATTCTCACACCAATAAGGTCTGAACCAGTCCAGTCATGTGGACTACTCTAGTGAGTAATTGCTGCCCCACGAAAGCTCAAGGACTTTACTCAAAATGGCTTGTAGAGGATGCAAAAAGTTCAGTGGAAGCCATCCACTGGGACAAATGGGTAAACCTCTGGTCAAGGGCTGTGATGTGCGAGGGCAGACGGGCACCCTTTGCTCACGGGTGTGTTAGATGAAAACATGCTGAAGTAAGCTGGAAAACCTGAAGAGCAAAGTGGCACCACTGCTAAAAGACGGAGTGAAATAAAGTAGCAGAATTTTCCATTCCCCTTTGTTTTTTTGCCCCACTTAACCTCCCCACTGGTTTAGGCTTGAAAACCCTGTCTTACCTAGCTGCTTCTGGTGGTGTAATTGTGCACCAAAATGTTTATTACACATTCGCCTTTTCGGGTGTTGTCTTTTCCTTTTTTTCCACACTTGGCACGCCCATTTGTGCTGTTAGTTTGAGATGGATGACGAAAATGACCATATTTTTGGTGTGTTGGTTTCAGTAGCTAAACTGCCTTCCTAGAAGGCCCAGCCTTCAAGAAGTGCTGAGTGATCCCAGCTGCGCAGCCCATCTCATTTTTCAGAAACATGGCTAGGCTGAGCTAAGTCTAATGCAAAATTGGCTGTAATCAGAAAGCAAGTAACTACTTCTGGTAGTGACAGAATGGTGTTAGTTTCAGAATCAAACGCGCAGGTCTCAGTAAATAGCAATTTCCAATTTAATGTGGAGAAGCCCATGTGCATTCTAACTGTATGCTCAGAGATGTCCCGTTGAAAATGCAGAACTTGAGCGTATGCACAAGGTCAGAAGCAGGATCCCTGTTTCAACAGACTAGAAATGATCATCTAACTTTTTCTTGTTAGGTCCTTTAAAGCTTGAATGTAAGTTTTAGAGAACGTGTTTTTAGGGTTTGTTCTGTTCAGGACCGTCTTATGCTGTCATCCTAATGTACAAAGAAAAACTTTTCCAGCTGCAATTATTCTTATAAAATGTGTGAACAGAAAGGTGCTTAAAGTGGAAAGAATAATGAGTGGTGCTGTGCTGCCCTCCCACCCAGCAAAAACCAGCTGCTGCCTCTTCCTCCTGGCAAAATGCTGCTCCCGCTCCACCATCGAGCTTGCGGTGCCAGGACCCGGGTGTTCGGCTCCCAGCATTACTGCCACGCAGGATGATGTGTTGACTACCCAGGAGGCAACCGCAGCCAGGCTACGGGGAGGGAGTTTGCCTAAAGCAGCTGAAACACCAGGCACTGACACCGAATTCATGGGGTGGGATTCTGTGCTGCTTGTCTCACTAGGGAAACTGCAGCGCTGGGCTTGCTTTTCCCTCTGCTGCTGCTCCCAAAGGCGTCTTTCATGCCCTAGCAGTACTTAGTTTCTACAATATTCATTTGTTACTTCTGTAATTTTTGATTTTTCGTTTCATCATCTGGCAAAGATCAGAAACTCTAAAGCCTTTATCTTCCAGCGATAGGCTCCAAACGCGAACCCAAACCCACTCACCGCATCTTCTTCCTCATTAACCCTAATGTGGTAATTAAGATCCAATGTTGAAAGGTGGCCACCACGGCAACGGGCACAACTAAAATGTTGAAAGGCGGCCACGGCTATCGCTAAATCAATCGGCAGCTGGATGGGAATGTAGTGGTCAGGTGTGTCTCTGCAGAAACACGTTAGTTTCTTTTTCAGATTAGAAAGAGGGGGAAAAAAGACAGCAGTGATCAGTCTCAGCCCGAGACCTTGCACGTCAGCTCCCTGCCTCCACGCTACATTTTTTATGGCTGAGCTATGAACCCAGAAAAATAGGAGAATCTAATGGAAACAGTGACAGATGTTTATCTGTACCAGCACAAATAGCGCTGTCATAACGATGCTGGGGGAAGCATCGTTTCCGCTGTGATGGAAAGCTCCTGGTGAAGCAATGTCATGTTTATGCATGGTTCTTCAGCCACTTCTGAGCCTGCTCGCAAGCTCAAAATCAGCTGGGTGATGCTAGGAACAGCTGGCCATCACCACTGCCAGACATACAGCTCCCCTGCTGCCGAGAAGTCACTCTGTTCAGATGAAACAAGAACTGATGCACACATTCACCCATCCTTCACCCCAAAACTGACCTGAGGCCTTCAGAATCACAAAAAAAAGAGGCTTTGCTGCTGCGTTTCTAGATCCTAGCTGGGACCGGGGGCCTGGCAGTGCTGAAATAGCAGAAACTTTTCTCTGTGTTTGCATGGCTAAATGCTGTGCTGCTGGAAATGCCAAGGACCGTTCAAAACTGTGGGCACCTATAGTCAGTATTGCTGTTAGCCACTGAGCCGGGGCAAATGGCGACTGGAAATTTTAAGGAGAAATCCATAGAAATCAAGCTGGTTCACAGGGGGTTCTGACTTTTCTTGCGTCTGCACCCAGCTCTGCCTGTCCTCTGGCAAGGGCACAGGAGCGCACACACACACAATTGTCCTTCTGGGCTACTTTTCTTTTGCAATGTTTATTGAAATCCGTGCAATGGCTCTTTGGCTTTTCTCCCCTCTCCTTTTATGAAGAGATCTAGAGGGCATTGAGTCATGTGTTACTGGTAATACTCAATGTATGTCTCTTCAGGGGGCTCTCACTCCAAATGAGATAGCAGAGCATTGCATTCTGAACTGCTTTTTTCAGAAGGCTCTGATATAAAAAGAAGAAATATGTAGGTATAACGTTCGGGATGGCTGAAGGGTGGGAAACAAACGCACGCTGGAACTGGGTGGGCTGATTGCATTGATAAGGTATTAGGGCACAACTATTTCAAAACCACGATGGTGGAACTGCAGAGTTGCATCATGCTAAACTACTACTTTTAATTATCTATGTGTTATACCGAACGAGGTGTACTCACAAGATAATGAAATGTCCTGGAACTACAGTGATGTGAACTATTCGTGTGGTGACGAAACAACTTTCATAATATGGGAACATGAAATCATTAATATGTTGAATTATAAAGTTGTAATATTCCTGTTTATGGCTTTGACAGCAATCACTAGCCACTGTTGAAAGTTGTATCCTACGCTCAACCTGAGCAATTTTTTCCTCCTCCTCTTTGAAATGGTTTGCAGACTGTAGGATGCTCCAATCTTGTGCAGCCTTAATTCTTGACTCTGCTTCATCCTACCGCTGTCTTGTTTCACTGACTTCATTATAGGAACGGGATCCAGAGGCTGACAGCATTGCCAGCTCAGTCGGTTGCAGGGAAGGGGACTTTACAGGCTCCGGGTAGTACATTTGTTGTGTTTTGCAAATGTTCAGTAAAATGGTACCTAACAAAGAACCACCTGGTTCTGCTCAGTGCCCAGCGCAGGAGCAGGAATGAGGGTGCATTGTTCAGAAATGTGAATAATACTTGTGCTTTTTTAATGTAAAACCTTTTTTGTGCACGTGCAGATTTGATTTTTTTTTCTTTTTGTATTTTGAATAAAGCTGTCTGCAACATAAGAGAATTGAACTCCAATGCTTCATTTTTCTCTGTACCTTGCAAAGGCCCTTTCCTTGATGACAGCTTTTTGCTATTAGCAAGGATGGGCCGATGCTCTTTGTTCAGCTGTTTATTCATGTTGGTTAGCAATTTCCGGGCAATAAAAAAATCTGTATTAAAAGAATGCAGCACATGCTGGAAAAAAATTACTTCCTCAGCATCTTTCTATTTCACTATAATGCTTCTCTATAGTGGAAAATATTGCTAGCATGGTATTTGAAAAATACTAGCTTAGGGAAGTTAGTGTATACATTTAAATGGATGGCTATTGCTGTAGTTCTCCTCTGCTGCACCTGCATTTTCCCATCCCCTCCAAACCATCCATTTCCAAACAGAAGAAATCACCTAATCTTTTTGCATATTGCAGAGGCTGTAAAATGTCACCCAGTTACCCTAAAGTTTCCATTCGGCTGTAGATATTTTCCAGTAAAAAGCATAATCTTGGACCTGTGGAGAAGTACGGGATCCATGACCCGTAAATTGTTGTTTCCTTTTGCTACGTTAACCACAAGCACAGCTCAAACCAAGGATGCTGGCGTTTATGGAGTTTTAAACTTCAAACCATTGGTTCTTCCTGCACGCTCCTCTGAAAGATGCTGATGGCCCTTCAAAACCTTTCTCTTCCATGGGTAATCCTGACCGTGGTAGGACAGAATAAGCTTAAATAATGTTCCCTGTGAAGTATTTTTGAGAAATGAGCCTGCCTTGATGAGACACTGGTGTCACTAAATGTGATATTTTCTCTAATTGCCCAAATAAATTTGGGTTCATCTGGAAGTTGCTCCCGTGCCTTTCTCTGTGGGCAAGGCACTAAATAAAAGCAGGTGTAACTGTGCAAGAGTTAATTGTTTTGATGCTTTGAGAATTTTATCCAGGTTATTCATCAATCACCAGCAATCATTTCTATAGCTTCACCCCTGCCAGGAATCATTTAAAAACTCTCGGCAATTAGCTGAAATAAATAGGTCTGGTGGGATAAACAGCTCTGAAGCACCATGTAGCCACTCCCTGGTGCTGCTGTGAGCTTTTTATCCCACCAGTGGGGAGGAAGGGGTGACAGGAGCGAGGTAGTACCCAGTAACCTCCTCCAGCCCCCAGTTTCACCAGTGAAAAACTCATACTGGGGGAGGCTTCCAGTGGTCTCGCTTTCTGCTACTTCTATCCCTCAGGCTGTATCTCATGGGTTTATGTTTGTGTCACTGCTGCAGCAGCCCAGGATACTTCTCTGGCTTCCTTGTGCTAATTTCAGCTCCTTACAAGCTGTGTGCTGCACGGATAACGCAGCATCATTGAGCAGTTGCACAAAAACCTCAGTCTGAAGGGGGGGGGGGGGGGGCGGGGGGGGGCAAGAGAAATAGCTCTGCTTTGTCTGTTTGAAAATTCAACGATTTCAACACATTTATCAAATTTTAAATAATTTATGCCTTGACAGCCCTTACCAATTTTGCAAAGCACACACATTAACCGGATACAATGATCTCATATTAGCTTTTTCAGCATCTTACACTGGAGCTCAGAAAGATTAATAAAAACTCAGCCCATCATCAATTAAATGGAAAAACATAAAATTGTGTTCCATTATAGCCTTTTTTTTTTTTTTCCCCAGAAAATGATGACAGGTTCTAATAATTCATCACAACAAGCTGAGCTTGAACTTTACTGATTATTAAATACGTTTTTCCCAAAGGCAGAGGCCATGATGGGTTTTATGGCAGCAGATGTGATTGCTGTCAGGAATGCTTCAAGGAATTCAGGAATTAAGCAACATCTTCTTTCAGCAGGACTATATAAAAGAGCCGTGTTTGTTCCATCTAGTCACAGCCTTATTTTTCAGGATAAGCCCGTTTGCTTTCATAATTGTAAGGTGGATTAACTTTCATTAAGCACTGCAGCTTTTCCTGGGAATGAAAGCTGTGAATTAACAACTTAGGGTACCACACACAAAAATCCTTAAGGATGCCTCGATCTTCAGCTGCCCAAACACAAGCTCAGGTTTTTGCTTGGAAACTCTTGGGGTTTGATCCCTTCTCCCAAGCTTTTGGATTTCCCTTGAGGAAACAAAATGGTGCAGGTCAGCCTGCCCCAAGAAACAAGGCATTGCTTTGCACTGAATCAAAAAGGGTTTCATTTCCAGACAGGTCCTGGCACTTGCATTGATTCTGGCTCCCCCTGACCTTGCAGTCAGCTGCAGCCCCCAGCCCCCTCGTGCCAAGGTGAATTAGATGGCAGTAGCTGCAGCAGGTGAAAATGGGGTGTGCTCTGCTTTATAGGCAGCGTGCAACATCCTGCCACGGTCTGGAGTTTGTGGCTTTTCTCAGAAGGTGTATTTTAAATAAGATAAATACAGAGGAGTTGATATAAGCTACTTATGAGAAATTGTTTTTGTAAGGTAAAAAGTGTCTGTGAATACCTGAAGGCCTGACAGCAGGGTAGGTGGCTCTCATACTGGGAAAATAACGAGCTCCAAAGAAATACGACTTCTGTATTTTATTTCAGTTGTGAAGAAAGTGCAACAATGACTTGAGATATTTGAGATGAAGGTGCTGCTAAAACATATTTGGCTGTTTGCTTTACTTCCTGAGCTGAATTCTTCTGCCGTGGTTA
Source organism: Falco punctatus (assembly GCF_963210335.1). Taxonomy (NCBI): domain Eukaryota; kingdom Metazoa; phylum Chordata; class Aves; order Falconiformes; family Falconidae; genus Falco; species Falco punctatus. The sequence goes on from NC_137588.1 coordinate 37,032,985, forward strand.
TGGTGCAGTTGATGAAGGACCCTGAGGTGCTCAGGGTGATTGTCCCCTTCCCAGTGGGTGGCCAACTCCCAGCCAGCCCAGGGGGCTGCAGGCTGCCGAGGGTGCTCCTGGTGATGCCACCTGCGTGGCAGCCCAGGCTGACCTGTGAGGGATCTGTGAGCCTTCCATGTGGCACTAAGCTGGTGGGAAGGAACAGGGATTTACTTTTGCCAAACTTCAAGAAATGAAAGAAATGACAAAAGACATCTAGACATCTCAGCTGGAGGTTGAGAGCGGAGTCTTTGTGTCCTACATGGCTCTGAAGCAGCGCTTGCAGTTTGCAGCCTGGAAGAAAGGAGAGGTGCGAGCAGCACATGGGCAAAAGCAGGACCTGAATATTACTGAAGGTCCTGCCCATTAGCTTGATTAGTTGAACAGCCCCAGTTTCATTATGCATTTGTCAAAAGCAGGGAATTAATTATTTCTCCATGTAAATGAAGAGGCTACACAGAAATTGCCGTCACCATTTACCCATGCTAATGGGGACAGTGGGATCTGAGTATTTGGAAGAGCGGCTGAACCTTGTAACGGAGAGTGCCCTTGCTCTCCAGGCACCCGAAACACTTTCCTACAGTTGTACAACCTCTCCCTTGATAAACTGTAAATAAATAAATACAGCTCGTTGTTGTGCCTGGCTTTCTCTCTCCTGTGGGTAATGACAGACACTTTGAAATACTCTGGTGCAAAGATAAAATTATATTGGAAACTCAGAGTTCACCTCCTTGATTTCTGTCTCATTTTAAAATGGATCCTCAAGAAAGGCTGTGGGGTTCTGCCTGCTGATCGCAGCAAAGATATCCTTTATGGGGGGAACTGCAGAGCAGGGAGTGTGTTGTCAGAAGCACTGCTGATCTCTAGCTGGACAGTGGCAGTGTACCCCGACTTCTCAAAATCCCTCTATCATGTGAGGGAGGCTGCAATTTGTAAAGTTTTAAAGGATCAAACAGCTATTGCTACTTTCTTTCACTCAGGAAAGGCGGACAGAAATCCCCTGTTCAATAGCTAATATAATTGAATTGCTTTAACAATTTTGTCCTGTCTCCTGTAGTTAAAACGAAAATGACAAGCTGCTTCAGCAGACAAAAAAAGCCTTCATGATCGAACCTTACAGCCCATTAAATTTTCTGCTTGTAAATGTATCCCACAAAGAAATTCACCCCCTGCAGAGGGATGCTGTACTAGAAAGGGAGTGATCGTTGCTGTACCGCTACATCCTGCCATCAGTGACTGGTGATGGGGCTTCCTCCAAAGCCATCGTGCTTCAGCATCACCGGGAAAGCGCCCAAGCGGTGCAAGTGGAAAATGACAGAAAGAAAATGAGGAATGGCAGACTAAAACTATTTATCAATATATTAATTGTGAATATTAATACTTTCTGACATATCATTGTCTGAAAGTCAACTAATCCTGCTAAACACAAGTACACACTTAAAATACCTGAAAAAGAAGTGACAATAAGGGTAAGGCTGAAGCTTTCACTGATGTTTTAGCCTTTCACCTTTCAGGAGTTTCAGACTGTCACAGAAGGCAAGTCAGAAAACACAAATTGGAAACATGAAAGCCAATATGCGACTCAGCACTATTTTTCCATCCTGTAACATGGCAAATTCCTCTTCTGCTCTCACGGCAGGTGCGCAGGAAGCTAATGAAGTGTGGTTCACGGCACACCGCTGAAAGGTGCTTTGCCATTTTTCCTCAAAAGATCTGAGAGAGGAAGATCTCTATCTACATCTGTACATACCTAAAGGCTAGGCAAGGTGACAGGTAGAAATCTTTAATGAGAGTATGAGATGATAACATCCAAATAATCCGCAGACAAAAATATGAATCTAAAATGCAGGGTATGTTGGGAGAAGTTCCAATTCAGGAGATGATTTCATTGCATATTTTTCAACAAAAGATACTTCAAACTCAGTAGAATATTTTACAGGGGGAAAAATCACTTTAAAATTCTCCAATTTGTGTGAGAAAGCGAAAAAGTATTTTACTAAAGCAGCACTTTAGTAAAGAAAAAAAATTGGGAGGAAGAAGAAGCAGACAAGAAAAGAGTGAAAATTTAAAATAAAGCCTGCAAAGATTTCCTTTTTTGAAAAATATATTTGTGGAAAGCATGTGCCATCTTTCCCACAAACCCGACAAGTAGTTTTAGCTTATCTGAAGTGTTCTCTCTCACCTCAATTGGATAAATTGCTTAGAGCATAGATAGTTTTTAAATTATATCCATGCATTGAATTGATCTACCTTTTTGCTGAGAGAACAGAAAATTTGTTCTGAGAAATGCTTCTTGCCAAAAAATGTACACCAGTTCTATTCTGGAAGACTTCACTTCTTTCTACCTGTTTGTTTTTTCCCCCCCTAAATTTAAAAAAGAGATCTTCCAGATGAAAAATAGGTATCTTATTTGTATGTTTGTAGAGGAACAACTCTTATAAACTTGTCTGATATTATCAAGTAGTTTTTCTCTTTGCTGTATGTGAGGCATCCGGCTGCTCTTGAAGGGTGGAGAAGTAACATGTATGTAAGCCATTCCGTGAATGATCTGAAAAAACCTGTTTTACAAAAATACCTAATTAAGTTATGATAGATATAAAATGCTTAGGATTATATATATATATATATATGAAAATGTATTAAATTTTAGAGAATATTTTTTGGTTCATAACAGAACAGGCAAGGAAATGCTGTTGTGGAGTGGGGCAGTGACCTATCTAACCGGCTAACCGTGTCTTGAACCGTGTTAGAGATCAACTGTCCTTCAGCAAGTACAATAAAAAGGTCATTGAGTCTGTGCCATACTAATGGAATAATCTCGATAGGGGGGACTTCTGAAGGACTTCTGCAGACAGATGGCTAAAAGCTGAAACTCTGACTTCAAAAATCAATGTGCATTTATTTCAAGAACAGTTTCTAAGCCCCGTAACTGGAAGGGGTAAGAGGAAACCTGAGCTGAGCCTGTGGGTTCCTGTTTGGCAATGGCTTGTGTCTTCTGGCTGTCCGAGCGCGTGTCAAGGCTGTGGTGTGAGGGACGTTGCTTTTGGCAGGGGTCTTCAAGCAGGTACCTCTAGGTTTTTGTTTCTGCTCTACACACAACCCTCTCCCTAGACCTGGTATGACCATGGTGCCCGACGCAAATGAGATCAAGGTAATTGTCCATCTTTAAGAAGAAAACGCAATTCATGTTCTGACAACACATATAAAGGATCTGATTTTCAGGTGGTTTTTGAGTCAATGGCTACATTTCCTTGACATTTAAGCTGCACCCTTGGTATCTATTTTGCACTAAGCTTCACTGGTGCTATGGACATGTATTGTCTTATGAGACTGAAAATGGTGCTTTTGGGATGAAGATCTGGCATTTAATTATTTTTAGAAGACATTCCTGTTCTCCTGGAAAGCTTGTGAGATGTCCCAGATGTTTTAAATCTCACCATCCCACTTGCAGACGCTGCTCATAGAATCATAGAATCATTTAGGTTGGAAAAGACCTTTGAGATCACCGAGTCCAACGATAAACCTAATGCTACGAAGTCCACCACTCAACCACGTCCCTAAGAACAGTAGCATCTTGCATGACCAAAATCTGAGCAAGCCTCCTTTTACTGCAAATTGAAACATGAGAACTCAACTCCTTCGCCAAGACAGCACCTGCTGACCATCCGTCTGTTGAACTTTACAGTTAATAATTTTCCCTTCTGCTTATTTCTTTAATGCCTGGGAGATTTCGCTTTACATTTGCTAAGATCAGTTCATTAAAATACTAATTTCAAGCTGTAATTATCTGTTGGTGAGCACTGCCGCTTGAACCAGCGGTAGCACTCTGTCGTGGCTTAACCCCAGCCGGCGTCTAAGTGCCATGCTCGCACACCCCTTGGTGAGATGGGGAGGAGAACTGGGAAAAAGGTAAAATTTGTCATTGAGATAAGAAGAGTTTAATAATTGTAATTAAATAAAATATACTACTATTACTACTACTACTACTAATGATGATAATACTAAAAGGAAAAGAGAGACCACAAAAAGAGAGAGAGAAATAAAACCTAAGGAAGAGGAGTGATGCACAGTGCAGTTGCTCACCGCCCGCTGACCGATGCCCAGCCAGTCCCCGAGCTGGCAGCCCCCGGCCAGCCCCCCCAGTTCATACCCTGGCCATGACGATCTGTGGGATGGAACATCCCTCTGGCTGGGTCGGGGCAGCTGTCCTGGCCACGCTCCCTCCCGGCTTCTCGTGCCCCTCCTGGCTGGCAGAGGTGGGACACTGAAGGTCCTTGACTCAGGGTGAGCACCGCTCAGCAACAGCTACAACCCAGCGTGGTGTTATCCCCATCCCAAACCCAAACACAGCCTGTGCCAGCCACTGGGAAGAAAATTAACTCTATCCCGGCTGAAACCAGGACACGCTGATACGGTCTCATGCCAGGAGAGTTCACAGTTGCTCGGGTCCCTTGGCATTCCTGGCAGGCGTCACTGTGCACTCGGCTAGAGGCAGGCTGGCAAGGATTTTTGGGGGGAAATGTTTTAAGAATCACAGTTAACCACTGAGACTATTTTATGTGGTAGGGAAAGCACATTAACAGAAAACTGCTGTATCCATTAGAAATGAACCTGATCTTACTGAAGTTGTCATCGAGGTTTTGTGTGCCTTGTAAATTTTAAATTAAAAATCAATTATGGAACAGCCCTTAATCTCCTCTTCAGAGTTGATTCATATTTGGATACCAGCTCTGAGACCCTGCGTGACCTCCCTCCCCGCTAAGTACGACACAGCAAAGGCTGATTTTTCTATCTTCCTACTCACGTGCCATTATTCAATTTTTTACTGCATTATGAAGAAGAGTTTTAATAATCGAGCCAGATTAAATGCATAAAAGGATGCTTCTGACAAGTTAGAAACAGAGAGAAGCTGTGCATTTCTAGCAGATTTCAAGCTCTGTATTATCACAAAGCATAAGAGATGATTAACAAAGAAAAATATTACAGTTATCTACTCCCTTTGAGAGTCTAACTAATGAACCTCTAACAGCTGCTGTTGAAAAATCAGCAACACTATCACTATCAATTTCAAGACAAAGCACAGCTGACAGATGTTTGAAGTGATAAATCAGGCTGCACAAGGATTAAAATAACAAGCCCCAAATGGCCTTTAAAAGACAAAGGTGCTGCAGCAAACTATTTTCAGCCACTTTGGATACTGTCAAAAGTTAGATCACTGATACAATTATCTTGCAAAACAGTAATGTTATGAAAAAATCTAACAATGGTGATACTTGAGCCAAGTTTTGAAAAGAACAGGTTTTATAGTCATTTGTGGTTTTAATGGCAGAACTGAGAATGCCGTGCTGCCCTGAATATTACTTCTGGGAACGAGTTATGAAAAGTATGCGCTGGGCTGAAGCATAAAATGTAACTGAATTGCATTCTTGTACATTTTAATTAATCCTATTTTAAAGCAAGAAGTTACATTTTAATAGGCAATGAACACCATTATTTAAATAAGGCGTAAGATTTTTACATTGCTTCACTGCAGGCTGCGTTTCCTAACAACCTGTCACTGATGGGATGGAGATAAAGAGCCCATTCCTGGGAGATACCGGGTGCTTGCAGACTCTGCTGCCTTTAATGGGAGACAATTGGAGCGAGGGGAGAGCGAGCCAAAACAAATTTCAAGTTTCTGAACTTTATCTCCGCTTTCACTGTTAAGTGCACCTTGTCAGAGCGTGCGTAACTCTCTGCTGGGGCAGAGAGGAAACGCTTAGTTCAAAAAATAGAAAAATGCAGATATTTTCCTGGCACGGCTCCTGGCTCAGGTGGGGTGCTGCGGGAGGGGTGGTAGGATGGGCGGCGATGCCATGCGGTGCCAAGCTGGCGGGAGGTGATACCCATGCGGAGCTGCCACCTCCCTGGCTGAGCATCACGCTCACACCACGGTTTAAGCACAGTTTAGGGACACCACAGAGATCAGCAGGCAGAGCTCCCAGTGCGAAAGAGCTGCCACAAGCGCTTTCTGTGTGCTGATACCTTGGGAGAGCTGTGGTCAGCCCACGTCCCTGGGCAGCAGCCCTCTGCTGAAGAACCTGTTAACTGGGGCTATTTGGTGACTCTTGGTGATTCTTCCTGAATCCTCCTAGTTGAAGAACGTGTGTGGATGTATCCAAGAGTCCATCAGCTGGGCAGGGATTTGAGGGTGTTGGCTGGTAATCTCAGGTTCAAAGCTTTCTTCCAGAAAAACACATTTTGTTGTTTACTTGAAGCATGACGTTCCTTCCAGGAATCCCTACTTCCCATGTGCACTGTTAGCGCTCGGGGAGGGGGACAGTCAGCCCCAAGCCAGCGCAAACTGTGGGAGCTGCTCGGTACATTCTTGGCACGTCCCTAAGAAAAATACTTCTGCTTAAAAGCTTTGCGATAGAAACACGTGGGAATTACAGGAATACACTGGATTGCTGCTGATACAGAGGAAAAAAGTGAGCTAGCGCTCTGCAAGAAGTGTGACGTGTTGGGGGTTAGGTGACACCTGGCAGGGATTTGGGATGAAGGCAGGGCTGAAGTCCCTCTTCCTCCTCACCAGGCAGCCGGGTGGAAGCTGGGGCTGTGCTGGGAGCTGCGTGCCCCGTGCCTGCCAGGGGAGCACGTGCTGCCGCACAGCTTCGCTCCTCCCCGCAGTATGCATGGAAGACCATGGCAGTTTTCTAAATTAAATTAAAATCTTTTTCCTTTTCAAACCACTTAGCATGAGGTAGCACACTGGGGCACTTTGAGATATTTTATTGCTGCCTACACACATGCATGCATGCTGCTTTCTTAAATGAATTACTCTTTTAAAGAAGGAAGAATCACTGACTGAGCTGCCTTATTATTAAGTTTTAAGGTGAAACAATATTAGCCTTTGCCTAGCAGCAGCCAGCCATGCCTGCAGCCATTGTGTGCTGTATAATGGTATAGTAACAGTGACATCATACTGTAAGGTCCTATAGAAACCCAATTTTAATCCCTTTTAATTTATTCAGCCATGTTTTCTGTCCCCAAGAAGAGGGAAACCAGAATTCCTTTCAGCCTGAACTTTTTTGCACTCTGAGGATTTGGAGAACAGTTTGAGATTAGTTGGTCACATCTTTGCTAAATTAAAAGCTTTCTAAAATAGAAACATTTTCCTTAGCATTTTTTTTTTTAGCTATTTATCAGTATAAAAACCAGGTTGCTTTGAGTCATTTTTAAAACAGACAAACAAACTGCAATTGGTCCCATTCGAGACCAGTGCTGGGTACATGAAATGTTAATTATAAAATGAAATTATTGATATGTTTGAGAACCTTTAAAAATTACAAGGTCTGAATCTGAAATCCAGTCACCATGTAAGTTTTAACAGGGCTTAATCAGAAGTTAGTTAGTCATCTGTCCTGATATAATAAATCCATGATTTGGTTTAAAAAAGGAGAAGCGGTGAGTTCAGTATCTAGTTCAACTAGAAGAGTGTCACATGTGCCTGGCTTGTTCCCTTTCAGTAATTTATGGAGATATTTAATATCTAAGATCTTTCAGAAAGAAAGGCTTACATCAGATGAAAACGCTACATTCTAGCACAATAGGAGTTAATACAAATTGCTGCCATTTGCATATAAAAATATAATTTCAAACCTATTTGCTCCACATATTCTGTATCTGTATCAAACAAAAAGGGAATGCGTTCAACACATCTTTACATCTTTCAATCTTTCTTTTACTGTGAATTACTGCGCACATAACCACAAGTATTAACTTGGTCTCATCCCATGATTTATTTGATGTATTTCAATTGGCATATAAAGAATAACATTTTCAGGTTATATAAAAGAACTGTACTAGCAGGGTGCTTGCAGTTGGTGGAACAAACATTAAAGGCAGATAAATCACCTGCGGGAGGACTGGGGGTGGGGGAAATAGGACTCTAGCACATTGCTTTCAAGGCATACGTCAAAAACATAACCCTAGAAAATGTACAGTCCTAGAAACAAGACAGTAGGAAGCGTTCTCTTCAGATGCATACTAAAGGTGTTTTGGAGGAAAAGCTGTATAAAAGCAGAACCTTAACAAGCCCTCCCTGTGTTAGCATGAATAGTGCAAAGTGAAATGCAAATATCAGTGGAGAAGTGCTGTAATAGCCAAAGGATCCCAAACCTTTGACTGCAAAACCTTGAAAAGTCTGAATATGAGGTCAGTTTAGACAAGCATTCAGTGAGAAATCTCAGCTCTGTTAACTTGTTTGTCTTCACTCACAGCAGACGTTCTTTTCCCCAGAAGTTTAGGTGATGTCTACGTTACCCACATTCCTCTAACGCCCCTTTGACTCTCTTCCCTGCTCCTGGACTTGACTATGCATGGTAACAAAACCAAAGTGTTCCTTTTGCACCTTGGTATTAAAATTTCTTTGGGGATTCTTCTTTTTTTCGTTCCCCACTGTCTTGACCTCCTTGGCAGATAATGAATTTGCTTCCAAAATGGATTTTGCCAATTTAAAATCTACTCTGAAAACAGCCATTCTGCAGTAATCAGTTTTCCCTACTTTTTAAAAAGGAGAACAAACCATTCAGAAGGATCCATAATTGCAAGGAAGACTTACAGGTCACTGCTTAATTCATGCACTGTCTGAAAAGGTTTAGTATAAAAAATTTTTTTTTCATTAAATAGCCAAATTCTGAGTCTGTATAATAAACTAACCACAATTTATAAGTGAGTTTGGGACTGAATGTTAACAAGTGCCATGAGTAATCTCGAACCCCGAAGAAATCAGGGTTAGGAAGAACAGGTTTTTAAAGCAAGAGATATGAGAAGTGAGCTGATAAGCAGAAGGTACAAGAACTGGTGATACGTAAGTGAAGCCAGGCTTCTTAAAAAGTCATGCATTCCTTCTTGTTTCTAATGCAGGTTTTCATACAGATTGTGGAGATCAAAGAAGGAAATAAATCCAAATGTAACTGCTGCCTAGACCGAAGTTGGTAATAAGCATATGACAGACAAAAAAGCAACTCTGCTGTAAATGTTTTAAACTGCCTCCTGTGGATACAAAAGGTGGTTCTACAGGGACAGGAAGAAATCCCTTGTATTAAAATTGAATGTGCTGCCCTACGTGATCAATTACAAAGATTTGCTGAAGTCTATAAATATGTATGTGCATGACTGAATCGGTAATAAAACTGCGATTTTATAAATCTCTGAGTCTCTACGATCAGGCCAATAAACTGTGTTACATCAAATAACATTACAACTTCTGATCTGTATGGAAGTGCCAGTTGCTCCTGATGAACCGTTTCAGGAAGGGCTTCTTGGTCTGCCCCACCTGCTCGCGATGCTGCAGGGATAAGGATGTGGGGACCACAGCCCCATGCCAGTTCCCCATGTGCCTGCACCACCCGCCATTAAACTTAATCGGGACCAGGCATGACCATCAAATTAGACAGAGTATATGCATGGTAGTGTGCTACAGATTTTAGTTCAGAAATCTGTAAATAAATCTGGTTTCCCTGTTCTTCTTGGCTGGGGTTGAAGCAGGGAACCTTCCAGCTCCTGTTTGAGGTGCAGCAGCTCCTTCTGCCCACAAGCCAGGCGCAGAGGAGAGCAGGACGGCTGGGCTCGCAGTGAGAAACAAGGATTATCACTTACACTCAGAGAACAGGAAGCCTGAATACATTACTTCACCGAACAGAGAGCTGATGTTTCCAAATCGTGTTCCAGAAAAGAAAATCTTGGCAGATCTCCTTCCAGTCAGCAAAGGGCAACACCTTATTAATGTAGATAAGATGTATGTGGCTCATGTTAGATGTTGCTTAGGGCTCTGCTGGCTTTCAGCAAAAAATCTGGGTAGTTGAATATGGATCAAAATGTTTAAACAATTCTGATGTGCACTTCATTGCTGCTCAGTACTTGGGAAGAGAGGTCTTCTCAAGGGTGCCAACAGCATGCTTCACTTAGCTGCTGCTTCTCCCTTTGCCTTCATGGTCACTACAAAGGATAAACGTAGCACAGATTGGAGGGAGGAGGAGAGGTCGTTACACTGCTGCATTGCTCCTCTCTCTGGTTTGGGATGCTGCTTGCCTGGCCCCGTAGCCAGACTGTGATGCTGCTACCACTGTTCCTCTATTCTTAAGGTGCGAGAGCTGCTCCTGCTTCCCTGGTCATTGTATTCCTCCCTGGTACCATCCTGCCGGCTGCTGTACGTTGGGAGCACGTCCCTAATTACTTTGCATTAAAGACAGCCAGTCTTCTCTTCTGTGCCCTGGCTTGTCCTGGAAACCCTCTCCTTCCCCGCTATCGGAGAATGGGCAGTCAGGCATGCACGCACAGAGCCAAGAGAAAGCATTGCATTTGGAAGAATGTTAGTACTGAAAGGTTAGATAAAGTCTGATGTTCTACATTGAAAGATGTACTTGATTTCCTACATGGTAAGTCCAAAGCTAAATGTACTATACATCTGGGTCATTCTTTGTAATAAATATGTTGCATTTTGCATGACTGTAGGAAGAAAAGATTCCCTACCACAAGTCAGCCCCATGCAGCCATCCACGAGTTTCAATAACAAGCAACTGCAAACCATGTTGGCTGCAGATTTAAATTCTCCTGTCTGATAGCTACAGGCTACATGCAAATAACTGATACGTGTGATTGTGACAAAACTGAGTTATAACACCAGGTAGTCCTGAGAGACTATGCTCTGTTGCAGGTCAGGAATGGCTAACCACTGCCTTTGGGTTTCAATATTTATATATATTACGTGATAAATGAACGAACAAGATACATGTGTTTTTTAATGCTCCACCCATGGCTTCAACCTCTCGAAGGACCAGCGTTCTGAATATAGCATCTCTTATTTTTTGCTGTGGCTAATACTACAGTTCTGCCTTGGTATACAGTCTGGGAATTTATAAAACAACCTTGTCAGCTGTGCTACACAAAATACTTCTTAGAGAACCATTCCTTTTCTGATTTCCTTCATGTCTACATTATTTACAGAGCAAACAGAGGGAATCAAATCACACAACCTACAAAAAGAGTGAAAAACAGGGCCTCACTTGCTCCCAGTAGTGAAGAAATGTAGCGTTAAGACTTGAAACTCATTTCCAATTTTCTGCGTTCCTAACACTGTCTCTAAACAGTGCATTATCTCACATACCAGATGTGCGGCAGTATCTAGGTACAACAGGGTGCGATAAGTATGGAATTTCAGCCCTATTTCTTCTTTTATGTTTTAAGTCAGATCCTTACTCTGATTTTAATTTAGTTTTTTGTCTTGTTTTCTGTGTGCTTTGGGGGGTGGGAGACAAGTGGGGAGTTTGGCATTCAATTATAGAAATGGAAAAAGAAATCATCTGGGACTCAAAATACCTTAAGTTAAGAACACAAGAGAAATCAACATCCAAACCTCTAATTTTATTTAAAATGGTGTAAAACCAGAGTATAGAAACAACTTATGCTGATTTGATTAACTCCTCTTAAGTGGAATTTGCCCCCAAGACAGCAGTCTCTTGGCTGACACAACAAGCTGCAGCTGGAACTGAAATAAAGCGAAGACGTCTTGAAAGTTATTTGAACTGCTGTCAAATGCTATTCTGAAAATACTATTTGGATATTAAGTAATTTGAACATATTTCAATAAATACCTCGGTTGCTTTTGTGTTACTATGAGGTTCACTACTACTACCACTACTACTACTGCTATGTTCTGTCTCAGCTGAGAGATGGTGACCTTGTAAAGCAGTTAGATGGTGTTGCAAGAGCATGTTTTTCATGTATAAGTAGTCCTCCTGAAAATAGAGGACATAAAACTTTGCAGCAGGATGAATATAAAACTTGGATTACAGCATGCTAATCTTCTGGTATGTTAGTAGTATTTGGGAGCTGGAAGGTGGGAGTTTGAGCTCAAGGGAAAAGAAACCACAGTGGGGGAACACGAGCTTTATTCTTCAAGGCACATTTTTGTCTTGCTGTTTCTCCAGGAAGATTCCTTTGCCTGCAAGGAGTCATCAAGTGGATTCAAAGGAAACTTCTTGCTGGTTTCCGTGGGCTTTGACTGGTCCTCTATGCCTGATCATCACCTTGGTGCTCATGGCCCTGTAGGTGCGAAGATGGTTTCTGTGGAAGTTGAAAAGGTTTGGTTCTTTGCAGGATCAAATGGCTGCACACCTTTAAAGAAGCTGAGCATGATGCGCAGTGCTTCCAGTCACCACAAATGAATGAGCTAATTAAATTATTTTTTTTGCTTGGTATACTGCATAGTCCAATTAAGAATGCTAAGCCAATCATCTTGAAATAAATCAACCATATTGTTACATAATTCTTTTTAATAAACAGAGATATCATCATATGAACTAGGTTCTAAGGGTGCCAGATGCTCCTAAAAAGGGAGTCTAATTTATTTCATTGATTTTAAGTAGCAACCCATTCATGTGTGATAGCTTTTATCATCCAAAATGCTAATTTTTATGAGTTTAAAGTAGTTTTCTGTCTTTCTCATACATAAATGAGAGCACAGAGGAGCTAAATAAGGACCTTCCTTAATTCCCCATCACACAATCACATAAAACTGTTGTCCCAAAACGCTGAATAAACGTCCCTTTTAATATAGTTAATAGGATTGCAATAGAAAAGAGGCCAAAAACCTCTCTTAAAATTATTGTACCCAATATGAACAAAAAACGTACGACCTCCAAGAAGAAAGGTTTTTTCTGAAGAAAGAGCACATGCTGGAGGGTTAGGAGTCTGTAATGAGAAAAGGGGGATGAATTGGATTTATTGCCAGCCCACGGTGCTGCCCAGTAATTGTGCTCAACCCTGGAGGAGAGCAGAGCATGCCACAGCTGGGGGGAACTGCAACACGCTTGGAGTCTCAGACAGACTGGGAAACCTAGTTCCCTTTGTGAAACAAAAAAAAAAAAAAAAAAGCAAAAAAAAAAGCTTCCAGGCTTTAGTTGGATTAACATTTTAAGGATACTGTTGAAGGAGATGGGAAGTAGAGATGTTCCTTTCAAATACTGTCAATGACGTAGACTCCTCCAGAGGAAAGCATAAGGCGTACATCTAACCCGGTAATCAAGCAAGATTGTTTTTAGCTTTCTGCCCTTGGTTTATGCCTTTTTCTCCCCTAGAGAAGATTACACAAAACAAAAAATGTTTTGGCTGGTTTTTGATAGCTTCATTGGAGGGTTGAATGAGTCATACAGAAGTCAAGGTGTGCAAAGGAGCTTTAGTGGATAGTCCTCTTCTAACCCACCAGCAACTGCTTCCCGAAGAAATTGCTACTGAACATTCATAATCTGCACCCCTCAAAGATGCAGGCCATTGGAACATAAAGGAGAAGAAAGAAATGGGATAACTGAATATTTTTGGTGCACCTGTACCTACCACTCTGATTCATTTCTGTTTATTTTGGACCTCAACAAAACAGCTTTTGCTTTGTACTTGTACCTGGACAGTGATTATTGAAAGCTCTTTCTCTGGATGAAAGTTGAAGGAAACCCCCCTGTGGTTTCCATTTGGACATTAGAGGGTTGATGTGTTTTGCTGTCACATTCTATTTTTAAATGCATGACACGGCACAGGTGTTCAGACTCCAAATCCTTAGCTAAATCTGTCATGTCTCTGCAGCTTGTCAGTACATCAGCTAACAAACCGAGGGGAGAATGAAGTTCCCATATAGTAGAAAACTGCAAATGCTTGACAGTAGTTCACAATAATTTCTCTCCATAGCTGAAAAATATCACTACACTTGATAAATTTTCAGGTGTTATAATTGCCTTGAGGTTCATTTGCCTATCTAGATTTTCTTGATTTAATAATTTACCTACAAGCCCTAAACATGTAGGAATCAAACTAACAGATGATTAAAAATGTAAATTGTTTTTGAAGGAGCGAAACTTGTTAGTCTGCCTTGAAATGCAGGCTGGCAGTTTTACCTCTGTGCTTCCTATCCATAAAAGACTGGCTGAATTCAGAAAGATGAGATTTTAAAAAAATTACAAATCATCTTCCTGTGTCTGCTTTAAGCATCTATGTATGCATGTATTTCAGCATATATAGTTTTAAGCTATATCTGTGGGTATTGCTAAAATGTAACACAGCAAAGAATATATTTTAAGCAAGCTGGTCTTGAGTTTTTACTCCAAAAATGAGGTTAGCCCACACTAATGCTGTTCTCAAAATTTTTGCTGCATATTACACATTGCTGATGCAGACTTGAGGGAAAAGTATACCACGTGGAAACTATATAGGGATAGAGAAAGATGGAGGAATGAAGCAGTTCTTACAGAACTGGTGCTCCAGTCACCAAGAAAGTGTACCTTGCTGCTCCCCTCTGGAGCATACTCACATGCAAGGAACGTTTCCTTCTGCCTCTACAAGGCCATTCTCTGTTGCGGTGCTGGAGGACCAAACTCAGGACCTAACCTTGCAAGTCAAGCTTAGATCTCCTAAAGAGACCTGAAGTGAACCATCATGTCCTTCTAGTTAATGTACAGGAAAAAAAGGTGAATGACAACTATTCCTTTGCAGATGATTATTTACATTTTGGCTTAATGATCTTTTAGCACCTGTCGCTAAATGAAAACAGTGGTGTCTGTCTCTGTGATATAGTATTGAACCCCAAGGGATGCACTTGATTCTTGCACAACTAAGTGCAACTAATTCAAGACCCATGAAGTTTTGATTCTATTCCCTATGTAATCCTTACTATCTGGCACAGAAGGGAATTGAGTCAGGGATCCCCTGAGTAATCTGAACCCATAGGTAGTCCACAGGGATGAATAGGTATCATTCAAGGGTACTGAAAGAGCTGGCTGATGTTCTTATGAGGCTCTTCGCTATCAAGTTTGAAAAGTTTTGGAGATGGGGGAGGTCCCTGATGACCAGGAAAAACCCAAATGTAGCGACCGTTTTCAAAAAAGGCTAAAAACAATCTGGGAGATTACCAGCTGCTCAGACTCACTTCAGCCCCTGGGGAAATCACAGAGAAAATCCTTTCTAAAGTCATATCTGGGCACATGAAGGGGAAGATGATGACTGGTAATAGCCAGCATAGATTTACCGTGGATTTACTAAATTTACCATGTTTGACTAAACTGATTGCCAAATATTTATCAAAAAACTAGATCTGTGGGTGAGGAGAGAGCAGAGGAATGTCATCTACTTTACCGAAGCTTTTGACGCAGTCTCCCAGGCATCTCTGTCTCTAAGTCGGGATGTTGCTGCCTTGCGAGTGGACTGCTGTTTGGCTGAAAAAGCAGCCGGACTTGGGCTCAGAAGGTAGTGGTTAATGAATTGTACTCTATCTGAAGGTCAGTAACAAATGGAGTCCTGTTCTTCTTTAAGACTATAGACTGAATTCACACAGTGATTTTGTAGGCTTAAATTTTCATAATCACTGTCCTTATTGAAAAGTTTTGACGTAGTTTGCTGGAAAAGAGAGTATAAATAAAAGTAACACCCCCCTACCCTCCCAAGTAATCTTCCCAAAGAACATGATTTAAACAATTTTGTTTGCTTCAAATTTCATTATAAAGTTATTTTTAAAATATGTTGTCAAAAGTTGTAGCTGTTGGGTTTGAAGAATCTGAAGGAGGGGTGTTATTAAACATGCAGATTTTACACATTAAGGAAAATATAACTTTCGATTCAACAGACAGTGCTGGGTGCTGAGTATCTAAGTCAGCTCCTTCCTCTCACTATTAGCAGTGTGCTTCTACCCCTCAGGGCCCAGCAGTGCAACATCACCAGGGGGGCGGACTTCCTTCACCAGGTTAAGCAAACATGGGTAGCAGAAGAGACACTGCTACTGCCTTCCTCCACTCTTCCAGTACACTGTCTTTCCTTCATCAGAGAAATGCTTGTGCCAAAATGCAGGATACGATCCATTTTTAGAAAAAAAAAAATCCTAGCAGCTTTATTTTTTAAATATGATGACTCAAAGTTGGTTATCTGAGCTACAGGCTTGGAATGGCAACACGTAAATTCATTTACCAATTAATTTCCCTTGTTTCAAATGTACACATTCCTTGAAACAGAAGTCGTATTTGCATGGTGTGGTAGACTTCAAGGACAGCTTTCATTTGCTAACTTCGCAGGACATCATCTTACAGATATATATACTGAATGCGTCATAGGATCAGATGTTCTTCCTTGCTCGGTAATACAGCTAGACACAGACTGCGTCCTATTTGAGTGGTCCATAAGACAGTGCGCTTCTTGAATAAATGACCTAAAAGTGTTTTGAAGAAAATGGAGGGGTTTTTTTTGCCTGATAAGACTTAAAAGTATCCCAGTGCAGACATACGATTAGAACCATGTCAAAGAAGAATGTATCTCAAAACAATTTTTGAGAATTGTATTTACATCTACGAGGATAAAAAAAGATTAATTGTGATCTACTGACTTAATCTTTCACCCTGCAGATGGATGCAGTATTGCAGACCCCATTGCTTCCACACCACAGAGAGGGCTCAACCAGCTGGCCCCAAAATTGAGAATGCAATCAGAAAATGAGCAACCAGATTGGAAAAAGACACACATTTATGTACTTTTATGAGTTACATCAATCACTTGCACTTATTTACACTGTCTTACAGAACATTAGTAAATGCATAGAACATTAATATATTTATACAGCAGTGTAATTTATAAAAGGAAAAAATAGGTACATCTCTGATGCATCTACTATTAAATTTTGGCTGAGGGAGATGAGACTGTTAAACTACTCACCTTGCACACACTACTTAAAATTGACAAAGTACAGCCTAGGAAAGTTATTCTGGATCTTATCCTCCAGGGTCAATAATTCTATACTTGGAGCCTTCTCTAAACCGATTTGTCTGTATTTCAGATAGGAACACACCTTGATGTTTCTAACCAAATTGATGAATTTCTCCCACACATTTATTGTTCTTATTTCTGACTACTGCAAGAAAAACTAGCACCTTGTCTGGCTCTTAATGGGAAGTTTATCTATTAAAGATGATGACTTGTATGAGAAACAGGTGGTGGTTCCAAATAAAAGGACTGTTTTACAACTACTCCAAATGGATTTCTTCAAGGAGTAGGAAATATGAAGCAATATCAGGTTTATGTCAACAGAACATGTGATTTTTTTTTTGTAGCATCTTTCAACAGAAGCTTTCCTTACACTGACAGCTACAAAGGATGTCACTGCTTGCAAAGAAACGTGTCCCTCGGGAATTTGTGGGGTATTTCTTTAATCAGAAATTAGAGACTGAGCAAACTACTTTGGTATACAATCTGTTTATGTGTAATTCCTGCTGTTATTTTTCTTTTCAGCTACTACTGTATTTCTCAGAGCACCAATGTGTGCTCAGCCCTGTACAGAAAACAGAAGGCACCCTTGAAGAGCTTGCAGTGGAAATAATATGTTAGGGAGACTGGTAATGTTTCTAGCTAGATACAAGAATGTTCTCCCTGAGCTCTGCGCTGATCAAAGTCTCATAACTGTACTTGTCCTACCTTTTGGTGTTATGCTTGCTAACTTGTGCATAGTTCTAATACAGTCATGTAGTTCACATTTTCAGAATATACACACAGCGTCCCATCCTCATGGGCTAACTGCCGACATATGAAAAAGAAAAACAAACCTGCCTAGATAGCATGCCCAGAGATGGATAAAAAAAATGGCAGTGAAAGCATTGCAGTTTGAAGCAGAAAGAATTTTCCAAGAGAATTGTTCAGAACATAGTATCTTCCTCCTGCACACAGCTCATTTTCTTCATCTGCAACACTGCCAAGCTCTCTGAGAGTCCTCTATCCTTCGGTGGTGTCTTTTAACCCTAACAAGTTGGGTCAGCGCTGTGGATATCTTTCCATTAAGATGTTCTATGAAAATCAACAGGACAGAGTGAAGAAAAAAAGATGTAAGCTACTCCAAACAAACATGACCAATAGAAAAGATCAATGAAGAGGCAAAACTTGCTGTGACATAATGCTAACATGGTAGTTCCTTGAGAAAAAGGTCCCCAGGAACAGGCAAATAATGCCATCTATAGCAAAGTGTCTCAAGAGTGATAGAAAAGAAGACAGCTAAGCATAACAGGAAGGAATTAAGAAAACTTGGTGTATTATATTAGGAAAAACCTACATCACAGGAAGATATTGATAGCTTTTCCTGGTAGCCATCTGCTAAAGAAAAGAACAAAAGAGCAGGGAGAGCTTGAGAGACGGTAAGTACGCTTTTTCCACAGGTATATAAGAGATGCTTAGGTCCTAAACCCCTAACCTCTAAAACCATTGTGAGGGACGTACGACCCAAGTAGCCCTTACATTTTAAAAACACAAATTCCCCTGATTTTGCTTTGGATCATGCCTCGCTGAGCTCCTGATCCACGTACGGGCTGTCTTGGGATACAAGTCGAGGCATTCCTTCATTGATTTCTGATGAAGGATCCAGTCCAGGATGTGGTTTTCACGCACCTTTGACTAAGGTCCCAGAAAGAAGAAAAAATGCTTGCAACGATGCCTCCACTGCTTTTTATTTTAATTTAGTTTCTAGTTTCTTTAATCCAGTGTCTCCTTGCAGAAGCAACTACATCTTTTAGTAGGTGTGAGAGAAAAGTCGCTTTCCTGCTTGCACTGAATTTGAACATATATGTCCCACCTCCCACCAAAAAAAAACCCAACAAAAACCCCACAAATTTGTACTTATTCTCTCTCTTCCTCCAAAAGGTAGATCCAGGCAGCTTTCAGTCCCTTTGAGGGCAGGAAACGAGCACCCTCTTGTAGAACACTGTCTACCTTGATAAATACGATACTGTCCTGAAAGATGCAGTCTCACTTTCCCTCCTGCTGCACTAATTAGGGGATAAGCTCCGACTTATCTCGCAGAGAGAATGGAGATATTATCACCTATTTATTCATTAGTCATTAAAAGCTGCTCTACCTGAGGCTAACCAGCTTCCCTTAAAAACGCCTGCTAGCCTACTTGAAAGAAGGCATCCCTGCAACCCAGAGGAAGACTGAAGTTTCTGAGAGGGATACATTTGAAGCTGCTGCTCCGTTCTTCTTGGACCTTGCTAGGTATCTCCCTTGCTTCTGCATGGGGAGCTTGTCTCATCCTCAGGCACCATGTGCAAACTGCAGTTGTTTAATTCCAAGCTGTGATATAAAGAACTTCTGTACTATCTTTTAATGACTTTGAATTTTCCAGAAATGTAGAAAAATTCCTGGCCACGTTTAATTAAGATGTTTTTCTCAACTGAAGAAATAAGAAAAAAAAAAACACCTTTATTTGTGTAGGTTTTCTTGCCCAGCTAAAATTGATTACTATTTCTTTTCCAGTTGAGTATTTTGAAGATGAGCCTGAACCAAATTAATTATACGGTAGCCCATGTTTTCATTACAGCCAAGGGTAGATTAAGATGTCTTTTGTAGCCTCTACGTGTCTATATAATAACAACCAAAACCCCGAAATGTGACCACCCCAGGAAGTCTTGGTGAACTTCTGATTGGAGTGCAGGTGTGTTTTGGTTTTTGGACACATTTCTGCTTCAAATATTATTTTAGCCCATTTCCTAAGAAAATCAAGCTCCCTATGATGCTGTGGCCCATTAGCTGTACATCAGTCCCACTCATATAATTGTTCAACCATTCTGTGCATTGCAGTTGGATCTGACAGAGCTGCTGACCTCAAGGATAATTAGATTCCTATTAAATAATTGTAGTGGGTAAGAAAGAAATTGGGACATCGGGCACATATTCATAGCAGAGCAGGCTTTAGTAATACCTGCTCACAGACCAGTTTATCTCAATATTCCCGAAATGCACAGAAGGATATTGATATCACTGGTATCGAATAAGTCGGTTAAGTCACCATTGGTTTGCGTTATCAGGACTAGTTTATTATCTAAATAGAACATAAAGTTGAATCTCCTTCACAGTTACAAGCTTTATTGACATCAATTAAAAATAAATCTAGGAGATAATAGGAACTGGAAAAGACAATCCAATCCATCAAAACCCAAGAAAGATACAATACCTATTACATTTGTATTTTTCACCACATTAATATTGTTATTCCACAAAAAATTTAACTGTGCTGTTCATTGAAAGAATATTGCAAACTCACCAGAAGGCAAATTTCTGCAGAATGGAGTTCTTAGTCATCATAAATACAAAGCAAGCTTATTTTAAATTCACTCCTTCCCCATTGTTCAATACTGAGTATTAAAACCTGCAACACTGAACCTTCAGTCTAAGCAAGCAGAGTAACAGATCCCATCCAATATCCACAAAAAGGTTTTGTTAAATAAAATGTGGAGTTTAAATTCCCTAGTTACAGCACTGTTAGGCTGTCCATTGCTGATAATACATAGGTCATGCATATCTGAATAAAAGGATTATGGGGTAAATACCATAAAATGGATCTGACTATGAGGTATGTCATGTTTTCATTCTTACATTTAGAGGCATTTATTTTAAATCAAATAGGTCCTAACTCAACAATTAATTTATTCTCCTGTCAGACACTCAACTGCCTCGGTATTAAGTTAGTTTCAGTTAGGTGCCAGGAACTAGATACTGAATATTGGTTCAAGAGGCTTGAAAAGTGAGATGGGTGAGGATAGCTTTCCCTCTTTTTAAGAGCTTTAAGGAAAAACATCAGCTGTGATTTCACCAGAGCTGTCGTAGAGAAAAATATCTGAGATTTTGAGTTCCAGAGGGAAGGAGAAAAAGTGTAAAGAAACAAAACCCCTTCTGTGCCCCCAGAAAAGCAGCTGCATCTCTTGGTCTTCATCTAAATTTTACAAACCAGAGCTCACTGCCACAGCAAGACCTTGATAGGAAGAGGGTGTCAGAAGGGAAAAATATGCTTTTTAGAAGAATAGTGTAGCATCTATAGCATCTGTAGTTCTGTAAAACTTACTTGTTTAATAAAAAAAAAAAAAAGTATGACAGCTCCCACATCATTTCTTAATTTTCTTTTCCTTTAACATTAGATATCCACTCAGATATTGCCTTGTAACAAATGAGTTTAAAAATGGACAGGTTTAAATGGAAACACTCTAGAAGTACATTATACAACCTAGGACTCAAAGCCGATAAAGCCTTTGGGTTGATCTACTACCAGAGAGCTTGGACAGACAGCTGTCAGCAAGGGGTACACTAATGGCTATTAACAGATTCTGGAAAGGTAACTCCATCTATTTAATGTTTCCTGTACAAATGCAGTATGTTTTGCTTTAAGTAAAAAAAAAAAAAAAATAAATTGAAAGCTGGTCAGTAGAAAGGAAGGTTGTCTTTCTACCTGCTCCTGTACCTTGGATCAGGTAGGCATCTCCAGGAGGAACAGAAAAGCAAGGAAGCTGCTGCTTCTCCTGGAGGAACTGAGCATCCTCTGCTTGAAAGAAACTTTAGGAGGATGAATCAAGGAGGGAGGGAGGAAAAGAGGTAGCAAGCAGCAGCTCACGGCAGAGTGCAGCTCAGAGAAGCTCCCTGAAGGGCCAGAGCCTTCCTTACAGCAGAGAGCAGACCCAAGCCATGGGAACATGAAGACTGATGGATTTGTCATTAAGCACAGAAGACTGTGCAGTTTGATTAAAAAATGGTTGTTTCCAGTACTTGTAGACTAATTCAATGACTGTAAACTACACAGCAGAAGCAGAATCTGGCATGCAACTGCAGCTGTATCACAGGATTTGTCCCAGCCTGACAAGGAGCTTAACATCAGTATTTTCCTTGCCTTGAATGATGAGAGAATTGAAAGTAGCCAATGGACAAAATTTAATCTGCTTTAAAAGCAAGTGAGGTGCAATTTAGTGAGTGATTCTCAAGTAAGTGGCCCAGGCTAACACACCTGATAACACTTCAGTGGTGCCACAGGGACAGAAGTAACATTATCTGCTACGAATCTTTCCATAAAGCTGATTAGCATTTTGTTAGTTTAATGAGTGGAAAACAAAACAAGCTTTAGCCTTCTCCCTGACACAGTTTGCTCAAGAAACTGAAGGACTGGGCTTTGCTTCTCCCTTGCCCCACATTATGTCACTGCGAAAATGTCTCTGGTCAATTAAGATCAGATTCAGTGGCCCTTTTCAGCTGCTACAGTGCTTGATCTTATTAAAAAAAAAAAGTTTGAAGGCTTGACTGTAATTTAAAAGACAAAAATTTCATCTTTGAATTATTTAAGACATTGCTTCCCAACTTCTTCTATTCTATTGTTTCTGAATATCTTAGAGAGATTTTTATTTGCTTTTAAACCAAGGAGGCTCCAAACTAAAAGCGTATTTTAAGAATCCATAACAGAATAAAGTACAAGAAGAATATTTTATAATTATCCCCAAATTAAACATTAAAATGCATAAAATAAGGATTTTAGTTTCTCACATGCAATACTAACTTTCTGACACACATCTACATGACCTAAAACCAGTAGTTGTACAGTTGTTTCTCCTGCATTTAAACCTGGAGGCTGTTCAGACATATGTAGATTTAAACCTTGCCAGTCTGGTCTCTCGGCAAGATTCAGTGGCATTGGCTTGTGCTGCCACATTTGGCTTCCAGACTGGAGTTGGGTTGAACTCTGTGAACCAAGCAAGGAGTACAGTGGAGTTTCCATGTGCTTATGTAGACCGTTGCCTTGTCATGCAACCTCTGTCCTGTAGGATATGAAATAAATATAACTATATTTTGACCTAAAAATATATTGAAATGTATTGTAAAGATGCTCAAAAAGTTTCTTTTTATATTTTATGTTTTCCTCCTCACTTAAGGGTAGGGATAAAATTATTTCTTTGTCATTCACATAATCTCTTTAGTACAAACCTTGAATTTCCTCAACTTCCAAATACGTGGCTCTGAGATGACCAGAACCCACATATTATTTATTTTACTTTAAATACATACTCTTAATTATATGTTTTCTTGTCTTTTGGAGACAAAAGAACCCAAACTACTGCATTATTGCATTAAAAACATGGATATATTAGAATTTTATCTGAGGAAAGAATGTGGTACAGCACTGAAATTTAATTCGAAAATGTGTACACTGCCACCTGAAAAGTAATGGGTTAAAATCCTAAGTGATAAATCATATGAATCAGCATATGGTCATTCACCAGGGCTGCAAACACCTCACAGAAGCCAGCTTCTCCTCTGACAAAGCTCATCCTTGCCTCTTTGTATCAAGATAGGCCAGTGAAGGAGAGGGTCAGCTCCGCAGAATATTCATCTGGTCCACTGGAGATGAAGTTGAGAAATGTGCCCTGAGGCTCTGTTTTGTCACATTGAGCCAGCCTTTGTTCCTTTGGTTTCCCAAAATAATGACGGCACATGTGTAACACATCTAGACTATACAGTACCATAAAGTCCAACTACAGAGTACTGTAAAATTACTGTTATGCACCTATTCCTGTACTACAGTTTCTGAAGGTTTCTTCTAACAACCACCCAACTGCTTGGAGTACGGAGAAAGTTCAGCTTGGGAATACCTTGTATGATTAGGGCTGCTGTCGGAGGAACACTCACACTCTCAGCCAAAGGCTCGAGAACAAATCACTGGCCATGAGACCATCTAAGCCCCATGGGGAACAGCACTTGCAACTTTAAAAACACATGTAATAAACAACAGGAAGCAATCAGCAGGTGCTTGTAAGAAGAAAAGAGCCAGGCAGCCTCTGAGGAAAAAAAATCCTCAAGGTCCCACGTTTTCCCCTCCTGGGATGCTAAGCCTTGTGGTTCCCTATCCCTCTTTGCGGGATGAAAACAGTAGCAGGACCCAGAACTGCTCACGGCAATCGCCAGGTTCTTGCACTTGTACAGCCAAAGAGACAGACTGAGTGAGAGCTCAGATCTTCCTTCTTTGCTTGGTTGGAAAAATCCTACTTCCAAATACTCTCCAGTGGGAAGAATAACAGCAGAAGGGACCCGCCTCTAACATGCGGAATTTGGTGTTACTGTGGGAATATTCCTTGTCACTGTCAATCTGTCTGTCCCCCTCCTCCTGCAATAACTGCCCAGGCTCAATCCACCTGCCCACAGAGCTGTTTTATTTCCATCATCTTCCTCTTTCTCATATGCAACCTCTTACTCCCTCTGCAAAGTCCCAGTGCTTCCTTTTTTTTTCTTCAGGTCATCCTCAAGCACAGCCAATTCCTTCTCCATCAGAACCATAAAAAGCCCTTAAATCTACATCATAACAGAACAAATATAGAAGCACTTCTATGCACAGTGTTTTATTTTCCTAGATAATAGGTACAGTAAGATGAAATTAAGGTTGTGTTTATCCCCATGATTCATGGTATTATAAATACCTGGTCATCACCAAAAAAGTCAGGAAATTCTCAACTGATCATAAACATGAACCAAACATGATGGATCTAGAGAAGCAGAATTCAGGCATTTAGAGTAGCCTCAGCTCTGCACTGTAATGACACAATAACCATAATTGGTCCCAATGCACATAAAAACTGATTTTTGAGACATTAGATTCTTAGTTTTATTTTTTATTTCTCCCTATTCTTTCATTTTCGCTTCCCTGCTAATAATAGCTTCTATTACTACCAATCGTTTGGAACAAAGAGAAAACCTATCTCAAGAACTACAGCTCTTAAATTCTACCTTAAATTACAGTCAAGTCGTTCAAATTCTGTATTTACCGTAAGCACTGCCATTCCAGGGAGAGCAAAGCATCATACCAGCATTGAAATCTCTGCTGCAAGGACAAAACTACTTAAGTCTTAACTGCAGATCCATCTTCATAGCCCTTTATTTCCTCTCTACTCTTAATTTGTTTCCTTGAACCTCTTAACTGCAACTGAGCTTACAGCTGACACAGAACACGAGCCCACAAGAAGATTCCCTACAGAGGAGGCATTGTCTTCCAAATCCTGACCTGCAGACATCATAGGTTTTTTGTAAGTTTCATCCAGAAATTCATCCTGCCCCCATCCTATCCCCTGCTCACCTGGCAGAGTGCTGACAGCTCCCGTATTTCCGCATGGGACCCGTAGCTTTTCCAGCACCCCAAGTGCCTGGTATGTGGAGTCTGGGAGCAGGTAAACATTACGGCTCCAGCCCATGCTCCGTGCTGCGAGGAGTCCTGCCAGACGGTGCAGACTCCTGGGCTGCAGCCTAATGCTGAGGATCCTCCATCACTTCATTTAGTGTAGGGTGTATCCCAAGAGCATGACTCGACCATGTTGCATGACTCTTCTGCACAGATGCCAGCACATTTTCAGCGCTGTGACTGTACAGTAAAAGTTTCTGAAGTATGAACAAGGAAACAACTGATAGTTTAGATGTATATTGATAATCAGAGAAAACCTGCAAGTGTGAGAAACGCTAAATTGGGGGAAATGCACTCTAAAAGGGTGAAATGTGATTCTCATGGACTTAACAGTAGTGATGCTCTGCTGGAAGCAGAACCTACCTAGCAGGTCCATCCATCATTTTCATTAACTCTGATTCTTCAGCTACCTAAACAAACTACATAAACTACAGCTACAAACATGGGGGGAAACTGAGAATGAAAATGGAATGGGAACAATGAATGAAGTCAGGGAAATACACACAAACATTTTAAAGATTTAAACTGAAAGGCCAAAGCTGCCCCCAAATAGGATGTTTGGAAATCAAGTTCAGGATGAATTTATAATAGTCACATGAATAGGAACATTCACTTTCCTCTTTTCCAGTTCTGCAAGACTTGATCCAGTAAAATTCAGGGCCAGTATTTTTGCTTTATAACGGGTAAATGAGCACTAGAAGACAGATTAACATAGCAAATGCACCATCATGTGAGGTACTCATCGCAGCAAAACTCCTCCTTTTCCCCTTGCTGCATTTTGTTTTGATACATTGACAAGTATGTGTGAAAGACTCAATGTGACAGTCTCCCCTGAGCACCAGAACAGTTTGCTCTGTTTCTGAGGAAGGTGCAACCCACACCTATGGAATTACAGCTTTTGTCTTAAAACCATTCAGGGTAGACTAGCACTGGTCTTTCCTTATTGCAACTATTTACCAGAAATGCCCAAGAATTACCATGTCTTACTCAGCGTTTGAGCCATGTAGTTTTACACCGCACCCACAGACCACAGGCACCACAGTGACAGTTACTACCCTGTGCTCATTTCCCACCCCATGCCACAACAAGCAGCCTTTGCTTCTCCTCATACATTTTTGTTTGCTAAGCATTGATTAAAGGTACAACTTTCAACAGCGTAGGAGGAATTTGGTGCACCTAGAGCAGATGTGCACTTCTCTGACACCCTGAATGTCCAGACCAGCAAGTGGTTTCTGCTGCTCCCTTTTGACTCCCATGCCCGGGTTCCTTTCTTGCCGAAACCAAGGCTCAGGAAGCAAAACAGAAAGGTGGGACCGATCAGCGCATCCCAGTTTAGTGTTTGGGCTCAACTGATCTGTTTCACTTCCCTGTCCATCAGACTGCGCTACCAGTAAAGAGAAGCACTTACAGCACATCTCTGACATGTAGCTCTCAAAACAGTTTACTCTGGCAGAAAATTACTTCCCATGTTACAGATGGGAAGATGGAGATTTGGATTTTACCTGCCATGTGCTAGGGAAGCCCGAGGTATCTAGCAGTCTACTGGACATTAGTCAAACAGACTTGCTGTACAGATTTTAAATAGGTTCTATAGCCTTTCTGTGCCCCAGTCAACCTACAAATAAACTGAAAAATATCAGTTACCAATTCCACAGAACTAGGTCAAAAGATGTGATGTAAGGACAAGTTGAGTTTAGTGTTGTGTGGGAACCTCCTATGTAAACTAAACCTAGCCCTATCTGCCTTTAAGACATAACTCCTCATTCAGGATAATAAATTCCCAAAATGCTGAAACCAGCATTTGTTGAGCTGTCTTCACAAACTGCCTGCATTCCTTGGGTTACTTATATTACTTCATTACACAAGAACGAGATGTAGGTTTACAATGCCTACAGCATCAAGAAAAATACCAAAATAAACCAAATGAAATGTTGGCCCCAATATATTTCATGACAAAGTTCTCCCTGAAATTAAGGGGGATGGAATTTCATCTGTGTGTTTCAAGATGACCAGAGGGAAGCATTTACCTTTCCAAAACAGAGTTGAGAGTTTTGCAAGTTGCCCGTTTCTGATTCTCACTGCAAGGGCATGTTACGCAGACTACATTTACAAGGCTACAAAGACAAAATTAAAGTAGCCAGGAGGAACACACCTCTGTGTTTCTGTGCCTCACATGGTATACATATTTAAATGGAAATGCAGCTTTATTTCAGTTCTCAAGCTATTTCTGCTTATGAAGCAGTATCTGGTACAATAATTTACAAGTTATAAATACTCTTTTCAGCTCAAGTTGTGAAGAAACTTAAATTTTGAGTTTTAAAAAAAATAAAAACCTGTAAAAATTCTGGCTTCATTGACAAACTGTTTTTCATTATTGTTAAAAATTTCAGTCCTTGAGAAGTCCAAGATGAAGAATTTGTCATTGAATTTCATTCATATGAAATGCTATACAAGTCTGGGTAGAGAAAAAAAATCTTAAAATATCATATTTTGTCTTTTTTCCTAATTATTTCTCATCTATACAAACACTATTGGGAAAAAAAGAGCTGCTTTCGGGGGTTTGTGAAATAATTGAATCCTATGGTGATAACTGCCCAATGGTGATGTTAAAGAGAGCTTCTTGATAGGAACGCTGATACAACTTTATGTAGCACTTGAAAATACTGCTGTAATCCCCTCTTAATTTCAGACTGCAAAGATACAAGAATAAACAAACAGTTAAGGTGCCCGATTGCTCTGCAGAACTACAGGGCCTGTTTGTGAGTGTTTGTCTGTAACTATACCTTGCCAAGACAAAGGGAAAGTACCAGCTATCCATAGCTAAAGCAAACTCTGCTTCTTGATCCAAAACCAATATACAGCCCCCTTTATCTTCCCTCTTTCTTTCTTAAAGGAAAGGCGGAAATGTCATAAATTTTGAAGATGCCATATAAGCTATTTTAAACAATGTTATAAAACATGACATTTCAAAGGTGCAAATTAATAACACAAAAAGAAAATGATGGATACTGATGGCATTTATTAAACAAAATTTCTTTAAAATGACAAGTAATATTCCCAGGGAAGTAGCTGCAGCCCCCTCCCTCTAAGACATTTAAAGCTAACTCAACAAAAAACACTAGCAGGCATAATATAAACCCTATAATCCCAATACTTCAGTCTTTTCAATTTCCTACATGCAAAACTCTATTATTCATAAAGAGATAACTAACAGGGCATTCAGCAATTATGTGACAATTGAAAAGCTTACTGAAAATTAATAGTAAAGCAAGAGTACCTACTAATGATAATACAACACAATAAAAAAAATTTTGGTCTTCTTATCAATAACAGCCCAGACATGTACTGACTGTGCATTGCAAATTAGTGTTTTGATCTATATTGACAATATAAGGTAAACCCAACTTTATAAATAAACACATTTATACAGAAGCAAGTTAGCCCTTAGCCTGAACTCAACAGCAGGCTGTTTAATATACCCAAATGTGCAAAGTAGTTTAAGAAATATACGTGTGCTTATCCTGCATGCATACTGGTACACAATCTATTAATCAAAATAACAATCCAGGAACATGCTACAAAAATTCATCTATATTCTTATTAAGTTAGTACTAAACATGAACTTCTGATTGAATAATATTAGACATAGCATTTAAACAATCACCTAACTAACGCTGCTTTCAGAAATTCAGTGAGATTGCCTGTCATAATCTTTAGCAACTCCTCAAATTTGTGAAGTTTTACAGTTTTTATCCTACATTTACGTATCTTGAAGAAGCAGGTAAGTAGATAGTATTTGAAAGCCAAGCAAGCGTTTTTAAGTCAAATCTAATTTGAAAAAGTACTTCTATCTTCACTAAAATACAATGTCAAAATATTTTGCATTCTAATGTCTCCGATTTCATAAAAAATTAATATTGCACCATCAGGAAGGGTTTGATGGTAGCATTTCTTGGTTACTAGAATGTTGCTGTACTGCAACGCTGAAAGACACAATTTTTTCTTTCTTGGCTGAAATGCTGAGCCTTTAGTGTTGTATTAATATTAACCACATTGATCTTTGGTTTAACACACACACACAAAAAAAGTCAAGAATTAGTACCACCACTGCCTGCCTGCTAAAACTGCTAATTAGATTCCAGGAAGCCACCAGTCCCTCCAAATACCAGCCAGAGAACAAAGAATAACACAGAGACTTGCATTCAATGCATAACCAGCAGCATGAAATATTTCTCAACTCTATCTGTAATAAGCTGTAACTTTAACCAGATGTTAACCAGATGTTCTGGTAACAGTATGCCAAAATGTATTTACACAACTTGTTAGTAAGAGATTAGTATTAAAAATTATACCTAAAATGCCTCTAAAATCTCATACATTCTCATTTTGCTTCAATTAATTTAAACTAATTTACGTAAGCTGTAAAACTAGTTGACTACAAAACTCTGCTGGTTTGTATACAAAGAATGCAGAAAAAAATGAATACTCCTGGGTGAGCCGAGTGCCACAAGCATCTGAACACCTGCACTGGCTCTGCATGATTTTTGTTTGATTCAAGGCAGCAATTTAGGGTTTTTTTAAGCAGCCTTCACTCAAGGCACGTAAAACCACAGCAAGCAACTTCCCAACATCATCCGTAAAAGACTGTGTAACAGACCTGATCCCTGTTGATACAAGTTTCAATCAATCCCTTTGATATCCATTTAAAAAAAATATACAGGAGGGCCTGAGTGAGGTTGTAGGTGTGAGGAGGGAGGGTTTTTATTTCGTTCCCTTCTGCTCAGCAACTTTGTAATCCATTTACCGCTGTCCTTTCCCATCTCTCACCCCTGCGCCTTGTTTAGCTGGAAACTGGGCTGCAAGAATGTGAAGAATGTAAACAGGCTTTTATTGTCCAAAAGGATAGGAGTGTGAAAGAAATGTGTGCCTTATCGCAGGACTGCAGCTCGCGACTTCATTGCTATGATAAAGTGCTGGAGCAAAAAACATTACACGACAAGCACAATCCAAAACCGGATTAGAATTTGACATAAGCTTCCTCAAAAACTAATCAATCAACTCACGCTGTAATATTAGACTCCAGTTCTTAAGGAGGGTGTTTAATCCTTTCAAGGTTTATTACACACTCCCTATTGACTACAGTGACAAACTTTCAGATGCAAGGCAATTGGGGAAGAGAGGCATAACTTTTGCCGCACGAATCGGGGGTAATTATGGGAGTAAACCCAAAACTTCCCCACACACAATAATGTCGAAATAATACTTTAATATTTGCTCAAGTGAAGATTGCCAAACTCCTTTGCAAATACCGGGCTTTTTCCCCTCCCTGACCACGTTAGCAGGAGCTTAGGCCGCTCGTTTGTCCGGCCGCGCCCCGGGGCAAGGCGGCGGCGGCGGGGAGCGCCCCCCGCACCCACCCACCGGCTGCGCTGCGATGCGCTCCCCTGCGCGCCTCGGCATCCCGCCTCCCGCATCCCGCCTGCTCATCCCACCTGCACCCCGCGCTGCCCCGCTGCCCCCACAGCAATGCGTAGCCCAACACAGCCGTGTGCGGCAGTTTATTAGCAAAATTAAGGAAGCGCCCTCGCAAGCCAAACTGCCGGGGGGGGCTTTCAAAGCGCAGGTGGCTCTGCTTGCGCAGCCGGCTGCGGCGTGCGCACGGGAGGAAGCACTGGCGGACGGCAGAAAACTTTCCGGGAACGGACAGTGGCACCCGCCCGCCCGCGGGACCCGGCTCCCGGCACGTCCCCCGGGCCGGCTCCCGGCTCGTGTCCCGCCCCCCGGGCCGGCTCCCGGCGCATCCCCCTCGGAGCGTCCCCCGGGCCGGCTCCCGGCGCGTCCCCCCTCGGCCCGGCTCGTCCCCCCCGGGCTGGTTCCCGGCGCATCCCCCTCGGCG
The DNA here is from genome assembly GCF_963210335.1 of Falco punctatus. Lineage (NCBI taxonomy): Eukaryota > Metazoa > Chordata > Aves > Falconiformes > Falconidae > Falco > Falco punctatus. The sequence goes on from NC_137588.1 coordinate 37,063,941, forward strand.
CGTCCCCCCTCGGGCCCGGCCCCCGGGGCCGCTCGCTGCCCGGGTACCTGCGTGCCCCGCCACCCCGAGCCCCCGCGGAGCAGCAAACGCGCGGGAGCCCACAGACCCCCTTAAATAAGACCCGAACCCCCCGAACGGACCCAGGAACCGGCGGCGGCGGCGGGCGCGGCGCGGGCTGCTCCAGTCAGCCCTGCCTCAGCCTGCGGAGCGGACCGCGCCTGCCGCTCGCCCCGCGGGAAGGGCGCCGGGGCCCCCGGGTCCTGCGGCGGGGCCCGGGGGCGCGGGGCAGGGCACTTACGAGGTGGAGGACGCCCTGGACCACGACGAGGGGCAGGGGCCGCAGGTGCACCATCCTGGCTGCCGGTCTAGGAGGCGACTCCCCTCGCGCGGGTCTCGCACATCTCCGCTCCGGGGAGGAGAGGGGGGCAGGACTGAGCGCAGGGACACGCCGCCCCGCTTGTCCCCCCTCACGGGGCGCTGGCAGGCAGCGGCCAGACCCCGGCACTGCCGCGCCGCTCCGCGCCGCGCCGCTCGGCTCCGCGGGCGGCCATGGCGGGCGGGAGGCGGGAAGAAAGCGGCGGGAGGGCGGGAGGCGGCGGCGGCGCTGCCGGGCCGGGTGGCCGCGGCACCCCCCGCGGGGCGGAGGGGGGACCCCTCACAGCCCGCCGCTGACCGGCGTGGCGGCGGCATGCCGGCGGCCGGAGCCCCCTACCCCGCCGCCTGCCATGGTGCTGCCGGGGCGAAGGAGCCGCCCGGCCGAGCGAAGTTGAGGAGAGCTGTTGCGAGGGGCGGCGCGTCCCCGCCGGGCGCTGAGGAGACCCCGCTGCCCCGGGCGGGGCGGCCCTTCCCGGCAAGTTTAAAGACGCGGCGGCCCCTCCTCCGCCCGCCGCCACCCCCCGCCGCCCTGCCCGGAGGGGAATGGCGCTCCGCGGGGCCACGGCCCGGCAGCGCCGCGGGGTTCGCGCCCCTGCCCATGCCTTCCCTCAGGGAGCCGCCGCCCGGCTCCGCCGCCGGCCTCCCGCCCTGGTGTAAAAGCAGAGACACAGGTAAAGATTCACCGCACACTCGCCGCCCGGGGCCGCTTTCGTGGGGAGCCGCCGCGGGTGGGTCTGGCTCCCTCAGCCGGGCGGGCGGGCGGGCAGCCGCGGCCCGTGTGGGCACCCTGGGCGTGCTGCGGCCCAGCCGCGAGTGAGGGGCACAGCGGGGCCGCCGGGCCCTGCAGCCCGCCACGGCACCCGCCCGCCCTCGGGCTGCCCTGGGGACACCAGCCAGCTGCGGACGGAGTCCCCTCCAGCGGCTGCGGGGACAGGGTCAGGTTCAAGTGGGCTCCTTGTGTGGGGCCTGAGCGGTGCAGGGGAGCGGGGAAGAGCCACGGCGGAGCAAGCGAGGCCCGGGTAATGGCCTCTGGGCAAGCTGGCAGCCCAGAGGGCGGGGGCATCCGTCTTCAAAGAAGTCACTTGGAGTTCCATCCATTTTAACAAGGTGAATTAATTAATACACTCTAGACCCATTTTTGAGATGGGCATGAGAAGCCTGAAACTTTTGTTCATGTGCCTTCCAGCTGCATGAGTGATGACGACCCTGTGAGACGGCAGCCTCTGAGAGGGAAATGCGGTTCTGAGCGCAGGAGGCCGGGTGGGCCAGAACAGCTAGCCATGGCTAGCACACGTGCCTCCACACAGCCAGGACTGGTGCTGTGGCACCCTTACCGTAACGGATACACCTGCATCGGGTCTGGTGGTGCCGGCATTTGCAAATCGGTAATGCACATGTGATGTGATGGGCAAGCTCTCTGCCACTGGGCTGAAGCGGAGGTAGTGGTTTCCATTTCCAACCCCTGTCTGTCATTTGCAGATCAGTTTCCTCTTAATTGTCAGTTGCTCCATCTCATCTTCTTACCAGCTCTGTGTTCAGGTTACGTTTTGACTACTTTTGTGTTTTCGATTGCTAAAATCCTTGCCAGTTTGAACAGTCTTGCAACCCATTCATTGCACTTGAGGGCAGCCATGCCATGATTTTACCAGATAACGATTGTGGTTATTTAATTGTTACATCCTACTGGTTCCTTTCCTAGCTCTGCTGCCAGGTGTCTGTATCATGTGGATGCGATCGAGCCACAAATTGCGTTCTCTCATTTGGGTTCAGAAAAGATGCTTGATCTATAGCAAAGCAAACTACATATGAACTGAACAACTCTAAAATGGGTTCATTTGCAGATTCAGAGAAACAGAACTGAATATTGACATTATAATGTAATTCATGCAGTTACTTTTTGTAGCAGTATTTAAAAGTTCTTAAAGTGTTTATCTTAGTGGTCTTGAACCTGTTGGGCTATCATTTGATTTTATTTCTAATATAGAATGATCCGCATGAAATAGGTTAGGATTTACCTACTAGAATTTAAGTCCAAAAGTTTTCTTCACATCCTGGATTAAAAATAGTTAAACGCTGCTATGCGTATGTTTAGTATCGAAACCCTGTATTTTCTATGGCACTGAAATTGCGGTTTTGTACATGTAAATGAACCAGTTGTTGGCTTAACGGTGAGGAAGCCCAGCTGGGCTGGGCAAGGCTTTTGTCCCGAGCACCCTGTGCTGGCTGAGCGGGGCAGGCAGGGTGTGTCCGGCACGGCGGCGGTCCGGTGCCGGGGCCTTATAATCAATGGAAACATCTTGAGCGCGACCTACTGGTCGCAGACGGTACTGCCGCCGGGGCCGCGCGAAGGTTTTATTTCCTCGTGACGAATTGCATTATGCAGCTGGGTGAAAAGACTGTTATGCAATTAGTTAGAATTATGAAGACTAAATTCGGATGAAGTATTTAGATAGATCTTTTTTTAAAATGAAAAGCTGTGCTCTATAAATTCAAGGAAAGCTGAATTTCTGTAATTGGCTTTTAATGGAACAATAGTGTTTAAACTAAAGTACTGTAGTTCTATCCTATTAAACACAAACAGACTCGATTTAAATGACATTAACTTTGTCACACAAGCTATCAGAAGCTGGCCTTAAATCATACTTTTTCCAGATTAACTAGCAGTAAATATTTGTAAAGTGCTTTGAAGATGAAAAGCACTATGCACAGTAAGTGATAAATATTATTGTTATTTGTATTACTTCCCAGAAAAGTCACAGTAGTATTGGTTAAGAACAGAATGTAAGGCCTGAGCTTTGCATTCCCTTGCTTTGGCGTGTTACCATGATCTTCAAACGTCATTTAAATAGGGAAGAGAAAATTTTCTGGCCTAATTTTAAGGCACAATAACAAATAGTTTGTTCATCTCAGGAAATAACAGTTGTATGCTGCAGGAAGTAATCCTAATCTCTCTAGAAATGGATTGATGAGCCAGCTGTGGAAAAATTAAACTAAGAATTCAAGGTCCTACTAAACCATCTTGGCTGCTACAAGACAGTGAAAAATAGCTGATTAACGCATGATCTCTAATGCTTGTGCACAAAGTCAATAGTAACTTTTATCCCTTTATCAAGTGACTTCTAAGCACGAAGAAGTAAAACCTGTAGTTAGCATCAAACCCATCTGTCATTCAAGTGCAATTCCATTCCCAAATCTCATTCCTCTGAGTTAATTTAAAATACTGACATCAACCTTTGCTCTTCTTAGCCCTAAGACTCCTGTTTCCAAATATTAGGAACGCTGGACTGGAAAGAGCAGGCGGTGTCATTCAGTCCATCTCTTTTGACTGCAGACAGCGCAGCATAGGTTCTTTTTGGAAATTCTTCAACGCCGATTATTAAATTAACTAGTTAGGACTGGGGGGAGTCCCACGCCGCATTAGGAAGCTGTTCCAGAAATTCACTCCTCTGGCATTTGAAAACCTAACTGCTGGATTCCACATTTACTGTGTTTGATACCTGCTTTTATACACACTTGTTCTTTTACAGTCACTGCTTTATCTTAATGAGCTCCTTTTCCTCCTTCTGACAACGCATAGCCCAAAAAATTTATAAGGTGCAGATTGCCTCTCAAATTTTATTAATTATGTGAGCCAGGCAGTCTGTCTCAGGCAATAGAACTCCATTTCCTGTGTCAGTCTAGTAAAACTTTTCTTTTGTCTATTCCCATTGGAATTAATCTTTTTTGAATGTGGGTGAATATCCAAATTTAGAAGTTAGTAGCCTTGTGGAACATTATTAATGCCTAATCTATCTCTGTTGGAAATATACTCTCTGATCCATGGTGTTACTGTATTTTCCTTTTCAAGAATATATCATCACAACCACATTTTCTCTCTATCATTCCAGTTGCTCCAATATGTTATCCAGATCCTTCACACTGCTGACTGCCTACCGGTTCTGTGTCAGCACCATATTTCAATAGCAAGGTCCTAAATTTTATGCTGGAATTGCTAATTAATTTATTGAATAGTAGTGGTCCCAAGACCAATCTTTGATGAGCCTATTATTTAGTTCCTTCCAGACCTTGAATACAACCTGTTAAACCATACCTTACCCTCTTCACAACTTTTTCCTAATCATCTTCTCCAGCCCATCTAATTTTTTCCCACATGACATCCAATCACATTTTGATTGAACTCCTGATAGATAACTCTATTTCATTTGTCTAGAAAATTAGTTACCTAATCAAAGGCAGGTAATGAAATATTCATCATAGTAGAATGATAGATTATTCTAAAAAAGAAACCATACCAAAACAAAACGCGAACATTGTTTCCAAGACTTTTTTCCTCCTTCAGATTGCTTTCAGCAGCTTTGCATATTTCTAAATCTCATGTTTGCTGATACTGTGTTTCTGTTCCTTTCCGTAGTCTCAGGGGTAAGAACTGCATTTGCTGTTCTACATGTATACCATTCCTGATTTTACAGATTTATTACAAATATCTTCTACCTGACCTGCAGTTTCCCGTCAGAATTCTGGAGTGAAGTTTGTCTGCCACTGCTTCTGCATCTACGCTTGTCTGAATATATCAGCCTTTGGACTTCAGTATTACCATGGGTGTTATAACTTCCACTTCCATTTTCTCTTGCCCTTCGTGTTAGTTATATTTGCCCTAATATTCAGCGTCTTCATTCATATCAAAACCTAAAGCAGGAGATTCATTTGAGGGCACACCTAGACTATCTTTAGTTCTTTTTTCATCTCAAAGAGAAAGTGTCTTCATTTTCTTTCTCTCCCTATACTTTTGTATGAGTCTGAAGAATCTTGGCTACTTTTTCATGTGAATTTTTCTGATTCTTCACATTTTCTGACCTCTAATAAACACATTAACTTTGGTTATCAATATCTTTGCCATTTTTTGTGGTCTGTGCTTATCTTTAAATATTAATTTTTATCTAGTCATGCCTAGCACACTTGACACTGAGACATTAGGAACTTAAGTTGCAAGCATATTTTTATTTATCCATTAATTTCATTTGAACTATGTGAAGTTTTTTTAAAGATTGTGACAAGTTGATTTTCTGCGATTGGTTTCTCTAAGTATTCTAGCTACACAAATAAGCCTGTTTCAGCTTCCCAATTTTTTGTTATTCCAATACCTAATTGTTTTCATCTAGTCCATGAAGGAATATTAGTACCATTGTTTCCCCAAGCAGGATTTGGCAAGCTGACATATTCTGCATCAGTACTCCCGGGTCCTCCTGTTCTTCAGAATCCATGCATCGCTGCCAGAACATTTTAGTTTGTTCTCTTGCTATATGTATTACTTTCATACAATTTTAAAACCTTAATTGTGTTACTTTGTTCTCTAAAGCTGCATTAACATCAGCACTTTCTGTCTCTGCTATCCATCCTCTTACCTTCTTGGGTTTTTTTGTTCATTGTTCCCTCATTTATCTGAGGTGCTCAGTTAAGTTGACCTGTAAGCTTGGCTTGAAACAGGTTGCCTCTCCACTGGAATTTTCGATCACATTGGTTAATTTGGCTTCCACACACAGTCTTTTTCTCAGTGCAGCTAGTGTACTGGGTTTCTCTGTGGTCACTCTGAATAGAGAGTAATACTCGCTACTGCTGTTTGCTACTCCTGCACTCTAGTTCAGATCCTCAGAGGAGTTCATTACACATTTATATTTAATGATTGGTTTTAGAAGGTTATGTGGGACCACATCTTTATGTGGTTATGAGGTTTTAGAAGGTAATGAGGAATTGAGCTATTTTTCTTCTGTACCCTTTAACTTGATTTTGCTCTTGAAAACCATTTGAAAGAGAGATTAGTCACCAGTACTTACTAACTCCTTTTGAGTTCCTAGAGTTTACATATATTAAGAGAGGTTTAAAAATCCAAGCAAGTGAATTATAACTGTTTACCAATAAGAACAGACACAAAGGCACCTCCAGATCTAATTCTATGGACAAATAGAACCTTTCAATCAAGCAAAACTTTTAGTAGACATGCTGGCAATACAGGAAGAAGACTGGTGAAAGCAGATACTAATTAAAACTGAGAGGTATGCAGCAGTGGTAACAATACATTTTAAACCTTTTTGTGAATAAAAAGAGGCATCTTCAAATCAGTAATCGTTAGTCAAAGTCTAATGCTGGGCAAAATACTTGAGCAAATATTAAAGTAATTGATATAACAAGACCTAGAAGACAGTTTGGTGGCTGATCTTCCTGTTTTTACAAAAAGACTAGACCAAACTTAACATTCCAGCATTATTTTTTTTCCTGATTATATATATTTTCATTAATAATAATATTTTATTATGTGAGGAAGAATTTGCAGGATTTCAGCTGTAAAAGTCACAAGAAACGCATGTTATTTGTGTGCTGGGTTTTGTTTTGTTTTGGGCTTTTTTGATTATGTATTTATTTATGTATTTAGTTTTGTGAATCGAATGTTTTTTGGTGTTGAGTAGTTCTCATTCAGGGAAGCGCTGCAGCCTGTATTGAAGTCCTTTTCAAGAAAGCATTTCAGCATCTGCCAGACTTCACTGACTTTAGTCACCTATAAACATTTTCAAACAGAGAAACTTTAACGAGCCATACGAGTGACTGTGTCAGGTGATCACATTATCTATTTACTCTACTGTATCCCTATGACATATGTTCCTATGTCAAAGTGCAGGGGATACTCTAGGCATAGATTAATTCTGATATAAGATAGTGCTTTACACTTGGTAGAAATTTAAAATTGCTTAAATTATCTGCATTTTTTATTTTAAAATCTACTAGATATAATATGATTTACTAGAATCGTTAAACTTCCAAAGTTTATAAACTATGGCTAGACACGTCAAAACAGGAACATGGAAAATATTTTGGAAGATATCATAATGAGAAAAAGTAATGATGAAAAATCTGCTTTAAAGGAAAATGAGTTCTCTGTAACTAGGTAAAAAGAGCTATTAAATAAAATTGAGTTTAGCAGTCATGCTAGCTAGAGTTACTGCAACACTAAATATTCACATAGTGCAATCAAGGCATTTGAGGGCAGAGTGTCCTGGCATTAATACTCTCAGGTGGCTGGTTTTTTTCCCTACCTTCAGAATCTTTAATATATTTTCCTCATCATAAATGGATATATTGTTTCATTAGTTATTTTTTTGCAAAGGAATATTTTATCATTTAGAATGGACCCTGGTGTGAGATTTATTTATGCTGTGGCTACCTTGCTTACTTTAGCTCCAAGTTCTAAAATTGTTTTATCTTCGAAGATCTTTTTTTGAGTATTTTAATTTTTAAACTATTCTTTTCCATAGGATATGAATAAACTAAATCAGCACACATGTACCATGTGGTTTATGTTTGACCCAGGAGACAAGCAAATCTTCATTATGACAAAAATATTTGCTGTGTAATTCTGCTAAAAAATATCCAACTTAATATTACGGGGAAAAAAAAAGTACAGAGCCATGCTCTGTGATGATGACTGACTTCAGAGATTAGAATTTGCTATTTCATTCATTTAGTATTGAAAAAAGTTTCAGTGAACACTTCCAAATCCACTTCACTTCCACTTTTATTACACTTCTAAGTCACAATCTCTTTCATAAAAAGATGCATTTTTTTTACTGTCAACTTTCATATGAGGAGTGATAAGAAAAAATCTGTATAGATCATGCACAATTACTCAGTATCAAGGTGAACTCTGGCTAGTTCTAAGAGACAACACAAATATAATATTTTAAATGTTTTTTAGAGTTTTAGCAAGTCAGGGATATAAGTAGCTTAAAGAGATGATAACATGCCCAAGTTAACTTTTTCAAAGATAGAGAAAAACATCTCTCTTTTTCCCTCAAAGAGGTCCCATGTAGTTTTTTAAAGTATCATTTTTCTGACCAAATTGACCAAAATGGGTATCTCTTTATTTACATAATTTCCAACTTAAGCAGTGACTTGAATCTCTGATCAAGGCATTGTGCTCTGCATTTTTTTTCTTTTTTTTTTTAATTTTCCCTCTGTTGTTTTAAACATCTACTCCTTTTACAGATGCGGTAGCCCCTGGAGCAAGCATCAACCCACTACATTCACTTTTAAATTGTGACCCAGCTGGGTTCATAGCTGCTGGGGGAGGAGGGAGGTACCTTGAGAAGGGCAGTACAGGACTGGGGAAATCAACACGACCCTCCTGTTTTATTTTAGAGCCCAGACCAGAACCACTAAGGAGCTTTGGATGAAGCTATGTTTTGACCCTCTGGAGAAACAGCTTCCCTCAGTGGACGAAGAGAATAAGAAAGGCAGAATCTAATTTCCAGCACAGTTATTTTGGAGAAGTGGCAAAGCCTGCTGTGAAGGTGCTCAGTTTGTTCCACATTGGAATAAATCAGAGGGCCTAAGGAGTCTTCCCTGAAACAAGGTATTTTATTTTGTTGCTTTTTGTTTTTCATTTGCTGGGATTTTGTTTGAAAAATCCGTGACCTCTGGAGACCAGGTGCTTGAAATTCAAACAAAAGTGGAAAAAAAAAGAAGCTTGGCTGGAAGAAATTGTTTGTGTGCTGGACCAGAAGCCCAGGGCCACAGCCATGGGTTTGCAATTAAGTTTGCCACATATTACAGTCAATGCCGTTTTTAGCTTTGCCTCTTGCTTTGAAAAACCTGTCTCAATAAGCTGTCTAAAAATGGTATATTGAGACCAGCTGGCTTATCAAAGGATAGGAGCAATAATTTATGAGTGACCTATTAACATTTCCTGTACAAGGTCACACAGCAATTTGTTCTGTGTTGACCTCAGATTTTACTCTACCATCCAGCTCAGGGGATAGATACCTGCATGAAAACTGTAATACAGCAGTGAATATTATGTTACCTTTGAGAGATCTGGAACAGACTAAGATTCCCGTTCTAGAAAGTGCGGTAGCAATTAGTTCCGATGGTCTTGAGGAGGAGCCTAAAATTACGTCACTGGATATCATAAATATCATTAGGTCTGATACTGCTGGACTGAAAAGGAGATATTATCCCTCTGCTCACAGGGAGACAAAGCTGTAAACCTGGTGTGACTGGAAGATGAGGAACCAAGTGTTCTTGCTGGTAACTGAAGAGGTTTTCTTTCACTTACAGTTGAAAGAGGCATACATGTGTCTTGTTACATTCATTTTTATCCACCAAGTCTTTAGCAAATGTCACAACTCATTTTTCTTGCTTGCAGAGTTCTGTCAACTTTCTATGGTTGTAAGACTAAGTTGAAAAGACCCATGAAAGCCTCTGCCATCTTTAAAAGTCTCAGAGTTAGATAAAGATTTGACAGATTAATTTTTCTTTTCCTTTCAGAGTGGAATCAGGAGGGAGGAAGAAACGAAAATGCCCAGGTGGATGAGAAAGTTAGGTTTCTTAAATCAGAAGACATTTTTCACAAGTGTTACCCAAATTACAACCTTAACAGCCGCCTTTGATCTGATGATTAGTGGAGGTAAGTACTACTGTAACTTTTTAATCAGCAAATATCATCAATAAAGTAATGAATCCAGGGAAATATGCTTTGTAGGATTAATAATTCATAAAAGATAGCTTGGGATTTCATGCAATCATGCAGTTCCTCCTTTATTCTCAGATCACATAAGGCACATTGTAGCCAGATTGTGAAAAGTTTAGTGTAGCAAGTAGAAATCTCAATAGTGTATTCAGTATTGGAAGGCCTACAGTGCAAAATTCATTTTAGGAGTCAAAACCATTGGTACAAACAGATAATGCTCCGTGCTTTGTTGTCGGTATCAATGCTTCCAGTCATTTCAAAGCAATAGTGGACATAGGTTTAGGAAGGTGTTATCTGACATATATAGACTCCTTTAAAATTACTTCAGAAAACTTCTAAGCAACCAGGAATTTCTGTTTATTATTTGCGATTTCCACAAGCTTGCAGCATTTGTAACAGTTTTCTAGAAACACTTACCATAGTTAATTTTCTAGGACAACCAATATTCAAGATGAAATCTGTCGATACTAGTGCTTAATACAATGTGTTTGGCAAGACAAACCTTACCGTAAGGACTGAAAGGACACTGGGCTATTAAAAAAATGAAAAATTGTTACAGTGAGGTGGCTTACATCTGCTGTATTTGCCATTTTCCGTCTCTTCACAGGGGTTGGAGTGGCTTTGAAAATGCTTGACTACTTTTACTGCAGGCTTCTTCTAACACCCCTCTGTGTGTGTGAATATGCAGACCCAAGCTTAGGCCAAATGGTCTAGTTCAGTGTCTGACCTGTAATCCTGAGGTTAATTTATTCCTCTTTAGTGATCAAGAAGAACTGGGAAAAAATGCTAATGATAAGTTGGTTTACATTTACAGTATTGGAATATTGGAACACTTTTAAAGGTCTGCCAACTGAGAAAAGGTGGAAAACACCAATTTAGCTATTCCACTTAATAAAGCAGTGGGTTTATGCAGTTAGATGTGATTACACAGTAAGACATGGAAATTTCTTCATCTCACAAAAGAGGCAGAGTGCCACAGGTAAGGCTATTATATTAATTGTGCCTTTTTGTTTCTTCCTGTGTTTACCCTGCAGTGTCACATCTGGCGCACGTTGCATAGGCTGCTTATACACAGCAACATTTCCTATGGTGATGCCTTCCCAGAGTGTGCAGGTTCTTATCGATGAGGCCTGACAGTGGTTTATCCTGCAATTGCTCACCAGGGCAGAGACAGTTAGCTACTGCCTCTTTTCCTTCCACTTGTGACTGCCTAATGAGACTCAAAATATGATCAGTCACTCTGCAGTATGTGTTCAGTATTAAAAGAAAATCACTGACTGTAGGCAGGAGGTCATTCAGCATTGCCACTAACAGCTTTTGATATTTCTGCATTAAAACCCAAGCCAAACATTATAGGCACTGAACCATCTGCAGGCATAAGTAGGCTTATTGTTGCTTAACTTCTTAGTGCAAACGAAGAGTCTGTTATGTACTTATATCTGCTTTTGTGTGATCAGTGCTCCTAAACAATGAATCCTCTGCTGCTTTCACTGCTGTGTCAGAGTTGAATGAGATGCAAAGAGGTTCTTTTATTTTATTAAGTGTGTGTTGTTGCTCTCTGCGCCCTCACAGCGACATGATCTGACAATAAAAGAGATAGCTTTTCATAAGATAATGACAATAGTTTTTTCCAGAACAGCCTGTCATACCTGTAACCCTCCTCCCAGCAGTTCAGCTGTCTGTGATCCAAGACCCAGCTTGCACACAGCATGCTTGTGTAACGCTGGCTTAGACTTCTGAGAAACCTGCTAAACCGATAGAAAGAGCTGCAAAAGCCTGCATAGAGCCATGCAAAACAAAAAAAAGGTGAAACTGCAGAGATAAGGTTGATGAGAAGGGTATGGTTGGCAGTTCAAGGATTGAAAAGGAAAAACAAACATGGAAAAGTACATGATCCTAAGTAGAAAACAAGGAGGCCAAGGATGGCAACTCTGCGGCACTGAGAACCAGCCTGTCCCAAGGACAAAAAAAGAAAAGCTTCCTCACATGATTTGCCTGCCAGGCAAATGTTCATTGGATGTCATCTACAGAGTGGTGAACTTCTCAACCATTGGATTGGTAGCTCGTTAATCCTATCAATCATTTGTATGTATTTGACTAATTAATTGGTCTGTATTTTTACATGGTGTGTACCCTACTTCCAGAATCTCTTTGTGCATGTTAGAAGTTGCCTGAAGTGACCCAGAGCAGGAGCGTTACATACACAAGAATTTGCCTGCAGAGGAAACCACATCAAATCATGCCTTCTCTTTGCCTGAGTGTGGCTTATATCCTCAGCTGATCATGTGCCCACATTTTTCTTTCTCTGTCCTAATTCCTGCTTCTCCTTCAGGGTGAGGCCAGGTTATATAAAAAACCCTTCAGACCTTTTCTGCTTAGGCTTTTGAAGTTCAACTGTAGTTTCACCAGTCAGAGCTTCACTCGTGCATCACAGATGGCTTCTGTAGCTGTACTGCCTCTTCGCAATCTAGGTCTGATTTTCATGACTCGGCTTCAGTTCCAAAGCATTGGTGCATACAAGGAAAGAACAAGGAGGACAGATACTTATCTGAAACTTTTCTGGCAGTGTTAGAACGGAGAAATTGTTTTATAAACAGTGACGTGAAACAGTTTTGTAGGAACTTACATAAAGTCAAGGGCTGCCAATATTAGAAAATATGCTATGAAAGACTGGATGAAATCTGAGACATTTTATTTAGCAGTAAAATTATGAAGGATTAAACAGAGTGAAGTATTTTCTCTTTAATGGTGGAGCAGTTCTAAACTTCTAGCTGTGGTGATGCTGGTTATATAGTGCATAATGTGTGAACTGTTTCTACCTCCAGCAGCCTACCACATAAACCAGATTTCCAATAATTTTCCAAAGTTAATGGTTGCCTGGGGCTTCTGTGTTTGTAACGGAGACTTCATCAGAACAGCATGTACTACTGAATCTGGTTGGATTGCTGAACTCTAGGCTGCTTCATTGCCATAATCTTCCACTGATGGCATTTGGCACAGCTGTGGAACCTTGCTGAAGAGGTGGTACACAGTTTACGTTATTAACCTAGAAAAATTATGAGGACAGCAGAGCTAAGGGATGTTTAGAAATTAGCAGTCACATAATCTCTCTCGGGTGAACCCCCCCGCAACATAATATCAGCATGTCTGAGAAAAAAATCAGAGAACTTTTTAATGATATAAAACTGCTTTTGCTGAAGGTTTGAAGGAGGACTGGGAGATACAGTCACAGCAGGCTGCCAGAGAGCATTTTGTCCCAGGTGGGTATACAAGACAAGACTAAATCCTTTTCAGACACTGAATCAATTGAGAAAAATGGTACATATGGTAGCCTGGAAAAGCTGAAGGCGAAAACTAGAAGTTGCACATCCACATGAACACAGACAAAATTCAGTATCCAGATTCTTTGTATCCATACACTTATCTAGAAATTCATTCTTTTTCTAATTTGTAGACCCTATTTTTGCTTCCTAATAGTGGGGGTAAGGAGTGAGATTGTGGTTCCCCATAGATTTCGATCTGTTGTTTTCTAACTGCATTTAGGTGTCAATTAACCTAAACATTTGAAACTGTCTAGATCAGGTATTATTAGCTGCAACTCAATGGCTGTTCTGTTAGTGGAGGCAGCACAATTATATTCTTGCCTCTGCTAAACTGTGCCTTAATTTCTTGCATGTTTCTAGGTATGGAACTATTTCCCATGTATGACTCAATCTGAAGTCAAAATCTGCTTGTTTTTTATGGTATCATAGTTCATCCATACATAAAATATTATTTTTGTATCTATATTATGGTATGATACACACACATATATATAGATAGATCACTATATATAGATAGATCTATCTATCTATATCTTTTATATGTATGTGAAGAATCTTCTGCTATGCAAACTCACCCACCCTGCTTTGACAAATACTATACTACTATTAAACCTCTGTTGTGTTAGCCATTTATAACACTGAATGTAATCTTTAATTTTCTAAGTCTACAGAACAACGTATTTCTGAAAGCAGACAAATTAGAGCTCCAGTTCTAGTGGAGCAAATTTTGTGTTCCTTTTGTGCTGAGATACGTTACAACAGAGGTTAAACTGGGCTATAATGTGAGGAGACAGAAAGCTGGCTTGTACTTTAGGGACAGCTGGTGAATTCTGGCATGCCTGCTCATGCACTATTAGCACTATTTAAATATATAATGACATGAGATCCTGTTGCCCCTCTTTTAACCTTATGTTTTTAAGTGCTACTTCAGAGAAGATTCCTCCCTCCCCCCCATATTATGATACATCAAATTTATTAAGACCTGAAGAAATAGAGGAGGAAACACTGGGAAAAGGAAGTCAGGGAGAACATAGAGATTAATGATCATACGGAAAAAGAAGTCATAAAAAAAGAAGTCAGAGGACGAGAAGAGTATTTATCAGAGATAAAGAACTGTGTCATCAGTTGCCATGCTGAATATAAGGTGTGCTTAGAAACTTGAGAAGCAATTGTTGCGAGTAGAATACATTAGGGCAGAGTTAGAAGCTGAAGAAAAGGAAAATCTGTTAGCCTGTGTTTACAGTATTAGGTTGATGCAGACCTTTTACTGCCATTCATCACTATAATTGTTACCATTTAAATTGTCATTACCTTGGGCGGTCTTTAAATCCCATCATCATTTTACTCCATTAATACTATTCAGATTTTTACATACTTCTTTGCAGTTCATCTGTTTCAACTCAAAGCAGGCAGAATTTCAAAGGCATATTGAAATTTGGACTTTCTGAGATGGTCTGTGACAATAACTGCCTGGTGATGCTCTTCAGGAATGAGCAGCTGTTTTCAACTTCTGCTCCTTGACAGATGGACTTCTAGAGACTAAATAATCCAAGAAGCTGCAAGGAGAAGCTTGGGGGAGCACATGCTCCTCCTGACAGGCACTGTCAGTGGGAGCTGGGTAGGGAGAGGCCATGATCTGGGTGCCCAGACCTCAGAGGCTTGAAGAACCCTGTGGCTCTAGCACATGAACCCACCAGGAGCATAGGTTTCATAGTGTTTCCATTGATGCTGTGCACTCTGGCTATCATACCTCTAGTGTGGCAACCATCCAAACTACCCTTACAAGCTCAAACCAAATGGACTTGCTGCTTTAAAAACATGCTTTCAAATGTTAGAAGGTGCTCCTGAGGCATTGTTTTATTAAGATCAATTGTGTGTGTGGTATGTTGTTTGACAGAAGGGTTTTCTTTCACTAGAGTACTGAAGCAGCTGCTACTTGCAGCATGGAGAAAGTGGAATTTTAGCTGCTGCTGAAGGACAGAAGGTGGCTAATGAGGTCATTCCAGGTAAGAAAAAAACATTAACAATCCAAACCAGATTTTTGTTCCCTTAACGTTTATTTTGAAATGGCCAAGTCATTCTGGCTGTGGCACCAACATGACACTGGGGGTGCATGAGCTGGTTGTTGACTCTTGGCACTTCTATAAAATTACCAGTCAAATAGACTGTTAAGCTGCTATATTGTCAGAAAGTGAAAAAGATATATCCAGGCTCCGTTAATAGGGGTAGGAGAAAGAAGGGTGCCTATACACTGTGAAAACTGTTATAAACACACCCTAAACTTCCTAACCTGAAAGAACCACGTCATATGAATTGAAATAAGCCTTTCATAGAAGGGCAAGAAAAAATGCACTTTTGTTGTCCACAGCATTTGATATAATTGCTTACTCCTAGGAGCAAACCATGGACTACAAGTGCAAATAGCAGTGCTCATAATCTCAGACCCATTTTGGTTTTGAAAATGCAAAGAATTAGAATTGAGAAGGACTGAAATATATACAAGCTACATACTTGAGTTTTGTTTCTGTTAAAATTATCATATGGAAACCACAGAGTAGTAAAATTTTGGAATTCATTATTTTAAATTTGTTAGGTGTATACTCATAGATATACTGCAATTGCCTTTTATACAGGTAGGAAGGGAAGAAATTTTTACGTATGTGTGTATATTGTTTGATAGCAGGAAAACATCTTGCGTGGTCAAGAATTCTGAAGAGGCAGGATAGAAGAGCTGGTTCTGTTGCTCGAAATGATGCCTGAACTGTAGATACAGGGTTGGAATTCTAAATTTACAAACCTTTGAGTATCTGTACCAAGAGATTTCATTCAGCTTATCTCTGCTTTCCAGAAATCTTTTAACTTCTGCAAAACATTAGTTCGAAAAAAACCCCAACCCAACAAAAAACCCACAGCACAAAAACCGCAAACCCAAACAACAGACCAAGAATCAAGGAAAACTTCACTCTTTGACTCAGCCCCTGAAGGGCTTCTAAGAGACATGCCTACAGTATTTTGCTGTGAGAGAATACTTCGGGATGTGGGTTTACAGACAACTGCCTGAAAGTTCCTTTCCTCAGTCGCGTGTTGCACAGAGCCGGTACGGGCTACGCAGCCACATGCTGCCATCTACTGCCAAAAGGCGCCATAGGTACCCCGGAACAAACCTAACAAATGCCATCAAATTTATTTTCATTACTTTTCCTTTTAAATGATACGCTGTAGAAGACAACTCAGTAATTGAAATACAAAGTTGAGCAAAAAAAATCCCATCTGTTCAGAATCAAAAAATTGCAATGAAAATGAGTGAAACAAGTGTTATAAATCACAATAGTATGAAAGTCATCAATATGCAGTATGTAAAATTCGTGTTTCACTTTAAAGGGAAGATAAACCATTTCTTTATGAATAAGTTTCATCTTTTGGTGGGTTGACCCTGGCTGGAGGCCAGGTGCCCATCACGGCTGCTCTCACTCCCCTCCTCAACTGGACGGGGCAGAGAAATTATAATGAAAGGCTCATAGGTCGAGATAAGGACAGGGAGAGATCACTCCCAATTACTGTCATGGGCAAAACAGAGTCGACTTAGAGAAAAATTAATTTATTGCCAATCAAATCAGAGTAGGGTAATGAGAAATGAAAACTAAATCTTAAACCATATTCCCCCTACCCCCCCCCCCCCCCCCCCCCCCCTTCCTGGGCTCAACATCACTCCAGATTTTCTCTACCTGCTCCCACCCAAGCAGCACAGGAAGATGGGGAATGAGGGTTACAGTCACTTCATCACATGTCGTCTTGGACTCTTCTTTCCCCTCCAGGGGAAGGCTCCTTACACTTCCCCTGCTTCAGTGTGGGGTTCCTTCCACAGGAGACAGCCCTCCACGAACTGCTCCAACGTGAGTCCTTCCCATGGGCTGCAGTTCTTCATGCACTGCCCCAGCAGGGCGCACTCCCGTGGGTCACAAGGCCTGCCAGCAAACCTGCTCCAGCCAGGGCTCCTCCCTTCACAGGGCCACAGGTTCTGCCAGGAGCCTGCTCCAGCATGGGCTTCCCACAGGGCCACAGCCTCCTTCAGGCATCCCTCTGCCCCGTCGTGGGGTCTTCCATGGGCTTCAGGTGGATATCTGCTCCACCGTGGACCTCCAGGGACGGAGGGGGACAGCCTGCCTCAGCATGGTCTTCACCCCAGGCTGCCAGGGAATCTCTGCTCCAGCACCTGGAGCACCTGCTGCCCTCCTCCTGCACCGACTTGGGTGTCTGCAGAGTTGTTGCACTCCCTCCGTCTGGCTGCGTTGCCATTCTGTAGTTTTTCCCTGCCTTCTTAAATACGTTGTTCCAGAGTCACTACCAACGTCGCTGATGGGCTTAGCCTTGGCCAGCAGCAGATTCATCTTGGAGCTGGATGGCATTGCCTCCATCGGACATAGAGGAAGCTCTCCACCTTCTCACAGAAGCCGCCCCTGTAGCACCACAGCTACCAAAACCTTGCCACCCAAACCCAATCCATCTCTTTCCCCACATGCTGAAAACAAGAGAAACGTGCAGCATTTCCCTCAAGTAAGATACTTGAGAATGAAATGGCTCTACAGATCTGAAAGCTAAAGACTGTGCAGCCAAAGGGGACTGTTGGGTGAACGTGTGCAGTAAACAGTACTTAGCGTGAAAGAGATTCAGTTGCAAAAATGACATTTGTAATCCCTTCTGAACCTATCTAACTTCACATACTTGAATGAGTAATGTGTCTTACCACTTTTAACTCTCTCACTCAGTCTCTTGGGACCAAGTCTGTAAGGCATGAAGGCTTGTATATGTGCAGTCAACACATCACCTGGGGAGAATGTATAAGCAAAAAGCATTCTTCAGTGATTTTAATGAATTGTTCTGAAAACTGTTTGTCAATGCATGATCTGTTTTGGTTTCCCAGAATGCTATACAACACACTAAGAGGGGCGGCAGGGGGAAAGATACTGTGGTTCTATGAAAGTTGCCGGCTAAATTTTCCTAAATAATTTGCATATGAATGAAGAAATATATGCAATTCTTCCTGCGTTCTGATGAAAAAGAGACCCACATAAAAAATCTTGACAACTTGGTCATATATCTGGATGTTGACCATAGAGTAAAATAATTCTATTTTTGACCAAGCTTACCATCTGCCGTTAGTGAGTTGATGTATTTGCATTTGCAGAAGAGGTTATGGAGCTGGTGCCAGGGGGGTTCCTCCCTTTTTGGTGTCTTTCTCTTCCATCCTTGTTCGACTAAAGAAGAACAACAATTCCTGTATGATTTCTTATATAATTCCCATGGAAACTCAAGGCTACTATGATGGACCAGTTATCCATGGCTGTGTCCTGAACCAGCTTGTGGAGTATAATTGCACAGGACATATGCAGCAGTCAGCAAGCTAACTTGGCTACCACCCCTGTGGATTTCTTTCTACGTGTTTCTGTTTGGAGGTTAAAGAATTTGGCTCAGTGATGTCTAAATGGTGGCAACCTGCTGCCCTCAGACAGCAGAAGTGCATGAACTACCACGGCATAAAAAGACCAAGCAACCAACAGCCTCTTTTCCTTCTCCACCACTTTGGTTCATGGCTTTTCCTACTAGAATTTGACTGTGTGAGTGCCCTGTATAAAGTTCATCACTCTATTCAGACTTTCAGGATAAGGATGAGGGCATGGGAGTATCTGTCCCTACTCTTTGAGTGAAGTCCAAAATCAGACGGCACCTGTTTTCTAGATCTGGATGGGCTACAATCCAAGTTATTTGAAATGTCATGAACAGCTGATCTTGAAGCAAGGACTGTCAAAACACTCATGTTTTACAATCTGAAGTCCAAACAAATAATAATGTTCTGGTATACTGAAGCAACAGAAAACTTCCTTTTTTTTTTTTTTTCCCTGTTGTTTTGTCTTGAAATTCTGTTGTGAACAGTATCAAATACTACTGCTTTCAAATTTCCAGTGTATGTTCTGGTTCAGCCATAAAATCAAGCCTTGACTCTGAACCTGCCCTACACCTGAATCCAGATCTGATTACTGCCTCCTGAGGCTATCTCTAATGAAAAAAATGGTAGGAGGTGAGATATGAAAAAGATACAAGCTTGTTCTAAATTAACCTCCAACTAAAGAACATTCTGAAAGAAGCTAAAACCAAAACCTTGTAAGGATACATACATATTTTATGAGTCTTCTGTATGGCAAGATTTGTGTCAGTCTTGCCATAAGGTACAGATCAACCAGATACAGAAACATACAAGGTTTTAATGCTGTGACCAGCCCTAAATAATTTAAACACAACTTTGTCCTGTATTAGGACCCGTGCTCTCTCATGCTAAATATTCCCTCAGTTTTTGTACATGGCCTCATGGGGAAAAAAAGGACATGCAATGGTACTGAAGATTTTATAGAAGTGTTGCTATCCTTTCTGATTTGTGTAGGCAGTCTCTTTGGATCCTGGGTTGGGGGGCTATCTCTGGTAAGAAAGCAAGTTCCTTCTAGCTTTTAATCAGCTTTTAAGCTGAGGGTTTGGCTAAATTTATGGGGCAGAGTATTTTATTGATAGAAGAGCTTGCTAGACCTCTTTGGCAACACTCTCTTTTTCACTTAAAGACCTTGGTGTAAATCTTTTTAATGGTTCAGCTACAAAAAATTTCAAAGAATCTTTCCCCACTTCTTACCATTGCACTATCATCTGTGTAAATCATCTTGCTTACTCATTCTCTTAGCTACTTTAGATTGTTAGTCTTAATGACAGGATTGCAGTAAAAGTGGAAAAAAAGTATTTTAAACTGTCATTAGTCCATAAAACTTTGATCATTTATAGTAAGTGGGAATTAATCTTGGACTTTTAAGAGAAGGGAGAGGTCAGTTAGACCATCCCTACTCAGCATGCACCCATGTGATAAAGCACAACTCAAGGGAAAAATAGAAGGTGGAAATCTAAGTATTAAATGTTCTGAGACTTGAATACAGTTAGTCTGTAAGTTATAAAATATGATATAATAAGAACAACTACTGAGGGCTTTTTCCTTGAACTTTTCCTGTACTTTACTTCAAAGTTGCATATTTTAGAGTAAAAGTTGTTTTAGTGGCACAAAGTTTGATTTCAGTAAATCATTGTCACCATTCAGCAGT
The DNA here is from genome assembly GCF_963210335.1 of Falco punctatus. Classification (NCBI taxonomy): domain Eukaryota; kingdom Metazoa; phylum Chordata; class Aves; order Falconiformes; family Falconidae; genus Falco; species Falco punctatus. The sequence goes on from NC_137588.1 coordinate 37,084,289, forward strand.
TCCTGACATGTAAATGTCACGCTTATTGTAGTACCAAAAAAGGACTTTTTGTTATATATTCTGTATTTGCATTTGTTTTTAATAACTGTGACCATGTGTGGGAAACTTTTCCAGAGTAAATCATAGAATTATAGAATGGTTTGGGTTGGAAGGGACCTTAAAGACCATCTAGTTCCAACCCCCTGCCCCAGGCAGGGACACCTTCCACCAGCCCAGGCTGCTCCCAGCCCCATCCAGCCTGGCCTGGAGCACTGCCAGGGATGGGGCACCCACAGCTGCTCTGGGCAGCCTGGCCCACCGCCTCGCCACCCTCACAGTAAAGCATTTCTTCCTTATATCTAATCTAAACCTATCCTTTTCCAGCTTAAAACCATTCCCCCTTGTCCTATCATTTCATGCTCTTTTTCAAGGCTCGTCTCCAGCTTTGAGTGTCCAGTGCAGAGAAATTTTCCGATATCATTAGCATTTTTATAGTTAAATCTTTATAAAAGGTTTTACTGAGACAAAAAATTTTCCTTGGGACTTTGTGCTATATTAATATGAACCTTAACCACATCCTCTGTGTTTGCCAAGCTTTATTGGTATTGATAAACTGGAATGCATGACCAGACCTTACATATTCTAAACCCAGGCTTTTGATGTAATTTTAAAGATATATCATTTGACAGATTAAGAGTCAGTCACTTGAAATGTCAATACTTTGCATATGAATTCTCTTTGAACTTTAAGATGAATTTTGGATTATCTGAAAATACAAGTACTGCTGAAGTGTGCAGATTTCATTCAAAACATTTAATTTAAAAAACTCCACAGAGTTCAAAGTGCTGCATAAGTATATGGGAATTTGTCTCTTAAAACAGAGAGGTGTATTGTGATCATTAATGAATATAAGTTGTTTTGTGCACATAAGCATTGGGCTAGTAATGTGTGTGGGTTTTGTTGGGTTTCTTTGTTTGAATATATGTATTTTATAGCACATCTGAAGATTCGTTCCTGCCATTCTGTCAAGCATCATTCCAGTTCACTCAGTGACTTCCCTCCCCAGCTCTTTCCAAACTTATGCAAAACCCATTTAGACTCTATTTTTATTGTGCTTAGTTTCAATAAAACCAGATAATTGTGGTAAGAATTTGATCAAAATCTGACTGTCCATTTTAAATGAGTAGAATATAAAAAATACACTGTTCTGCCTCCTACATAGAATAGTCAGGCCGATTTTAGAATACCCTTGCACTTTGCGTAGTTGGTGGATTTGTGAAGTAGTGCGGTGTGCTATTTCGTTGTTCTGAACTCATGCTTTTGTTTTGCTGTTCCTCTTACATGAAAAACAACAAGCTTTAACAGGAGTAACCATCTATGCAAATGGAACAAAATAGCACATGGACTACTTTCCTTAAACATGCTTACATCTTTCAGGCAAATGCAAAAATTGTTCTGAGCAGAAATTGTACAGGGTGTGTACTGTGCTGAAGAGGTTTGCCACATTTTCTCTTTCCCTGGTAATTTATATAAACTCAGGTTGCATAAAAGAAGAGGTAAACACTGGGTAAATATCTTTATTGAATTTCAACCTCGATTATGAATAATGATTTTGAAGTCATAGAACTCAGCTTACAATATATGCATTTCAAAAGGGCTTGTTCCTAGCTTACTTTGTTTAGCAGCCTTGCAAATAGGTTTTTATTATTGATTTTTGTTGTTGTGTTTTCCTACAAGATTTACTAGATGTACTGGAGGTGTCCTTTGTACAATTTCATTTTCTTTTATTGGTTCCCTTAGGACATCATTATCCTTTGAATAAGCACAGAAAAACTCTGTTCTCCTCCTGTTTGGATTTCTTCCATACTCTTTATTTCTATTTGAACAACAACATTGGTCAGGGAATTCAGAATTAAGACTGTGTTTCACATTCTCTTCCTTGCCTAACTGTGTTGCAACTAATATTGTCCTCAGGGTATTTAATAAAATGAAACAGGAATGCATCCTGACAAAACAGTAGGGCCATGTGTAAGGGGCTGGAATGCATAAGATCACGTATTATGTGAAAATGTTCTTAAACTCAAAGGAGCTGATAAGAAAAGGTTTGCAGTCAGAATTAGTCTGAGAAAGAAGAATAGGTCAGAATTAAAATAAAAGATCCATAAAATAGGAGAAAACTCTTTTGAAGTTTATTAGTCTTGTGGCTCTCTTCTTCTTTTCTGCCCCTGTCTATCTCCTGCTTTCCATTTGTTAAGAAAATGCCTTTAAAATGAAGTTATAACCCAGTGGTGCAAGCAATTTTGCTTCAGTCATGGCAAAGAGAACAGAAATAAGTCTTTTAGCTTGTTTATTGCATAGGGATGGATGGTTTCTGCTGTGGTTTCAGGAAAAAGAGATATTTAATGGAACATTTTCTACTGACCCTAAGATTTCAAAGAATTAAAAAAAAAAATAAAAAAGAGAACACAAAAATCTTTAAATTAAAAAGCTCAGTGAGAAGATTTTTTCATCCTCATTGTATTTGTTCTCTAAAGGTTTGACTGCTGGAAAGGGAAAAAAACAATCAACATTTCAGCTGGAGTAGGAATGAGAGAGAAAAGCGTCAGGCCTTTCCAAAAAAACCCAAATGCAAGCTGAAATGCATCCTCTTAGTGCAGGTTGTAAGGGATAAATTCTGCCTTAATTGCAAGGATGCAAAAAGTCAGAAAACTGCAGAGCTGCTTGAAGTTGATGCATCGCATCATGTAATAGCAGTCAGAATGTGCTGTTGCAAAGGGTCTTTTCTTTGTTTTTCATTTTATTGTTTTTTAATGTAAACCTGATTTACTTCTATTTAATTGTATGCTGCTAGTCCTGGTGTAAGCCATGAACTCTTCACTCTAGTAGAAGCACCACAGAAAGACTGAAGTGAGAAGCACTTTCAGTAAAACTATTCCCATTCCTCTGTTTTGGTATCATGTCAAACCCTTAATGTTTACTTCTTTATTATGCATTTGAGTTTGAATGAGCAGCTTAGTGAGGTTCCATCTGCTCAGTTCTGGTAGAGTCCAGGAGGATGTGAAGGATTGGGTTACAGTGTTTGAATAGCAGTAGATAACTCCAGTACTGTGGCCAACGCTCCTTTCCCTCACTTCATAGCTCTGCAGATTAACTGGCATTAATGCAGGCATTCACAGCTGCACATGGAATATTACAGAAAACATGATGGCTCCATGTTTGCTTGCATATGCTCATTTGCCTACAAATAGGTATAGAGTCTTGTTCTGGTTTTCTTTTTTTTTCTTTTATATTTTCTCTCTTGAGAAAGTTTACAAGCACGGCAAAAGCTATTTTGGTCAGCGTACAGGACTGTTATTTCTGTTTCCATTTGTTTGCATTAAATAAAACCTTTTAAAGTGTTTTCTAAAGACTCACTATGGAGGTCAGACTAATGAATTTGTAGTTCCCAAGTTATTCCATTCAACTTTTTAAAACACAACAGTGTATTTTCTCTTTTCAAGACTGAATTTCTCAGATTTATTAGACAAATCAGGTTATCAGACTTTCTTTATTAATGATGACTGTTGGACATATTCAGCTTGAGAACAACAAGCTTTACTTTTACTTTGGATTCAGTTGCATCTGTTCCTCAACCTCATTGCAGTTAGCTGTTTCATCTGTACTGAAAGCTTGAGAGTAGTCATCTTGGTAACTTTGATGTCTCAATCTTTGACTAACTTTGGTGTCTCAATCTAAAAGCCTAAACTGGGAACACAGTTGTCCCATATGATTTAGTGTCAGGATCTAGAATTTTGAAGTTTTAGTCACAGGTAGATTACTTTTAATTTATGCCTGACCACAGTTTATTGCATCCCTGATCCCTATCTCCCTGTTCTCTTACATATTGCTGAAGAACACTTATGTTCTAAATTTTGCTGCAGATTCTCATTCTGTGTTTGATAGCTTTCACCTTTTTCTCTTGGATCTTGAGATCACATTTGATCCTAAAAAGGAAGTAGCTTTCTTTGCTGAATGTTCTTATTTTCATTTTTATTCCCTGTAGCCTCTGCATATTTATAACACCTTTCTGGGGTAGATTTAGCTCAGTGTGAAACTCGTTTCTACCAGCTTTTAATCTTTACTTGAAACACAAGTGCCAGGTATATTTTGAATTTAAAAACCTTCTAAACCTAAAAGATGTTTTTGGCCCAGTAATAGCTAGTATTTTCGAAAGGTTAAGCTGCATGGAAAATGTGACAAGATGTACTTATAAAATTAGTGATGAATCTAGCCTGTATAAATTCAGGTTTTTGATGTACATTTTAAATATATCACATTATACAATTTTAAATCAGTTGTCTATGTTGGCATATACAACTGGCAGAGATGACAGGCAGCTGCTGGGTCCAGATCTTGTTTGTGATTCTGCAGCCTTTACGGAAATGTCATGGCTGGATATGGTATTTTGTTGTATTAACACCGATGTAAATTTCAAAGAACCCTTCTTCCACTGAAAGAAGGCAAGAAGAATATCTCAAAATAAAGTTGATTTTACTATTTTGGACCAGATTCAGACTTAACTGCTGTGATACCTGCCTGAGTCTTCAGCTACTCTGAAACAGTCAGTGTTGTGACCTGCAATATTGAGGGATCTTGGTTGCTACCAACCCAACGATCCTCTATGTGCTACTTTTATTCTGGCAGCTTAATTCAGTTCTTCCTTGGTGAGGAGGAACACAGTCCTTTTTCCTCCCTCTCTGCTCCTGAAGGACAGAGCCACCACGGTGGCCATCAGTGGGGAATCACTGCCCTTGTATGGTCCTAAGGCACTGCAGGTATGTGAGTGCTGGCTTTAACAGAGAAACAGGAATTCAAGTGACAGTTACCTGATTTCATCCTTTGACTAACTTGGCTTTGTCTCATAACACAAGGAGAGCCAGCAAAGCGTAGTTTTGCAGCACGCTGGGACACAATCTAATTTTGGATGGATTCTGTGTACTGCTGCAGGGACCTACTGAATTGTTGTGCTATCCCTAGTTATATTATTTTGCTTGAGGTTGTGCTCAGATTCTGCTTAAACAATAATTAAATTTCATTTGTAGGGGATGACTGAACGTGTAGAAAGACAGATAAAATAATCAAGAACACAATTATTCACAAAATCAATAGAAATTCTAATAATCTTATAAAGTAGCACTTCATTTCTTTCATAAAACTGCTAGGTTGTTTGTATTTCACATTTTTCTTATGTACAGGTCAATTCAATTTTAGGTAATTAAATACACTTTTTCATTCTTATTTGCCTTCAAAGGCTACCGTACATCACCAATTTATATAAACCACACACACATATTTTTAACCTTCCATACTTGAACAAAGTGTTTTCTATTGAGATTTACAGGGTCACACCCGTGTATATTACTGAATAATAGCCAATTTGTTGTTCTAATCTGTTATGTGCTTTACACTTTTGATTGACCTACAACCCAAATAAGTTAATCTTACTTAAAGATACTCTTGCTGGAAGATTAGAGGCTTGTGTTAAGAAATCAGATTTTTTTCCTATAACTCACAAATGCCTGACAGTCTTTAGAGGAAGTATCACTATTCTAATCTTTTGAGACTTTTTAAACACTAAACTTTATTTAGAATTGTAACACCTCCATATATAGGAAAATCTAAACCAGAGAAGCTCTTAAGTTAGCAATATTAAACCTCCATACTTTCACTGCAGTAGAACAGATTAAAAATTATCTTTATGGATGTGCTAATGGCACTTAATTACCAGATACCTGCTGATATTGTCTTCATTCACTGAAAGTGAATGTCTAAATGGATTATAGAATATATAAATATTTTCAGGCCATCTATTCATCTATGAATTCATTTCTTTCCACAGGTCTGCTTGCCAGACGAAAACAGGCACAAAAATAAAAGCACATAATGTGATTTCTGCATTTTAATTATGTATCCAAATATAAAACACAGACTTATACAAAGATGAACATATACAAATATATGTATTTTTTTAAAATGAGTTATTAAGCGCCAACTTCTTTAATGAAATGTTGGGGTATGAAGATGAGCAGAATGAATAGTCCAACTAAGGCAATAGACTGTAGCACTGCTGTTACTGTCAGTCACAAGTTTAAAATACTCCTGATCACAAGCCTTTCTGTCAGCAACCTTGAATTAAATTCCACAAAGATCCTAATTAACACAGAAATGTACAGTAACCTCGTGAAATTGGAGGTTTGTTACTGTACAAGGGACTTGCTAAATCTTACATTAATTTAAAGATGAACACCCAAAGTTAATAGCTGCAAGTTAGTGTCCATATTGTTATTCATATTATATTATATGCACTAAAATTATTTATTTTGCCAGGGTAAAAAGTAAGACAAACAAAATGAGCCCCAACAAAACTGGATGCATTTATATATTATTTCCTAGATTTCTAACAAGCATCGAAGAGCCATCTGCAGAGGGCTCAGGCACCTTAGAATATTGAATGCTTCAATTTCCTCTCCGTTACTACATCACAGTGCTCAAGGCCACTTCAGTGCCTATTTGTCATGCTTGTAAGCACCTGAAATCTGATTTTTCTTACTCACTGTGCAGCATACACAAACACCAATATAGAAAGATCCATAATGGGATTCTAAGGTTTAGTCAACGTGACACTTAATCAGTACCATGAAACTTTTTTTAGCTATACTTTCATATACAATCAAAACAAGACATACTATCTTAATTTTCCAGGTGAGACAGAGCTATTAGAAACTGAAACCTATCCTTAAATGTTGAGGCAAATGGAGCTGTAGGTTTCATTTCTGCCCAAAATAGGAGCATAATGGAGTACCAATCTTGAAAAAAATTGTGACTCGGACATTATCTGATGTAATATTACAATTCTGCGTGACAGATTGACTTGTCAGAGATTCACAAGAAAGCTCAAACCATGTACCATATGTCATCAAGTAGCCACACAGAAGGGGTTTTGTTATTTTTCCCTGGTCAGCACGGAACTCTCCCTTTTTCTTCCAGGCCTGTATGTTGTTCAGCTGCTCTGCTGACATTTGGTTGTGGAACAGCAGTTGTGCGTTCAGGGACCCTCTCAGTGGAGATTGCAGAATATGCTCTTTTGAGTGAAGCTGCTGAAAAGTGTATTTCAATTCTATGTCTTTGGACTGGAAAAAGGAACAGACATACTGAGCAGATCATCTTGGTTCCTGACTCCTCCTCTCCGTGACCTGGTTGCATGGCTGGTTCAGCAGGGATGGAATATACATCCGTCAGTATCTTTACGGAAGTAAGCTGGTGGCAGCCACACAGAGGTCATACACTCTGTTCATCACTTCTTAGCTTATGTTCTCCCCTATACATTATCCTTCATTAATTTGATCATGTTCTCAATTTGGAATACACAAAGCTGGTCTCTTACGGTCCTGCTCATTTCAACGCTGGTCAGTTTTAGTGCACTGTTGGTCTAGAAGTACATACACTGAAGCGTGTCAGGATGTATTTAGTTGTTAAATGCTCGTATGTATTGTCATTTTTATTCAGCATCTGAGTACTGGCAATTTTTTGTCGATAAAAAACTTAAGTTCATTTTCGAAGACCCAAGTCTTGTTGAAATTGAAATTAATTTGGGTATTGACAGGTAAGTTCCAGCAATTCCTGACTGTACAGTTTTAGAAGCTGTTTCCCCACCTGCATGTCTTTTCTTGTGGCAGAGTAAATGGCTAGCAGAGCTGGCAAAAGGAACTGGATCTTTAACCACCACAACTAACAGTCTGATGGGTCCTTTGAAACTGCTGTTGATCTTAATCTAGTTTAAGCTATTGTATCAGTCCAGGAACACTGGTACCTCCAAGATTTAACCTGTTTTTGCTGGTAGAGACAGTAACTTTCAGCAGATGGAGGTGGTGGGCCACAAATTCAAAATCACTGGTGCAGGAATTGCTCAACCTTGTCTTTGAACAGCTTTCATTTTCTGCAGTACTTAAACCCTTAAGCTTTCTTTTTCTTTTTTTCTTTTTTTTTTATCTTTTTTTTTCACATTTGGCATCTGTTAAACTACTTATGAAAGAGAACCAGATCTGGAGGGTAATGGAGTGAAATTATTAGCCTTTTAGAATCAGATGATAATTAAGCCAACATGAGAAGATTACTAACTATAAATAATGCCAGTGAAAATAAGTTTGCTAATTCTTATTTACATTATGGCTACTTTACTTTTGGACCCCTTTACACTCTTTGAGGACGCAAGATCTTTAAAGTCCATAATGGAAATGAGAATGGGCCTTTTAAACAGTTTTAATTAAAGAGTTTAACCAGCTTAATTAAAGCATTTCAAAAGCTGTGGTGTTTTCCTAACAGCAGTGATTTGTTAAGTCATTTTTCCTATGTATTTCCCACCCTGGGGAGAGCTGGGCCACACGAATATAGGTGAATACACCAAGATGTGAGCGAGAAATAGTTTCTGCACAGAAGAGGATCTGCTTACTTGTAATATGTTAGTGACAGCTGAAATGTGCCATCAATAGATTGTCTCATGTAATGAAGAACACTGCAATGTTACGGCATTTGCTGGAATGTAAAGGCACATCATAACATTCATTATATTTCTGCTTCATCTCATTACAGATGGTAAAATAAGCAGTAACATGTTTTATGTAGCAGAAAAGTAGCCTTTGATTTTTATCCTGATTCTAGCTGGATTCAGCTATATTTAGTGCAGTGCAGGAAATGCCGTGGATCGCTTTTGTTGGCTGTTTCTCTTTGGGTCTGTATTGCTGGCCACTGCTGGTGCTTCAGTGCTCCTGATCTACACTTGGCTAGTCTGGGGTTGGTGCTTAACACCTAGCTGGTATAGATACTGAGCGTTCCAGACTGCCTCTCACATCAGCCAGAAACTCTCACTTACCCTGTTATCTTCCACAGCACCTGTTATTAAAGCCTGTCTTTTCCACTCAACATTTTCTTTGAGCAGTGTGGCAAATAAAAACAACCAGTTGCAGTGGTAACAAAACAACACACAGCAGGGCCTTACCACCCTGCAGCCTGGCTCCTGTTGCCCATGTATATATCATGAATCAGTTTGTTCTACCTCTTACCACGATGCTAAAAATTCTATCGTGCATTTCTGATATGCTCATTACTATATATCCATGTGTTTATCATACACTCAGGCTGCAATCACTAGTAGAACCACTTGTTCTTTAAATGTTACCTTTGAAAATTTCAGGGTTTCCTAACTTCTTCTTATACTACCGCAGGTGTCTTCGGTAGACTTCTATTAGTTAATAAGATACAGATACCCTGTGTCGCTGTTACCTAGTTTGGCATTCACAATCTTAACTCCCTCTCCATCATTTCATTTCCACAGACACAGTAAAGGCTATGTATTTCTCTACACAAAGTATTCTTTTAAGTTACAATTTTTAACAGATTTTCCACCCACCCCGACATTTCAGATGGAACTCGGGGAAGTTCTAACAGTTGTAGAAAATAGTGCTGAAAGGGGTCTTGATGAAATATGCATCCTGTGTGAGGTTTACTTTTACTTTTCTTGCAAAGGCTTGTCATGTTTGTGATATGTGACACTTCAAAAATAATTTTCTGCTTGCCATTCTCCATCATGTGTTTGTGCGGTGGATTATTCCTATCCATGTGGAGTACTACATACACTTCTATATTGATATGCATCTTTTTAAGAACACTTATTCTTCTTTCTGAATTAATCTCTAGTTCTAATTCTACCCTCCAAAGCTATCAGCTGTAGATTTAAATCTTAACCCATCATCCAAACAAATCATTAAAGCCTTTTTACTAATTCAGGCCCAGAATAGACATGAGAGGTCCTTCTGATAGAAATAGACCCCTGCCTCTGAATTTCTATTCTTGGAAATCTCCTTTATAGGCATGTTCAGTCCCTCCTTTCTCCAGGAATCTTTTTCGCTCTCCCATTGATATGTATACCTGGATGCCCCTCATTCTCATCTGGAATAATAGATGCTGGCACAGCCCTGAAATATAGATTTTTTTCTGTGGGGTCCTTGCATTTTTCAAGTTTTTCTTATTATTCTGTTCTACAATCTCCCTTTCCAGAGAACCATAAGCTCATCATTTCATAGAATCATAGGAAAAATTAGACTGAAAAGGACCTCTTGGGTTATTCAATACATCTTCCATTTTCAAAGCAAGGCTGACTTCAAAGTTAAGACCAGACTGCTCAGGGCCTTTGCTCTTCAGGTTCTGAAACTCTCCAAGGAGAAGGCTTCCACAGCCTCCCTAGACAACGTGTTCCAGTGCTTAATCATGTTCATGGTGAGGAACATTTTTCCTTAAGTGAAAAAGTAAATAAATTACTCTGTTGCAACTTGTGATTACTGCTGCTTGCCCTTTCATTGTGTGCCTTTTAGAAAAGCCTGGCTCCACCTTCCCCTTTAGCTGTTGCAGAACTGCTGTTAGTTTTCTACCTAGTTTGTTTTCTCATCTCTGCTTCAACCACTGCTCTTCCCGTAGCCTGTCCTAGGTGTCATGTCCCAGCCCTCTTACTATCCTAGTGGCTCTCTGCAGTGATTATCATTGCTAAAATTGCATCTTACCTTTGATTCTAATCTAAAGGATTAATTTGACTGAGAATATAAAGTGAGATGATCCTCCCACCCCTTATTTTTTACTGTTTGGTAAAGATGTTATCCTCTTCTCATCCTGCATTTTTTCTCTTGATACAGTGTTGGTATTTTAGATAAAAATGAGCTCTGAGAGTTTGTTTTCTCTACTTCTTTGTCTGGAGACTTCATTACGTTTTGCTGCTTTTCATACCAAAGATGTTATTTCCCTAGGAAAACTTAGCTTCGTGACACCCTTTCAGGATAGAGCACAGCTGTCTGATCTTATCTGGGCCTGACAGATGCCTACCCTTTCTGCCAAGCTCAATTCTCTTCTTGAAAGAATTACCTTCTTCTGTAATCTTTGCATTTAAAAATGATCTGCATACATATGCTTGGAAAGTAGGGTTTATTTTAATAATGTGAAGGAAAGACGATCAGATGTTAGAAAGAGATGCTATAACAAGTAGAATTACTTTTATCACTTACTTATTTCATCACCCATTTCAGTGTAATTGTCTTATTTATATTGGCATCTCCTTTGGAAGAACCGATAGCAATTTCCAAATGTTTAATTAAAACCTCACAATGCTACTGTGATGTGAACGTAGTAAATGGATGTGAGAAGATAAGGCCTTTCTAAAGCAACTAGTATCTTCAGTGTTTTGTTACACTAACATATTATCTAGCACAAAATAGGGGACACTTTCTTTGGTGCATCATAGTCTACTTGTATCAAATCCATGCAAGAGCTAGACTTCTTTGGTACTTTGGGGAGTTATTTGTTTGCTTTGTTGTTGTTGTTTTAACATAAATTATTAACCTCATCTGGCTTCAGAGATGGTCCAAAAAAATCCAGTGACCCAGTGATATGTCTGAGGGGTCAGGAGAGAGAAGCTGGAGCAAGAACTGCCCCTAACTGGCCTTCTGCTGGGGAAAATGTGCAGACATCCATCCTGATTTTCAATTAGGCATAATGTAGGTACCATACCATACAATTGTATGAGGACTTTTCCTAGTTGCCTAAATAATGATAAATATCTAAATATTCATTAAAACAACAATTAAAAACCTTTTAGTTCCCCAGCTCATGCGCAGTGGCACCATAGTTCTTGCAGACCTGGACAGCTTGGGAGTCTCAAAATAAGACACCAAATACGCGTTGTATGCACTCCTGGCAGGAGAATGAGGAGGGTTACAATGATCAGAGCATTTGTAAGGGTTAGTGTTGACCAGGACTTGAACTGGGATTTCTCTTGGCATCGCAGAGAATATCCTCCTTGGTGGGCTGCTGCTTACTCTTCTGTATCAATGCCCTCTCTTTCTCCTTCCTCTCCTGCAGAAGCTGGTATTTGTTACTGTGCAACTTCAAAAGTGGGATGAATTTCTGAAATTTCTGAAACTCTCTATGGTGTTGTAATAGCTAAAAGATTTCAACTGAAACTGGGCTGCCTGGCTGTGTATGTATATCCAAATGTTGAAAAAGTTTTTGTAGAAATACACTCAGAGCAGCCGGCTAACTTCTCACCGCTAACTAATGGGCCTTTTTCCTTAGCTTTCACAAAACTCTACAGCATTCTTTATCCCAGTAGTAATTTTCTCAACCTCCCCCACAATCCCCATGTTGACTCTTTAGAAACACATTTCTTCAACCTTCAAAGGATTCCTGGTATAATATATCCCCCAGATCTTTTGCCTTGGCAGTATGCTGTTTTAGCTAATTTTATATAAACTCTTTCTCTTAGTCTTGTATTATCCACTAGCTTTTACTATCAATCAAGATGTTACTACTTTCTTTTGAAAAGTGGTATCGACAGCTGTTTTAGGTTCCATATTTTTTTTGTGAGATTGTCTCAACATAATGTCCAGTGTCTTGGTGTGCAAAACCCTAAAACACAGAAACAGCTTTTTTTTTGTGGAAGGAAGTTGAAAGTCTATTTTGACAGAATCTGGTAGGCAATGGCATCGATCATTTTTGTGTCTTGGATTTTCAGTAGACTCTTAATTTATGGTTAACTTTTTATGGCTTCTGTGAAATGGCTTATTCAGTCTCATATGGCGTAAGGGGGGAGTATGTGACGATGTAAGATTAAGTACAATGCACAAAGATTTATTATTTACTACTTGCCTTTCAGAAAGGGCCACAGATTGTGGCAGTGTTAGTGAGAAACATTTTGGTGATGAGAAAGTTTTTTCAAAGGGTAAATCTGGCAGAGTTTTATGAAGTTTTTAACGAGTTTTCTCACTTGACTGAGCAGCTTTTCCTCTTGCAGTGATATCCCATTTGCTGCCTTAGGTACCATGAATCCTTCTGGCCATAAACACGTAACATCCAAAGAAAAGTGCCTATGAGGAGACAGGGCACTGAGTGCTCACACTATGGGCTCTTTTGCTCACGTACTGACTTGTTTAGTCTGATGTTGGAAACCGCTGAACTTCCACTGGTAAATCAACCTCTTCCCTTCTCCCTCTATCCGTCCTCCATCCTTTCCCTCCCTCCAGCTCCCCTGTATTTGGCACTTACAATGTTGTGGAGGCCCTGAGCAGAGGAACCTTCTTGTTCATTTTTCCAAGCTTTCTACCTGCTTTCCTCTTCTACCACCAATGTACGCCAAGTGGCCTAGGTGAGATGCATAGCTCACAGATTGAGCTCTGCAATTTCATCAAAGCACCTAGGACACATCTTTAGTGCTGTATGAGAAATCTGAGCCTCAGTGCATCGAACTTCAGTAGTGGCAGTAGATGAAGGGCATAAGTGGCTTGTGTTGGCTGGATAGCCCAACCTGAAATACTAGGGTAGATGCTTAGTATGACTTTCTCATAGCTGAAGAGAGGGAGGCCTTACAGAATCAGAATGCTGCCTCGAAAACGTAACTGGTCCACGGCTAATGGTTTAAAAGCCACTGGTCTTATGCAACCATTTTGGCAATGCCGTAGTATGTACATACATACATATGCTGCTGAAACCTTGTGTAGATAAATTTGAAAAAGGTAAAGAAAAAGATTAAATATCTGTATTTTCACTGAGATGGCTAGAGAAGAGAGCTACCACCTTAGCATTCATAGTTTATTGTTTAAATTACTAACAAAAATACTGAGTATTTTAGCAAATATAACCACATTTTGCAAACAAATACAGTTTTTTTGTAAAGAAGCAGATTTTCCAAGAAGGTATTAGAAAGGAAACTTCCGTTTTGTAGAACAAAAGTGAAAACAGTAGCTAACATATGAAAGTACGCTGACTTACATTATGATTAATGCATAAAAACCAAGAACTATGCTCAAATGCTTCCTTAAACTTAACTATTAAAATCAAACAACATGATTTATTAGTTTTGCTTGGTGTTGGTTTTATACTGTGACGTAGCAGGCTAAGTACAATGATTTATACAAAGTACTATGCTTGGAATATTGTAACAATCATTTAATAGGATCTAAGAGCAAATGGTGTATATCTTACTGTTTCTGATTTAATCATGCATCATGTAAATTGAACAGCCAAGTGTTTACAGGAAAATAAAGATGGGATTGGCATTAGGCATGCCTCTGTTCATACAGAACAGAATGCACTTACAAATATGTCAAAAAATCAATGTCTTCAGCAGAACAAGAGGACGCTTGGCACCTCTGGAAAAACTCACATCATTCCGATGCCTGGCCATCAAGTAAGGTACTTGCTTTTAAGACACTCTCAAAATTTTGGCTTATAAATATATATTTGCGCATGCCACAAACAATGCCTATCCATGAAATGATTAAAAAAAATCTAACTGATAAGACACACAAACTCATACAGTAAAAATCAAATAAAATACCTAATGACGAGTGAGCTCTTTATATGTGAAATCTGAGCACTCAATTCATCTGTGTCTCTAGAAATGAAATTCTTTTTCCCCAGGTTTATAGAAAACCCATTACACAGTAACAGCTCAATCCTGTATCTTCATTTGCTCCTGAGGGCAGAGAAGTTTAACATTATAAATAAACTTCAGCAAACTAAAGGATCTGTCCCCAATTCTCCCCATTTAAATACATAGTGTAACATATACATAAATGCAGGCTTGGGGTCTGTTCCTCAGAGAAATCACTGTCGTAATTGTTTTGCATAGATATTACCTGTCGATACCATGAATATTTGGGCCACAGTGCTCTGGGGCCCAATTTCTGCCACAATCAATCAGTGTTACTGAAATTCCAACATTATTTAGTAATTGAAACCCTGAGCATCATACCAGAATCTTCAAGCCCAGCTGAATTCGACAGTTTATCCTGAGTAAGGAGAGAGGAATTTAATGCTACACTGAGCCACATTAAACAGGAGAGATGGCCAAGTCTTAACAGCCTGCTCCTGCTTTTGTCATTGAAAAGCATTTTGTGTAAACGTTATACAAAACCAGGGAGATAAAAACCCATTTAAAGTGAGAACACCAAATTCCTGTAGGATTGTGTAAATTATTCATGAGTTTCAAGTCATGAGCTTTCAACTAATACTATGCTGCAGAACTGGACCTCACTTTTTATACTAATTTCCTTTAATAACTAAGTATAGAGATATCCTATTAAATCCAAATATGCTGCACTTGCCAAGAACTACACTTAAAACTTTTAAAACTGCAAGTCACCAAATTCTGAGAACTTGAAATAATTAACTTTATTATTAACTTTATTGTCTTTCTTATGAATCACATCCAGAGGATATTTAATGCAAAATTTTCCTTAAATTGCTTCAGGCTGCATTATTTTTTGCCATTTTAGGGCATCATACTGAACGATACAGATAAATGAATAATTAGTATTTACTGTCTGTAAAGCAGGACAGATGCTTCGGTTTAATGTGTTCATAAGAATGTAGAGCTTAACTGTAGGATCAGCTTTAATTATAATACAAACTTTTTCAAATTAATTTAAAAAATAGCCAGGAAGACATGTCTGTAGAAATCTATACCCACATGCACATGCTGGCATAATACAAAAATTAAAAAGCACTTTGTATAAAGCTGTAAAGAGTTCCAGCTTCATGAATCAATGCCAAAGCAAAGCAAAAATCATAATCTGGCAGCACAGTTCCCTATTAAAAAAAAAAAAAAAAAAAAAAAAAAGAGAAAGAAACCTTCTAAACCCAGACAAACTCTTCTCAGTCCAGGAAAATACAGCCTGCAGCTTTCAATAAGTGAATAGACTTGACATGATGATGTGGATTTGCTGGAACTTTGCTTCGGTGTTTTTCTTGATGAGGATTTTAACAAGTTGATCGTGGGTTCTGTAGGTACAACAGATTTTTCCTCAACGTGATAAAGGAAAGGTGGTCAGTGTGCGGTGGGGAGGAGAGAAGGAAAACTAAAGACGTGAAGTTGCATGAGCAGTATACCAAGATCTTGTTCTTGCCAAGTTCTTCGTAGTAAATGCCAGAATTTGCTTTACACTTATTTAGGGGGAGAAAATTCTATACAGAAATTAAAGTGAGCAACACAGTGCAGCTTCTTCAGTCCTCACATTTGGCTACAGCAGCAAGGCTGGCCAGGAGAACTGAACAGATGGCATCAGGGGAGGAAAAAGGAGACAAGTATTCTTTGCAGCACTTCTCAGTGGTACAGCTACCAAGGTTTTAACGAATACAGAGTGCCTCCTGAAGTTACAAGTTAAGATTAATTAATGCCTAATTAAATATATTATAAATGACTATAAAAACCATTGCAAATGTAAACTAGCTATATATTTTTTAAAAAATCCACTATTACTGGGGTTTAAGATTTTAGCCTGCTGCTTCACTAATGTTCAAAACTGAAAACATAACATGCATATTTGCTTTTTTTAGACTTACTTCTACCAAAAAACCCCCAATGCAAGTTAATAAACTGAGGAGAGATAAATGACATCAGTGATGTACCGGCACAATTTGGGAATGACCTGGGTGACAGGTAAGTGTAGAGAGCCCTTGGGAAACCCTCCCTACCCTGCGCTCACCCCACATATTTAGCAATATCCCATGTTATTTAAAGCACTGGCAGGACTCGCACCATTAATAAGAAAAGAGCATCGCTTACGCAGAACTTCTCCACTTTCCTCTCCTCTCCTGGCTACGTCCCGTGTTGATGCGCTGCTGTGCCTATGTGCACAGTGAATGGTGGCCCTTTCACGGGAAGCTTTCTGACTTTCTGTGAATGCCTTAAAATAACCTTCCAGCATCACCCAAACCTCTCAAGCATGTCAGCTGTCGGTCTCGGACCCCCACCCCAAGAATTAGCATGCAGCTGGGGGAGTGGGCGGCAGCGCTGTGTGCAGCCCAAGCAGGGCTGAAGGCATATGGCACGCCGTGTTTGTGACAGCTTCCCCTGACAGGCCACACTGTGTGTTTGGAAGTTCAAGTTTCATCGTGTGACACAGGTTTAGGAGACCTCAGGCTCAGGGCTTGGCTGCTTCGGTTTAACGTTTCTGGCACTAAAATAGCCGCCGCACCAGGTGCGACTGCCCCAAGGGCGCTCAATTCCATGTGCAAAATGCCCCGAATAAACCTGTCACAACGTGAAACGATGCGCACAGGCTTGAAAAGTCTCTCCCGTAGGGCTGCGGTACTGAGGTGTCACCATACAGCAGGGGTGCGGCGCCGGTACCCGGGGCGGTGGCGCAGGCAGCGCAGGGGGGCTCGGCCGGTTCAGTGTCCGCTTCGGGCAGGAGCCGCCGGCGGCCTCTCTCCGTCCAGGGGCTGCAGTAGGGATAAAACCCACAGGTTAGGGGGCACCGGAGCCCCGGCCAGCCCCCGCCCGCGGCGCAGAGCGCCAGGCGGCCGCGCTTACCCGCTCCCGCCGCTCGCCCAGGCAGAAGGTGCAGATGGGCCGCGGCGCGGCGGCGGCGGGCGGCGGGCAGGGCAGCGGGCCGGGCGGGCAGGGCAGCGGGCCGGGCAGCGGACCGGGCGGGCAGGGCTGGGCGGCCGCCGTGCCCTCCGCCTGCCGGCGGTGCAGCCGCAGCACGTTGGCCAGGTGCGAGATGTAGCTGGCGGCCAGGCGCAGCGTCTCCACCTTGGAGAGCCGGCGGTCGGCCGGCCGCGTGGGGATGAGCCGGCGGAGGGCGCCGAAGGCCGTGTTGACGCTGTGCGTGCGGTCCCGCTCGCGGGCGTTGGCCGCCGCCCGCCGCCCCGCGCCCCCCGCCGCCGTCGCCCGCCGCCCGGCCGCCGCTGCGGCGCGCCCGCCGCCCCCCCGCCGGCCTTCATGGCGCCCGCCGCCGCCCCGCCGCCCCGGGACTTTTATGCGCGGCAGGTGCCGCATCGCCGCGGCCGCCACGGCCCCGTGCCCCGCGACGGGCCGTGCTTGGCGCGGCCGCTGCTTTTAGCCGGGGGCCGGCCGCCGCCGCACCTGTCGCCGCGGCCCCAGGGCTCGGCCCGGCACCGGCGCCCGTCGAACCCCCGCGCTCCTCCGCCTGCCCGGCGCCTGCGGCCGGTACCCGCGGGGAGCACGGGCTCCCACCGCTCAGCCGTGCGGCACCGGCCCGGCGGTGCGGTGCGGTGCGGGTGCGCACGGGGCAGCGGGAGCGGGCTGGCGGAGCCGGAGCGGGTTCCAGCTGCAAACGCCGCTTCATCCTCCGCTCAGAACCTGCACCTGCCTCAACCATTTACCTATGGAAAGGTCATCAGGAGCACTAGTCGATTACACCTCTTCTCTCCATAAAAATCTGACAGCCTGTCTGCGCCCAGGAACTCATGAAAGGTCATGGTGCAGGTTTTCTCCAATGAATCACCTCTACCTGATTGAGCAGCCTTGACTGACTTTTTTTTTATGGTCCCAGAAGCTTATTTGCGGTCATGATGTTGCCTAAATGTTAATCCTTCTTCCCAAATCGGGGCTGGATTAGCAGAGTCGTGTCTCTTTAATCATGGGCACGCACGCTGGGGATAGACAGCTGCTTTGACATATTCGGCTGGCAGTCATGCCGGCCCGAAATACAACCGGCAGGCAGGGCCACATCCACGCACTGCATTCATGTGCTGGGATGGCAAAGCACTGGTTTATGTTTGTTGCAGTCGCCCTTTGGGCAGAAGGTGTAGGCAAAAATGAACAAGCAGGTCTGTCTGTCAGCCACTTGCAGCTGTACCCCACCTTGGCGTACTAATGAGCAAAAATTCTTGAGTGTGGTTTATATTTATATTGGGATAGAGAGAAGAAAATGTTTTTGGTTTCCCATCCCACCATGTTTATGAGGTTTTTGTGATTTATGTAATGAAGTATCAGTGCAATGTACTTAGCTCCAGGTTGAGATGCTTTGATAGCAAAGGCTGCAGAAATACAAGGCCAGATGGGCGGGCAAGCACTGTGCCATTGATCCAAAGGAGTGCCTTGGGGGTGCAGAGCAGGATGTGGCCCTTCATCATCACATGCTGGGGAAAGCCTTGTTCAAAATCATGCAAGTGGTAGTTTTCCCTAGAGTACGTGAATATAACGGTATCCAACTTTTGTAGTGTTAAAAGCTCCATCTTCTGCCTGCTTAACCTTTCAAAAAATAAATGATCTAGAAAGTTCTGAAGTTGAATTTCAATACTTAGAAGTGCTGCTTTTAGTTTCCTGAGAAATGAAGTTCCCGGGTAAGCTTGCACTGTCTTCCATGAGGGTTCCTCCCATTTAGTCAGATACAGTATTTCTAGAGTGAAATTCTAGCTTAGTTGAAGTGAATGACAAAACTCCCATTGACTTTAATGGAGGAAGGATTTTACCATTGATATGTTCTGGTTGCTGAGCAGTGCAGATAATTGATTGTTTGTCACACTCAGTCATTTGCTTACCAGTGTTTTTCTGTCCTTAGTATTTCAGTTTCTTTAGGTTTTTTTTAGTACTGGAAGTGAAACAAAACAGAACAAAACCCCCTCAACCAAAAGAACCCTGAGAAAAAAACTACTACTAGTGTTACCAAAATCAGAATTTATGGCTTATTGATAAACTAGAAGCATGAGAAAAGTGATGCTTAGGAAGAAAATCATGCTGTGTCTGCAGAGAAAAACAAAACAATTTTCACTGACATTGCAGCAATAGGTAATTCAGAGGGTAAGGACAAAGGGGTGGCCAAATGGTTCTTGTTCTGTTTTCAAGGCAGTTTGAAAAAGTAGAGCAAGAAATATTTTTTTCAGATAAGGACACTTATGAAAAAGGCCAAAATGATGGTGACTTTAATTACTAGGCTATTGATTGGGATAACATTTATGTGAGTGCTAGGGGGAGCATATTCCTCAAGGAAGGTGCAGTAATGCAGGATTGCTGTTATTTTACAATTTGCTGAATTGCTAATAGCAAGCAAGAATGGGACTGCATGAATGTAAAGCAGAACAGTGGGCACTATTTCCTGTGTAGTGATAAGATTTTGCGTGAAGTTTGCCTTCTTGCTACATGGAGAAAGATATCTGATATCCATTGTAAGAAAGCATTCAACCATATTCAAAAGACTGGAAATACATAGTATCTGAATGATACAGTTGCAGTCTAGTGGCAGGTATTTCTTTCATTTGCCTTTATTTTTTTTATTTAGTGGCTCAGAATGTCTGTGGTCACAGCCAAGAAGCCTTCCAAATGTATAACCATTTAATAGAAACTGTAACCCAAAATTGTTTCCACTTGTAAAAAGAAAGATATTTAGAGACAAAAATGCCTTTAAAAAACAGAACTTGAATGTTTACGGCATCATTCTGCACCTGCAGGTCTCATCGACTTCAGTTAGATTCTCTTGTTTATTCAAGAGCAGAAATACAGCATAATATTGCATAATGAATTGGCTGGATGGTCGCACTTGAAGAGTCGTGATCAACAGCTCAATGTCCAAGTGGAGACCAGTGATGAGTGACATTCCTCAGGGGTCCATATTGGGCTGGTGCTGTTCAATGCCTTTGTCAGTGACAATGGACACTGGGATGGAGTGCACCCTCAGAAAGTTTGCTGATGACACCAAGCTGAGTGGTGCAGTTGACATGCTGGAGGAAGGGGTGCAGTCCAGAGGGATCTTGACAGGCTTGAGAGGTGGGCCCGTGTGAATCTCATGAAATTCAACAAGGCCAAGTGCAAGGTCCTGCACATGGATCACAGCAAGCCCCAGTATCAATACAGGCTGGGCAGAGAATGGATTTGGAGCAGCCCTGAGGAAAAGGACTTGGGGGTGCTGGCAGATAAGAAGCTCAACATAACCCAACAATGTGTGCTTGCAGCCCAGAAAGCCGACAGTATCCTGGGCTGCATCAAAAAAAGCATGGCCAGCAGGTCAAAGGGGGTGATTCCCCCCCTCTATTCTGCTCGTGTGAGACCCCACCTGGAGTACTGTGTTCTGCTCTGGGGCCCCCAACACAAGAAGGACGTGGGCCTGTTGGGGTGAGTCCAGAGGAGGCCACGAAGATGATCAGGGGGCTGGAGCAGCTCTCCTGGGAAGACAGGCTGAGAGAGTTGGGGCTGTTCAGCCTGGAGACAAGCAGGCTCCGGGGAGACCTTACAGCGGCTTCCAGTGCCTACAGGGGCTTGTAAGAAAGATGGAGGCAGACTTTTTATTAAGACCTGTAGCAATGGGTTGGTGGGTTTAAATTTTAAAAGGGTAGATTTAGATTAGATATTTGGAAGAAACTCTTTACTGTGAGGGTGGCGAGGCGGTGGGCCAGGCTGCCCAGAGCAGCTGTGGGTGCCCCATCCCTGGCAGTGCTCCAGGCCAGGCTGGATGGGGCTGGGAGCAGCCTGGGCTGGGGGGGGATGTCCCTGCCCGAGGCAGGGGGTGGAACTAGATGGTCTTTAAGGTCCGTTCAGACCCAGACCCTTCTATGATTCTATGATAATCCCACAGACAATTTTTTTTTTTCAGTAACAGGTGGTATATGTTTCTGCCTCACACCATGGTGCTCTTCTTTACGCATGCCATGTTTTTGAAGGACTATACCCTTTATTGTTTGTCTTCTCCATCAAAGTCATTAAACATACATATATATATATTTATTTATTTCCTTATACAATATTGCTCCCATGTTTGAGAAGGAATGTATGTGTTGTGGGCAAAAGTAGCACAGATCTGTTGTACAAATTTCCAAGCCACTGACTATGCATTGTGACCTACTGGTTTGTGTTTTGGCAAGCACTGAAAACACGGGTCAGCCATCCACGTGCAGGGATACCTCAAGTGGCTACTGGGCTGCTGTCCTCACAGGGGAGGAATATTGACCAACCCTGAACTTTGGTATTGCTGTGAGTGCACGTGTGAGCTGTTGTGCCTTGCGAAGAGGCACCAGGCATGCAAGCTGTGCAAGCTTGTCTGGAGCAATCCACAACGCTCCTGTTCATCTGTATATATGTTAATAACCAGGATACTTCTTATGCAGTGCTTAGCTGATAAAGCAAGTCCATGGCATATTTCAGTCACATTTGACAGATTCAAGGGAGAGCCTGGAGGACTCTAACAAAGAGAAGCAAATAAAGGATGTTGATGGCTGGAAGTGTCCACACAGTTGAGAAAACATTTGACAAAATGTTATTCATTATGCATCTGTCTGTGACTTTGGCTGACTGTGACAACTACTTCTGTCCTTCACAACAAACCTGGATGATGGAGTTGTCGTTTTTATTGCAGTTCTTAATAAATGTGACTGCCATAAAATACACGTTGATTGAAAAATCTTTTAAATGGCTTTTTACCCTATACAGGTTCTGTAAGAGAATGATTTTAAGGAGAGAAAATTGAGTAGTCAAAATATGGAACAGTACAAGAGATTTTTTTGGAGAAGGAGGACTTGCACAGAGCACATTAAATGAGAAAAGGTTAAACATGAGGTGGATTTAAAGCTTCATGTGTTTAAGTCATGTCAGGTGGGATGGTGAACCTTCTGGATTTTAATAAATATCCTCCACACATTTTGAACTAGCAGTCTGCTACTGCAGCGCAATTTCCCAGGTAGGGGAGGAGCAGGACCAGCTCTGCTCTGGACTGCTGGTAGTTGATTAATGTGGGATCTAACAAGTCCCTTCTTGATATTCTACCCAGCCAGATTTAGCATGACACTTATCTCTTCACTTGCAATCTCTTCACTTACAATCTCTGTTCTTCATCTGAATTGATCTGTGCCATGATTCTCCGGTGTGTTAATGAGTTTTCTGTGTGGTGGAGTGCTAGAGGCCTTGTTAAACTCCAGAGACACTCTGCCTACTGCATTTTATTTATACGCCCACTCTGTTCCTCTTGACAAAAAGAAGCTGAGTTGTTTATCTTAAGTTTTTGTCAAAAAATTTGTCTTACAGTAATTTTCTCTGCTCTGGCTGCTCACAGAGGCAAATCTGAATATATTATTCACCTGTTATTTCAAAACCGTTTAAACTTGCCAAATCTAAGTGGTGTTTTACACGATTCTGCTGATACTCTCAAAGTTGTTATTAACTGCCTCAGAAGTAATTTCTGATTGTGGTTGCTTTCAGCAGAATGATGACAAGGCATATTCTTTTCTCTGTCAAATTGAAACAATATAAGGACAGTATACCTGCCCTCAGAAACAAAATGTTTTGCAAGCAGTATTTGTGCAGTCTTTTTGTTCACGAAAGCTGAATGCAGCCAGAGCTCCCCCTCCCTGCTCCCTTATTTCATTGCCTGTTAAATCTAGCCTAATCAAGCTTGATTGGTGCTTGGGAAGATGTTGTCTGTAACGTTCAGCTGTGGTGTGTGGTTTGGAGGCCGAGATCCTTTGCCAATCCATTTGGAAATCCACATGTTGGTAAGAATCCAGACCTCTGATGAAAGCTGTGGTTGCTCATGGCTCTTTCTGTAGCTGGCTGGCTGGCTTGGAGGGGCTCTTCTACTGTCCTCTGCCATGCAAATCCATGCTTCAATCATACACTGCTGAAATGTGTTCCGTTTGGTTTTAAAGAGGCTTGAAACACCATCCAGCAATGTGTCATGGACTCTTAAAACTTTTCTTATGACAAAGGACCAACAGCTTGTTCTTTTTCTGTCCACTTTCAGATCTGTCAGGGTGATGATGAGTCTGTGTAATGTCTTACTACCCCACATGCCATCTTTTTGCCTTTTCAGAGACTAATGGTTTGCTAGGTCTGTTTTGCAATGTCTTATGACAGGCATCAGCTTGTATCACTGATGGGGAACCTAGTTTTTCTAGCTTCCCTGGAGTTTTGTAGGTCACTGAGAAGTATAAGGGTAGAACAAATATTATTAAATAAGTGTAGAATAATCATACAGACCAGTGTTTGGGTTGTTTTTTGGTGTTTGTTTTTTTTTTTCTTTAATAAAGGTGAAATGCTACTGTACAAACACAACTGAATTTCTTTATTAAAAATACTTGGCTGCTGTAATAATGAACATGCACATGAGATGCAGAATTGTCTGCTTGTGTAGAACAACTATTGCAAACACTTCAAAATGCTTATTGTGATTTGATTTGTTCCATCTTCCCCTCCCCATGATTGCTAGATCTTGCAGAGAAAGCTTCTTTTTTTCATACTTGCAGTTTTACAATATCCTTTTATGAAGAGCACTATGCTGCACAAGGTTTTGTAGATACTTTAAAGAATGTATTTCCAACAATTTCTTTCAAGTGCTTAGAGCTGACAAATACAAGATATCCAAAAACCCATGAAAGAAATATAATTGACTGTATAATTACTGGAGCTTCTGCAATATAACCACAACTGAAGTTGTTTGTATGGTTTCTTTCCCTCTTCTTAGCTTCTTGAGTGTTTTATGAAGATACTCAAAATCTGACGTTCTTCAGATACTTCACTTTATTCTCCTTAGCACTTCAATTGAACACTTACACATCTGTTAACAAAGACATCTGTGATCATGATTCCATAGTTCAAATTAGATTAGAGGACAGATTCAATTTCAGTCTTTCGGGTTCAAGTCAGAACTGACTTCATTGTCACCGGTCAAGTTAATCTGTCTGCGCACCAGTGTAGCTGCTGGCATAGTCAGAACAACTATCAGTTGCTGAACTGTAGACAAAATTTTAAGGTTATTACATAATTGCTGACTGTCATAAAACAAAATACAAGAGTTGGTCCTTGCCATTTAGCCATCCCTTTGGTTCCAAACTGACATCACGAGGAAGCCCATTTTAAGCTGCTGTTGGAAATATTTCAGTGATATTAGAGGGCGCATGAAGGTAAATGCCTTTGTATTCTCAATTTTTAGAGAAGTTGAAGCGGAATATATGCATGTGTGTGTGTTGGCCTATAAAAACATAAAGCTATTTCAGTTTCAAAGTTGTAAAGAAGACAGCCAATTTTTCAGTGCCATGTAGAGAAATAGGTGTACTGGAGCCACTTTTCCCGGGGCAGCCTGGCAGATACGTGAGCTGCTAATGCCTAATTGCATGCCCAGGCACAGCCACCACTGCCCAGCAGTGTCACACAGTGCCAGCGTTGCCTGGTACCTGTCTCCTCTGCTCAGCATGAGGAAAAGGCAGTGGGTATGCTGGAACTGTTTTGTGAAATGGTTTCTGTTTACTGGGCACTGTCTGGGTAACGCAAGGGCACTCAAGCAAAAATGTTGTACAAGATTCAGAACTAAACTTTTCAGACCTGTTTAAATAGCCCCTGTTTAAATACAGTTCAGCATTTGCAAAAAGCCTGAAAGATTTATAAGAGACTGAAACATATTGGTGGGCTGTACCAGTGAAGAGGTGGATACACAGGCTGTTTGTAGCATCTGGCAAGGCACTGCAATCATCTGATCTTCAGCTGGAGAGGACCTATGTTGGGCTATTTCAGTTTGAACAAATTAGATCAGCCCTTAGATATCTCTGAGATGTTCTAGGATCTCCTTTGGTCTCAGGAGCGGAGTATGGGAAGGGCAGTTTAGAATAAAATCATCTCATCCCTGACCTTTTACTCACATTTGAGGCAGTGGGCGTAGATACTTTTACCTTTCTTTAGACACAAATGTGGAAAGTGTTCTAAAATGTTCTTTTAGTCAGTTACTAATTAAACCTAAAAGAGTAGTCAGATAATTTCACAATTTGGAAAAAATAAAACAAAACCTATCAATGATCCACTTAAAATAGAATTTTCTCTAAAAAAGTGTCCTTTAATTGAAGAGTGTTTTGGAAGCCTAAATCTGTTTCTGTTGGTGAATATGTCTGTTCAGTGGTTCTTTGGAGCTGGAATAATACAGTTTAATAATAGTGAATAGGTGAATTATGACAAAGGGTTTTCAGTCTGAAAGCTTAGAAGGGTATTCTGTAATGCCAAGCAAACATGGAATGATGCCCATATTATGCTTTTGGTATGAATTTGTAGCTTTATCATTGTAGATAGGATCACGTAAAATCAGTGTGACTAAGCTATTTGACTAGGGGGCTGTGCAGACTCTCAATCTGCAAGCATTAAGAATGAATTATATTTTGTGTGGTTTTATACCTATAGATTTTTTTCTTGATTCTGTTATATGGTAAGTCTTTTACATATATTACAGATTGCACACCAAAGATCAAGCTCAGACACAGAAAACCCTGTACAAAGATTATTTGACCTTTCTTCGGGTGCCTGTGGGGATATCACTTGGAAAAGATAAGTCACTCTCATTAAGAATCCTGCTGACAGTTGGCAGACCAGGTGGTCCTGCATAACACAAGTGCAGGGTCTCATATTCTGAGTCTTTAAAGATTGTGCAGGTATAAAAAGTGGCTTACTGGTGCTCTGAATTAAACCAAACAGTTTTGTTTTAGTTTAAACAAGTGCTGTTTGCCTTGTGTTTTCTGAATATGCCCTGCTTTCCGTCTGAAATGTACCCAATTTACTATCTTAATAGCACATTTTGGAGTCTTGTAGATCTCTTCTTCTTGCTTTTCTTTCAAAATAAATAGAGTTTCCAAGCTGCTTTATGGGGTCCCAGTAGGCTGGAGAAGCCCACTGCTGGCGGCCCACTGTCTAAACCCAAGCTCCGATTGTGCTGCGGTGGATCTGCACATCCATCACAGTGGATGCTGCTGAATCTTTCTTGGTGATATACAAGCTTCCCATAATAAACAACTGCTGATTAGCATCACAGGGTTTTTTTTCCCCACTTCAGACTGTCACTAACCACTCTCTGTCCAAGACTTCTGCTTCACTTAGGGCCAGCACACGCTGTCATGGTGTTTTAAACACTGGTCCAGAACTACCGGCTTGTGTGCAATCTTGGCTTTCATGAAAAAAGTGAAAATGCAGATAATATTGTAATGATCAAAACTTAAGATCCTGAATTGAGCTTACCTGGTGGAGAGCTGTCTGAATTCACAAATACACTGCAACCATACCTCTGTTAAGTGTTCTGAGTGAACTCTTCATCTTTATTAAAAAGTTGTCTAATTGAGTGATTAAAGTTACGGCTTTGCTAAAGCCCTTGCTGATGGGAGATTTTTTTAAAAAATAATCTTTTTGAAATGAATGATATTTAAATGCATTTTATTATTTTTGCCAATTCTATTTAAACCCCCACTGCAATCATTGCTGTTACTTACATTGACAGGAGAGAAAACAGTAGGCCAACATCTTTGTTTATAAGGGTAGAGTACATATAATTTTTTAGTGTGTCTACTGTCAGTTTTCTTTTTTCCAGTTGTACTTGCCTGTTCTTTTGGACATTTTGCTCTCTGTAATAATCCACTGCCAAGTCTTACAAAACAACGTTTCCTTTTATATTAAGAATACTACCAGAACCTTGTAAAGAGGAATTCTGTTCTTGTACCTGGCATTATGAGTGTGTTGTTAAAAACCCTGCAGTTTGACATACCTAGCAACTATACTGAAAATTATTTCTTACAGGAAATAATGGCTTTCTGCTGAAATCATTAAAATGAAATTCTTGACTTGTCTTGGGATCTCTGAAGGTATGGAGAGGCAGACTTGCATAGTTCTATGCCTGTTAGGCATATCTGCATTCTGACCTGCCTTCTAGGCAGACCTGAATAAGTTGCTTGCCTGAAAGGTGCTGTACAAAGACTCATAACTCACTTTCCAGGCAGGCAAGAACAGGTACCTGTCTAGGAGACATCCCCTTGTTGATGACCTGCCTCTAAGGCAGATCTGTCTAGTTATCTTTTCTGTCTTTGAAGCAGCTCCGTACAGAGTTGTGTCCTCAGCAGACTGAACTGCTGCCTGCCTGGGAGGTACTTGGGTTGATAAGCTTCTTTCTAGAAAATCCTGAGCAATTATTTACCCAAAACATCAGCTCTCCGAAAGGGACATTTAGAATGTGAATTTGTAGATGATGTTTTTAGTTCTGACCAACTGCTGTGTCTGGTATTCACTGTTAACCTCACCTGTATAAGAAAAATAAAAATTATATTTCTCCCATGTTTAGAAAAATAAAGCAGCCTGTCAAAAATTTCTGCTAATACAGTACAGAGCTCACACATGCTCACGCTTGCTTCTGTGGCAGTAATCTAGCTGACAAACTTGCTGAAGGGAAGAAAGGAGTGGGGAGACTTCTTTTTTTAATTCAGAATTGCTGTTCTGTGTTGAAGGACTAAAGGGGAGGTGGATACTGTATGTTTCAATGTTTAGTCTTAAAAATTGCGTATGATCATTATGAGTCAGGGAACCAGTTCTCAGTCACTTATACAATATCGTATGTTCATTTGTAATAAAAGAAATGCTTTATTTTACTTGAACAAAACAAAAAAAGCCATTACAAATTCACAGTAAAATACACTTTAGTTCCTTTTTGTTTTCTAGAGAAATTGAGATTGCAGGTCAGACATTAGACTTCAGAAAAAAGTGGCATGTACATCCTTAAGGCCATAAACCTGCAGCGGTAAAGTCACCTGATAAGGGCTAGATCAGATATTAAGTGTTTTTATGTTTGGGGCAATATTGTTGTGTACATATATCAGTGTAATTCTGCAGTAGCTTGGTTGCAGTCAGTGTATAGTCACGCTGGCAGTCATGGAACGAGCACAGAAAGAGGCTCTTTTTTTGGCTCTGCTTGTCTTTTATAAAGGAAGCATAGTCTTCCTTTAGATATGTTAGTCCCGATTACAGCATGACAAATCCCATGTATTTGGAAAACATTAGGCTAACTCAAGAAGTGCAGCAGTTAACGGTAGGTATTGCAGTACCTGTTGCTACTACTCTGTTTCTTCCTGTAGTCTCAGCCAGCTCAGTGGTGGACTAATATCTCCTGCCATGGGTAGTTTCTCCCTCTTTCAGTCACCGTAAATCTCTTTGCTGGGACACTGTTTCAGGGTGGTACGCTTCTCTGAGCAAAGGTGTGGCCATCCTCAGCCGGAATGCAGGAGCACTTTGTCGAGGGACAGGTGTATGTCCCAAGCGAGCTGTTCCCAGCTTGTGGCTGGCCACTATACATTTGCGCTTGCATCACACACTGGGATGCATGGACTGTGTGATTTCTGCTGCAGATTTCCTGTGTGGAGTAGGGACTAAGGAGTATTTTCCACTTCTCCTTATAGGCACTCTAGTGCCTCTGTATGATAGAAAAAACATGATTAAAGAAGACAATCTTGTACTTGGAATGGAAAGCGGTGAAATTTATATTAGTTTTTCAGTTCTGATCTAAGCTAGTTTCATAGTCTGGAAAGGCTTTTTCTCTCTCTCTTCTGCTCAAATTAATTTCATCCATTGGGTATGAGGAATAGAAATTAGGAGCCTTGAAGTCATGCTGTGCTATCCAGAAATACAGTTATGATCCCCTTTGTTTTTTTCCTCATCTTTCTTCCCCTCAACCTCTTTCACCCCATCTTTATTCCGGCATATTTTGACTAATGACTATGGTTGAAGAAATTGAAATCTGCTCATGGGTATTTCTCAAGCAGACTAAGTTTGTCAGCTAAATTATTCATTGTGAATTAGCTCCTTGGAGGCAAGGACTATACTTAGTGCGATGGTGACTGGACTGGACCTCTGGGTACTGCTGCAACAGTCGGATGTAGCGTTGACAGGATTCACAGTTTCCAATGGGCACAAATGACAACGTGGATTTCTCCAGCACGTATTAGTAGTGTGAAAGCAAAAAGCATGACCTGCTCAGGAGAGGGGAGTTGGGTGCTTACAGGGAGCAAATGCCCAGTTGCAAATAAAAAGTTGCAAGTGCTGAAATGTAATTAAACTGTTTATATAACATTTGAATGTAGGAAATGTATTAAAATACTGCCTTCGTGGGAAATAGCTGTATCCAACCACTACCCAAGCATGTTATTAATCAGGGTTAATTTATTGTTCATAAATCAGACTGAGATTCTTGCAAGTCACCAGATGGCTTGGTACTGTGTGTCACTAACTGGAGTAGCTTTTGATCTGCAAAACTAAAACCATGGTTATTTGAATCTGTGTTTTATTTTCTGCAAGACTTGGAAGTGTTTCTAATAAAATGATGTATTGTTACATATGTATCAGTTGATAATGTGTGGCAAGCTATTCGTCCAAATATGCTTAAATCATTTTTGAGAAGTAATTCAAATAGTGCATTTTAAAACACAAGCTATATTGAAGAAAATGTACTAACCTCATGTTTTCATCAAAGACTTTGTAAGGATTTGGGGTTTATTGGTGTGGTGTCCTTTTCTAGTCTCAGCATTGCAGACCTTACCAAACGTGTTGCAGAAAAATCCTGTGATGCTTGTCCATGTGTATTTTGAGAAATGGTAGGCACTAAAGAGAAGACTTTAATCGATATGGACAGAAGAAGAGTTACAGAAATCCAGTGACTGTGTTAGAGAATTGAATCTGCAGTTGACATGGGCAAACCCCCTCTGAACCCTCCAAGCTTTAATGAAGCTTCTGAACCCTTTGATTTTTAGTGAAATTGAGAAAAAGTAACACAGATCTGAGCTCACCATAGTTTTTAGATTGAGTTTTGTGAAGTCCTTGCCAAGCTTTTGCCAATACTGTCTATGTTCTTCATCTCTCCCCTGCATAACAAAACACATCCTCACACAGTACGCCATCGACTCCTATACACAATAAGAATGATGAGTGCAATTACCACCTGGAAGTGAGGTGGAAAATCCTCAGTTTTTTTCTCATTTCATAACCCTTCACTGGATCAAGTCAGATACTTAGGAAATTTTAGAAACTCTTGCCAGCTTCTTATGAACAGCATTTCTTACACCTTGTTCGAGGTTACTTTGTGGGGTGTGCACACCTAATCTGGTGCACTGGGTATAGAGTAAATTGCCTGGAAGTGCTGTTTTAGACATGAATGGGGAATATTTA